>NW_024544709.1:0-2400000 GCF_018167655.1 Microtus oregoni | reverse complement strand
GGGAATTGTTTACGAATTATTTCCAATGGCTTACTTACAAAATATTGGCACAGTGTAGGACTATTGAGCATACCCTGTGGGAGGACAGTCCATTGATATCTCCTATTAGGCTGAGAATTATTATAAGTAGGCACTGTGAAGGCAAATTTTTCTCTATCCTTTTCTTGTAATGGTATAGTGAAAAAACAATCTTTCAAATCAATAACTATAAGAGGCCATCCTTTTGGTAACAGAGAAGGCAAAGGAATTCCAGATTGTAGTGGGCCCATAGGTTGAATTACTTTGTTGACAGCTCTTAGATCTGTCACCATTCTCCATTTACCAGATTTCTTTTTTACAACAAATACAGGAGAATTCCAAGGGCTGGTTGATTCTTCAATATGGTGAGCATCTAGTTGCTCTTGCACCTGCTGTTCCAATGCCTGTAGTTTATCTTCAGCTAGAGGCCACTGTTTGATCCATATTGGCTTCTCAGTTAGCCATTTTAAAGGTAGGGCTGTTGGTACCTCTAAAGGTTTGGTATTTGCTGTATGTTCTTGTACAGCCTGAATGGCTGGTGACCTTTTCCCATAATACCTCATCATATCCTTCCCAGAATTATGAGTTCCTGGAAATAGAGGAATGTTAATCTGGGTATTCCATTGCTGTAGCAGGTCACGGCCCCATAAATTTATGGCAATATTTGCTATATATGGCCTTAGTCTTCCTATTTGCCCTTCGGGCCCTATGCATTCAACCCATCTTGTGCTTTGTTTTACACGAGATAGGGTTCCAATTCCGAGGAACTGAACATCTACCTCTTGAAGAGGCCAATTCGGATGCCAAGATTCTGGGGTAATGATACTTACATCCGCACCTGTGTCTAATAAGCATTCAATAAAAGTGCCATTTATACAGACTCTTAGCTTTGGTCTTTGATCATTAATAGAAGTCTGCCAAAATATACATTTACTCTGTCCTACTGGGTTTTTTGACTCATCCTCCACACGTAATTCATCATTTAGACCAGTATTACTTTTTACAGCAGAAATTGGAGCTTTTAATTTTCTTGGTGAGGCATGTTCTCCACTGTGACTGGGAATGACTGGGCCACTGTTGGCTTGGGGGCCTGCGAGAGGCCCCCCAAGGAGTTTCCCGATGATATTGGATTGCCCCATCTGTCTGTTGTTGACCTACATTCGTTGGATCAATGTCGGCCTTTACCACATCTCCTACATATACCTGAAGGCCGAGGTCTCCTATTTTTGTCCTTCCCAGAAGAGATATTATTCCTATAAATTCTTTGCCTGCAATCCCTTTGCAAATGTCCTAATTTACCACAATTAAAACTCCTGGCAGTTTGATGTCTCCTCATTGCTTTGGAAATTGCTTCTCCTACCCAAGATTCATCATTATAGCTAAACGTCTCAACATTCATCATATGCTGAATCCATTCATCCATAGGTGCTGATCTAGACTTTAAAGGCCCAATTACTTTTTTGCATTTATGTTTGCATTCTCAAAAGCTAGAGATTCAAGAAGTATTCGTCTAGCTTCTGGGTCTGTTACCCCTATGTCCAGAGCCTTAATTAATCTTTGCAAAAAGTCAATAAAGGGTTCTCTCTGTCCCTGCCTAATTCTGGTATATGATTCAACCCTTTTTGCTGGACCTTGTATCCTATTCCAAGCATTTAAAGCTGCTTGGTGACATAGACACAGTACTTCATCATCATAAAGAGCTTGGACCTGTGGATCAGCATATTCTCCTGCACCAAGAATTTGATCTTGGGAAACCTCAATACCTTTTGCTCTTCCTTGCTGTTCCATATGTTTGGATTCTTCTCTGAAATAAATTCCAAACATCAAGGAAGGTCCATTATCTAAAACTGCAGACACTAACTGATGGAAATCATGGGGAGTAGCTCTAGCATTAGAAGACCAAGTCCTTATCATTTCCTTTACATATGCATTGGGCAAGCCAAAATTAACAACAGCTTGCTTAATTTCTTTCAGATCATTCATTGCCATTGGCATCCATCTAGCTTCTCTGACTCCCTTTGAGCCTTTAGAAGTTGATGCTTTTTCAGAATTAAGTATAGGGTATGTCGCTAGAACCCTGGGTAAGCCAGTTCTAATAGCTGGTAGAGGCATTGTATCCTGTCCTTGTGCCTCCTTACTCTGTTCACCAGCTGCAATAATTTCTCCAATCTTTTCAAATCTTTTTATCATTGTCTCTCTTAAATCCTGAATCTCCTGACCTGTATATATTTCCAGTGATTTCACTGAGGCATCAATTTTTTGGTCCCCATTCTGCACCTGTGATTCCAGGGCTTTAATTTTTTCCTTCAAAGATAACATGTCCTCCTTAAACTTTCCTTGTATATCATGTAGATTCCCATCTTGGAGGTACATTCTGTCTGTTACCTTATCAAAACTTTGTGATAAAGTCTGAAGGTCAAATTCAACAGCCTGAACCCTTTCAGGTAACTTTCTAATACCCTTGGATATGGAGTCAATTTTGTCTGTCATAGTATCCACTTGTTCAGATAACCTCTGATTTTCAATAATTTTAATCCTGTCCATTAGTTGTTCATTATTAGTTCATAAAGATTCAATCGTTCTTAGGAGTGCCATATTCTTTCTTAATGATAGAATATGGAAAAGAAAACTGAAACCTAGTAACAAGCAAATTAAGGTATCCCAATAATCATAAACCTTGTATGATGTAATTCATTGTATTAGTAAATATAAATTTACTAATCCATTGTATTAGTGAAAACAAAGCAGTAAAATTTGCGTTAGAAACAAAAACTGCCATATTACCTATTATCCAGCAGGTGGTGCTGTTGCAGAGTCGCGGTGAAAACATGGTCCTGTTTCAGTGCCTTAGTAGATGTTAAAAACTGGAAAATGCAAGTTTCTCAACAAAGTAAATGTAATTAAATCAATTCCAGAGAAGGAACCAGAATCCCAGAATCCAGGGGTAGAGAAGAGCAATCTGGAAGCCACTTATGCCTCCACGTGACAGAGTCACCCTGAGGGGTTGCAGCTTTCAGCAACCGCGTGCTCTGGTTCGCGCCACTTAAGAGCTGTGCTTGCAAGGGAGATTTAAAAATTACTCAGAAAAGAGCAAACCACGCGGCAGAGACTATGCGGGCCTGTGGAGTTTAAATCCACGTGGGGAGGCCAAGGCTGCCGGCGGCTGAGGAAGGGAGGGCTCCCGCCAAGCCGAACTAGCGCCCGCCAAGCCCGCGGCCGCCAAGCCGAACTTGCGGCCAAACCGAACTCGCGGCTGCGAGTGGGGAAAGGAGAGGTTCTAAAACCAAACGTTGGGTGCCAAAATGAAGGCGTAAGTCACAAACAATGCCACACCAATTTAGGGTTATGATTATTAGGGTGGTATTTATTTAAAGGGGAAAAAACTTACAGATCACTGTCCCAGGCAACAGCCCTCTATGCAACCAGGAAAGGAGTCTAGTCGCTGGCGGAGCAGGAAGTGAAGAGAGAGAGGAGAGGGAAGTGGCCGCTTTTTTAAAGGGAGAGAAACCACGCCCCAATGGGCTGGTGCCTCAGCGGTGATAGGCTGGAGGAGTGGGAGGACCTCCCGCAACAGATTCTTTTAAATCTAATACTGTGTTTGGAATGTATAGGTTTCAAATATGTCTCACAACAGACAGTATCTAGATGGAGATCAGTGCAGCTATTTATTTAGGGTTAAGTCATTTAAATGTTATTCCAGAGAATATGAAAGATACACGGGAGCAAGAATGAAAACTTCCATGAAGTGCGCTGCTGACCCGTGCAGGATTACCTTGTACTTTACAGCTCTTCATGCTTCTTGATGTCAGGTGTAGACCAAGTGAGTGAGCAAAGTGGACACTGGCTGTGCAGATGGATCTCATATTTGTTTTAATGCTCTGAAAGTGATTCCTGGGGAAAAGTTCCTGTCTGCTTTTATTTTCCCAAATAGCTATCTTTTCCAACTTATTTTGCTTTATCTTCTGGGTATGGGTATGTGAATTTTATAGTTGGCCCAGTTTCCCTTTTATGTGCAATGTCTTCTGGGGAAAACGAGTGAGTATCAAAAATTAATCTCAAACTATACAGATACAAATGTTGTTGAATTCTTTCAAGCATTTACTTTTTCCCTCTGTTTCTGCTATGTTTGTTCTGTTATCATTGTACAGTATGCCTGTCTATCTACATATTGATTGATCAAGTGATCAGTTTTTGAAACTTTTTGTCAATATTGAAATCCACACAGCTACATATATGCTTCTAATATTCACTCCTTCTAGGTATGTTTTATTTATAATTCTGATATATTAGTTATTTTATAAAATCTCTGAAAACATCAGACAAAAATATCAGGAAAACATAAGAATTTACCACCAAGAGACTTGGCAGGAAGTCAAGAAAGGAGTTTAATGATCAGAACATTGATAATATAAACATATGGAGTAAGAGAAGATAATGTAGAAGCCAATGTAAATGATTTTTACTATAAACAGAACAGAATGATCTGATGATAGAGATTTAGGTGGAGGAAGAAACCAGTTATTATCTATAGTGTGGGCATCTTGGTTAAATAGGATCCTTGCTAAGACAATAAATACAGTGATGAATGCGGAAGTTCCAAAACCAAGACCTAGTTAAAACAGTCTAGAAAAACTTGATTAGAATATGATTAAAGAAATAGTCTTCTTTAATACTTTCAAACATTTATTCTGACTCAGAAATTTAACACTTGTATTGAGAGAGGAAAATACATGCTATCCTATTCTTTAAATTATCCCAGTGAAGACAATAGGTAATAGTTCAACTTTCCCTCATATTACAATTTGTTAGTTTTCTTCATTGTAGGAGAGCTATACAAATCTCAGTGGGTGACTAGAGTGGGGAAAAAGGAGAGATATATGGTAATGCAATGCATTCTGGGAAGTGCAGGGAATGAACTAGGAGTCCAGTGCTGGTTTGTATGGAGGTTAATACTGACAGCAAATTTGACAGGTTTAGAATCACCATGGAAACAAACCTCTAACTGTAACGTATGTTCTTGATCAGGTTAATTGAAATGGGAATACCCAGCTTAAGTGTCAGCAGTACCATTTCTTGAGCTGGAATCCCAACTTTAACTGAAAGGAGAAAGAAGCTGAGCAGTGGCGCTCATCACTCTGGGATCCCTGACTGAGAAGTCTGTGTGGACAACAGCCTCTAGTTCCTACTGCCATGGCTTCCTCACCCATCCCAGTAAACTGTAGTCCCTCAAAGTCTGGCTCATAGTTCTCAAGAGAGAACCCATTCTTCTTAAATGGCTTTGTCAGATCAAGGAGAAAAGTAACTAATAGAACTTTTATAGTCTGGGAACTTCAAAGGCAGAAGAATGAGTTGGAAATAAAATGTCTATGCTGTGTCAGTTTGGGAACCAAAAAGTTGGATGCTAGAAGCTAAAAGTAGATTAAGGCATAGCTTGTTTGAAACAAGTAATATGGCGGGAAGTAAAGAACATCAAAAGACCTCTTCCTAAAGGTCTGGAAATCATCAACAAATGCGTTGGTAGACACTTCCAATGAACAAGAAGGACAAAATCAAATGACCCTGGGTCTGGATCCATATTTGTGCACCAAGGATGACCCAGACTGCAAACCAAGTGTGGATTCCTAATTTCAGAATATGGAAGAGCAAACTCTAAAATCAATCCACTCCCCTACTAAAGTTTTAAATACAAGAAATTTTTGAATAATGTATAAAACAAATACAAAATAACCTTTTAAAAGACAAGCAGAACTTCACATTCAGGGAAGAAAAAGACATAAACATGCGCAAAAACACAATTAGGTAAAATCTCATTAAAAGAAAAAATAAGCCAATAAGATTTCAAACAAAAACACAAAGTGGAGAGTTGTGCTGACAGTCAGGAAGAATCTTCAGGAGAATAATCAAGTGTTAGCAGGACAACGTTAGCGCTGCTCCCAGAAGCAGAGGGAACCACAAGATGGAAACAATGAGACCACAACATAGGAGATCCCAGACAGAATAGATTTTTCTGTATCTATCCCAAGATAAAATATAAAGACAATTTTTTTAAAAAAATCAAGAACAAAGAAAATTTTTAAAAACTCAAAACAAGGATTATCATATTTCAAGGACACAACCTTAAAATCCAGAAGACAGCAGAGAAAGATCTAAGGCAGTTTGAAGAGAAAAATGTAAAACTCAGTAAATTTATATTCAGAAAAGTACTTTGTCCTGTCAGAAAAACAAAGGCAAAAATTAAAAATAAATGACGGCACATGAATGAGGAGATATCACATGAATGGAGATTAAAGACTCAGATTTAGATTCCTGTTATACATCACTATAAACTTAAAAATGAACAGTAAAAGTTTCGGGGAATTTTAAATGTAGTGAAGTTTTTCTATGCTGAAATCTCAAAGTTTAGTTTTTCACTAAGGAGTAAGAAAGAAACAATAAAATGCACGAGGTGGAACAGTTTATACACAAAGTTTCTTGGTTTTCATTTTTTTGTTCTCTCTCATTTTTTTTTAAGACACAGAATATCCCTATGTCCCCTAGGGTGGCTTCCCACTGGGTACCTTACTTCAGCTTCCTGAGCAGAAGCAATGACAAGCATGTGCCACCATGTAGAGCGTTTATGACCTGACTCCTCAGATTAGTTACTTCCTTTCAAAAATATGAGGCAGAGAATGTCTCATGAAAATACACTCACTTAGGTCATATATCTGCTTTTCATTTATCTTTGAGATTCTTTTATTTTTTATGTGGGGGGTGGAATGTGTGCGTGGGAACGTGCACGTGAGTATAGGTGTCAGTGGAGGCATTGGATTCCCTAGAGCTGAGGTAACAGGCAATTCTGACCTACATGGCACGGTGCTCAGAACCAAATTCAAAACTTCTGCAAGTCTAGTAGAAGCTTTGGACAGTTGGGCCATCCCTCCAGGCCTTCATATTTTTTTAGCTGCCTCCAGGAAGTCAAGTAAACATGACACAAAATGTAATAAATTAAAATAATGAATGAAATTAAATAAAAAGATAGAATTTTTAAATTTGAATTAAAAACCTCATTAGATTTGAGTGGTTCTTTAACTTTAAACTCATGTGAACAAATCAAAATTTGATATAAACAATAAATTGAAACTAAAAACTGTACCGCCCGCAAAGCAAAACCACTAACTGACTTTTAAACAAGGCACTCCTAAATGAGAAGATATTGGTCAACAGGCTACAATAAGATAAAAGTGATCAATTGTGGTGTTCAGTAGCACTGCTGGTATTGTGAAGAGTACGGCTGTGGATGCTCAAGAGCAAGAAGAGAGAAATTTGGATGTATGCACACAACATAGAAACCAGCAGTAGCAAGTTGTGAGCTCTGATATTATATACATACTAGTAATATTTCATAGACTGAGCATATTATATTCATATAATTAGGAATATATATGCATAAATATAACAACAAGATTGTGTGAGAGAGAGTCAGGGGTTTATACAGGAGGGGCTGGAGGAGGGGTTGAAAAGGGAGAAAATATATTTCAAAATATATTTTAAGAGAAAACAAGAAATGTCAAGAGTTTAAGATGACAGATACCCTAGTTACTTTGATTTGATGTTTATCTAATAAATGCATATAATAAAATTCATTGTCCCCCATAATGTACAAATATCACATCTCAATAAAAAGATATCATGAACAGAAAGCAGTGCTAGGCTATAAAGTTCAAGCCTCATCCCAGTGACCCACTTTGCCAAGAAGCTCTGCCTCCAAATAGCTGTCCAGACAAGCACCACCTGAGGGCCAACTACTTAAACAATGGGCTCTGCCGCACAACCCATCTCACATTCAAACCACATAGGAGTTTATGTTTGATTGACAGTTTGAGGATACAGATCCTCAGGGCCGGGAAATCACCGTTGTCAAGGCAGAAGATCATGTTCCATTGGAAGTCAGGAATGAGAGTGGGAATATGGAGTGGAAAGGGAGAGACTTGGGGAGAGAGGAAGAGAACAGGAAGTGGGTTGAATTATAAAAAAACCTCACGACTGGCCTCCCCAGTGACTCAGTTCCTTTGGTGAGGCACATTACTGAGGCATAACCAAGTGTTCAACATTTGAGTTTACGGGGGACATTCACAACCAAACCATAGCAGGTCCGGTGATATCTCCAGATAGACAGTGTCAGAATCGAGTTATACTGTGGAATGTTGGTATGTCTTCAGAAGTAAAGACATGAGAGCGTTTTGGTATGGGGATGAGAAATCTCTACATATTTGATGGTCAAAAATATTATAAGCATGTGTAAATACATGAATTTTTAGTTGCTATGAGCACATGAAATCTCTCCAGATATTAGTACATTAAGTGGATAATAAAGTTGCGCCTAAGTAATACAGGAAGGCTAGAAAAAGATCAGGAACTTTTTCCACTTTCCCACAGCCTCCAAACCTTTTTGCACCAGTGTAGCAATGCCACAGAAAGTCAAAGACAGCACCATTTCCCATGAACTGTGGAATTACTGAGTTCTCTGGGCACATATTTTTTCTTCGAGTTTTAACAAAATATCACAGTGAGTTTCTAGAAATGATCATGTCAGCTAGTTATTAGTATCCTCTTAAATTTAGCAACAGTGTAGTTGTACATGTGATCTAATCACAGAGCTAATGAACATGATAGGAATTTAATCCAAGAAATCTGGCTCCGGAGCACCCACTGTGAACTCCCAAAATAACTCGTGGTAATGGGTAGATGGAATATGGGTTTTATTCGGAACTTGATGTCTTAAAATATCTTTTCACACAAACAATGAGAATGCATGGGGAAAGTTTCATCACTGTGCTTTCACTGTCCTACCTTACACAAGTGAACCTACAGAATTATGGTTTTTAGCTTTTGGGTTTTTTTTTTTAACTTGGACATGATTCTTGGCCAAGAAACAGCAATAATATGCATTCAAACTGTCCGTTTGACTTTCTCTAAGAGAAAACATGATCAGCCGAGGAACATTTCCTTTGCTGATTTTCTCTTCAAACCTCATTAACATTTTGAAATATAAGTTTAAATATAGAATTTCTTGAGCTCGAAATTAAAATTTAGATACACCTGTCAGTCAAAAGTCAAAAAAAAAAGCCAATCAGTGAAAGGGAAAGAGTTGAACAAAACTTTATGTCAGGAGTATGTGGAAATTACCTAGTCCATTTGTAATAATAGTATATCCATTATAGATTATGTCTTGTTAAATCTTACAAGTTTTTAAGAGACAGGAAGTATATTAGGTTTATTCCTTTCAAGTACAATAGAACACCAGTGAATTATGTACCTTCAGTCAACACCTGGGGCAAGTTGTAAAATGGAAGGATGTCATTGATATTAGTGTCTAGAAGTGGAGGAGTAAGCCCTTTGATTTTATTTTTTTGTTAAAGCAAAAACACTGCCAATGCACTGATGGTACAAAAGCAGCTAATTGGGACAATTGTCTTAAAGACAATGCAGGTGACTTCATGTTAATGTGATGATTATTACTTATAAGGTAATTTCTATGTTTATTAACATCCTAAAACTATGAACACAGCAGCATTCAAAGGCAAGCCATAATCAATGTCTGTTTAATCCACACTGTGTGGATCCTCGCTTTTACAAGACTACTAAATAACAAGTGGTCCCAGCTGTTCCTGTCAACATCGTTCAAGAAGTGGGAACTTTCCATCAGGCATTTGATTCTTGTCAACTCATGAAATTTGACTTGATGCAACAGCCGGAAGCACTCCACAGATACCTTTCCCATCATTAGCTGTGAACACTCCATCTCCCACACATGCGTATATGCATAAGTTCCTTGACTAGCCCAGAAGTTGATAAACATGACTGGAAAATATTCATAGAATGTTTTACTTGAGCCAATAACTTGGGACTTCATAAAATCACAGAATACTGGTTCTCCAAAATAGGATGACTATTTATTTCCCAGTGTGGGACTATCTGTTATACATAGATTATATTTAGCTAACAGCACCTATTTTTTACGCCAGACTTTCTCTTAGATGTCAATGTTCAAATTGCTTTCCAAATGGCAATTTATTTCAATTCTGTCCCCAACCAGGAAAATGGCTTTCTATAGCTAAATGTTTGTCTACTTTTAGGTTTTTTTTTTTTTTTTTTTGCAAAACTGATCAAATGTTAGCCTACATTAGATAGACATGTTTTGGTGCATGCTCTTATAACTGAATATTTTAATAAAGAGTTATTCTCTACACTTGCCCAGTTCCTGGAATTGAACAGGACAGAATTATTTGAAAGCCTATATCCTAAAACTATATGGGTATGATTAAATCAATGATTCATATATATACATATATAAGCTCATCATTCATCTTGTGTGTATTTTTACACTAGATGAAAAATTTTCTGACTAATTCTTAAGTCATTTCAAAGCCCACAAATCAGTTTAAGTGTTTAGAAAATGTTCTCGGTACTTTCAAAATGTAGTTGATTCCAAAGAGGACAGAAAAACTGTGATAGGAGCCAAAGAGCAATCCCAGGTGGGAGGGAAAGGCAATATTGTGATTACTGGAAAGGGGATGCATTTGACCTGGGGCTGAAGACACCTTCAAAGAGTAAAGTAGGAAGAAAGGAGCCATGTGTTGGAGACCATACTTATTTCAACTTTCATTCTGAATAGAAATCTGAAAATCCTGGAAAGAGGAATAAACACCAATTGATCTCTGGAATTTGATTTCCAGTCCATCCTCTTCTGAAGCTCCAGGGACAGTGAATCATTTTCTGAGTCTCTTCTGAAGTAATTTCTTTTTGAGAAACTCCAAAACTAAAGAATAGAACTCTTTCACAGACTGACAAGCTAATGGAGTTCCTGGCTGTTCCATCATAGGGCCCAAGGGTCCAAATGTTAATGTAATTGAAAAGCATAACTATGTAAAATAGAAAAGGTTTACTATACTAAAGAATGCCATGAATAGCAAACATAATAGAAAATAGTCCATGAATACATAATTTGATTCAATGTTCTATTTTTAATATTTATTTATTATTTATTATGTATACAATATTCTGTGTGTATGCCTGCAGGCCAGAAGAGTGCACCAGACCCCATTACAGATGGTTGTGAGCCACCATGTGGTTGCTGGGAATTGAACTCAGGACCTTTGGGAGAGCAGGTAATGCTCTTAACCTCTGAGCCATCTCTCCAGGCCAAAATATTTATTTATTTATTACGTATACAATATTCTGTCTGAGTATATGCCTGCAGGCCAGAAGAGGGCACCAGACCCCTTTACAGATGGTTGTGAGCCATCATGTGGTTGCTGGGAATTGAACTCAGGACCTTTGGAAGAGCAGGCAATGCTCTTAACCTCTGAGCCATCTCTCCAGCCCCCTGATTCAATGTTCTTAAAATGACTAGGAGGAGGGTAATAATTGCTCTGTGGATAAGAAAAGAGACAAGGCCAAAAGCAGAAATAAGGATACTTTTTGGGAAAGAATCAAAAAACGAGATGGAGCAAATATCTAAAAACATAAATTTGAAGAACAGATTCATGTAATGAACACAGAGAAATCTTTTAGAAAAGAAGTTGGCAATATATTGTGTAAAATAAGAGAAAATAGATTTTAGACTTTGAAGGCTACACAAGTTATTCATAACAGCGACACACATTTTTAAAAACAAACTATTTAATATGTACTTTGACCTCCAAAGCATCATAATTACTCAAGTACCTAAAACAAACATATTGAAATTGGTGAAAGTGGCAGATGAAAAGGATATAAACAAGTAAATTAATTTATTCTAGGACCCTGAGAGAAAAATTAGCAGCATAGATTAAATGTTAGGAAAAAAAATCAGTTATGAAGCCACCAGCATATGTTAAAATGCATCATGACCTTAAAAAACTCAGCAGGTATATTGAGAGTTTGAAGAAAAAAAGTTGAAATTTTTTATATGAAAAACCCAATAAGTCACATAAAAACGCTGAAAATCCTGAGATATAGAGTTGACCAATCAGAAATAGAACATGAGATATTAAAGAACAAGGTTTATAAAAATACTACAATGACAAAAATCACATAAATGAACAACACCACAATGTTCAAAAACTCTGAGAGAATTGAAAGTCCCAAAATTTAGAATCAATGGAGCAGAAGGAGCTCAGATAAACACTAAAGTCACAGACAGTGTAGCCTATGAAATTCTAGTAGGACATTCCTCATATATTCCAAAACAAGAAGCATTTGAAACCCCAAGTTAACATGACCAAATGAAAAGCTATTCAGAAAGTATTCTAGACAAGAAAAAATGCAAATCTGATCAAGAATTCAGAGCTAGAAAGTTCATAAACCCCAGGAGTTAACCTACCATTATTATGATATGTGGCTACAGTACCCAAGTGTCCTCTAGATTCATACTTCCTTGCTCATCTCTTTTCACCAGTTGAATCTTCCAGTAGCAGGAATGAGTAATATCTAAGTGAATTGTTGGCCAAAGGTATCTCATGGGAACCCCCAAACAACTCAGAATGTTGCCAAGACTATATGTTGCTCTTCACAAAATGAAGGCAAGTCCCCATTGCTGAAGACAACACCTACAAAACTCATTGAAAATAGAGAATTCAAGATGGTGCCTAAATAGAACTTTCACCTCTTCATGCTAATGTATTTGATATAGAAAGCTCCATGCACACTACCAAAAAATGACATGTAAATACCAACCCAGTCACAAGCTTTTGATCTGCAAGGGTGTTCTGCCTGATATGCTAGTGCAATAGGGGACCCCACAGGACCGATGTATATATGAACTCACAGAGAATGGCAGTATGCTCATGGCCTTCACAGGTGTTCTGGATTCTTTTATGTCAGCTCGATACAAGCTAGAGTTATCTAAGATGGGAACCTCAACTGAAGGAGACAGAGACCCACATTGGAGCACCGGACTGAAATCTCAAGGGCCAAATCAGGAGCAGAAGGAGAGAGAGCACGAGCAAGGAACTCAGGACCGCGAGGGGTGCACCCACACACTGAGACAATGGGGATGTTCTATCGGGAACTCACCAAGGCCAGCTTGACTGGGTCTGAAAAAGCATGGGATAAAACCGGACTTGCTGAACATAGCGGACAATGAGGACTACTGAGAACTCAAGAACAATGGCAATGGGTTTTTGATCCTACTGCATGTACTGGCTTTGTGAGAGCCTAGGCAGTTTGGATGCTCACCTTCCTAGACCTGGATGGAGGTGGGTGGTCCTTGGACTTCCCACAGGGCAGGGAACCCTGATTGCTCTTTGGGCTGACGAGGGAGGGGGACTTGATGGGAGGAGGGGGAGGGAAATGGGAGGCGGTGGCGGGGAGGAGGCAGAAATCTTTAATAAATAAATAAAAGAGGAAACAACAATACCAGATGCTTTCATAAGACCAGGCTGCACGCAAGTCTGTAAGAGCATTTTTATAATTAGTGATTGATGGGGGAGGACCCAGCCCATTGTGGGTGGTGCCATCACATGTCTAGTGTTCCTGGGTTCTAAGAAAGCAAGATGACCATGCCATGATAAGCCATTAATCGTCATTCTTTTGCATCAGTTCCCGCCCCCAGCTGTCTTTGGCTTCTTCGGTGGTGGACTATGATGTAGAAGTGTAAGCCCTCACTTCCCAACTTGCTTTGGTCACAGTTTTTCATAGCAATAGAAACTTGAAGTAAGACAATGGGGTTCTAGAACTAAAAGAAGTGAGCACATGTCCCCATCCCTAACACAGAAGTAATCTCTAATTGATAACCGGTTGTGAATGAAAATTTACATTTATTCATGGGACTCTCACTGGGGAAGCAACTCTTAAGGGCACACTGCAGGCCAGCAGTAGATAGTCAAGAGTAAACAAATTCAGTGCTTTTGTTTTTCTTAATTTTAGTATACGTTTTATTTTATTTATTTTAAACTATTTTATCAATGCTTTTCCTTTCCTATTTTACTCTACAGGTCCTTTGGGTATATTTTATGATGCCAAGTTTAGTGTTTTAATGGAAATTCTCAGTGTGCAAATGAATAGGTGTTTCCATCTGTATCTGTTTCCTACACCTTTTCTTTTTCTTTTTTTTTTTTGCGAAAAGAAGAAAAAAAAAACATAAACAATAAAACAAGTTTCCACCTCCTCCCAGCCTAACATTTCCCTTCCCCTCCTCCCACCCTTCTCCCCCTCCTCCCACCCTTCTCCCCCTCCTCCCACCCTTCTCCCCCTCCCCCCACTCCTCTCCCCCTCCCTCTCCAGTCCACAGAGCAGTCAGGGTTCCCTGCCCTGTTGTGGTAAGTCCTAGGTCCTCCCCCCTCCGTCCATATCTAGGAAGGTGAACATCCAAACTGGCTAGGCTCCCACAAAGCCAGCACATTAAGTAGGATCAAAACCCCCTGCCATTGTCCTTGGTGTCTCATCAGCCCTCATTGTTCGCCATGTTCAGAGAGTCCGGTTTTATCCCATGCTTTTTCGGTCACAGTCCAGCTGGCCTTGGTGAGCTCCCCGTAGATCAGCTCCACTGTCTCAGTGGGTGGATGCACGCCTCGTGGTCTCGATTTCTTTGCTCATGTTCTCCCTCCTTCTGCTCCTCATTGGGACCTTGGGAGCTCAGTCCAGTGCTCCAGTGTGGGTCTCTGTCTCTATCTCTATCCATCACCAGATGAAGATTCTATGATGATATGCAAGATATTCGTCAGTATTGCTCTAGGATAGGGTCATTTCAGGTTCCCAATCCTCAGCTGCCCAAGGAACTAACTGGGAACCTCATCTTGGGCACTTGGGAGCCCCTCTAGGGTCAAGTCTCTTGCCCACCCTAAAGTGGCTCCCTTAACTCAGATCTTGAGAGGACAATAATCAACTTTATTTGGAAAAACAAAAAACCCAGGATAGCCAAAACAATCCTATACAATAAAGGATCTTCTGGAGGCATTACCATCCCTGACTTCAAACTCTATTACAGAGCTACAGTAATGAAAACAGTGTGGTACTGGCATAAAAACAGAGAAGTCGACCAATGGAATCGTATAGAAGACCCGGATTTTATCCCACAAACCTATGAACACCTCATTTTCGATAAAGGAGCTAAAAGTATACAATGGAAGAAAGAAAGCATCTTCAACAAATGGTGCTGGCACAACTGGATGTCAACCTGTAGATGAATAAAAATAGACCCATATCTCTCACCGTGCACAAAACTCAAGTCCAAATGGATTAAAGACCTCAATATCAGCCCGAACACACTGAACCTGATAGAAGAGAAAGTGGGAAATACCCTACAACAGATGGGCACAGGAGATCGCTTCCTATGTATAACCTCAGAAGCACAGATATTAAGGGCAACGTTGAATAAATGGGACCTACTTAAACTGAGAAGCTTCTGTAAAGCAAAGGACATGGTCACTAAGACACAAAGGCAACCTACTGACTGGGAGAAGATCTTCACCAACCCCGCAACAGACAAAGGTCTGATCTCCAAAATATATAGAGAACTCAAGAAACTAGACTTTAAAATGCTAATTAACCCAATTATAAAATGGGGCACTGAACTGAACAGAGAATTCTCAACAGAAGAAGTTCAAATGGCCAAAAGACACTTAAGGTCGTGCTCAACTTCCTTAGCAATCAGGGAAATGCAAATCAAAACAACTTTGAGATATCATCTTGCACCTGTCAGAATGGCTAAAGTCAAAAACACCAAGGATAACCTTTGCTGGAGAGGCTGTGGAGGAACGGGTACTCTCATCCATTGCTGGTGGGAATGCAATCTTGTGCAATCACTGTGGAAGTCAGTGTTTCGGTTTCTCAGGAAATTCGGGATCAACTTACCCCTGGACCCAGCAATACCACTCCTGGGAATATACCCAAGAGATGCTCTATCATATGACAAAAGCATTTGTTCAACTATGTTCATAGCAGTATTATTTGTAATAGCCAGAACCTGGAAACAACCTAGATGCCCTTCAATGGAAGAATGGATGAAGAAAGTATGAAATATATACACGCTAGAGTACTACGCTGCGGTAAAAAACAATGACTTCTCAAATTTTGCATGCAAATGGATGGAAATAGAAAACACTATCCTGAGTGAGGTGTCCCAGACCCAAAAAGATGAATACGGGATGTACTCACTCATAATTGGTTTCTAGCCATAAATAAGGACCACGGAGTCTACAATAGGTGAACCCAAAGAAGCTAAGTAAGAAGGTGAACACAAGGAAAAACATATAGATATCCTCTTGGCTAAGGGAAGTAGACCAAATTGCCGGGGAGAAAATGGGATCTTGTGGGTGGGGTGGGATGGGGGTAAGGGGAGATGGGGAGAGAAAGGGTAGAAGGGAAGGAGGGGGGACCTGGGGAAACAGGAGAATTGGGATAAAGGAAAGGTGGATAAGGGAGCACGGAACCACAATCCTACACTTTTTCTTAGACACTCTTCCTTCTGTTTGTTTTGTCCTGTCCTTTTCCAACATTGGTATAAGAATGAAAAGGCAATCAAATGTCAATGAAAGATATTTCAAAAGCACAGAGAAAAACGATTAATATAAACAACATGCAAAGAGATCTATAAATAAATAAAGAAAACCCTAACTAATAGAAACTTGCATTTTTATGAAGGAAAAGATATAGCCAGCAATAATTAGTGATGTGGAAAATGCAAATCAATGCCAGAATTTAATACTATCTTATATATTTTTCATTGTCAAAAGTTTATGTGTCTTACAACCCCAAGTTTCAAAGAAAAACATGGACTTGTATTTCTCTACCATATTAACTAGTGATTTCTGCAACCATAAAAATTGGCCATATGTACAACATAAATATACAGATATACTGATAGCAAGAACCAGCCTATAGTTCTTTGGTAGAATGCCTGCTTACCATGCATGCCTCAAGTTCACATGTTAAGCCAAAGAGGAATAAAAGACAGACAAGTGCATAAAAGAAAAAAAACTTCAAAACAACCCAAAAGACCATATGTAGGGAAGTACACAAACACAATTATGTTCAGAAACTGAAATAACTTATGACAAACACAATCATATTCAGAAACTGAAATAACTTACAACAGTGCATAAAATGCACAGTGTTATGTTTTAATAGAATCCTAAATGATAACACAGAAAGTGATGCACTTCTTAAAGCTTAAAAGTTTAGTGCTTGGGCTGGAGAGATGGCTCAGAGGTTAAGAGCATTGCCTGCTCTCCAAAGGTCCTGAGTTCAATTCCCAGCAACCACATGGTGGCTCACAACCATCTGTAATGGGGTCTGGTGCCCTCTTCTGGCCTGCAGGTATACACACAGACAGAATATTGTATACTAAATAAATATTAAAAAAGAAGTTTAGTGCTTAATAAAGAATGTTTTAGGAATAGACTTACATGTGTTAGCAAAACTGAAAGAAAAAGTATTAGAATAGAGAGACTAGATTAAGTGACTGGTGTGTCTTGTTGGAAGAAAGAGGATAATGTGGGTGGTTTGAAATCAGAGCCAAGCCCCTCACTTTCTAGACAGTATGTTCATTGGTCTTTTTCCATTATTTCTAAGATTGGCTAATGAAAATAAGACACCTACGAGCCAATGTTGAATGTGCCATAGGACAACGGTGAAGACTTACCTATAATCCAATTTTTATCTATTAGGTTCAAATTTAAAAGTTCACAATTAATAAAAAAACGTTGTAATTTGAAGGAAAGAAGGAAGAAGTATATTGGAAGGTTTTGAGAGAGAAATGTAATTCTATTATAATCTAAAATTGTTACATTTTTTAAAAAGTGTTATAAGATGTAGCTTTCCTCCAAGCTTAAAAAAAATAAGGTGGAATGCTCTGTAAAATTCAGAATAAAAAATAGCTTGGGAACAAAACCTGATCTTTTAAAGAGAGGAAGCACTGGTTCATTGCTACAAAAACTAAAGGCCAGTCCCTTGTAATATTGAAAAGAGTCTTGGATTTTAGTCTTACGGTTGACAGAGTATTGGTATGCAAGGCTCTCTACTTTTGAAAGCCTATGTTAGGTCCACAAATTCCCTAGCCCCAGAGAGATTGAACACGGATTATGTTTGAGTGTCTTGAAAACGGTGTTAAAACAAATCCTCCTCTTGCTTTTCCTCTTGTGAATTCTATTGTGGTTCTTTCTTTATGTCCAGCAGGTTCAATTCAATTAAAAACAGATTGAGGTAGTGAATTAATTTTTTTTATAAAATGGTCTACATCTGGCAATTCCTTAGAATTTTCAGTATGTATATTCTTGGCCTTATCACCCATGTTATGGTTTGTAGAAAATATTGAATTATCCTGTGTGGGGAACAAAAGCCCTGCAAATACCATTATGTTATTTTCTGAGTTTTAGCTTTAAGGTCTCACAGATTCCTAGAAGAATTATCATCAGTTTCTCCCCAGGGATACTGGCTTTCTAATTCAAGATGCTTTTCTAAAGTAGAGATAAAAATTCTTTCAGAAATCTATTCCTATTATTAATGTCTATTGATAATGATCAATAGGGAGGTTTGGTGAACACTTCTTAATGGCCAATTAATGAAGACTTTGCATCTACATCAACTGAAAAGATATTTTTAAAAAATTAGGTTTGAATATATATTCAATTAAAGATAAAAATGATATATTTTCATTTTAAATAGGTTTATTTAATACAAAGCAAACTTTTGTCAGAGAACAGTGTAGATTTGGGTGGATGTGATGAAGGTGAAAAGTGAAAACCATTATTGAGGTGTGTCCACTAATGTTTGAGGCAATTTAATAAGTGTCAGATCTTAGACTATCATTGTTTCCTTTCTTTTGAGAAAGTTGAATAGTAAGACACTTGGGGGGTCTATGAAATATCAGTTAATTTTAGTGGTCAGGAGTAAAGCATGTAATGACTTTAAGTTTAGTAAGAGAACCTGAGCCAAGTTTCAAAAGAACTTCTCTAACGCATACCATGCTGGGCTCAGTTTTGTGCACTATGATGTCACAAGTTGTTGAATCCCATCATCTGTAAGGCAGAAAACCTTTGTGAATCATTTATCTGCTGTACAATCTGTATTTAGAATGCATAAATAGTGGTAATAGGTTAGTAATAAAAGGGCAGAGGACTTTAAAATTGGGTCAGGGCACATCTTGAACCCTTGCAGAACAGACCCTACCTTCTACATGATAAATGTCTCTTGTTATCTCATTACAGAGAATCAATTTGTAGAATGTGAGAATGGACTTCTCTAGAAGAATCTTAGGTGGCAACATATTAATAAACTGCATTGTTTTAGAAGTAGCAATGTTAGTGTTCAAAGGAAACAGCATTTGTGAGTAGAGATGGTCAAATGTTAGTTTACGGCACTTGATTCTTAAAATCCAGTCCATTAGCGGGCATGTGGCAACACCAGCGTGATCTCCCTGTCTGACATCTGACCTTTCACCTGCACAAATCTGTTAACGTTTCACTTCAGAAACCCATTCAGACCATGGGACCACGAGCACAAACACCACTTTTCTCTGAAAGCATTCTGAATCACCACCTCCCCTGGTCACAGAGGCCAGCGGAAAAAGAATGTGCTTTCCCCTGCTACAAGGGGAACAATTCAAAACTGATTTTTCAGCTGTGAAAGGAGAACGAAAGGAGAAAATAGAAAGCATGTCTGCGGGCAATGACTTTGATTTTTACTTCTGTTTCCCTTTTCTTTTTCACTCCTCTTCCTCCTCCTCCTCTTCTCCCCTTCCTACCCCTCAGAGAAATTTAGAATGTTTTTGATTAAAAAAATAGAATTACTTTATGAAATAAAAGTTTCCATTGAGACAGACTTACTAGCAAATCACGTAGCATGAATTTTAAACAGCTTTTTGTGTGTTGGTAAGAATAATAACGTGTATGCTGTTATTTTGGCTGACCTAAAGTTAGAAGGGTCACTCCCACTATGATTCACATTATAACCTTTAGAGTCAAGTAGTTTTTTTCCTAATGACACACAATAATTTCAATAGGAACACTGGGAAGTAATTACATCTTGGCCAAATAATAAAAAAGAGAATTTTTATTATTGGCACCGTAATTTGGCTGAGATGCTCACGGCTTGTGCAATTCGTGTTATTCTCATTTTATGTCATCTTAATTAGAAAGCATCTGGGAAATGAACACCTGAGTGGCAGAAAGTTAGGAGGGGGAATGACAGCTCTTCATGGTGTTTAATGGGCTGGACTGAAACAACTTTTTCAGGTCATGAAGCCTTTTGATCATTACCGAATAATTAGCGCTGGGAAGCGCCATGAAGTCAGCTTTGCCATGCACCTGTGCTGAGGAAACTTTAAGGGAATACTCATCAAGGTGGCTTAGCCTCTGGTATCGGAGTCAGTTCTAGGTGTAAAGTTTATCCACAGCCATGAAGTCTCTGCACTCCGGGCACTGGTGGAGCCATGATTTGTGATAATACCATGCTGTAGTTCATCCTCATTTCTGATCGCACTGCAGTTGCTCTATGATGTCACACCCTTACAACCCCCCGTGTACAACCCCACTATTGTCTTCACATCCAGCCTTTGGGATTAATTAGGCAATTGCATCTTCATATATTTCTTTAGTAGCATCCCTTAAATATAGCTTTACAGATGAAAGAACTTT
The DNA here is from genome assembly GCF_018167655.1 of Microtus oregoni. NCBI lineage: Eukaryota > Metazoa > Chordata > Mammalia > Rodentia > Cricetidae > Microtus > Microtus oregoni. The sequence continues at coordinate 2,379,388 of NW_024544709.1, read as the reverse complement.
TGGACTTCATGAAAAACATTCCCCAAATCACTGTAAGATGTTTTCTGGCAAGGATTCAAAACCCTCATTGTTAATCTATATATGTGTATCTAGGCAACCGTAGGATGGAGAATTGGCCAGTTATTTACTGGTTGTCATGATTACAGATTCTTCTGGATACAAGCTAGAGTCCAACAAATAGAGTGATTAATGTCTGCCAGGTGGATGCCGTTGACTAATTGAATTGTTCCAGTACTGTAGCAAGCATCAATCCAAGACTCGAGTACTTGATGGTGCAGAAGCAACCACAGATCTCAATTGTGCAGACAGCTAATGCATCAGCATAACTTCATCCACCCATTGTGCAGATATTATTCAAGTCTGTTATGTGTCAAACACGGTTCTAAACTTAGACACAGAGGCAAAAAGAAAATTTCACTTTTTATGATGTTCTATGCCTAGTGATCTACTTGAAACATTAACCAAATACTAAACAAATGGGGGCTGGAGAGGTGGAACAGTGGTTATGGGAACCAGCTGCTCTTCCACATGATCAAGGTTAAAGTCCCAGGTTTCAGACTGCAGTTGACAACTATCTATAATCTCAGACTCAGGGGATCTGATGATGTCCTCAGGCTTGGTGCACAGACACACAAGCAAGCAAAATACCCTTACACATAAAAGTAAATAAATAAAAATTAAAAATCTATTAAAAATGTCTTTATTAAAATGTATTCAATATTTCAATATATTGTCAAGTAGTCAGTGTAGGACTGTTTTAAACTAATAGACTTTAGAGCTTCGTTTGCTTCAGTATCTCAGTTTTAAATTTTTAACAGTTATACGAGACTTTCTAGTTTCATTGGGACTATTACTGTTTATTTGTTTGTTTTGTTTTTGAGACACAGTCTCTCTGTTATTGACTGTCCTGGAACTCCCTGTGTAGACAAAACTGGTCTCAAACTACCAGAGATCACCCTGCCTCTACTTCCATGTGCTGGGATTACAGGAATGTACCACTCCTCCTAGTTGAGACTTTCTCATTTAAACAAGGTGTAGTTTGCTTACAAAATGTTTTATTCCTAGCTAGTGTCTAATACATCAAACATCACAATTCATGAAGCACATGACAGTGCCATAGTTGTGACTGATATCCTCTCAGAATTCTTGAAGACTTACAAAGCAGATCTCTACTTCATAGCGAATCTGAGAAATACGTCACTGCCAAATGCAGTTACTGTGTGTATCAGTATTAGAGCAAGCTGCCTACAGTGAGAAACAAGGACTATATTCTTCCCAGAGGCTCAAAATAAATGAAGCCACAATATGGGAGAAACACCAAAGAAACTTCCTGTCTCAATCCTAGAAGGAAGTATGAGAAGGAGGAAGGGTTTTGTATGTTGGTTTTGTTACTATTTGCACTGGGTCTTCCCATAGTGCCCAGGCTGGCTCTGAATTTCTGAACTCAAGCCGTTCGTCTGTGCCCCAGCCTCCAGGATAGCTAGAACAGCAGACACAGACAGTTTTCTTAGAGATTTTGAACCTTAAAGTGAGTTATTTATTCTATTAATTCACACTACAATGTGTGGCCTAAAATGTCATGTAGAATTTAAAAATTTTTAAATGATCTCAGGTGATCACATCAATTATTTAAAGACATTATTGATTATAAAAATTCAAAGTGATTTAAAAGACATTAAAATATTTTAATGTGTCTTGAGTTTACTAAGATAATAAAGGTTTAGCTCCAAAATAAAGCCTGTGTGTAGTATTCCTAGTAAGGATGGTTGAAAGCTTCTGATTTAGAACAAAAAAAAAAGCAGATTCGAGTCTGGAAAGACGTCTCAGAGATTGGCTGCACGGGTTACACTTGCAGAGATTTGGTCCCACCCCATGCATAGTGGGTCACAACCATCTGTAACCCCACTTCCAGAGGTTTCAAGGCTGTCTTCTGATCGCCACAGACACCAGGCATCTGTCACATGAGAAGTACATACATACATGCAGGCAAAACATTCATACACATAAAGTAAAAATTTAAAAGATGTCAAGTTAATAAAGAACTCTCACCTTCAACCTTGTTTCGCAAGACACAGCCGAAAACAGCCCATGTCATCCCGGCACTTTAGATCCAAGGCAAGTGTTCCATTTATAAATTGATTTCTTCTCTGCAGGAAACCCTGGACTGTTGCTCTTTCTGCTTTATGACGGTTGCTTTTCTTGTGGGTGTACTTTAAGTTCTAGGTACCCTCGGAATTAACGGAAATTTCCTCATTTCCTTCCACAATTCTTTTGCTAGTCTCTGGCTCAGCACTGAATACCCAAGGGCACACCTAAGTGTGAAAGTTAATTTAATCCAGTGTCTCATAAATTGTGGGTTATAATCTTCCATTGCAAAAAGTCACGATTAAAATAATTGTTTAAAAACTTAAATTTTGGGTGGAGAGACGGAGAGCTAACGGTCGTGCGCTGCCCGCCCGCTGGAGCTTCGGTCTTAGCACAGACCCGCAGTAGGATCGGCGGTCTCTTCCTTCTCCTTCCTCCCGTGAGATTTTGTTTTGTTTTGTTTTGATTTTCAGCTACATTTCAGCTTTGTGAGAAACCTTATCAACAAAGGAGATGGCTAGCAACGTTACCAACAAGACAGAACCTCGATCCATAAATTCCCGTGTATTCATTGGGAATCTCAATACTCTTGTAGTCAAGACGTCTGATGTGGAGGCAATCTTTTCAAAGTATGGCAAAATTGTCGGTTGCTCTGTGCATAAGGGCTTTGCCTTCGTTCAATATGTTAACGAAAGGAATGCCCGGGCAGCTGTAGCTGGAGAGGATGGCAGAATGATTGCTGGCCAGGTTTTAGATATTAATCTGGCTGCAAAGCCAAAAGTGAACCAAGGACAATCAGGTGTGAAACGATCTGCAGCGGAGATGTACGGTTCCTCATTTGATTTGGACTATGACTTTCAATGGGATTAGTATGACAGGATGTACAGTTACCCAGCACGTATTCCTCCTCCTCCTCCCCTCCCTCCTCCTCCTCCTCCTCCTCCTCCTCCTCCTCCTCCTCCTCCTCCTCCTTCTTCTCTTCCTCCTCCTATTGCTTGAGCGGTGGTGCCTTCTAAACACCAATGTGTTTCTGGAAACACCTCTCGAAGGGGCAAAAGTGGATGCAATTCGAAGAGTGGACAACGGGGCTCTTCTTCCAAATCTGGAAAGTTGAAAGGTGATGTCCTTCAGGCCATTAAGAAGGAGCTGACTCAGATCAAACAAAAAGTGGATTCTCTGCTGGAAAGCCTAAAGAACAAAGCAAACAAGCAGTAGAGATAAGAATGAGAAGTCTGAGGAGGAGCAGAGCAACGCCTCTGTTAAGAAAGACGAGACGAACATCAAGATGGAGTCTGAGGCGGGCGCAGATGACTCTGCCGAGGAGGGCAACCTGCTGGATGAAGACGACAATGAAGATCGAGGGGATGATCAGCTGGAGCTGATCAAGGACGATGAAGAAGAAGCCGAGGAAGGGGAGGATGACAGAGACAGCGCCAATGGGCCTGACTCCTAAGCACATAGCAGAGTTTAGAGATATTATCCCATTATTCATTTACCTAGGCGCTCGTGAGAGATGGAAGTAACACCAGATCCTCTCCCCTCGTATCTTCATCACATTCTCAACTGTTCGCCCTCTCCTTATCCTGTGTTCATTGATTCATATTTACCTTGTGCCTAGTTCCATTCTCACTTTCTTTGATGATGCTCCTTAGTAGTTTTGTTAAGTCTTACCCTAAGTTTTGCTTTTAATTTTGATACCTCTTTGACTTAACAATAAAAAGATGTATGGTTTTTATCAACTGTCTCCCAAATAATCTCTTGTTATGCAGGGAGTACAGTTCTTCCCATTCATATAATTTCAGGAGTTGCTTCTCTAACTGCAGAAGCATCTCATTTACTTGTGATCCCCAAGAGCAGCTTTGCATTAGAGGTGTGGGATTTCCCTCACTTGAGTGGGGCTGTTCAACACGAATGTAACAATGTATTTTTGTGAATGAGAGTTGGCATGTCGAATGCATCTTACAGGAAAATAGTGTAATAATCTTAATATTTGTTTTCTAATGTTAATACCATGGGTTATTTTTGTGAACAGCCTGATGTTTGGGATCTTTTTTCTCAAAATAAACAATTCCTTATTAAACCAGGAATTTGAAGGAAAAAACTGAAAAACAAAACTTAAATTTTCTTGCCTGAGGGAAAAAAATTCCTCTTTTATAAAAATTTTCTTTCTTCCTGGGAACAATGTTTCACATTAAAAATAATAATAAGGCATCATTTATTATTAATGAGGAAAACTAATGAAATCACTATCATTTTAAAAAATAAATTTTTAAAGTTATATTTCCTAATGGTTGTATCTTTTCTATCAGGGTGCATGCAGCCCTCTGGCACACTTTTAATTCATGCAAAAAACCCTACACCAAATGGAGATCATTTAAATTTACCTGAATTTTTTTAGAACGGGAAATGTTTTCTTTTTTTTTTTTCTTTCTGTTTTTGTTTGGTTGGTTGGTTTGGTTTGGCTTGGTTTTGGTTTTTTGAGACAGGGTTTCTCTGTGTGCTTTGGAGCCTGTGCTGGAACTCACTCTGTAAGACCAGGCTGGCCTTGAACTCACAGTGATTCACCTGCCTCTGCCTCCTGAGGCTGAAATGAAAGGCCTGTGACACCACCACAAAATAACAACAACAAAATGTCTTCTTTAGATTATGCATAAATGTTAAAAATTAAAATATTAATTAATGTGGTATTTTGAAATTTTAAAATACTCATTTTAGAATAAAAATTATGTTCCGTGTATGAAAAGTACTCACATAAGATCACAAATTCCTTTTCTGCTTATTTTAAAGCAAAATTTGATAATATTGACTTCATAATTAAGCCAGTACAAATCTTGAAGCAGATTTTATCCAAAACATTAGAGTTGAGAGACTTTCAAAGTGACTCTTTGCACACACATCAGCTATCAAAGCTAACCAGGGCCTTTCTCCAATATTCTTGTGCATTTATCTTAATTTGTGGGCAAAAACAAATGCTATGTAATCTACTATTTTATCTTTTCAGTGCTGATAATGAAAGCCAGGGCTCTGTGACAGGCTAGGCAAGCACTCAAGCCCTGAGCCCTGTTATGCTTTTCTTAACGTGTCAACTCTTTTTAATGCTGTTTTCATTTTCTTACTTCTTTCTACAGGAGGCACTTCCCTCTATCGTGATTGAGAGCAACTGTGGGAAGAAGTGCCCTTTCAACCCCCCTTTATCCGGCAGCCTTATTTGTTTGTTTTTGTAAAGAATGCACTATCTCCTTCTAGACTCATCTCCTCCTCAATTAGTACTTATTGTCTAAACTACCATTTTGCAGTATTCTTATTTAGAATCCAACTGTGTAATTGCTTTCTTTTCTGTAGAGTAAACCTGTAATTTTACCCTATAACAAATATTAAAAAAAACTTTAAAAATCTAAATTTGATGTCAAGATGGAGGTGTCAGTAAATAATGCAATCTGGAAAAGTAACTTTGAAATCAGTAAAATATACATTTGTAATCAAAGAAATGAATGCCATATACATATTGAAAATCTACTAAGTCTGTTTTTAGTGGGCATTTTAGAAAGAAAAATTATAAAATATTGTATAATTATCATCTTGAGAAAAACAGAATTTATTTTGCTTTTCTCTTTGAAAGAAGAGAGCAAAATGTCCTGACCCTGTCCCAAATATACATTGTTAAAAGTGGACCAATGTGTTTTCTGCAAAAATGGAACTCACAGGGAGTTCCCAGGAGCATGTGCAGGATTTAGTTTTCTTTCCTCTGGACTGAGGACCCTGGACTGAGCATGAGCTCCTTCAGTCAAGAAGCCTAGCACCACCATGGGCTTGTCATAAGGACTGCCTCTCTAGCTGGACCATCATGTGTTGTGGAATATTGTTTAAACTAGGTAAAGATGTGTTCTATTTGTTTATGCTGCAGAATATTACTTTACCTGTGGAAAGATATGTTTTTTTGTTTATACTACATTTGTTTAAAAATGTAAGGATGTTTTACATTTGTTTGAGTTTCATTTGTTGAATTATGTAAAGATGTGTTGCATTTGTTTTATCTTGCCTACCTAAGGCACCTGATTGTTAAAGAGCTGAATGGCCAATAGCTAGGCAGAGAAAAGGTAGATGGTGCAGTCAGGCAGAGAAATAAATAGGAGAAGAAATCTAAGCTCAAGAGAAGAAAGGAGGGAAGAACAGAGATGGAGGAGAAAATGAAGGAAAAAGAAGCCAGGTAGACAACAGACAGACAGGCATAGAGAAACAGTGAAAGTAATATATACAGAAGTAAGAAAGAAGATAAAGAGAAACAGGTTAATTTAAAAGAGCTAGGCAGAAATATATGTAAGCGAGGTCGAACATTCAAAACTAAAAATAATTCTCTGTGTCATGATTTGGGAACTGGTTGGTGGCGCAAAAGAAAAACCCTGGTATAGACATGTGACTCATGGAAAATGAGTACATGTCGCTATCCTCCCCGCTTTTCCAAACTAGTAAGGTTATAGACTGTCACACTCACTCTGAAATATTGAGTTCAGACAGCACCTGCAAGAAATATTTAGGTTTTGATGACTGCTCTCCTTAGTGATAATTCATTCAATACCTGAAAGAACATAGAACAATTTTAACCCAGCAGATTAACTTCTAGAAAAAAGATGATAAAGGAAAAAAGACTGATTAAGTATTTTTAAAATTCATAATATTATCATAAAGGCTTTTTTTCCTAGAGACTTGGGGGATTTACCCCTTCTGAATATATGATTTAATATTAACACAGCACTTTCTATATAGTTTCCATTTTCAGATTATTATGTTGCCATCTACCTTAATTTTCTCATTTTTTTGTCATTGTAGCAAGAATAATAAAATCCCAGAGACAGATATTGGGGTCCAACCTGAAGATCAGAAAAGCAAAGCAGCAAGCTACTGGCTCTTACCTCTACCTACCTCAGGCCAAAATGCCAATCCTACCTCCATGAATCCTCAGAATGAGACTGAGCATGAGACCTGTCTCCTTCCATTTTATATTCCTCTCTAGTGATGGGATTAAATGTGTGCACCACCACTGCCCAGCCTCTGTGGCTAACTAGTGTGGCTGCTGGGATTAAAGGTGTGTGCCACCACTGCCTTGGGCTGTATGACTCACTAGTGTAGCTGTTTGCACTTGGGTTCAGGCAAGCTTTCTTTATTAAAACACAAATAATACATCACTATATTTCACCTTTTCTGAGTAAGCATAGGACAGATATGAAGTATTTTCTCTGAATTTATCAAATGCAAATGGAGTAGACATTGTTGATGTGTTTATTTCATATATATAGTATACAGTTATTGTACTTACTGTATCTAGTTTTTCATTTCTCAGTTATAGACTTTTTATTTTAGGCAAAAAGGTAGAGATATAGTGGTATATTATTTGAATTTTAATAAATAAAGCTTGCCTGAAGATCAGTGTAAAACAGTCACATTAGTCAGCTATACAGGCCAGGCAGTGCGTACATGCACCTTTATTCTGAGAAGCCACACTAGTTAGCCATAGAGGCCGGGAGATGGTGGTGCATGCCTTTAATCCCAGCGTTAGAGAGAAATATAAAATGGAAAGAGACAGGTCTCACTCTCAGTCTCATTCTGACCATTCCTGGAGTCAGGATCTCCCATTTTTGGTCTGAGGTAGAGGTTAAGAGCTAGTAGCTGGCTGCTTTGCTTTTTCTGACTTTCAGGTTGAACCCCAATGGGTGTCTCTGGGTTTTTATTATTTGTGCTACAGGACATAGTTTTATCTATTTACCCAATTTATCTATGAATCATCAAACTACCTATCAATAATATATCAATACACTTTATTAAAATGCTACATATATTTTTAGTTTTATTAGTTTGAATGTTTTCTTCATGGTTTAATCATATTCATTCAGTGCAAACTCTTCACAGGTCCACCCCTCCTTCCTTTTATACCCAAATCTGGGTCTTTTAAAAAAATATGAGAAAAAAACCCTTTAAGGCCTACTTATGCTGTAAAACTATTCTTGGATGTGTGGTCTTTTAATGGAGTGTGATCAAATTTACAGTCTTAGAGAAAACCACCTCTCCATCTCCTAGCAGCTAAGAATTGCCAATAGCTCCATGGCTTCAAGTAGGATGGCATCTCCAACTTTCTCTCCATGCTACGATTTGGTCTGGTTAGGGCTTGTATGGGTTTTGTGCATGCTGTCACAACCAAGTTTATATGTGAAACTGCCCTGCTGTGTCCAGAAGACACTGTTTCCTCTCCACCCACCATCTCTGGCTCTTATATTCTTTCTGACCCTCTCCTGTAAAGATCCCTGTGCCAGGAAAAGAGAGAATGTGATATGGTGTGTGTGTGTGTGTGTGTGTGTGTGTGTGTGTGTGTGTAATGTGTGTGTGTATAATATGTACCAATTTGGATTAAGCATTCTGCCAGTCTCTTCTCTATACCTTGGCCAAATGTGCGTCTCTCTACTGCAAAAAAGAAGCTTCTCAGATAAGGGTTCAGAATGGTATTGGTCTACAGGTACAAAGATATTATTAGGAGTCCATTTAGAAAAATAATAGTAGTATTTAGAAAAATAATAGTAGAAGTTTGTCCTGTAGGGTCTATGACCTGTCTGATCATAGATTCTTGGCCTAACAATGGTTCCAGGTATGGGTTCCACCTTTGGTGAGGGACGTAAATCCAATCAGAAAGTAGTTGGTTACTACCATGATGTTCCTGCCATTTTTATATCATTGTTCTCCTGTCTTTTCAGGATAGTCATCATCATTTCCAGCTCTGTGAAGGCTAGCAAGTGATGATGAAGCTTCCAGTCAAGATCAACTTTATCTCTCTATGTTCTATGACTCAAATATATAGAATGTTCAGCAATAGGGCCTTACCATCAAGGTCTGGAGAGTAACAAAGAGCAATAGCAATAGCCTGCAATGTTGGTGGGCAGTGTTGGGGTTATTATGCAACCATCAGAATGATAAACACCCAACATTAATACCAGCTTGATCAGGTTGTGGAACAAGTGTAAGATATCATCCTTGCTGTAGAGAAGGAAAAAAGGTAATGAAAACAACTGGGAAGTTTCTTCTAAAACTACATATGTCATTACCATATGATCCAATAATTGCATCATTTTGTCTACAGCAGAATGTGTGTCTGATTATAACAGCTTTATGCATGAGAAAACTTGGAAGAACTAATATGAGTGTCAGGAAGAAAACAGATTTTTTAATTGTATATCTAGACAAGTTAATCTATATTAAATGGTAGCAAAAAAAATCTAATTTCAAAGAGACACAGGAGAAATTTAAATGTATATTAAAGAGCCAGCCTCAAAGGCTATTTACTTCATGCTTCTAATTATGTGAGTATTCTGGAAAGTCAAAACAAGGACAATGGTTAAGCATCCAGAGATTACAAAGTCTGAAGGAGTGGGCAATGGATAGACAGACCACAAAGGGAATCTAAGACAGTGAAACTGTTTTCTGTATGATATTGCAATATAAATGTATATTGTTAAACCACACCAAGACCATAGAATGTAGAACACTGAGACTGAATTCTAGTGTGCACTGTGGTTTTTAGGAAACAGGAATGTACCAATGTATGTTGATCAGCAGTGACAAGTGATATTGTGCCCTGTGGCATTGGACACAAAAGCATTGAGAGATGAAGAGTATATGATATATGGGCACTTTATAATTTTTGCTACATTTTGTTATGAACTTAAAACTGTTCTAAAAATGAATTTAGTTTGTAAAAGGTTGTCTTATTTGTGAAAAGAAGCATTTTGAAGAAAAAAATAATAACTACCTTGTAACTGTTAATACATTTTCTCTGCTTGTGAAATAAAATAGCTTCAAGTTGCTTAAGAGTTTAGGAATAAATTAAACATTCACAAGGCTAATTTAATGGTATGATGTATCAGTTTATATGAGTGAAATTTATTTCATTTCAACTAATTTTATAATTGAATGTCATAATTCATAAGTTCATCTTCTGAATGTATGAGTATGGAAAAATAAAATAGTCTACCCCATTCAAAGAAGCTAGAATCAAAATAAAATCTTATAAATCTAATAAAATATAAGGCAAACTTTCTTAGTTAGAGTTTATATCCCTATTACAAAACACCATGACCATGGAGAGGTAGACTTTTTTTCAGCCTTAGGTCACACTCACCACTGAGGAAAGTCAGGGCAGAAACTGAAGGTAGGAACCTGGAGGGAGGAACTGAAGCAGAAGCCATGGAGGAACTGTGTTTACTGGCTTGTTCCTCGAGGCTTGTTTAGCCAACTTTCTTATAGGACCCAAGACCATCAGACTAGAGCACCACCCATAACAGACTTAAATCAAGAAAATGTCCAAGAAACTTGCTTATAGGCCAATCTTACAAAAGTATTTTCTCAATGAGAGCCCCTCCTCTCCAATGACTCTAACTTGTGTTAAGAGAAAAAAAAACCAAAAATTGCCCGTGTTTTGCAAGAATACCGTGTATTTTTATTGAGATTATTTAGGAATATTCTGTTGTAGATTATTAGTTAAGATGAGTTATATTTGTTTATGTTGTGGAATATTTGTTGAATGATGCAAAGATGTGTTGCATTCTTTTATGTTGTATTTGTTTACTGTGTGAAGCTGTGTTACTTTGCCAATCTTAAACACCTGATTGGTCTAATAAAGAGCAGAACAGCAAATAGTGAGACAGAAAGGATAGGTGAGGCTAGTATGCAGAGAGAATAAATAGAAGAGAAATCTGGGAGGAAAAGATGAAGGAACAAGAAAGAGTAGAAGAGGAAGATTCCAGGAGCCAGTCACCCAGTTACAAGTCAAGCCATGGAGGAAGAAGTGAAAAAAAATGTATATAGAATAGAGAATGATAAAACCTCAGAGGCAAAAAGTTTATAAGATAATTTAACAAATGCTGGCTAGCAACAATCCAAGCAAAGCTTGGGCATTCATAAGTAAGAATAAGCCTCTGTGTATTTATTTGAGAGCTGGGTGGCAGATCCCTCAAAGAGCCAAAGAGTTAAAAACAACTACTACCATTTTCCATGCTGGAATTAATATATTTCAAATTTCTTATGAAGAAACCTATATAAAAATCTTCATTTCACATTTCTTCCCAAAAAGTGTGTTTTTGGTAACTTTCAAAACCTCTACCCAAAAATGATTTATTTATGTAATTCAATTCAAAGATGGACTGAAAAATTTTTTCAGACCAATGATAATGGATCACAGAAATTAGAAGAAAATTTCAGTGATTTCTATCTATAGAGTTTCTGTGTCTAAGGCTCAGACTTAAACAGTTTATGACATTTCTAAAAAAAATCATCTTGGGTTATGTGGGAATGAGAGTAGAAGGAAGGAAAAGTGGAAGGAAGAATGAAAGGAAGGAAGAAGAGAAGGGAAGGTGGGAGGAAAGGAGGAACATGTGGTTGTTTTAATAAGGTATATTCCCCCAAGGCTCAGGTATTTGAACGTCTGGCCCCAGTTGATGAAGTTCTTTGGTGAGGAGTAGATGGTATAACCTACCTAGAGGAAGCAAATCATTGTGAGTGGGCTTTGTGAGGTAGAAGTTTCACCGCCTTCCAGTTTACCACTCCCTCCCCCACCATCTCATGCTTTCAGCTGAGGAGGTGAGTTCTCTATTTCCCAATTTTCAGACTTTTATGCTGGCCCTCTGATATGCCTCCCTGACTCATCCTTCTCTTACTGTAAGCCCAAATAAACCCCTCCTTCTGTAAGTTGTTTTTGGTCGTGGTATTTTTTTTATAGCAATAGAAAAGTAATTAATACAGAAGAGAAGGAAACACAAAGTCTTAAAATTAAGCAAACCAAGGGATAATTAGGCATTAAGTAGAACACACTGAGAAAAATGCTATAACTCCTGAAGAATACTGAAGTCACCAACAAGAAACAACAACTTTATATTATGGTTCTAGTCCTTTCTAAACTACATTGATATTAGACTGGGGATGACCAAGCCATGTTTTTGTAGTTAGGCAATATTGCCAATTTGGCCACCAGAGAGCCCTCTAATGAATCTTTTATTTATTCTGAATCTGTGCATATAAAGTCTAACATGAATATCCATGAGGAACATAACTTTGATCATATAGCAATTCTGATTTCTAAAGAGACTAAAAGATGAGAGGGATTCTAGGTTTTATTGAGGAGAATTCATCAATTTATTAAGAAATAAAGCTCACAGGTTGGAAATGTTCTCAAACACAAGAAGTGGATTTACAGAGGGCCAAACACCCATCACAAACGTGCACTCAGTTATTCAACTTGTGCAGACAAAAGTTAAAATCAAAATGTTAACCTAAGTAGCTAGATTTAAGGCTAAAATTATTTGTTTTGACAGACTCCGGTACAGATAAATAAAACATTTATAGGTACAGCCAAATCAAATTAGAAGAAGAATAGAAGTTACAACTTACCTGTCTCGCCTTTGTTTTTCATATTTTTATGAACTGATTATTAATGGCAGAAAGGAATATTAGTCAAACACATTACCAACATCACTCTTCAGAGAGTTCAGTTATACTTCTAGGTCTTAATTTTTAGGATAAAATAAAAAAGTAAGAATATAATATTCTTTTTGATATCTTCTTTTATTTTGGATTATTTAAAATATTCAGAGAAAGTAAGCATATATAATACATATTTTCATATATACATGCCTATTTTTATTTACCTATATTTATTCATGACTTCATGCATAAATACATGTCTATATATATATATATATATATTTACAAACACATATAAATCAAATTACACTTGTTCTTTTGTATGACAATGAGAACTTTTTAAAGGAAAGATGGTGTCAAAGTTAAAATTCCTCTTGGGTTGAAGGACAAGAACAAAAATGTCTGTCCTTCTCCACTCATCCCAATGTTTGCCATTACTTGGGTAACATTCTTAAAGCTATACATATCAAGTTTTGTTTTCTTGCTTGTTTTTTTCCTTAAGGTTTTAATCAGTACTCTATATCTTTCCAGAGTTGAAGAGATAGACAGAACATACTCCACTAGTCAACTGTGAAAAATAAGGACATTAATTTTTTTTATCTAGATATAGACAGGGTAAAGATAACATGGTATAGTCATAGTCTTAATGAACTTAAGTTCTGCAGTGATTTTATTTCACATATGCCTTAAAAATTCCACATTTTATGTATTTCAAGGTATCTACATGGTATGTATTTTTCAAGATCCCTAGATGATGTAGTATGTGAAACTTAGAATTATTGTTCTTAGACAGCTTACAGTTAAATATATTTTAACTATTCTTGAAAACAAATAGTGAGAGGTAGGTGGTATTTTGTTTGTTTTATTTTTTCATTTGGGGAAAACGGGGGAGCAAGAATAAAGACTTCATACCCCCTTTCAGAAAATCAAAAGAAGAACAACTTCTAGCATCTTCAGGAGGGAAAAACTACATTATTCAGACAAGAGATCCTGATGGAAATGACAGTGGAGACTGTGGTCCTCTAGAATGCACTCAGAAGGAAGACCTCCTATGAAGGGACAAGGACCAGAGGGACCTTTGTAGATAAGTGACTCTTGTGTACAAGGCATCCCACATGAACCCCTCAGAAAATCATCTCAGCAGATCTACATAAGTAATGCACTCTTTTATCTTTTATAGTTTACTAAATAGAATTTCGGTGAAGTTAGGTGCCCTGTGTAATGTTATCCGACCAGCAAATAAGCACAATGAGATTTAAGCTCATGATTACTTACCCCAAGTCCTTAGGTTTAAACCCATGGCCAAACATAGGAGTTTTTGCATGCATGTACTCCATGATGGTAGAAGGGACAACTCTGACATTGTACTGCTCTTCCTCAGTCTTTTTACTTTCCTTCAAGTAAAGCTTAGTTCAATAGGATCCCAGTAAATGTAGATTGACTTTCTTGGAGCTTTCAGTCATTTTCAGCACAGTTTAAGAGTTGCTAATGTTGAATTTAGGAGATGCAGATTTCTTGCTTAGCTTATAAATGTTTGATTAAAACATTTGATAATGACCATAACATGTACATCCTTGATTGTTTATGACATGAGTACAAAAATAATTTCATTGTTATATGCCTAAGTATGGTATATTGATGTATATATGTTCATATGGGGATGCCAGAGAGAAAAGTAAGTAACTTGCTTAGTCACTATTCACACTATTTTTGGAACAAAATCTTTCATTGAACCTGGTGCTCATTGATTAGGGTAGACTGTCTTATTGGAGTATTCAGGAATCTGCCTGTCTCCTCCTCCCTTTGCTGCTATTACAAACCCATGCCACTGCACCCAGCTTTTTATATGGGTGTAGAAATCTAAACACAGGTTCCCATGCTTATATTGCTAGAACCCCATTCTCTACCAAAGTGATTTCTGCTCAGCTGAACTGAAAGCAAACGTTCACTCCCATGCCCCATCTTTCCTAAGAGTAAATTTCATTTTCACATAAAAATACCAGAGAGCAAAGATGCCTTTACCTGACCTTGTTTGTCCAGTTGAAGTATTGTTGGACTTGTTCAGCACTAATTTGGAATTGGAGGCTTGTAAGACAAATTTGAAAACCCAATCTTGCTCAGCAAAGTGACCTAGATTGGTTGACACAGAAGCTGAATCTCACCAGGAGTGACAAAAACCATAGGTGTAGGAAGGGTCGCATGCTTCATTTACAGAGAAAAATCTACAGAATATATTGTTTCACTTTAAAGCTGAGAGCTTGGAATGATAATTTTTAACAGCTAAATCTGTATGTCTTTGTCACAGGAAAAAAATTCACATTGTCTGCCTAATAACCTATATTATGAGATCATTCTGCTAACAGAAGAAATTTCAATCTGTCTTTCAGACATGTTCCTCTGTGGCACAGGTTCAGCTTTATTGACCAACATTGTTTTTATTTATTAAAATATGTTGATAATTATTGATTGGAATAATTCAGCTGTGACTATATATGCCAATGATAGCTATTTTGATTGAGCAGTGTGAATGTCTTGTATGTTTTTAAAACTCTCATATTTTTTGTTGCTGGTATATAGTTCTCAAGAGTTGGAAATTTATATTTTTACAAACAGGTGTTTTTGGTCTGGTCATTTGTTTGTTCTAGCTTATGTTCCTGGAGACTGTAAGGTACAAGAACAAGGTTCTAGTAAAATTTTAGTTTGCACAGTCCCATTTCATAGCACTCTGTGCATATGTAACTGATGCTATCCAAAAGAGGAAGATCTCACTACTAAAATTACAGCATCCATCCATTTCTGAGGGTCCCATCTGTGTGATTCCAAATGCTTCGCCCAAAGCTCGAAGCTACCAGTATGGAAAAAATTGAGGAGTAAGCCTCAACATTGGTGTAGGAGGAGAGAAAACACATTTAAGCCATAGATACAACAATCACTAATTTTATTGAGCAGTTATTATTTTACTATATATACTGTGCTAAACCTGTTGATGTGGGATTCCCCCTTTGTATGCTGTAAACGTCATTGGTTAATAAAGGAACTGTTTTGGGCCTATAGCAGAGCTGTAGGGGAACAGAGCTAAGCAGAAAAAACTGAACAGAATGCTGGGAGGAAGAAGACAGAATCAGAGAGAAGCCATAGAGCTGCCACAGGAGACAGAAGCTGTGAACTTTACCCAGTAAGCCACAGCCTCATGGCAATACACAGATTAATAAAAATGGGTTAAATTCAGAAGTAAGAGTTAGCCAATAAGAAGCTAGAGCTAATGAGCCAAGCAGTGATTTAATTGATACAGTACCTGTGTGGTTATTTGGGGGCAAAGCGGCCGGGGAAACAACAAGCAGCCTCCTCCTACAGCCTGAGGTTTAAATTACCCCATGCTGTCTTTGATAGGAGTCTTAGGAGTTATATATGACTTCTAAACACTTCATAGATGAATCTAGAGTTGAACAAGTTTCCTGAAGTTACTGAGCTGGCAAATGGCTGAATTAACATGAGAATCGGCCTCCCCTAGAGAGAGTTGACATTTTACTACTTCCCTGCACTCTGGGTATGTGGCTTACATGGTGAAGGTAGCATTTGAAAAAGTTTTTAAGGATTGTTATCTTTTGCTTCATTTAATTAGTACCAATATTATTCTTTCCATCTGCCAGTTTTCAGTTTAACTCCCAGCCTCTGAGCCAAAATCCTAACAGAGATTTTTTAAATTTCCCTAGATAAATGTTGAGATCGGAAGCTGTTTAACCCTGCACAGATGAATTCATTTTTATAGAGTTGAAAGAAAAAAATAAATAAACAAACTGGAAAATTAGAGCTTCTGTGTATTTGGGGCTCCATAGCATTACTACAGCAATTAACAAAAACTAATCATTTTCATTTTATATGGAGATTATTGGCTTGTGTTTTTGTTTTAGTTTAAATTGTGCATATTAACATAAATACACAGATGAAAGGGAAGTAACTAATTTGCATTTTATAAATGCAATTAGCATTAATAAGATGTATGAACTCTGATAGTCTAGATGACATAGCTGCATTAATTCTTATCCTGGGATAGAGTTAAGTAATTCAGAATATACTGCTTTCTAATTGGATTGTTCTAACAAGGATAGCTCAGGGTGATGTGCATTTAGAGCTAAACAGAATACGACTTTCAGAATTTTAATGACCTAATGAGTTGGGGTTTTTTGACTTTCTGTAAATCAGGCTTTCAAAGATACCTATAAAATTATTTCTACAATACTTGTTTTCTTCTGCTTAGAAATTTCATTCTAAATAAAGTATTTCTTTTTTTAAAACAGTACTGGCGGGTATACCCAAGGGATGGCTTGCATAATAGTGTTATTATTCAAGTAGGTTTTAAGATCTTAAAAAACATTCCATTTAAAGATTCTTTAAAAACTGTAATGTCTAATTTAGTGTGAACACCGAATAGAAAAAAGTGAACATGACACCAGTTCCCACAAAAATTTTAGTCATTCAACGTGTGCACCATCTCTCATTCTTTTGTGTTCTAATAAGCCCAAAATTTTTGTGTAGTTCAGTGGTTTTGTATGCTGACTGTAGCATGTTATTTTTTTAATTCATGAGAATAACCTTTTGCAAAAAACATGATATTTAGATTACTATAGCTTGTAACTTCTAAAATACAGAGGGTTCAGCATACTTTAAAATGTTAGATATAAAGAATTTTATTCCATATAGCTCTAAACATAGAATTTTCAGGTCCACTGATTGAAAACTTTTGCATCCTGTTGCCAATGAGGTTATTGCCATACTTTCTTCCTTTTAAATAACTTTTGATGATAAAGCGATGCTATGTGTAACTTAATATCAAACTCACCCTGTAAAGAGATTTTAGAGCTACAAGTATTCCTTGCCATCAATTAACTATCTTGAAAAATGGACTGGACTTTTCACATTGACAAAGCATAAGCCTACTTATAGTGAGAAACCTATTTGTGTATGCAGTTATGATGACTTCATATAAGCTATCAAGAAACATTAGATGGATGATGCTAAATTCCTTCCTTGGATGACTGTATTTTTTTTTAATTGTTGTCTTTCTGACCTCTTTTCCAATTAGAATAAGTAATGCTGAAGAAATCAGTAAACTATCCACACATAGTTTCAGGAATAGATACTATACTTGACTTTTCTTAGTCTCTTAGAATGGTCACTACATAATTCCACAGAAGGGATGATTCCAAACAAAACAGCATTTTTCCCTTGCATGATGATGACCACCCCTCCCTCTGTGTCACACTGCTAGTGTCTCTGCATAGATGCTGCAACTCTCCTTATCAAAACTCTGGTGAATTTGTGATACATGAACCTTATTACTCTTCTGCAAGCCCTGTGTTTTAACACAGTAGTACTGAGATTGGTGACTTCAGCAGATTTGGGGGTGAAACAATTCAGTCTATAAATGGGCTAATTGTGTGACAATTCAGGTTTCCTCACTCTGGTTCCATTTCTATAGGAAGATATGATTACACATCCTTGCTTTTCAGTCCTTAGTTTATCTAATGAAATATAAACAAAACTTCTAAAAGTAGCCTGCGGCTCTCATGATCACATTCCTTAGAGCAACATTATGCATGAAAGCTTCACTAGTCTGTATTCTAGAAAAAAAAAGATTACAACATGGATTCCCAAATTAGTTTACATTTATACCTATGGGAGATATCTTTGTTGGAATAAGCCACTTGGATTTGGGGCACTGTTTTTTTTTTTTTGTTGTTGTTGTTTTTTTTAACCTGTGACTTATAATTGATTCTGATCAACATGTGCTATCCTTTTAAATCAAGTTAATGGTCTTTAAACCCTAAACAAGAAGTTCAATACCTAGTTCCTTTTCTTCTTTCAACAGGCCCTGAAACCAAAAAATAAATTCTCTTATTGATTGTTGCTGTGTCCTAACAGCTCCCTCAGGGAAGGGATGAGAAGTCATAGCGTCAACGATATAGACATTGGGAGTTAGGTAAATGGCAAACAGCAGACATTTTTATTCAGCAATGGAGATAGCCTTATATACCTTCCTCCCAGCACCCAGGCTGCATTCTGACCTGTTAACATTACATCATTGCCACTCATTGGCTAGGCATGGTCACGACCTTTGACAACACCTGTTGCTAGACTCTCAGGCAGACTTCAAGTTGTCTCATTTCTCTGTCTTAATAAAATGGACATATGAAATTATCTGAATTACACATATCATTCTGAATATAAAAATAGTATACATTCAAACTCATGCTTTAAAATAGACAAAAGACAAGTTATAGCAACATGCCACTGTTACACTGATTATATGCTTCCATGATCACTACATATTCAAGACTGTATACTACACTTTCAAGGGTATGATGTATACTAACAATCTGAATTATGGTAAATATATTGAATCAAGTACCTTCACAATTATAAAGAATATTTATGATGATATGGAGATTAATGTCAAGATTTTTATAGTATGTATGTGATTCTGAGTGTGATCCCAGTACCACATATTCACACACACAGAAACACAAACACATGAATGGCATGGTAGAGAAAAACATAAAAAAAAATGTACGTTTGGATCACCAAGCAATTTATATGCATATATATTCCCAGAAACAGGAAAATCTGTAAACATTCAATGTTAACTGCTATGATATATACTTAGATAACTGACTTCTTGCATTTTTCCTTTTAGTGAAAATAGATATTTTTTCTTGCTTACTACATCCTTATTATGGTTTCCCCACCTCCCATGTCCCCTCCCATCCAGACCCGCCCCTTTACGATTTTTCATTAGAAAACAAACAGGTTTCTAAGGGATAATAAGAAATAAGATAAAATATAATAAGACAAAACAAAACAGACATATTGGAGTTGAAGAAAGCAAACAAATACAAGGAAAAGATTAAGAAGAGGCACAAGAAACAGAGACCCATGCATCTGCACTCTCAGGAACCCCATAAACACAATTAACTAGAAGCATTAATAAATACACAAAGGACTTACAGGGTAAAAAGAGATAAGAAAAATTATAAATAAAGTAATAATAAAAGTAATGTACATAAAAATTTTAAAATCCCATGACAAGACATTATGGGACAAGGAACCTCCAAGAATGCCTTGAAGTTCATTTTCTTTTAGCCAGTGACTGCTGCACAGGCAATCTATCCCTAAGAATAGTTTCCCAAGTTATACTGACAATTTTGGAGAAAACTAAGTTTTCAGTTGCAAGTGGTTATCCATTGATAAAGATTCTAGATGAATATTAGGGTCCCATGTAGTGCAGGGCCTGTGCAGACGCTGTGGATGACACCTCAGTCTCTTTGAGTTCATATGTGAGTTCAGATCCTGTTGATTTAGTGGGCCTTGTTTTCTTAGTGTCCTCTATTCCCTCTGGCTCTTACACTCTGTCTGCCTCTTCCTCATGAATCCCTGAATACTGTTGAAAGGGATATGGTAGAGACATCCATTTAGGACTGAACATTCCAAGGTCTCTGTACAGTGTCTGACTATGGGTCTCTATAGTGGTTCCTGTTTGTTGCAGGGGGGAAGCTTCTCTGATGGTAGAGTAAGACACTGGTTTACAAGTATAGTAAAATGTCATTGGGATTCATTTCATTCCATTTTTTTTTTAAAGTAGAATTTGATTTCACTTCGGTTTCTGAGCTATCAAGTCTCAGGTTCTTAGTTGCTCAAGCAGTGTCACCTGGGTTACACCACATGAAGAAGGCTTTAAGCTAAATCAGATTTTGGTTTGTTACTTCCTTAATCTTTGTAACACTACTACCCTAACATACCTTACAAGAAAAATACCATAGTATATTGAAGGACTTTGTGGCTGGTTTGGAATTTATACTTCTCTTTTGGTAGTATGAAGAATTCCTTATTGTACCAAAGATGTTAGCACATATGGATGAAGACTATATAGTCACCAGCTTGACTCTTCCATGTTCTGATGGAGGAAGGTCATTGGCTAATAAAGGAACTGCCTTGGCCCATTTTATTGGTTAGAAAATAGGTGGGAGATGTAAACAGAACAGAACGCTGGGAGGAAGAGGAAGTGAGGTCAGTCTCGACAGCTCTCCTCTCAGGAGCAGATGCCTAGGAGAGACGCCATGCCCCGCTCCCGGGATGAAGCTCCGACCCAGGATGGACATAGGCTAGAATCTTCCCGGTAAGCGCACCTTGGGGTGCTACACACAGATGATTAGAAATTGGCTAAATTAATATGTGAGAATTAGCCTAGAAGAGAATGGGCCAAGCAGTGTTTAAATGAATAGAGTTTGCATGTTGTTATTTCGGGGCATAAGCTAGCCGAGCAGGCAGCCAGGGTGCTGGGGACGCAGCCCTGCTGCCCTTATTACTACAGAATGGCGCCCCACGTGATGGACTAAACCCACTTAAAAAACCTGAGAAGGCTTAAAAATAAGGGAGAGAGAGTTTAACACAGATTTTTGCTGTTTGTCGGTGGCATGCTGTAGAGAGATTTCCTGATTCGGCAACAGTAGCAGAAAAAACGCTGTGTCATATTAAAGCGTGACTTCCTGGGGCTGTGCTGCCATTGCGATCTCTGTCTGGCTCCTGTGAGAGACAGAGCTTTTGAATAGAGCATTTGGAGTAAAGTGCTATGATTTGTTTGATGGCAACTAGACTCGCTGTGTTCTCGGGTCTACTCTGCTTGCTAGAGGCAAGCAAGTGCCTCATCTAAGAGAGGCTTCCTGACTCAGCTTTAGCTGCAAAACCCTGCAGCTCATTAAGAGGTCCTGCCATGAAACACTTAAATGGTGTTGACGAAAAGCTGAACGCATGCTTTTCGGTTTTCAGCCGTAGCAGGAAAAAAGCTGCGCCGTTTAAAAATGCCGGCTTTCTGGGCCATCCTGCCAGGGCAAACTCTGACTGTTTGAGGCAGGAGGGCCGGCTACTGAGAGGACTTGAGTGTTGTCTGTTGTGGCTCGCTGGCTGGCAGGGACCTTGAAACACCATAGAGTTGTAGCTATAAACATGGCTGCAGCCTGTATATCCGCCATGAGGCTGGAAAGCTAAGGAATGGACTGGATCTAGCTGGCAAAGCCACGCCTTTAATCCTACTGATATTGCTTGGTAAATTAAAGACTCATGTGGTCAGAAAAAGAGAGATATACAGTAAAGAGAGATTCAAAGACAAAGAATATTTTTAAATGGTTTACAGTGTGTTAAAAATATATGCAGACTAAAAGTTGAAGTTCTTAAAGTAAAAAACAAAAAAAAGGAAGAGAGTTGTTGTGTGTGGTAGCACACGCCTTTAATCCCAGTGCCTAGAAGGCAGAGACAAACAGATCTCTGTGAGTTCAAGGTGTAGTAGTGTACACCTTTAATCCCGAATGCCTGGGAGGCAGAGACAGGTGGATCTCTGAGAGTTCAAAGACAGCCTGGTCTACAGAGTTACTTCAGGTCAAAGATACAGAGAGCCTGTCTCAAAAAGCAAAGAGTTAAAAGTAAAAATAAATAAAATAGAGGTTAAAACAAAGATGGAAAATACACAGAGAATTTTGATACTGTATGCTATTATGCTCTCTTTGAATTATTTGAATGCTGAGGAAGGAGCAACAGCTGCTAAAAGATATTTGTTTATAAATGCTGCTGAACTAATCCAACATAGATATTTTGAGTTTGGATCTAAGGATATGATACTTTGGAAAAGAGATTCTTCTTTTGTTTTCACAGATGATCAGACCTTGTGGATTGCATTTATCCCGATATAGTATGATGGACCACGCCCTCCTGAAGGGTTGTTGTGAAGATCTTCAGAAAATTGCTTTGCTCAACTGCCAACTGAGATGAAACTAGCACACAGGTTATACCATGAAAGACCTAATTAACGACGCCCCCATACAGCAGGAAACAGTTTGGAGAGAAAAAAACTGTGCCCATGTTCCCAAATATGGTTTATAAACGTCCTTTTACATTTAAAGGGGGATATGATATAGGTATGAATAATTTGCATTAGTATAGATTTTGCTTTATTGATAGAGATTTAAGGTCAATTTTGTTATATGTATAAGTGTTTCTGATTTTGATTAAGGTATTGTGATTGTGTAGTTCATTTAAATATGTACTGTATAATTAAGAAATATAGGTTGTTAATGGATAATCATCGATAATAGTAAAGCTTGTAGTCATGTTAGTTAGATTTTCTAGATATATAGAGATATATTTTAGATAGACATTCTTCATGTCTTTCAAAGATTACAGAATAGGACATTTAATGTTTTAATAACTGAGGACTTTTCATGACAATGAGACACTCTGCTCCTGGCAGCACCAATCTACTTCAAGAGGAAGATGGGCATCGAAGATGATCCTTATGGAGTTTGATAGCCATTTGGGCAAGAAACTGCTCTTGCCTCGACTATTGCATAAACTGGAAACAGAGAACCCGCAGAGAGAGGACTACTGAACTTGCCTAAAGGTGAGATGATCTTTCGGGGTTCCTCATTCATGAGAGAGTCTGTGAGACATTCTTCAGGACAAGCAGATAGTGACTGCCTTTGGAATTTCCTGCTTGATGAAAATGTCTGCTGGATACTATGGGCCTGAAGGCTGAAGATGGATGCCCCAACGGTACAAAAGAACTTTGGGTGACTGTCCAGGCAGCAAGATGTCTTTGTCATTTCTAGAGTTTGAAGTTTCTTATTTCTGTTTACTTAGGTAATATTATATCTTTCTGGAGTCTTTGATGGAGTTAAGAATAGTTAGTTATAGTTATAGTTTTCCTTAGTTATGATAAAGATTATTGTAATTTTTACTTGATAACTGTTTTGTTATATGTAATTTTGCTATGTTAAACTTAAAGCCTTTTTTTTTGTTTAAAACGAAAAAGGGGAAATGATGGAGGAAGGTCATTGGCTAATAAAGGAACTGCCTTGGCCCATTTTATTGGTTAGAAGATAGGTGGGAGGTGTAAACAGAACAGAACGCTGGGAGGAAGAGGAAGTGAGGTCAGTCTCGACAGCTCTCCTCTCAGGAGCAGACGCCTGAGAGAGACGCCATGCCCCGCTCCCGGGATGAAGCTCCAACCCAGGATGGACATAGGCTAGAATCTTCCCGGTAAGCGCACCTTGGGGTGCTACACACAGATGATTAGAAATGGGCTAAATTAATATGTGAGAATTAGCCTAGAAGAGAATGGGCCAAGCAGTGTTTAAATGAATATAGTTTGTGTGTTGTTATTTCGGGGCATAAGCTAGCCGAGCAGGCAGCCGGGGTTCTGGGGACGCAGCCCTGCCACCCTTATTACTACAGAAATGTTCAGTGAGTTATATAGATGTTATCTTCAGCAATGGCGCCATGCCATCAGATCACAGAGAGAAACCTGTAGTCTTAGCAACAGCATAGATTGGGAATTCTTTGGCCAACAATTCAACTAAATATAACCCAATCCTGGTACTGGAAGCTTCACTGGGTGACAAGAGATGTTGTTAATATCCAGCCTTAATCTGTAATAGGTAGATAGGATGCAAGGTGTTATTTCAATTTTCTTGTATCTGTTGAGACTTGCTTTGTCTCTAAGTATGTGTCAATTTTGAAGAAAGATCCTTGAGGTGCAGATAAGAAAGTATACATTCTTTTGTTTTGGGAGAAATGTTCTATTAATATGTTATGTCCATTTGGTTCTCCAGTATTTCTGTTTAGTTTTTGTCTTGATGACCTGTCTATTGATTGAGAATAGGGTATTGAAACCTGCCAGTATCAGTGTGTGGGGGTCAATACATGATTTATTAAACTGTAATAGTGCTTCTTTTACAAACTTGGGTGTCCTTATATTTGAGGCATACATGCTAAGAATTGGAATGTTCTCTTGGTGGGTTTTTCATTTCATAAGTATGGAAAACATTTCATGTCACTTCTGATTAGTTTTGTTTTGAAGCATATTTTGTCAGATACTAAAATGGATACACCAGCTTGTTTCTTAAGTCCACTTGCTGGAAATATCTTTTTCTTTTTACCCAAAAATGATGTCTGTCCTTGATATTAAGGTATGTTTCTTAGATTCACCAGAAGAATGGATCCTATTTTTGTACCCATTCTATTAGTTTGTATATTCTTATTGGGGAACTGATACTACTGATGTAATATATGGATAAACACCATTTGTTGATTCCTGTTACTCTGGTGTGTGTGTTTCTCATCTTTTGATTAGCTTATTTAGATCATTTATCCCTTCTTTTATCTTAGCTGTGGTTATTTTTAGGTTAATGTTTTCATTCTAGCACCTTCTGTAGGCTGGATTTGTAAATAGATATTGCTTAAATTTGGTTTTATTGTGGCATGCCTAATTATCTATTGTGACTGAAATTTTGGCTGGATATAGTAGTCTAGGTTGGCATATGCGGTTTCTTAAAGTCTGAACATCTGTTTGGGCCCAGATTTTAGGGTCACCATTGAGAAATCTGGTGTTATTTTAACAAATATGATTGCATGTGTTACTTGTTCTTTTCTCGTTGCAGTTTTTAATACTCTTTCTTTATTTGGTACCTTTAGTGTTTTGATTATTATGTGCCGAGGGAACTTTCTTTTCTTGACCAGTCTATTTAGTGTTCTGTATGCTTCTTGTAAAGTGATAGGCTTCTCCTCCTTCTTTTAGCTTAGGTAAATTTTCTTGGAAAAATGAGGTTTTTTTGTGCCTTTGACCTGGGTTTCTTCTCCTTTTTCCATTCCTATTCTTCTTGAATTTGTTCTTTTCATAGTGTTCCAGATTTCCTGGATACACTATTTTTATTTCGCTGTTATTGGCTTTTTGTTGTTGTTATTTTTGTTTTTAGATTTAACATTGTCTTTTACCAAGGTATCTCTGTTTTTTATTATGTCTTCAGTGCCTGAGATTCGCTTGTCTCTGAGGTTTCAGATCAAGTTCCTAAATTAAATTTTTTCTCTTCCTGATTTACTTACTGATTCTATTTCTACTTTAAAGTTGTGAACTCTTTTATTTATTCCCTTCCACTCTTTCTATTTTCATTGATTTCTTTAAGAAATTTATTTTTTTCTTTTTATTTTATGATCTTTGTCTTGTGTTCCAACTATGTTATAATACTCAGGCCTACTGTGGTAAGGTTTCTGGGTTCTACTAGAACCATATTGCCCAGGGTGATGTCGATCGTATTTTTATACTTGCCTCTAGGTATCTGGGTTTTTGAAAACAGTAATTTCATGTGTGATATCTGGTCTTGTCTTTGTTATGTGGGTATTTTGTTCTTGGGTTCTATTGCCCAATCTGGTTCTTAGAAGAGTGTAGAGGATGTGTGTTGCTAGACAGAAAATTCTGAAATACTAATAGGTGTGTCGGGTGGAAGTTCTGGGTAAAATGTCTCTCTAGGTTTTCAGAGCTCTCACTTGGGAATGTGGATGGGCTGGGCTGTGTTCTGGGGTTTACAGGAAGGAGGAATACAGGGTATTCAAGCAGGATTTGCTTAGTCCTCTGGGACTGGGACAGAGAGTAAGGAATGCTCCCAGCAGAAGGTCTGATATAGAGCTGGGTATGAGACTGGGGCTTTCAATATGGAGGAGAGGAAGGGGAATTAAGAGCTAAAGCTCCCTACCTGTTTTGCTGGCCTACTTGTTTCTCTGCTAGGTTTGGGTGGTGGATCCTCCGGATTCTCCGAAGAGTTAGGAGCTCAGATAAAAGGATGAGTGGGAAGGAAGGGAGGAGGAGAAAATCTGCTTGATGCCCTAAATGGGGACAGAGCCCAGCAAAGAAGGAGAGGGGGGGCTGCAGCAGGTTGCAGTCTGCTGTAGCAGTTGCTACAGAATGGGGAGTTAGATTTGAGTGATCGAAGGGACAGATGAAGATCCACAGTTAGGCCGGGAGGTGGTGGCGCACGCCTTTAATCCCAGTACTCAGGAGGCAGAGGCAGGAGGATCTCTGTGAGTTCGAGGCCAGCCTGGTCTACAAGAGCTAGTTCCGGGACAGGCACCAAAGCTACAGAGAAATCCTGTCTGGAAAAACCAAAAAAAAAAAAAAAAAGATCCACAGTTAGCCTGAGTGCCCTGTGGCTCTCGGGATAACTGCTGGAGTCCAGACTGGGACAAAGCAATGAGTGTGGGAAGGAAGTTTGGAGGGTATGACCCCTGTGATCCACTGGAGATGGGGCAAATGGGAAGTGGGACCTTGGCAGGTGGCCTGCTGCAGAACTGGGGATAAACAGGGAGAGGAAAAGAGATGCAGTTAACCTTCCTCCTTCTTTGGCTGTTGGCTTCTTGCATTTTAAATTTTTATTTTATTTTATGTTGAGATTAGGAATAAAATATACCAGAATTACACATGTAACACATAAAGCTATGAATATGTCAAGACCTGAGAAAGTCTGCCTTTCTCCTGCCCAGGATTTCTTTACCTGGTAAAGAAATAGATAGAGAACTTGAGATTCTACTACTGCTTTCTCTGTGGCTTGCTGTGTGCGGCTGCAGGGGAGGGGGAAGGGGGCTGACCCCTGATGTCCTTTTCTCTTTGTTCTCTTGTTACCTTATCCTAGTTTCTCCTTCTAATTATCCTCTCTTCCTGCCAGCCCTGCCTATCCTTGCTCCTGCTTTGTTATTGGCCATTCAGGCTCTTTATTAGGACCATCAGGTGTTTTAGACAGGCAAAGAATCACAGCTTCACAGCTAATCAAGTGCAGCCCAAGCAAGTCACACATCTTAAAATAATGTTCCCCAACAAATAGTAATAATAATTGACCCCAGATCTCTGTAAAAAACTCAATATATCTACTTACTCTTTTCTCTATTGGGGGAAGCCTGAATTTCCCCCAAGGTTTTGAACTCACTTACTTTAACTCTTTTTCTTTAATATAAAAATTTTTTCCTCAAAATTCATACTCAGTCTTAGACCTTATTCCCACACTTAGTAGGATCATTCCCTTGCATCCATTTGTTACTAGGTACACACGATGCAGCAATCAGTTTGGCGAAAGAATTCTTGACAAGTTATATCCAGAGGAAATAAATCAGTTTACAACTACAAAGAAAGAGCAATGGCTTGACTGACACAGAAGCCAGTGGGTCAAAAGATTTTTGTGAAGTCGATACCTCTTCTCTGCAGGATGCAGGCTTGTGAGAATGACCATTGTGGCGTAAGTGTTTACAACTGTACCTATTCTTTTATCACCAAGGACGTGACTTTAACCTGCATCTGTCATTGTCCTGGCTTAATGCAACTCGGTGTTCACCTTTACTGCTTATTCCCCCTCCTTAGACACCTCTTAAGATTCAGCTTGACTGAGAAACTCCATTCTATACTCTCTGGCAGCACCGTCCTGCCTTTGTGCCTTTCCTGATGCAAGATATTGGCGATTTCCAGCTGGACTGGGACTGAATGAACATGTGATCAAACCGGACTCTCT
Source organism: Microtus oregoni (assembly GCF_018167655.1). Lineage (NCBI taxonomy): Eukaryota > Metazoa > Chordata > Mammalia > Rodentia > Cricetidae > Microtus > Microtus oregoni. Next base: position 2,351,471 of record NW_024544709.1, on the reverse strand, counting down.
GAAAGTGGCTGACAATGGGGGCTGACTGAGAAGCCAACGATAATGGCACTGGGATTTGATTCTACTGCCTGTACTGACTTTTTGGGAGCCTAGTCTGTTTGGAAGCATACCTCCCTAGACCTGGATGGAGGGGGGAGGGCCTTGGACTTCCCACAGGGCAGGGTACCCTGACTTGTCTTAGGACTGGAGAGGGAGGGGGGAGAGGGAGTGGGGGGGAGTGGGAGGGAAATGGGAGGAGGGGAGGAGGTGGAAATTTTTAATAAATAAATAAATAAGAGATTTCCTATTGCTCTTGTGTTTAGAATTACTATTAGGTTTGCTTATCAGAAACAATATTTTTTAACAGATGTGTTAAAAAATACCACAAGTTGCTTGAAGGATGGGTTAGAGTTTACAAACAATGGCTACTCTTCTATGGAACTTGGGTTCCACTCTCAGAACCTATATAGCAGCACACAACTGTCTGCAACTCCAATTCCAGGGGATGTGATATGCTTTTGTGCCTTTCGCAGGCACCAGAAATGCATATGGTGCACAGATATACACACAGTCAAAATACCAAACACATACAAAAGCAAAATCAAATTAAAAAGAATTTTAAAACCCATTGATTAAAGATTATTTTAAGTTATGAGACATCATCCACATTCTGACTGTATTTAAGGCCGACTTCACATGACAATTTATGCCTAGTAGTATTAACTGGGACGAATCTAAGGTTATTAAGGCTGTAGACCTGAAAAGAAATGAGAAAATGTGATGCTTTTGTTCTGTTAAACGGACAGAGAATTAAGCTGAATCCTGTTGATTTCACTTTATACTCATGAACTAGTCCATCCTTCAACCCTCATCAGAGAAGTTGCCTTTTACAAAAGATAGTGATACACACAGAGATCTGCAACTGATCAATATGAAGAGAAAAAGAGACTGGGGAATGATCAGCCCTAAAAGGGACTGTAGAAGGAGATTGCTCATTTGTTTCCTGACTGTTCAGACCTGATAATCATACAGAAACTATTTAATTATAACAATGTTTGGTCTATTAACTCAGGCTTCTTATTAACTAACTCTTACATCTTAAATTAACCCATTTCTATTAATATGTGTATTGTCACAAGGGTGTGGCTTACTGGAAAGGTTCTCAGTCCTTCTACTTTGGCGGCTACGTGATGTCTCTCTAACTCTGTCTACTCTCTCGCTATGTCTCTTCCAATCTGGCTACATTCTGCTAAGCCATTGGCCTAAACAGCTTTATTCATTACCCAATCAAAGCAGCACAGATACAAAAGGACATCCCACATCAAGGGACGTCTATGTCATTCTCCATCTCAGGGATCATCATAGGAAATGAGACAGAAAATTTGAAGGAGACAGAGGTAGTGGACAGGCTGCAGTACAACAGTGTTTCCCAGACATGACAGGACCACTACCCATGCATAGCATCACAGTGGCTGTGATCGCATGCATAAGACCTGCACAAGAGCAAGCCAATCCAATGCCAGCATGTTTCGGAAGAGAGCTTGTGAAGCTCCACCATTACCTGAGGGACATTAATGACTGATGTCATGGATTATAAGTGGGGAAAAAAAATCAGCTTTCTTCAGGAAAGCAACACTTGAGGGACTGGTCACGCTTTTGTGGATGACATTATGCCCATGTACACACTAGCAACACTAAATGGACTCAGTTGATTTACAAAAGAAGAATATATGAATCTGGGAGGGAACAGTGGTTGGAAATTGTGAGGAACTGAAGAGCAGGAAATGAAGGTGGATTCGACAAAAAACACATAGAAACATGTATGAACTGTCAAACAAAAATATGACAAATTTTACCAATGATATTAAGATATACAAATATAATAATGGTTTGTGTTTTAAGTCATAAATACATGAAAATAGTAGTGAATGAATTTTATGACATTTGACTTACTTAATCTTTCTTTAATATGAATGGGAGAGAGAGTTGTAATATTTATTTTTCCCAATATTATCATACTGCCAGTATTTTGGAAATCATTGCACTAGAGGTATTTACTGCGTTACTTCATAGATGTATTATATCTAATGTAGTCCATTTTATTACTGATCAGATGAAGCATTGATTCAGTCACTCACACAATTCAGATATTAGAGTCCATATGGCAGCTGTATATGGTGAAAGAGCTTGGATCTAAACTTCATTATTTACATAAACAACCAAGAGACCACTTGAAACAGCACAGCCTGGGAGCAGATATAAGAACAATAGCAACAGCAGACAGGAGAGCAGCTGGGAGAACAGCAGGCTGGTATAATGGGGTTATTCTTGAACAAAGAATTCAAGCAGGTTAGCAGTCTATGGGAAGGAAGTGCAAATAGTATCAAGTTGTGTAAATAGTAGCTGGACTTATAAAACAAAGGGCAAATTTTATATTCAGCAGCTCCTGAGTTTTTAACATATTTATTGATCTTCTCAGTAAAAGCTATCAATACAGTCCTATAGCCATAAGGTGATATTTAGACAGCCTGATGAATTGGCTTATGAACACACTTGAAAAGAGAGGTTATAATTAGTTAACAGACCAAAAGGTAAAATTCTGTACTCTATTTGTGATACCAAAATAAGGTTTACCTGATGTGTTTATTATTTGTACTTGACTAGGAAGTTACCATTTCAATATGTGTTTTTCTTTTCCTCACCAAATGGTTTGTTCAATCTTTGAAGGCAGGCGCTGCATTGTTATTAATAAGTAGTTTTGAACTTATTGTTGCACCTTCTTACTGTTGTTCTGGTTCCAAATATTAAAAAAAAAGATGATTCATGTTCTTAAGCTGATATATAAAAACAAGACTTACATGGTATAGACAATGATTGACAATTACAGAGCAGGGTAGAAATGCTAGCCCTTCCATTTACTGTGTGGTCTAAGATACATGGCTAAAACACTTCAATTGTTATGTTTTCAGTAGTTCTCATCTTGCAGAGTTTTTGCTGAAGCTAAAGATTAGCACTGAGCTTTGTGACTGAAACATGTTAAAGAATTGATAAATGGTAGATACTATCTTAAGTTGTGTAATTTTCACAGTGTAGTATAAGATTTGGCAAAAGAGATCAATATATCACCAATAAACATCTAAGACACTATTATTTTATTTTTCAATATGTAGTATATACAAGGATAAAATAACACACACACACACATATATATATATATATATAATGCTGAGTTTTATTTTTAATGCTCTTCATACTTTGTGTTATCATGGGGGTTGCTAAGTCACACCTTTCACTCAACGCATTATCTATAATGTTCTTGATATGGGTCGTCTTTTTTTTCCCTTTTTTTCCCATTCTTTGCTTTTCTTTCTGACTTTATAGTTATTATTTACTTAAGACCAAAAGAAACTTTGATCCCTCTATAGTTTATGACTTAGTATAGAATTATACAGTTGAATATTTGTTGAGAATAAGGCAAATGATAATTTATGAATGGTAAAAATCATAAATCATTCTTTTTTATTATGTTTTTCGGATCCCAGATACATTTTATAGCTAAAGAAGAGCAGAAGTTGGGGCTGTAGAGATGGCTCAGCAGGTAAGAATGCTGGTTGCTCTTCCAGAACCCAGGTTCAATTCTCAGCACCCACAAAGCAGCTCACAGCTGTCCAGTCTCAGGGGATTTGACACCTTCACAACAATGTGCATACAGAAATTTAATTAAGTCTTTAAAAAACAAACAGAAGTTTGTGTTCTGAGTTTTATTAATATTTTAAAATATTAAATGAATATCTTATAGAATCTGAATGCCTATAAAAACAAAGAGGAAAGATTTAATTATGATGTGATGATTTCTATAACCTTCCATATTCTAATTCAATCAATGTTCTTTGAGCACTGAGGACTTTAAACATGGAGTGTCATAATAAAATATATGTGCATTCTTTGAGTTAGTAACCTGCTGGAGAAGAGTGAGGGAGGACAGGAGATGGACAGAAGGAGAGAAGGAATGGGGAAAAAAAGTGACAACGTGAGCAAGAAAGAGAGAAGGAGGTGGTTAGGGGGAGAAAGTGAGGGGACAACAAGTTTGGCTAAGCAAGAAACATGCAAAAAGGACAAATTAACTCAACCAAGCAATAAGGACATACGGAATTGAAGAAGTGAAGATCACATCTTAGTAAGTGAGGTAGGTAATGCTTCAGCCAGAACAGTAAAATATGAGTAATATGTTCTACAATCATTTTTTAAAAATTATGGATGAGATAACTTGAGGATTTATTTTTTAACTAAGGTGAGGGCTCTTGTAGGGAAAACGAGAAAAGGATTATTGACAAGATCCCAATGAGGAAAGGAAGGGGACTTAAGATCTTAGAAAATGAAAGCGCCCTTTTCTAAATGAAAGATGTAAAGTTTAGCACTACCAAGAAAATGCGAACTTCATTGGCTTTCCTCTGCTTGATTGCACTTCCTGCTTACTCAAGTAATATTATTTCCCTTCTTGGGTCTTTGTTGGGGTTGAAGAATAGATAGTTGTAGTTACTTTCCTCTCATGACTTGGTCTAGTTATTTATAATACAAGACTTAAACTCCTTAGGACAGGATAATTATTGAAACATTTGTCACATGTTTCTTGATTGATATTGGTTATGCTGTTGTAATTCTACTTTTTATACTTGATGTTTCTTCTTATTGTATATAACTTTGTATTAGGCTTATAACATTCTTATTTAAACAAAATGCGGAGGTGTTGTAGGAATTCCTACTGCCAGTAGCCTTTAAGTTACCGGCCTACTTAGGCGTGGCTTCTTTTTTTTTTTTTTTTTTTTGGTTTTTCGAGACCTGTCTCGAAAAACCAAATAAATAAATAAATAAATAAATAAATAAATAAATAAATAAATAGTGAAGACAATACTTCTGGGCGATATATTAAACACTGATTTCTTGACCATCTAACTGCAAATTTGCTCAAATTCTTTTCCTTTACTTCTGGTATTAACAGTTACTCAGGATCATGTTGACTCTAACAAATAAGTAAATGTTACATTTTCCTTGATTCATTATTAGATGTTAATTTGAAGACATTTATTAACAACAGCCTAGAGCAAATTAACAAGAGTTTAGTTAGTCAAATTATTTTTCACATAGGAACATTTATATTTTGTGTGGCATAAGTCATTTCCTCATTAAGATTTCTTTACAAAAGCTTTTGTGCTTTCTCAGAATTTCTTATTGTGTGACATGATCCTAAATACACTATCAAAGACTTTGGAGAAGTCTTGGATGTAGAAGTCAGATTCATATTGATTTTCACAGTTACTCTGTTAATGACTATTATGGTTCAGTCAACTGTGTTTGGGTAACCCTCATCTATAGTAAAAGAGATGCTTCACTGACATCAGAATTGACATATAGTTCCTGTATTCTTTCCTTGACACATTCAGCTTATAAGGAGTATTAAAATAACCTCCGAGGGAAACAACAGCAATAAACATACAGAATTCATAGTCTATTTCAACTTTTAAAAAAGCAAGTTAGATATTAAAATGTTTCCATGCGTCTCACCTGACCGTAATTACTGACAATTTAATTTTGTTTACAGGCTTCTCTTGCTGCAAGGAGCTTCTCACTTTGATTACCTCAGGGCATTATTCACTTACAATACATTACACTTGGGCTCCATGATACATATACAGCTTCTTGATGCTATGGCAAGTGATGGTCTCTCCCTTGCAAATGGCTGGCTTTCTATTACCATACAGATTACTTTTCTTAATTAAAGTGGGTAGGTTTATAAATTGGAGCTGAAAGCACTTGGCTCCTCCTTGCAGCTCTGTGCTGTCCTTATGGGGAGTGTTCTCCCTCGCATTCACACCAACAGTATGCAAAAGGGCAAAACACCTTCTGAATTAAACAGGCCACATTTAGACCAATTAATCTTAGGAAATATTAAAGGTCAGTCACCGTTCCCTCAATGTTTGTTGAACGAGGAAAATGATGAGTAATATATCATCAGAGAAAACACAAAAATGAAGGTTACTCATTATAACAATTATACTTCAAAATGAAATAATAGCTTTAAACAATACTAGATAATTTTAGAATGTTCATAGTATCTAATTTTTAAAAGTGAAATTATTAACTTATATATGTTAAAAATTAAGAAAGTTACACCCACTGAAGGGCTATCTTGAGATCTTTTGATACATGTATATATTACAAAATACATTGATCAAAATGCATAAAGTCTTTCTTCTCCTCTTATTACTTCTTTATTATCACCTGTCTTGTTTCCTTGCTCCCATTGAACTCCTCCTTGTCTCTCATCATCCCCTTGCTACACTTATGTCAACACATATGTGCATATAAGTAAAATACACATAAATTTAAGATTCTACATTTGACACAGTGTATGTTGTTTTTAAAATGTTTGCCTTCTTTTACATATCACAGTGATTGCCAGTTCTATCCATTTTTTTCCTGTAGCTGTCACAATGCCATTGTTGGAATCCCCCTTTTTTTTGGGGGGGGGATACCTTGTGTTGTGGGGAGGGCCTCAGCCCAGCCTCAAAGTGATGTGTCAGAGTTTGTTGATTCCACTTGGGAAGCCTCACCCTCTCTGAGGAGTGGATGGAGGTCTAGGATGGAAAACAGGAAGGGGGAAGCAGGAGGAGGGGAGGGAGTGGGAACTGGGATAGGTATGTAAAATGAAAAAAGATTGTTTAAGAAATAAATTTAGTTAAAAAGAAACACGTTGGGGTCCTGACTTCCTTGCTCATGTTCTCCCTCCTTCTGCTCCTCATTTGGTGTACCCACCCACTGAGACAGTGGGTCTGATCTAATGGGAGCTCACCAAAGCAAGCTGGACTGGGACTGATGGAGCATATGACCAAACCGGACTCTCTGAACGTGTCGGACAAGGAGGGCTGACTGAGAAGCCAAGAACAATGGCACTGGGTTTTGATCCTACTGCATGTACTGGCTTTGTGGGAGCCTAGTCTGTCTGGATGCTCACCTTCCTAGACCTGGATGGAGAGGGGAGGACCTTGGACTTCCCACAGGGCAGGGAACCCTGACTGTTCTTTGGATGGGAGAGGGAGAGGGAGGGGGATGGGGGAAGGGAAAGGGAAATGGAAGGAGGAGAGGAGGTGGAAATTTTTAAGTAAAAATAAATTTTAAAAAAGGAAAAAAGAATAGATAGTTATAGTTTTTCTTAGTTATGATAAAAATAAAGTAGATATAAATATTGTAACTGGAATTCTTTCTTGATAACTGTTTTGTTATATGTAATATTACTATGTTGAAGTTAAAACCTTCCTTTTCAAATAAAGGGAAATGGTATAGGAAAAAAAAAACTTTGGGAAAACTGTAAGATTTAAAGCTGCTTTGGACCATTAAAGATTAATGTAGGAATATATTTTGCCTATGCCTAAAGGAATATTGAAAGTTAGCAATGCTAACAATTCTTCATTTTTCCATAAAGTTAAATGTTAGTTTTATGCTAAATTTTCATATAAATGTAGACATAATTTCATTAAAAATATAATCAATCTAAATCATACTATTCTCTCAACTATATTTGAAAATGTATATTCAATTATGTCCATAATATCACAAGTCTATCTTAAAACTGAATCAACAAATGAAATCTTTGTCTGCAACTATGCCATAAAATAACATTTGCTTACACAACAATACATTATTACAATATTGTGTGAGCCTATATTTTGACTCATTAATTTGGGCCCCTGCTTACTCTGATCTACACATTTTCTGGCAAAAGATTTTAATAAATATAAATATTTAAAGACATTAAAAACCAAAAAGTCATCATTAATAAGTTTATTGTAAAAATATGTATATGAAAAACATTTTTATAATTGTTTATTTATGAGAGCCATGTAAGATTTCAACTTTTCAAAATAAGATTTATTTATTATGTTCACAGTGTTCTGCCTGAATGTATGTTTGCATGCCAGAAGATGGCACCAGATCTCATTATAGATGGTTGTGAGCCACCACTTGGTTGCTGAGAATTGAACTCAACACAGTCAGTGAACAGTCAGTTCATTGTTTTAAGACACAGACAAAGAACAGTCAGTGCTCTTAACCTCTGAGCCATCGCTCCAGCCCTTGATTATTTTTTATATAGAAAATTGAAACTATGATATAAATGTTTATTATTTAGTTATAGAAAGATTCACATGTATCATCTGGGCAAACTGACACCATATATATATATATATATATATATATATATATATATATATATGGCACAAAATTATCTAATACCTTGAATGGTCTATTAATATCAAATGATACTTTAGGCATGCAGATCATATATGACATAAATTGTGGATGCCTATATTTCCTCTCTGAACTTTTCTGTGGTCAAATATTCTCTTTCTCACCTTTCAAATTAAGACAAATTCAGTATCTGTAAGGAAGTATGGAAACACTAAAGGGAGAAATAAAAAAATGAGACATCTTTTGATCAATAGGGATTACTGACTTTGTAAGTGGATTGATATAAATATTTTTAAAATAGTAGGGACAGACTATAATTATAGTATAATTGAATTTTTCTCCTAATTGTAGCACAAAGATATTCTGACACTGAGTAATACCATGGTCCCCAAAGCCTTCTATTCATTTCTAAATGGGATCATTTATATGGAACATTTAATTTAACACTTGACCATTTCTAACAAAATGTGGACCATTGGTGATTAGTTTCCTTTCTGTTGCTGCAATGCTTTACCATGACCACAGTGACTCGGGGAAGAGTTTATTTTAGCTTAAGTTTCAAGAGGGATTCATCAATCAAGGCAGAGAAGCGTGGCAGGAAGGATCAGGCATGAGTCCTGGAGCAGGAAGCTGAAAGCTCATATCTCAGCCACAAGCATGAATCAAGAAGAACAAACTGGAAGCAGGGTGAAGTTATGCACACTCAAAAACTGTCCCCAGAGACAAATTTCCTCCAGCAAGGCTCACATCTTAAGCCTTCCCAAATAACACCACTAACTGAGGACCAGTGTTCAATTATCTGAGCCGAGGGGAAACGTTCTCAATCAAACCACTGCAATGATAGCTAATAAAATTTCAATCTTATTTATTTGTAGGTCTGTGAAGCTGAAAAGAGTCAGGCATATGCCATGAAACATACTTCTTGCTTTGTATTATACCTCTGCTTTTTATAATAACAGAAAATTTTTTATTGCATATATCTTGTAATATGAGACAAATAAATGAACTAAAAGATTCATGCTTTAACTCCTCCATAATTAATCAATGAATTTGTAGCTCTGAAGTTTCCGATTCTAGTCTGAAGCTTGTTTTGTTTGCACTCATATTTCTCAAAAATGCTATCAATTATTCAATAAAATGAGAGTAAATTTATTCTCTGTGATAGTCACAGGAAATATAGAATTGAATATTCCAAAGTTCTTGTCCTGACAGGTTTGTTGTGAGGATGAGTTTTTTTTTTTTTAAAAAAAAAAAACTAATAATTTGAAAGGTTAAAGATAGTGGCTAAAGCAAACTTTGACACAAAATTCTAATGCAGGTTATTTTATTTGGAAACTGATCAGAGGAAAGACATGAGGAGCAGTTGAAAGGAAACACATCACATCCCACTTTCTGGCATTATATGAAATGTGTCTGATAACTAGCATGTGCTGTTGACCATTGCCTCCTGTGTATAAATAGACTCAAGTGAGCAACAACATGATCACCTCATTAGAGACAGAAAATGCCACTGACGACAGACAAGTCCAACATCCCTTCATAGGAACCTAGGAATAAAGGGAACACATTTCAACATAACAAAGGTATATATATATATATATATATATATATATATATATGAAGCTCAAAGCCAATGCATGGTTAAGTGAAAGAAAGAAAAAAACTAACAAAACAAAACAAAATACCTCAAAGCACTTACACTAATCAAGTAAAAAGACATGTATGTCTACTCACCTTTCGTGCTGAGGATAGTGCTTGAAGACTTAGATGAGCAGTAAGACAAGGGAAAGAGATAAAAGGAGGTATAATTGGAAAAGAAAGACATCAAAGAATCCTTATTTGAAGGTGAAATGATCCTATACATAAAAGACCCTACATAGTCCACCAGAAAATTCCTACAGATGACAAATATATTCAGCAGAGTGACTGGAAATAAAATTAACACACTAAAAATTATTAGCCTTCCTATATAAAAATGGCAAGCATATTGAAAAGAAATCAGGGTAACAATCTCACAGGAGCCTAAAAATCTTGAAATAAGTCTAACCAATGAAGTGAAAGATTTGTGCAATGATAACTTTCTGACTTGTAAAAATGAAATTGAAGACACCAGAATATGGAGTGACTGCCCATGGTCATGTACTGGTAATATCGGAATTTTAAAATAATCATTCTATATAAAGATTCAAGGTAATCCCCATTAATTTTTCAACTAAGTTGTTCACATAAATTAGAAAGATTTTAAATTTAAGATAGAACACAAGAGAGCTAGAACAGTAAAAACAATTCTGGACAATAGAAAACCTGCTGGAGGTAGCAGCATGCCAGATTTTCTGTTATATTACAGAGCAATAGCAATAAATGCAGTCTGGTACTAGCAGAGAACAGACACATTGATAAATGAGATCAAACTGAAGACCCACATACTCATACGGCCACCTCGTTTTTGACAAAGCGGCTAACAATATGCATTGGACAAAATAAAATGATATTGATCAAACTGGATAGCCACATGTAGAAGGAGGAAATTAGATTCTTATCTCTCACCCTATACAAATCTCATCTCCAAATGTATCAAGAATCTCAACATGAGACCTGAACCGCTTAATCTGATAGAAGAGGATGTATGAAACACTCTTGAAATAATTGGCACACAGTAAGACTTTCTGATGAGGATCCCAATACCACAGGAATTAAAAACCAACAATTAATAAGTGGACTGTCATAAACTTAAAAAGCTTTCATACAGCAAAGTGCTACATGGCTCCTTTGAGTGAAGAGGCAGCCTAGAGAACTAGAAAAAAATCTTTACCAGCTCTATGTCTATCAAAGGGCTACTATCTAGAATATATATAGAACTGGGGAAAAAAAAACACCCTAACCACTAAGAAAACAAACAACCCACTTAATAGCTGCGACGTGAACCTAGGAGAGCCCTTCAAAGATAAAATGCAAACATCTAAGAGGTGCATTATTCTTGCGGTATTCTGGCTTTGCTCTGTATTTTTCTGGTGCCTTTATTCAAAAAGAAACATTTTCCCTTTAGCAAAGGGATTACCTCTGTAACTTTCAAGAATTTTGATAGCTCAAGATACTCAAGTTTGCCCACAGAAATACCTGAGCTCAGGAATTAAATACGTGTAGTTTATTTGAGAAGCAATTTGAATTCTAACTTGAGCAAAAGAAGAGTGTTAAAGAGCTGCAAGTTAACCCAAATATTTTTCCTCAAGTAAGCTATCTCAGAGGAAAAGAAACGTGTATCATTTCTGTTGTCTCCTCTGCAAAGCTTTATAACCAACCAGAAACATCTGTCGTGGTGATCACCCAGAGAAACACCTACTGGCTCTCACTCCCTGGTGTTCAGAAGCTATACTTTGGAGTTCGTAAAGTAGGAAGAAGCACATGAAACAGCCTGAACTGAGTGTTACTTAATCCATCAAAAGACAGGAGACGTAGTAGCCAGCATTTGGGGATGAAGAAGGGGACAGGTTTGAATGGGTGTCAAAGATGCTTGTAAGTGCTCCAGTAGTTATCTCCTTGCACTGACATTCCTACAGTGTGCTGTTCTTTTTGTTATAACTTTTGTATTATTTTTTTATTTTGTATATTTTCTTTTTAAAAATTCTATTTATTTATTTGTATGTGAGCATGTGTATGTATGTGTGTGAACATGTACATAGGCCATGGTACGTATGTGTGTGGAGGTCAGGGAACCACTTGCTGGAGTTGGTTCTGTCTTTTTCCCATATGGAATCTGGTAACCAAACTCAAGATGTCTGGATTGGCAACAAGTAGTCATTTCTTTTTTTTTTGGTTTTTCGAGACAGGGTTTCTCTGTGGTTTTGGAGCCTGTCCTGGAACTAGCTCTTGTAGACCAGGCTGGTCTCGAACTCACAGAGATCCGCCTGCCTCTGCCTCCCGAGTGCTGGGATTAAAGGCGTGCGCCACCACCGCCCGGCAAGTAGTCATTTCTTAAATGTCAATATTAGTAACATCTAAAAATGAAAACCTCAAAGAGAGCAGTCTGTGCCTGAATAATTATAAACATATATGAGTGCTTGTTCTTTGATAGTTCACAAGTAGTTAGGGAGAAAAATGGACTTGATGAAGCAGCCCTCCTGAGATATTCAAACCTCATTCTCTCATAAGTGATTATAATGAGTTTCTATAATGTTTCACTAAATATAAACATAGATAAAAAGATGCAGCCTTTAATAAGTTACACATCAAGAAGATTTGTAAAAAATGAATTGCTGCTAATTTTTGAGCAAATATATTACTTAATTTTGCAAGCAACAAACCTACTGCTATTTTAAAATAAATTATTTTTTCTGTTTTATATTATAACATTAAAAATATTGATGGCTGTGACCCACCTAAACTAAAATTCCCTGCATCTCCAATAATTTTTAAGAGTTCAAGAAGGTCTTTATACCAAAAATGTTGAGGATTACTACACTGTGTCACTAATAGTCCAACAGCAAGTGTGGCAAAGAGTTCAGAAAGAGAGCTTGCGGTTGAAGGTTCTGTGACAGTTTCTTGGAGAAACTGAAAAGTATTAGATCTTAAATGAAAATATGGGTTAAAGCATTGTAAAATGGAAAGGACTTCCTGCTAAGGATGGCAGTAAAAGAAAATGTGGGCAGGAACCACAAGTGCAGGAGTAAGGAGACTAGAGGAGTTGAGGGGCCGTGGAAGTGGGGGCAGGGGAGTGGGGGCTGTACAGCAGAAAAGTTGTGAGCGTCAAGTTGGAAAGAGATATACTAAAAGACAGGGTTATAAATTTAATAATATCGGCTATTGGAAGCCAGTAAATGTTTCCAAGCATGGATAATAGAGTAACATGAATGCAGTTATGCTTCAAGGGAATCATCTGCTTGGTGGATTTGATTCTTTAGAGATGTGAACTACTAGATATATTATCACTAGAGTCCTTGTATAAAGCGATGAAGATTAGTCCTAAAATTCCAGGGCTTGAATGAGTAGGACAATGAGAGTAGTATTAAGGCAAAAAGAACACTCAGTAGGGATTAGAAGAAAGGGCAAAATACTATTATGATGAATTACGCCCCTGCTGAAGCTTCTGAATTGTAAATACTAAATGATACATGGTACGATTTAAGTATAAAATGTATTTCTTTGTATTTGTATTTTGATTTGTATAAATCTATCATTAAAATATATGAAAGTCTAAAAATAAATTTGAGTAATTGACGAATGAAAATTCTTCCTTTCTACAATTTCAGTTAATTAAATGTTTACTATGCTAGACACATTGACATATGCTATGGAATGGTTCCCCTCATGAAGAAAAAAAATATGTAGATTTAAAATTGTTATTTCCTACATCATTAACTCTTTCTATGAAAGCTCAAATGCTTCTAAAACTGATTTTGTTTTCATTTGGAAAGGTACTCCGCGCAAAAAAAACCAAGCGCTACTGAGAAATAGCCAAATCATTGAGTAAAATAAACCCTTCAGGTAAAAATAATTGGGGCCAATAAGGTGATCTTTAATTCTAGCACTTAGAAGGCAAAAGCAGTCATATATCTAGATGACTGTGAGGTCTGCTGGCTGCTATGCTCAAGGAAGCTTCTTTTGCAGTGGGATTGATGACTGTAGGCTCATAAATGAGAATGACAGACATTGAAGTCTTCTGTGACAACCCCCCCCCCGCAAAAAAAATAGTTCAGACAGGAAGTGCTTAAAAATTGTGATAAAGACTCTGAAATGTAGTTCTTCATAGTAGATGGCTCTGAGAGGAGTGTGGGGTGGGGAAGGACTCAATTATCTTTAAGGGGCTGGCCACTGAAACATTGAACTGATTCAATAAGTGTATGAGCAAGTTGAACTTGGTGCATTTTGGAGGAAGGGAGAGGGCAGGGATGGGAGGGTGGACCTGGGAGGGATGGAAAGAGAGTGTGATATGGTACATTGTATGACATTCACAAATAATTAATAAAAATATTCTGTATTTTGGTTGGGGAAAGTTTTATTTTATTTTAATCTGTTCTGTAATCCTTTACATTTTCTTCCACACACATTTACCTTTTCTCTCTCTTTTACTCTCTCTCTCTCTCTTTCTCTCACATACGGACACAGTTACACAACTTTTATATGAATGAATGGTGTTTTGGAATAATATTAATATACACTTTAAAAGTTAGAACTTCCTGGGAAGTCTTCATTTCGGGAACTAAATTTTCCTTTGACATATTTTTTGACAATGAGTTAGCTTGTGAAACAGATGAAGAACTTTGCAGGAAATAAAATGACTGTGTCGCAATATTCTACAATAAAACTTAATGACTAATTATAATTCCAATTAAACACTTGATTTTGTTAATATAGGAGCAGCATATACCCAACTCAGCATTTCCAATGTTTAAAAGCCCAACTATCCATCATTTCTTTCCTTGAAAATGACAAGGTTAAAATGAGCATTTATTCAGTGAAATAAAATTATTGGTATGTAAGTTATTAGCTCACTTAGTGAGTATACGAAATAAATTGAGAAGAAAGTTATTGAATCAAGGATTCGGTGCATAGTTTACTCATTAATTGCAAGAATTCCATTTGAACATTTATATATAACTCAAAAGAAGGGGCTTTGAAAGGCAGTTGAACTGGTGGCCATTTATTCCCTAAAAAATTATAGCATTTCTTAAACCCAGAGAAGCACAAAACAGAATACACTGTTCAGTATTCTGCAGCAAGCTCACATCTATCGAAGCCAAGACAATTTGTTTGACATAATAGGAATGGCAGCATTATCTCTGTGGCTCACCTGGCTTCAGAATTTCCTTTCCAATGTTTCCTTGGCTCTGTGGAATTCTTCTTCAATTATTTCCGGAATCTCACAGATGGCCTCTATACATTCCTGTGACCTGCTTGGACTTTTTTCTCTTAGAAAAATTGCTACAGATTGTTTGAATTGAAGAGCTTCAATCACTTGTCCAGTTCTCTACCCCCCTCTTTACCATTTCATTAAGATAAAATGAATTTTCTTATTGGGAACGAGGAAATTCTGGTTGCAAACTGCTAAAAAAAAACATATTATGGACTTTGATTCTAGAGTATGTAATAGAGCAGGATTTAAGAAAATAGTATTTTTCTGCTTAGTACTCTTCCTTCCCCAAAGCTACTAAATAATTCAGAGTTCTTTGACATTATATTTCTTGGGCTTAATGTGCATGCCACTGTCCTCTCTGGATATGTGGGATATGAAAAGTAAGTAAAATATTGTTTGTTTGAGACAATGAAATGTCCAGCAAAATCAGTTCATTTGATAAGGGTTTCTGAAAGCACCCCAAACACAAACACAAAAGGAAGTCCAACTGCACAGGTTGTATGCTCTTTCTATTATAATTTCACTTAGTAAATTCTTTACTAGAATGTTTAACAATATATTTCAACATAAATGTATAATAGCCTGGATAGAAATCCTAGGGCACAAATCAAGTGAGATGTAGACCATATACAAAGGCTCTTGGCAAATGCCTGAAATTATATGAAAGAAAATATTTTAGTTTAATATCCAATATGACATTAGGTTTTAATAATGGCATTAAATACAACTTCATTGCTCTTGATTATAGACATAGAACTTTGAAATTTCATTTATTAATAAGATATAGTTTAGAAATAACTGAAAGAAATTTATCATAATATACAAAATCACTGTTAGAGTACTTTCAAGAAACACATAGAAAAATGTTGAGTTAATAAATTTTGTTTAAAAATACTAGCATTATTTGGATAACTTATCATATCATTATAATTAAAGAAATGAGAAGAGTCAGGTTGGATTAATTATTGCTATTTCCAATAATTGCTTTTTTTTTAAATAAAGATTTATTAATTCTGTATACAGTATTCTCAGTATTCTGTCTACATGTATGTCTGCAAGCCAGAAGAGGGCACCAGATCTTATTACAGGTGGTTGTTAGCCACCATGTGGTTGCTGGGAATTGAACTCAGGACCTTTGGAAGAGCAAGTAGTGCTCTTAACCACTGAGCCATCTTTCCAGCCCCCCAATAATTGCTTTTCAAAGACGAAGAGACCAGGAGTTTTTCTCCATATAACTCCTTTGTATGTTATATATTTACACCTATGTAATATTTCATGCTGGAAGCCTTGCTCCAGATGAGTTTGTGGACCTGGGATGTATGTTAGATTCAGAAACACGAAGAAATTGTGATCACATGTTGGTTGAGTCTTTGTGTGGTTTTGGAATCAGAGTAACTGTAGCCTCATAAATAGTTTGGCAATGTCCCTTCTATTCCTATTATGTGGAACACTTTGAGGAGTATAGGAATTAGCTCTTCTTTGAAATTCTGGTAGAATTCTGCACTAAAACCATCCAGCCCTGAGCTTTTCTTGGTTGAGAGGTTTTTGATGACTTCTATTTCCTTGCAGTTTATAGGTCTATTTAAATTGCTCTCCTGGTCTTGATTTAATTTTGACATATGGTATATATGTAAAAACAAAGTCCATTTCTTTTATATTTTCCAATTGTGTGGAGTACAGGTTTTTGTAGTATGAATTAATGATTCTCGGAATTTCCTGAGTGTCTGTTGTTATGTCCCCCTTTTCATTTCTGATTTTGTTAATTTGATTAGTTTGGATAAGGGTTTGTCTATCTTGTTGATTTTCACCTGTTGATTGCTTTTTCTTGTGTTCTTGGAGGGATTTATTAATTTCTTCCAATTCCATCATTTTCATAAAGTTATGTTTAAAGTCATTTTCTTCTACTTCTTCTGGGTTAGGATGATCAAGTCTTCCTGTTGTATGGCGACTGGGTTCTGGTGTTACCATGTTGCTTTTTAGGTTGTTGGAGGAATTCTTGCATTGGTACCTACTCATCTCTTCCTTCAAATGAGATCGGCAGTGTCTTTGTGTCTTGGTCCAATCTTTACAAGTGGCTGTCTGAGTGTTTGGGAGTTTTTCTTGGTCTGCTCTGTACTGTCAATGTCTGTTTCAGAAAGCCTCTGAGGTCAATACGCCTGCCTGCTCTCTTTGTCTTCTCTCCTGGTTTGTTCTCTTGGTGCTCTCTCTTAATGCCCTCAGTGTTGTAGCAAGCTCTTGGTACCCTCAATATTATAGCAAGCTCTCAGCTCTTATGCAGGGTGTGGCTAGTAGCTTGGGTGGTCCAGTGGATGGGTTTGCCTTTGGGGGAAGCCTAGGAAACTCCCTGCTGTCTGGCTAGAAAAGCAGAAGGGAGTTGGGAGAGGGGCCCAGGCTTTTGTTCCACTTGGAGGTCCTAGAGAATGGGGCATCCTGCTGTGTGGCTGTTCACTCACCTCTTAAGTCCCCTCTTGGCGATGGTTTCTTAAGAAGCTACTACCAAAATGAACATGTTTTGTCCTGTTGAATATAAGAAATGCACAGAAGGCCAATGTAACATGAGGCCCGACTCATTAGGGTTTCTGTCACACCTCTTCCCCCAGTTGTTTAGCAACACATCCTACACCAGGCTAACACTGGACAAAGGCACTTTGTGACTATGACTGAGAAAGACAAAAATAAGTACCCTCCTAGATCTTGTCAGGTCATATAAAACAGCAAGAATACTGTCCAAACATCAGTACTGGTCTAGCATCCACCTCTTTTAGCAGATAAAATGTAGCTGCTCCCTCTTGATCATTAGTTCTGCCCTTTCTTCCCACCTTCTAGACCAAAGTCATTAACACACACCTTTGTGGAATCTCCCATGTCTAACACCTCTCATCTGGAGAAACACACTTTCTTAAACTCTTCTGAACATATGCAGATAAAGCCTAAAGCACAGAATGGGCTCTTCTGACATCATTTCTGAGCCTTTATAGGTTTTACAGTATTACCATCTCATCGCAAGGGACTAATAAGCTCAAACGGGCTGCATTTCAGCTGTGCTCCTGGCAAGGTTCAGCTGACAGTGACTGTGGGATCCATATGTGTGTTTACAGACACACTTGACGATTTAACAAGATGCTAGGTTTAAGAGTGATGTAGGTGAACTTTCCTTTCATGCCCACCAGTTCCCAAATAATAGACAGGGAGACCCAATATTAATTACAAATGCTCAGCTGATAGGTCAGGCGTATTACTAACTAGCTCTCACAACTTACATTAACCCATATTTCTTATATAAGTTATACCACATGGTTCACGGCTTGTTATCTCATTTCGTACACATTCTGCTCCCTGTGTTTGGCCAGCAACTTTTGAGACTCTGTCCTCCTTCTTCCCAGCGTTTTCCTAGCCTGACTCTCCCCCACAATCTCTTCCTGCCCAGCTATAGGCCAGTCAGCTCTTTATTAACCAGTAAGAGTAACACATATTTACATTTTTGTAATGTAAGAGCATTTTGTCTGTCCTCTGATTAGTACCAGTTACCATTTGCCCAAGGTAGTTCTACAGCAGAGTTGTGTGTACTTGGAAAATATGGGAATTTCTACATGTACAAACAAGCCAAGTATCTTTATTGTTGTGAAGAGACACCAGGACCATGACAACTCTTACAGAGGTGACGACTTGCAGTTTCAAAGGTATAGTCCATTATCATCATGGCAGGGAGCATGGTGGTGTGCAGGCAGACATGGTGTTGGCTACATCTTAATCAAAAGGCATCAGGAAGTGGACTGAGACACTGGGTGTGGTTTGGGCATATAAAAGACCTCAAAGCCCACCCCTACAGTGACACATTTCTTCCAAAAAGGCCAAACTTATTCAAACAAAGCCACATATCCTAATAGTGCCACTCCCTATGGCAGCCAATTACATTAAGAATACTAGACCATGGGTGGGGACTGGATTTTACTCTGGCCAGAGCTTTGGTTAATATTTGGTTGTGACTTGCAAACCCTTTTCTTTGGTTATTATTCATTTCCTTAGGTACATATTCTGCTTGGGTTGGCAGTCACCTGATCAGATCTTTATTGCTTCTCTATGAACCTCGAAATACCTACATCTTTGGACCATTTTATTTTCAAGTCTGTAACAAGGAATCATGTATAGGGAGAAAATAGACACAGACCTTCAAAATTCCAATGCTGAGTCAGAAAGAAGTCTGAGTCCTGGAAATATTATGAGACATCCAAGTTCTCTAGAGCAAAGTAACCTACTGACACTCTTTCAAGTCTGCACAAGGACTCTCTTCTTAGTCTGAGAAATGGCGTATGCCATTTCTTCTGTCCAGTGTCAGAGCATTTTGTCTGTCTCTGATTAGTGTCAGTTACCATTTGCCCATGTTTGACAGGCACAAAACTTCAAAAAACACACTAAACCCATTAACCTCCTGACTTCTCATGGTGTCTTCTTAATCTAAACTGGCACCTCTTTCAGGTGAGACCCTTGGTTCCTCCATGTTTTCTTAGTATAACATATAGTTACTCTGTGACTAGTGAAATTTTCAAGAGACAATTCACAATTATAGTGGCTACTTAGAAGACCGCTGACAATGGCAAGAAAAAGGCAGGGCCACCATTAGACTGTGAGGACACAAAGTGGCATTACAGACTAAGGAGGGCAGCAGAAACAATGGTATGCAGTGGCAGTACTGGTCATGTGATACTCTAAGGAGTCAGGGTGTATGTAAAGTTTAAAGACTTTAGTGTTTTCATAGTTTTTCAAAAAGGGAGGTAACATTTTAGGAGCTCTAAGCCTTATCATAAATACAAGGATAGGTGAAGGAGTTCACTGACTGCTGTGATGAAATGTTATGACCTTAAACAACTTACGGTAGAAGGAGTCTATTTCAGCTTCCAACTCTCAGGTCACACTCCATTGCAAAGGGAAATCGGGGCTAGAATTCAACAAGAAGCAGGGGTCAGGAGCTGATGCAGAGACCAGGCAGGGGTCTTGTGTACTGGATACTCAGTTTGCTGTGCTGAGTTCTCCTGTATCAACAGTCAACCAAGAATATGCCCTACGGACTGACTGACAAGCTAATCTTATGGAGGCACTTTCTTGATCAATATTCTCTTCCCAGATACCACTGCTTCGTGTTAAAGTGTTATAAACCAGCCAGCATAGATGTGAACCTTTATCTAGGTGAAAAAGTTTACACCAGTGAGCTCATCAGTACAGAGCCAAATGACAGAGTGTAAATGATGTATTTAAGGGAAACAAAGCAACTAAGTAGAACACAGTGAGAAAATAGAAGAGAAAATAGAAAATGAGTTAGGAAAGATCATCATGGATGAGGCAATGAGTTCTTGAGGACATGGAATGCTATGCTTTCTCCAGTGAGGACAGAGAAAAATACTTTATATAGGTTTCTGTCTTAAAGGGCCATGTGTAAAATGCAGGGAAGCAGGGTTAGGAGTTCCAGATTATACATGGCAGAGGATGGTAAGAGTTTTTAAAAATGAAGGAGCAATTTTAATAACAATGTTTGGTGCTTTTCTTAAGAGTGATGGAGTTACACAGCTGGAAAGGAAACCAGGCTCGCAGCACCGCAGATGTAGAGTGAACTGGAAACTGAGCTGCAGCCTGCATCAGGAGAATGAGGGAAATGAAACATGCTTTGTGGCATTCAACGTTAGTCATTGGGAGGGTGAAGCTAATTATGGCAGGAAATTAAGACCTATTTGGGAGATAAAGGGTGGGATAAAGCACTTTGATCATATTGAGTATATCTAGACTGTGGATGCAGATTAGCTGTCAATTATACTTTTTCTCTTGTCCCTGACTAGATAAAACTTGAGGTTCTTTTCTAATGCCTCATGGTGAAAGTGAGGGACTATTCTTTTAGGAGGGCGAGAGCCAAAGGAGGCAGGAAATCGGGTGAAAGTACATTCTTAACACACAAACGCTACTTCTGTCTTAGTCCCTGTTCTGTTGCTGCGAAGAGAAACCCTGACCAAGGCAAATAAGTGAAAGCCTTTAATTCGGGGCTGGCTTACTGTTTCAGAGGGTTAGTCTATTATCATGCTGGCAATGTGGCAGCACACAGATAAATGCTGGAGCAGGAGCCTAGAGCCTCATCCTGATCCACACAGGGTGGGGGTGGGGAGGGAGGGGGCTGGAGTGGGGGGAGATATCTCGAGAGACGAGAGAGAGAGAGAGAGAGAGAGAGAGAGAGAGAGAGAACTTGTCCTACTTTGAAAACTTAAAGCACACTCCCAGTGACAAACTTCCCCAACTCCTAATTCTTCTAATCCTTTCTTTAGTGCCAGTCCCTGGCGGAAATGATAACACCCTGGTGACTAAGCATTCAAATATATGAGCATAAGGAGGCCATTCTTATTCAAATCACCATATCTTGTGTGTGTGTGTGTGTGTGTGTGTGTGTGTGTGTATTGAAACCACTGACAATAGTCACACAGTCAATCTGCGGATGGGTTATACCACAAGGATCTCATATTAGATCACATTCACATATGCAAATTATACCATGCCTTCAGAAGTCAAATGCATAGCTTCGGGCAATTAGGCAATAGCCTTACTCAGCTTTAACTTAATTCATTTTGCAAGTGTGCTTTCCGAAACTTTTCTGTTCTAAGTACTGCTAGAATCATGAATTATTTATGCTCGATTGTTAAGTCTGTGAAAGTTTTCTTTAACAAAGAGTGATCAATCCAGGCGTGGCAGGTATATGTGTATATTCTGAGTGCCTCGTATGGAGAGGCATAAGGATCATGTTTCAAGATTAGCCTTGGTTATAATCATGTCAATAGAGAGAGCTTCTGTCTAAAAAACAACATGAAAAAACACCAACTAATTAATATGAACAGAATGCTTGCAGAATTTTAGGAAATCAAAAACCTAGGAGACACAAGAGTGACATATTTACATGAACTCCTTTAAAAAAGGTGATGAGATGGCTCAGTGGTTAAAAGCAGTGGCTGCTCTTCCAGAGGACAACGCTCAATCCCAGCACTCACAGGATGGCTTACAACCACCTGGACGTCCAGTTTCCGGTGCTCTGATGCCCTCTCTTGACCTTTGCAGGAACCGGGCATGCACTTGGTACACATACTCATGTAAACACTCATCAACAGAAAAATAAAAATAGACAAACCATTTTAAAAAGTGACGCAGCATATACCTGGTTTCAGGGATGCACGGACATAAGCTTGGATTTCTATTTCACCCTTTCGTAGCTTTACCAAGTAACTCTTGAGTGAGAACTTATCTAATTTGTGATGGCTCTATGTTTTCTAGAACTTTCCGAATGGCTACATTATGTATCAGCAGTATCTATTACTTTCCCACAACTTACCTTGCCATGTCACAACGCGGTGGGTGCAGGTAACATGGAATGCTGCGATCATTATTTCAAAATCACTAAATGAAAACTTCTGTTAGATGGCAGGTGGGAGCGTTATTCAGATCTCACCTGACTTATGGGCTAAGTCCCTGTAGTTCCTCCACTTTTCGTTCAGTCTAGCATTCACCTGCTGTTTCTCACATCTACAATGCTGTCTGATAACTCCCCAATACAAATATTTATTGGTCAGAAAACGTGAATTATTTTAATGTTAATAATATTGCATTATAATTGAGTTCTTGATAATTCTTTATGTATAACTATATTCATTTCAATGAACTTTTAATGATGTCTCTAGGCTTCATCAGATTCTCAAAGGTGTTCATTGTACAAGTGAAAGGTAGAGGAAAAGAATGGATGTACAAGTGCATTCATTATATTCTTTTCATTTTTGCACAGAAGGCCTCCAGAACCATGTCAACACTCCATGAATAGTGAGTGAATGGTTTTTAGCCACGTTGGTTGCTAGCGTCCTTGATGGAGGGTGGAAAAAAAACCAAGGCAAAGTTGTAGAACACTTTTTATGCATCCAAGGGACTAAGCTGAATGTCAAAGGGCACACGGAGGTCCCTAACTACTTCTCAATGAGAAGGGAGCTTCCTGGTTGCTAGAACCAAGAAGGCAGTGGGAAGGCCTCATGATCCAGGTGGAAGTTTGGACTAACAGGTTCAAGGCACACTCCCGCGCCCCAGGGTGTTTGGAGAGGGGAATCAGACTCCGACCGAGGTGACTGACAGAAGCCCTCCCGTCCAGCGGGCACACAGGACGACCCCGGGAGCGGAGCCTAGCCTCGCGCAAGAAGCCGCGTCCTCGCCACGCCCACTTCCTGCTCCATCCCTCGCCTTTCCCGGTCCCTCTGCCGGTGAACCGGATGCGCTGTCAGTCTCCTCCTCCGCGTCCTTAGCCTCCACCCAGCTCCCTGGAGAAGCCGCTGCCACCCTGAGGCCTTGGCCAAGAGGCTGCTGGCGACTGGCCCGGCGGGCGCGGGCACGGTAGGAGCTGGGCGCGCACGGCTACCGCGCGTGGAGGAGACACAGCCCTGCGGCCATGGGTGCCAGGGCCGCTCCTTCACGCAGGAGACAAGCGGGCCGCAGGTTGCGCTACCTGCCTACAGGCAGCTTTCCCTTCCTCCTCTTGCTGCTGCTGCTCTGCATCCAGCTCGGGGGCGGACAGAAGAAAAAGGAGGTAGATGGGATCCCGCGGGCGGTCGCCTCAGGGCCCGGGCGGGCTGGAGCTGGCCGCGTTGCTAGGAAGCCCCGTGGCGTTGCTAGGCAGCGGTGATGTGGGCGCTGGCGCCCGGGGGCGGGAGCCACGTGGGCGGGAGCGGGCTGGGCGTGCCCCTGGGGCGTATCAGGCTGTGGATGCTGAGGGTGACCCTAGTTCTACATCCAGGAAGTGGGGGCTGAAGTCTGAAAGCCCATGCCTCAGGGACCATTGCTGCGCTGAGCCTCAGGTGTAGGCCGGGCTTTTGCAGTTCCTTAATATCCTGGGTGTGCAAATACCCATTGGAAGCACTTGTAAGCGCAGGGGAACTCTACCTCTTATTCAGCTCCCTTATTTATGTTAAGACGTCATATTGAGTGATTGAGTGTGTTATTCTGTATTCCTAATTATACCCTTTAGCACTAAATGCTTATTTCTGTGTTTAGCTCAGTGTGTAATAGAGAGAACAATAACATTTTTTTTTTTAATACTCTGTACTTATTTGCGAAGTTTGGGTCTGATTTCAATTTCAACCTACCATTATTTTGAGGGTGAGAGTTGATGTATCTGCGTGAGTTGCAGAGTTATTTGTGAACTCAATTTGACAGAATTAATGTGGAAGTCTGGTCTGGTCGTTTCATAAAAACATTCATTGTGGAATTGTGACTAGGATTTCTAATTGTAGACCAGTTTGGTAAGAGTACTTTGTTTTTATGGCAGGAGATGCTTTTACTGTTAAATTACACAGGTACACGAGTCTCATAATTTGACTTTGGTTCAGTTTATTGCAAGCATTTCTTTAGTAAGGGAAAGAGAGAGAGAGAGAGAGAGAGAGAGAGAGAGAGAGAGAGAGAGAGAGGATACAGTCTCAGAGTAAACAGTAATTTCTTCTCTTCATTCATTAATAATTTTTTAAATGGTACATGTGTATTTTGTCGGGATGCATGTCTGTGCACCACTTGGGTTGGTAGCCCAGGAGGTTTCTAACATCTGATCTCCTAGACCCGGAGTCACAGCGGGTTATGAGCGACTGTATGGGTGCTGGGAATCGAACCCAGATCTCCTGGAAGAGCAATTAGTGCTCTTGAACAGGGAAGTCCTCCCCAATCCCTTCTCTTCACCTTTACTTGAAACAATCTCGGTATTAAGACTGTGCCTCCCTCCCCTTTGAAATTTTTTTCTTTGCATAAAAAGTCGGGCATACGAAATTGTTGGTATTTTGGTAGGAGATTGGGGACTAACTGCTGGTAAATTGAAATCGTCCTTTCTACACGAATTAGATATACTTTCCAGCACTTTGTGTTTTGTGTCGTATTTTCCAGATTTTTTAAATGAGAAAGGTAGGAGATTTGCAGTAGGCAATTTTTTTTGGGGGGGGGGTGTATACAAAACAAAAGGCAATAGAAATGGATGAGACACTTCTCGTCATTTGTGTTATTTGTGCCGTTTGTGGGAGCCTAGGCAGTTTGGATGCTCACCTTATGAGACCTGGATAGAGGTGGGCAGTCCTTGGGCTTCCCACAGGTCAGGGAACCCTGATTGCTCTTCGAGCAGATGAGGGAGGGGGACTTGATCGGGGGGAGGGGGAGGGAAATGGGAAGCGGTTGCAGGGACGAGGCAGAAATCCTTAATAAATAAATAAATTTAAATAAAAAAAAAGAGAAAAAAAAAGAATGTCACCAGGACCACTGTAAGTCGTAGGGGAAAATATTAGATAGTTTACAGGCTCATAGGTTCTCAGCATCTCCAATTATCAGGCCATCTCAATAGGTAAGATGTTGGGAAACTTACTATAATTAAATAATTAAGCTTAAAGTGCATATTTCCCTTAAAAATCCGTAAAATATTTGTTAGATATTTTGGGAAAGGAAAAGATTAGGAACCGCTGAGATGGCTCAGCAGGCAGAGATATTTGCCTTCAAGCCTGATGACTTGACTCCCTTTCTAGAACCCTCATGGGGGAGCAAACCAGCTCCTATAGAGTCTCCTCTGATTTTCACACGGGGGCGTTGACATGTGCACAGACACACATGGGGGAAACCATGATTCGAGATTGAAATGGGATGTCTTCCAAAAGTACCTCTGCCATAACAAGAAAACCAATAATATATGGTGATATTACAGAGGAAATTAAACTCTTGGAGTATTTTGAATGATATTTAATTCACGGACTTTGATTTCTTCTAATTCTGGAAGAAAAAACATACTTTGTTGGAAATGATGAGAAATAGTAATCCAACATTTTTTTTTTCTGGTAGATTTTTTTTTTCCTTTCTTGACCTAAGAACCTAGTTGCCAATATAAGATCCTATAACATTGAATCAGAAAGGACAGTAGTCAGAACACAATTTAAAATAGATGTTATTCACATGTGTATCAGAGTAGCTGTCTTGGCATGAACACATTTTCTTTGTAAGGTAGGAAGCCATGTTGAAGTCTAAAGTTAAGCTGGCAAAATGGGTTGTGTGTGCTTTTAATATGGATTATGACAGCAACAGTTGTTGTGGATTTTTGAGTCATAGACAGATAGGTCCAGTTGCAACTGGATCTCTGATTTGACCCCTGGCAAGTACTTAATCTTGAAGTTAAGTGTGCTTATTCTCAAATCCAGACACCAAGTATGTCCATCTTAGGATACTGAGGTTGAGAGTGTATACAGATTCCACCACAGTGCCTCAGACATACCAGCAAATGAAAATAGTTCTGGCTTCTCCTATGTGATGTTTATATAAAGGGAAGTATAATATGATGGGGTTCTCAAATGAAAGTTAGATTTTTTTCTTTTTAATTTTTTTATTTTCTTAAGTAAACTCTACAAAATAAGCCATATGCCTCTCTAATAAGTTGCCATATTGCCAAACACTTGAAATCTAAAATCCTTTGGTTGTTGAAGCGCCCTGCTTTTCCATCATATAAAAGTTAGTGATAGTCCATGCATTGGTGTGTGTTTTTGCACAACTTGTACATGTGTTTGCACACATTTCTTCATGAAATGACATTTACATTCCTTAAAATGAGTTTTGTTATGTCTTCTGTTTTGGAATATACTTGAGAAATAACTGAGTAGCTAGAGACAATTGGAGATCTTTTTAGTTATTTCCTATAATTACATTAAATATAGCCATTATCAACCAACTTTGAACCCTTTTCATGCTAAGTGATAAGAATTTGTGGGAAACTTTGCTTTTTTTCTTGTTTTCTTATATCATTAATACCAGTTAGTTAATCACCTTTATTTAGAATTGTTTTTATTTTTTAATGACCTCTTCTAATAATAAATTATAAAAAGCCTTAGCAGTGTACTTAATAACTTTGCCAAACATCAGAAGTGTCTGTAATCTCTCGCACTTGCTCAGAATGTGACTCGTTAATGGGCTGCAGTGTGTGGATGACAGGAGTAGGTGGTATGGAAGCCGAAATTGCTCTCAGGTAGAGAGAGGACCAGTTTTTCCCCGTCCCCACTGAAACATTTCCATTGCCTTTTATGTCTGTCTGTAAAGAGCGTTTATGCGGGAATGCATAATACTCTCCAGTTGTTTCTAATGGTTCATCTGTGAGAGATTTGAATGTTTTACCGAATATTGGTAAGTAGTATATTTTCAGCCAAAACTGAAGTTTGCAGCTATAGTACAAATTTCAAAACTGTCTAGGAAATAACCGGCTGATACCCACACACGTGTCAAGATTGTCATTTAATTTAGCTGTGATCTGACAGCGAGTTGAAGGCTAATTGAAAACAACAGGCCTTATCGTGAACAGGCCAAACTGAGTCTCCATGCTGCCTCTGTGCAGTTCCTCATAACAGCACTGGATGGTTCTGTTCTCATCAGCCGTGGTCCGTTTGCTCTGTGGATATAGAAATACTGGGTTGGCGAGGGAAAGCTCTTCCAGTGCTGATCGGACAGTTTTGTGTTGTGTTTGGTGGTGGTTGTGTTTGGTAGCGGTGAGCAGCTATGGACAGCAGTAGTAGTAACAGATGCAAACCCACAGTGTTAGAGCTTTCGAGGAGGCCCAGGGTACTGAGACCCCTCGGCAATGAATTGGGGAGGTCTGAGAGCACAGCCCTTGACAGCTGCTAGTGCTGGGATTTCCCAGGCCCTTGACTGTTGCCAGTGTTACATATCCTTGGCCTATTGTGCCTAAGACCTTTGGCTTTTAAGCTTTTAAGCTCCTTGGAATCTTTTTAGTTTCTAGTACCTGTGGTTTTCTTCCCTACAGTTTCTTTCCTTCAGCCTTTGCCTTTTTGTCTCCTTACTTTCTGCATTCTTGTCACAGTGACTCTGGAACTGTCCAACTGCCTCTTTTGCTGTGGCTCTTGTGTTGTGACTTTTGCTTCTTTTGCTGTCCTTGCCGCTGCCTGTCCCTGGCTGCTGTTCTGCTTTGACTCTACTGTCGGTGTCTAGGAAATTTCCTTTTTGTTGCTTCTCCACAGTGCTGCTGCCTCAACTCAGCCGACTGCTGTTCCCTACTGCCTGTGGACCCTCAGGATTGGGGTGGCAATCACCCGTCTCTGTCCTTCCTGTGGTACATTATCCCAGGACTCTAGCACACACGAGGTTATCACTCACAACAGCAGTATTTTGATAGAGTTCAATAAACTTACTGCCATTCTCAGAAGGTTTGAATCAGGGTGTCACCTTCCTTTGACAGAAGACAACAAGGAAAGGCCTGTCCAAAGAGGTCGCTCACCCCTGGAGTGAGTTGCATTGCAGGAAAGGAACCTTGAGGTTAAGGAACCCAAATCTTTTGAAGAGAGCAATTTGACCTTTTCCTTAGAGAGAAACATTATCTTTATTAAGCTTGAAGAGAAACTCCCTTCCCCCTCATCCCCTTCCAGGGTGCAGGCTCCATCACGACTATACTTTACAAGCATTTTTGAAAAGATAGTCCAAAACCAAGTCAGTCTGTCACAGGCTGTGTAGAAACCCGTGGGGGTCCCTGCCAGCACTACAGCTAGCATGGGAGCGATCTGGGTGAGGTAAGAATGAAACTCAGTTCAGTTCAACACAACTTAGCCAGTGTTGGCCTAAGCTTCTGGAGTTTGGAACCATGAGGTTTATTTTTAACATATCTAAACACAGTAAGATTTTGGAAAAATAGTTACCACGGCAAAGCTTAAGGCACCAAGGCATCGAAACTCCCTTGCAAAGTACATCTCTATAGCAAACTCCTGTGACCTTTTCCACAAGGATGGGTTCTATTCACTGAGAAACGGTGCTCAGCATAAGGGTTTAGGCAGGAAGGGTTTATAATAAGCACAAGGATGGGTTCTATTGACTGAGAAGCAGTGCCTAGGATTTTGGGGATTCAGGTGAGGGATGGCTCCACAGTCTAGCAAAGATCACCAGGTTATCAAACAACATCCACTTCAGCCTTCGGGGGAAACAGGTGTCAGTTTCTTCCCTTGAAGGAAAAAACTTGTGTGTTTACCAATTCTGGTTTCTCTAGTGCTTATCTGTGGGTGTGAGGGCCTCGTGTTCTACAGAATTTCATGAAGAGAAGCATTGTTGTCATATTAGAGACAGGATCCTTGTCAAAAGGATCATCAGGAGGGTGTTTTCATCCACAGCCACATGTCTGCCGCATGTGCATTCTCATAGACTGCTTTTAACCTTCTTTCTTCTTTACTCTTTGCCGTTCTGAATATTTGCTGGTCTTGGATTTGAGCTGTAGTGCCTTGTGACTGATAGTGCATTTTTTTTTTTTTT
Source organism: Microtus oregoni (assembly GCF_018167655.1). Classification (NCBI taxonomy): domain Eukaryota; kingdom Metazoa; phylum Chordata; class Mammalia; order Rodentia; family Cricetidae; genus Microtus; species Microtus oregoni. The sequence goes on along the minus strand of NW_024544709.1, from coordinate 2,322,082 downwards.
TGCATGTTCTTATTTCCAGAAGAATCCCCCTTGAAGCACCATGGCAATCTCACTGAGATAAAGAATTTCCCCTTCGGGGCTGGAGAGATGGCTCAGAGGTTAAGAGCACTGGCTGCTCTTCCAAAGGTCCTGAGTTCAATTCCCAGCAACCACATGGTGGCTCACAACCATCTGTACTGAGATCAGGCGCCCTCCTCTGGGCGTGCGGGCATACATCGAGGCAGAATGTTGTATACATAGTAAATAAATAAATCTTAAAAAAAATGAATTTCCCTTCGATTAAGTGTAGGAGTGGAGTAATCAAGCTTTGTTAAAAAACAAGATGATGGGGAAAACCAAATATTTGTTGTGATATATGTGCGTTACCAGTGGGTGAAGTTTTTTCTGGTATCCGGTTAATTTTTATTTATATATTTTGGGCAAAATTTGGGACGTCTGGCATTGAACAACTCTAAAAAGGAACCTTTTTTCTTTTCTTTGGTATGGTCTTTCTGGTTTCTCCTTGCTATTAATAGTTCTATTTTAATGGAAATAATTCTCATCAGTTAAGAGTTTGATTTTTATCCAATTACTTGTATATGTATCATGGTAGTTCTTATCCTGAGTTTTTGGGTAGAGTGCATTGGGAAGCTGGCTGCACAAAATTTCCTGGGGATTTATACATGGGTTTATGAAGCATTTCTTAAAAGTAGCATACTTTTATGTAGATATATAAGCACATATATTTAGAACAAATATTAAAGCTGCAAAATGTTATTCAAAAGCCTTAGTGTTTTTTCCTAGTGATTGGGTTCTCTCTGCCTGTCTCTATATTTCTTTTTAGCTTTGGAAGAAAAGGTCAACAGTAAGTTTATAGAGTGATTTGAAAGCATTAGATTCTAATATACCTAGAATAGTCTCTAAAGAAAACAATGAACAGAAAAATAGGACCGAAAGATGAAAGGAAGTTCTAATTGGAATGGTTGTTATTATACTTTTAGTTGATTATATAAAACTATTTATTGAGTTTGACATTTGAAGATGAGAAAGACACATATTTTCTTTTATGCTATCATTAGATAATCAAGTATACATATGGAAAGATGCACACTAGTATAGTCTAAATAAGCTGTGCTGACTTAAAGGGCAAGTCACATCTTTTATCTGTAGGGATTTTGTGGCAAAATTTAAAGATGATATACAATTGCTTATAAACTTAGGGATCTGTTAAAATAATGAACAGATACCTTAGTATACTGTGCCAAATGTAACAAATTGGGAATGGAAAATGAGTTAAAGTATGTTAGCAAACGGTACCTAAGAAGCAGCAGAGCAAACAAGTTCCAGTATGCTCTCACTTAGAGTGTGCAGTGGAATGAATGCTTGTGCCCTCTAGAACTCACGGCTTCAATTCCTGCCCCCAATGTGATAGCTGCAGAAATGACCTTGTTGGTAAGTGATTAGGTCCTGACTTTTCAGCCACTCATCAGTGATTCCCCAAGCCTTATGAAAGCAACTGCAGAGAGCTCTGCTCTCTCTGCCATGAAGTGATCTTCCAGCTTAGAGAGAGAATCCTCACCAGAACCTGACCATGTTGACACCAGGTTTTAGAGTTCCAGATTCTTGTTTTGAGTCCTTTTGTGTTCTGGTTGGTTTTTTGTCAACTTGACAGAAGTTAGAGCTATCTGAGAAGAGGAAAGTCAGTTGAGAAAATGTCTCCATCCTATTGCCTGCAGGCAAGTGTGTAGGACATTTTTATGATTAATTATGGATGTTGAAGGATCCGGACCCCACTGTGGGTGCTGCCACCTCTGGGCTGGTCACCCTGGGGTGTATAAGAAAGTTGACCAAACAAGCCAGTAGGAACAAGTCAGTAAGCTGCTTACTGTACAGGGGGACTGTAAACTGTGAACAGTTTCTTCCACAAATTGCTTTTAGTACTGTTGTTTTATCTCAACAATGAAAAGCAAACTAAGACATTTCATATATGGTAATTTGCTATAGCAATTCATCCTGCCCAATGGTGTGGGAGGTCCTTCTGTATATGTGTTGCTTTTATTGGCTAATGAATAAAGAAACTTCCTTGGTCTGTTGATAGGGCAGAATTTAGGTAGGTGGGAAAAACTAAATGGCAGACTGGGAGAAAGGAGGCAGAGTCGGGGAGACAACATGGAGCCATGTCAAGAGTAAGACATGCCGAAACTTTGCTGGTAAGCCACTGCCACATGGCAATACACAAATTAATGAAGATGGGTTAAATTAATATGTAAGAGTTAGCCAATAAGAAGCTAGAGCTAAGGGGGCCAAGCAGGGATTTAAATAATACCATTTCTTTATGATTATTTTGGGTCTAAGCTAGCCGGGCAGCTGGGAACCAACAAGAGGCTTGCTACTTACAACAGCCCAAGACATAGATACATGTTTAATTTTAAAAGATCATATGTTAAAAAAATTGACCCATTTCATTAGTTCCAAAAATGATCATATTTTGATATGTTCTTCTGGCTAACTTTTGAAATAGACTTATGGAAAATATAAAATTGAGACATGTCTTATAGAGGAGTGTATGCTGAGTGCCCTCCTTTTGCTAGAACTCTGAGTCTCCAAGAGAGATGGCCTTTTTCATAGTCATAAATTTGGGGTGATGAGTTGTGTCTGGCCATGATTTCCTGTATAATTCTCTCTTGGAATCCTCAGAGGGAGGAAGAGTGGATGAATTAAGGCCCCATACTTTACTAATGGCACTATAATTCAGGGTAGCTTCCCATTGCCAGCCGTAGGAGTCATATACTTGGATGTTAGAGAAAGCAGACATGGTAATAACTGCAGTTTTAGAGTGGGACTATGATATTTTAGACTAAATACCAGAATGGGAGTACAGATCAGAGCTACTGATTTATGTAGGGTTTATGTTTCTAAATTCCTTTCCTTGGTTATTAGGGACTTGTGCTTTAGGGTCTCTGCACCCCTTTACACTTAATATCATTGTTATGTCTATGCTTTTGTTTTTCTTCTCATAGCTGATACTTCAAGAAATTTTCCATTGAAGTGTGCTTTTTTAAAAAAAACGAGTTAAATTTATATTACTTTGTATTTAAAGACATAAATTGTATAAATTACAGTGGCTCCAGTGATGTTAAATAATGTTTGCCTTAGGTTTAGAAGATTTTCCTTAGTGTTTATCATTTCATGATGAACTTATTAAAATAATGTTATCTTTAATCAGCCTCCCCTATAATAGCACAAAGAACTTCTTACTAGCTAAAGTTAATACCCAATGACTATCTTTCCTAGTGCTGGCTTCTATCTGCTCTCCACAGGCCACACTCAGTACTGTTCTCTGCACTTCTGTGGATTCACCTTGTCGATTACAGAACCTAACCTCCCGGGTCCGTGTTGTATTCTTTTTATGACTGAATAGCATTTCAGTATGTACGTGTACTACATTTCCTTTATCCAGTCAGCAGTGTGTGAGATACTTAGGTGGTGTTTGTGTGTGTGTTTGTGTGTGTGTGTGCACGCGCACCTGCAGATAATGCCGTGTCAGTGTGTGTGTGGGGGGGTTCAGTTTCCATGACTTAGTGATTCCCTTTCCTGTGAAAGTGACTGATAGATAGCCTTAGGATTTCTTTTCTATTTTAAGTTTATTGAGGAAACTTAATGTTGTTTTTACATAATGTGTGTACTGGTTTTCCTTCTCATTGACAATATGAATGGGTTGTCCATATTTTCTTCAGCACTGTTGAGCTCCTGATTGTAGTCATTTTACTGGGGTAAAGTGATAGCTCAGTGTTTTGATTTCTCTTAAAAGAGATAGTAAACTTTTCATGTACATACTGGCCTCTTGCATGTCCTTTGGTTAATTCTGTTTCGTTTTATGGCCTATTTTAAAGTCTACTTACTATATTTTTTTTTTGCTGTTGTGGCTTTTGGGTATAATATATATATATATATATATATATATATATATATATATATGAAGGGTTAACATGCAGAATATATATATATTTCATCATACATGTAATTCGTAGTTGTTTGTTTTCCATTCCACAGGATGTTCACTCTAATTACTGTGTCCTTTGCGTGGTGAAGAATTTTAGTTGATGTAATTTTGTTTTTCTGATTTTACTTTTTCTCATGCTTTTGAGAACTTAAAAAAATCTTTAGCCATTCAGTGACTATTTACAGTGAGTAAACATTTATCCTAGTTAGGGTTTCTGTTGCTGTGAAGAGACACCATGACCACGGCAACTCTCGGAAAGGAAAACATTTAATTAGGGCTGGTCCAATAGTTTCAGGTTTAGTCCATTATTGCCATGGCAGGAAGCATGGCAGCACACAGGCAGACATGGTGCTGGAGAAGGAGCTGAGAGTTCTACATCTAGATCCTCAGGCAGCAGGAAGAGATCTGTAAGCTACTAGGCAGGCTTGAGCTTTTAAGGCTTCATACCCCACCCCCAGTAAGCCACTTCCTCCAACAAGACCACACCTACTCCAACAAGGCCACACCCCATAAAAGTCCTACTCCTTATGAACCTTCAGGGGTCTTTCAAACCACCACCACATTTGACGGTTTTCTTGTGGTGGTTTTATACTATCAGGCCATGCAGTTAAGCCTTGATTGAATCCCTTGCTTTGATTTTTTTTTCCAACTCCTGAGTTACAGGAGTCTGGTTTCATCCTTCTACTTTTGGGATCCTGTTTTGCTCATACTGACAAATGTTTAAAACTGAGGCAGCCATATAGCAGACCTATTTGGCTACTTTGAGAACAGTCTCTGAATTTAGGGTATCTGTTTCTATAAACTGCTGAAACAAGTAAAATTAAGCCAAGGTAGATCTCGATTACAAGTAATGGTCAAACTACATAACTTGTGTGGGTCACAAAGTATGAAGGTGTATTAAATACTGTTCTTTGACAAAATACTGGCTGCACAATTTAGGGAAGGGAGAAAGTGTTAATTTCCCCTCACAGTTTGAGGGTCAACTTTTCATGGTAGCAGGTGTAACAAGGCTGGTCACATTCCATCTGCTGCCAGGAAGTACAGAGATGAATGCTGGTGGGCAGCTTGTCCTCATTATTACTATTGGTTTTTGTTGTTCGGGGCCTCCAGACTAGGGACTGGTGCTGCTCACAGTTCAGATGGATCTTCTCACCTCTGTTTAGCCGACATGAACGGGAATAAGAACCTTGAAGGGAGAGGAATGAAAGGGGCAAGAGACGTGAGACAAGGACAGCAAGTCTGTATTCTGATCAAGCTGCCACCTTTATTTTTTCTCAGGAGCATTAAATAGCAAAAAGGCAGTGGGGAGGGTAGGATGCTGGAATGTCAGGTCTGGAGACGTCCCTAGCTGATAGGAAGAGATGAGGAAATGCTGAGGGTCTGTAAATGTTTACAGGGGGGAAATGCTAATTACTTCCGAGCCCTGGGGCCTGCTAAGTCTGCTGGCATTCTTAACTCACACGGGGAGATAAGGGTCTGGAACTTGCCCTACAGAGCTGAATAGCTTACTTAACTTGTGAGCTAAGATGACTATAACCAAATACAGGTCTTTGCTCCCAGCACACCTCAGTGAACCCACCCTATGAAACTCCCTCACACACCCCCAGAGGTTTCTCCTAGTGCTCCTACATTCTGTCAGTCTGACAGTATTAGTCACCATAGAGTGTAGGGATCATCGTTTCTGCCCAGGCAGTATATCTAACACCAAGTAAAGTGTTCCCCAGTATCTTTGCCAAATCTAGAAATTAGGGCCCATTTTACCAAATATTTTTGGTTAGTCTGACACAGTTAGTCAGTCAGTCAGTCAGTCAGTCAGTCTATCTGTCTGTTTGCTGGTACGTGCAGAGGTCAGGTCTCTGAAAGGTGTCTTTTTTTTTTTCTGCCTCTCACTTCTTTTTTTCTTTTTGAGAGATGGGCTCTTTGATTGGCCCGGAGCTCCCTGTTTAGGCTTAGGCTGGCTCCAGGGATGCACTTGTCCCTGCCCGCGGAGCACTAGGGTGGCAAGTTCACCCCTACACTTTATATCAGTTCTGTAGGTGACTCAGGTCATCATGTTTGCACAAGTACTTTACCCACAGAGATAGCCCCCAACCCCTACCTTTTACATTTCTTGGTGTAGTGGTTGGTAGTATTCCCAGAATGAGCCCTTGTTTGCCCCCTGTGTTCTCTACTTCCTGCTTGTGATTGCTAATCTTGGCTGTCTACTTTACTACATCTGTTACTAACTAAAACCCAGGCATCTGGACACAAGGGAGAGGGATTTTCTTGATTGGCTCTGTTGAGGTGGGATGACTCACTCTGCATCAACCACATCTTCTTTCTGGTGGTAGACCACATGAAAGGATGCGGCAGAAGGATGCTTTTCCTTCGGCTTGCCAGCCCTCACACTTGCTGGCACGTTCACTGATCCTGTTGCTGCAACACCCCTTTACTGGTATTAGCATGTACTTCTGGGATTTTAAAATAGACTGAAGGCCAGCAGCTCTCTAGGGATTTTCTGGGACACCAGTGCCAGATTGGGATTAGTTTGGTCTTGAACTTTTTTATTACTTTATAGAATGATAATGAACTACTAGTATAGATATTCATGTAGCTCCTTCCTCTATTTTAATTATGAAATATGATGATGGAGTTATTAATAACAATTTCTTTACACATCTGTGCTGGCTAGTTTTATATCAGATTGACACAAGCTGACGTCATCTTTCAGAAGGGTACCTCAATTATGAAAATGCCTCCTATGATTTGGTTGTAGGCAGGAAGCCTAGATAGTGGATTTTCTTATTTAGTGATTGATGTGGGAAGGATATATCAGTGAAAAAAAAACCTTACTTCCCCAAATTGCTGTAGGTCAGGATGTTGTATCACAATAATATTAACCCTAACTCAGAGAGTATCAAAGTTAATTTTATATATTAGAAGTTAACTCCTGGTAACCGTTATACTTTGATCTGATAACCTTTGTATCATAGAAAATCATAAATGCCATCAATTTTCAACAATTTAATTGAGTTGTGTGATCCTTAGGGAGTACCAGGAACTAATCACAGCTGAACTGTTATATTTAAATTCTTTTGCCTATCAAATAGCAATCACGTTTATGGTCTCATTTTTGCTCATTTCAAATACCTGTGCATAAAGCCACCTATTGCAATGTAAGTTATTGCTGCATCTAAGCTTCCTTTTTCCTTTTTAAAAAAATGTTTATTCATTTTTCGTTTTATATGTTTGGATATCTGTACAGTGCCCATGGAGTTCAGAGAGGGTGTTTGATTCCCGGGAACTGGGGATAGAGATGATTCTGGTTTACCATGTGGGTGCTGGGATCCAAACGTGGGTCCTCTGGAAGAGCAGTCAGCGCTCTTAACTACTGAGCTCTCTCTCCAGCCCCCACTTTAGTTTTCAAGTTTCTATTGCTTTATAGACAATAAAAACAGTTACTCATGATAGACAGAAAACTTAGAAAAGCTGTAATTTGTCTAGGTACAACCATTGCTATTGGATATCTCATGCTTCTGCCTGTTTCTACCAAACAGCGGGGTTATAGGTGAGCCATTGCACTTAGCCCAAGTTACACTTACTGAGTAGAAGTACAGGATACTTACTGATTGGAAAAGGGCTGGAGGGGAATAGTTGCATCCTTTCTCTTTATCTGCACCTCTTTTCTTTGTCAGGTTACCTGTGAATTAGGGTTTACCCTAGAGAGTACCATCTTTTTGTCTTTGCATTTTCGGAGGATTCGTCATGATAGAATAGATAGTGGATTTCAGGGAGCTTCTTATAGAGCCATGTTGATGTGATTTCTTAGTAAAAAATAAACTTATTGGCAAAATACAAACTTTGCTGTTGCTTTCTATGTCTATGACTTTAAAAAAATTGAAGTGTATTGTAACTTTCATGTCTTGTACTTTTTGAATAATTTAGTAGAAATAATACTGTTGAAGTAACAAGGCATATGAGCATCATTTTTTAAAAGTATCATGTATGCCATCTATGCCATTCTAAGATATGTTCTGTCACTTTTTTGGTGAGTATTACATATTAGACATTGTGCCAGTTTTGGCGGTAGGGTAATAGCTAAGACAACTACTGCTTCTGGTGTCTCCTATAGTTTATAATTATATAGAAAATTCATACACAAAAGATAGAGTGTGAGAATTCATGAACTTGAGTGAGGACTTTGATATCATGTAGGGGGTCATTTTTTTTAATAACTTGCCACAAATGAGAAACCTGGGGGGAGAGAATCTTAACTGAGGAGTGCCTTATCAGATTGGTCTTTTTCTTAGTAACTAATTGATGTAGAAGGGTGTAGGTCACTGTGGAGCCATTTTTTGAACAGGTAGATCTAGGTTGTATAGAAAGGTAACTGACCAAACCAGAAAAAGCCAGGTAGTGAACATTATTCCTTTGTGATCTCTGCTTCAGTTCCTGCCTCTAGGTTCTGAGCCTGACTTCTTTTCAGAAGGGACTGTAAACTGTAAGGTTAACTGACCCTTTTCTTCCCCAAGTTGCTCTGGTCAGTGTTTTATCACAGCAACAGAAAGTGAACTATGACATAGGGGGAAACTAGAAATCAGCAGGTAGACTGGAAGGGTTTTGTATTTGGAGGTGAAGTTTATATTTAGAAGTATTTCTCTGAGTGTGATATGGAGAGTAGCTTTGATGGGCTGCAAGATTAGAAAAAGTAACAGTGGGTTCTCAGAGATATTGCAGAAGTATGAGGTAATGTTGACTTGAACTTGGTTGTGGCAGTGAAGTAAGGGAAAAAGATGATGGTTTGCAGAGCTGGTTAGGAACCAGACAAGACAGCATTGGTAATTGTGTCAAGTGAGGGTGGAGACAAGAATGGTGATTATAGCTTTTGATTAAAGGACGGTTGTGCTTACTGAAATAGGAAATGGAAAGGAAGGTAATGTGTTCAGTTTTTAATTTGTGAGATGCGTTTGTGAAAATCAAAGCTGCATGTTTGGTGACAGTAGAATGTATGTGCAGCTTGGGTTGATGATAAAATGAATTTAGAATTCATTAGCATAGTTATTGAATCATGGTTGTTCATACTTGAAGACTTAATACCAAATCCTGAAATATGCTAGTATTTTGGTGTTGTACAAATAGTATCCATGTGGAAGAACCAAAGACTGTACTGCTAAAGAGCTAGGAAGGACCCTGCTTGAGTGTGGATGTCACAGAAGAGAATACTTCAAGGACAGATCACTACTAACAAGTGGTGGCTGCTGTATTGTTAAAAAAAATCCTTTGGATTTAACAAGAATAATTGTATTGTAGCGATCAGGATGCATCCAGTTAGTGAATAAGTAGGCTGTGAGGAAAAGAGCAACACAGCAAGCAATTTTGCTCTGAATGGGAGCAGAATTTAGCAGATGGTAGCTAGAAAAGAAACTAAAAGGAAGAGAAAATTGATAGAACCAGGGGACAAAGGGTAGGATGAAGAAATGCAAATTGAAGGGGTGTATTAGCCTTGACAAAAAAGAAACGTGGTTCAGGGCTGCTTTTAGCTACTCGGCTTTCTTACATGTATGTGGTAGCGACTTAGTCGATTGGGACCTCTATCCAGTTGAGACTAGCTTCAAAGCAGTAGAAGTGTCAGTCTGGGGGCCTGGGTGTCCATAATCGTTTTGTCATCGAATTTGGCATTTGATTGGAGGAGGGGACCTTTTCATAGATGGTAACTTTTTCCTGATCTTCACATGGTGGCATTGTTCCAGGTGGGAGGAAGTGTCCCTGACATTGTTCATGTGACATTTCTTCTTTTTTCCTACTGCTCTCCAGAAATAGTGGGACCCTATGTATGTGTGCAGACCAAATTCTGGAGGACGAAGTTTCAAACATTTGAAAGCATTACTTTGACGGTTCATATACTCACATGATGGGTTTAGTTCTTGCCACCTCATTCTCTCCCTACGCTTGGTGACTCTTTCAGCAAGTCTGCCTGCTGCTTTCATGTTTCTTTGTGTGCCACTCACGGGGTTCAGTTAGAGTTTTTGTCCTAGTCTGGGTGGGAAGTTATTCATTGGAGCAAGGGCAACTCCCTCCCCCAACAATTGTAAACTTAACCTTCCTCCATAAAGGGGTGGAAACTTACAGGCCCCTCCCCCATCCATGCTGAAATGTTGATAGGCCGAGTCTTGAATAAATAGTGCACACACTGCAGCGAGCATAAGTGCTGCCCCGAGATTCCTTTGTGCAGTGCATCTCCCCATGCCCTGGCTCATACATTGAGTTTCTTTCTTTTGTGTTTGTTTCCAACAGTGACAAGTTACTGTTTCACCGGCCTAGAGGTGAGATGTAAAGATACCAGCCGCACTGACCAAATAGCTGTCCATAGAAATTGTTTTTTGAAGGCACTGAGAATATTCAGTTTCTTACTCATAAAGCTTATTAAAATAAAACTCTATGCCAAATCCCATCTCTTTCTGTGAACTTCAATACGCTCATTTCAGAGTAGCACATTTCTCCTGCGTTTGCGTCTTGGGAGATACCGTTCATGGAGAATATGCACCTCTCTCTAGTATTTAACAGCCACTGTACCTGCACTCTCAGTGTCTTCTCTGGACCCCACTGTCAGAACATGGTGTTGTTTGAACACTTAGAGGGGGATGTGCATGTCTAGACTAAAGCATGGGACTCAATAGATGTTTAATGGATGTCCCCTTCTTACATGAGATACAGAAATTGTGTTGCCAGAATTTTGTTATCATGGCATCTAAAAGAATGTTTCTATGGATTAGAAGTAAATTTCAGTGTCTACCCCTACTGTAAAAGTACTGAAAAATGCTGTAGGGCAGACTAGGAAATGTTATTTTAAGTTTCATTTTTCTTTCCAAACAGGACAGGAGGTAACATCTTTTTCACGATACCCATGCCTCAATTTTGTAATTCGTTCCTTAACCCCGCTGAGCACACTTGAGTGTGTATGTTTCATAGTACTCTTTTTCTTCCAGTCTTCCATGGAACCTTGTTTGCCATTGTGCCCCCAAATAGGTACTTATTCACTTAGTAGTAAAGACCTAGCTAACTATTCCTCAGATATACTAGATTCCTTTTCCTTTAGTGTTTTGTAGGAGACCTGCTTAGGAATGAAGTTTAACTGACTAACATTATTTTATAGTGAAAAATAAAAAAGCCTTTGGATTGTCTTTGTAAAAATGTGTCAAAATTACATTTTTAACTGGTGACATTCTAATAACTAATCTTATAGCTATTTTTTAAAAAAATGTTTCATTTATGTATTTATGGGTGTGTCTAGGGTGGTATTGTAGATATCTGGTGTAGGAGGTCCTTCTGTATTTGTGTTGCTTTCATTGGTTAATAAAGAAACTGCCTGACCTTTTGATAGGGCATAACTTAGATAGGCAGAGTAGACAGAACTGGATGCTGGGAAGAAGGGCAGTGTGGCAGATGCCATGGTTCTCCTGCCTGAGACAGACGCTGGTTAGACCCATGCTGGTAAGCCACAGTCAAGTGGCAATATATATTAATGGAGATGGGTTAAACTAATATGTGAGAATTAGTTAATAAGGAGCTGGAGATTATGGGCCAGACAGTATTTAAATGAATACAGTTTCTGTGTGGTTATTTTGGGGCTATCCTAGCAGGGCGGCGGGACACAGCCCGTTCCTTCTCCTACAGATATCACATGCTTATGGGTGCCAGCAGAGGCCAGAAGAGCACTGTCGGATCTCCTGATGACAGAATTACTGTCCATTCTATGCTCAGAAGTGAACTTGAGTCCTCTACAAAAAGGCAAATACTCTTAACTGCTGAGCCCTCTCTCTAGCTCATAATTGGTCATGGTTTTGAAATTTAGCTTTTAATTACAAACTTTCATGGTTTTTGGAAAGCAACAAAGAATAAAACAAAGCTGGTAGGTTTTTTTGGTGATTGTTTTTTCAGTGAGATTGTATGATAATTAAATAGGATATTTTCAGTTATTGTTTGTGTTTATAGAGTTTGGAACATGAGCGTAGGTATAGGTGGCTTTGTTTGATTTTTGTACTGGGAATTGAATCATGGTCTTTCTTAAGACTATGACAAGAGTTGTACTGTTAACTATATTTGCAGTCTGTGGGCATCATTCTAAAGGTCATTTCTCAACAGAGACTTTCATTTTCTCCCCCTTCCTGGGGGCTTCTTTTATACCTGTGTTCTCTTCTGAAATACCTAGGGGCTTCATTCTTGTTGTTTTTCCCCTTTCCTATGTTAATTATTATAATTCTGTCAGATGCTCACTTATCATTTGCTTTGCATTTAATTTGAGTAATTTTCTATCATTTTCTTAAACATGTTTTTAGTTAAGTATAACAGTGACCAAAATTGTGCTATATGATGGGTTGATTAGATAATAGGAGGACTAAAGATGGATGTTCAGACACAAAACACATTTATATGTAGTTGGTCCTTTGTGAGTCTTATAAAAACAGGTTTTTGTGTGTATGCACACATTTTGAGTTTGTGTGTATATATTGAGTGTTTAAATTTTTGTGTGTGTGTTTGTGTGTGCACACACATGTATGTGTGAGAGGGGGAGGATGAGGAAGAAAGAAATTCAAAATGAAACTAGCTAGATGATGGCCTTGCTAATTTGCTTATGAAATAGGAAGATATCCTCTTCCATTTTCTATTATTTCTGGCATAAAAAACTCTGCTAAGCAGAATACAAAAGAAGTCATTCAGTCAGTGCATATTTTGCGTTAGTCTGTGCCAGTCTTTGTTTTAGGCATGGCTAGCACAAAAATAAAATATAGCAAAATCATGCTCCTTGAGTTCCCGTAGCCAGGGGAGTCAGCAGGAGTCAAACCTACACATCCTAAGCCCAGTTCTAGCAGTTTTCCTTATTTTGTGAACTTACATATGTCTTCTCAAACTAGATTGAATTAGGATTACATTCCTCGTAATTCCAGGCCTTTTGATAAATATGAACATATATATTTTCAGTTTCTTTCATCTTTCATTAAGAATATGAAATTCAAGACTGAAAGATGTTTCAATTCTGATGTTTAAGTTTAGGTAACCATTCCTTAGATTTTGTTGGTGGAGATCACCTTGTCCTTAATTTCCCTATGTCTTAGTTAAGGGCTGGAAAAATTGCTAAGTGTCACTGCCTGCTCTTCCAAAGGTCCTGATTTCAATTCCCAACAACCACACGATGGCTCACAACCATCTGTAATGAGATTTGGTGCTCTCTTGAGGAAGAGACCTGGTCACGTGTCCTCATCAACTTAGACCACGTACAAGTTCAACATAACTGCCATATATGGGCTGCCCAGGCGTGCTCAGCACTGCCAGGGCATAAATTTCATTTTCATTCATTAGTTCAGGTTACTGTTGTTGTGATGAAACACTGTGTTCAAAGCACAGCTTAGGGAAGCAAAGGCTTATTTTGCGTATCTCTTCATATCACAGTCCGTCATTGAGAAAGTCAGGGCAGGAATTTAAACAGGCAGGAACCTGGAGTTAGATGTTGATGCGTATGCATGGAGGAGTGCTGCTTACTGGCTCACTCTTCATGGCTTGCTCAGCCTGCTTTCTTACAGAACCCAGGACCCACCAGTCCAGGAATGACACTGGCCACAAAGGGCCACAAAGGCCCTCCCACATGGACCACTAATTAAGAAAATATCGTAGAGGCTTGCCTCAACCTGATCTTAAGTTTTTTTCAATTGAGGTTCCTTCCTCTCAGATGACTCTAGTTCATGTCTAGTTCATATATATATATATATATATATATATATATATATCAGCACACGTCTTCATGTGCCATTCAAGCTTTAGCTTCCTTTCTTTCTGGCTAAACATTTTGACTATTTTCTGTAGTCATACATGAAAATGTAACTGTTAATAGTACATGCTGCTGGGCAGATCCACTTTAGATCACATCATTCTGCTGAGTCTCTTATTGTTTGATTATGTGCATATTGAATGAACAAAATTAGAGAAATTATAAATGGTTAATGATAGTGTTTTGTTTGTTTTTGAGATGGTAGCCCATACATCATAGCCCAGGCTGGTGTGAAGCTCCTGTGTAGCCGAAGCTGGCCTTGACTATGTGCGGATCATCTCACTTCAGTCTCCTGAGTGCTGGGATTACTACATTCATGAGCAACCTTGGTGACTGACAGAGTTTTAAAATTAGTATTAGTGGATTAAGAATATGTGAAACAAATTGTTTGAACCTTGCTACTGTGGAAACGTCTCTGAGATGCTTTTGTGCTGTGTTAGCCAGTACTGTAAGATAGATAAGCAGCTTACCTCTTCAGTCATTCCACTGTTGAGCTCTGCTGCCTTCATCTGTACCATTTCCTGTAGTCCCTGCTGGAAAATGTGCGGGCAGCTTATTTTCATAGACAATACATATACCCTGTTAATACAGACTAATTAAAATGAGAATCGGAGGAAAATTCCTCATGAATTTGAGATAACAAATTATAGCATAATGCTAATGAAGCCACATAATACATACACATAAAGTTTATTTAACTCATCTCAGAATATCTATATAATTATCCTGACATCTGGATGAGGGCAAAGATAATAGCTTATAGCCAGAAGGAGCCAGCTATTTAGAAGGAAGATGACTGTATAATTGATTGTTCAAACTGCGACACTTGAGAGTAAAAGAGAGGATATGATTAATAATTTTACTGAGATATCTCAAGTTAGGTGAGGCTATTCCTGGGGTAACTGACTTCTGGTGACTGAAGTAAGAGGCAGGAAAGGGCTTTAAAGTGAGTATACAGTGTGTGAGTAACTTCGCTGGGGAGTTAGTGTAGCTTTATAGCATTCTTCTGTGTCAGTACTGTGCCACTGATGTGCCTGACAGAGTAGGACCAGAGTCGTATGCTGATGGCTTTCCTGCTAGCTCATTTCTACAACTTACCATACCACGTCTACCTTTTCATTAATTGAGAAGCTGTTTTCATTAAAACCTAAATTAAGCTTCATATCCATTTATTTGTGAAGATGAGCTTTTGCATTCCATGCACAATACATTGGTTAAAAAGTACTCTTCAGAGAGTCCTGGTTTAGGAAAAGTCGTGTGTGCCATCTGCATTGCTCATCCCAGCCCATCACTTACTCATGCACCACAGTGAAAGTTGGATTTAGCATGTTATACTTCCTTTCCACAAAGTAATTTATGCTTTAGAACACCTTAGCATACATTTTAGTGTTTTTCTAGTGTTAAAACAATAGTTTTATAGTTCATTGTGTGAGTGTGTGTGTGTGTGTGTGTGTGTGTTTGTATAGAAATTTCTGTGACTGGATAATGACTGATCTTGATAGAAAATGAAAGAATATATTTTTTTGAATATGCTATGACTATATTTATAACATATAAAACTATATAAAGTTAAAGGGGTTTATGCCTACCTGCCATCCTTATTTTGTAAATTATAGCATTTACTTGTCTTGTTGCTACAGTACGGTACAAGATAAAAGTAACTCCTTTCCTTTAGCTTATAGTTTGGGAAATACAGTGCACTGTGGCAGGGAACGTGTGGTGGGAGGAGCAGGAGACAACCACTCCTTGTGTCTATACCCAGGAGGCAGGGAACAATTTCTAGATAGTTCACCTTTCTTCTTTTTATTCCACTGGAATCCTAGCCCATGGTATAGGTAGTACCACTCAGAGTTATGAAATGTCTTCTCACAGTGAACATCTTCTAGGCGATCACTTACAACTTACCAGAAACTTGTTTCCATGGTGATTGGGAAGTTTGTCAAGTTGACAGTCAAGATTAGCCATCACAGGGGTGATTTTAAAACATGTAATTGTATAGATTTTATTAAAGCATGTTATAATTTACTTACTGTTAATATGCTCAACATAGTTCCCACAGTATGCCATCTTTTAATTATTTTGTATTACCTCACAACATATCTCAGTGTGAGCCTGTTTTGTAGATGAGCTAAGTAAATGCGTGTTGTATATAGATTAGGGATTTGCCCTAAATCAGGACACTAACAACTGTGCCAACAAGTTCAGCATTGACATCAAAGCTGCTCCTAATTAACCGTGCTTTTCTCTGTGCTTCCTAGACTTGAGGGAGCGATTGTGTTTGTGCGACTCTCTGGGGATCTGGAGGTACAGTTTGAAGCCAGCTGACTGTTCAAAATATCGTTGTGATCTTATGTTTTATTTACATTAAACATTTTGCAGACTTTGCTTTCTGTTCTTTCTCTATTGTTTTAAAATGTGCTTCATTTATTTATTTTTGTTTCTCTGTTGACTATATTGCTTTAGGATTGTATAGTATATTTTTCTTGACATGCTCTCTGTTTACCCCAAAGGAGTTTAGGATTATTCTGTCAGCAATACTGAGTAACTGCCAGCATTTGGACTGTATTTGCAGCACTTGAACAATTATATTGAGGGGAAGCATGGTGAAAGCCCGGGATTGGCTTGCTGCACTTGCATGGTTTCTGCTTGCAAGGGAGACCTTGAGCCTAAGTAGGTTTCAGTAGGATTTTAGGACCCAACACACAGGTGAAGCTGAGTGCAATACCTACTCAGTAGGTATCTGCCACAGCTGGGAAACCCTAGCTTAGCCTGAGTTTTGAGTGAGGTACTCTAAACCTCTTCAACTCTGCCCTGCAGGAGCCACAGCTCCTTCTTCTAGGAGGGAAAGAGTCTGTGCTCTGACTCAGAGGGAAGCCCTGCTTTGGAAACTTTATGCAAATAGTTATTTAAAGATATTTCAAAATAGGGCTGTGAGAGACATGCAGACTGGATGTCCCCACAGCATGCCCTCTTAACACTGTTGATAGACCCTTACAGGAGAGGGAAAGGCACTTACTGTCACCGTGAGGTGGAGTTGAGAAGGGACTGACACTCAGCCTGTCCTTAGGGAATTTTAGATATGTCTGTTTTGCTTATTTATTTATTCTTGCTGGTATTTATTTCAGACTTTAATATAATTTTGGTAACTCTTTGGTAAGATGTCTTAAAGAGGTCACACTTTGGCTCATGGCTGTTTCAGTGAGTGGTTCTCATTTCACACTTAAGATTGACCTGTTGATCTTGCATATCTGATTTTATACTACCTCAGAAAAGTGAATCAGTCAAATGGTAAAATACTCTTTATTTTGATGTGTGTGTGCACGCGTGCATGTGTATGTACGCTTGCCTTTGGTAGGTATGTGTGTAGTGTATATGCTCTTTTGAGGCAATCCCACCCTAAAGCTGAACTGGCAGTTCTTTTGCTTGTCTGGTATCTAACAGACACCAGCAGTCCTGTCTGCCCTTATCAGTGCCCTTACAGCTGTCCATGTGACCCTGTCCACTAGTCAGTTGTGTGCTTCTGGGATCTGAATGCAAGGTCTCATGGGTTAACAAGAGTGCTCCTGAGCTCTGTGTAGTCTCTCAGCCTCCAAACATTATTTTAAGGTAGCTGTTAAACTCTGTATCCACAGGAGATTTTATCTGGGTGTACGTCACTGGGAAAACAGAAGGTGCAGCCAATTTAAAACTTGAGAAACCTGTTCTGCTTTAACCTTTAAGTTATGTGGGATGACTCCAGAGAGATTAACTATCCTTTTGTTATTACATGATCAGGCTATTTTGAAAGAAAAGACAGTTTAACTTGCAAAGTACTTTGTTTTTTATTGAAACATTTCTTGAGTTTTTTTTTTTTTTAAGGAAATTTTAGTTTTGGGATTAGAGACTAACTACCTTGTTATTTTGAAAGAAAAGGTAGTTTAATGTTTAACTCAGTGATGGTTACTTCCTGTGGAGTACTTTGTCATTGAAATGTTTCTTGGAAACTCTTTTGTTTGTTAGGAAATTTTAGTTTTGAGATGCTTTTAAAAAGCAGGGTAAAGCCTAGGAAATAGATGAGTAATCCCAGTTACCATGGAAGATTTGGCAGGATGACCAACAATTAGGGCATGCCTGAGCTAGAGTGATTCCTGGGCCAAACTGTGCTACTTAGCGTTTTTAAGTAAAAAGAGGAAGGGGTATCTTTGAGTCAGTTTGTACTGTTGCAGAGAGAACAGCCACCAAAATGAAACAGAGTACCCAGTATACTCACTGATTTTTTAAAAAATACATCATTGTCAATTAAATTGCATACATAATGGAATGTATATAAGTGATCAGTGTTGTTAAAGTATTTGTAAACTGAAAGCATTTGATTTTGCTTTGTAATGATATTCAAACTTCCAAGCAAAATGGATTTTTTATGGAACTAGTTTAAACATTAAATAATTAAATATGTAATATATATATGTATATGCATATTGTTTTACTATAAGAGAATGTTATATGTTTTATTTCAAAAATATGTCCTGAGGGATGGTCTTTCTTGTTTGATTTAATCTTAAGAAAAGCCTCTCTGCCAACACAAATAACTCCAATTAATCCAGATTAGACCAAACTAAAGTGCGCATGTTTAATAAATGCAGCACTCTCAGGTGGACTGAGACAGCATGGCTGGAGAGGAACCCACACAAACCCTGGAAACCACGTGTTCCTTTTTCTGGCAGGAGCCTAAATAGCCTGTGGGAGTGGTCCTGACCCTCCCCAGGGAGGAGTTAGTGCTTGGCAGGCTGGGTTATTGGAGTCCGGACCAATGCAACTCCCAGGCCAGGGGCCGGGGTGACGCTTCCAATCATTCAATTCTCCCTTGCTTTCATTGTTTTTTAGATGCTTTCAGTTGCTCACTTTCAACTGCTGTTCAAATATATTAAGTGGAAAATTTAGCAGTAAATTACTCATAGTTTTATACTGTGTGCTATCTGAATAGTATTTCTCAAGGTCCTATGTCCTTCTCATTATGTGAGTTTCCCTGTGTATCCACACTGCATATGTATATTCTGGGGAATATTCTTTTAAAGAGTTTGACTTCTAATTATGTTGAATTTGTTCCTGTGAATCTGTGTTTCTTTGCCTTTCTAAAATACCTGAAGGTCCTAATAAAGAACTGAATGGCCAACAGCAAGGCAGGAGCAAGGATATGCCGGGCTGACAGAGAGTGAATATATAGAAGGAGAATAATGCATAGAAGGAAGAGGGAGCAATCAGAGACCAATGGGAGGAGGATGTCAGAGGCCAGCCACCCAGCCACCCAGCCAGCCATATAGTAGGAGTGAAAGCAAGATATACGGAAGTAAGGAAAGGAAAAAGCCTAGAGGCAAAAAGTATAATTTAAGAAAACCTGGCAAGAAACAAGTCAAGTTAAGGCCAGGCATTCCAACTAAGTTTAAACCTCTGTGAATGATTTATTTGGGAGCTGGGTTTTGGACCCACCCCCAAAAGGCAAAAAGCCAAAGAGTAAAAAAGCAAAAAGAGTAAAGATAAAAACTATAACATGTATATGTGTATTTACACTGTATATGTATATTCATAATGTATATATGTATATCTACAGTGTATGTGTACATGTACATACACTGTATATTTATATACATGTTATATATATATATCCCATACTGTAAATGTATATCCACACTCTATGTGTGTATATATCCACACTGTATATTTTATGTACATCCACACTGTATATGTATGGTCACACTGTATATGTATGTCCACACTGTATATGTATGTCCACACTGTATGTGTATGTCCACACTGTATATGTACGTCCACACTCTATATGTATGTCCACACTGTATATGTATGTTCACACTGTATGTGTATGTCCATACTCTATATGTATGTCCACACTGTATATGTATATCCATACTGT
Source organism: Microtus oregoni (assembly GCF_018167655.1). Taxonomy (NCBI): domain Eukaryota; kingdom Metazoa; phylum Chordata; class Mammalia; order Rodentia; family Cricetidae; genus Microtus; species Microtus oregoni. Next base: position 2,302,390 of record NW_024544709.1, on the reverse strand, counting down.
ATATGTATGGCCACACTGTATGTGTATGTCCACACTGTATATGTACGTCCACACTGTATATGTATGTCCACACTGTCCATATATATCCACACACTATATGTATGTCCACACTCTATGTGTATGTCCACACTGTATATATATCCACACTCTATATGTATGTCCACACTCTATATGTATGTCCACACTGTATATATATCCACACTCTATATGTATGTCCACACTGTATATGTATATCCACACTCTATATGTATGTCCACACTGTATATATATCCACACTCTATATGTATGTCCACACTGTATATATATCCACACTCTATATGTATGTTCACACTGTATATGTATGTCCACACTGTATGTGTATATCCACACTCTATATGTATATCCACACTGTATATGTATGTCCACACTGTATATGTATGTCCACACTGTATGTGTATGTCCACACTCTATGTGTATGTCCACACTCTATATGTATGTCCACACTGTATATGTATATCCACACTCTATATGTATGTTCACACTGTGTATATATGTCCACACTGTATATGTATGTCCACACTCTATGTATATCCACACTCTATATGTATGTCCACACTGTATATGTCTATCCACACTCTATATGTATGTCCACACTGTATATGTATGTCCACACTCTATGTATATCCATACTCTATATGTATGTCCACACTGTATATATATCCACACTCTATATGTATGTCCACACTGTATATGTCTATCCACACTCTATATGTATATCCACACTGTATATGTATGTCCACACTCTATATGTATGTCCACACTGTATATGTATATCCACACTCTATATGTATGTTCACACTGTGTATATATGTCCACACTGTATATGTATGTCCACACTCTATGTATATCCACACTCTATATGTATGTCCACACTGTATATGTCTATCCACACTCTATATGTATATCCACACTGTATATGTATGTCCACACTCTATATGTATGTCCACACTGTATATGTATATCCACACTCTATATGTATGTTCACACTGTGTATATATGTCCACACTGTATATGTATGTCCACACTCTATGTATATCCACACTCTATATGTATGTCCACACTGTATATGTCTATCCACACTCTATATGTATGTCCACACTGTATATGTATGTCCACACTCTATGTATATCCACACTCTATATGTATGTCCACACTGTATATATATCCACACTCTATATGTATGTCCACACTGTATATGTCTATCCACACTCTATATGTATGTCCACACTGTATATGTATGTCCACACTCTATGTATATCCACACTCTATATGTATGTTCACACTGTATATGTATGTCCACACTGTATATATATCCACACTCTATATGTATGTCTACACTGTATGTGCATGTCCACACTCTATGTATATCCACACTCTATATGTATGTCCACACTGTATATGTATATCCACACTCTATATGTATGTCCACACTGTATATGTATGTCCACACTCTATGTATATCCACACTCTATATGTATGTCCACACTGTATATGTATATCCACACTCTAAAAGTATGTTCACACTGTATATGTATGTCCACACTGTATGTGTATATCCACACTCTATATGTATATCCACACTCTATATGTATGTCTACACTGTATGTGCATGTCCACACTCTATGTATATCCACACTCTATATGTATGTCCACACTGTATATGTATATCCACACTCTATATGTATGTCCACACTGTACATGTATATCCACACTCTATATGTATGTTCACACTGTATATGTATATCCACACTCTATATGTATGTGCACACTCTATGTGTATGTCCACACTCTATATGTATGTCCACACTGTGTGTGTATGTCCACACTGCATATGTATGTCCACACTGTATATGTATGTCCACACTGTATGTGTATGTCCACACTGTATGTGTATGTCCACACTATATGTATGTCCACACTGTACATGTATATCCACACTCTATATGTATGTCCACACTCTATATGTATGTCCACACTCTATATGTATATGTGTATGCCTCTCAACTAGCTGTTTGGGTTGTCAAGTCACAGGAAACAGATATAGACAGATAACTGGGGCAGGGAAGAGGAAGGGTAAAGGGGTAACATCCACAGAACTTTTATTATAGTATCACTGTTCTAATAGTTTTTAGATTTTACCAATCCCTGCTAACTTCATACTATAGCTAATTTATAAGCTAAACTTACATACCGCCAGTGTGAATGTGCAGGACAGCAGGTAGTGACTTAGAGGTTAGTGCTTTTTCTGGTGTAGATATCTAGCAGGCATCTTCAAATCTACACCTAGTGGATAAGGAGGTATGTATTCATATCATTATTGGCAGAAATTTTATGTTTGTACTTTTAATGTTTGTACTTTTATGTTTGTACTGCCCAAGATTGAGATGGATTGTCAATTGAAGGCAGGATTGTAAAAATGAATCAGAAATACATGTTTTATTTGTTAAAATATGTATTAAATGACACAGCAGTTAAGATTACAGATTTTAGATTTTGAGACTGATCTCATTTTTAAAATGTATACGTTTCAATTAGATATTAATTTGAATTTATCATCAGCACTTCCTTCTAAGCTTTCTAAAGAATACTTTTGTATGAAAATGAGGTATCAGTTTGTGAAGCCTGCAGAGCTCTGGCCTGAGTCCATTAGCTGATGGCAATCTCTTCCTTTTCTGCTAAGGTCTGTTTTGCTGGACAAGATGGCCTAATGAGCTCCTTTCTTTAGCATCATGGAAATCATGCCTTAGAAAGCTTCTTTTTTTTTTTTTTTTTTGATTTTTCGAGACAGGGTTTCTCCGTAGCTTTTGGTTCCTGTCCTGGAACTAGCTCTTGTAGACCAGGCTGGCCTCGAACTCACAGAGATCCGCCTGCCTCTGCCTCCCGAGTGCTGGGACTAAAGGCGTGCGCCACCACCGCCCGGCCCTTAGAAAGCTTCTTAAGAGACACATTCTACATCTGTCAGATGATAGAGTTAATATAGGAGCTTCATAAGTGGCGTAAAGATGATACATGCCAACTGGCAAAGAATCTCTGACTTTATTGCATCTCATTCCATAAATTTAGTGGTTTCTAAGCTGTTATTAACATCAAATTCACTGCCAAGGTGTTGTGACATGTCTTGAGGTAGAAATAGCGTGAATGTGGCAGATACAGTTGTGCATCTGTTTGTTTCCTTGAAACCAGCATTAGCTGAGTCCAGGTTGATGTTCTCTGCTGAGTCCAGGTTGATGTTCTCTGCACTTCTGTACCAGCCCTGCTGGAAGTTCTGAACAGACACAAGGTCAGGCTGGAATTCCTGATGAAGTAAGGCATGGAGCATGGTGCTACAGAATTCATTGTCATTTTGTATTGTCAGTGTAACAAAGCAAATAGCTATCAGTTTGGGTCTAAAAGCGAGAGAAGGTTGATAGATGCTAATAAGGAAAGCCACATTACATGGGGAATACTGCAAGTTAGTAAATTTCACTTGAATAGGAAACATCGATGCTCATGATAGTTTTCCGAACATTAAAAAAAATTATATCACATACAGCAAAGACTTTTACTGCAGAGCACAATAAGACAAAGGCAGTAAACAAATACTAAAAGAACCTTGGTGTTGTATTGGTGTTACCTAGGTTAATGCATTCATTTCCTTTAAGGACGCCTTTCTGAATGTTACTGTTTTAGAATGGAATTGCTTCCTAGTATGAGAGCATGCTGTTTTATTACCGTGTGTTTGCATGATGTGTATGCGGACACACATGCCATGGCATATGTGTGGAGGTCAGAGGAAAGCTTCTGAGTGTTCTCTCATTCTTCCTTTTTATTGGCTGCAAGGATAAAACTTACTTTCCCAGGTTTCCATCTGGCCATCTTATCAGCTTCAGAGCAAATTGATTTTTACTAGAAGTGTTCACCTTTGATCCACTGTAAGTTTATTCCACATGCTACATTGTCTGGCGATTTCAATTAAATTGCTTTAATTACTTTACCAATTATATTGTTTTGTGGAGGGGAACTATAATTAATTATTAAACCAGTGTTTTCTCTCTCGGAGAGCTCTTGAAAGAACATATTACATATGTTATATGTCTCTCCATGTCCAAAGCCAGAAGAACACTTTTGAGATGACATTTGATTAAATTGGTGGTACAGTTTTTGAGAGAAATTTGGGAATGAACTTATCACCTCACTAGGACACATGTAGAGTCAAGTCCCTTGCTTAGCCTTGTCCATCTCAGGGGCGATGGTTTTGAAACAAAGGTCATCAACTTACTATACAACAAGTGATGACCTAACAGTTTTAATATTCTTATTTTCCTGTGCTAATTTACTGCTGTCTGGGGACCAGCCTCCAGCAGCACAGGGCTATGAGAGAAAACTACTGATGGTGGCATAAGCTAAGACCTTTTCTATTGATGGGGGTTAAGGAGAAGACATGTACATACTCTCTTGATGTTTTTCTTTTTGATTCGCCAACCTCTTCTGATGGACTGACAGGGCTGGACTCGGCTGACTTGGCTTCCCCCAGAACAGCCTGTGATCTAAAACAGATTCTAGGTGTAACTCATAGTCCTTGGCTGTGAAACATATCCCTGTATTTATTTTTATTTACCAAAGATCTGTATAAGCTACCATTATTATCTGTTAGATAGCACATCTTAGGGAGAAAGTCATCTTCATAATAATTCATAGTTAAAAGTGTACAGTAGATTGGGGTGTTTCCCTGAGATAAACACACTACATTACAGGCAATGGGGAATCTCCCCACATCTAATTCAACTATGCTAGATACCAGAGAAGTAGAGCAACAGCAAACTTGTAAATGTCACAGCAGAAGCAAGAGGCTTTATGGGGTTTGTGTTGGAGTGGGGGAGGCTTGCTTACCTGAGAAATACCCATGGGGGTTGGCTCTTGGTGGGCTGCAACCCTGAACCTCAGTCACCACCTACTGCTCCTTTGACATGGCCAATGACGGGAATTTAATATGCTTAGATGCTTTTCTGAGATTCAAGTTTTTGAATATTTCTTTAGCATTCTCCGTTGTGAACTTCATGAAAGTATTATTCTTTTTAGGTAAGTAGATAAAGAGCAAGTGTGCGGGTTTGTAGTTATGAAATTGGCCGGTCAGTAGAACTTAAAAAAAAAAAAACCAAAAAAAAAAAAAAACCAAAAACTGATCCCTGAGTTGTCTGGGGACTGGATGTGGCATGTGTGTGTTTGCGGTGGTGCTGAGAAATGACCAGTCTGTGAAGACTCAGGTGGAAATGACTTCACAAGGAACAACTTTGTTAAGATGAATTTAGAGGGTTTCAAAATAGTAAGACCGTTTGTGAAGGGACCTGCATAATGCAGGGTGCTCCCCTCTAGACCCTAGGTTAGGCACAGATTACACAGACATCAGACATTCAAGGGCCTTCACTGATGACTTGGGATTGTTTAGGGCAGCAAGGATGGGAGTCTTACCAATCAGCTGCTATTGGATCAGGCATCAGGAGGACTAGAAAGTGTGGGGAAAGAGTTGGAAAAGGGTCAGTCCCAGACACGGCATCAAACGAAGGGACTAACATAATGCGGGTCTCTTCTGGATCCCGGATTAGGCACAGACCACATCCAAATGCCAATTTCCCAGAACAAACCAAACACAAAGATCCTTTAGTAAGCAAGGCAAAGAGACAAGGTGGCTGACTCTGAAACAGCAGCAAACAGCTTTGCAAGTGTTAATTTTAAAAAGGAAAAAAGAGGTCTGTGTTAGAATGAGCTAGGACATATTGGTAAGTTCTGATTGGGTATTTTAATTAGGTCAATCACAAAAATGAATTTTGATAACTGGACCTTGATGTTTTGATAGTTGGTCCTGAGTGTTGAGTGTTAGGTATGTGTCAGGCATAAAGTGGCTGGATAATGGAAGTGGCTAGCTTTAGGAATGCAGTCTAACAGTTTAGCAAGGGAGAGGATGGGGAAAGGGCATGACCTGTTGAGGTTAGTATGGACTGAGGCTGGAGAGGTATAAGCTAAAGGTATTTTAAAAACCAGAACACCTTATAATATTTGGAATTTATATTGTAGGAGATGTGAAGATTTCAATGAATAAATGCAGACATGTGCGGCACTGTGCATCTGCTCACAAAGCACAATTGTTGCAATATTGTAGAAAGATATATTAGGCTTGATGTGCTCCAAAATACGACTCAAAACTAAAGGTATCGTAGCACTAATTTGGAAAGGATTATGAAAGTTAGATGTTATAATAATGGAGAGAAGGGGATAGAATAAAATAAAGATATAGGTTAGACAACTGGAGAAGTCACTGACATTAAGATACAGTTACCGAGCTATGCTAGGCACCACAGAAGTTGAAAGACACAGTTTTGAGATTGAAGTAGGTGTCATAGTTATGTAAGTCAGTAGCTAAATCCATGAAAGTATGAAAAAGTGCCTGAGGAATTCATGCAGAACAGAGAACAGAGCAAACAGGATTCTCAAGAAAATCCATCAAAAAGCCTGGGAAATGGTAAGGGAATTCAGAGAACTTGGAGAATGGGATAACTCAAAAAACCAAAGGCGTCTCTTTGATGGAGGGACTAAGTGTTTTCAGAGAGGATGCAAATCAGCAAACCATCCATCATCTTTGCTCGTTTAGAGGTCAGTTGCTGCTCGTCAGGAATTAATAAGGTCAGTGAGTGAATTCCAGGTAAAAACAAGAGGGGAAGTTGCTATTGGCAGTGCTTGACTGTGGCTGAGAACAGCAGTGGAGGCAGGAAGTCAGTGCAGCGTGAAAGCAGGAGCTTCCAGGGGTGCTGGGTGGATGGAGTAGAGATGGAGACCATCGTGGAGACCCGGTAAGGAAAGAAATACGAGAGCGGCTCATCAGCGACTTGTGCCTGTGACGAAACACGTGACGGACAGGGGAGCAAACATTCATTTTAGCTCTTGGTTCTGGGGATTTGTGTCCATGGGGTGAGGAAGTACGATGCAGAGTCCTGGAGTCACTTGTGGTAGTGGGTGTGTGGTGAGGCTTTTCACATGGCGCCTGGACCCAGAAGCAGAGACAGCGCCTCGTCTCTGCCCTCTTCCACTTCCACCCCCGTGTTCCAGTGCTTGCATAGCTTCCTGCAAAGAGCTCTGACTCCTGGGGGCAAACCCATGACCTTGTAGCGGATGTTTCTATTCACGTCTTAGTAGGGTAGCAAAGTGCAAAGTAATAGACCAATCCTCCCGTGGCTGGGTTTCTAGAAACCAGTTAACCAGGTTGTTTCTCAGATGGACTGGGGTCACACTTCTAGATTAGGAGGAGAGTACTGTTTTATACATTTGAGCGCAATGCTGAGAGGTTTTATGCAGTATTTTCACTTCAATCTATGAGGTAGATGTCAAATAACTAGATATAGGTTGGGTCTTTGTCATTTGTTATTGTTATTTGTTTTTTTCTCTCTTGGGGACTGCAGACCCCTGGCCCCTTGACTTTCTTTGCCTGCCTCAGATCCTTTGCTTGCTGGAGTCAACTGAGCAAAACAACATCTTTACCTGTGCCTGCAGCTGCTCTCTCTGAGCACGAGACTCTGATGGAAGGAGAGTGGTTTCCGGTGGGCCTGTGACTGAAAGATCCCAAGGGCTGGGGTGTGGCCAGAGCCTATATAAGTGTTCTCTCTCTCTCTCTCTCTCTCTCTCTCTCTCTCTCTCTCTGTCTCTGTCTCTGTCTGTCTCTCTCTGTCTCTCTCTGTCTCTCTCTCTCTCTGTCTCTCTTTCTCTGTCTCTCTCTCTCTGTTTAAATCTCCAGGCCCCTTTCCCGGTTCACATACCGACCTGTAGTGGCATGGGGGCTACATTTCTTTGTAGCTTTGGAGCCTGTCCTGGAACTAGCTTTTGTAGATCAGGCTGGCCTCGAATTCAGAGATCCTCCTGCCGCTGCCTCCTCAGTGCTGGGATTAAAGGAGTGTGCCACTACTGCCCCGCATCATTCCTGTTTGAACACATCTCTTGTTATGCATCCTGGGCTCATGTGGAAGAGCAGCTGGGCAGTAGTGTAGCATTTATTCAAATGATACCAGCATTAGTTTAATACATTTTTAATCTTCCCTTTCTTCCCTCAACCCTTCTGTATACCGTTCCTTTCTATTTGGTACTTGATAACGAATTAATGTTCTCTTCCTTGGGAATAACAATATCTACTGTTTTCAGCATTCCTTAATTGTCTGTAGTTCTTTGCTACATTAGAGGAATGAGGCCTCCTGGACTTTGCTTTCCTTGTCAGCTTTGGCCTATCTGTTGGTGGTGGTCTTGTTGTTCATGTTTAGGCAGTCATGTGCTGTTGCTTCTGACCTTCCTTGATACTGCAGCTGTGAAGACCACCTCAAGCAGCTGGAGGATTGAAGGAGAGCCAGGGAACTGGCAGACTAATCACTCAACTGGACTTTTCTATCTGTTGCTGGGGCGGGGGTGGGGAGGGGACTATACGTAACTCTGGGACTGGTGAAAAAGGGAAACACACACACACCCTTAGGATCTTTCTGTCATCTTCTCTATCTGGTCTTTATTTCTTGTCTTCCATCCAGATGTATTCCTTCTGTCTCTCTTACTGTCCTGCTTCTAAATAACTTTCTTTTTTTCCCTTGCCGCTTATATATTGCAGCAACATCTTTCAAGTAGTATAAAAATTATAATGTGGAAACATTCTACTTTTAAGTGAATGATGACAATGAATACAAATAAAAAAGCATGTTTTCCATATCTCTTAGATGATTAAACATTTTTTTTGTATTATAGGTGCAAAACAAATTATCCCCAAAACTCACATATCCAAGCAACTTGTTATACATTAACAGAGTGTAAGCAAGCAAGGTACTTTTCTCAGCCATTTCTTTTGGGGTTACAAAGAAAGAGCCAATCATTTTTTATTTATCTTAAAAGGTAATCTTAGAAGAAATCTTAGAAGAGTCACAAATCTAAACTTTTATATATGAAAAACAATCAGTCATCTCTACTTTAAATCCTCAGGGGGCATACCCATTTGTCAACAGTTTTTTATATCAGGGAGCTGAGGGCAGAAATGGGCACAGGAATTAATCATCATCTTTGATCGCCAGCCTCCTAACAAGAAAGGCCTGTCAGCTAATAATAACCAGGCTGCTTTGTTCTTGTTTCCTGATCTCGATGAGTCCCTCACTCAACTTTGTGCCTTTCTAAACTTTAGATTGTTTATACAGGTTTTTTACCTCAAAGCTATTAACAAAAACATCTTAACCTAACCTTTTGTCATTTTTAAAGCTTTGTGTTGGCTATGATGCACATTGAAACCCATGAAGGCATCTGTCAACATTAAGATTAAAAGAACTTGAGCTAACTCAGCTTCTGGGATTCAGTTGTTTTTCTTAATCGTTAACCTAACCCCAGTCTATATAGCTCCTTGAGAAACTAGCTGTATGACACTTACTTGTTCTTATTTTCTATCCTTTGCAGCCCATGTTTTATCAGGGCCTGGGGAAGGACAACATTTTCAACAGTACAGCTTAAGAGGAAATTCTTTATAACAATTCACAGGTAAAAATGCTCAGTAGGACAGGACATTTCCAAAAGATGATCACACCACATTAAAGGCAGTGGAGATCTCCCCACCCCCATTCACACCATGCCATCTACAAGAGGGAAAAAAAATGGCAGGGATAGATTAATGACTGGCACCCTAGGGACACAGCTTCACAGCAAATTCCCTGATCCTTTGGCTTTTAAGATCTTCCTAAGTCTCTAGCCTTAGTGTAGGAATGCTTTGTACTTGTATCCTTTTGGAACGGCCCCACAATTCTCCATTTTGGTTCATTGTGGTTTTCTATAGAGGTCTTTGTTGCAAAGAGAAGTTTTCTTGGTGGAGGGTGCGGACTACACCTATTTGTGGGGATAAGGAGAAGTATTTTGAGTGTACTTAGGGATTCTGCTGCTTTAGTTTAGCGGCAGGGAGAGGTAGGTCTCTGTGACCTTTCTCAATTCACCAGCAAAACCAGCTTTATTGGAGCTTGTTAGAATGAGAAGCTTTAGGTCCTACTGACCTGGTTTTGAAATGTCTATTTAAATAAAGAACAGCTTCTTGACAAATTCTGGTCCATGCTAAAGTTTGGGAAATGCTGGTTGGGGATTTATACTTTGAAAACTACTGCTCTTCATATGTTAATAGCCAATTCCCTTCACTTCCTTATGTGGGCCTATCTGGATGTCATTCATGATTTGTTCATGTTTTAGATGCTTTTGTAGATGTAATCTACAAAACGTTTTTAATTTGAGTATTTTGTAAAATCTTAAATAGTGTTGTGGAATATTGTCCTCTGGGTGTGACCTGATCTTTACTCCCTTGAGACATCAATTTCTGTGATTATCTGTAGGAGGTTCTGATAAGATTAGGGCTGTTAACATTTGTGCCTAGAGGAGGGGTTAGTGAGGATCATCAGATCCTTCACTATCTATCTGCCCAGCGTCATGTAATCCTGTCACAGCTGCATAGGGTTTGTGGAGGTGATAGTTTAGCATCTCCAATCCCAACACCTGAAATCCAATGTGCTCCAAATTCTAAAGTCGATTTGCTGACTGAGTTAGACTTGCATGAAAATGTTTCTTTGGGTTGTTAGTGTCCTGTCTGATGTGACTAGGAGTTTGTGTATGTTTCTCCAGGAAAAGTCACACACCATCTGTCACATGTAAATAATAATGGAGCTTTTCATCTGTGAGATCCTGTTGACATGCAAATGACTTTAGAATTTGGAGCACATTGGATTTCAGGTGTTGGGATTGGAGATGCTTAGCTTGTGACATAAGGTTTACTTTAGCCAGGCAGAACTGAGGCTGATGAAGCTGCTGTTTGTGCATCTGTCTGGATCTTCTGTCCTTTTGTTTTTGACCTTTATGCTTTAAAATATTTTTAGAGATACACTAACATTTCAGAAATGCATTGTGTCTATTTAATGTGTCATTACTACTTCCAGTTTTGTTAGTGTTTCTGTCTAGTAAATGTTAAGGAAAGTGACCCATATTCATTTCACACACTCCCCACACCAGTTTACTTACATTGTTTGGGAACAACCTTTCTTAGGGCATCCCTCATTTCCTTCTGGACCCTGTAAACATGCTGGAAGGAACTTTTCTATCTATGCTCTTAGAACTATCAGAGCTCAATGACAATGAAGTTCTGGGGACTGCTTTTCTCAGTCTTTCAAGAGAGATCTGACACTTAAATGTTTTCAACCTGAACTGCATTAGCAAACGTGGTGTAAGCTAATGATACTGTCGTATAATTACATACTAGTGCCTTTACATCATTATTCTAACATATTTGAATTCTTTAAATATTCAAATTTCTTTCAAATATATGACTTCTTGATTTCATTATTTTCAAACTAAAACTTCTTGTAATATATTACCTCAAGATCAACCCTTTTATTTCACAGGTAATTGTTGCTAGGTTGTTGGTGCTCATACTCTTTGTTCACTGTGGTTCATTGCTAGCATCCCCAGCTTCACAGAGGAGCTCAGGGCTGCAGTATTGCAGCTTGCCCTTCAGGGGCTTTGCTTCTGAGCCTGTACTTTATCAAGATACTGAGATATTCATGTGTACACTACAGCTTTCTCAGATGAAATAAGATTAGGATGCAGATTGATTTTTATAATTGACCAATTAGAAAACTAAACATGAAGTCTAAGAAGGAAATGTATAGTTCAAAGAAAGCTTTAATGTGAGATTAATAGTGGATAATGAAAAAAATTAAAACGAAAACTAATTAAATTTACCTTGAGATGGAAAATTAGCTTCTTCGCATTGATATTCACAACTAGCATGGCAGTTGTGTAAGCTAGTGGTTCTATAGTCTATACTAAATTCTTACTAAAGTTCTACATAGAATTCTGTGCTCTATAGCTATGGCCTTAGATTGAGGAGTTTGTGTAAACTTAAATTGAAAGTTTCAAAATTGAAGACAGAATTCAAAAGGAATAGTAATAGAATTTTAAAATAACATTTGTACCTTAAAATAAGAACAGTATTATTTCAATATTTTCTTGTTTTGGACTGCTTGGTAGACTATTTATCTTTATTATTATCCTAAAAATTAGTAAGCAGAGAATTTAATAGAGAAATCAGACTGAACAAGCTTTGAGCAAGCTAGTAAGTACCTCTTCATGGCCTCTGAATCAGTTTTTGCCCCCGGGATTCTGCCCTGCTAGAGTTTCTGCCCCGACGTCCTTTGTAGATGCATTGTGATGTGGATGTGTAAGTGAAATAACTCTTTCTTTCCCAAACTGTTTATGCTTGTGGTGTTTTAGCAGAGCAATAGAAACTCTAAAACAAATTTCTTACAAGCTTGTATGTTATAGTTACTTATAAGTGTAAGTATACACACACACGCACACACACACACACACACACACACACACACTTCTACCAGTTATATCTCGGTCTTAGATATTATGTCTGTGTCTCTAGAAGTTAGATTGACTATAACTATTATATTTTATGTCTGATGTCTTGAGCATGTAGAATGCAGTTCACTGTCATTCCCTGCTAATTTTGCCATCTGTGTTGTGGCTTTTATTGATTTCTTATGTTGAAATGTGTCCTGTTTTGCTTTGTGTTCAGAAGTGCTTGAATGGAAATCAGACTATGTAGGCTTTACTTGGACGATACAAGATGTTTGTCTTCTTGGAAGTATCACTAAGGTTTATTCTGGTTGCGATGCAAGTATTTTGATGCTTTTAAGGTTTTGCATAAGATTTATTAGGTAGGACCAGGACAGCATTTCATATGAGAGAGATTAATCTTTTCTACTGAGGCAAAGCTTTCTGAGTACTCACTAATGCATCTTAAATTAGGAGGTTTTTGTTTGTTTGCTAGTTTGTTTTTTTGTTTTTTTGTTTGTTTTCCATGTGGCTGCTGGGAACGGATGCTATTCTTGACTGTGAGTGTCTGGTAACTGCTCTTTTTAAACATATGTACTGTGCACTATTTACCCATTGTCTGAGTCTAGTGAGATGGAAAATACTCGTGTGGCAAGTTATATGAAGCAGGTTGTTACACGGAGCCAGGAAGGACAACAGACACCTAGTTTGTCCTTCACAGGGCTTAGGTAAGGTACCCATGTACATCAAGTCTGATTATTTGTTTCCTACTTGTACCGCCTAAGTGAACCCTAGGAAGCAGCCTGTCCTGGGCTCCTGGTAATATAGCACTCCTAGACAGACCTGCATTTCTAGGGAGAAATTAGCAATCATTGTAGTTTGAGTTAAATCTTTTCATGGCCTCGGTTACAACTTCATATTTAGGATATGATCAACAATTAGGTGAGTATTCAGGATATAGAGTTTTTCAGATTTCTGTATAACTCAATAGTTCTTTACCTTGATTCTAGTTTCTTTGGGTACCTGGCCTCTCTGTTGGTATGGCCTCCCATGCCTCAGCTTTGTATTCGTCCCTCTGAAGGAAGTAAAACTCACTATGTTTCCTCTCTCTTCAATATTAATGCTTTTTTATTTCCTAATGTGCACTGTTCTATAGTTTCATATGTTTTGTTGTGATTTTTGTTTGTTTTCTTCTATTGGGAAGTTAAATCTATATATTTTCTCTATGCTGGTGAGTGTTTTTTAAACTTATCACAAACTGTAGAGTCACCTGGGTAGACTGGATCCATTGAGGGGTGGTCTGTAGGCATTGCTATGGGGCAGTGTTTCCATTAATGATTGATGTGGGAGGGCTCAGAACACTGTGTGTAATGTCACCCTTGGACATATGATACCGGGTTGTATAGCAAAGCAAGCTGAGCATTCCTGCCTATCTCTGCTTCAGTATCTGCCTCTAGGTTCCTGCCTTGAGTTCCTGCTTTTTTTCCCTCATTGGGGGACTGTAACTTGCAAGAGGTAATGTAATAAGCACCTCCCTCCTAAGTTGTTTTCAGGCAGAGTTTTTCACAGCAACAGGGAACAGATAAACGAAAACTTGTATCAGGAATGTACGGTGTTCTGTAATGAACCTGGACATGTATCTTTTTTGGGAGGATTCTGGAAGGATTTTTGGAGCCTTAGCTAGAAAGTACTCTGAGCTTAATGAGCTGTTGTGGGGGCTTGGAAGATAGAATGTTGAGAGAGGTGCAGAGGATGAATGCCTGGCTTGTGAAGTTTCAGAGGGAAGCAAAGACTGTCACAGCTGTTCTTGATATATTTTGAATTAAGAACTGTGGCAGTATAGCCTTTGCTTTCCTGTGCCAGTAGATCCTGGTTACCAGGGGCTGAAGAGTTGGCTGTGATTAATGAGAGGCCAGCCTTATTGAGGTAAAATTTTGGGTGTCAGCATATAGAAGCTGTCATCCAAAGGAATCCAAGACTCTACATCACACTGACAGCAGACCTGGACAAATGATGTGTAGGACTCATGCATATGGTACTGGTTTGAAGGATTGGAAGGAGGGCTCATGGGAGAGTAGCTGAGGCTTGGTACTCGGTGGCAAGGTTAGCATCTCCCTGAAGAGGGAGTAGGACAGGCTGTTGATTAAGGTGCCGTCTCAGTTGTATGGGGGCTCCAGGATTAAAGAAGCTATGTAGAGAAGCAGTTAAGGTTTCCACCCTCATGCAGGGTCAGTCTAAAGAGAATTAGGAGAGGCACTTGACAAAGGCACAGCCTAAGTGGCAGTGGAGACCCAGCATATTAGAGATGACAGTCAAGGACAGTGTCATGGGTGGAGTGGAGCTGAGAACCTGTGAGACAAGCTGTGTGTGTTGAGGGTGGCACAGATACAAGAAGTGGAACTGTCCATGGCCTTTGGGTCCAGAAGATCAGAGCGAATCCTATTTGTCAGACACTCAATAGTTTATGCTCTTGGATTTTGCTTGACCTGATTGTAAAGGGGCTGTTTCTTTTCCCCTTGGAATAAGAAAGTATAACACATATTTTGAAAATTACAGGAGGTAACAGTAAAGAGACTTTTTTAATATTGTAAATTTAATTTTTTATCTGGATGAGTGTTTTGTCTGTCTGCTTGTATATGCACTATGTGCGTAGCTGGTGCTCACAAAGGCTGGAAGAGGATGCTGGATCTACTAGAGTTGGAGTTACAGATGCTTGTGAGCTGTCTTGTAGGTGATGGGAAGTGAACTCCAGTCCTCTGCAAGAGAGGCAAGTCCTATTTCCAGTTTAGCCATCATCAGCCTTAAGACTGCTGGTTTTGGAAGTATTGAAGCATTTAAAGTGTAAGAATTCTAAAATTTGTCCTGTGTTTTATATTGTTATATTAACATTAACTTGAAATAATTGGGACAAAGAAACGAAAGAGTACGGATTAGTGTGATGTGCTTCTTTCACATTGTCGTTGTCAACTTGGCACACCTGGGAAGACTGAAGCCCAGTTGAAGAATTGCCTTCATTAGATTGACCTGGGGGCATGTCTGTGGAATATCTTCTTGATTATGGTTGATGTGGGAGAAGCATTCCCTGTGTCCTGAGTTGTATGGGAAAGCAATCTGAGTAAGCCATGGAGAACAAGCCAGTAAGTAGTGTTTCTCCAGGTCTCTGCTTCAGCTGCTGCCTCCAGGTTCTTGCTTGAGCTCCTGTCCTTTAACTAGCTCTTATAGACCAGGATGGCCTTGAACTCATAGAGATCCACCTGCCTCTGCCTCCCAAGTGCTGGGATTAAAGGTGTGCATTTTATTTACTTTTTAGTGCTATCTTTATTTATTCCATCTTTGCCTTCGCCTTCGTTCAGTAAATTGAGGGGAGAAATTGTGTGCTTGTCTTCTTTCTAAAGAACATTCTGTAGATCTTGGAAGGCGGCTATGCTCACCACTGTACCACCAATGTAGTGTATGTTCTGTAGTATGTCTTGAAAGGAGGGTCTGCTGGTAACACATTTTCTCAATTTATATTTTTGGAGAAAGTATTTATTCACTTCAGTTTTGAAGGATATCTTTTCTTTGGGCTCAGAATTCTCAAATTTCCCCCCCGATAGTTGAAATATTTCAGACTAGTTCTTGAGATTCTGAGAAGTCAGATGTAAACCTTACCTTTAGTTTTCTTTAGATAATGTTTCAGTCCTCTCCCTATAGTGCCTTATCTTTGATTTTTCTTTTTCTTTTAAGTGTGTGTGTGTGTGTGTGTGTGTGTGTGAGAGAGAGAGAGAGAGAGAGAGAGAGAGAGATAGAGAGAGAGAGAGAGATAGTTTTTCTGAGCTCTTTGGATTTGTTGTTTTACTTCTGAGTTGATTTGGAGAAATTCTGGCTGTTATTGTTGCACGTTTCTCCTGTTTGCTTTATCTTCCTGTCCTATCCCACTATATTGATGTTAATGTTTCATACATAACTTCCAGTGCTTGGATATTGTGTGCCATGTTGTGTTCAGTCTTGCTTGCTCCTCAGAGTTTCAGGTTTCTGGTCATGTAGCCTCATGGTCAGAGACCTTCCTCAGTTACGTGCAGTCGACTAATAAGCTCGTGGGTAGCATATTCATATCCTGCCTCCTGTTGCCGCTTCTCCTAAATATCTAGTGATTATTGTCTTTAGTCTTTGCTTCTGGTCCTTTTTTAGGTTTCCCACCTCTGCCTCCCTCCCTGTTTGTCTTTTCTTGCATGCTCTTTACTTTCTTCACTTAACATATTGATCATAGTTGATATCAATTCTTTGTCTTAGTTCTTCCGGCTTCCATGTTGCTCTGGGTGGTTTTGTTATTTATACTTTATTTTGTTTTGTGCTTATTTTTTCTGACGGTCAGAAATGTATCAGGGTAAAGGAACTATTGGCTTGGTGTATAGGAAATACTGTTTAATTGGTTCCTTTTTCTTAATGGGTTGTCAGTTAAATGAATGGGATGTGATATGGGGAAGAGAGATAGACTTACACGGACATCAGAGGAAGGAACTCGGTGTAGTTCTGGCAATTGTGACATGAGATCTTTTGCTGTTCAAGAGTAGAATTAATTGAACTGTTCAAATCCTGTGATCTGAATTTCTTTGTATTTGTTTTGTTAGCACTGTTGCTCGTACTCAGTTTTGTTCCCAGTTGTTTGCTTAAAATGGACTACCAGTTTAGCATTGCTTAATAATAGAAACGACTAATTTGATTACTTAATGCTACTGATTATCTGAGCTAATGTGTACAGCTATATAATGGACTGTCATATGGTTAGTGGAGCTATAGTATAGGCACTAAACATGTTCACCAAAATCAAGACAAGCAATTCATAGTGCAAATCTATGACATTGTGGGCCTCAGTGTATGTGTTCCCTTTGTGAATGGTAGGTGTATGTGTCTCATGGGTAGCTAGACTGAGCTGGGCCTTTTATCCACTATTTTAAAAGGAAGTACTTGCATTCTTTTCTTAGTTTTGTGGATATCTTCTTTATATTTATATACTGTTTTGGCATTGTATAGTGTTTTCTTTCCTTTTCCCTGTAAATTTTATCCCAAACATTTTGTCATCATTGTGCTGTCTCCTAAAGAAGGGAAGGGCTGAAGTGTATAAAGATGTAAGGTTGATTGGGATTTATGGAGCCTTCCTAGACCACTGAACACCACCTTCATGGTGGCACTTCCACCTAGTGGCAGTCTGGCAGCTCACCATATCACAGCTAAACAGAGGCCCTGACTTGTTTTGCTTGCTTGTTTAAAAGCCAGGTGGATTTGGGAGGACTGGTAAGTGAGTGTGATAGGGTGCATGATGTGAAATTCCAAAATAACTAATAATGAATAAAATATTACATTAAGAAAGCTAAAATGTAAAAATTCATTGTTCACAGTTGATCAGGGTAGTAGTACATGGATTAATTTTATAACAATGGAGATTTAATTTGGATACTTTGATTTTTTATTATCATCTATAAAATCAGTGGTTCTGTAGCAGAGGGGGCAGCACTCCCATATTGGATGCAGGCTAAGCCTCAGATACCTCATAAGGGAGATAGAGTGTATCCTTTGGCATTTTGAAGACAGTGATGATAGTTTTAATATGGGAAATATTACTGATTAGTAAGAGACTGCTCAAGTGTCTAAATAGCATGGGCCTGAGATGCTTTTTTCTGGGTACTTAAGAGATTTTATGTTTCTGCTGATAATTTGTATAATGCTAGTTACTAGAGCAGTGGTTCTCAACCTGTGGGTTGTGACCCTTTTAAAAGGGGTTGCATGTCGGATATCATGCATGACAGATATTTACATTATGATTTATAACAGTAGAAAAATTACAGTTATGAAGTAGCAATGAAATAATTTTATGGTTGGGGTGACCACAATGTGAGGAACTGTGTTCCAGTGTGTCTGCATAGGACAGTTGAGAACCACTGCTCTAGAGTGAGTGTCCGTCAGAGTTAGTGTCTCTTCTTCAGCAGCAGCACGTGCTCAGTGAAGCCTTTGTTCCCCTACATGTGTGCGTAGGCTTGGCTTCCTCAGGGGATGCCTTGCTTATTGATTAAGCAATACTTTTTTCCTTTCTAAATAAACATATGCATCAAGAAAACTTGAGTTCTAGAAGTAAATACGTAGGACTTTACATCATTTACTGTATTTTAAGCTCCTTTTGTGTCAGCTTTTACAAATGATTCTTGGTCTACATAAACCATGAACGCATTATTCATATGTCTTCTGTGATTTTCTTTTTTAAATTGCAGTTTGCCTTTCTCAGATTT
This sequence comes from Microtus oregoni, assembly GCF_018167655.1. NCBI lineage: Eukaryota > Metazoa > Chordata > Mammalia > Rodentia > Cricetidae > Microtus > Microtus oregoni. The sequence goes on along the minus strand of NW_024544709.1, from coordinate 2,283,731 downwards.
TAGAATTAACTGCAGCGTAGAGCCAGCATTTAATTTTGTTTTGATTTATATTATTTAGGACTTAACTTCCTATGAATTATTATGTTTTATTCCCTGCTGTTCACTGAGTGCTGTTTATATCTTATGGATTCTACTACAATATACTTTTCTGGATACAACCTACATTAAATGAGTTTTGCACATAGTGAAGAAGCTTCCTAGGTTTCTTTTTGTGTAACCCAATTGAGTTGTCTTTCACATCTTCCATTTTACATGTACTTGTGAACTATATTTTTGAGGTTATTTGGGGGAGGGTCTTCCCAGTGGCAGGAGGAAGTAAAGATGGAAGAGATTACAATGAATTCACATAATTGCTTAGTTTAGTTGTTCATGTTAAAATAAACCAGAAGATCCCAGGTCACTGAGGATAGTGAGCAGTAGTTACATTTTGTTGGGTAGATATACTTGGTTGGGCTTTTAATTTTTTATACTTTCTGAATTAAAACAGTTCACAAACCTTTAAAAAATAGTTATTATAATACAAAAGGATCATATTATAGTTAATATGTTTAACTTCTGTGTTGTGCTCTGTGTGTCTGTGCGCTTCTACTGGACTGACTGACATTCAGGACTGATGCTGACTACCTGCCTGGCTGTTGTGTACGGAAGGTAAAACCATCTTTGAGCAGGCTGTTATTTACGGAGGCAGAGTGCAACCACAAAGGCGCTTAGTACTCTGCAGTAACTTTGCCCTAAATTTGCCCATTTTAAGCATTTCTGTCATGTTACTTAGTAAGTCCAGAAAAGTGGTGGTGTTTGTTGTTCTTATTGGTTTCTTGTAGCTTCTTTCTATGGGTAACTGAATTGGATTTGCAATATCTGGGTTGCTTTCTTCAGTCTCTTAGCACAGACATACATGTAACTTAAGTTATTGAAGAACTTCTGGTGTGTTCTCTGAGTCATTTCTTACTGAAACGAACCACGGTGTTAGTCAACAAAGATAAACATAGTAGAAACTGTTGACATTCTAATATTATGAAACTTCTTGTTTTCTCAGACAACACCCCTTACCCTGAAGTAGGAATTTGATATGTCTGCATTGAGTGTAGTTTCCTAGAGTGGAGTCAGGTGGTGAAGGGTGAAAGAGCATGCGGCATGGTCTCGGGAGCTGAAACCTACACTTGCTTTGTTCTGTACTGGAGGGCAGAGTCTTGGCTTTCATCTAGTCTTTGTTAGATGTTTTTATCGTTCCCTTTTAATTGACACTTAACTGTTTTGCTTTCTGTGGTTTTTATTATTTTTTTTTCTCTTTGTGTATTATATACATGCTGGTGTGCATGTGTGTTTAGGGACCAGTAGAAGACGCTGGTGGTCCTTCTCAGTCACAACTCCACTTTGTTTTTGAGATAGGATCTCTTTCACTGACTAGCCCGTAGAAACTATAAGTAAGACCCCTACTAAATATTCTCTAAAAGTTGTCTTGGTCTTGGTCATGGTGTCTTTTCATAGCAGTAGAACAGACAGCCTCACCCTGCTCTCCATTTTGTTATTTGTAAAGCGAAAAACGTAGAAACTCCAACAATATTGCATTTATGAAGTAGAAACACACATGCACCTTCATGTCAGTGTGGTAAATACACTCAGAGTGAGCATAAGAAAGGACCATTTATTTTGGCCCATGTCTGGATGGGTATTGTTCAGGTCAAAAAGGCATCTGGTGACTTGCTCCATTCATAGTGAATGAAGTCTCCAAACATCTTGCTTACATGGTGTGAACCAGGAAGCACTATGTAGGGCTTCCTACTTGAAGCTTCTCAGTTACAGACTTCTCAATTCTTTCTTATGATATACACATGGTATCTGTGTTAGATAGAATTAATTTGGATGCAGAACAGTTGTTGCAAATTGAAAGTAGCCACTGTGAATTAGTAGTCACAGAAATAAAATTATTTTTACTATCTTTTTCTAGTTACTATCACACAGCCATTTTCTTATACGCTAAAGCCCCAACACCACATATCACTGCTAAAATGTATTTGCTATAATTATCTGTCTTACGTTCCTTAGGAAGTGATGGTAAAAACCATCAAACTGGTCATGCCATTTTCCAAACAAAACACAAATTATGAAGCAGTTTTTCATTTTGTGAATGTAACATAATGTTTTTCATGCAGTGTAAGTACTCAAAAAATTGTAAAAGTCTGAGATATAAAGTAATAACTAGGTTATCTTAACTACAGATAGTCTCTTATGTGCTTCCTATCAATGCTTTTGAAAGAGTTTTACCTGAAGAGATGGGAACAAAATTTGACTTTGTTGTCATTTGTGGTATAAATATTTCCCATGCTTTAATCTTGTCAACATCTTTATTAGATTTTGTTTGAATTTTATGCATGAAAAACGGTTGAGAGAAACAATTTGGATACATTGCCATACATATAAATTCAGTCATATTTTGAACATCAAATACTTTGTTCATTTTTAAAATTAAAATGTGCATTCTTTTCAAGATATAATTATTTTATGTGTATGATTGCCTGAATCTATATATGTGTACCAGGTCTAAGTCTGGTGCCCAGAGGTTAGAGAACACTTTGGGTCACCTGGAACTGAGTTAAGGGTGATTATGTGCCACCATGTGAGTCCCTCGGGATTCAAACCTGGATTCCCTTTAAGAGCAACGAGTGCTTCTAATCTCCTAGTTTCTCCCTAGCTCCTTGACTCCATTTGTTACAGGTTGCATTGTTTCATTTCACAGCTGTCTGTTTATTGCAGCAAGTTTCGTGACATAAAGTGTCTCTACCTCTTTGATTCCTCGGTTGAAAGTAGGGTGGCGTTCATGGTCATCATTCTCTCCAAAGACCATGAGGGACTCAGGAGAACGTCAAGATTTTGAAATATACTTTAGAGATTGACTGTTCCATTATGTTGTCTCATATGTGCCTACCATGTATGTGTGCTACTAAACTTTGTTGTTTTTTTTTCCTGTTATTTGTCTAGCTATATTTTACAGATAGGCCCAAGGAAATCCACTATGGATTTGTGCAGAAAATTATGTTCTCTCCTCTGCAAGACTGAGATCCTCAGATTGCATAACATCAGAATAACTGTTCTTCTGGGAGCTAGCATTTTCTGTGCACTACCCGCTAACACATTTCATTACATTTTTATCACCTCCCGGAAGCACCATGCAAGGGCGAGTACAGAACAGTAGTCTAGACTTTGATCTGTGCGTTCAGTGCTGCACCCTGTTCTCATCCTTGCTAGCCTTCCTGCTTCATGACAGGGAGCTTTCTTATCTTTTAGATGTGTTTTACGTTCCATAAACTTACTCATTCAAGGGTGTAATTCAGTGATTTAGTAACTTTCAGGGATGGTATAATTATCCCAGAAATAAGTTTTATAGCATTTATATGTTTCCAGTAAGAGACTCGTAGACATTTACCATTTAAAGTATTTGATTCCTCTCCCCAGCCCCAGCCCATGGGTTTTGGTGTTGTATCTAGAGAGTTTCCTGGACCCATGTCCTGGAATCACGGCACTTTGTGTTCTCTGGTGTCTGCGTTCAGCGAGTAGTTTTGAGGATTCTCCGTATTAAACATTGATGTGACATTTGCCTGTTTCCTCCTCAGCAGCATTCCATCATGTGGATATGCCACATTTCGTTTATTCAGTAAGCAGTTAGTAGGTATTTAGGGTTTTGTGATAAATAAGTACAAAAATCATGGTTTTAAAATGTGTAACTTCCTTTGGGTGTCATTATAATTTAAATTAACATTCTCCTCTACTGACAGTCTGTGATACCTGACAGTTGATACATGAAGCCAGGTCCCTTGTATTAGACCTAGTATTGAGTTTACTTTCCATTATGTTTGAATGACGTTTAAATGAAATTTCCTTTTAAGCATCTCCATCTCTACAGCTGTTCTCTCTTGAAAGTTAATATTTCTGTAATACACAAACACACACACATACACAAATACACACTCATATACTCTAGGGTTTTCTTCAGCTGGCAAGAACAAAATTACATCATCTGTGGGAGAATGTGTTTGCTGAGCCATCTCCCAGACCTTCCTTAAATTTCTTTTTCTCCATATTTACCGCAGCCCTGCAAGTTATAGATTCATCCCAGGTTTCCATCAGCAAATGAATGAATGGTTAATACACAAACACACACACATACACAAATACACACTCATATACTATAGGGTTTTCTTCAGCTGGTAAGAACAAATTTATATCATCTGTGGGAGAATGGAACTAGAAATTAGTATATTAGTAAATAGTAATTAGTAAATTAGTATATTAGTCAAAATAATCCAGACTGACCAAGATAAATTCTTTTCTGTGCTGAGACTTTTCATTGGTGATGGCGTCAGGTTCTGAGGGTGCTGGTCCGTAAGGTGGATAGCACTGGGGAAGCCCAGATTCCATCCTTGTTTCCTGCAGCACAGGTCTCAGTGGAATACTTGTTAAGATAGGTGAATATTTTTATGTGAGTAGTTGATGGCTCTTACCTTTGAAATCTTAAAACCTTAAAATAACTAAAAACTAGTCAGCGATGCCAAGTATATTTTAGGATATGTAATATGAGAAGCCAAATACAGAACTGTCTTGGAACCCAGTCTGGGGAGGTGGAGGTCAGATGCCCCTTTCCATTCAGAAGTACTGATCTTTCCATACCCATTTTAAACATGCACACCAGAACTGGAACTTTAATTTCTAAATGGACGTAAACGCCCTGCCTGCCTGTCACATTTGAGGCTTTAAAATTTAGGTTATGTCTGTAAATTGACTGTTTTAAAGAGTAAACTTCTCGGTATGACTGGGAAGCACTTCTCCATGGACCACTTGTGTTTCATGGTCACGCATGTCTGAGCAGAGTTTTTGTGCACAGGTCTGGTGGTTGCGCTGTCTTTTCAAGGACATCATTATATAAAATGCTGCGAAGATTGGGATAGCAGCTCCCTCTTGGCCAGAGGGTAGATTTACTTCTCCATAAAAACAGAAACTTTTTTTTTTTTCTCTTCACGGTAAAGGTTGGGCAGATTTGCTAACAGTTCTTTTAAGAGCTTGGTCTTTTCACAGCAGGGAAGCTGCTTCATTCAGTAAAGTAGCTGTTGTCCAAGCACAAGGATTTGAGTACCGTTCTCCAGCACCTAGTAAAGACTGAGAGTGGCCCAGCACACCTATATCTCAAGAATTGGAGACTGTGAAATGGGACAGTCTATGAAGCTCCAGCCAGCCTAGCTGAATTATGAGCTTCAGATTCAGTGAGAGACCCTGTCCAAAAAAAAAAAAAAAAAAAAATAGCGTACTACATCCATTCTCGTCTCCACATACACAAGCACACCCACCCACACACACCCTGCACATATTGACATGAACATGTCTGTGTGCCACAAACACAGAACAAAAGACTGCGGGTTTCTAAGCTCTGGATTCTTGAGCTGTCAGATAAACCCCCTGATTGTCCATCATACACTTAGGTCACTTGGTTCCTGTTGGGATACAGATGGCATCGTTACGTTCTCACCGTGAGAAATACCTCTGGGAGTTTCTTCTAGTCTCTGAAGTTATGGTATGTTTTAAGTAGACTGAAACAGTTTGATTTAAGCAGTTGTTTTAACTGATAGATATTGGTTTAATTATGTGACTCAACTGCTCCAGCAGCTATCATTTGAAGAAATTCAAAGTGTGCTGTGAATATTTGTGTTTAATGAGAAAAGTATGTCTCATTAGGATCTCCCCTAGGAATCAGAGAGGTAGCAGTTTCTAAAACTAGTTTCCTAGGCTTCCTCAGGGATTTGACTTGACTCGGCTTAGTTTCTGCTTTGAAGACTGTTTTTGCTTTAAAATGACAATTCTCAAATATTTAAGACACACTTTACGTTTATATTGTACCTGTTAGTTAAATTGTAAAAGCTTAAAGGAACTTTGGGCAACCTTGATTCATTGAGCTTTAGCGTGAAGAGTTGAAGGCTTAAATCCTATAAATATCCAGTAGTTTTCTGTACCTTGAGAATGTGTGTCTTCTCAGAATGAAGACTTAAGAGCTAACCCTGCCTGTAGAGTTCTTAAAACTCTTTGGGGCTGTTGACGGGGCTGAAAAGTTTCTTCCCAATTAGTTTTTATTAGTTATTTTAATATGATTATTAGTCTTATAAAAATGTACTCAGACTTTCAGGAGGAATTAATGGTTACATTCATCTGCATCTAAATGGGTTGTTTTCAAGTTAGAGTTAATTTCAGTTCTTGCCTTTTGGTTAGAGCCAGATTATGTCATTTAAAAACAAACACAATTAACCCAGTAATTAGCTATAATTCTTTATCATACATTTGTCCTTATATGCCAACTTTAATACTTTCTGCCCACTCTTCAGCCAGGCTGCACCCTCTTCTTCCATTTCTTTTGATTTAATTTTTCCCTTTGCCTTGGTAGGACCAGCATACACTAATGTTTTTTTTTTTTTTTGCTTTTTTTTCCCCATAAAAGGCAGGTGATACATCTGCCTTTCTCTTTTTGTGTATGTCCACCTCTGCAGAGTTCATAGGGAACCATTGTGAGCGTTCTTTTTGCGAAGGAAGGGGCGAGATTGCCTCTCCCCCTAAACTGTATATGGAACTGGCTTAGATGAAACACTTCCAGCCTGTTCTGACCTGACACCTGTGTGGTCTGCAAGGACAAGGGCCGTCTTGCTTCCAGATGCACATCCATTTGTAGGGTTTCTTTTCAGGCTTTTACAGGGACAGTCAGTGGTCTGAGGACGAGCCTTCTGCTTAGAAGCTTGGGTATCCACTCTGGAATGGCAGAAGAACTCTAGCCTCTTCTGTGATCTTTCAATCTCTGCCTTTCTCATTGTTCCCCTGCCTGCCCCATGTCCATCACCTTCCTTCCATCACTGCAATTGAATTTCTCCTGCTTGTGACCTTTATAAATAAAATTACACAGTGGTCTTTTATGGATTTTTATACTTAGAAGATTTCTCTGCTATTGCATGTATAAAAGTAAAGGAAGTTTAGTCAAGGAGATGCTCCCACTCCACAGTTTGCTAGAGAGCATGATAAGGAAGGGAGGGAGAGAGGGAGAAAGAGAGACAGGGAGGGAGAGGCAGAGGGAGGGAGGGAGGGAGGGAGGGAGGGAGGGAGGGAGAGAGGGAGAGAGGGAGAGAATGTGTATACACCTATCTGTGTCTCTGTGTGTGTGTCCATGGTGGTCAGCTTGGGTAGAGCTGCTGATTTGATCCTACCTAGATGTCCTTTCCCTGCCCTTTGAGAAGCAGAGCAAGTTTCCTTAAGTCTCTTTTGTCTGCACCATTCACGTGCTTATGTTGCTGGCTTCTTCAGCATCCATCCTAGGGGTAGCAGATCAGACCTGCAGGAAACTTGTTGCTTTGTCGTTCTTCAGATCTTCAAGTCTCCTGCCTGTCTGTGTGTCTTCCGCTTGGTACAGACTTCTTTGCTGGCTGGCTTTTTTTTTTTTTAAAAAAATAGAATAAAGACAATTTTTAGCTGTATTTTTTTTTCTGAGAGCAGAAATTTGATTTTCTTTAATAACTTTTTAATAAGCTTTCTATTTTTTTCTCTTTCTTTTTTTCTGACACAAGGTTTCTCTGTAGCTTTTGACTGGACCTCTCTCTGTAGACCCAGCTGGCCTCAAACTCACAGATCCTCCTGCCTCTGCCTCTCTAGTGCTGGGATTAAAGGCGTGCAACACCACTGCCTGGCTCCTTTTTATAAACTTTAACTTCATTTGCAAAAAATGAAATATTTGTGCAAGTCAGATCAATAAGGGGCTAATATATTTGCCCAAATAAAGGCTATTAACAAACATTAAATTAAGAATATAGCCTTGATATAATTCTATCTATATAAAATGTAATTGAAACCTATTAGCGTCTCACGAATCATTTAGACAGCACAGCACATGCAGACTTACTAAGGGAAAGTGAGAACACCCCAGAGTGGGAGTGACTCCAGGGAACGAATGCCCTTGTAATGTTTCTTTCTATTTAATTTCAGAACCTTTTGGCTGAAAAAGTAGAACAGCTGATGGAATGGAGTTCCAGGCGCTCGATCTTCCGAATGAATGGCGACAAGTTCCGGAAGTTCGTAAAGGCCCCACCTCGAAACTACTCTATGATTGTTATGTTCACTGCTCTCCAGCCTCAGCGGCAATGTTCTGTCTGCAGGTAATTTATGGATTTAAACTCCTGGAAAGAGCAATAGCCCCAGCTTATATGCTTGTATTACGATATACATGTATAAGAAAATCCAGTACATTTTTAGTGTGAAATATTACTGAATTGTAAAAGTAAGCTGTGAATCAGGACAATGTCCAATGTCAGAAGTATCTGTTAAAACTGACTTCTCATTGTTAAGTCTTTTTGTTTATAGATCCGTAGGTAATATCTGTGGTCTATGAAGTAGTTCCCTGGTATACTTCCATGTAAAGGAACTTTTTTTTTTTCAGGGACATTCATTTACTTTTGGTCCTAATGATTAGAAACTTCTGAGTAGATGAGAGAGATAAAGAATTTGAAAGGAATGACGTGTTTATCAGAAAGGAATTTTGGAAAGAACAGATCTAATGCATGTAAATTCAGAGATAATGGTAGAATTGTTAGAAGTGATGCAGAGACTCTGTGCTGCTTTACATCTCTGTGGAAGAGTAGCCGAGAAAAGTCGATGTGACGCAGGGAAAGATGCTTCATTCATTTTGGGTATTTCATTTTATTTTCACTTGGATTTGTGTTTTGGGGCTTGCACTCAATGAAGGCAGCCCAAAAGTAGTTCAAGGATCCAGGGCTGAGACAAAGCTCTCAGAGGCATAGCCCAGCAACCTTTTATTTTTCCCCACCTCTTAACAGCCCATTCAGCTCTGGATTTTTCAGTGGATCAAACCACTAATATGTATAATGTTCACTATGTATATGTACACACATGTGGAGTTACGAGCTTTCATGACCAAGTAACTCAACAGTGCCAGCAGCTGCTTACCGTGTCTTCACCACACAAGTGGATGACAGCTTTATTCAAAACAGTTTCCTGTGGATGGTTTCTCCAGTACCTTCTAGTAGTTATATCTTGCAAAGCCACAATGCCACATTGTAAGTAAATAATTAGCATTGGTCTGCCACAATATAGAGGGATTAGATAGCCATTTCTTTGCAGCCATATTGCACTCTGTGCATTGAATTTGGCAGGTAGCCAATTGATTTCCCATTCGTATAATTTTGTTATTTCAAGATTGTTATGAATATTTAATCATTGTAGAATCTTTTGTACCCCTTCTTTTTGAGTTAGCATAATTCCTTCAAATACCACCCAAGATGTTGCATTTATCAACAGCATGCTCTTTTTAATACCAAGTAATAATTTCATAGTGCAGGTGTTTTGCAGTTTGTTTATTAGTGTGTCTGTGATAGGCCATAGTCAAATGTTTATTAGTGTGTCTGTGATAGGCCATAGTCAAAGGGTAGGCAGACTATTTTGCAAAATTACCTGTAGGTTATGTGTATCAGGTGTTATGAAACAAATGAATCTTATATGTAGATTTGATCCCCCTTTCCAAGTTTTTACATTATATGTACATATTTTAAAAATCTAAAATAATTCTAAACTTAAAACATTATAACAAGCATTGCGAATAAAGCATATTCAGCTTGTTCAAATAAAACAACTGAATATTTCATAATGGCTGGTGAAGATTAATGCCTTTTTATATGCATATTAATTTTGAATATCTTTTTTGTGTGTTATCTAGATAGTTTTGATGAAGTACCATTTCATGTCTTTTGTCTATTGCTAACTGATTGTTCCTACTGAGTTATGTGCCATCATTTATATGTGTGTGTGTTGTGGGTGTATGTTGCTCACTCTGTATGTAGATGAGGCTAACCTGAAACTAGCTCTGGGCCTTGACTGGCCTTCATTTTGCAGTCTCTAGTGTTAGTTAGGTATATGTCTTCATGCCTGATTGTATATACCTGCATTACAAACAGCCTCAAGGGGAGTTGGAGACACTTGAGAAAATCATTCTTTCTGCAGTGATTGCTCCCTCCCCAACCCCACACAGGAATGAGTTTTTCTGGTTCTTTCTATGTCAGTGTAAGTTTGGATGGTTTCTGCACTGACGTTGTAATATTTTACAATTCTGTATAGTTTTGAAAGGTTCCTAGTTAGTTTTCAAAAATATATGCTTTCCAATTTTAGCCTTTGCTGCCTTTTCCTTCTCTTTTAAGGCACAGGAAGTTTCTCGTAGCATCAAGTTCTGTTTAGATGTATGGTTGCTTGCAGAGAGGCTGGTGACTGAGCTTCTGGCTTCCTTTAAGTCCTTCACCAGTCTTCCTGCTCTTCCCTCACAGTCACTTTATTCTCAAACTTCAGAATTCAATTCTCACCTCTCTCCCCGTTAACGTCAAAGACCTTAGCCAAATAAAATTGTTAATTATGACTATTCAATACAATTCTCACCTCCTCTAAGTGTTAACTCCAAACTTCCGTTGCTAAATTATACTGTAGAGAATATTTCTGTAATTGCTTAGCTGTGTTCTTGCACAAATTTACTCATCTCTAGAACTGACTCTCTTCTAGGAACAAAGCAGCCTCTTTCAAGGTTGTTAATATGGATCAGTAGATTTTTTAAAAAAATCAAATAGAAGGAAAATAAAATCTTTCATTTTAGAATTAGACAAAGTTTATAAACAAATATGATGATGTGTTACAGATTAATGTAGTATTGTACTTCATTTGAAACATAGTAAATTACAGATATGTTTTGATTAGATGTTAAGTGACTATATGTGCATATTCACATATGAACATAGAAATGTGTGCTTATGTGTGTATATAAAACACATATACATACATACACAAACTTGTGATTCTCTTACTGAAAGGTATATCTGATAAAATCCATTTTAGCATTGACATTAAAGCTGAGAGGTTGTCTAATTTTCCTGAAATCATAATGCTAAATGCCCTCCATGGCGAGATTTTGTGACTGGAGAACTCTTAGAGTGTGATGCCTCCCAAGAGCATGGATTCATCATAGCCCTTGCCCTAGGGGTGGAACTTGTGTCTTGCCCTGGCATATTTAACTGAAATATTGGTGTTTTTGGGTGTAGATGCATCAACCAGCAATTCCTAAACAAATGGTTGTGGAAACTTTGTTTTAAGGCAGCAGGTGCAGTATTTAGTGTACTGAGCCGAAGCCATGCAGGGCAGAACTCGTCGGACTTCTGTTGACTCCAGTGAAGTCACTTGTAAGATTAGGTTCTCAAGTTAGCAGATGAAAACCATGTGTAAATTACATTGTGTTGGCATGTTATCCAAAGGCCATTTTAAGTACATTACTTTATAAATGGAGACTTGAACCCTTACTTGTTTTTTACTCCTTAAATAATGTGTCTTTGAGAGCTTTTGTTTTAAATTCACTCTTTTGTTCACTTCCTTAAACAAGATTTGCCAAAGACTAGAAACTCCACTGCCATTCACTTATTTTCTGCCTCATGGCTTGGTTGATACTCGGGAGAAAATGTTCACTAATTTAACAGTAGAAATGATTCTGGAGTTATTGCTTAGCTCAGTGATTTAATTTATGTTTCAACATGTTATAATTTCAGTCTATTGGTATTCTCGGAGTTTCTTTGTCAGGTTGTATAATCCCAGCTTCTTTACTTTTTGCCATATCTTTTGCTGATGAAGGAAATACTGTAACATTTGTCTGAGCTCTTTTCTGTTTTCTGTATTCTGCATTTAAGTTCTTGCTTTAATCATTGATCCTTATCTCTATTGTAATTTCAAACGTACAAGAAATTGGGACAGTAGAATATTTGGCACCAGTGTTACTCTTTACAAAGATTTTACAAATGGGTAACATTTACTGCCTTTAATTTTTTTTCTCTTTCAAGTAAAAGTCAAATAACCTTTGTCAGCCATCAGCAGAGGTGTCTGAACTGGAGCAGTCAGTCAGTACATTCCTAAATTCGGTAGAAAGTTTGAAAGCATGAAGCCATTCCGACATAGTCTCTCCTTTTGTTTGTTTTGAGGTAATCAGTGTTGATCTGTTATATGTGATTGCCATACCTTAGTTTCTTTTGTTTTATATTACTCTCACATGATACATGGTTTTTGTGGTGTTTTGTTCTAAAGACATTGACACTTTGATTTTTTCACTTTACTTACAACTAGATTTGTGTAATTGAGTGTATGAGTGACATAAAGGTCATTCATACATTCTCATCAAGAGGCATGTAGTAGTAGAGTGTTGAGACTGAATGCAGGTGATTCTCTTCTGATCTGTGTGTTGTCCAGTAGACTTTCTTTCCTCTGTTGTAGTATATATCTGAGAGCTGTAAGTAGGTTTGGAGGGAAGATACTTTGTTGTCTTATTACTTCTCTGATACTCAGATAAAACACCATGACTAAGGCAACCTGAAGATGCATTTATTCAGGTCCATGGTACCAGAGAGCTAGAGAGGAGTAAAAATAAGGACATTGTTGGATCATGAGGAAAATTAGAAGTCATCATGTTAGATAAATTACACCAGGCTCACAAGGAGCCATATTGCATGTGTTAGTCATGTGTGGATGACTTTAAGGAAATAAATAGCAATCCAAATGAATTGGGTATGATAGGGATGTGGGAGGTAAATGGTTTGGTGATGGGAGATGGATAAGAAGATCAAGGGTAAGTGAATTTAATTGGAGTAAAATAGTAACACATGAACACTATCTTAGTGTGGAATGCTACTCTGCACAATTCATACTTATTGAAGTTCAACAATACTATGATAAATATATATGTATTTTTAATTACTGATTTTGCTTGTATCATGTCTAATTTTCTTATCAAGTGCACTGTCCCCAGACTATTAGTTTTTTCTTTGTTTTGCTGTATTTGTTCAAGAATCAAGAGTGGGTTTTCAAAACTGTCTAGTCAGGCTTACTTAGATCATAGTATTGGCTATTCATTTGTAGTTTTACTTTTACTAATAGCAAAATGTCATTTAATCTTTGAATTAAACTTTTTGACGAAGATGTGAGCTGTGGGCAGAGCAAAGAGTTGTGGCTCTTAGGTCTGTTAGGAGTGTCATCAATAGAGTACATGCACCGTGCACAGTGTATTCTCAGGTGTTCCAGCCTTGGGGGTTGGGAGAGAGGGGGGCAGTATAGTCATGGCAACAAATTGAAATGAACCAGAAATAGAGAAAAACTAATTCCACCTCTCTCCATAGCTTTGAAAATAATCAATACAATACAGTAAGCACAAACGTGTGGTGTGTGTGTGTGTGTGTGTGTGTGTGTGTGTGTGTATGCATACACAGCACAAGTAGAAGTCATAGAACAACTTACAGGAATTGCTTCTCTGATTCCACTGTGGGTCTAGGAACTGAATTCAGGTTCTTAGTATTGGTGGCAAACACCTCATTGGCTTTACCTTCTGCATAACTCCAAACTGAAAAGTTATAAAGTGGATTTAAAAAATGGATTGAATTAAAGGAAGAAATGAAATAAGTAACATTAAAAAAGTATAGATAGAGAACAAGAGAAAGGTGAAAAGAGAAAGAGAAGACTGGAAGAAGGTAAGGCAGATGGAGAAGGGAAAGAGTTTGAAGCATAAGGAGGAGCCCACATGATGGATGGGCCAACACACTGCCCAGTGCGGGGTGTGCAACAGGACCAGAGCTTGAGTTTTCAGCACCTAAACTTCTTGCTTCTGATGCTCGTTCCCTGATACAGGCTGAGACTCTGGGTTTTCTAAAGCTGGCCATCTTCATCTGTGCCATGGATCTTAGGAGGAAAACAAGCTAAACTGTGACTTGTGTCCCTGAATCAGGTTCCATTATCACATCAGTGCCACATGTGATCACATGACAGATGGTTTCCAGGACAGCATGGCAATTCTTGGTGTGACAAACAAAATGTATGATCAGGCTGTCCTGGAACTCACTTTGTAGACCTGGCTGGCCTCAAACTCACAGAGATCCTCCTGACTCTGCCTCCCTAGTGTTGGGATTAAAGCTGTTTGCCACCACACCAAGTTTGAAATGTAAATGATTTTTTTTATTTTCCAAAGCAACAATTTTCTCAACGTTACAGTACTTAATATTGGGAAATGCAGAATATATCTCAAATTCTGGCTAAACTATAGCTTCTAGATCAGTTGCTTTCAGACCACCTTTCTATCTATTTCCCAGTTTGACCTCTTGTTAAGTGCCTGTTGCCACCCTTCACCCCCACCCCCACTGATGGGTTGTGACTGCAGTGGTGATGTTGCTCTTTCATTGTGTCCCCAATACTAGAGTCTCTTGGGTCAAACTTCACTTCATTTCATGTAGTCAGCCACCCACATAACCAAGAAGTTTTTTCGGTTTTGAACTGAAAAATGCTGCTTACTTTTAATTCTCTGCCTTTATCCCCTTTTACCTTTGAGAGTGGTCATATACAGTCTCTGTGTATAGCATTTTATTTATCACTGTAAATCATTTTATTTGTTGTTTTTGTAAAATAAAATCATTATTAAGGAATTATTTGTTGACTATCATGACTTTACAGTGATATGTAATTTTCTACTTATAACTTTATTCTTTGGAGATAACTTGAAATATGAACAGAAGTATGAAAGCCCTTTGTATAAAGAATTTTGGAAAGGTGACTGTGGTGATGATGATGAGGATGGGAAATATGGGCTTAAGTTATGTGTGTATTTATGTGCTTAGTAGAATTTTATTAAATGGGAGACTATATTGTTAAGAAACATTCATAAACTTAGTAGTAACCACCCTAGAGTTTGGTATTACTACCAGATTCCTCTGCTGAGATTATAATTTGTCTTTTACAGTTACTGACAGTGGTTATATAAGGTATTTAGCTGGATACTGGGAAGATAAACATGAACAGACTCACCCACTAGAGCTCTCCATCTCAGAACAGACTTGGAATTCTGGACCTTGACAAGTACTTATGCCTTAAATTGGTACTTTCCTAAACTCATAAATATCAGGAAAGAAAAGTAGAGATCAATGACAATACCTTTCTATTATTAATTTGAATATTCATAAACCATATTTGGATGTAGAGAATGTCTGGAAATTAATACGTCATGCATATTCTTTTGTCTGTTGCTGTGGTTATTTGGTATGTTTCTAGTGTATGTGTTGTGTCATGTGTGCACTCTAGGTATAGGAAGTTTAGAAGAATCACAGAAGAACATGTGGAAACACTTGTCAATAGTAAGGCGACTTTATGGAGAGAAATTAAAGAAGACTTTGGGACTTGGTGCAGAGAGAGAGAAGTACCTGTTGAAGAAACATGAAACTGCGTGTGAATAATCCACTTTTCTGGCAGTTGTCGGACACATGGAGTTTTATATAACCCTTTGTCACTTAGCTAGGAGTTTGACATGCCTCATGCTTTCACCTTTTAACAACCCTCGAGGGAGGAATTACTCATATTTTCATGCTAAAAGAGGGGAGGGATAAAATGACTATGACATTTCTAGATTTGTACATCATGAATTGTAAAGTTATTCTCAAGTTCAGATCTTGAGAGTTCAAATTCTGCCTACAGTGTGTGACTATTCTCACTACACTTGGTAGGTGTTAGTATCATAGTTTTGTATTTATTTATAGTAACTTATACTTCTGTACATTGATTTTATTTTGAACACACATCAAATTGTTTGACCTCTGAGGCTACAATCCACACTGTATCATGTAAAAAGCATCCTTCTCTCAAAGTGTTCTTTTATGCTCTCTATTAAGAACTCTTTTGTGTGTATAAATAATACATTTAGAAAATTGGTATAAAAATTAATATATACACATGTATTACAAAACACATTATTAGAAGGTTTAGCCAACTTAATGTGACACAGGTTTAATGGATTGCATTAAAAAGTTCTGATTTCTGATGAGGGCTGAGAGTGGTTCTGAGAATTGAGAACATATTTATATTCTTATAGCCAAATGTAATTGTGAAAAGCTAGCCATATGGGCAAAGAAACTGCCTTTGCCTCAGTTACTGACAATATGCTGTCCAATCCAAGCTGTACCAGCAGGAGACAAGACAGGTGACTAGAAGTTTGCCAAGACAAGGTAGTATAGTCCTTCAAAATTCCCTGCTTCACAGGAATTCTGTCAAATATGCTAGGTCTGTAAACCAGGGTTGGATGCCCCAGCATTGCAGATTAACTTTGGGGGACTATCCAGGCAACAAAATGTCCTTGTCCTTAAATAACATTTCACCATTCTGAGGTCTTTGATGGATTTGAATACTAGATAGTTATACTTCTAATTTTCCTTAGTTATGATAAAAGATAAATTAGATACAAAACTTTGGGCTTATAAGATAGATGATAAAATGTTTTCTTGAATTTTTGCCAAATATAAATGAATTGGATATTGTTACTGTAATTCTTACTTAATAACTGTTTTGTTATATATAATTAAACTATGTTAAAGTTGAAACCTTCCTTTTTAATTAGGCAAAAAGAGTGAAATGCTGTGGATCATGCTCGTTGTTAATAAAAAATTGATTGGTCGATAGCAGGACAAAAAGAGATGGCACAGGGAGAATGGTGGGAGGATGAAGGACAGACTCAGGGGATTTAGAGGAGATGCCAGGAAATGGAGAGGAAGCAGGACATGCTGAAGCACAGGTAAAACCACCAGCCACGTGGCAAAATGTACTTTGATAGAAATGGGTTAATTTAAATTATAGGAGCTAGTTCACAATAAGCCTGAGCTATTGACCAAGCATTTCTAATTCATATTCAGCCTCTGAGTTGATTATTGGGGACCAGGCGGTTGGAACAGGAGACTCCACCTACAATAAAGCTTTCTCCAATTGAGACTGAGTTCTTGCTTGCTCCATTTATTCCTTACTGTGAGACACAGATAAGTTGTTTAGTTTCTATGTTGAAATTTCTCTAGTGAACAGGAATAAAATTAATGTGTTATCAGCGCCTGCTCCAAAGCAAAACCAGACAGATACATATCAATAATCAGATACAAGAAATCTTTTGAAGGTGTTTTTGACAATTCTCACTGTAAACTTGACTAAATGTACTCAGCAATTACCATGTCATAGTTGAGTTTACTCCCCTAGTGCTAATTCCCTGTGCTAGCTAACCTGTTTGTCTAAGTGACAAATATCTGAGAACAGTAACTTAAGTGAGAGAATCTACATTTTGGCCCATGGCAGAAAGAGTATGGCAAAGCAGATCAGCTCATGTCATGGTGTCAGGAAATGCAATGGGCAGGGATAATTTTGCTAGTGTTTTTGTGCTTTCCCGCTTTACTCTGCTCTGGTCCCCCTTCTATGAGATAATACAGCTCATAGTCGAGGTTAGTTTTCCCTCCATTTTGTTTGTTTCTTGAGGCAGGATCTCACTATGTAAAACTTAGCTGTCCTAGAACTCATTATGTAGACCAGGTTGACCTGGAATTCCCAGTACACCCTCTACCTCTGCTTCCAAAGTGCTGGGATTGAAGTGTGTGCTACCAAGTCTGGCTGTGTCTTTCCTCTAAGCATACTTAGGAAAATACCATCACAGACTCCCCTGGAAGTATATTTTTTAGCTATTTTAGCATCTTGCCATGTAGTGAAGTTGATAAGAATAGCGATCACAGTGAATATGTTATGGTAAAGAAAATGTGCGTTATTTTAACTTGTTCACTGATGATTTCCTATCCTTAAGTTAAATTTTATGTTTCTAGAAGGTATTGGAATATTTTGAGATGAGGAAGTATTTCTTCCTTTTATCAGAAATCACTTTATTTATCTGTTGATTTATTTTTAATCTTCATTACTATGTTCACTTTATTTATAATTTTCCTCTGAACTATCCACATAGACTTTAAAAAGTTTGCTCAGTGAGCAAGTGGTATATCTTTTTGTTTCCTTGCTATCTGTATGTTATTTATCTTGATATCCATATTTAAGCATTTCTATGTTTCTCATCTGTACCATTTGTATTTATCCTGTATTTTATATTTCTATTTTTCTATTCAAATTTTTACTATTTTTTCACTGTTTATTTTGAAAAACGAAGACAATATGGATATGGAGTGTTGTCATGGACATGCAAATCTTTGTGGTTTGACATGTTTCAAAAAAAGACCTTGTGCAATCTCATGCAAGCAGTGTTTAGAGTGTGGCTCCGGGGAAGTGATTGGATTATCACAGCTATGATTTTATAAATGGATAAATTCTTTGCTGGGTTCAGAGTAGGTAGTTGGTGGGATCGTAGCAGGTGGGCCTGATTGGAGTAAATATGTCACTAAGAGGCTGGCCCTGGAAGAATTTCTTGTCCTCTCTTTCTGTACCCTGATTCCTGGGCACCTCACGGTGAATTACCTCTTCACATGCTTCTGCCATTATCTTATTCTTCTTGCCCTTAGGCCCAATGTAATGTGTAGTCAACCTGTGATGGACTAAAGCCTTGGCAACTGTGAGCCTGAGTAAATATTCCCTTAGCATAGTTGCATTGGATTTAGTGAGGAAAATCCAACACAGTGACCAGCTTAGCACAGCCAGAAAAGCAGTTACAAGCTTTGAATGATGCTATTTAGTTTTTTTTTATTTTTATTCTCCCCAACTGTAATACCAGAAGCCTTTTTAAAAGGCATGTCGACTTCAAATCTGTGCAAATCACTGTCGTCTGAAATTATTTGAGGCTTGATGAAGACATACTTTGAAATAACTATGTAATATATGTTTATGTATATGTAATTTAATCATAAGTAACTATAAAGGCATATACTTTTAATATGAGTCTTTTATATGATAGGAAATTTGAATAATATCATGAGGAGAAATGACTTAAAACATTCCTTTAAATGCTTAAAGATGAAAATTACATTCATCTTGGGAAATATAAAATATATCGAACCATAGATGAGTTAATAATCCTTTTTAGTTTTACATAACCTTTTTAAAAGAGTATAATGTAAAAAGTTATAGCATTTGAATTAAGTGATTTTTTTTCTTGTTCTCTAATAAAAAATGGAGAAGATTTAATACAAGAGATTTAACAGAACAGTGCTCTGCAGTTTACTTAACGCTCCTGGATCATTCTCATGCAGCTTGACTGCCCTCTTCAGGCTCGTGAGCACACTGGGACAATTCATGCTGTTCCCTCAGTTCCCTAAGGTTGAACCCTCATTTTCCTATGGGCGTCTCTCCCCGATGGTACTATTAAAGGTGTGGTTATTTGTGTCTGAGCTCCTGGTGTTTGTGGCTTTCACTTTTTATTTTGACTAGCAGTCAGGAATGCAGTATGCTAATACACACTAATAATTGTGTGTGCTTTCAGTATAAACTGATAAATGGGCTAGGCTCCACTGATTTTTTTGTTGTTGTTCTTAGGTTTCTTTAATTCCCTGTTTAGAAGTTAGAATAGTAGTGGAAATAGAAGATAATTGGCTTTACATCTTTGGACACATTTATTTCTGATTAATGACTTGTACTTTGAATATATAGCATTAGTAGTACATATTTATGAATTTTATTTTTTCTAGTTTTGTTTTAGAGATAGATTTGTTCCTTGGAACTATTTTTACTCAATGTACCCAAACAGGAGAAAGCCTTGTTTATTTTGTCAATATTACCTTTGCTCAAAGTTTTGTATTTGAGTTTAGAATTGTAATTTGCTTTGGCTTTCATGGAATCTTTTATTCAGATTATAGATATTTCTGAGGATTAGTCTTAATATTTTTCCTATTGCTGTGATAAAATACCCTGAGAGCAAAGTAAGCCAGAAAGGGCTCAGTGTACAATCTGAGGCTGTCGTCTGTCTTTCTGGGGATTTCAATGCAGCATGATCTTGAAGCAACTTGTCACTCTGTGAAGTCCGAAGCAGAAAGCAGTTGAATTAATGAAGACTCATAATTCCATGCTACTAAGTTCAGCTTTCCTCTGTCCTTCCCCTCCTCCCCTCTTCTCTTTTTCCCTGCCTTCCTCCCCCTTCTTTCCTTCCTTCCCTCCCCGTTGCTTGTAGTTCTGGATGTAGAGTTCTCAGCTACTGCTCCTGTGCTATGCCTGTCTCCTTCCCACCATAATGATGAGGGATTAAACCTCTAAAAGTTATCTAATTTATCTAAGCCTCAAAGGCTTTCATCTATATGTTGCTTAGTCATGGTGTCTCTTCATAGCCATAGAACAGTGACTAATACACTCCCCTTTTCATTAGCCCAGGACCCTGTCCGGGAAACAGTGCTGCTCTCATTGAGAGTGAATCTTCCCACCTTCATTTTTCCAGTTATGAAAAGCCCTCAAAAGTATGTCTACAGGCTACACTTATCCAGATAATTATGCATTGAGATTCTCTTTCCAGGTGATTGTACTTGTATAAAGTCTACAATCAAAACTAACCATCTAAGGATTGTATAGAATTTTTAGTTGGATGTTGTGATCTTCTAGATTCCAAAGAAGAATATGTACAAGATAGGTCACATGATTGTATAATAATTTAGGAACCTGTGTTTTCCCATCTTGAGCATTTTAAATGGGCTCCAGACCTTTATCATAATGGCACTTGCCCTCAGACACGTGGTTATCTGACACAGCTCAGATACTGTTTGCAAACACACTCCTTTCAAAAGCTCCTGAAGCTGGTCACTGTTACAGAATGGAGCCTCACTCCTAGTTATCTTCTTAGTCTTTCCTTTCCTTGTTGTCTAGATGAGGCCTAGATTCTGTAGAACATAGGACACATTTGAGAGTGGCTCGTTTATGTGGTTTGCTATCTTCCTTCCTGTTAGTCTTGCTCATAGCTTTAGTCATTCGAACAGACTCGTTTGTCCCAGATGTTTCCACTGACCGTGCTTCTAATCTGTTTTCCCCATCTAGTGTATGCAATTGTAAGCCACATTTAAAACTGTGTTTCTTATTTCTGTGTTATGATTGTGTATGTCTGCTCCTCTGAGGTAGACAGTGTCAGCCATTTCTCTTTGTTACTGCAGCATCTACTTAAAATGCTGAATATAAACATATTTATGTTTTAAATTCCACATTTGCTTATAAAATTGACATTAACATGTCTCTCAATGATTTATTCACTATCATGGTGAGAGTCATAAATGGCATTCATTTTTCAAGTAGCATACATTGCTTTTGTCCTGTTAGTGTCTCTTGTTGATGGTTTGCTCTTTTGAAGACAGTACAACTTGGTGTTGATCTGTAACAAGACTATTTGGGCCCTGATATCTCTGGTGTTACCACAATGCCCCCCCCCCCCACATTTCACTGTGTAGTTATAGTTTATAAAAATAAAGTGAACCAAGTATTCAATGAAACCAACTTAAATGAGAATAATTATATTATTTTTATAGTGAGATATATAAAACGTTCAATGTTCTTTCCCCCTAAATAGAGTGAAATATGTGACTTTTAGTCACATCCCACGATTGAGAATCTCTAATGCAGATGAATTTTATCTTAAAAAAAAAAAGTCAGGGAGGAAAGAGTATTATTCAGCATCACTAACAGCAGAACTTGGTAAAAGTTCCAGGTTCTACCCCTGGACAGAACTCTACATCCAAGTGGAACAGTTAATGTGCATGCAGCAAGTCCTTCTTCGCTTTTGTGGAGGGTTGCTGTTGCAGTCAGCAGCATCAGCAAGCTTACAAGGGTAGACTTGGAAGTGCCTTTCAAAAGACATGGCAGATTTGTACTGCCTTTTGAAGGAAGAGAGGGCTTTCTAAACAAAATGTCTAATGCATGTTGTAAGAATGACCATGACATTTTTGTGAAGTAGACCAAATGTGTTATGTTTCTAGAGCTGTGGTACGGGTGTGGCTAAGGTGTGGAGGATTTTGTAGTGGATTTACAATGTGATTGTTAGAAAATTAACTCTAGAAAAAATAGAATGACAATGGTGCAGAATTTAAAGGTAGAGAGAACTCACCTTTGATTCCTTGGTTTATTAACACAGATTTATTAAGAAATCTTCAGAGAACTAGAAATTATCTGATAGTTTGTGTTTGTGTAAGAGCTCCCTCTAGAATGTAAGCATCTTGAAGTCAAGGGTTTGTCATTTGTCATTTGCACATTGTTTTTCAATTTGTATGGATTTATTGATTGAACTGTGAGTACACATATGCATATTTAATTGACTGATATACGTGGACCAACTTAAACATGATATAGAGAAATCTGAAATGCCTGTTTTAGGATGTTTCATCAGAAGCTATTGTATACACAGATGCTGAAAAATCTAAAATATTATTTTATCCCTTGCTTTATTTTATATTGGTGGATTTCCCTTTTATTTTTCTCATTATCACAAGAATGTTACTTCTTAATGATTTTCCATTTTCCTAGGTTTGATATTCTATAACAAAATATTTTCTAATAAAATACCTGAATTTTGCAGTGTGTTTACATACTGTCTCAATGCCATCGCTTTAATACTATGGGCCTTGCATCCTTTATTTGCTGACACTGAGCCAGAGCCTGTTACTGTAGCTCCTCCATGTTTTCTCTAGATTTGATGGCCCTGTGTGTCTAGATATTATAATAGTCCCAAACTAAACTGATCTTTACGTTTTCTCCTATGAAAGATAAAGTTTAGCTCACCTTACCATTAGAATATTCCATTTGATGAACAGTAACAACACAGATAACATCATTGTGTTTCCTGACCCTTAATTGTAGATGATGTTTCAGGATTATCTGATTTATATACAAAAATTAATTAAGCACACCAATTCCATTACTTCTTATCCTCTACTTTGACATATCAAACCAACCCTCTTTAGTGTTGTAATATTTAGAAGCATTTGTAGCCTATACTATAAACAGTTAAATCTTTAAGCTTTGTATATATTGGTTAAAAAAATAGAAGGGATTCAGTACCATGCATATGAGTAAGTGTAACTGTATTGTAACTACATGTTCATGAACAATAAACTTGTACTCTAATGTACTTCCTTTTAAAAAGTATTTGTTGATCTTTTTATGCTGTATAGTAGTTTAGTTTGTATTTCATACAAGTATTAATGAGATGATGGTCCCTACAGTAATTGGTTAGCTCTACCCCAGAATTACTTGTTCTGTTGATGGCTCTGTTCATTGTACACTAAATTTTTTTGTCCCACTATTGTTTCAGGCAAGCTAATGAGGAATATCAAATCCTGGCTAATTCCTGGCGTTATTCATCTGCTTCCTGCAACAAACTGTTCTTTGGAATGGTGGACTATGATGAAGGAACAGATGTTTTCCAGCAGGTGAAAACTCTCTAGATATGATTTTGAAATGCGTAACTGCATTTGTTAGTTTTGATACATCTCGTCTACCACATAAATACAACTCACTGAGTAAATGAGTGAGCATAGTAAGTAATGTGATGTGTTTAAAGTAGAGTTCATATTTGGAGACTACTAATTCCATCATTACACAATTTTTGCCTTTATATTGTAGTAAAAGCATTTGCATTTTTATTTAGAGGAAATGTGCTTTTTAGCACACAGTGACAATATATGTGAATTAACCGTACTATGATAATTATGTATTGGTTAGGTTGTATTTCACACAGGCTTATGACATTTCATATAGTATAAGTTCAACATATAAGTTCAACACACATATGATATGTGTGTACATGTATATGTGCATGTGTGGATATGTGCGTACATGCATATCTGTATATATGGAAACAAGAAGTTAACACTGAGTATTTTCATTTTGCTCTCCATATTATTTATTGTTATTATGTGTACATGTGTGTGTGATCTATGTCTTGGTGTGCATGCCATAAATTGATGTTGATGTCAGAGGACAACATTGTAGAGTTAGTTCTCTGTTTTCACTGTTAAATTTTTTGGGACAGGAGGGAAGTTGGACTCAGGCTGCCTGGTTTGTACCATAAGGCATCTTCCTGATCCCTATTTATGTGATATGTTTATGAGATAGGGTTTTTCACTGATCCTGAGTATTGCCCGTTTGGCTTGTTTAGCTGACCAGCTGACTCATGGGGTCGACCTATCTCAAACCCCAGCCTCCATGCTTGGGCTGCAGACATGTGGTCCTGTGTTCAAGTACAGGTGGTCTGAGCTGAGGTGCCCATGCTTCTGTAATATGCACTCTACACACTTAGCTGCTGCCCGAGTTACTTATTTTCTACTCCAACAGATAGAATTTTATCTGTGTTTTCTGCTTGTGATGGCCTGGATCTCAGGCAGTGATGCAATTGTAAATCACCAGTGATCATGTGTGTGTGAGAGAACATTAAAGGACTTCCAAGGAGGGGTCACTAATCAAGTAGGACCGATACCTCTTGTGAGAATAGCAGGAGGGCAGGTGTGCAGAGTCAGACATGGGAAACCCAGCATTGAAACGGTCTCTTGAGAGCTAGGACCAGAAGCTTCCTCAGAAACCCAGCCTCGCCCTTCACCTAGATCTTACACATTAATCCTCAAAAATTTCAGAAAACAAACTTCTCTTAAGTCACCTACTCAGTTACAGCAACACGTGTAGATGCAGTCTTCTCAGTAGACTCCGCCTTGTACTTGGGCAGGAGGATGCTAGTCATCGCTGGTGGGACTGTCACCGTGAGTCCTGACCCGGACTTTTGACCAGCAGTGCACTCTGAGTGTTTCATATGTGTTCCTGAGTGATGCTGCCAAATGAAGCAGTCAGAAATGGTATTGTTGCCATGGTTATCCCTAGCCTAGAGTGGTAATCTGTTGACATGTGGAATAAGATACAGTGCTGGGACACAAACACGTTTTGTATCATCCTATGTGTGAGACTTTTGGGGGAGAAATGAAAATGAACATCTACTCCTCAGATCGGGAACTGATAACAGACCAAAATAATGATTCTACACAAATCCAGCTTGGGAGCCAGTGTGTTTATTGGGTTTCCTTAGGAGTATGGATAAGAGTTTGCTGGCATGAACAGGGATGATTTCCAGGGACGTCACGAATAAGTGATGATTCATAAAAGCTGCAAACCCCAAGCTCTTTGTATGACTTGCAGGCATTTCAGGAGGGTGGTGATACACAGTCTCCTGCAGACAGCTCCAAAGCCTATTCTGACAGCAGTTGCTTCCCGCTTTTATAACCTTCCCTAGGCTCTTGGGAATTCTTTAAGTTTCAGCTCTCCAGGCTTTTAAGGTTGTTTACTGCCCAGGTCTCACAAGCCTCCCTCTGTTCTCCAGGAGGTGTTATTTCAATTCAGAGAAGATTCCTATTCCTCTTTGACACATATATAAATACATATATGAAGCATACACAATTTATTGATGATATGATATGTGTTGTATGATATATGCTGTGGTATGTTAGAATTTGTCAGGTTTTTACCACATTATAGGAACTGGTTTTGTAATTTAGTTTTATAATGAACTTGTTCAAATTTCTATTATTTATGAAATGGTTGCTGTGGAGTTGCTTCTGCAGAGCCTTGTGCTGTAGTGGTAGTGTAGGGCGTGAAGTAGGACATCTGAGGCCACATTCTAGCTTTACCTCGTCATAGCTGAGTGATTTGAAGTTTTTATCGACTGTGCGCTATCTCTGGAGCAGGAGAGATAATGTGGGGGATTATTAGAGTGAGGTATTAACATGTGAAGATGCTTAGTTGTAGTCCCGAGATATGTTTTTACTAATTGCTATTGTATTGGTATAAGTTAGTAATCGTATTAGCATACATTTGTCAACCTCCTCACACTGCGTATTTTTGCAGATGTTGGCTAAATCTAAATTGTACGGCAAGAGTCGAAAGGCTAAACAAATGAATACTAAGAAAAGAAACAGAACAAAAATGTAATCTCCAGATATCTTTTAGGAAAATTAATTGCCTAAGTGCTGTCTTTGAATGTCCAGAGTAAGAATACCTCAGAGTGGGCAATTTAAAGTGAACCAAGTGTATAGACTCACAGTTACAAAGGACACAGAGACTAACACAACAGTGTCAGCAGCTTATGAAGAACTCCCTCTTGTGTAGCTGTGGGAGAAGAGCAGAGAGGCCTTTTATGTAGGTGTCCATCATGATGGTTCCACTTTTACAAGTGGCAATTTAAATTTAGCAGTGTGTGTGTGTGTGTGTGTGTGTGTGTGTGTGTGTGTGTGTGTTGAGAGAATAAACAGAAACCAGGGTAAACAGAGACCAAGCATCAAGCATTCCCTATCCGTCTGGAGCATTTACGGTAATGTGGTGGTAAATGAGAGTTTGATAGCATTCACAGTAGTACAAATGAGAAATATTTTATATAGATGTATTGCTTTTGAGACTTCAGTTTGTCTTGCTAAGCTGTGAATACACAGCTACAGGTAGCGTTTATTTACGAGCCAGGAGCTGTTTTGACTGGATTGTAAACATCATCATCCTCACAGCTAAGCGTTCAGGGCTAGCCTCACCTGTTGCCTGCTGTCTTCTACCAAGTTACTTGGTTGTGATTTCCATTCTCATTGAGTGAATCTCTTTGCTTTTTCTCTTAAGGTCTTTTAAATTTTATCCCCAGATATCAGAAATTTAATACATTGATATTGTAATTAGCTCTTTTATCAAATACCCTTTTATTTTCGAATATATTTTTAATAAACACAAGATGCAGTGTTTTCTTTCTTGTATTTTATGAGTAAGAATTTTCTTTATAAAAGTTTTTCATGCTTTAGACATTTTGACATAACTTATTAAGAACTTGAATAGAACCAGACTATCAATCATTTTTCTTATCTCTTATATATTCAAGTTGTTTATAACAAAAATACTTGTTGCTTATTAACCAACAACAAAGGCTAATTTTTAAAATTTTAATAAGAAATATGCCTTACTTGTAATGTTCTTGAAATGAATTTTTTATGCACCTCCATTTCTGCTCTGTTTGTAGTAACTCCTCCAGAGTGGAGTGCTCCACCTGCTGACAGCTCACAGGTTCCCCATGTGCTCCCACTTCTGCCCTGCTCCTGCAGCTGCTGCAGAGTGGCGTGCTCCACCTGCTGGCAGATCTCAGGGTTTCTGTTTGCACTTCCAGGCATTTTGCATCTTTTTTTTTTTTTTATCATAAAAGTGTAGAGAGACAAGAAAACCGAGTCAAAATATCAAATTGGGGACATGAATGGTATGTTAAACGTGTCAGTTCGGACAGCGTAAGCAAATTGAGCCCTTCCGCTTCACTAAATTGTGTATCAAGATGAATAAAAGTAGAATTTAAACTCGAGAAAGCCATGCAGACTTTCCTAATAAATTCTTTCCTCTGAATTTTCAAATAAGAGCACGTAAGATGTTGATGAATGACACGGAATATTCTGGTGTTGTTACAAATAGCATTTTATCACTTGCTTTACAGCTCAACATGAACTCTGCTCCCACATTCATGCATTTTCCCTCCAAAGGCAGACCCAAGAGAGCAGATACTTTTGACCTTCAACGAATTGGATTTGCAGCTGAACAGCTAGCAAAATGGATTGCAGACAGAACGGATGTCCATGTATGTTTTTGCTCAGTACAGTAAATATGTGTATGTGACTATGTATTATACGTACACTCAGATATGTTTATGTTGATGAGCTTGGTTTGCTAGACTGTTGTAATGAAGCAACAGGATTTCTTTTTTTGCTTTTGTTTATCTGTGGCCTTTTAAAACTTTTTCTGCTTAAAGAAAATTTTGTTTTTGCCATGCTAGATTGAACCCAGGACCTATGTAGTCTGAATATCTGAATATATATTCTACTATTCAGCTACATTCCCTGCCCGTGAAACCTGGACTGAGTAGCTGCTCTTACTAGTTCCTTACAAGAAATACTAGAGGCCTAGAGGATAAGAGCCCTTACTGTTCTTAGAGAGGGCTAGAATTAAGGGTTTTTAATTGCTTTATTGAGCTATATATTGTTTCCAGTCCCCTCCCTCCCTTCCCACACCTCTTTGATCCTCTCTCATGATCCTCATTATCCCAATTTACTCAGGAGCTCTAGTCTATTACTATTCCATGTAGATTAGATCCATGTATGTCTTTCTTAGGGTCCTCTTTGTTGTCTAGGTTCTCTGGGATTGTGAATTGTAGACTGGTTTTTCTTTGCTTTTTGTCTAAAATCCACTTGTGAGTGAGTACATATGATAATGGTCTTTCTGTGTCTGGGTTACCTCACTCAATATGATGTTTTCTAGATCCATCCAAATTTCAAGATGTTATAATTTTTTTATGCTATATCATACTCCATTGTGTAAATATACCATGTTTTCTTTATCCATTCTTTGGTTGAGGAGTATTTTATGTTGTTTCTAGGTGCTGGCTATGACAAATAATGTTGCTATGAACATAATTGAGCACACCCTCTCCAGCATAAGTTGTTATCGGTGTTTTTGATCTTGGCCATAGAATTCAGCTCTTAATACCTAGGTCAGGCAGCTAACCTATAACCTATAACTCCAGGCCTAGGGGTCCAAATACCCTCCTCTTTCCTCCTTGGGCATTTGAAATCAAATTCATACACATGTACACACACACATACACACACAAACAATACATATATTTTAATTTGATCATTATTATTTTACTCAATTCATAACAATAAATGAAAATGTAAAATATAAACAAAAATATTTACAGTCAGTTAAAGATATACTAGCAATTAGAAGTGATTCTGGCTTGTCTACCTATCACACATGTATTTAATTCTTTAGTTGTATTAATTATAAAATATAAATAGAAGATATTACAAATTGAAAGTGCACTCAAAATGAAAATAGTACTAGTTTTAAGAATACATCATTTACATAGCTTTATCTGTTATCGTTGTAGCATGTTTGCTTGGTGACTTTTATTTCTACTCCAATATTCAGGTCCAGTTCCTCTGCCTTGATTTACATACACAGATTCACTTTTCCCATAAAAATTATATAGGATGAATTTTGCTTATTATAAGCATATTGAGATTGGGAGTCTCGTGAATTCACAGAGGTTGACATTTTATAAAAAGCGACACAATACAAACTAGAATCCAGTTAAATGATGTTTAATGTTTTCACCTTTTGTGATCCAGTTCAGAGTCAAGTCATTCATTTAGTTACCATGTGTTTTAAATATCCTTTAATCTGGAGCATTTTGATAGCTTGTGGGTCCTTTTATATCTAATAGCTTATATTTATTAAGACAGTGTCCATAATCTTGTTCATCACAATTTTCTCTTAGAGTATTTGTTACCAATTCTTCCTGAATTCGCTTGTCACCATGGTGGCTAGATTTCTGGCTCTTTCTCTGAATTCCTTGTTAGGTTTCACCACTCTGTTGATTGTGGGAGACCCACTAACATTGTGAAAGATTATGTTTATTAATGATCTGCTCAAAATTTCTTTTGTAGTGTTCTTTTAAAATATTGTCCAGTAGTATGATTTTGTATGTCAAATACAACTTTTTTACCTAAGAAGGGACTTTTGTTTCTGAGGTTAGTCGTTTCTTGGTGGTTCTTTTCTGGACAGGGTCCAGCCAGCACCGTATCTTGGATATAAACTGACCGGGTGAGATCTCCCTCTATTTAGACTGTGCACACTGAGGAGAAAAACTGTGGCCATCCTTTTCTTGCCCTACTGATAGAAATTACACATCAAAAGCCCTAAACTTTCCCTGGCTCCATTCTTTGCCACTTATTCTCTCTCTCTCTCTCTCTCTCTCTCTCTCTCTCTCTCTCTCTCTCTCTCCACTTGGCATCTCTCTCCCTGCCTCCTCTCCTCCCCCTCGTCATCCCTGTCTCTTCCTACATGTCCCTGTTTTTCGTTCCCTGTACCCGTCCCTTCTTCCCCCTTTCCTCTCCCAATGGTTGTTGTTTGATATGGAGTACTTCCTGCCTTTGGAATCTGTTATCTTCTTGTTTTCTCTGCCACTTCCCTGTTACTCTTATTTCTAGTTTATTGCTATGGTTAATTAGCTGAGTGCTAAAATTGCCCAAGATTTGACTATCTTGAGTGTCCTCCCTCCCCCACATTTTTTCCCCAGGCTCCTGGTTCCGGAGGCATGGCTTCATAACTGTTTTCAAAGCATGCCCTTATTTTCTGGTACATTTATTTTCTATAGCTCTTGATTTTTCTCTGTACTCTATCTAGCATTCAATTAACCATGTCATCAGAGTATCCTGGTTCTTTTAAATAGAAAATGTAACTACAACAACGATCTGAAATTTATAAATCATGAGTTTGTTCCAATTGTCTAACTTTGTAAATCTAGCTTTTATCTAGTACATTAACATGGATGTGAATTGACAGCCTACAGGATGGAGTAAATATTTACATATTATATTTTCTGAAGACTTCCCACATATCAAGGTGTATGTGTGGCTCTTAAACTGAGTAACAAAATACCAACTCTCAATTAAAAATTAATCTGAATAAACAATTCATTGAAGAAAATGTAAATATGGCCCATAAGTACACAGAGAAAAATGTTCTTCATCATTACATTGCAGGCAAATCCAAGACCAGACTACAGTGAGATAGTGCATTATACCCAGGAAGCTGTCTAGAGCTGATATGGGATAGTTGGTGTTGGCAGAGAAGTAGAATAATGGGAACATTACTGTGCTCCTGGAGGATGTATACTGGCGCTGGCACTTCACAAACAGCTTCCTCTTTCTTCAGTTGCATGTAGAGCTTCTGTGTTATCTGTGAAAGAGTAACGAAAGTGTAGATTCCTGCAAACATATATGTGGGCACATCTCCTCATGCATGCTGTAGTTGCTTGTGAAAGTAGAGGTCAGCTCGGGTGCATACAGGAATAATTTCACTTCTGAGTTATGTTTGAATAGCTTTGTTAAACATTGCATTTAAAATCTCTAGTTGAGATAAGTTACATGTGCCTACATCTTGCCTTACTGTGTACTAGCTAGTTTGTTGTGTGATCCAGAATAGCTCTGGGCGTCATATGTAGCATTTGCATAGACCCCAGCATACAAGTAAAAGGAACAGAGTATCTCTGTACAGCCAAGTTGTTCAAAGCACATATTTTTGATTTGTTAAGAGCTCATTAAATATTGTGTCAAAACTAGGTGTGAAAAATAGGATGTCAGCTCTCTGAATTCTTGGTGGTAAGGTTAGGAATACTATAGGTCAATTATGCTTCAGTGGATGGCCCCAGTACAGTAGTCTATGGACAGCACATTGGAGAGGGACAGCACAGAAGAGAGTTAATAGCTTGTTGGTAAAAAAATAACAAATAGAGGATGGAAAGTTGAGGGCACATCCCGAAGGAGCTAAAGGGAGGCGTTGGGAATAATTATGATCAAAATACATTCATTGTGTGTATTTCTCAAAGAAAACTATAAATTAAAGTGGTGATGACTAGAATATTGCTAGAAGTATTAGTTTTTATTCTTCACTCATTTGATTATCATTTCTTTTTGCAGATTCGAGTTTTCAGGCCACCCAACTACTCCGGCACCATTGCTCTGGCCCTGTTAGTATCGCTGGTTGGTGGCTTGCTCTATCTAAGGAGGAACAACTTGGAGTTTATCTATAACAAGACTGGTTGGGCCATGGTATCTCTGGTATGTTATCACATATCCTGCTGCCTCTGTTCCTTGTGAAATTGTGTTTTATAGTAACAGAAAGAGTCAGATTGTTATTGCAGTGAAAAATAACCCAAATGAAATGGCATGTTACTTTTATAAGTAAAATAGATTAAATTTAGTATTCAGCTTAAACTATGTATATGGTTTCTTCCATTTTTTACTATTAAAATGTAGTGACTGTAGTATGTGACACATTCTAAATGTTAGTGAAATGTATCTTGAGTATGTCTCTAAGTATGGTAATGAATTAATAAGAATTAGCAGTTTGGACTAATTTGTTAGCTATAGAGATTTGGATGTTCAGTTTCCCCCAGCGGTTGTTCTTCTACCTCCACTGTACACTTGTCTTACTTGTTACACTTGTTACTGGTTATAGAACGATGAGACACAGACCTTTCTGTAATGAACCAGCTGTGGGGCTACAAACTGGTAAACACACACGTACAGTGCAAAGTTGAATAGGCTGTTTTGGAATACACAGGGAAGGTGCCATCCGGAAGGGAAGGGAAAATTGGACAGGCAGCCTAAAGTGAGACAGCAGCTGAATTTTGAAGAGCAATGGAATTCTGAAGTAGTTATGGACAATGATGGGCAGAACAAGATAAAAGTGAACTGTCGTGTGCAGTGTCATGGCAGTGGGGAGCACAGAAGGCGTTCTAGGCATACACCGTGGGATTAAACTGATGTTAGGACGTTACACTTCCAGCAGTGGGCAGTGACTGAGAGCGCCTCTGAAAGGTGGGTGATGGGTCCAGGCCATGTTAAGACCAATCCAGAGGGCTAGAGAGATGGCTCAGTGGTTAAGAGCATTGTCTGCTCTTCCAAAGGTCCTGAGTTCAATTCCCAGCAACCACATGGTGGCTCACAACCATCTGTAATGAAGTCTGGTCTTCTCTTCTGACCTGCAGGCATACACACAGACAGAATGTTGTATACATAATAAATAAATAAATATATTTTTTTAAAAAGACTAATCCAGAGAATGTGCTCTTACCTCATGTTCTACAAAGCTGGATTTTTGTCTTTACCTAAAATCATCCTTTTTATTATTTTTAAAAATAATTAGCTAATAAAGGGGCCAACCAGATTGTTTGGTGGTAGAGGCTCTTGCTGCTGACATTGTCTACCTACTTGAGTCTTCAGAGTCGGTGTGTAGAATGAGGGTGACAGCTGCAGCTTGTCCTCCGACCTCTACATGCTCTGACACTGTGTCCCCTAAAGAATAAGCATAAGATATTAAGAATTAGTGCAATAAAATGCAAAACGCCTTGAAAAGTGGTGTGATTACTATTTAAGACTTCAGTTGAAATATTAGTATTAAATTATAGATTACAAGGATGGAGAGATGACTCAGTGGTGAAGTAACACTGCTTAATCTCCAGAGGTCTTGAATTCAATTCCCAGTACCCATATGGCATCTCACAACCATCTATAACTGTGGTCTACAACTGCCTTTTGGGATCTGATGCCCTCTTCTGGTGGGCATATGTATCTGCAGACAAATCACTGAAGATAAAATAAATAAATAAGTATTTTAAAAAACAAAATTCTCCTCTTCAAAAAGTGTACATTATAAATAGAGACTCAAAATTTGTATTACAGAAGTAGGCTTAAACTATTACTGGAAAAATAGAAATATTTCCAAATATATGAAGAATTATTAAATTTTCATTTTTCAGTTAATTTGAAATATATGCTAGGAAAGCAAAATTTGTAACACTGGTTTAAGGAATTGTCTGATGTCTTATATATATGTATGTCTGCATATGATAGGAGTAGCAGATAAAGGCTAACTTGGTCCCGGCTCACGCACTGTTCCTATGTCTTAAGTTGTTCAGTATCATATTTAAGTTGATGGGGATTAGCTTAAGATGCATGTTGTAATCTTCAGAGGAATAGCTGGGAAAAAAGACAGAGATACCGTTAAAAACTCAAGGTATGGGTTAAAGTGGAAACTACTATAATTAGCACAGAGGTAGATATGGAAACAACACAGGGAGAAAGCCATGTGACATAAAAAAATGAGAGACTTAAGTTCAGTCACATCAATGTGTTCATTGCATTACGTGCGAACTTGTTTAACATGTATTGATGAAGCAGAGGTTGCCAGACTGGATCCGTTAATGCTGTAGTGATGGAGGAAGGTCATTGGCTAATAAAGGAACTGCCTTGGCCCATTTTATTGGTTAGAAGATAGGTGGGAGGAGTAAACAGAACAGAACGCTGGGAGGAAGAGGAAGTGAGCTCAGACTCCACAGCTCTCCTTTCGGGAACAGATGCCTCAGAGAGATGCCATGCTAAGCTCTCCTGGGCAGACGCACGTGATGAAGCAAGCCGCCAAGTTAGACATCCTGAACCTTTCCCGGTAAGACCGGAGCTCACAGATTATTAGAGATGGGTTGATCGGGATGTGAGAATTAGCCTGTAAGGGCTAGAGCTGAAGGGCCAAGCAGTGTTTAAAAGAATACAGTTTGTGTGTTGTTATTTCGGAGCATAAGCTAGCCAGGCTGCCGGGGTCCTGGGGATGCAGCCCCGCCGCTCATATTACTACACTGTAGCAAACTGGCCTGGATGCTACCAGGCCAGTGTATTCAGGAGCATGAGGTTTAGTATTGCATATCATATTTCTTCATGTTTAAATGACCTTGTTAGAAGAAATAACAAAGCTGGTTCTAAAGTTCATATAGAAAAGCAAAAGCTTTGGAATATTGAGGTAATTTTTCTAAAAGAAGAAAATCAGAGGCCTCAAATGATTTTGTCTTACCTAAGGCTGTTGTGATTAGAGTAGCGTGGAACCGGCCTGTGACTTCACACCTAGCCATGCTGGTAAGCTTTCAACTGAAGAAAATGTAGGAAGCTGTGTGAACACCCTTCTTTCTTCTGCACAGCTCTCTATAATTCCTTCTATGTTCGTGCAGCCAGGTCTCATGGTGTCTTTAAGAGAGAATGGGACCTTACTCATTCCATCATGAGGATGGATAGGA
The DNA here is from genome assembly GCF_018167655.1 of Microtus oregoni. Lineage (NCBI taxonomy): Eukaryota > Metazoa > Chordata > Mammalia > Rodentia > Cricetidae > Microtus > Microtus oregoni. The sequence continues at coordinate 2,249,254 of NW_024544709.1, read as the reverse complement.
AATTTCTTCCTGTTTAGGGATAGACTAAAAATCCTGAATATCAGCAGGAAACACTCATGGCTTACGGTATGAGCATGAGTGTACTCCAGGATTCAAGGTTGGATTAAAAATGTAAAACTACAAATAAAAAAAAAGAAGAAGAAGAAGTGCTGGGAACTCTGACTGGTTTTGGCCCTGTTGTCAGAGGACTATGAGAATGGCTTGTGTTGTTTCCCACTGTTTTTAGAATTCAGTTTTTAGGTTTTTCCATATAATCTAGTATGCAAACTTGACTAGGAATGTGGAGTTAAAGGAGCAGACAGATCTAAAATTTTGCATGTACAATCTAAGCATTGCTGGTGGCATGTGCTTTCAGTCCTTAGGACCAGTTTCTGAAGTGCCCATGAGCTCCTCAGAGTCTGTCATAATTTCAGTAGCACTCCCTAGAATGTCTAAAGGATGCATTTTGCTGTTCATGAGCTGCGTCCCGCTCAGTTACTTCCATCTGCACATGCTAGTTCATTGAGTTTCTGGTTGTCACATCTATTAAGGCTGGGAACAGAGCTGTAGCAGCCTCTACTCACTTACTGAGCCTGTGTGAGGTAGCATTGCTGTGTGAGTACCAGATAAGGAAGAAGGCAAATCCAGCTCGGGCTGGATCAGCAGAGCAGCAGAGCAGCTGGTCTTAAGCCCTACAAAAGGGAAATGCATTTTGGGGGTGGGGTGGTTAGGCAGTGTTTAGGAGGGAAAAAGTCTTGAATGAGAGTGGAAGAAGTTACTCAGCTAAGGTGTCTCAGCCAGGTCTCGTGATAATGTTTCCATGGGACTGATAAATGCCTTATCTGAGGTCCCTAAATGACCAAGAATACTCATGTAAGCGTGGGTGGGTTAGTATTGTCATCCTTGAATCCTTGACTCAACTTTCTCCAGGACATTTGATAGAGTAACTGTATACCAAGTATAGCATAGGAGAGGCATTCTACCGTTCTCCACTGCTGTGAGCCCTTTCGATTACTTACCTTAACCTTGAAAGATGAACACACAGGGTTTTCTATGAACTCTTCAAATATTAAACAGAGAAAGCTAAGATGACTAGAAGGCAAATGGAATTTAAGACATATAGAAAATAATTGACTTATTATTTCATAATAAATAAATGCAGATGAAGAGTTTAAGCCTTTGGCTAAGGATGCATATAGCTTGAAAGTAAAAGACTTATAGGGTCTGTATGTAGATGGTAATTAAATGAGAGCAAGAGTGCCTATACTTAACATATAAAATGCAGAAGAAAGACGGGTGTTATATAACAAAAGGAGCCAATTCACTAATGCTTCTGTAAGGTATGTTCACAGCTTTGGAGGATTTAAGTACAGAAAAGAAACGTTAGTAGGAGTAAGGGAAGAAATAGTCAGCCTCCCTTAGGGCATTTCAGTTCCCTGCTTTTAACAATGGAGAAATCAACCACACAGAAGACTATTAAGGAAACAGCTGATGTGAGGAACACTATAGAACAAAAGAACTCAAGAGACGTAAACAGGAAACACTTTGCAGCAGCTGCAGAATACAGATTATTCTCAAGTACGCAGAAGACTTTTTCTTGGATAGGTTGTATATTGGAATACAAAATTAGGTCTTAATAAATTTAGTAATACAGAAATCATATTAAGTATTTTTTCTGACAACATTGGTGTGAAACTAGCAGTCAGAAAAATCAGAAAATTTACAAATATTTGCAAATTAGCAAACTTCTGAACAATTACTGATCAAAGAAGGAGATTAAAAAACGAAAATGTAAACTCAAATGGTCAGAGGGAGACTGGAAGGAGAGAATAATGTAATTTTATTTTAATTAAAAGCAAGTGCAGCATAGCCAAACCTTTACAGCACAGCAGAACCCTTTTAGAGTTAACTTACAGCAAGTCACAAGAAAGCCAGAGCTTGCGATGAACAGCCTACTGTAAAGAAAAAGGATAGAGGAAAGCCAGAATTCACAAAAGACAAAATCAGATTTCAGCAAGACTTGGAATAGATGGCAAATTCAGTCCAGGCCTCTATAAAACTTTTTTTTTTCTGATAAAATGACAACAATGAGAAAAACTCACATAAAGAGAGGTTGCATCATAGTCTGTGCCTTACTAATAAGAAGGACTATGAGCAACACTATAAACACTGTACACTAGCGCCTTCTTAGCGCAGTAGGCAGCACCTCAGTCTCATAAAAACTGTACACTGTCAAATTGGATGACCTTAAGGAGGTAGGTATGTTTCTAGACACATAGAACCTATGAAGGCTAAACCAGGAAGGGATAGAAAGGCTGCACATACTAGTAATGAGAAAATAGATGAGTGTTATCAGTCTAGAACTAGAAAAAAATGGCTTCTCTGAATTCTATCAAACATGAAAATATTAATGCTACTATTTTTTGCTTTACAAAAATAAAAAAAAAACTCCAAAAAATTATAAGACCACCAGTACCCCCAAAGTCAGACCAAATACTCTAAGAAACTACAGGCCAATATTCCTGAATAGCATAGATTCAGAAATCGTCAATAAATTATTGGTAGACCAAATACCAATACTACATTTAGCAAACCACAAGTGTGATTACATAAGACTTAAGATTTATCTTCAGATGTAATATGGTTGATTATATGCAAATACATGGTAATAATATGTAATATTAGCAGAAGGAAGACTCACATCCTTGTGATTATTTCTGTATTGAAAGTCTTAATTATGTAATCTTAAAAATTACTATGGGAGCAAAGTTTTTCAGTATAACAATAATTTTATGTGACTAGAATTTACCTCATACTTAGTGGTGAAAATCTTAAAGCTTCTCCGAGAGCAGGACCTGGACATAGATGCTGACCCTGCCATCTGTTCTCAACATTGTATTGGATAACCAGAGCAGTTAGGCGAGAGAGAAATGGATGTTATTTATACAAACAAACCAACAACACAAAGAAGTAAGCTTCCCTACAGAAAACTAAAGATACCCTGATATGGGATTCCCTTCTGTATGCTGTGATTACCATTAATGAATAAAGAAAATTGGCTTGGCCTGATAGGGTAGAACAGAGATAGGCGGTGAAGCCTTAACTGAATGCCAGGAGAAAAAAAGGGCGGAGTCAGAGAGAAGCCATAGAGTCGCCAGAGTTAGATGCTGGGAACTTTACCATACAGATTAAGAGAAATGGGTTAAATTAATATAAGAGTTAGCCAATAAGAAGCTAGAGCTAACAGGCCAAGCAGTGATTTAATTAATACAGTTTCTTTGTGAATATTTTGGGTCTAAGCAAGCTGGGCAGCTGGAAACCAACAAGCGGCCTTCTCCAACAACACCCAAACCGAAAAAACCTTAGTCAGTATTTACAACTTTCAGTAATAGGTGATCTAAAGAATTAATAAAATATTTTCAGCCAGGTGGTGGTGGCGCACGCCTTTAATCCCAGCACTCGAGAGGCAGAGGCAGGCGGATCTCTGTGAGTTCAAGGCCAGCCTGGTCTACAAGAGCTAGTTCCAGGACAGGCTCCAAAGCTACAGAGAAACCCTGTCTCGAAAAAACAAAACAAAACAAAAAAATATTTTCAAAAATTAATAGTGACTATACACTTAATAAGATTTTATCTAAAAGAAAATAATCTTGCAGTAGTAGCAAAATGAATAAAATAATTAATAATAAAGATAACTAAAGAAACAAAAAAACTTCATACACTAAAAAATAAAGATGGTAAGAAAGTAATATAAAAAGGCAAAATGAAATGGAAGAACTTACATTGTTAAAATGATAAAACTTAGAAGAATGTACAGATTCAATGTAATTAGCCCTTATGGCTTCTTTTCTTTTTACACAGAAATGGAATAGTACAATTAAGGTTTTATGGAACCACAAGACTGGATAAAAGGGCAAACCTATAGGCATCACACTTTCTGATTTAAAATCTTTCAAAGCTGTAAACATTTAAAAGAGTAAGCTATTAATATGAAAACAGATGAAAAGAGAAATGGAAATGAAGAAAGAACTTGGAAGTAATTCTACATCTGTATAGTCAGCTGATGTTTAGTACGGGCAACAACAATACATGTTAGAGAAAGGATAGTGTTTTCATCAACGGTGTTGGAAAAACTCTACATCATCTTGCAGAATAATGGAACAAGACCATTTTTATACAATACGGTAAAACTCAAAATGAATTAAATATTACTGAATGACTTTATTCCTAGGTGGTTGGTTAATAATAACCTTCCCTTTCATTTCCTTTTCTCCCATTTTATAAAATGAGATTTTTTTTTATTCTGTACTCTTCTGAAAATCTTCCTCAGTTCTCAGACTTGTCTATAGAGTTTATAATACCTCTGACATATAGAATTACTGGTATTGTGGCAAATGATGATAATTTGACTTTTGCTTTCCTGATTACCTTTTCTTTTGATTTTATTGCTCAAGCTAAGACTTTGACCATTGAATAAGAGCTGAGAAAGTTCGTATCTTTCTTTGTGTTGTTTCTGATTTTAGAGGAACATTTTCGTATTTTCTACTAATTAGTATAAAGTTGGCTGGCTGTATTTTACCGTGTATAGTAATTAACTTTGTTGAGCTAAGTTCTTTCTATTCCTAGTTTTTCTGAGGTTTCATTTTGAAAGTACTTTGTTGAAGGCTTGTTCTGATGTTGTATTCAAATTGATTTCTCTCCTCGAACATAATTACCTTATATAAATTTGTATTTGTTGAAACATCCTTGAACCTTTTGACTGATGGATATTCCCTTTGATGTGTGATTGTGTATACTTTTTCAGTACTTACAGGCAATTTTCCATGTGTTTTCATCAGTATTTGTGAACTATAATTTTCTTTCATAGTTGTTATCTCTTTACTTGTGTTTGATATGAAAATAGTAATAGATTGATTCATAAATGATTTTAAGTGTTTTTTCCTTCCTATTGTAATAGTTTGAGCAGCATTATTGGTTATTTTGTCGGTAGAATCCAGTGATGCATCTAACTGAACTTTAGCAGTTTTTATTTGGAAACTTTTTTTATTATTATTTCAGTCTTCTGTTTAAATTGCTTATTTTATCTTTGTTTGATTTTGTTGATGTAAATTTGCCTATTTTAGATTTTCCAATTAAAATCCTCTTAATTTCATTAGTATCTATTGTAATGTTTTTCTTTTTCACTTTATTTTTATTAATTGGGCGTCTTTGTTACTTTTCTTTTGCTTTTGTTGTTTTGGTCATTTTTGTGAATCACTTAAAGGCTAGTTTCATTGCACTGTCATTTTAATTTCTCTTCATTTTCTGCCTTGATCATCATTGCTTTCTATTTATTTATTTATTTTCATTTTTGTCTTATCCTCATTTTTCTAAGACCTTAAAATGCATTAGTAAGATATGTTGATATTTCTCTAAGCTTTAAATTTAGGGATGTGCAATTATACATATTCTTTCTTAAGACCATTCTTATTGTATCTCACAGCTTCTTGTATATTAAAGTTTTCTATGTGTTCATTTTCTGTATTTCTTGGAGTTTGAAATTTGCCCCCTGATTTCTTAGGAACAGTTTTACTAGGTGGAGATGGATGTGTTGCTCTGTTTCTGTGAGTTTATATATGTTTTCTGTAATTTCTTTCATATTTCTAATTTTATTTCATTGTTATCAAGTGCAGTGCAATACTTTTTTTCAGTTTTTCTTTCATCCTTCCTTTCTTCCTCCTTTTTTTAAAACTTATTTTACATACCAATCTAAGTACCCACTCCTCCCCTTCCTCCACCTTCCTACCCCATGCCCCTTCCACTCCTCAGAGAGGGTAAAGCTTCCAATTAGAAGTTAACAAAGTCTAGCACATTACTTTAAGGCAGGACCAAAGCCCTTTCCACTAGATCTAAGCTAAGCAAGGTATCCCTCAGTTTCTTATATCCTCAAGTATGGCCTGTTTTAGAGAAAAGTTTTGTGGTCTTTTAGTACTGAGAAGGTGTAGTCTGCAATGTTGTGGTTTGAATATTTTGTCCAAGTCTGTTATATCATTTTCATGCAAATTGCCCTTTATTTCTGATAACTTCTTTATTGATGCTTTGTCCAGATAAAGTAGTGGTATATGTGAAGATCAGTCCATGATTTTATGCACAGGTTTTTTTCTATGAAGTTGTTTGGGCTGATATTTGGTATATCATATATATATATATATATATATATGTGTGTGTGTGTGTGTGTGTGTGTGTGTGTGTGTGTGTGTGTAATGCTTATATACAGTCGTATATAGTCCTGATAGGGAGTTATTGTATTGAACTGCTCTTCTTTATCTCTTTAATTTTTTTATGAGGTATTGAGATACTAGTGTAGATACTCATGCTTGCTTTCTGGTGGCACTTGCTTGAAATAACTTTTCCATCTTTAATTTTAAGTGCGTGTTCAGGCAGTATGTAGAGGGGTGTGTTTTTTAAAATCTGGTCTGTCAGTCATTTGAGGTAAGGGATTGATGCCATTAACTTCTTGTTATTATTGGAAAATATGTCATGATTTTCTAATTATGGTAGAGCCACACCGCTTTGAATATGATAGCTCTCCTTTGATCTTGAAAGTTAAGCAGTCTTGGCCCTGACAATGGAGAAATGAGTGAGTGAAAATTTTGTGTACCTAGATGGGTTGTGATAGATGAGAGAGGTATGGTAGTGTTGAGGTTTGGTTTTGGTTTGGTTTGGTTTTATTTTTTGTTTTATTGTTTGTTTTGGTTTCTTTGAGACAGGATTTCACTGTGTAGCTCTGCCTGTCTTAGAACTGTGTAGACCAGGCTGACTTCGGATTCACAGAGATCCATCTGTCTCTGCTACCAGATTTCTGGGATTAATGGTGTGTGTCACTGAGCCTGGCCATGTTGAGGTTTTGAATTTTAATGAAACAGTAGATTTCTTTAAAATATAAAATGGACTACCCAGCTTTGAAAATTGCTTCCTTCTCAGAGTAAACTCTGGCCAATAGCTAGTTAACGAAAAGGAAACCATATCCATATATGAATCGTACAGATAATACAAACAAAAAACAGCAATAGATGCATGTGCATATATAGTATTAAATGAGTTATAAATAAGGATCCTGTTTACACCAGAAAAATAAAGTAGAGAATATATCATAGTTTATGGAAACTTTAGCAGTTATTATTCTGTAAATAATAAAAGCTACAATATTAAAAATATTTTAAGAATATTATAATTTAGAGAAGACTAAAGCATAGTGTATCCAGGCATGTTGCAAACTGCACTTATGATAATGAAAGCAGAAATCCTATAGGAAGTATGGCAAATTAGCACCAGAATTTTAAAATAAAAAGCATAAAATAGGAAGCAGTATGTCATGTGACAGGCTAAGCATTATGAGTCTTGTTAATTGTAAAACATCACAATAATTGTTTAGAGGAGAAATAGATTGTCATTGTGAATATAATTAGATGCCACAGAAATCATAATCAATCACAATTTTAAAAGGTTAATAAACTGTGAATTCATGTGAACATTGTTAATTAGGCACTGCTTATCTGGCAATAACCATAGTAGACATCTTTGTAGTAAAGGTTAAAATTATGCTTAATTTTGTTTCATTATTCTTCATTTTACTCTTTAAATTAGTCATATGTTCAATAAAAATATTAGGGTAAAAGTTAGAATGAAATTCGTTATTGACATGATTTACTTTTAATATAGTTGTCATGTGAAGGTTTAAGGCAGTTTTTGAAGAACCTACAATAGTAGACTTTAGTAGTATTGATGTATAGGTGTCTTAGATATGGCACAATTTGAATACATAATTAAGTCTCTTTTATAATAGGAAGAAAGTACATGGTAGTGAAATATCTTACATTTCCTGTAGGAAGAAGAAAAGCTTAGAGGACTAGATACATATGTCAAAACATAATATATGTGTGTCTGAAAATGTCATGGTGAAACCTATAAATATTTCCAATTAAAATAAAATATTGTGAAAAGTTAAGATAGCTGAACTATCTATGGTTAGCATATTAAAATCAGACATGTGTAATGCAATATGTATAATCTAGTAGCATACTTGTCCAGCTTCTTCTCACTTTGCCTATATCCAATAGCCTTTTATGTCCTTCATACTTCACATTTTATTTTCACCAAGTCATTAGGGATCATTAGAACTGAGATGGGATTCACAGGGCGGACTGAAAGCACACAGACCAGACCCCACAGAGCAGTCTAGGAGAGACTCTGGGCAGTAGGCCCTCTTGGCAGCTCCCAGCAGGTCTCTCTTCTCCAGGAACATGCAGTTTAGATATCCACACAGAATCTCTGTGTCTTTCCAGTATCATGAAATATTGTATGTTTGATTTCATGTTTTTAAGAGTAAAGAAGGCAACACCTATCTAAGAAAGTTATTTGTTTTGTATTAATTGAGTTAAAGTGAAGGAAAATAAATAAACATTGGGTAAACTGTGTCATGTCAAAAAGTAAGTTAAGTTTTGTCTTGACTGGATTTGAGGTTGCTTATTTCAGCAAATACCCAAATTTATTTGTAAAAGTACAGTTTGTCTTTGAAAGTGTTGTTGAATAATGTGGGAAGACCTGTATATGTGTTGCTTTTATTGGTTAATGAATAAAGAAGCTGCTTTGGCCTGTGATGGGGAGAATAAAGCTAAGCAGGAGAACTAAACTGAATGCTGGGAGAAAACAGTAAGAGTCAGTGAGAAGCCATGTAACAACTGTAAGAGATAGCTACTTCCAATGGAGCCTACTGAAACTTTGTCAATAGGCCACGACTTTGTGGTGATGCACTGATTAATAGAGATGGGTTAGTTTACAAGAGCTACCTAGAAATACCCTTAAGCTACTGGCCAAACAGTAGTGCAAATAATATAATTTTTGTGTGATTATTTTGGGAGTCTTGGCAGCCGGGAATAAACAAGCAGTCTCACCCAACAGTTGAAATTTTCCAATTCACTAGTACTTAAAGAATATCATATCAAATCTGGCCTTTGTTTCAAACCAAAAGGATAAATAGTAGTCAGTTTTCTTCTTTGAACTCTCATAGCGTATCAGACAGCAATAATGATAAGTATTATTATTTATTGAATTTATGTGTGTGTTGCAGGAATTATGCAAAGAAGTTTATATTATTATTTTACAGGAAAACAAAGAGTCAATTAAAATCAACTTGCTACAGTTTGTGCAGCTGGAAACTCTCTGAACTGGAATTTGAACCTAATTACCTGTATTCTCTACTGAGAAAGCTGGCTGTGTCTAAAATCAGGAACATTTTTTTTTTTTAATCTCGGGTATTAGTTCACTGGACACATCTGTGTCATGTGCATAGTTTTGTTGAGTTTTACTTTGAAACCTTATGAACTAGTTACCTTGGCATAGAAGACTATATTCTAACATTTAAAAATACGTACCCGACAAGGGAATCTTGGCATGTGAACCACTCTCCATAAGAGCCATTTTGAAGTCACTAACAGAATTCTAGAACAGACGTTTTCAGACAATACATTTTCAGTTCTATCATGATGATAAATTGATCTTAAAAAAGTAAACTGCCTACATTTTTATATCTCTTCCTTTCTTTAATATAGAGATTAAACTCTCACACCCTTAGGTTGTAGTGCACACCTTTAATGCCAGCACTTGGGAGACAAAGGCAGGTGGATCTCTGTTAAAGGCCAGCCTGATCAAAGTACAGTGAGTTCTAGAAAAAGCCAGAGCTGTAACAAAGAGAAATTCTGTCTGGAAACAGCCTCTTACCCTGTGCTATTTTCTAGGAAAAAAAAATAATAAGTCTAGGTACTACTAGGTGTATGTTTTATAGATGATCTTTAAAAACATGCTTCCCAAGAAATTAATTAGTGTTATAAGCCCTTACCACTGAGTACACTGTCCTGTAAGGGTAAAAATTAAATTTACTACTGTACTTACTTTATGTTTTTGGTTCATGACTCGAATAAGAATATACTGTATATTGCAAACAGGAGGAAATTATTCATCATGATTTTTATATAGAATGGACAGAAAGATTTGAACTTCCTGGCAAAGAGGAAATGAGCTCTGGAGGTATTAACACATACATATTGCATAGCTTCCTAGGTTCTAAGTTATATTACAAAAGTGAGACAGGTAGATTTTACTGTCTCATAAGCTTCTTGAGTAGAAGACAAAATTATTCTTAAATACTTTCTATTTATTGAAGGCAACAATGGTTCCCTGGAACCGAACCCAGGTCATTGGTTCATTCTCCGTTTATTCTACTTTCCTTTTAGTTGGAGGATTAATTGTTTCCTGATTTATGGTGTTGTTATAGAATGATTGAATACAATGCTGAATTATAGCAGTATATAATTTCAAGGAACGTAGAACAAACTTAAAGATTGTAATTTTCCAAAAGTGGTGTTGCTTGAAATACAAGAATGGGTTAAAATTGTGTCGTTCGTAGTGCATAGTGCAGAGCTGCATGACACCTCTAGTTTTTCACAGATTACTGTCATTCTAACCTAAGCAATATTAGTGTGGTGAATAGTGACATTCATTTCAAACACAAGAGAAAACATCCCAAGGATCTGCAATTAAAAACATGAAAGATAAGACATCATTAAAAGTCTAATAAGCCAGCCTTATTATCGCAGTAAATCACAGTGGGATAGAAGTTCTTTCTGTCTGCTCCTACTGATGAGCTGTGCTAGTAGATTCTCACACCCAATTGTTTCTCCCGCCTCAAAGAAATTATATCAGTTTAATTACTTAGATTTTATGAGAAGCTTAAAGGCTGAAGATTAGTATAAATTCCCAGACAATTTTCACATTCAGGAAAGGCCCTTAAGCCTTAAACACATTGTGATTTGTTGGAGTAAACATTCAAAGATATTGAGTGGCTCTGATTTCACAGAGGGTAGAAAAAAACCTCCTCCCTTATGTATTTCAATTAATTAATTAGCTAATTAATTAATTTTAGATTTTCAAGACAGGTTTCTCTGTATAGCCCTGGCTGTCTTGGAATTTTCTATGACTTTACCTGGGTTTCTTCCTCTTCTTCACTATTCCTATTATTCTCAAATGGTCTTTTCATAGTTTCCTAGATTTCCTAATTTTTTGTGTCTGGATTTTTTTAAATTAAAATTTTCTTTAACCGGGGTATCCATTCTTCTATCTCTATTCTGTACCTTGAGCTTTGTTGGAGAAGCTCGCTTCTGAGGTTCCTCATCATGTTTCTAAATTTTTCATTTCATTTAGCAATATATTGTCCTGGTGTTATTATTGAATATATTTTTATGTTGGTGTCTAGGCATCTGGATTTGGGTTGATTATAATTGTAGGTATTGCTATCTGGTCTTGTGTTTGCTAAGTGTGTGTTTTGTTCCTTGGTTTCTGTTGCCCTCTCTGGTTCTTAGAGTGTGGTGACTGTGTATTGCTTCTGTGATCCTTCTCGGTGTGGCCATGAGGGGTCTTAATGTCTTTCTAGGTATTGGAAGCTAACACTGAGAAATGGGGATGACCTAGAAGAGGGATGGTGTTGAAGAGTAGAGAGAAGAAAGCTTGGTGTGAGACCAGGACCTGTGTAGACCTTTGGGAACAGGGGCAGAGAGGAATGAGAAAAAGGTAGTCTGCTGCAAGGATGGAGTTAAGACTCCAGGATTGGGAATGGCAGAGAAGAGGGAGAGGTAAAATAGCCCACCTGATTCCCTAGCCAGCATGGCAGAAGTATTTTCAGGAAGTGTCTGTGGGAGTAGCTGAGACATAGGATGGGGTGTTAGACAAGTTAATGAGATAGATCTGTGAGATCTCTTGGGAATAGGAGCAGAGAAGAAGGAAGGGCACAATAGGTGGTTTGCAAATCTGCCAGCTGGAGTGAAATATGGGAGACTGTCTGAAGGAGTTGGTCGCTGAAACGAACGGATGGTAGAGGAAGGCTGTATGTAGGAGAAGATCCGTGTAATCGCTGGGAATAGCAGTTGCATTGTTTTATTTTAAGGATATGTAATAATAAAATCATATAATCTTACTTAGAATTCTGAATACTTATATTGTTTCGTACCTATAAAAGACTTTATCTGGGAGGCATCTAGATAGCACAGTCTGCAGATGCTCAATGTCCTGTAAATGTCTACATTAGAATCATTTATAGGTTAATAAGTACCATGTAAATGCTTATTACGTTTTACCATGTAGGGACAAATACCATGGAAAACATATGTCTACATGTTTCAGAGTAGTCAAAATTTCCTAAAATTGTTTCTGATTTCTAATTAATTGAATTTACATGTGTAATTCACTGATATAGAACTATAACTATATTTGAATTTTTTCATTAACAGCTAGTATTTGATTAATTCCAAGGCCTGAAAATACTTGTAGTCTTCCATAAATTTTGTTTTTTGTTTTGTTTTATTTTATTTTATTTTTTTTCGGAGACAGGGTTTCTCTGTGGCTTTGGAGCCTGTCCTGGAACTAGCTCTGTAGACCAGGCTGGTCTCGAACTCCCAGAGATCTGCCTGCCTCTGCCTCCCAAGTGCTGGGATTAAAGGCGTGCGCCACCATCGCCCGGCTTCCATAAATTTTGTATAAGAAGATAAAAAACTTTTTTTAAAGTTTGTCTCTGATGCTAAGTAGATATATCTATGAAACAGCTACAGAAGTGAAAGTGAGAAATGATAAAGTGTGTTTTGTTATTTTATTCATCTTTTTAAGTATTTGAAATGTAAACCAGTTTCACCAAGTGAACTATCTTATGAAAGCCCATTGCTTCAAGTTGTTAAATGTATAGTGCCGTGGACCATGCTTGGACTTGGAGAGCCTCCAGAGCTGAGTAGCCCATTTTGGAAAGCATAAACGTACGTGTTAGGAGCAGCACTCTTAGTTTATCACAGGGTTCTAGAAACTTCTCTTTGTGAGAGGGTTGGCACAATATATTGAGTTCTGTTGAATGCTTGCCAGGTTTACAAGGACTAAAAGTCAGTATCCCTTGCAACTGTGAGACAGAAGTATGTCTTTGTAGACTTGGGAGCACGCACGACAGTGCTGGAAGGGTTTGTTGAAAGAGTGGAAGCGAAGCGAACAGACAGTTTAGATTTGAAGACATGGTTATTTTTACTAACCATGTTATTAGACTCCAGTTGAGGAGTTAGTACATTTTAATTTTTCCTTCTTCTGCTACCTTATTTAGATCAGTTTCAGAATAACAGTTGTGAGTTTACCTTTCCTTTGTTCAGGTGTTTATTGAATACCAAGAGAGTCTGAAAATTTGCCTTGTACTGAGAACTTTCAAGAACTTAGGGTGACACAAAGATAAGCAATGATAAAGCGGCACACAAAGCCTGCCTTCAGAATCCTCCTTGTACAGTGAGGAAGGTCAGGTAGGCGTGTGTACTCATGCTGTGCTTTATAGTGAGCTTTGATAGCATGCTCAAATCTTAGTTTTCCAAATAGAGCTTCTTTTAGACTGGGTTAAGGTCCAGCCTGAGGAGCCTGAAATACTTCCCAGTGGAATAACCTTTGAAGCTACTCCTTGAATGAGCAGCATTCTCTGAGTGACTCTTATTGTTGCTGTTTATACTGTGTTCGTTTTAGCCCAACTTTTGGTCTTCATCCAGTGTTTAAAAATTTATATTTTAAATACCCAAGTATCTGGTTTTGTAGAGAAACAAAAAAAAATCAGGAAATAATTTAGCAAACACTTCAGGCATATAGTGTCTTAACATATTTACCAAGGACAAAATACTTTTAGAACCCCAGATGCAAGGTAGATTCTTTTTTTAATACTATGATGTGACACTTCCAGTTTGGGATCCAGTTTCTGTCTGTTCAAGACATGATAGCACATAGATTTGAACTTTGTCAGGGTCGTAGCCTAGCCATGATTCAGTAGATACCTTGTTAATTAAGGGATCACATTTCAACATTGTAATTGGTAATTATTGAGAAACTTGAGTAAATTTAGCAAACCAAATCGAGACATGAGAGAGAGAATATCTGCATTATATGCTATTGAGTCCATTCTTAACACCTTCATATAATAGATAGCTAATTCTCCCAAACGATTAAGAAGTAATAGTCTTATCATATAAATACTTAGATCAATAAGAATAGAAATTTTCTTAGGTTTCTGAAACAAAATAACTGCTTTTTTAGTTATGACACAGGTATTTAAAAATAAAATAATAAGTCAGTTCTCATGAATATAAATGGAAATATTTTCAACAAAATTTTGATTTTTATCATTAAAATAGTAATGTGAGTTATATTTTTATTTCAATAATAGAAGCCCACTTTAATATAAAAATTTAATAAAATTTTCTACACTAATATGAAAAAAGAATCATGATCTTATATATATGAGCATTTGCTAGATTTAGCACCATTTGGCATAAAAGTAAATGAAAGATGGGTAGGAAGGGATCAGTCAATTTGACAATGAAACATTCTCTAAAGATCTTAATTCACAAATTTTGACATCTCTGAGATGAAGAATAAGATGCCTCTTATTGGAAGTTTTATCGTGGGGTCTGGATGTGCATAAATGGAGAGGGGAGAGAATATGAATGAGAATGAATAGAAATACAAGAGCTAGTGAGTAATTCAGCAAGGTTGAAATACTCAATATACATAAATTAGCAATATAAAATATTCAGATGCTTTAACCAAATAAAAGAAAGTTTTAAAGAAATCACACATTGTCAGACTGTCAGAAGCACTCCCATGTCAGTTCAATAAAAGGTAAGTAAACTATACCAAGATTGTTATTAAAAGATTGTTTTAAGAAAAGGGACTTAAGCAAAGGTAGAATGTAATCACCAATTGGATGCTTCCACAGTGTAACAATATGTGTTTTTTACTGTGGGAAATTTTGTGACAGTTGACAAGAGATACTAATATTGCTGAAAATGCAAAGAGCAAAGAATAGAATAAGCATAACTACATAAAAGTAAAGCTAGAATGATTGAAAAATGGTACTTAAAAACCAACATAAACTGTATATTCTTAGTAAAATTTTCTTCATTTCACAGCAAGATACACAGAACACAGTTGTCTAAAAACATGTTCAAGGTTATACAATCATGCATTTTGAGACAAGTAAGTTTTACATGCAGTGGAAGTGCCAAAAACATGAACATACCTCTCACCTACAACCTGGTATAAGACAGCAAACTGAATTATCAATCTATTAGGGAGTGTAATGTTTTCAACAGAAGGTGTAGGTATGCATTGTTAGAAAAGAATATCCTAGAACAAAAGATGAAGTGTAATAGAATAAATAAATGAGCTTTATTAAAGTTCAGAACTGTTTGCTATGTGACACTAATATAATGAAGGGAATAGCATCCTTTTGCTAAGTCTTACTTGCCCTCTGTGTATTTAAAAAAAAAAAAACCTGTATTCACAAGTATAAAGAACTTCACCAAGTCAATAAGAGTAGGGCAGGTAACCAAATATTTAAAGACGAAAGACTAGCACTGTGTTCTTGTTCGTTGTGATGGTTCATAGAGACTGTGTCCTCATGAATCATGCATTTTCTGAATATTATATTTAATAAAAGTCTCACTTATATTAATGGAACCCCCCGAAATATCCACATTAAGGAGTATACTGAGATGGTGATATTTTAGCAGTTAAAGCCAAAGAGAAAAACATGACACATTTAAAGGCTGGTTGGGATAAACTTAGCAAGCCATGAATTTTAGAAGATTGTTCATTCAGGATTTTCTTGTGTCCTGTGAAAATTGCCAGAACTTTGTGAGTCCTAGATTTCTGGAAGTATGTCTGTTACTGCCTCAGCTGGCTCAGCAGAGCATGCTTTCCTTAAGGCTCTTTTATGTTTCTTTTTTTTTTTTTTTTTTTTTGGTTTTTTCGAGACAGGGTTTCTCTGTGGTTTTGGAGCCTGTCCTGGAACTAGCTCTTGTAGACCAGGCTGGTCTCGAACTCACAGAGATCCGCCTGCCTCTGCCTCCCGAGTGCTGGGATTAAAGGCGTGCACCACCACCGCCCGGCTTCCTTTATGTTTCTTACTCCAACCTCTGGACCTGAGTATATAATTAACTAAAGGAAATTTGCAAAATTTAAGTAACCTACCATAGATTGTGTTGTTGCTTAATCTATATTTAAGAAAATTTGGTCATTTCCTCTTGAGCACGAGCAAAATGTGTTTACATTTGTATCTATTGCTATGTTAATATTTTACAGTATCATGGTGTCAGTATCATAATTTAGCAGTAATTCTTTATTTTCAAATATTGGCTAAACTCTATCACATGGAAATCTTAGGAAAAATTCTATATTTGTTTTATTGAGTGTAGTTCACATGCCACAAAAATGGTTTTGATCTGGCACTCAAATGCACAGTTGACAATGATTATGCATTTTTGTTATGATTGCAAATGAAGATTTGTTTTTTTTTAAGATTTGTTTTTATCTGATGTAAATTCCCAGACTCCCTTGTAGCACCCTGTTTGATAGATGAACCTCCTGTGTCTTGGACTACTGTCAACACTGAACAAATTCAACTCCTACCTGAGGCTACCACCTCTTGTTCATGTGCTAGATTGTCCCCCTTCTTACTTATTAATATTAGTACTCTAACCACCCTCACTTCTTTCAGTATCATTGTAAAATCTTCTCTTTGTAACTAATTCTCTAGCAGTGCAGCTGGCCGGAGTATAATAATAGCTTCCTTTCTAAAAGCCCATGATGGGCTGTTGATAGGCCCAGAGGATGTAGGTCTTGTGCATGCAGCCATGCTGTTGTGTTCATTGGTACAACATCCTGTTATGTCCAGCAGACAGCTGTTCACAGCACTCCTTCCTGTCCTTGAGCTCTTGTGTTCTTTCTGACCCCTTTATGGTGATGTGCCCTGAGCATTGGAGAGGTGATTGATGTAAATGTCCCAGGTAAATACCTTCTACCTCCATGTTGAGACTTGTCAGGTTGTTTTATATTTGATCTCCCCCCCCCCACTATGATGTTTGCAGACCACTATGACCTCATTTTTTAAAATACTGTGTTTGCCTGCTATTTATGTAACATTTCCCAACTACATCAGACCTCTGGGTTCCTGTTGACTGAGTTTTTCTGTCCCACCGCCACTCTCAAATAATTACTCAGAGGCTTAATATTGATTACAAGTGTTCGGTCATTAGCTCAGACTTATTACTAACTAGCTCTCATATTTTAAATTAACCCATATTTTTAAATTGTGCTCTGCCAAGTAATGATACATTTATTAGCATAGTACATCTGTCGCATTCTCCCTCTGCATCTGCTGGCTACTCCTTTGACTCTTCCCTTCTCCCAGGGTTCTCTCTTTCTGGCTGTCCTATACTTCCTGCCTTGCTGTTAGCTTATTATTGTTTTATTAACCAATGAGAGTAATACATATTCACAGCATACAGAAGGATTATTCCACAGCAGGTTCCAACGTCTGTGATGACTTGTATTTCTGAGTCACCTTCTGGGGTTCCTCTTAGACTTTATTTTAATCTCGCCCTACCTTGTGTTCTTGAGAAATTCAATTTCTTCTCATAGTCATCTCTAGTCATCTTTTCCTTTACTTCTGCTGTTATATAATGTGTAGTGCATTTGGAAATGAATTTTCTAAAGATTTGATTTTATATGTATATGTGAGTGCCTGTTGATCTTAGCTGCAGAGCCATTGTTTCAGCTCCAGAAAGGAGTATTTTGAGGGCATATCGTATTTACTCTTTTAAACTGAATTCCAAGTTTTTCTTTCTCCTTATTTACTCTTGCATGCCTAAACCTCATTCTGAGTATCTCTAAGTAGCTCTTCAAATTACCATATTACTCTAGTCAGAAACCAGTAACCTACCCATACATATTGTTCATGGTAATCCTAGACCCCGGGAGGTGGAAACTGTGGCTCACAAGTCAGATTGGACCACGCCGTTATTTTCATGCAAACAGAGCTTATACATTGACTACGAGACTCTGCCTCAAAGATAAAGAAGAAGCCAGATACCTGGGTTCTTAGTTTTAGCTTTGAGTATGTTTTCTGTCATGTCAATAAACTGTCAAGGCCCACTGTTTCCACCTCTTATATGATTGTCCTTCTGTCAGTTCTTATCAGTACCATGGGAGAGGCCACTATTATTTCTTCCTACTAATTTCTCGAAACTGTTCTCCATAGTGCAAGTACTGTCTCTTCATGAAGTCTAACCTTGGCCGTGTCTGGAAGTAGGATTAACAAAGCAGTCAGTACAATAAGGCAAGGTGCATTAGGATAGTTTCACTTGCAGATTTAGTTCTTGTGAAGGCCTTGCCCCAAACCAGTAGAATTCTGGTATCTTTGGCTGTCTATGACAGTAGCAGAGGTCAGCCGTTCTACTCTAAATGTGTTTTTTACTACTATATCTCTGTGGGATTTCTAAATACCTTTTACCTGAACTGTATGTCTTTAGCACAAAATTTTAACTCACCAGTCTCTCTAATCACTGGCACTAATATGTGAATTAAATATAGAATTTATTTTCCTCACATAATTTCATCATAAACTGTAGTTTTAGATGGTTAAATATGTTTTCTACCTATAGTAGAACTGGTATTCTAATATACAGTCTTAAGTTTTGTACAAATATTTGTAAATATCTGGCTTCAGAAAATGTCTTACTCAACTCTGCCCATGTCAGCTCTGGCTTCTAAGAAGACCAAATTAATGTCAGAGTTACTTTCAGCAAGGCGAGTAGAAGATTGAGATTAACATCTCTAAACTAGTTTTCCATTTTCTTTTGAAACTCTGGTTCAAAAAGCAGTTATTGCACATAATCATCTTAGTTCTCTGAGTTTTTCTGTCCTCTAAAGATGTGCCACATCCTGCTCTTCTTTGTGTCCTGTTTTTAAAAACAAAACAAAAAACAAACAAACCGCACAAACCTGGCTAGTTGTTTATTGCTATATTTAACCTCATCGAGATAGGTCAGTTCCAGAGATGGCCGCTGAAGTGAAGAGTAATAGGACAGATCACAGGGCCAAAGGGAACATTCTGACCCCAGGCACACATTTTGTTCTAGAGGTGTTTTTGACTTTATGAATTTTAAAATAGTATTTTGGTATTAGTCACATACCTATAAATTATCATGACCAATCTGTTACTTCTTGTTCATTAACCGCCCCCCCCCCCCCATTAACGCTTTGTTACCATCAAGAATATATTCCAAATAAACGTTTCTGGCATAGAGCCAACAGGTATAAAAATAATCTCTAGGAGTTCTTCTTGAATGTATCTTTTCATAGCTTCTTCCATCTGTACAGATTTAGATTTGTTGTGGGCACTTTGCCAAAAGCAGCTAAGTAGTAGTGGGGGTGGAGCTATGGTAACCCAAAAACATCAGCTTTGGACAGCCCCCCAGCCAGCATGCAACGGAAGTTTAGGAGATGGAGAGGCTCATGCTCTTTATCTCTGCCTCCTGTCTCAGCTATTCTTTGGACTGGCAGCTTCACAAGGGCTCTCAGGTTGTCACTCTGCCAGGGGCATAACACGTTCTGTCATTTAGCCATCACCCTATCTCTCGGGGACAATTAGTCAGGTTCATAGCTGTGGAATTGAAGATGCAGATAGTAAATGCTCAGAATCTTATAGTAAATGATTTTTTTTTTTTACTGTGTGAGCTGAAACATGATTCTTAAATGGTAGTTTAATGGTGAGTGTTACTTTTTAAATGCATTATTCTGCCATTCCCTGGCTTATGTATTGAAATATTGTACCCTGGTTTTCAGTGTATAGTCTTTGCTATGACGTCTGGCCAGATGTGGAATCATATCCGTGGACCTCCATATGCTCATAAGAACCCACACAATGGACAAGTGGTAAGTTTGTTTTCTATCAGTCGATACTATAAACAAGATCCCTCTTAAATGAAGTTATGATTATCCTCTAGTAAAAGCAGGTATTCTTCATAAAGCCACACGTTTTTTCATTTACTACTTCTGCCCTATATACACACACATGCATAAACACATAATATGTATTACTTAGTATAAAGACTTCTTTGATGTTATCATCCTAAACATTACTGTCCCCACTCCAGAATGCACACATATACTTAACAGTATTCTACAGGTTTGCAAATTACTGTGGCAACAACATGAAATACAACATAAGAAAAATTAAACAAGTATCTAGTGTCCCATTAGTAATAAGTTTAACCTTCAGAGGTTAATTTAAATATCATTAAGAATTCTGACATCATATTAGAGTATTAAGAAACCTTTACTACTTAAAAGTAGAATTGAAAACCTTGTAAAAACTTATGATTTATTAAAAATAAGTAGTGGAATTTATATCAGTAATAGCTTACAAATTCATATGACTTGGTCTGTTAGATTCCTTTTATTTAGATGGGAAGGAAATACTGTAATAGATTTACATATCCACTTTCTCCCCTGCACGTTTAATATTAAGTTTCTGAGTTTTAAAAATATTTAGAGATTTGCTTTATTTTCTCATTTTCTTTTTTGTTCTTTTGGAAAAATAGAAGGATTTTTATTGGATTACATAGTGGTGCCATTCAGGTCAGCAGACTGCTATCAGTTATCTCCTCATCCCACCCATACCTGTGATCAGTTATTTTTCCACAGCGCTCACTCTTGATCTCATGAGGAAACGTTTCAGTGTGTAGCCAGTTATGGTTCCTGTTGTACTGCTGTCACAGAGCACCCAGCAGAAGCATCTCAAGGAAGACATATGTACTTTGGCTCACAATCTGAGGGTATGCTAATCCATGAGAGCAGGAACGTCAGGCAGAGTCGGTGTGCACTACAGCAGACCTGGAAACAGAGAAAGTAGGCCCTAGAGTAGGGGCATTTGGACCTCTCAAAGGTCCTTGTGATCTTATTTCTTGTGACCTGATGTCTTCCAGCAAACCACTCACATGTTAAAAATCAATAGCCTCTCAAGAGACTGCCACTAATTGGGGAATACATGCTCAAAGCATGAGTCTATGGAAGACATCTAAGCACAGTGCTCATCCTCTGCCATCCAGAGTATTATGATCGTCTCTAAACGTAAGATGCATTCATTCAATACCAGGAGTCCCTGGTGGTGTACTTCCTGGACTATTTAGAAGTACCACGCTTCTACGAACATTCAAGAAAATCTCTTAGATGTGTGCCCCAGCCAAATTTAAAAACATAAAAAAGTAAAATACAATGTCTCAGAATAAATTTTCCAATTCCAAATGGGAGAATTTAAACAACTGAAAACTAGCAGGCTGACATTAAATCTGTCCGTCAAGCCATATGAAGTGTCACTAGCTTGGGCATCCTCAGATTTTTGGCCCTATTGCTTTCAGTTCATGTGTGTTTCTTTCTCTTGGGCCATCCACTTTGCCTGGCTTCTCATATGTCTGGCATCTCTGCCATGCTGAGTTCTCCATTCTGTCTTAGGCTCACATCTCCATGCACTGATTCATGAAGGACTTTTCCACCTGGAATGTCGTCAGCTTATCTTGGAAACCTGGGTGCAAACCTCCCAGTCCTGTAAATCCTGTACAGGCAAAATCAACATACATAAACAATGCCAGGTTCTGTTCCCATCAGCACAAGTATCTAGGCTTCCTTGGGCTCTAGTTTTTGTGTCCTCTCTGTGCTTATGCGGCGTGAGCAGGAAGACACTTGCCTGAGTGGCCCTGATAGTAGAACAGCCCTGCTGTCCTTCTTTATGAAGAAAGTCTTTAAAATGGATTTTTCATTTTATACCCTGGCTTTTTCAGTGGATGGAGTTTTGCCTTCAGGATGCTTTTCTTCCTGCCCTATTGTAGACAGCACAGTTTCTCCTTACTGATGTTACTTTTACTCTTTAAAGATGACAGATGCTTTCTTAAATTTTAATTTATTTATTTTTCATTCTGACCACAGCTTACCTTCCCTCCCCTCTCCTGTATTCACTTTAAAAGGGGCAAACCTCCCATGGGTACCAGCAAAGCATGGCATATCAAACTGTCTCATGACCAAGTGCCTCCCCCTGTATTCAGGCTGGACAAGGCAATCTAGCCTGAGAAATAGATGCACAAGAGCCAGTCAAAGCACCTGGGATAGCTCCTGCTCCCTTTGCCGGGAGTCCCACATATATATATAGATCAAGCTACACCACTGACACGTGTATGCACAGGACCTAAGTGGTTCCCTAAGGGTTCCCTGCTTGTTGGTTCAGACTCTGAATTCCCATGAGGCAGTCTAGCCATTTCTGTGAGGTTTTCTATGCTGTCCTTTCTCCCTCTTCTCAGCTGGACTCTTCTAGTTTGGTTCAGTATGTAATATAAAGTAAGTACATGTAATTGATAGATGACGTGTCAGTTCTGAACATCTTATTCTGTCTTTAATTACATAAGCTTCTAACTAGTCTAGCTACAGTGGACAAAACAAGCTTAATAAAAATAAAATAACATTTGCGATTTGTTTTGACTTTTTCATTTGATTTCAATGCTTTATACATAAAAGCTATCTGTAGTACAGTGTTTTTCTCCATATTATGACATATTAATTGTGAAATAACACTACTTTAAAAAGCTGAAACTATTAACAAAGTTCTAGTTCAATGTAAACGATATGAGGAATATAAGAGAATTAATAGTGCAGGAGGAGAGTGCTGAGCTGATTGTGAGTTTGTTTGTCACTGTTAAGATGCTCTGTAATTGCACAAGTCAAGCACTAATGATCTACTTAACAGCATGAAAGCCATCACGGAAGTGATCATTACTGTGTAGCTAAAGGGAAACTATACAACTCATAGTTATATGGGGCACAAAACCTTTCTGTTGATAGTCATCTTAAAGAAAAATGAATAAAAGCAGTAAAGTTTATATTTAGGTTATTGCTCCCACTATAAACGAATATATTGTTCCTTTTATGATTTAGATGTTAGTGGGCTGGAGAGATGACTCTGAGGTTAAGAGCATTGCCTGCTCTTCCAAAGGTCCTGAGTTCAATTCCCAGCAACCACATGGTGGCTCACAACCATCTGTAATGGGGTCTGATGCTCTCTGCTGGCCTGCAGGCATACACTCAGACAGAATATTGTGTACATAATAAATAAATAAATATTTTTAAAACAAGATTTAGATGTCAGCTATTGCCTAGGACTGCTGCTGTTGGTCATACATAATCCAGGTTTTGTCACTGCTTTGCAATTGAGTTATGAATGTTCCTTGTGTTCTGCCCATATGTCTATCGCCATGCACAAAACTCAAGTCCAAATGGATTAAAGACCCTAATATAAATCTGATCACACTGAACCTGATAGAAGAGAAAGTGGGAAGTAGCCTTTAATGCATGGGCACAGGAGATCACTTCCTAAATATAACCCCAGTAGCACAGGCACTAAGAACAACAATAAATAAATGGGACCTCCTGAAACTGAGACGCTTCTATAAAGCAAAGGACATAGTCAACAAGACAAAACGACAGCCTACAGAATAGGAAAGGATCTTCGCCAACCCCATGTCACACAAAGCATCTTCAGCAAATGGTGCTGGCATAATTGGATGTCAACATTAGAAGAATGAATATAGATCCTTATCTATCGCCATGCATCACTTTCATGCCTCAGGTTATACTCCTGGTGGATCTCTGAGGGTCTTATTAGTTGTATAATGCCATCTCCAATTATAAGTTGGAGTTTGTATGTACTGAAACTACTGTTGTGATATTTTGAGTAGAGATGTTTACCAGTGCTGTTCGGTATCATCTACAACAAAAATGTTGATCTTACCTTTATTAAAAAACAATAGAGCCCAGAAATTTCAATATAATTAATGTACAAAAGATGGGCAGAACATTTATATTAGGGATTAGAACCAGGTTTCTTTCTGGCCTGGTTGATTCATCCCGTTACTTTTCAGTGCAGTGAACATTTCTTGAGAGGGCACTAATGTCAGATGTTATGTTTGGTACAGCTTCACTGTGACGCCTCATAAACCAGAAAGGAATTGCGTATGGTTCTATGGGTCAGCAGAGAGTCTCATCTGTAGAAGCTTGCTTCTTACTATGCTGCAGGGTTGTTATGTCAACTCCATGTCTGTCTGATCTTTTGCACATATTTCCCTATATTGCCTGTTACTTTTGACTTCATTGCCTCCCTAGCTGGCCTTGGCATATAATTTGAAATCTAGGAAAAGCATTTTAAATGTGTATCATTAAATTTAAGAATAAGACCTATAAATTTCACTAATTGACATTAATCTATGAATGCTACCAAATATAATACCATTTGACATTTCATAATAGTAATGAAATCTGAAGTAAATAAACATTCAAAACCAGTCACTTTAGTATTCGTATTATCTATGTTACTTCTGTATACACCAAAATGAAAACTTAGAGTAAGTTTTAAATATTTGCTATAATATAATTTTAGTGTTTTATATGCCTTAGGACTTCTGTAAACTTTAACCTCATATTATATGCTACACATGTTACCAAAACAAAAATATTTGTTAACTGCCTTCTATTCAAATAACTATGAAAAGCAACACAATTTGCTTATCCTATAGGCAAAAATAGGCTTGGTTTATATATGACTAGAATTTCAAAATAATGCTACTGTGGGAATAAATAGATATGCATTGGGGAAAATTCACATTTAAAAAATACTTGACAAAATTCATGTGTCAATAGATTTCTCTCAGCTTTTGTCATCCCACCACTTGCTCCTTTCTTCCTTCCAGTATTAAACCATTATTATCATTATGTTCAAATAACTAAGTAATTCAGAATCCATGGAGATAGAAGAATAAGTCAATATATTGTATTTAATTTAATTCTTGTTCACAGGAAACACGTAACATGTTTTCTTTCCTTATGTGCTGTGGTTTCATAATGGCTTTCCTCCTTCCTTCATTCCCTGAGCTCTTCTTTTTCTAACCCATTTCACATACAACTTTTTTATGAAAGTTATTTGTTTTTCTTGAGAGAATATTATTATTCTGAGTGGTATTATCTTGCTTGCTATAACTCTTTCATTTACCATATATCATTTCATAATCATGTCCATTAATGAAGTAAAAATACTTGATCATTATGCCAGAATACTTCATTGTAGTTCTCATGAAGCTGTAATTATTCTCCTCTTGAGTGAAAAATGTACCAAAAGATGCATCCAAAATAACTAGACTAGATATAAAACTTGTGCATTCATAAATTTCCTTGAACTTTGCTTTATTTTTTGATTGATTTTTTTTAATTCTTTTAGGAATAATCTGGAAAAGTAATGGCATTACATATATTACAGTTTACTTAGTAGAACATTGACTACACAGACTTTATAGATTATTATTACAAAACTGTTTCTTCCTTTGAAACATTAACTATTGATCCTGCATAATCAATTATCCGTCATAGTTTATAATTGTTGCATGTCCTAAAACTTCATCCATTTGGAAAGCTTGATATTTAGCTAAGATACTCAGTTCAGACTTAAATGAGGCTTTGTGTCAAACTATAATTAATATGTGACATACCATGTTTAAATGTCTATCTAATACTGATTTCTTCCACTTCAATCAATCTATACTTCAAATAAACACCGTTGAAATGTGCAGTCTGCAAAGTCATTGTTTGCAACAGTGAAGTAGTCATGTAGTAGACGACACAGCAAAGCTGCAGTGTGAATGGTGCGAAAGCAAAAGAACAGTTGCTGTGAAAGAAACATTTTCTTCACTAAATAAAATGGCAGTGTCCTACATCAAGCCTTGTAAAATTCTGTCAGGGGCCAAGAATATTAGGCAAAATTATGTATTGTCCTTTCCATTGAAAGAATGAAAAGTCATTTTCCCAGTAATAGAAACTTTTCAAATATGTAAAACTGTATTTTGTGTAGATATATTAGATTTCAGTTTATATACTTAGTAAATATTAGGTTATGTTTTCAGAATGTAACTATCCATCTTTAAAAATGCATCTCTCTGTCTATGGGATTGTTTCACACTGTTCTGTTCTTTCTCTAGGACCCATCTGTCACTGCAGTCTAGTTGTGCACTCAGAGCTCTACACTTTCCTCGTCCATACTCAATAATTACAGGAAAACAAAATGTTGCCTGAAAATCCTAGGACAAAGATGGTCTAGGAACAAGAGTGTCATAAATACTGCAACATGGAAGGGTGACTCCAAGTCAGGGATTTCTAGTTATAGTCATGCAGCATTTTTAATAAACTTAGTGTTTTACCATTGCTGAAGGCGACCCATGATTTTAGAACTTAATCTATTAACCAGTAATTAAACTGGAGGACCATATGGTTTCTAGCAAGAAATGCGATGTGTGACATAAACACAGGAGTCTTAAAGAACATGGAGCTAAAAGCTCACATGTTACATACAAAATATACTGCTGCTTGACTATACTGTTTTTTTATGAGAAGTTTTAAGCTAGACTCTTGTTTAAATTCTTATATATAAAATTGTATATTCTATAGGAAATTACATAAATATTTATTATTCTGTAGTTAGGAATGTAAGAAATGTATAACATCTTTTGCAGGTGTTTGGGAGTGAGGGCAGTAGCTGACATTTTAGGACAGATGTAGGAGCACGTCATGACTGAGGAAGAAGGACTGTGTGGCGCTTCAGAGAGAAGTGGAATCTTCCCAGAGCTTTGGAGCTGGGCTTACGTGGTCTAAGTGGGCATGCCAAGGCAGGCAACTGATAGGATTTGGAAAAGATTATGACACTCCAATTTGTTTTTCCTGGATACTGTAAGGCAAGGCTCTGGCAGTGAGCTACGTACCCAGGTGTGTGGACTGTTGTTCATGTTAAATTGATTTGTACAGATTTCCTGAAGCAAACACTATTGTTATTTCTTTGGCTTATAGTCTTATCTTTGTCAGGCAAAGATTTCCTTAAACAAACTATTCGGTCATGTTGACACAGATGTTCTCAGTTCTCAGTGATAATTCAGGAGGTTTTTGATGGATTTCAGGTTGTCAGAGTTTTTTCAGACTAACAGCACCGTTGTGAGAAGAGAACAACCATTATTTATGGAGCAGCAGTGTTAGTGTTCTCATGACCACCTAGGGTTTACTTGCTATACTTGCCTACTTTGGCATTCATCCTTCAGCTTTTTTAAAATACATTTAATAGATGGTAGGAATCTCTATGCTACCAAAAATCAGACTTTATTTACAAAACACATATACAATTTTCCTTGTTAAGCAGTAATGGTGATCCATCTCTGACATTGAGATGGTAGGTAACTTCCTCATGAGACAGTCAGCACAGCTATAGAAAGCTCTGTGTTGGAAAGTGTGTGTGTGTGTGTGTGTGTGTGTGTGTGTGTGTGTGTGTGCGCATGTGTACACGGTCTGAAAGTGAGTGGAGAAATGTGTATAAGGGACAAGAAGGACAAGAAGACTTCTGTACCCTAGAACCGGAAACCATCCCCTGAAGTAATCATCTATTAAAAGACCTTGTGGCTTCAGAACTATACTTGAAAAAGCTATCAGTAAATTCATAGGTAGCCTTCAGTAAGCCCTACTAAGGGAGTCCTGTGCTTGGTAATTAATTTAGTCAGGGAGAAATAAACCCTCTACTGCTCCTGAAACTGAACACAGTTCTTGAAAACAGGCAACCCTGAGACTTTGCCACCATTATTTAACTAGAACCTCAACATTATGGTAAACGAGTTACCGCATGTAGATTCTCCCAAGTGACTACTATATCTCCATATCGTTGTGGGGCACATTCATAGTAGAGAAGGAAGTGCCTTCTAAACTCTGTGAACCCAGGGCTGTAGAAGGTACTACAAGGTAGTACCCTGGGGTACTACAACAGGTGATACTAGTACAGGTATAACTTGAAAGATTTCGTTGAGCCTAATTCAGTATAGCGTGTAGTGTTTTGGAAAGAGAAGTAAAAGAAACTAAACCCTCATTTACCTTTTTCTTGACTAAATGGAAATTTCTACAAATGTCATGTATTTTGGATTATGGTGGAACTATTGATTTTGAATTTTTAGTGTTCTTAATGTATGTGTACTTTATTAGTGATGCTGAAAATAATAGTTTGGGACAACCCTGTATTCAGGCAGTGTTTCCTGTTTCTTCTATGTACCCAGCAGCAGCTTTCCAAATAACTGACTTGGAGACTTAATAAGTTATAAATGCTTGGCTGGTAGCTCAGGCTTGTTACTAGCTAACTTTTAAATTAAATTCATCCATATTTCTTATCTATGCTTTGCCACATCTCTCATGGTTTCTTACCTCATTTTCTCTGCATCCTCTTCCTCAGCAGCTAGCTGGGTGGTATCCCCTCTGACTCTACCTTTCTTCCCATCATTCTCCCTGGTTTGGTTGTCCCACCTATAATCCCTGCCTGGCTACTGCCAATCAGCTTTTTATTAAACCAGTCCAAGTGACAAATCTTTACAGTGTACATGAGGACTATTCCACAAGGAATGTGTGAATGTATGTCTGTGTACACTCAGTGCTCCTGACTTCATGTATGTGGATGTGGTCATGCACACATGAGAACAAGAGGACAGCATATGGATACAAACCTCTGCCACTCCTCCTTGTTTGAGACAGGGTTTCTTCCCTTCTCATAAACCAGGCCAGCTATCCACAAACTTACTGAGACTCTTGTCTCCACCTCCCTTTCCCTGGAATCTGAATCACTTTGGCTGATGTGGTAGACTCTTCTGAGAGTGCTTGAGATTTGAACTTAGGTCTTCAGCTGAAAGTGTCTTTACCTACAGAGCTATGTATCTACAGTCTCACACCTTTCGTTCTTATATTATTCAACTTTGCTACAGGATTTGGGTTTGGAAATCTTAAATCACTTGTAATATCAGATCTCCAGGATATTAGTAGGATTAAGTGATTTCTTTAACAAAACATGTTGATCACAAAACAATTCAAATCAGTTTTTTTTTTCTGTGTTATAACACCTGGTGCCCTTCACCCTTTTGTTTCGTTTTTTTTTTTAAGTCATTATTCTATCTTTTGTTACATAATTTCCTAGGTCTATCTAGAATCCCTGTGGCTTTATTTCAGTTGCATGCTGTTATTTACATTACCACTGATATTTATATTTTCATGACCCATCTCTTCTCAGACAATTAGAAAGGACCCATTTGCATGCTTCCTTCCTGTGCCCTCCATGAATACAGGGCTGGGCGTGGTAGTCACCCAGTGCAGAGCGAAGGAATGTAGAGATGTGTTTTTGGTGACTCAAGGAGGTGTGTGCCTGAATTTCCTCTTCACCTGTTAAGTTGAATAGAGCTGCATGGTGCCATTGATACTTTTTAATCACATACTTTAAAAATTATGCTTGTACATGCTGTATAGACATAATTATTGCTATAAAAGGGTCTGCTTGATGGCTCAGAAGGGAGTGATACTCAAGAGCAAGCCTGACAACCTAAATTCAATCCTCACGACCCAAATGGTGGAAGGAGGAGCTCTGCATATTGTCCCATTACCTTAGCATAGGCCATGTTACCTGTATACATGCATGTACACCCCCTCCACATGTACACACTAAGCGTAATTATTGCAATTTTAAACCATTATTAATGAAACCATTTTATTATCTCAGTATAATGAAGCTATTTATAGGGAGAATATAGGAAATATAGTATTCTACTAAATTAATTGGCTATTAAGAAATAATATATGCAATTTTTATAAATCCATTTCATATCAACTCAATGAAAAATTTTAGGTAGCTATTTTTGGCATTGTTAGAACTAACAGATTTCTTTAAAATAATTCTTACTAGACTGTTGCTAACATGGTCTGGTAGAAAGTTTCTCAGAAGACTGGATATAAGAGTTCTCAAGCAGAGCTGTTTGCAATATGTTAGAAACTAAGCTTTGCTTATCTCGACTGCAGTCACTGCTCCATGCCAGTGGTGTTGCATGAGGGGACATTGACAGCTAATGTGAGAGGAACTTCTCTTGCTGCTGGGATCACCTCTTCCATACTCTTCAATCATATTTCTTATTAGGGAAATCTGCCTAGAAACCCCACTTCCTATGTTAGGACACAATGGCACTCGTGATCAAGCTTAGATTCAGATGTCTGGTTTCTAAACTCACTGGTATCATAAATGAGTGAATGCCTTAAATTGGAACATGAAGTCTACTGCAATTCTTGTCTGGGTCTCTCACTGCACCCGGTTGTAGTGCAGACATGAATATTTCCCGTCTTGTATCAGAGCGCCAGTGAATTTTCAGTTGATCATAAAATGACTGTTAGGCATATAGGTACAGCATATGCAAATGATATATTGGCTTATTTTCATCTTCTAGCCTAGTAGTATTGTTCTCATTTTAATAGTAAGTCAGTTATGCATGCAAAAGAAAATCTTATTTCTTAGGAAAAGTACCATGCTTTGAAGTGCTGTTCTCAAGAAATGACACAAAAAATTCTTAAATAATCTAACATCTTCTTAGAGTCTGAACTTCTGGTTCTAAATTAGCTACGAAAGAAAATGACCTTTAAACTTTATTTTTTAAAAAATCCTAAAGATTTTCATATTTTGTGTGGATGAGTATTTGGCATACATGTATGTGTATGCACCACGTACATGCCTGATGCCCACAGAGGTCAAAAGAGGGCCTCGGATCCCCTGAAACTGGAGTTGTAGGCAGTTGTAAGCCACCATGTAGCTGCTAGGAATCAAATGTTCCCCTCTTCGCGGACAACAAATGCTCTTTCCCACTGAGACAACTCTCCAGCCCTTTCTAATTGTTCTTGATGACTGTGTTCTCCTTCAAGCAGATAATGGAAAATAGTTTCAGCTGTCAGTACAGGCACTTCAAATTATAACATAGGAAAAGTTAGACTATGTTACCTTTGTTTAAAGAGAATAGACAATTTTTATTGCTCATGTTGAAATGAAGGTTATAATATAAAATATGAATATAATAGTAAATATTACATAACTTCCATTGTGTGGATGAAATACAGCTACACTGTACTCTTAAAAGCACAAGAATAGGACCTGGGTATGACAGTTTTAGTGTTATTGGAAACTAAAGTACTGAGGCACCCTCTGTTCAACTGAACATTGTTTTCTAGTTTATGCAATTTAAATTTTGAAATGAAGGTATGTGGAAGCTTAGGCATTGATTCATGCCCACAGAACAACATAAAAACAGTTAAGATATGTCTTTTCAGGGTGTTGGCTCTATACTTTAATTCTCAAATAATTAGTTTGTTGTGGTTTTAAGTATGTTACGTCCAAAAGCCTAATGCTATTATTTAATAGTATACTAAAGTATGTTTAGATAGCCTAATTTTGGATGTTATTCTTATTTTTGAGATTCAGTGACTTTCCTAATACCTGTTAAAGAAATGAAATGATAGTTAAATATAAATTACAGGTATTTGGAAAATAATCATCCTGAGACATTATCAGTGAGCTTTGTAAATATATGTTGAAAATGCAGCTGTTGGTTTCAAGTTGTTGGGCTTTGGTTTCTTCAGTCCTTCAATGATCATTTCAAATATTCTTTCATCAACTGAATTTATGTAAGAATTTCTGAGATGTGTAGATTGTCATATTTAATTCTATTTTTTTAACTTCTGAAAGTAATAACTGAACATCAATTATACCAACCCCTCTCAGTACTGGGCATGAAAGGATGATACGCTCACAGTGTTAGAGTGGAAAGCTATGATAAGATACCTTCTGAGGTAGCAGAACTGGAACAGCAGCTTTCTACATTTAAGTACAGAACGTGAAGACAGAAATGCGAGAGCCCAGGCCCTTGAGTTTCTATAGAGATTTTGCAAGTGGATAATGATGTGTATTGACTTTCTAAAGCTGTCCATACACTGGGTAGTGTAATGCTTAGAGATCAGGAAAGCAGACATCCAAATGCAGGTAGACTGGCAAACTTGGCTTCTCCTGGAGGTTCTAGGGGAAATTACCAGTACTTTCCCTATTTTCTGATAGTTGTCTGAAGTTCTTGGCATTCTTTGACTTGCTGGTATACCACCGCAATCTCTGCCTCCATCAGCATACCAGTTCTTTGTTTCACTGTGTCCTTGGCTGTCCCTGACTGGGATACTTGACCATCACCTACACCTGCTTCCAAATCAAATCGCATTGTAAGTTATTGCATATTGATGAATTTGGGGCAGTTATTTAACTTATTCTCCAGGCAAGGTAATAGAATAGACATTTCTAAAGATGGGACAGCCTGTCTGGAAAATAAAATGTATCCTTACGTGAACTGTATAATTTCCCTTGGTGTATATCAATAAATATAATGCTGCTTACAGACATTTACCTATATTTTGAGGGAGTTTTTCATTTGAAAAATTTCAGTAGGGATTGAAATGATTCTACTATGAAAATATAGTAAAAAGTATACTTCTCTTTTCCCAGTTTACTATAGTCATGTTTTGAAATGTTTGGGGAACTGAAAGAAAAAAGAAATGAGAAGCTAATTTTATGAACTTTAAGAAAAACATGGCAGCAGCCAACAGATGATATATGAATTCCATTTAATGTTATGTGAAAATTGTTCAGCCCTTTCTAGAGAAAAAAATAAGTAGATTTGGAGTTTCTTTGTATTGCTTAGGATTGAATAATATATATGTTATATCATATGTACTCACATTAGAAAGTGTGATTGAGCTATGTACTATCTGAATGAATCACCTAATAACTTATTTGAAAAATATGATCCAGGGTTCTGAAAGAGTAGTAAAGATTTCTAATAAGTTCTAATGTCCTCACTTAAACGAATCTTACCCTTTGTTTGAGACCTGTAGGTTTATACTTTTAGCATGCTGTCTCTGTGTTAACATTTTCCCCTTAAATTCTGTGCCTGTCTTCCCACTATACATACCCATTTGGAAGCCTCCTGACACTCATCAGATCCTGTAACTCTCCAACAGCAGGACATACACTTGAAAGGTAGAGCTCTCTAGTGCGGTCTTATTTGCTGTTAGTCTCTTCCGATCTTCAGCCCTGACCTGTTTTTTACATTTCTCTTATTGTCCTCTTGTTTTTCTAAAACATTCTCAGATTGATACTAACTGAATCTTAATATTCTTTCCCCAAAGCCTCTGCCCCCTATTTCACCCTCCCTTCCTGCTCATCCTGCATCCTGTTAAGCTCTGTTGTGTTCTTTTCTGTCTTTTGTAAAACATTAGAGAAAGTAAAGATTTCAGTTCATTCGTGTTTGTTCTTTTTTTTTAAATTTATTTAATTATTAAAGATTTCTGTCTCTTCCCCACCACCGCCTCCCATTTCCCTCCCCCTCCCCCAATTAAG
Organism: Microtus oregoni; assembly: GCF_018167655.1. NCBI lineage: Eukaryota > Metazoa > Chordata > Mammalia > Rodentia > Cricetidae > Microtus > Microtus oregoni. Next base: position 2,216,049 of record NW_024544709.1, on the reverse strand, counting down.
TCGTGTTTGTTCTTGAAGTTTGTTACTGCACACTTCTGGCCATCTTCCCATTTTTCACTTAAGATCAATTTATTTGGTTTTATTTTCTCTAGGAGCCTGTAAAGTACCATCAAGTTGATACTTGGGCATTTCCATGTTAAGTCATTTTGATTGATATTTTTCCATAATTTATAAAAAGTAATTTGTGTGCATTTGTAAACAATTCATATTATGTTGTAATATTGTCACTATTGATAGTAAGAATATATATCTGTCTGACAGAGTATGTTGGGTTGAGGATATAGTTCAATAGGAGTTTTTGTGGCATGCACAAAGTGGGGTCTATGACCAGCACTGACAGAAAATGAAATTGATCCCAAATAATCGTTTTATGGTGTTTGTGTATGTGTGTGTGCGTGTTATGTAGAAGTTTAAAACAACAACATAAACCATAAGTAGTAAAAAGTGCCACTTTGTTCTTTCATTCTATCAGTTTTATTTGCGTGTGTGTGTGTGTGTGTGTGTGTTCACCTATACATACTTCCAGGAGTAGTCAATATGAATGCTTTTAAAGGAAAAGTCGAACATTAACATTATTCTCCTGGAAGCCAGCAAAAATAATTTTATTCATTAGTGTCATCAATTTATATACTTCTAGAAAAGAAATACTAGATTTTTGCCAGCTGAACCTGTATTAGTGTACTTTGGATTACAGTAACAAAGGAACACTTGCTGGTGTTTCAGCAATATAAATTCTTTTGAACAGAGGCTGGAATCTTGAGGTCTAATGAAGTAATAAGGGCGGCGGCGGGGCTGCGTCCCCAACACCCCAGCCGCCTGCCCAGCTAGTTTATGCCCGAAATAACAACACACAAACTGTATTCATTTAAACACTGCTTGGCCCAATCTCTTCTAGGCTAATTCTCACATATTAATTTAGCCCACTTCTAATCATCTGTGTGTAGCACCCCAAGGTGCGCTTACCAGGAAGATTCTAGCCTAGTCCATCCTGGGTCGGAGCTTCATCCCGGGAGCGGGGCATGGCGTCTCTCTCAGGCGTCTGCTCCCTAGAGGAGAGCTGTCAAGTCTCTGACCTCACTTCCTCTTCCTCCCAGTGTTCTGTCCTGTTTTCTCCTCCCACCTATCCTCTAACCAATAAAATGGGCCAGGGCAGTGCCTTTATTAGCCAATGACTTTCCTCCATCATTTCCCCTTTTTCGGTTTAAACAAAAAAAAAGGCTTTAACTTTAACATAGCAAAACTACATATAACAAAACAGTTATCAAGTAAAAGTTACAATAATCTTTATCATAACTAAGGAATACTATAACTATAACTAACTATTCTTAACTCCATCAAAGACTCCAGAAAGATATAATATTACCTAAGTAAACAAGAACTAAGAAACTTCAAACTCTAGAAATGACAAAGACATCTCGCTGCCTGGACAGTCACCCAAAGTTCTTTTGTACCGTTGGGGCATCCATCTTCAGCCTTCAGGCCCATGGTATCCAGCAGACATTTCCATAAAGCAGGAAAATTCAAAGTCAGTTCAGTCACTATCTGTTGTGTCCTGCAGAATGTCTCGCAGACTCTTTCATGAATCAGGAACCCCGAAAGATCATCTCACCTTAGGCAAGTTCAGTAGTCCTCTCTCTGCGGGTTCTCTGTGTCCAGTTTATGCAATAGTCCAGGCAAGAGCAGTTTCTTGCCCAAATGGCTATCAAACTCCATAAGATGCCTCTTCGATGCCCATCTTCCTCTTGAAGTAGATTGGTGCTGCCAGGAGCAGAGTGTTTCATTGTCATGAAAAGTCCTAAGTTATTAAAACATTTAAAATGCCATATTCTATAATCTTTGAAAAATATGAAGAATGCCTATCTAAAATATATCTATGTACATCTAGAAAATCTTAACTAACATGACTACAAACTTGACTATTATGATTATCTATTAACAATCTATATTTCTAATTATACATTACATTTTTAAATGAACTACACAATCACAGTTCCTTAATCAAGATCAGAAACACATATACATATAACAAAATTGACCTTAAATCACTAAAACAAAATCCATATCAATGTAAATTATTCATATCTCTATCATATCCCCCTTTGAATGTAAAAGAACATTTATAAACAATATTTGGGAACATGGGCGCAGTTTTTTCTCTCCAAACTGCTTCCTGCTGAATGGGGGCGTCGTTAATTAGGTCTTTCATGGTATAACCTGTGTGCTAGTTTCATCTCAGTTGGCAGTTGAGTGAAGCAATTTTCTGAAGATGTTCACTGCAACCCTTCAGGAGGGCGTGGTCCATCATACCAAATCGGAATAGAAGAAATGAACAGCGTCTCATCCTCTGTGAAAACAAAATAAGAAACTCTTTTCCAAAGCATCATGTCCTTAGATCCAAATTTCAAAGTCAAGGCATCAAAATATCTATGTCGGATTAGTTCAGCAGCATTTATAAATAAATATCTTTTAGCAGCTGTTGCTCCTTCCTCAGCATTCAAACAATTCAAAGAGAGCATAATAGCATACAGTATCAAGATTCTCTGTGTATTTTCCATCTTTGTTCGTTTTATTTTAACCTCTATTTTGTTTATTTTTACTTTTAACTTTTTGCTTTTTGAGATAGGTTCTCTGTATCTTTGACCTGAAGTAACTCTGTAGACCAGGCTGTCTTTGAACTCTCAGAGATCTGCCTGTCTCTGCCTCCCAGGCATTCGGGATTAAAGGTGTACACTACTACACCTTGAACTCACAGAGATCTGTTTGTCTCTGCCTTCTAGGCACTGGGATTAAAGGCGTGTGCTACTACACACAACAACTCTCTTCCTTTTTTTTTTGTTACTTTAAGAACTTTAAATTTTAGTCTGCATATATTTTTAACACACTTCAAACCATTTAGAAATTTTCTCTGCCTTTGAATCTCTCTTTACTGTATATCTCTCTTTTTCTGACCACACGAGTCTTTAATTTACCAAGCAATATCAGTAGGATTAAAGGCGTGGCTTTGCCAGCTAGATCCAGTCCATTCCTTAGCTTTCCAGCCTCATGGCGGATATACAGGCTGTAGCCATGTTTACTGCAACAACTGTATGGCATTTCAAGGTCCCTGCCAGCAAGTGAGCTACAGACAACACTCAAGTCCTCTCTCGGTAGCTGGCCCTCCTGCCTCAAACAGTCAGAGTTTGCCCTGGCAGGATGGCCCAGAAAGCCGGCATTTTTAAACGGCGCAGCTTTTTTCCTGCTATGGCTGAAAACCGAAAAGCATGTGTTCAGCTTTTCGTCAACACCGTTTAAGTGTTTCGTGGCAGGACCTCTTAATGAGCTGCAGGCTTTGCAGCTAAAGCTGAGTCAGGAAGCCTCTCTTAGATGAGGCGCTTGCTTGCCTCTAGCAAGCAGAGTAGAACCGAGAAATTACTGCTACCAAGAAACCAGGCACAATGCTTTCATTTTGTTCTAGAATTACTTCCCAAGCTGTCTCAGGCTTTATGTGGAAGCAGTTGTCCACGTGGGCGCCATATGAAGTAATAAGGGCGGCGGCGGGGCTGCGTCCCCAACACCCCAGCCGCCTGCCCAGCTAGTTTATGCCCGAAATAACAACACACAAACTGTATTCATTTAAACACTGCTTGGCCCAATCTCTTCTAGGCTAATTCTCACATATTAATTTAGCCCACTTCTAATCATCTGTGTGTAGCACCCCAAGGTGCGCTTACCAGGAAGATTCTAGCCTAGTCCATCCTGGGTCGGAGCTTCATCCCGGGAGCGGGGCATGGCGTCTCTCTCAGGCGTCTGCTCCCTAGAGGAGAGCTGTCAAGTCTCTGACCTCACTTCCTCTTCCTCCCAGTGTTCTGTCCTGTTTTCTCCTCCCACCTATCCTCTAACCAATAAAATGGGCCAGGGCAGTGCCTTTATTAGCCAATGACTTTCCTCCATCAGTCTAAGGTCAGTAAGTGAGTCAGTAAGTGTCAGTAAGCAAGATTCTGCTTCCCTTCTCTGAGGTTATAGATGCAGCGCAAATAATAAAAACCCAGAGACAGATATTAGGGTTCACCCTGAAGATCAGAAAAGCAAAACAGCCAGCCAATTGCTCTTACCTCTGCCTCAGACCGAAATGGTGATCCTGCCTCCACGAATCCTCAGAATGAGACTGAGCTGAGAGCTGTCTCCTCCTGTCTTATATTCCTCTCTAATGCTGGTACATATGGGCTGACCAGTGGGACTGTTTTACTCTTTGGTCTTAGGCAAGCTTTCTTTATTAAAATACAAATGAAATATCACTACAGCCTCTCTCTCTACCTGTCTGCCATCATCTCTTTGTACAAGGATGCTTCCCCTTGTTGAATTAGGGAATGACATAACAATTTAATTCTAATTGAATTCTTTGAATGCCTTTTTTTCCACTTAGTCATGTTTTAGGTTGTTGGAGTTAAGAATTCCAACAGGTATATTTGCTGGGAGTACACACCTCAGTCAGTGCATAGCACGATATTCGTAGTCCATTAAACTGTTTGTTACAGGACTTTACAGGTTCAGTTGGACATGCTCTGTCTTTAAAACATACTTAACTAATTACATGTTAAAATTTTATTGGTGAAATTTCTGCTAATAACTCTCTACCTTCTCATGGGAGCTGCAGCAGTTCTGTCCAGAGTAGCTCACAGCAAATCTGCATGGCTCAATCTGCATCTTATTGCTGACTGAAGGCAGATGAAGGACGACACATATACTGATTCCCGGTGTATTTTTAAATGTGTCTCTCTTTTAGGTAATTCTTTCCAAAAATCAAGTATCACATCGTTCTGTAGCCCTTTCCTCAAGCACATAACCTATGAAGTAACTTTATATAAATAACACAAGAGCAGTATGTACAGTAATTCTGTTCTGAATCTTCGTTTCTTGAATTCTACCAAACTGTTGATGGTATCACTATCACCCTGACTTCATTCACTGATAAACACAGTGAAATGGAAGTGTAAGCCAAATAGCCCTTTCTTCTCCAACTTGCTTTCTGATCATGATGTTTCATTGTCGTAGTAGAAATCCTAAGACAGTATTACCTGTCTGATTTATGTCATGTAGTTTCCTACTATTATTTCTGTTCAGTTTTTAGCCATCACTCTATATGAACTGGAAATTTCTACATTTGCAATGACAGTTTGTTCGTTGTGTTAAAGAACATAGTAGTGAAATGTTTCTTCTGAGCTTCTAACCTTTCTAAAATACATGATTACAGCATTGCCCCTTTCCAGAAAGCTTCTCGCATAATGAAATACTATTTCTGTCCCATCACCGACTGTTTTTAAATGTTCTACCCTGTTATAAAAACCCGTAGTCTTTTTTTAAGAAAATATCTTAGGTCAATTTCATGCACACACAACTTGAGGCTTCTTTTGAGAAATACTTTCCTTTTTAGTCATCAAGGGAAATGTTACAATTAAGGAACCCTTTGAGAGTATGCCTGAGCCAGGTTAACTTCTGTGGTAATATAGCGTGTAAAAATAATAAAAAATGCCTCTAATCTTTTAGGTAACAATAGATTTGAGACTATCCTTGACAGTTGACAGTTACAAATGAGTGAAATTTATCACGGTTTTCATGAACTTTGATTTTATATTTTAGCTCTCTTTCAGTTTGCACCAATAATTTAATGAAATGCATAGAAGGTTAAAGCAAAGGGTATGAACAACCTCTAGGGAAATCAAATACTGAAGGTAGATAATACCTATTTGTACCTCTTCTTTTAAACAAACCCAGAAGGACTTGACCTAGCCATTTTATTATCTATAGCTCATCTGCTCTTCAATGTAGCTGCCTACTAAAAATTAATCCTACCTAGAGAAGTTGATGTAACATGAGGAATACAAAGACGGCTCCAAGGATAGACCTGGAAATATGTAGCTATACAAGATAAAGGAACCTTTTATTAAAATTCCAGTGAGGGATTTCCACTTATTTTGCATAGTGATCTTCTTGACCCAGAATGTCTCCTCGACCCTGCGTGCTTGCATACCTTCCTATCTTTCTTCCTTTCTTCTTTCAAATTTGCTTCATGTTTACATGCTTTTCATAAAGGCTCAGTTGTTCTGCCTTAGGCAGGATTATAGTTAGACACAGTGGGACACTCTTACTCTACCGTTAGAGTCTTTAATAGGACTAACATTAAGAACAATCATTTATCTGTCCAGTCTTTACAAAAACCAAAGTATTCATTGTTGACCTCTAGTATTCTGAGAATCTGAAAAGAAATATTATTAATTTATATATTCTGAATAACTTAGCATACAAAATAATTTGAAGACCAGACCAGCTTGTTGTTGTACATCTCTCCTGGATGATTGTTAGGAGTGGTGTCCTGAAATGAAACCAGCAGATGCTGGGCTCTAAATTTCACCCTTCACATGGGTTTATGTGTTGACATATGAACAACAGTTAGTTGACAAGATTTAGAAGTCATGTTTGCAGGAAGTAGAAGTGAGAAGGTCATAAAGAGAGGACCTTTATCTTACAGGTTTGGTGGCTCTGTGAGCAGAGAATAGACCACCCCCTACAACTGACAGTTTACCAAGCAACTGACGGTTTACCAAGGAGTTCTTGTGAGCATAGAGTGGGAAGGTGGCTATCTTGAAACCAAAGCAAGATAATTGCTCCTTACATACTTGTTCTCCTGGGACTTTTCAGTCTCCAATCCATGTGGCTTCCACAGTTCATGGTGGTTGGTTTGTTTGTTTGGGCAGTCTGAGCAAAGTGAAGCACTTTATGAACTTAATTCTATTATATAAAGAAAAACATCTTTCATTTCATACAGGCTGTGGGGTCAGTCAGCAGTGCTGTGGCCCTCCTGGTAGAAAATCTCAAAGAACCAAAGTGAATTTCAAAGATTTTAAATATCAGAAGACAACCTATTTTTCCGCATCCATCTGACTGGAACTGACATCTTTGAAGTGTTGTCAGAAAAAATACAGAAGTCTGTTGGGTATTGGGTCTCTCTCTCTCTCTCTCTCTCTCTCTCTCTCTCTCTCTCTCTCTCTCTCTGAACTACGGTTGTACATACAAATTGGCGATAAGTACAAGTCTCTGGTGTTGTGACTGGAAATAGTGCATTCTGTGGTAAGATTTGCTGCACACATTTTGGAATGCATCGAGGCTGAGCAAGGTAATGATAGGATCTGGTGTGCTTTAAACAGGATTAATCTGACTGACAAACAGACTGATAGGGCAGTCTGAGCAAAGTGAAGAAGTCTTTGCAGCAAGCTCAGCAAAAGGTGACGATGGCCTGATTGACAGGAAGTCTTCGGCTTCCTCCTTTGGCACCTTTGCCAGGTCTGTAGGTGCTGACAAATTCTGAATTGGGAAGGACTTTAAAAGTAGAGGCCAGATTTTCTGAATGGTTGGATATATGGGGGGACGCAAGGATGTCTTCAAAGTTTTAGCATTAACAATTAGATAAATCAAGTTGTTCCCTGAAATGAGAGAAACAGCAAATTCTGGAGTAGAAATGAAGGTGCATCAAAAGTTTCTATTTAGCCCTTTTTTAAGTTTCAGATCTCTAGGTGGGATCTGTTAACGACAATTGGTAGAAGTGGAATAGATATCTTATGAGTCTAAAAGCAAATGTGAGAGCCGTGCATACAAATTTAATCACTGAAGTTTGGGTGAGAATGCCTTGAGATACAGAAGAGGCCCAAACCTGTGGTTTTCGGAGATACCAGAGAGTTTGGAGATAGCTGAGTATTGGGAGGCAGGGACTGCCATGAGCTTCAAGCAAGAGGCTCCAGTGAAGTAGATTAGAGTGGCAACCTAGAAATGAGGGGGTCACTAAAGAGGATAGGACGATCCAATGAGGCGGTCCCAAGAGGGCTATGTGAAATGGTCGTTTCTCCTCAGTGACCCCAACAGAAGCTTTATTAGAGAAGATTCTCTTCCTTAGAACAACCAGAACAAAAGCCTGAATTTCTCCTTATTGTATTTAAAAATAAACATGGTGCCTTGAAACTGTTCTGTAGGTTTGGGCTTACTATCCTAAATCGATATAGTCAGTTATTTTAGGCAGTTATAGAAATACTGGTTTTAATTCCTTTAAGTTTCAACAATTGCTTATCTGATTGCCAAGTAAGGATTAATTAAAAAAAACTTTATTGATATCACGTAGATAATTACTAGTTATACAATGTTGAACAAAGAATTAAATTTCTAGGTTCTATTTTATCATAGGGAGATGACAGGTAATAACTATTTTATTTGGTTGTTAAAAGATTAAAGTAGGAAATTATATAATCTTCTCACACATTCAGCAAATGACAGTGTACTACAGTAGAATAAAAGCCCAAATTTTGATTCACAAAGACCAAAGTTCAATTCCTAAAGCTTCTGAAAAGCTGGAGATTTTTTCACCTCTCATCTATAAGATGGCTTTAATAAACCACCATATATTATAGGGCTGTTAAGATTCCTCTGCATGCTTCAGGTAGAACTTTTAAGTACCTTAGACAGAATGAGTAGTCCATAAATTATAGCTATTACTATACTATTATGAATATAATTGTTATCTTTATGATTAAATTAATAAAAGAATAAAATCTTACTCTTTGTGGATTCTTTGATTCTTTACCTAGAATTGATGTCAACTATAATTTATAGTATTTTATTTGCTTGGCTTTTTCTAAGAAATAATTTTACCATGAGTTAGTCGTAATACATGTATTTTGTCATGTATCAGAGAGGATGAATCCTGTTTGATTAGCTGTTAGATTATCTTTGTTAAAGTCATAGTAGTTTTCATGGAAGAATATTAAATAAAGTTGGGAGAGAATATGAATAGCAGGGTTTAGAAGTCATCCCATGAGTGCATTAGAAGACTCATATTTGGACTTTCGTGTGGCTGTGCTTACAAACCCATCTGTCCAGGAGGTAAGTCTGTTTAGAATGTGAGGTAGAAATGAAGGATTTAGATAGGAAATACTGCTCTTTTCTCAAGGGAAACAAGAGGGTGTGTGTCTGAGGGGGAGGGAAATGGGGCACCTAGGAGGACTGGAGGTAGGGGAAACTGAAGTTGGGGTACAATGTATGAAGGAAGAATTAGAATAGGATGGCTCAGCAAGTAAGAGCTTTTGCAGAGCATGCCTGTGGATCTAAGTCTGCATCCTGGACTCTAAGGTGGAAAGAAAGCCCTGGCTTCATAGAGTTGTTCTCTGACTTGCACAAGCATTCCCTGACATGTGTACACACAAACACACACACACATACATTGTGCACGTGCACACATACACACACATAAATAATAATTTTTAAAAAAAATGGAAATTTTTAAATAAAGTACCCAAAACAACAGTGATGACAAAAATTTAGACTTTAAAAAGACCTTAGGAGGTACGTAGTAGAGTTCTATATTTTATTGATGAGAAAATACTGAATTTATTTTATAACTTATCCAAGGATAGCACCAGGAAGGTATAATCTGGTCCTAGTTAAGTGTGCTTATCATTAAAACACAGAGAATTTTGTTTATTGTCACAAGACAAAATTGAACAAAAGCAATTGCGGGACCTTTTGAAACTCAAATAATACAATTATGTACTATATATAATAGAAAAAAATTAGGATACTTATTTGTATTACAAGGTGCTGTGTTTTTGTTTTTTAACATGAGAAACCTATACAAGGACTGTTATTTAAAGCAATTACCCAGAAAAGGAAACTAACTGTTTGTGAGCACTACTCATATGGGGTGAAGAGAACAGAGCAGGGCATTTGGAATGGCTTGTAAGAACAGTACAACAGCATGTCCATGAGATGGTCAGAATAAAATCTATTGTGTTGTTTGCTAACTAAAAACATTAAAAGTAATAAAACATCTTCAAAAACCAGCGACCTTCATAAGGGGTCATAGAGAGTGCTTCAGGGTAAGTGGCCTGTGTGCCTTTCTATGGCTCACTCCTCATTCCAGATGTTGAGGATGTGGCCAAGAGTGGCTGGACACTGCGGGCCAATATTTAAACAATAAGAAGTTGAAAACTTGCTTGCTTGATCTTTACCTTACTCTGCCCGGTGTTTTTACAAGGACTCCAGTAGAGCCATTGCTTATGTGCTTGTGTATGTGGTAACGTTTTAAGGAGTAAAGTTCATACATGTGGGATGACTTACTACCAAGTTGTGTTCTACAGTTGTAGCAATATCATTAAAACTTCAATCTATTCACAGTTAGCTCAAATTTATTCATAAGAATTATAAGTAGAAACTTGATAGATGACTGTATGGCTTACATGGCTGACAGAACTGTGAATCCGTTTTTGTCTCCCCATTCGTGACTCTTTGCTTATTTTCTTCATTTACAGAGCTACATTCATGGGAGCAGCCAGGCTCAGTTTGTGGCAGAGTCACACATCATTCTGGTACTGAGTATCCTTTGAAGTATGAGGTTTTGAAGCAGGTAAAGAAGAGATAACAGATTGCTGATTTATGGCAGTAAATATCTAGACTTTTAAAATACATTAACTTTAAAACTAATTTTTCTAATTCTCATGCAGTTTCTTCCTGTTGCACTATATTTTCTGTTATGCTGAATCATTTACAGATTATAAATATAATTATATAATTATAATCATTTACAGATTATAAATATGATTATATAATTATATTAATTTATTATTAATTTACTGGCTATTAAGTTTCAAAGCATTGATTATCTCTGCGTAGGTGTTGTATATGTCTTTGTGTGTCTCTGTATTTGTGTCATCTCTGTGTGTGTGTTTAAATAATTTTCCTCTAATGGGAGCTTAATAGAAGAATGAACTGTGTATCTGGTATATACAGTAGGACAGAAATATATTACTGTCTTCTGTTTGGACTGGATATAGCACACATAAAGCATAGGATTAAAAAACCCACTAGTTTAATCTCCATTTTTTTCCCACTTGGAATTTTACCAGTCACAAACTGAACACTGAGATACATTTTATTGGCCTAAATGACAAAGGTGTAGATGACTTGGAAAATACAGCCCCTGGTATCATTACAGTAATAAAGCCTATACTGGAAAATGCTGAAATAGTTCCATTCTTCCATAGTGAGATGGAACTCTTCCAGTTGTTCACTTTCAGGGTAGTTCAAAAAAAGATACTCTTCATTGACCTGAGCTTTGAGATGAGATTTAAAGAATTTTTAAATGTTTAGCTTATTATTCCGGGCACTGAAACCATGTGTTTCTGAAATTTACCAAGCCATGGTGACCATCTTCTTCATCTGTTTGTGTCACGGTTTCTCATCTGCTGATGACACAGTTGGATCCGTATATTGAATTACATGTCAAATTAGCCTATTGCTTTCATTGGCTTAGTAATGTATAATTTTATAAGCTTTTTGCTTATTGCTTTTTGCTGCTGTTTACCATAGTGGCTTTAGGTGGGAAAGTGAAATAGTTGTGAATGTGTTGATGTGACCAACTCATCATTAAAAACTAAGAGTTTATATTTTAATTATTTACATATGTTCATGAAGTACAAGGTATACAGCTTGAAGCAAATGAAAGGAAATCCTAGGTATTTGTTTCTGGTAAGTTGTTTATTTACAGTTTGGACTTTTTCCATTTCTTCTCTCCCCCCACCCCGTGGTCCAGCATGTTTACAGCATGCTTCATATAAGTATCAAGTCTGTTGACCACGAGGAATACCGAGCAGTGAGAAGCTAGTGGGAAGTCTTCCTTCTTAGTAACTAGGAGTTCTCTGGGGTTTCATTTCCTGGTTCATTGGTATCAAACTGAGATTTAAGACAGAAAGATATTTCGTAAATAGTATGAAGTCTTCTATATATATTTTTCAATAGTACATAAATCAATTAAAAGTCCCCATTCCCTTTATTCTTGTGGCAATTTTTTCTTTCTTAGTCCTGTGTATTCCTACTTCAGAGAAAACTTTAAAGGGAGGGCTACTATTTTAAATTTAGCTTATACTTGTTAATAGTAAAGTTTAAGAGCCATTTTGAAATTTTTCTTATGTTAATTTCTACCAATAATAGTCTACTGATTTTGTCTTACAGTATTTTACAATAATTTTATGAGTTTCTTTTTAATATAAAACACATCATTAAGAAAGGTTTCTTTATAGAAAGTTTGGTTGAATGCCCAAGAGACAGTAGAATGAATCTACTGGTCACACGTTAAGGATGTATATGTCCTGTCACTGCACAGTTCTTCATCTCACTAGAGCATTGTTAACTCAGGAGAAAGGAGAGGAGAAGCAGTGCTCTGTCGTGTTTTGGGGAAAATTATATGAGAAGTAATAAATGGCATGGGGACACTTTATAGGGTGTGTGTCTGAAACACCCAGAATAACTGACATATGCTTTATATAGCTCCCAGAAAAATTCTTTTAGTGTTGCTCAGTTCCATCTTCATGGAGTGATAGAACTAACAGTGCTCACTGTCTGTCAGCTTCAGTGTCTCCCAGTACAATGCAGTGGGACATGTGCTGCAGTCACTCCGTGTGATACAGCAGCAAGAGCAAGCAACACCCGGCCTGGAGAAGCTGAACCAATTTCCCTTGTGCTTTGGGGTATAAAAAGAATTTCTACAGACAGCAGGTGGGGGCGTGAAAGTTCTCACTGTGTGTGTGTGTGTGTGTGTGTGTGTGTGTGTGTGTGTGTGTGTGTCCTTTTAGTGTTTCTTCGTATCAGATAACACAGTTCGCAGCTTACTCCTGAGGACAACTAATTCTCCCACTCTACAGTGTCCTCAGTTAACTGATGTTCTTTGTCTAGGGCTGGGGACTGTGAGATTTCCTCCTTCCATGTTAAGTGTGTCTGTTGGTATACTTCTTCAAGTCATTTTTGGCTGTCATGTTGTTGAGGTGTCATGAGTGTAGCTTCCCTGTCATTTCTAGGAGACACAATCTCAGCAGCCTTCCTGGTCCTCCAGCTTTTAACAGTGTTTCCACCATTTCTTCTATGATACTCTTTGAGCCTTGGTGCAGTAGTTCTGTTGTAGATGTGTCTACTGGGGCTGATCACCCCACTCTCAGCTGTTCTCTGCATTTGACCAGCTGTGGTTGTGTGGGAAATCCTGGAAAGAAGCTATATCTGTGGATTGGAACTTTGGTGTTCTGGAGAGATTGGAATACTGCATGCCCAGAGCTAATTACCTGATCTTAGACTAGTTCTAATCCTCTGGAATTATTATTTGCCCACTTTATTGTTAGAGTATCTTGTAACTAGTAAATAAAACTGTCTTGGAATCTATTAACCAAGCAGAACAATAATGTTCACCACTCAGTAGCTAAGAATGTCATTGAGCAGCATCTTTATCCTATAGAAGTGTCCCAACCATCTTGCTGTGTCAGTCTGATGTACCCAGTGTTTGCTTTTAAGTTATCTTGGTATGACTGTCTTTGTTGTATAAAACCATGAAACTTCTTCCACATTGGAACAGTGAATTTAGGATAACCTAAATCTGTGTTCCTAGACCATGGTCACCCAAAATGTTTCCATAATAAACTGTCTTTAATTCCCTTTGAGATGAGAGCTGTGGTTTTGTGTAGGAATTGTTTTCTATAATTGTCTCCACCTGCAGATAGAGAAGTTTGTCTGATAAAAGGGTGAGAGCTACCTTATTCTTTATGAACTGTTCTGGTAGAGAGGACATCATAGCTTGGTGTCCTATACCTGTTGTTCTTAAATCCATATGTCTTCATTATGACCAGAAAATTTTAGTCTGGCGGCTGTGTTCTATTAAAAGCCTAGATTAGCCTTCGCAACAAACTCAAGAAGGCAGTTGTGCCTCTTTGCTGCCCTGACTGCTGACACTATAGTTTACCTTTGGGTTTTACAAAGCCTGAAATAGTCATCCCTCCAGGTTAACCTCTCTTTGGGGTTGAATGCCCAAGGGTTTACTAAGGCATACACTTGAAATTCAATTAAAAAGATTGGTCCTAAATTCCTATTGTATAAAATTGATTGGGTTTCACACCAAAATCTATCTTGCCTGCTAGTCCTTTAATACAGCTGCATTGGAACGCAGACACACTTTTATGACCATTTTTTGTATTACAACAGGTAGATGAGTGGTAGCAACAGACATTATGCAGGATGCATAGCCAATATTATTTACATCTTTATATCTTATACCACACAGAAAACCTGTAGTCAGTCAAGAAAACAAAGATCTACAGTTTTGCTACCCCAAGAATAGATACAATTAGCTTTTTAAAAAATTCTTTCTCTTCCTCATCATTTCTCTGAATCTCTATGGAAAGACGTGAGATTATGTGTTCATCAATATTTTATTTTCATTTAGCATGACAAAATTGTCTTGCTTTAGTAGTAATAACGTCTGTCACTTTATTATATGACTACTTAGTCTTCCACATGTAAATGTATTGTATATTGTAGCTGACTCTATGTTTTTAGTATCCCAACATTACAAGTTATCCCTAAGTATTTTTATTTTGTTAACCTAAAGGCAAATTGAACCAAATTCAATGTGAGGAGAGAAAAAGACTTTATTCAAAGTCAGAGGAGGATGTCAGCCAGGAAACATGTGATGTGATGCCCAGAGAAATGCTTTGAATGGTGCCCAGGAACATGTGTTTTGTTAGGAAGTAAGGTGGGGTCAGTTATGGATTGGGAGGGATCATAAGGCCCTCTTCTCCTGGTGAACTGTTTGCTACTGATGGATTTTTGGAGAGACACTGTTATTTTCTTCATTTGTGTCCCCACTGGGTTCCAAACCTGTGGTCACATAAATGATCCAGTGGGTTATAAAACAAAACAGAAAGATGTGCATATAGGAGCTATGTAAGGAATAAGAGAGAGTGGGGTGAGAGTAAACAATGTGTGGAGTTGTAAAAGAACAAACGTAATCAATAGAATTTGGTCGGGTAATAAGAACAGAGAAGCCTGGTGAGACCGAGGGAAGGGGTCACAAGCAACGTTCACAGCATTGCAGGTAGTAGGAATAATACGTTCATCGATCTCAAGGCAGGGGCTAATCTGACTTGACGTCACTGCACAGGACCAGAATAGGGTAAACAAGGGAAGAGAATGATTTAGTAGCAGTGGGCTGAGGTCTCAGTCATATGTGACCTTGTGCTCATTGAGAGCCCCTGTGACTCTCCTCAAAATGAGATGGACAAGACCTGCAATGGTGTGTCTTACCTTTTAAAGTTCTGATAAGAAACGATCAGGGAATATTGGAAGACCTAGAGATAGAAACTCATTTCATGAGCAAGAAAACAAGCACAACATTAATTTGTTCACATTAGAACTAGAAACTTCTGCATGATGAAATAAATGCTAGACATAAATTAGAAGAATCAGTGTATAATACATTATTCAACTAGCATTCAGAAAAACAGTGGAGACATACCTAATTGGAATATACAGAAACTTTAAATGGGCAGAAGAAAAACGACAGAAACAATCAGCATAGCCCAGAGGCCCAGACTCAAGTGGTCATACTGCTTCTTCCTTAGCAGCTTGCTGAGATTAGCAGTGCAGCAGTCCTCCATGCAAGGTAAGGACAGTGCAGGCTCAACCTTACTCCGGAACAGGACCATTATAACTAACAAGTTGGAAGGTACACATACCTAGCCTCAAATGCACTGCAGCTGGGTGCAGGAGGTCTGTGCACACATGCAAAGAGGCCTATATGGAGATAATTCTTTGCAGCAGGATTTTTTTTTTTAGATTTTATTTATTTTTATTTATTTATTTATTTATTAAAGATTTCTGTCTCTTCCCTGCCACCGCCTCCCATTTCCCTCCCCCTCCCCTGATCAAGTGCCCCTCCCTCCTCAGCCCGAAGAACAATCAGGGTTCCCTGCCCTGTGGAGAGACCAAGGAACCCCCACCTCCATCCAGTTCTAGTAAGGTGAGCAACCAAACTGCCTAGGCTCCTACAAAGCCAGTACGTGCAGTAGGATCAGAAACCCATTGCCATTGTTCTTGAGTTCTCAGTAGTCCTCATTGTCCGCTACGTTCAGCGAGTCCTGTTTTATCCCAGGCTTTTTCAGACCCAGGCCAGCTGGCCTTGGTGAGTTCCCAATAGAACATCCCCATTGTCTCAGTGTGTGGGTGCACCCCTTGCGGTCCTGAGTTCCTTGCTCATGCTCTCTCTCCTTCTGCTCCTGGTTTGGACCTTGAGATTTCAGTCTGGTGCTCCAATGTGGGACTCTGTCTCTGTCTCCTTTCATCGCCTGATGAAGGTTAATATTCAGGAGGATGCCTATATGTTTTTCTTTGGGTTCTCCTTATTTAGCTTCTCTAGGATCACTAATTATAGGCTCAATGCCCTTTGTTTATGGCTAGAAACCAAATATGAGTGAGTACATCCCATGCTCCTCTTTTTGGGTCTGGCTTACCTCACTCAGGATAGTGTTTTCTATTATCATACAACAAAAATATATGCTCTACTATGTTCATAGCAGCATTGTTTGTAATAGCCAGAACCTGGAAACAACCTAGATGCCCTTCAATAGAAGAATGGATGAAGAAAGTATGGAATATATACATATTAGAGTACTACTCAGCAGTAAAAAACAAGGACTTCTTGAATTTTGCATGCAGCAGGATTTGTAAGAGCAAGTATGGTGGTGGAACAGCCCCAGTGCCTTAAGTAAGAGAAAACAATAAAATATTTTATACTGTTACAAAATAATCTTAGAACCTTCTATCAGGATATTTTAAATTTGCAAGAAATTCTAAAGCATTTCAGATGAGATGTGCAGTTCAGTGTTCAACAGTGGAAAGCTCAGAAAAATAAAATGAAAACTCATCGAATTAACATACTGGTTTTTTCTCTCACTGAAGAATGAACCAAGGGCTTGTGCATAGTAGGCAAGTGCTGTTGCTCTCTTCCCTTGAGACACAGTCTTTCTGATCAGCTAGGCCTGCACTGCCTTGCACCACTGAGATACACTCTACACCATGATTACCAGTCTGTGTCTGTGTGCGTGTTCATAAACACAGTAGACATTTGTGTGGTCTATATATCATTTGACCCTGGAACTATTTTTACATATAGCTTTATGTTCATTAAAATTGCCATGGTTTTAGTTTTGAAGATTTAGTTTGTACCACCTTATCCACAATTTTATTGATAGATTTGAGATAGCTATTTATCAGCTATAACTGTGAAATGAATATTGGCTTTGGTTTTAGTACCTATAGAATACTACAAATTTTAACTACATTTTTAATATTCGCAAAATTTTATTTTGGTTAAAATTCTTCAGAATTCTGTATGAACTATCACTTATCAAATGTGTATATGTGAATGTTTAAGTCATAATTTATATATGAGTATAAGTATTATGAAAAAATTAAAATTGAAGTAAAACTCCCTTAAAGATCAACATCAGTCATACTCATTTGTCACAAGAGTATTTTTAATGTAATTACAACAAAAGGTAGAGCTGAGTACTAGTAGTTTCGTCTCTGAACAAAAATGACACGTTTTAATTCATTTTTCCATTATGTGTTATTAGCACTCTGTGATAGCAGACTGTGAGGAATTCATACAGGCAGATTGTCCAAAACATTTTAGAAATAATGAATTGTTGCAGTCTGTATTTACTGTCACATTAACTCTCAGGACAGTTGTCATAAGAAAATCAGAGCTATGTGACTAACAGCCAGGACTCCTCTGACCTTCAAGCTCCCGTGGACTCACGCCTCTGTGCTAAGGCTCCCTTGAAAGCTTAGTGGGAGCATGCACTGTCCGACTGTGTAGGATGGACAGACAGCACCACACAGGACTGGGGATGCAACTCTGGTCATGTTCAGCCTCTAACAAAGATTTGCCTAGTTTATTTTTCCAGAAAAGGTTTCAGTGCTATAGTAATTAGAATAGTTTGAAAATCATTTACATGGAGAGTTCAGTGAAACATAAAAAATAACTTGAAGAGTTGAATATTACATCCAGACACTGGGTAATGATGTCTGGCACAAACTCAGACACAAATAGTATAACTGGCTATTTCCTCTACATCACAGGAGAAAGGAAGACAAGGAAGTCATAGTCAAGGAGATGGATGACATTCCGAACCAGAATTCTTTTTATTTTTCTCTAACTTTTTACAATTCATTAGTCGTTTGAACAGATACATACTATGTTTCCAGCACTGATAAGTTCTATAATCTTAGCAGTAGATAATATCAAAAGTGTTTTGATAGTCTGACAAGATTATTTTGTGAAGGTGATTGATCCCGTCACTTTAGCTCCTGGCTTCTGTGAGCATGTCTGAGTAAATCGTCAGTTATAAGCACACAGTAAGTAGGTGAGGAGTCTCCTCTTTCTTGTAGCTGTGATGAAATAACCGATGAAAGCTACTTAAAGAGGGATGATTTTAACTCACTTTTGGAGGGATAGAGCTCCTTATGACGAAGAGGGCATGGCCGCACTGCACCTGCAGTCCAGAAGTGGGGCAGGGAATTCTGCTGTTTGGCTAGCTTCCTTCCTCGTTTCTTTTTATTCTGTTTGGGATCGTGGCTCATAGGATGGTGTTGCTCACAGTCAGAGTAGGTCTTCTGTTGCCCAAAAGACCTCAGAAGAACACCCTCCCAAGTATGTGTGGGCTATGGCTATTTGGTGATTCTAAATCTAGTCAAGTTGACAATGAGTATGAATATCAACAGCACGGTTGTTTTCCATTCTTAAAATGTCTTTTTCAGGTGGTCAGATTGTATCATAATATTCTGGCTTGATTGTATAAGTCTTGTCATTGGTATCTGAGCTAGGTATTTCTCTAAACAGTTAAAGAATCTCTAAGTAATACTTTTAAAATTCTAGAACTATATACATGTGCAGAGGCATGCTATGACAATGAGAAGAATTAAACAGAATTCCTGATGAATACATTCTTCTAGACTTGCCAGCAGTGTATTTCACTGTACTAAAAGTAGCACGTATTTTTATGTAAGATATGAAATTTTATAACTGGTTTTAAAAACTGTAATTCATATGTGTTAATGAAAGTCTTAAAAGTCAAAGCAAACTCCAAGATTGGTAAGTTTAATATGCAAAGAATTGATTGGCATTCACCTGTTCACATTTGTCCTTTAACCATTCCGGAACATTATATTCAGATCCAGGAAAAAAGAATAGCAGATTTTATTCGCACCTGTCTATGGTTTCCTTGACAACTACTGTAGATGCTGCTATCACCATGGGGATGGTTCTTCTAAATGAAGCAGCAACTTCCAAAGGGGATGTCGGAAAAAGACGGAGTAAGTTTATGTTGCTGTATTTGTTGTTTTGTTTTAGTCTTTAATTCAAAGGGGGAACAGAACAGCTTTTTGTAAACATAGACCTCCCTTGGAAGAGTTCTATGTTGAAGGAGGTTAAGATTTTGTTTTACTTTTTTCCCCCTTTATTTGATGTATGTGAGAATGAACTTGAAAACATTTCTTCAGGATGGCACGTGACAGCTTTCTGTGAGTTGTATGCACAGGGGAGGGAGGGAGGGAGCAACACTCTTTCAGCGCTGTCTGGCCCATTTCTGCTACAGCCGGTCTCAGTTGGAACATCCTCAAGGCACAGATGGTCAGTCTGCAGAGATTTTATTGGCAGTAATGTATTTTTATGTCATGAGACTCAGGTATCTCACTGAAGCTGGTGCAGAAGCGGGGAGCTGCTGCTGAGGCTTCCTTTGTGCACAGATACTTGATTACTTTCCAATCCCTCCATGTCTTTTACTGACATTTATGAGACCACAGGGATCTCTGTTCCAGGAAAGGGAAGAATTGCCGGTTCCTGGGTCTTTGCTTATCTCCTATTCCTCTCCACCCCCAGATTTACAACCCTGTTAGATGCCAGCATTTAGGTTTAAGGGAGTTAACTTTTATCCTTTGATGGGACTGTTCCATATCAAAGGATTGTAGATAGAATTTACCTCTTGATTTGATGGGTGATGTTGTAAACACAGCAGAGTATGTAGGAGTATCTGCTGCCCTGAGAAGGCGTGAGGAAAGAGTGAGGCTTGGGTACAGTTTCATGCCACCGAGTTTTCCAGACTTAATGTTATAGCTTCCTACAGCACATCATTCAATGAATACCGCCATGGTTTGCAGCAACCCATTTTACTGTATAATTCCTGAGCTGTTTTAAAACGTAAAATTTAGATATAAAAAGCACATGATCCCCAAAAGAATATTAATTTATTAAAACTAAAAACCTA
Organism: Microtus oregoni; assembly: GCF_018167655.1. Classification (NCBI taxonomy): domain Eukaryota; kingdom Metazoa; phylum Chordata; class Mammalia; order Rodentia; family Cricetidae; genus Microtus; species Microtus oregoni. Next base: position 2,195,890 of record NW_024544709.1, on the reverse strand, counting down.
GATTTGTTTTTTACTGTACTTTTAATATTATGAGTATGTAAAAGAGCTGTGGTGACTTCTAGAAATTTAAAAGCATGAAGTATTGAAATGTTTGGAGGTAGTGTAGAGAGTTGAGCCTGGCCTCAATGTTCTCTGATGCTATCGACACTAATAGAAAAAAACCTCAGAACTGAGCACATTGCTGTGAGCATGGTGACATCAATAATGTGGCACATCCTTATAAACAAATGTTCTTGGCACTGACAAGGCATTTTTATGAACCCATATGCTTAATATAGAGTATATTAGTGTTATTTCCTCCAATGTAAATTATAGTAAGAGATATGTAATGAATTATTTAATCTCACAACTATGATACAGAATCTATGAAAGCTTTGCCCTGAACTTCCATCTTATAGATGTTCCTGTTGTAACATCTGTTCCCCTTAATTAATCCTCCAGATTAATTTTGTGTGTGAATGGGAAGGGATAGGATACATGTGAAAAGGAACAAGAGATGGTTTTGACCTGCACAACTGCTGTGGTTATCATTCTTCCCTGTGCAAGAGTGTGGGCCTCATTGAGGTCTTCCTCCCCTGCTGTTAGCTCACAGGCTTCTCCAATCCCATCCTCAGATACTAGGCTAGCAGTATTTTGCTCTCACTGCATAGAGTGACGTTAGTCCATCAGCTTTGCTTGATCACAGATTTGAAGCATCCTTCTCCATTGCTCTGTTCCTCTTCTAAATGGTCCCCTAAGAAAGTATGAAAGAAAAAGTATGTGGTAGAATACTGTATTTGAGGAGGTATGAAATAAAACTAAGCCAGTGAGAGAGTTGTAAGAAATTTACGTAGTATATATCCTGGGTCTGCTAGGATTCATATTTGTGGATTATATATATTTTTTGAAAGGCATTTTCCTTTGCAGGATGATGTTTTATAGTTTCAGCTGTAGACAGCGGTTGACATGCCTGACAAAACCGTGCAGACAACCGCCCATCAGTGACTGTGTGTCCACAGGCAGTGCATTCACTGCCGTGATTTCAGCATTGCTGTCGGGCCTTTCCTCCCGCTCCTACCCCACCTTAGAAACAGAGATCTGTTTGACCGCAGCGTTCTTCTGACTTAATGTTTTAATCTAATTATGCCACTCTCTTGATATTCCCTCAGACTAACAAATCTATATTAATTATCTTAAAAATGTTTTATTCATAACTGATATTTAAGTAACACCAATGCCTAATTTTATGGACATATGTAAATATGATTTATTTATTCTAAGTGTGTCTACATTTAAATGACTAATATATTTTAAACTTTAGAAGCAGGTTTTAATTTTACTAATAGCAGTGAATCTTGCTTAAATACCGTATGTATAAGAAAAGAGGAGCTAATTTGTTTTATTAGTCATCTATTCCCAATCATAAGAAAAGAAAATGAAAACTAAGAAAGCAATGTCCCTGCTCTCCAGTTTCATTACTTACTGCAGCAGTGTTCAAAGCCTGCACTGCAGCCCAGGCCACAGGTAGCCTCAGCCCTCCTATAACAGTCTGACACCGAGACCTACTCTGGAGTGGTCTCCTCCTCGTTGGCTTTCACTAACAAGTTCCCTATGCACAGGATTTTGTTCATAGCTTTGTGTTTGCTGAGATGTCGTGTTTCTAAATAAAATGGGCTCTACTTGGGCAATCATGAAACCAAGAGCTGGAATTACATTTTTGTGTGACGCACATCTGAGAAGAGGATTTTCTGAGCATCTGCCATCATCTGCTCCTTCTGCTGTAGCCAGACTTCATTATCTGGGGACTGACAATCATGTTTGTGACTTGTCACATTTGGTTCTGTTCTGATCCCTCTGGGACTTTATAAGAGAAGAAAATAACCACTAGTCTTAAGTCAGCGTTGTTGTCTTCATACCCCCAAATAGTACATTCTCATTGAGAAGATTGTGGAAAGTAATGAATACATTGTATAGGGAACGGTCTGATTTGTGGTCCTTGTGTGTGCCTGAACTGTGACATGTAAGTGTTTGTACAGTGAACGGTCTGATTTGTGGTCCTAGTGTGTGCCTGAACTGTGACATGTAAGTGTTTGTATAGTGAACGGTCTGATTTGTGGTCCTAGTGTGTGCCTGAACTGTGACATGTAAGTGTTTGTATAGGGAACGGTCTGATTTGTGGTCCTTGTGTGTGCCTGAACTGTGACATGTAAGTGTTTGTATAGTGAACGGTCTGATTTGTGGTCCTAGTGTGTGCCTGAACTGTGACATGTAAGTGTTTGTATAGTGAACGGTCTGATTTGTGGTCCTAGTGTGTGCCTGAACTGTGACATGTAAGTGTTTGTATAGGGAACGGTCTGATTTGTGGTCCTTGTGTGTGCCTGAACTGTGACATGTAAGTGTTTGTATAGTGAACGGTCTGATTTGTGGTCCTAGTGTGTGCCTGAACTGTGACATGTAAGTGTTTGTATAGTGAACGGTCTGATTTGTGGTCCTTGTGTGAGCCTGAACTGTGACATGTAAGTATTTGTATACTGGATGCATTTCAAAAGCACCACTTGCATGTTTTCAGCCCCTAACGGTGTTGTCTGTCTTCCTAGTAATATGCCTCGTGGGATTAGGCCTGGTGGTCTTCTTCTTCAGTTTCCTACTTTCAATATTCCGTTCAAAGTATCACGGCTATCCATACAGGTGAGACATTTATAGTAATCTTGATGCTTTCATTTAAACTCTTTTAGTGGTTCATTAGGGCTAATAATACCAGCTATTGATTCTTATCTGTGTTGTGAGAAAAGATCCAAATTAAGCAATTTAGAAGTACAGAGGTAGACATAGAAACAGACAGAAAGGGGATCCAGAGAATCATAAAAACATACTTAAAAACTTATACTCCGCAAAATTGCAGAAAATCTAAAAGAAATGGGAGAATTTTCCTGATATATACAGTAAAGTTAAATCAAGAATAAAAAAAAAAGAATCCAAAAATATGAAATCAGAATGCCTCTCTGGTTTTGTAAAAATATAAAGGCTAGCAAAAGTCATCATTGAGTTCTCAACTTTATTTAGTTAACAGTAAAGAAATATAAAGGGAAAATTAATATAACTTTTCTGTGTATCAGCACATGAAATTGTATTCAAAGGTCATAGCCTATATAGATACAAATGTGATGTCTATGAACAAGAGAAAATACAGTTTTTTAGTTTGTTATAAGAGTGTGACATTTGACAGCACTTTTTTTACTATGACTAGCTTTCCAGTATGCATACTTATTTCTGAGGGATTGTTATTAATACAGTAACTCCACTGCTCTGGGTTTGTTTGATGTAGGCTTTTTTTGTTGTTGTCATTGGGGACGGTTGTTGGCTAGGGTTTGTTGTTTTCTGAAACCAGGTAAAATATATAAAACACCCAGCAATGAAGGTTTTCAAATGCTAAACATAAGCCTTCCTATTGATAATCCTGTACACACATAATAGGACCATTTGAACCTGTGTCCCCGCCTAATTACTCTATGGCACAGGCAAGAATTGAGCTTTGTCTGTATAAGGTGACCGTTCCCTGTGAAGATTCCTCTACTCTATAGTGTTGGACTGATGTGGATAGAAATGTAGATGAACTCTCTTAAAAATAACTAAGAGGTGGGAATCATACATAAGAATTGGTTTGTGAATATGACATTTAAGGTTAGATGAAAACACATGAGGAGTTGTTGGCAAACAGTAGAATCAGTAGAAAGAAAACTAGCAAACTGTCCAAGAGAGCCTGGGAACCAGGGTATTCTAATGGTGAAGGTTCAGAGTGAGGAGCAGAAGGGAGCCTTTCCAAGGATTAGACCTGTGTTGTGCTATGCCATGGGGAGGAGGGTCACCCCACTTGTGTATGTTTCAGAAAGAAATTACTCTCTTGGTTTATGTTATAATATTCTGCTCTGGGACAGTTTTTCTACACTATGAACGTGTGTTATTTTCATTTGCTAATAAAAAGCTGATTGGCCAATAGCTGGGCAGGAAGAGATTAAACAAAAGAGGCAGACTAGGAGAATTCTGGAAAAAGGAAGGACAGAGTCAGAGAGTCACTGGCAAATTCAGAGAAGCAAGATGAGAATACCATACTGAGAAGAGATAACAAGTCGCAGGGCAGAATGTAGATAAGAATTATGGGTTAATTTAAGTGTAAGAACTAGTTATTAAAAAGCCTAAACTATTGGCCAAGCATTTATAATTAATATAATCCTCTGTGTGGTAATTTGGGAAGCAGCTGTTGGGTATTTAGGAGCAGGCAGTCAGGACAAAAACATCCAATTACAGTATTCTTCTTTCAGTGTCTTCTTTAAGACCTGATTTTGACTTTCATTTCAATATCTCCTTTCCTCACAATTTTTAATCACTCTATTATATTCTATATCCTTTGATTTCCTCTATAGTGATCCTTTCCTGATTATTCATTTTCATTTGTATTTTAAATAAATTTTTCCCACACAACACATTTTTTCACACAAATTTTAAAATTTCTATTTTCTTTATCTTTATGTATGTGCCCGCTTAAAAGCATAAAAGTCTACTTTATTTATCTGTCTTGCTTTCTTAAGGCTTCTCCTTGTTAGTATTAAGAGTATTCTGTAGCATTAACCTGTTCCGTACAACAACTAAATTCACAGATCGCCTTTGAAACCTCAATAAGTAGACTTACCCTGTATCCCAGTCTGGGTGTGACCATAGGCAAATTGCTAAACTTTTTAAACCATAGGTGTTCTTGCTTATAAATAAAGTCAGTTTGATATACCACCTTTTTATTTATAGGAGATAATATATGTAAATGTCTTAGAATACCAGTATATAGTAGTAATTAATTGCCCTATAAATGTTTAATGCTAATTATCATTAATTCTGATATAAATATTTACACTCATATTTTACTTTTCTCTAATGGAGTTTTCTTTACAGTGCACACCAAGTAGCTTTGGCTCGTGTTTACATAATTTGAGTGAAGAGCAGGTTTTCACTGAACCTTTTGATGAATTTAATTGGACTCCATAGTCCCTTGAAACTTACCAGTGAAATATCAGGATTCCTAGAGATTTTATCTAATTACCATCTGAGACATAATTCAGAAGACATTTTTCTGGTAGCACTGACTTCATTTATATATTGAATAAGAACTGGCTTTTCCCCTTGCTTTGTTTTCTAAGAGGATGTTGGCATGGCAAGATGGTGGTCTCTGCTTAGAGATAATGATCTTCTCAGCCTTTTCTACTGGCACTCAGACTAACCAGTATTTTCTGCAGATGTCTCTTAAAAACATCTTTGGATCATCAAAGCCTCTACTGCAGAAGGAGAAAGCATGAAATGTCTGTATTCATTCCATCACTGTGCTAACTGTCTGAGGAGTCTTAATTGGCTCAGAGCGACAGTAGCATAATGAGAAAATAATATTAGAATGAAAGTTTTGGGCTTGCTTTTGCACTTTAAATAAGATCTCTGACTTTGTAGTTGAAAAAAATCTGGTTAAAATATCTTAGATCTATTTACTAATATAATATAGTCTTAGAATTAGCTACTGCCTTGTCGTTTTTTGCTCGGCTCTGGTTGACTTTTATTTTTTTTTTATTGAGAAAAGGAAAAAAAAAGTTTCCCCCTCCTCCCAGCCTCCCATTTCCCTCCCCCTTCTCCCACCCTTCTCCCCCTCCCCCCACTCCTCTCCTCCTCCCTCTCCAGTCCAAAGAGCAGTCAGGGTTCCCTGCCCTATGGAAAGTCCAAGGTCCTCCCCCCTCCGTCCATGTCTAGGAAAGTGAACATCCAAACTGGCTAGGCTCCCACAAAGCCTGAACATGAAGTAGGATCAAAACCCCATGCCATTGTCCTTGGCTTCTCATCAGCCCTCATTGTTCGCCATGTTCAGAGAGTCCAGTTTTATCCCATGCTTTTTCAGACATAGTCCAGCTGGCCTTGGTGAGCTCCCAATAGATCAGCCCCACTTTCTCAGTGGGAGGGTGCACCCCTCGTGGTCCTGTCTTCCTTGCTCATGTTCTCCCTCCTTCTGCTCCTCATTGGGACCTTGGGAGCTCAGTCCAGTGCTCCAGTGTGGGTCTCTGTCTCTATCTCCATCCATCACCAGATGAAGTTTCTATGGTGATATGCAAGATATTCCTCAGTATTGCTATAGGATAGGGTCATTTCAGGTTCCCTATCCTCAGCTGCCCAAGGAACTAACTGGGGACATCGCCTTGGGCTCCTGGGAGCCACTCTAGGTTCAAGTCTCTTGCCAGCCCTAAGGTGGCTCCCTTAACTAAGAATTGTGCTTCCATGCTCCTGCCCGATCTCGTCTGGTTGACTTTTAAAGAGTTGGAGACATATAGTTAAAGGTGTCTCGTTTCTGTACCTGTTCAGTATCTTTGGCTATTTCTTTATATGAGATTATGCACAACAACCTTAGAATTGCCTGTGGATAAATGTATAGTCCCTGAAGTACTCTTGGTTCTCAGTGACTTCACCTAACCTCTCTTCATCTGCAACAAGGACCTTAGCATTTACTTTGTATCACTTCGCTACACTGTTTTGTTAAGTTTTTATGTACAGTTCAGCCACCACATGTTTCATTTCTTTCCTTTCTGGAAGACTATTTTGGGAATGAATGGTCCTTGACACAACATTTTGCATCACAAAGGATTGTGCTTGTTAATTGAATCTGTTTTCCTCCAAACAGTGTCCACCTTAAGGTGCCATTAAGCAGAGCGCTGGTCCCTCTCAGGGAACTCCACTACACGTGGAGCATATCTGGTTTTATTAATAGTCATATCATGAAAATTCATCCTAAGTATGCCTCTGTGTACAAACTGTGTAGAGAACTGACCTTGCTAGTTATTAAACCTAGTAGCTTTTACCTTCTATAACTCTGAGTAGAAAAACTCCTTCCCCAGGGTCTCTTATTCCTAATAAAGGCCAGGATTTCTTTTGACCTTTTCAAAGGATAAGACTTTCCTGGCTTCTGTAGACCCTTAGTAAGGAAAGAGCCTCAGGACTTAGGTTAATGAGGTCCCACTAAGGACGATAATTACTCTCACTAGCATGCCATTTTACACTTGCAAATGTAGGGGATTAAATATTAGAAAGTGAATCAGCAGGACACTAACTACAGGAGTACAGGTTCAACTAGTGGTCGGTTGTGGTGCGCACCTGCACTAGAGAGGTGGAGGCCAGAAGATCAAGATCTCATTGCCATTCTTGACTAAACCTTGCCTCAAATATAAAACAAAACAAAGCAAAAACCCGGAACAAGAAGAAACAAGAAAAAAATCCATATTGTACTTAGTGGAAAAGTGAGGTCCTTCTTTTCCCAACAGCGTCTCTTTTACCACACATGTGATTCTTGGCAGAGAATCCTGCCTGGCCACAAGAGCTCCCCGACTCTTCCCGTGGCTTTAGAACATGAAGAACAGGAGATAAGAAATTTCATTTAGTCAGACATCTCACTACTTCCCAGTTGGACAAAATGCACATCCTGGGTTTTCCAAACATCAGGAAGAGATGGTAAGGTGAAAACAAAAAGGAATAGCATACCACTGTTCCCTGGCATTTCAGACAGTGAATGCAGAGAGGCGGAAAAATCTATCAGGATGGACCTTTCTATCACTTAATTGACTAGTTTTTTCCTTTCAAGCTTCAAACCCTATTTTTTATTATTATTATCTCACTGTCAGATATATTAGCCCTGAGATGCAGAACTAAATAATTAGCTGAGCAGTTCATCTTCTACTTGTCTGTCCCAAGTTAGCATCACCTCTGCATCCAAAATGAAGTTCTACCACTTCTCCTTGACAAAGGAGTTGGAATTTGTAGAGTCCTTGTACTCAGCCCACATTCTTGTCCTGTACTGTTAGGTCCCTCATATTCTTTTCTCACGGTTGCTGTTTTAATGACACTCTCTGTACCTGGGACTTTCTCTCTAGAGAAATGTAAGGAACATGGCTTGTCGTTCCACGTCCTACAGCCCCTTCTGTGCCAAGCACTCATCAGTTGACCGACACTTTGCTAACTGCTGCTTAAGAATGACTCTGGGGAGGGGCTATAATCTGAGAAAATTTGAGTCATGCTCTATAAAGTCACTTTGGATTTTAAGTAATGGACTTGGCTGGTGTGCTTCTGGAATGTTACACTGAGGAAGTCAAAGGCGGTTTATATTTGTTTCTGAATGTTGTATGTGATAAAAAAGAGCCAACGTAAAGTTACACTTGAGATCATCCTCCTGTTCTACATTATAAACTAGCGTTTCTCAGCTCCCCTTCCATACTTTGAGCAATAGTAAAGCTTCAGAGACAGCATGGGCATAGGACATACATGAGACTAAAGGAAAGGAAGTGTTTATGTCTGTACAAGTCCCACCCAGTGCTTGGTCTCCATATGAACAGTTCACTCCCTTGCTTATCAGCTTCTAGCTTGTTCTGTTACCTCAGCTGACATTGCCAGCCAGCCAGGAGTCAGTACTGTGATTATACAGAGTCCTGATGTCACAGTGAGATCTGTTCCTGATGGAGAGTACTTGGGCGACAGCAGGACTTGAGGAGCACCCAAGGCAGCCTCTTGCTCCTTCAGAAAACTTATAGCACTGAAGAATAAGAGAAATGTGTTCAGTATTTGGTAATTTAGGTTTAAGTACAATATAAAAACATACATATTTATGACAAATAATATAAATGAAAATATCCAAGCACTATTCAAAGTATAAATATAAAAAACTATCATACTATTTGATAATGCATCAGCAGTAGTAGGCAGGCACCGATAAAAAGATATATCAGATCAAGCTAGACAGAAATTATACTAACCATTGATTGTTGATACCAGTGTGATGCATTCAGTATGCTGCTTTCATGTTAAAACAGATCTTGGGCATTCCAAGCATGAGATTCTGAGTGAGCACCCAGAGAATAACAGCTGGTACTTTCCTAAGAAACTTTTTTTAAGATTTATTTTATATGTATGAGTGTTTACTACATGTATATATGTGCACAACATATACAGGCTTCTAAATCTGTGAGACCATTTCTGGCAGGTCAAGTGGGCAGCAAGACCAGAGTCTGCTGTGCAGAGGCGTTGGTCCGGATAGCAGAGAAAAGCAATCAGTGAGGTTCTTCACCCAGCCTAGTTACAAGGAAGTTACAGCCCAGTGAAAGATGCTGGTCAATTGAACAAAACAAGAAAGGTGTACAGTGCCTGTGGAATGCTAAGGCTGTTCTCTGGCTTCTGTACCCATAGGTGGGAGGAGAAAGAGGGAAAGAGAGAACACTTAACTTACCAGTTCCCAGATTCAGGGTCCCATTTGTTCAACTGTAACTAAACTCTGTGGCTAAGACAGAGTGTGCGCTGCACCCACATACAAAGCCGAACATGGCAGTGTGTCTTGTAAACCCAGCACACCAAGAGCAGAGACAGAAATCCCCAGAGCTAGCCAGTTGAGCTAATTGTCTCCAGGTTCAATGAGAGATTCTACTCAATAAACTAAGAGACAGCGAATGCTGAAGAAGACGCCAGCCTCTATCCCCACATGCTCTTGTGCATACACCCGCATATTTACTGTATTGTATACACACTGTATTTGGTAAAGGTTTCTCTTTGTTAGCCATCCTCAAGTTGACGTTTCCCTTTGAACAAGCTTGTAACTGAGGACAGAGAGTGCCAGTGAGTGCATGCACACAGCGCCCCTCCACCTTGCCAGCTGCTGTGGAGGTTTGTGTGGAATCAGCAGTAACTGCAGCTTGTACCCACAAGGATGACCAATCACCCTCCTTGCAGAGGTGATGCTTGTCTACTACAGTTATCAGGAGCTGCCCCAAACAAAAGCAGTGTATGATTGCATACTGGTATTGGCACATATTTCTATCTGTAACAATTCTGTAAAAACAGTTACGTTTGTTGCCTTTATATAGTCATAAATTATAAAATAACATCAAAGCAGTGTATAATGTTTCACTTGTAAAACCTTTATATGTAAATTATATTTTATATAATTATAATTGTTATTTTCAATGTGTTTTAGTTAAGCATTAATATAAATCATTAGTATTAGACAAAACTTAAGATTATCCACAAGTGTTCTCGTCACTGATAAGTAAAGAGATTCAGAAAGACAAAGTCATACATATCAGGATATAATTTAAATATTGAAATGTTAAATTTACTAGGTTGAACAGTTTTCCAACATCTCCTCTGCTTCAGTAACCATTAATTTCATTTTTGCTTTTAATATTTCTTTTAAAAGTGGCTTACATACAATGTTGCAAGTAATTACTATTTTATGTAAACAAATGAATTATAAATTCAGTAAGAATGTAAAATTTCTTCAGGAAATTCAAACTCAGATATTATTTAGGTCCGTTCCCTTTAGTTCCCCTACACCTGCATTTTCAACGCTGATCTGACTGATGCTCACTTAGCACATGCTGGGTCACCTCTGACACGGTCCTCGCTGTAAGCCTGACCCCGTTACAGGAGCCCGTTTCACAATCAGACCCTGATGGCAAAGTTTCATTTGGCTGATGATAATGATGGTGTTTTTGTTATATTTATGTACACTGATTTAGAATGGAGTGAGTAGCTGGTTTCTTTTGCTCAATGTGTAATAATTTCCTTTCTTTTTCAGCTTTTTAATTAAATGAAGCCAAGTAGGATTCACATACAGTGAGTTTCCTGTGAAGAGAAGCTGTTCCACACATTTTCTTATTTGGAATTGTTGGATTCATTCTCTGTTGATTGTGATACGCTAGCTTATTCTTGTATGATTTTTTTAAACTGTGGATTTTCCTAAAAAATTTAATTTATAGAAGTGGATATGTAATATTGAGTAATCCACAATGGAACATCAAGTGTTTTCCAGTATTCAGTGTATGCTACAGGAGTGAAATAAATAACAATGTAACTATGAAAATGTGTTTTAGAACTGTTTGCCCTTTAGTAAAGGAACCACATGTTAGTAAAGGAATCCGTGGAATGTATGTAAAAGAATTATTAGCATTGTACAAGGCTAGACCATATGCATGAAATGTGTCGTGTGGACATTCTTACTGCTGTTTCTCTTATAAAGGACATGCACTGTTACAAACGTGTGTCTTATTCTTGCTGCAAGTAGATCATGAGTCACAAAGGACAAAGAGCTGGGTAAACATTAATGTCAGGTTTCGTTACAAGAACCCACATCAGGTGACTTAGAACCAGTTCCAGGGCTCTCTATAACCTACTTTAAATCCTCAGGTTGCATACCCATTTGTTGACAGATCTATCTCTAGATAGATAGATAGATAGATAGATAGATAGATAGATAGATAGAGATATGAGTGCAGAAATAGGCACAAAGAATTAATCATCATCTTTGATCATCAAACCATCCTAACAAGAAAGGCATGTCAACTAATAATAATTGGGATGTCTTGTTCTTGTTCCCTGACTTTAACGAGTCCCTTACTCAACCTTGTGCCTTTCTGAACTTTATATTGTTTCCAAGTTGTTTTTTTTAGCTAAAATCCATTAACAAAACATCTTAACCTAGCCTTCAGTCATATTTAAAGCTTTGTTTTAGCTATGATGTACACCAAAACTCATGAACACAATTCTTAACAATTAAGACTTAAAAAAAAATGTGAACTAACTCAGCTTCTGGGACACAATTGTTTTTCTTAATCATTAGCCTAAGTTGTTGGGAGCTGTGAACCCCCACATCCTGAAACAACTTATTTTCCCCTTATCTGAGTGCCTACAGCTGCTCTGCACGAGACCCTCAGGAGTTCCTGATGGCAGGAGAGTGGTTTCTGGTGGGTTTGGCTGGGGCGTGGCTATCCCTATATAAGCTGCCCCTGGACACAATAAAGGGGGCATTCTTGGAGCATTCTTGCTTCAAGGATGACCCGTGTCTCTCTCTGTCTGTGCTGTCTGTGAGTCTTTGTGTGTTTCAATCTTCAGTCCCTTGCCCGGTTCACGAACGGTATGCCGGCACATAGAGCACAGACTGGTGTCGTGAGCCGCACTAATTCACAGTCTTTAGAGCTCCTCAAGAGAAACTAGTTTTGTGACATTTCCTTGTTCTTACATTTTATCATCTGCAGCCCTGCTTTTTCAGAGGCAGGAGTAAAACCATATCCTGCTTTTACCTATATTAGTTTTTCCACTGAACTAACCTTACCATAATCCTTTATTATATTTATTAAAAACACTTAATCATCAAAGTCCTATTTAAGCTCACACTATTATTGTCTAAAATCATTGCTTCATTTAAACAGTGTAGCTGAAGAGGAAATCATCTTCATTATAATCCACAGGCAAAAAATGCCCAAGTAGAATGATAATCACACCACATCAAAAGTACCTATTCACACCATACCAGATATCAAAGAAAAGTGGCAGTGTCAAACATATAAAAACAGCAGTAGCGCTGGGCAGTGGTGGCGCATGCCTTTAATCCCAGCACTCGGGAGGCAGAGGCAGGCGGATCTCTGAGTTCGAGACCAGCCTAGTCTACAAGAGCTAGTTCCAGGATAGGCTCCAAAACCACAGAGAAACCCTGTCTCGGGAAAAAAAAAAAAAAAAAAAAACAAAACAAAACAAAACAGCAGTAGCAAGAGACATTCTGGGGTCAAGGTTCTTAAGGTCTTTCCTATCCGAGATTCACCTATCAGTGCCTTCCAAGCTGGTGGGCTGATATCCTGAAGTCAACTGCCAGCTACTGCTCCTCTGACACGTCACCACCAGGTGAGTGGGATGCCATTTGTAAGTGGAAGTTTTTATCCCACCCAGTCCCACAGCCATTTATTCCCAAAAAACACACAGAGGTTTTATATTAATTATAAACTGTTTGACCTGTTGCTCATGCTTATTGTTAACTAGCTCTTACAACTTAAACTAAACCCATAATTTTTAAAATATGTTTAGTCATGTGGTTTGGTGCCTTTTCTCAGGAAAGCATTCTCATCTTGCTTCCTCTGTATCTGACTATTAATAAGAGTCTTAAAAGTTCTACCTTTTAAAGTGTCCATTCAGGCTTCAATTAAAGAAGCCAGGCTGAGCTAAAGGGGGGCTAAAAATCTGAGGGTTAAGAAGTCTACTCACAACGGGTTCTGTTTATGCGTTTCTCTTCAATCTATCATTTCTCATTTTTCCTTCTTGTTCTTCCTTGTTCTGTATTGTTCTAGTTCTACATCATTCCACCCATTACAAACCTCTCTCTCTCTCTCTCTCCCCATGTGTATATATATATATATATATATATATATATATATATATATATATATATATATGGAGAAACATGCAGAGTAATCTTATTAAAATTGAGACTCAAACAAGGCTTTCCACTATCCCTGAAGCAATAAGGCAAGGAATCAAAGTGATACAAGAAGGAAAAGAAGAAGTCTAATTACCATTATCTCCATATGATATGATATTAAACATAAGACATCTCAAAAATTCTATCAGAAAACTTGTGGAAATGATTAGCTGTTTCAACCAAGTGGCAGGATACCAATAATCTTGCAAATATCAGTAGTCTTTCTATGCGTCAACTACAAACACATGAAAAAGGAGATCACACTCCCAATTCACAATAGCTTCAAAGAAAATAAAACATCTAGAAATAAACCCAAGCAAAGAGGTGAAAGAACTATTCAAGAACATTTAACATCTCTAAGAAAAAAGATTGAGAAAGACACTAGATGGTAGAAAGACCTCCCAACCTCATGTATTGGTAGACTTAATGTTGTGAAGACAATCACTCTGCCAAAAACAATATATACAATGCAATCCCAGGCCAAATCCCCAACATTCTTCACAGAAATATACAAAAATTCTAAAATTTATATAGAACCACAAAACACCTTGGAATACAAAGCAATTGTGAGCAAAAAGAAACCTTCTAGAGTGATGATCATTCAGAGTTCACAATATATTATAGAGTTATAATAATAAAAATATATCTTACCAGCATAAACAGATGCTAAGACCAATGGAACAAAGTAGGAGACCCAAACATGAGTGCATGTTTCTACAAATATATGATATTTGACAAAGATGCTAAAAATATACAATGGAGAAAAGAAATTATCTTCAGCAAATGGTGCTGAGAAATGGGATGTCTAAGTATGGAAGGAAATTGGACCCCTATTTATTATGCTATCATAATTATTTAGGATAACTTTGATCCAAGTGGAGCAAAGAGCCCAAAGTGAAGCCACAAATGCTGTAATTTCTAGAAAAAAAGTCATAGGTAGTACTCTATATGATATGAGTAGGTAGAACTCTATTTACTCAGAAATTGAAGTCAACAATTGACAAGTGGGACCTCATAGCATTAAAAAGCTTCTGCACAGCTAAGGAAATAATTGAGTGCAGAGAAAGTCATATATATATATATATATATATATATATATATATATATATATATATATCACACATACATTTGTGTGTATCCAAGCCAAAAAATAAACAAACCTAAAGAAACTTGAAGCAAATGACCCAAAAATAAAATGTGCTATGTATCTAAACAGAGCTCTCAAAAATATTTCAAGATGGCTAAGAAATATTTCAAAGAATTTTTATTGTTCCTATCAATTGGGTAAATGCAAATCAAAACAATTTATTTTGTCTTGCCTTAGTTAGAATGGCAATATCAATAATATAACTGACATGGAAGTGAGTGTGGAAAATTCTCAAAAAAAACTAAAAATAAATCTACATCTTCCTAATGTAATGGAGGTGGATATCAAGTTTCAAGAAGCATACAGAACATGACATAGACTAGAAAAGAAATTCTCCACGCATTTAATAAAGAAACACTAAATATACAGACCAAAGAAAGAGTGTTAAAACCTATAAGGGAAAAAAAACCAAGTAATGTTTAAAGACTCATTAGAATAACATCTGACTTCTCAGTGGGGACTCTAAAAGCCAGAAGGAACTGCATAGATGTTCTAACACACTAAGAGATCACAGATGCAGTCCAGACTTTCAGTCACAAAAGATGAGGAAAGATAAACATCACTTAATAAAACCAAATTTAAGTAGTCTCTGTATACAAATCCAACTCTACAGAATGCGCTAGAAGAAAAACTTCAATCTGAAAAGAGTTAAACACACCTAAGAAAACACAAGGAATAAATAATCACAGACCAATAAATCAAAGGAGGAAGAAAAACAGCAAAGTGACACCATAACAACAATATAACAGGAATCAACAAACACTGCTCATTGATAACGATCAATATGAATGATCTTGATCCCCTAGAAAAAAAGAACAGACTAACCAATTACATGAGCAAACAAGACCCATCCTTCTCCTGCATCCAAGAAACACACCTTAACATCAAGGATAGACATTTCAGGAGAGAAGAAAGAAAAATGTTATGTTGAGCAAGAAACCAGCCAGTGTAGCCCTTTAAATATCTTCAAATATAGACTTCAAAGCTAATCAGAAGACACATTTAATGTTGCAATTCTAAACATTTATGTACCAAAAACAAGGGCACCAATGTTCATAAAAGAGATGCAACAACAGCTACAATCACACACTGACGCTTACATAGTGATAGTGGGTAACGTTTGCACTCACTCTCCCCAACAGACAGGTATCCAGACAAAAATTCAACAGAAAAATGCTGTACCTAAATGATGTCATTAATCAGATGGACCTAGCAGATATTTACAGACCATTTTACCCAAACTCAAAGGAAAATATCTTCTTCTCAGCCCTCATGGAAATTTGTCCAAAATTAAGAACATTGTTAGACACAAAGTAAATCTCAATAGATACAAGAAATTGATATAACCCCTTGCATCCTATTTCACCACTGTGGTTTAAAGCTGGGCACCAACAACAGTGGGGAAAAAAAACATGAAGTTTGCAAACTCATGGAAACTGAAAACCTTACTACTTAATGAAAACTGGGTGTGGAGAAATTAATAAAGAAATTACAAACTTTTTAGAATGGATTGAAAATAAAATTACAACATAGTCAAAGCTATTGGATACAATGAAGTTGTTTCAAAGAGCACTAAACACCCACATACAAAAATTGGAGAGTTCTCATATTAACAATTTAATCACACACCTGAAAGTTCTAGAACAAAAAAACTACACCCAAGAGCAAGAAATAATCAAACGCAATGCTGAAATCAATAGAAACAAACTAACAAAAACATAAGAAACGAACAAATCAATAAAACAAAAAGTGAGTTCTCTGAGAAAATCAATAACATTGATAAGCCCTTAGCTAAATTAACTAAGAGGTAGGAAGAGAAGATCCAAATTAATAAAATTAGAAACAAAAAGCGTGAAACAGCAACAGACACTGAGGAATTCCAGAGAATCATAAGGACACGCTTTAGATTTTCTAATTTGGGTACTGCATATTTTTAAAGTGTGTTATTAGAGTGCATATTTTTAAAAATATGTTTAAATGCATATTTTAAAAGTCTGATAAAAATATATCTTGTAATTGAAAAAATAGGGGAACAGATAAAATTGTCACTTTTCCTCAGCCCACCCAAATCACAGTTATCTGTCTCTTGGATTTTAAGTACCTTCTAATTTTTCTGTCTTACAGTTCCATTTACATGCTTTCATTTATTCTACTCTTCCACTGTACCCAAAGCAACAAAATTAGTCCTAATAAGATCGTGTCACCCTCTTTTTAAAAGCATTCAGTGGTAGGCTGGATAGATGGCCCAGCAGTTAAAAGCACTGATCAAGTAGGCTCAAACCCAGAAATGCAGGAATGAATCAACATACTGAGAATCAGCAAATGTAATCCACCATATAGAAAAACTGAAATAAAAACACATGATCAATCTCATATCTTAAAACTGATAGATTAATTAAGCAGCAGTATAAATTTAAGAAAAAATATTCTTCTAACAGACTAAGAATGGACTTTCTGAAAACAGATATTAAGAAACCCCCTTCTAAGGTGGCATGAAAAACTAAATGTTTAAGAGTAAATGTCACAAAAGATTAAGAAGAAAAGTGAAAAAGCACAAATAAATGGGAAAACTTTTTACATTTATAGCAAGTAAAAATTAATATTATTAATATGACCATAGTATGCAAGGTTCTGTTCAAAGATGATGCAGGGATGATGCCCCAGATAGTGGGCACCACTTCATAATTGGAGAAAGCTCATTAATTTCCCAGACCCAAACAATTGCATGGAAACTATATCAATTTTAATACTATTTGGCCTATTAGCTCCAGCTTCTTATTAACTAACTCTTAAATCTTAAATTAACTCAATTCTTTTAATCTATGTATTGCCACATGCCTGTGATCTAGGGACGGATCAACCTGGCGTCTTTCTCCTTCAGCAGCTACATGGTGTCTCTTTGATTCCACCTATCATCTCTATTTATAACTCTTCCAGCCTAGATATATTCTGCCCTGCCATAGGCCAACACAGCTTTATTCATTAACTGGTAGAAGAAACACATATACAGAAAAACATCCCACATCAGGAAACCAGAGGGAGCCAAAGGCCATCTGGAGAGCTATCCTGCATGGGGAGGGGACGGAACAAAAGTAAGTTCTCCGGCCATAACAGGTCAGGTGTTGTCCATTGTCCTGTGCTGAGCACAGGTAGCATGAATTTCACTTGGGGGGAAAACAGGGTGGAAAGGAAAACTAGTAATCATACTGGGATACAAGTGGAAGCCCTTGGTACCAACTACAAGAAGTCAGGCAAAAGAGAAAGAAACAACACATATTGTCTTTCTGACCACTATCCTGACCAGTGGGTGATTTTAAGCCATTAATATTTGCTGAAATGATGAACAAGCATACTTATTTTCTACAATGCCATGACAAAATAAGATGATCAGCAAATGCTTACAGATTTAGGGGCATCAGGCTTTGTGTTAGACACAGTGGTATAAAGGGGATCCCAATTTGTACTCTGTGAGAAAGTAGACTTGAGAATTTGTACGTGTGATCTTCCGCTGCACCTCACTCAGAGCATTAAAAAACCTTTTCTATACACCAAACCTTAATGAAAGGAAAGTCAGACGTTCAAATCAGAGCCTCTTAGAAAAAGTACCATAAAACCACAACTTTTGCCACTCCAATTCTCAGGCCAACAGTAGAGAAAGTGGTATTGATTTCTAGATCCAATTTTGTGTAGAAATTCCAGGCAGGTAAAGATGGACACAGTGGTGTAGGGTCACAGAGGAAGCAGAAAGCCTCAATGCTCAGCATGCCCAGAATAAGAACTCAGGAGATAGTTGTGGGAGAACAGATGCTGTACTTTGAGACAAACTTGTACCCACAGAGGAGACTGAGAAATCGAGAGGCAGTGGATTAGACTCGGGTATTGTATATAACTATTGGAATTAAAGAAAAAGTTATCGATTGTAATCAGTCCCCCCATTTACTACAGAATTCACATAAAAAATAGTTTTGTTCTTTTTTTTCCCATCTTGTCACACACATCCCTGTCACATACATGGCAGAATCCGGTAGTTAAAAATTCTCCTGATTGCCGGGCGGTGGTGGCGCACGCCTTTAATCCCAGCACTCGGGAGGCAGAGGCAGGCGATCTCTGTGAGTTCGAGGCCAGCTTGGTCTACAAGAGCTAGTTCCAGGACAGAAACCAAAAAGCTACGGAGAAACCCTGTCTCGAAAATAAAAAAAAAAAAAAAAAATCTCCTGATTAGCAGCTGGAGAGATGCCTCAGAGATTAAAAGTGCTTTTTGCTCTTGCAGATGACCCAGATTTGTTTCCCAACACCCACATGGGTTGGCTCAACAGCACTGCCTGCTCTGCAGAGATAGTTTATTTTCTCATGGGGTACAGTGCATCTCAAAGCCTGATGCCACGATGCATCTGGTCATTGTAGGCACCTGCATTTCCATGCACCCTACCTCCCCCGATACATACTTTGCTTTTCCTTCCTATTATGAAATGAATAACTACTATCCATTGAACTGCCAGGAAGTCTCCTAAGAATCCCTGGAACAAAATAGATAGCACTATATCTAATGTCAGGCATTATGAACTGTTTTCTCTGCTTATTTTTTTGTTTGTTTGTTTTTGTTTTTCAAGACAGAGTTTCTCTGTAACTTTGAAGCCTGTCCTGGAATTAGCTCTTGTAGACCAAACTAGCCTCGAACTGACAGAGATCTGCCTTCCTCTGCCTCCCAAGAGCTGGGATTAAAGGCGTGCACCACCACCGCCTGGCTTTCTCTGCTTATTATAAATTGGGATTTACACTGAGTAGCTCAGAGTTGAGAATCTTGTGAATCTGAGAGCTGGGAATGATTGTGGTGGTGAAAGGAAGAATGCACTATGAATTTTTTTTACATCCTGTTGAAATGTTTGAGCTATTTGCTAATGTTTTCCATTCTTATGTAATACACCCAGTTAAAGAATTAGGTCATGGGTCTTTGCCTGGCACTTCAGACCTAATCAAATTAACTTGAAGTTCGGAGAAGTAGCTCAGCACTGTAACAGTTGCCTAACATGCTGGATGCTGGGGTCAAGCTCCAGGACCTAAACAATTAATTAATTAAAAATTGTAACAAGAAATTGAAATTATTTTCAGAGAAGTTTTGAGACTATCTTACAAATGAGTGTTAATCTGGTAGGCAAAGATGTGTTAATATACATACACCAGTAGTGGAAGAAATCAACTGGATATGAGTAAAGGGAGTATTCCATTGTGTTCATTTCTCCAGACCCCTGAAGCAAAACAAAATATGACTACTTTCTCCTAAAAAGGATAACTTGGGTCTTTAAGTGCCTCCATTCTGTCAAAGAACTTGCTTCACTACAAACACTTCCTAAATCTGCAGAAAATACGACTAAGAGTTCCACTGTAAAAATCACAGTTTCATAGTATTTAGAGCCAAAGAAGGATTAAGGGTCATCTGGCACTGTTGCCATTAACTTCGGGGCAATGAAGGGACTCTGAGGTAATTTAGGGGCTCGCTTGCTGAAAATGCACATGTGAATATTAATTACAGCTGTGCACCTAGGATTAGGATGTCAAGGGAATTTCTCTATCCTCTTCTCACCTGAGAATTCTCTCATTCATCTTTCTTAGAGTTCAAGCTGCTTGCCTATGGTGAAATACTTAACTGATCCTGGAACAGAGCAAAGAGCATGCCTGTACTATCTCATCAACATCTCATGAGTTTTATCACCCTATCTCAGCAATTGCAAGGACCTAAGAATTCTGACTCAAGTTAACTAGTAGGGTTTTGTTTTCTCTTCTCTTCATTTCTTTTCAGTTTTAATTGTCAAATATTTTTTATTTTACTTTTAAGGACTGATTTTTTTCCCTTTCATATATATCTGTTCACTACGTGTGTGCCTGGTCTCTGTGGAGATCAGAAAAGCACATCAGATCCCCTGGAACAGGAGTTATATGTAGCTGTGAGATATTGTGTGGATGCTGGAAATCAAACCTAGGTCGTCTGCAAGAGTAGCCAGAGCTCTTAACCGCTGAACAATCTCTCTAGCCCCACCTGCTGCAGGGTTCAATGACTATGCCTTATCCAGCTCCAACAGTAACTTTGTAGATATATTTACTTTTGAAAATATTAAGTAGATAATAATATTTATAATTAAAATATCTCGTCTATTTTATTAAAATTAAAAAAGTTTTACTGTTGCTTTAAAATGTCAAGGCAAAATATCTCTTAATAAAATGAACAATAGAAAAATATTAAGATCACTCATGAGCATGCAGAAAGAATTCTGAGTATCAGATGTTCATACTGCTCCATCAAGTTGCTACGTTTAGAGTAAAACGAGATCCTAGATTAGTCTTTAATGTATCTAGGGTAGCATTACTTCCACTGACATCCATGGAAGGATAACCTAAAGTAAGCAGGCATTGTCAGGTTTTTTGATAACAAGATACCATGCTTATTAGCTTAAACCCTAAATACAAGGACTTACATAAAGTGTCTTCTAGATCAGACAGCTGTAGATTAGACTATATAGCCAAAATAGTAAAGATTATGTATTAATGTGTATCCATTATCTTTTTGTTATTTTAGCAACATCAGAGAGGACGTATGATGCAGTTCTGAGTGATGTGTGTGTGGTCTCCCTCTAAGGCTCTTTTCCTCTTTTCCAAAGTAGCAGTCAGGGCTGCCAAACATTCCCTCCCTTATTGTTCTTCGGTGATGTCCTTGTCATTGACTCGTGGAAGCACTGAGTTGTTGTTATGGTTTATTTTCCTGTCATCTCAAGGAGACTCTGAAGCCTTGTTCTCTTGCACTAGCAAAACACAGTGGGTCACAATAAAAGCTCAGTGGACACCTCTTGGATGACTAATAGAAGCATCGACATCAAAGTTCTGCCTACTCCATGAATTGCAAGCATAACCAAAGAAGCACATAAAAGCTTTACTAAGAACTAATACTCTGGAGAATTTTTTCTTTTTCTTTTCTTTTTTTCTATGCCAGCTTTAAAACAATTTGTCACGGTGAATTCTGCTTTACTAGCAAAAAGAAAAAGAAAGGGAGAAAAGGAATCATTGCCCCTTTAGAGAAAATTAGATTGGGAAAGTAATAAACTTATAGATTCAGTGGACTTGATAAGGATATTTGAGAAAGGCTATCTAATGGGTTTGACAGAAATTAGATTTCTCTTTTATCCTTCAGCAAACCACAGAGATTGATTTATTCAACACAAATGACATAAATAGGGCTTAGATAGAATTGTCCTGAGACTTCATGCAGTATTTATAGGTGGCTTGATTAACATTCAGGACAAATTTTAAGAAAAGATAAGTCAGAAATCTCAAAGACAGAGTTGTGTGTCCTGAGATTCTTTGCCTTTTCTATGTTAAATACAATGTATGATGCATAGTACGTGTGTGTGTGTGTGTGTGTGTGTGTGTGTGTGTGTGTGCATTTGCAG
Source organism: Microtus oregoni (assembly GCF_018167655.1). Lineage (NCBI taxonomy): Eukaryota > Metazoa > Chordata > Mammalia > Rodentia > Cricetidae > Microtus > Microtus oregoni. The sequence goes on along the minus strand of NW_024544709.1, from coordinate 2,174,022 downwards.
ATACACATATACATCCTACTAAGGGATTGTGTTGTGGTTTGAATAAGAATATTCCCCATAAGATCATATATTTGAAGGCTTATATTTGCATTCGTTTGAATGCATATATTTGAGTCAGGGGGTGGAGCAATTTGAGGAGCAGGAGGAGTAGCCTTATTGGAAGAAATGACAGGGGTGAGCATTGAGGTTTCAAAAGCCTGTGCCAGACCCAGTTTTCTTTCTCTATCCCCCCCCTCTCCTCTCTCTCTCTCTCTCTCTCTCTCTCTCTCTCTCTCTCTCTCTCCTTGCTGCAAGTGGATCAGGATGTAGAGCTCTCAGGATCTTTTCTAGCACCATGTCTGCCTGCCTTCCACCATGTTCCACACTATGATTATAATGGATTAAAACTCTGGAACTATAAGCAAGCCCCCAATTGAGTGTTTTTTTATGAATTGTCATGGTCATGGTCTCTATACAGCAATAAAATAGTGACTAATACAGATTGCCTGTGTGCAAGGTTGTTCATGCATATGTGCAGAGGACACCTCAAATGTTATCCCTCAGGAGCTTTTGACCTTGTTTGGGGGGACACAATCTTATTGGCCTGTGGCTCTTTTATTTAGCTCTGTCTCTACCTTCCCAGTGCTAAAACAACAAGCTTGCCCCATGAATTCCTGGGATCAAACTCGGTTTGCCACACTTGTATTTGACACACGTTTTACCAGATAAGCTATGTTCTTAATTATTAGCTTTTTTAAAAAATTTTCTGTGAAACTTTGTTGAGATATATCTATACTTATCCTATATTCATATGTGCTAAAAGTCTGTAGAATTTTCCTTCTCCAGTATCAAGAGGTTATATTGGGGGCTTTTCTAACAATTAGCTCTTCTGTTAATCTGCCTAAGAATTAGAGACCACATTGCTGGACATTTATTCTTTCAATTTAGTCCCTTACAGTTGAAATTTTGTAAGCAGTGAATGAACGTCCTTCAAAATTTCTTGCAGTGTAGTTTTACAAACAGGATGAGGGATGTGTACCACAGCATTTTCAAACAAACTGGATGCAGATATGTTTTTAAAGGTATGTTTTTAATTAGTATTGAAGAAACCATTCAAAAGATTCTAAGTGGGGAGAACCCTGTGTAAAGGTACCTGAAGAAACGAAAGAAAAACAAGAGCTGCTTAATATGCACAAGCTTGCTTTGTAAAGGATGGATGATGTCCAAGCCCTGTTTCCTCTTTGTTTCTTTGAGAGAGAGAGAACATGGAGCCTATGACAGTATCCTTATGATGTACTTGCAGTAGACAAAGGACCTTTAGTAGTTATTGAACATAAACATATTCAAAGTCAACTTGAATACTTGCGTTTCTTCAGGGTCAATGACTTCTGAAAGGCCAGTTGAAAAGTAAAATCTGTGAAAGTTAAATTGTCTGAAAGTATATAAGGGTATTGTTTTTTCTGAAACCATTTTTTTCACATTCCAAAGAGGTCTAAAAACTGGAAGACCTATCTAGTCTCTTGCTAGAGAGGACCTGTTTACACCAGAGAGCAAGGGAATTCCCAGTTCCTTAGAAGGAAGGCTGGGCAAATGTCTAGTTCTGATATGAGCAACTAGGCATAATGGTTCATTCTGTGTGTATGCTTACCTGCTGACTGACTGTGCCAGCCTACCTACCCACTCTGACACCTCTCTCTTGGAAATCAAGCCACACCTATGGTCTCTTAGGTCTAAAGGAATAATGGGAAACTGAATATAGTTATCACTGCTGCTGAACAAGGTACTCTTGTCTGCTCCTGAACAGACTTCTATCTGTGGTCAGCCTCCCCACCAGCTGAGGAAAAATTATAAAAGGGGTTCTCTCATCTCTCATTCTTCATGTCTGGCTGTTCTGCTCTAGAGTACGCTCTCTCCTCTCTTCTGCTCCTATTTAGGACCCCATCCCACACTCTCCATGGTGGCCATCTTCCCTTTAAGTAATTCTATTACTGTTTTTACAATGTCTTTGATGCCTCCCACATTGCAGCTTGTTGTGCTGCTTCTGGTACTATGCTCTCTCCCTTCCTACATTGTCCTACCTTATGGTCCAACATAGCTCCTGTAGTTGTGTGACAATCTTTTTCTCTCTGCTAATAAAGCTCATTTTGAAGGATAATCAGTTTGTTCCAAATACAGCAGGATTTGGTAATTTTCAGGATTAAATAGGCATTAGAAATGTATCAAGAACTAGGCAGTGGTGGCATATGTCTTTAATCTCAGCCCTTGGGAGACAGAGGCGGGCAGTTCTACAGGGTGAGTTCCAGGACAAGTTCCTAAACTACAGAGAACCCTGTCTTGAAAAAGAAAAATCAAGAAAGCAAAAACTTAAGAAACTTATCAAGGATTTATTAGGTCCCAATTATTGTTATGTATACAATATCATATTTACCTTCACAATAAACATGTAATGTCAACATTAGGACTAATGTCTAGATGAAGCTGCTGAGGTGCAGATGGGTAGGTGATCAGCCGGAAGTCGTCCTTCTCACACTGCGATATACTTCTAACCACTTGATCTGGGTCATCATCACAATATTAAGATGTAGCTGTTCTTGCTAGGTACTAATTTTTCTGTTTGCCATTTGATGGATCACTAAAGTGCTCACTGCGCAGTAGGTGTTCCAGAAATATTTCTTTTGACTGATTGCAGTGCTGCTCTCAGGGGTTAGGAATACAGATAAAATACTTGGAAACTAAGCTTCTGTTAAAAAATATCCACTAACAAAATGGACAGATTTAATTCTATCATTGATTTTTGTATAGATTTCAAAGACCATTTTAGAGACATATTTAAAACCTTAGACCCAGGTTGAAAACACTTGGATTTGTTATGTTACATATGGTTCATGTTTCAACCATAATTGCATGTATGAAAAGTGTTTGTAGTTATTACACTAAGCACAAGTAACATGATAATCCCTAATTCTTTGTACCACAGACAATTTAACATTTTCCTAAGAATGTAATAAAATTCATGTTTATTGGACTTACTATAATACAACTAATGAACAAAATTTACATATAGACAAGAAAAAAATTGACTTTGGGTACTTGATAATTTACTGCAAATCCTCCTCCACCAAAAAAAAATTACCACAATTAATTGTGTTAAACTTAATCTTTGATTGAATCTATAGAATATAAGGTTTATGACCACAGTTTGGAATATATACAAAGTAAGAATAATTTTAAAAATAAATGCACATTTTAGTGAGAGTAGATTGTTTTATGCATATCTAAAATTTATAGAAGGTAAACAACAGATGCACAATAAATTTAGATATTGGCTAGATGACTGTGGTAATTAATGTCAATCTACGGAGCAACTTCAGGTAATGGAAAATATAAGCAGAGGTTTTAATTGGGCTAGAGGGACTCCTAGAGCTGCTAATAATAGATTTTTAAACACACAAGATAAATATCCTCTAGTAACTGCTTTCAATAAAACAATGGACCCAAACATCTTTTTATTTCAAAGTAATCCATCCATTAAAGGTTAATTTGTATTGAATTAATAACTTAGTTCTTGTTGGTTGGAGCACTAACTTAAGTTCATGGGGCCGATCCATATTTTTAATTAGTAATTTGGAATTAGTATGCAAGGCAGCAATTGTATGCAAAAGGGTGTATGTTTAACTTATAAGGAGAGATTCATTATCATTGTTTTAAACAAAGCAAAATCATAGAAGTGATGGGAATTTTTCTTGATGCTCATTCTTAAATTACTACCTTTAATGTAGTTTAGGTAAACTTGACAGGACCTAAACTTACCTGGCAGAAAGCCTTTATGAGCAATTATCTGCATCAGGTTGGCCAGTCATGCGAGAGCATACTGTTTGTTTATTAATGTCAGGAGACCCAGCCCATGATGGGCAACATCATACCTAGGTCAGAGGTCCTGAACTTCATAAAATTGCAAAAGGCTAGCTTGTAGCAAGAAATGAGAAAGCATGGGCGCATTCATCTCTCTCTACTCTTCATTGTGACTGTGGTGCGTAAGTCCCTGCCTTCACTTCCTTGAAAGGACGGTTTTTCGACAAAGGTGCCTTTAATAAGAAGATGTTATCACAGTAGCAGAAGTAAGACTAGGATAAGTAGGATCTTTCTCTTTATAAGAAATTATTATAAGCCATATTGGCCAAAAGTAACATTAGGCTTAAAAACTGAGAGATCTGTTCGCCTTCTTTTCCCCATACTATAACCATGCTTTGCTTTAACTCACTTTAAAATTTTGTAAACTACACAATGCTCAAGCCCGTCATTTTTAGAAATTCGCTTGCCGTGGGTATCTAAGAGTTTTCATTATTTGCTTTAGTTATTGCGCTTTTCTTACTTAAGCAAAACTTTCCAATGAGAGCACTTTAACTTTCTGGAACTGGAAATAGGTCAATATTTGGGTTTGAACATAAAAGTGAGGGTTTAATGATGCAGTCCGGAAAGAGTAGTGAAGGAAGACAACTCTTCACGATTATGATCTATGGCCAGTTCTCGAAATGAAACACTTTTTCAGCATAGTAATTGTGGCTTGATTAAAAAAGAAAAATCTAAACTGCAAAGTATTTATAATGTCTTCCTAGTATTGATATAAGTGGGGAGGAAAATGTATCAGAGAGCGGGCACTTGTTTATATGACCTGATGATGATGTCTGCAGAGACACTAAAATAAAATTTACCACTTACAATAATGGAGTATGTAAGAATGTTAGTGTACTAGTTGTGGTTCTCTAGAGAAACAGAACTTATAGAATGAATTTATCTATGTAGAGAAAAAAATTGGATTTAGGTTAGAATGATTTACAGGCCATGGTCCAGCTAATTCAACAATATCTGGCTGTGAACAGAAAGTTCAAGAATCCAGTAGTTACTCAGTCCACAAGGCTAAATGTTTCAGCAGGTCTTCAGTATATGCTGGAATCCCAAAACAGTAGACTCTAATGCCAGTGAAGAAATATATTTTCTAGTAAAGACCGGGCATGCAGGAAAAGAACTGAAGCTTTGTTCTTCTATGACCATGTACATGCTTCCAGCAGAAGGTGTAGCCCAGTTTCTATCTAGGTTAAAGATTTGAATTAAAGGTGTGTCTTCCTGCCTCAAGATCTGGATTATAGACATGTCTTCCTACAGATCCAGATTAGAAGTCGATCTTTCTACCTATTACTAAACAAAGATCTCTCACAGATATGTCCTTCATATTTGGGTTTTAGTTCTACATATAGTCAGGTTGACAACCAAGAATAGCCATTAAGCTAGTAAAATATCTTCAGAGAAGTGGCAATGACTAGGAGACAAGACACATTCATAGACAATGGTTTGTAGATGTGAAAACAGAGTGAGTTTTAACATATAAACAGCAAAAGAATGTAGTATCTCCAGCAAGTGGGACGAAAGTAAAGCATACAACCTCTCCCATAGACCCATTAAAATCTGTGTCAGGTTGTAAAGCAACCTTCAATTCTTCTTTTCTTTCATATGAAGTTAGAGTGAAAATATGGTTTAAGAAAATACTATTTTATTCAAAGATAGATAATAAAAACATACCTAAATGAAGGTGCTAGAGAAAACCATGATGTTAAAAATAATGCAAAAGTGTTAAGGTATAACAATGCTCTCCAGAGAGTGGTTATTATAGAACAGATGCGAATTTTAATCAAATTTCCTCTTGCAATGCTTTAAAAGAAAGAGGACTCATTTGATTGTAAAGCAGGAGAACTACAAAGAGAAAAACAAATTCAGACACATGATAATAGTGTAGCAGAAAAAGACGCAGTATGAGAGGTCTGGCAGACAGAAGAGTGTTTGCAGAACCAGAACACAGAAAGAACTGGAAATAGCACAGAAGAAAACTGGCATTGTGGGTTAGGAATGCAGAAGTATAAAACGGCAAAACCAAGTGGAATTTAATACAAAACTGAAAAGAATAGAATTATACAGTAGAATGTAAGATGCTATATATGTATAATTAACCGAACAAAAAGAAGCAACAATACAGTAGAACCTATATTGTATTAAAGTGTATAAATCAGTGGTGTTCTTTTGAAATTGAAAGTTTCTATTGGTAAAATTCCACTGTGCATTAGAAAAAGAACATCAATAAAAAACCACAAAAGTTATTTAATTTTGTAGAACATAGAATCCTTTTTCAAATATCAGCAAAGCCAAATTCACTTATAATGGAAAAATTATATTACCCAAACCAGAGTTACCTACTCCACCATCCAGAACTAGAAGCTAGCCAGACAATAGCGTCCAAACAGTCCCCAGAGAAATGGCAATAATTGAGAATATTATACACAGTAAAACAATGACAGGAGAATTAAAACAAAATCAGAATAGTTTGGCTGAACATAGAAAAAGCTGTGGTTGTTGATTCTAAATCCATCTGTAAATTCCAAATAAACAGAAACTACAATTACATAATTGAATGGATGTCTTAGTATTTACAGCCAAGAACTTAGATATTGTAGAAGAGAACAGAGAAAGGAAAGAAAAATGGGAATAAATATAAACTCATGTTCATTCATCTTTGTACAATCATAATTAAAAGTATCATTTAAAATGAGAAATCAAAAAACACAGTCGGAAATAAAAGTACATAATTAATGGAAAACTGGATAAATAAGTTACAGTATCCACACAATGAAATTATAGAACACACAATAGACAAGTATATGATAACATTAATAAGGAATTGGCAAATATGAGAATAATACACAAATGAAAATTTGTAGAAAATTGATAAGCCAAAACAAGAATTGGGAGGCTTACACGAGCTGTAGGAGAATTAGATTCTTTTCTAGTTCAAACTTTTTGTCCAAGCAGGAAACGGCAATTTAAATATTTAACACATGCATGTAGTGATAATTTTCCCTCCAGCATTTGTTCTTTTCCTCCCTCGGTGACAAAACAAATGGCATAATAAGTCTTAATGTGCAAAGAAGGAAACAAAAGAGAATGTTGCAGCTTCAGTGGGTTTGTTAGGCAGCCAGCATCTAGCAGGGTTGCCACCAAGATATAAATAAGTGGCAAGCATGGCATGCCAACCTTCTGTCTCCGGAATACAGTTAACTGGAGGAGTTGAATCTGAGGTATTAGCTTTTACTATGACTTGCTCTGTATTTTTCTAAAATAAAACATATTTTCCATTTTCTTATACATTAATTCCTATGTAAACCAAAAGCAATAGCCAAGCAAGACCTTCTAATTCAGTTTTTCTTAAAAATAATATGAATATGTTCATCATTTCATAAAATGAAAGCTGAATAACACACTTCAGCTTTTAGAAATTTGCAAGAGCAATGTGTAGAAAACACAAGACCCCAGTAATAATCTTAAATTAATTACTGTGTGTGTGTACTATATATAGTATGGTGTATACATACATACGCTGATGTGTATGGTATTGCATCTGTGGATAATAGATATTGATGTTTGGTTTCTTTTGTCACTCTTTACCTTTTATTTTTTGATATAGCATCAATGAAATAGGAGCTCAGTTATTAGGCAAACTTACTGATCACTAAATCCCAGGGATCTCCCTGTCTCGACTTTTCCAAGCCCAGCTTTTTACATGTGTACTAGGGATCCAAACCCAAGTGCCCATTTCTAAGAATTTTACTGAGGCATCAACCCATCCTTGACTTCAACAGTATTTTTAAACAATGAAAGGAACTAGAGAATTAGATCAAAGTGTAAGAGCATTTGCAGATGCTAGAATAAAATTCAAGATAAAACCATAAACTGAAAATGTTATTAAATTATAGATTGGTATTCAAGGGCTGTCATGAGTAGGAGGTCTAGAAAAACCATATGTCTTGTCTCATAGTTCTAAAGGCCAAAGTCAAATGTTAAGAGGATCAAGCCCTTTCTCTAGGGTCAGGGGATGTGTCCTGGGCATCTTACAAAGCTTCTAGTTGCCTCCCATAATGCTTCACTGGAAAATAGCTTAGTCCTTCTCCTGTCATCTCCACTCCAAGCCTTTCTGCCTCTGTATTCAAAGTCCCCACTCTCCCGCTAGGAGGACATGGGACAAATGGACCAAAGTATGCCTAAGTGACTTGAATAGAGATTCGATTTACAAATTATCTTGTCCTTCTAAACACTATTGGTATATCAATGCGTTTTAGGTGGTAGGTGATATAATATAACTCTTAGAATAGTCTATCCTGTATTTCCCAAATTTGTGGCTCATATATGCTGAAAATAGACCTACTGTATTCCAATATCCCAAAATGTCTTCTTCATCACAGAATTGAGTTTCACGTATACACTCCCAACATCAAGTCAATGTCCAAAATTTCACTATCTACATCATTCTTATCAATTATGGTAAAATTCAGAGTGTGATTCACTCTGATTTTATAAAATTATGACTAAATGATAGAACCAAGGGAAAAAATTCTTTAAACATTTCCATACAAAAGATCTAAGGTCCAAGACTAAATTACAAATCAGCATCATCTACAGATGAAAGTGAATTTTACATACTATGATGGTAAAACAATTTTAATTTGGATCTGGGATGAATGAAAATTATTGTGTAATTTAATGAAGCCATTTTTACTTTGATTAAACTAAATACAGGCTTTAATTATACAGTCATCACTCAGAATATTTACACATTATCTCAATAGTACAGAAAAAAAAAACTCTTTTCAATCTTTGATCACTGTTTTTTGAACCCCAGTAAGAGGAATGTCTAAGCATTAGATCACCCTACCCAAGAGGTTCCACACTTAGACCCAATTTTTACTAACATAGGAATGGATATATACATATATGTGTGTGTATATTCATGAGTATAACTTGTAACACTATAATTTATTAAAAAATAATTTGAGAAATACTTTGCTAATACATCTTAAAGAAGACATTTCTTCAGAATGTGTGCCAAGTTTCGCTCGAGGTAGAATCCATACTGAATCCCAGAGGTGCTTCTCTGGCAGCAGAGCATCATAGAGAGGGTATATCCACAGCCTCTAATTTATCTCCATACATATAAGAAAATAGAGAATAGGGTACTGAATTGAGAAAAGTATGGAAGAACTGAAAAGGTGAGAGTCAATGCATCAGTAGACAAATTCCAAGTCACATGTGACTACAGAACTCTGACCATAACATTCACAATAAGTTGTTAAACCAGAATAGTCAGGATTTGTTCCCATATGGAACGTTCCCTATTCTCTTCCTGTTTCCAGTTTAAGACCAACTGGTGAGAGTCAGATAAGGACTTTGAATCAATCCTGAGCCACAACTCCCTTCCTTTTTCAATCTCCAGCAACTTGTATGTCAACAGCTTTTGGTGTGACCATATCAGAGGCTTTATTATTCAGTAAATCCTGCCCAGCCTTTTACCTCAAGCGATGATTGCAGATTCTATGCTAAAGGGGACTCAGCTTGCTCTTGTTTGAATGTTCATTAACACTCACAGACAACAGCAACACTTCACCACAAAAGCAGGAGAAAGCGGTTCAGATAAAAATCCAAGCCCAGGATCATTAACTCTTGAGCAAAGCAGAACACAGATGCCCCACGTGGGCGAGCAGAGCATTTAAATAACTGTTATATTTATTGATTGTGGATTTTATAAACCTAGAGGCCTACATTTTTAGGAAAGAATCCAGTGGGGAAAGCATTAGAAGATAAACTATTGTAATAGATGTTCATCTATCGTAAGCTTGCTATTTGGGAGGTAAGAAGATTACAGATGAGATACAGCTGGCTGGGTCCTGTTAGAGTCAGATAACCCAAATGAATCAGAGCTTCATCAATTTAAACATGGTCAATGTAGCCCAAAATTCTATTTCCCTACATTACATTCTTAATTCCCTAAATTTTACAAGGACGATATAAGCACATATTTAAACACATGCACAGCACGTTGTGGGCATGCCTTAATTAATTCAGAACCAGCAAAGGTGTACCTAAGATGTAACGTGAGGTAGAAGATGGCATATTGGTACCATTTTATTAACAGTCAAAGCAGAATAACTTTAGAAAATTTTGCTTTAATGTCTAGTTCATACCTTCATTTTTTTCAGACAAAGAGATTTTCATTGTTTGAATTCTTTCTTTTGTTGCATCTTGAGTTTAAAAAATTAACCCATTCAATAATTCATGGCTATCAATCATTTTATTAGCATCATTTATTACATGTTGTTCATTCAAAAGGATGGCTTTGTGGTTATGGAATACTCAGAAAAGATAAATGGAAGATTCTGTCTGTAATCCTTTTTGTAATTCCTTTTATTATAAATATATTTTTCTAATATGATATATCCTGATTAGAGTTTCCTTTCTCTCTGCCATTCCCATCCAGATCTACTCTCATTCTGTCTTTCATTAGAAAACAAATAGGTGTCTAAGGCATAGTAATAAATTGAAATGTATGCTATAGTTTGAAAGAAAATTACCCTCAAAGGGAGTGGCACTATTAGGAGGTAAGGCCTTATCGGAGCAAGTGTGCTCTTGTAGGAAAAAGTATGCTGACAATGTACTAAACCTCTGAACTGTAAGTGAGCCACACCAATGAAATGTTTTTCTTTGTAAGAGTTACCAAGATAAGGGTGTCTTCTTCACAGCACGAGAAACCCTAAGACAATATATTGTGATAAAACAAAAACTAACATAACAAAATAGAATCAAACAGATAGAAGAAAAGGAGCTCAGGAAAAAGCAGAAGAAACAGATATAGACATGGAGGCCCGCTTGTTGACACACTCAATAAGCCCATAAAAGCACTAAACTGAAAGTCATAACTTCCATATATAAAGATAAAATTGTTATTGTCCTCTGCTTCTCTCCCACACCAATAATTATAATTCCTAGAAACAGTAACAGTAGAGACAAGAGGTCATAATAGCAAGAACATAGAATTTGGAGAAGCTTAGTTACTAGGGTAATGGTATTCACATGAATCATGATAGAGAAGATGATTTTTCTCTCCTTTCCCTAGATCACATAGCATCAAATTCTGGCCAAGAAGGGCAGGAGACAGATAAGACACAGATACTATAACCTTTCATTCTAAGTCAAGAATGGCAGGAAATGTGTGGGAGAATTGCAGGTTGCCTGCAATCTTGATGGGAATCCCTTTGTCACCATGAAACCATGAAACACCTAGATTTCTTTGATATTCTATATTTGTAAATGTTCCGGAGTTCAGATTTTGATAAACAAAATGCTTCAATATGCAGTTGGAGTTTTTGTAGATAGATTTTTCTTCGGGCTGCCAACTCACAAAAAAAGATACAGAAAGTTATTTTTAATTATGAAAGTTCAGCCTATAGCTTAAATTTGTCCCACTAGCTCTTAGAATGTAAATTAATCCATTTATATTCACCTGTGTTTTACCTCATGGCTTTTTACCCCTCTTCCATCTTGCACCTCCTGTTTCCTCTCTCTGTCCTAGATTCAACTCTTCTCCTCTGTTTGTTCAGAGTCCTGCCTAATGTCTTCCTGCCTAGCTATTGTCCATCCAACTCTTTATTAAACCAATCAGAAGGCACCTAGGCAAAAACATATCTTCACAGTCTACAAAAAGATTATTCAACATCAAGTTTTCATTTGGAGTAATCTGCAATAATAGATGAGTTCTCTCTAACACTAGAAGAGGAGGATCCTATGCAATGTGGAAGAACAGAAACTTGCTAATATGATGATATCATAGCATAAAAGCGTATACTTTTAAGTGCACATGGCTTTTGAAATCACACACTCTAGAATCTTAACTATGCATAACATTCAGCTGGGGTTATAGCTACATAAGAAGTAAAAAGAGAAAAATCAAAGTGGGCTGCAGAAGGGTGGGGTGTGAGTAGGGCCCACTGTTCGGTCTGGAGTCAGGATGAGCTCTGGAAACTCATCCCACTGCAAAACTAGAGATGGTGATCTGGAGCACAGACACAGGTTTAACCATCTTTTATGTGACAGGTAACATACGCAGAAATTCCAAGTATTAATTTACATTCGAGGGTTTTACTTAGAAAACCAAAAGGTAACTGCATTGGCTGATCTGTGCACTCTTACACTCTGCAGAAACCCCACTGTGAACAGCCTCTGAGGAGTGTAACTCTCCAAAGAGGGCCTTTTGTGACAAGCGTTACTGAGCAACAAAGGTAATTTGCAGACTTTTGCCCAAAATTTTTTAGTAAAATTGACACTTTAAAAGACCACCAGTAGCCTCCCAGGTGGCATATGCTATGTCATGCTCTGTTGTTTTGTTTTTTCACTTAAATCAACAATAAACGAGAGTGGGTCACCACTTTCTCTTCAAAAACATCTTTTCTAGGACCCTATTCTCCTGTTTTTCTAATTGCACGAGATGTTTTGCTGATTCCTTTGCTGTTCTTCATCTAATTTCTCATCTCTTAACACAGGTCCTCAGAGTCCATTTCTGGGACAAAACTCACACCCCTGGGCCTTGGCTCTTCAAATAAGATGCTGCTGGGATCAACAAGCAGCCCACCTGGGAAACCTGTAAGAAATGCAAATTTTAAGTCTCTCCAAAGACCTAATTAATCAGACCCAGAATTTGTGATTTTTAACAAGAATGGTGATTCTATTTGGTAATAAAGAGAAAGACATTTCTATCCGGGGTCTTAGAGTCTGAACTCCTAGAACCGAGGGAAAAGTATGTATTCTATCTTTTTTGTCTGTGACTTGGGTCCTATAGAAATCTAGATTTATATGTAGATTGCTAATTGGATCTCATTTTAGATGTATGATATAAATTTACATGTCAAAGCTAATCTACTGACAGAGCGACCACTTTCAACCAGTTTATAGTAATTCCACTTTGGGTTGAAGACTGGATCTGCTTTCCAGTTGCAAAAATGAAAACCTTTGAGGTGTAACTGATCGTTCCTTTTCTCTGCTTAAGCTCCATATCTGATTTAGCTCCATATCTGATTTAGCACATAACCCTGTTGCATTTCATAATATGCTCATAATATGTCCATATCTTTATTTATCTCTGCTGCTATTGGCCATATCAAGTTACTGGAGTCTTTCACTGCATCTATACAATAGTCTCATAATAGTTTTTTTAGTTTTCTTATCCTTCTGGACTAAGTTTAAACAAACAGCAAAGATGATTTCCCTAAAATGGAATTGTGAATTGACTTGCACTTTGATGGTATAAGTGTACTTCCAAATTCAATCCTCCCATAAATTTCAATGGTAAATTCTGAGCACAATGATCAAAGTAAATAAAAGGAAAATAAAAATGACCTTGAACTCTCAAATGCAAATGAAGGGCAGACTGCAGGGAGAAATCCAAGCAGTATAGAAGCAACCTGGCTAAGGGTGATTGCTTTGACTAATCGAATAGTTTTCATCCTGTGCAGACTATCAGCATGGAAGGTTAGGATTCCTTTATTAAAAATGCATCTGAAATACAGTGGGAGAAATATTATGGGATGGAGGAAGCCAGAGAAGAGTCAAGTCTAATCCAGTCTAGTCTAGTCCTATATGGGAATGAGCACATAACTAAAAAAAAAAAAAAAAAAAAACAAAAAAAAAAAAACTTTGATGAAATAATGTATTTATTTATTTATTTATTTTTTGATTTTCGAGACAGGGTTTCTCCGTAGCTTTCTTGGTTCCTGTCCTGGAACTAGCTGGAAGTAGACCAGGCTGGCCTCAAACTCACAGAGATCTGCCTGCCTCTGCCTCCCGAGTGCCGGGATTAAAGGCGTGTGCCACCACAACCGGCGAAATAATGTATTTTAAATATGAAAAGTTACAATAATATGGTAGTTTCATGAAAAATTTAACACTGACTTCTGTAGGACCCATGGGTCCCCTGCTCCCATCTTGAGGACAGTTTCCAGACATCCAGCTAAGCATACTGTTTGTACCTGTGCTCCCTCTGCCCCTCCTTGTGGTTAGCTATAGGCCTTTGTGTACTCCACTTTGGGAGTGGTAATTTCCCCACCTGCCTCGGGGGAAATTCCACTGTAAAGCAGCTAGGTATATCAGGATTTTCCTAAGCTTGAATGAACAACATTCGGCTGATCTCCTTTCCAGTGACCCAGGTCTCTGGTGTGTTCTTTCAATCTCCAGGCCCTTGCCCAGCTCGCGAACGGTACAGTGGCGCGGAAACTGTACCCAGAGTAACGCAGGAGTTACAGACTAAATATATCCTCACTCACTTTCCACTCCCAGAAAACAATATTCTTCCAAAAAAAATTGTAACCATTTCCAGAGAAATCTGCTCTCCCAATTAAAAAAGGAAGTTCTTTCCCCCATTTCCTGCCACTCCCATTCACGTCACTAACCTTTGTTTGCCCTGGAACTTAACACTTTATATCATTTACTATGTATGCAGTCTGTAGAGTGTTACTAAAGAGAAATTTAGAAATGCAAGAATTCTAGCCTTTTTTAGTCCTCTCTTTCCAGGAACAAAAAAATATGGTCTTTAGCATTAACAAAGTACTAAACAGAATTTGATGGACCATGTACCTAGGAACAATAGATAGGCAATATAGTCTCCTATAGTCTCCGCAATTCTCAATCTGTAACCATTAAACTGTTACCCATAATGCAAATGGTCAGAGGCGACTTTTCTGTTAGAGCCTTAGATCCATTATGTTCTTTAGATGTCTTAAATGAATTTAGGTGGCAAAAGTAGCAGTGTCATCCATGATAATAGGTGACATTTTCCCCTCAATCCCACTAGTGTGATTCTACAAGAGGATACTTTTTCTTCTAACTACGCTACAATTGAGAAAAATGAGGTATTGGGGGTGAAATAGCTTAGTAAATGGCAAATAGTGTGAACTCAGACCCACATTCTTAAATAGATTGATCACTCTGTTAGGCTCCTACTTCCTTAGTCATATTGAGTTGACTTTATTTTCAATATAGCGTCTTGCTATATAGCCCGGGCTGACCTGAATCTGAAATCCTTCTACCTTAGTCTTCTGTGTCTGGGATGTACATAGGCATGTACTGTTATACTCATCTTGCTTATAAGCACTTTTATTTTCATAGCTTAATCTTCTAAGACTGTAGAAAAAAAGTGAACTTCATCCTTTTGAGCTAAAGACAAAAATATATAGATAAAGTCTACATTATCAAGTGACTAGTTGGTGGCAAGCCAACTGGGTCTTTTTTAGTGGAAAAATTTCTGTTTTTTTCCCATAATATTACAATTGATAATATCCATGATTTCCTCCAACACGAGTAGTTTGTATTTACCAAATGACAACTTACATTTTTGGCAGACTTGTGACTAATTTTTGTTTATCCCTGGTAATCAAATGCAATAAAAGCAAGTAAGAGAAGAGAGCTTCAGATAGAACGTAATCTGTCATTTTTAGCAGTGAAATATTGTGTGCTAGCAAAGCCTGGTTTCCTTTAGTTAAAAATTGATCACTGATGTCTAGCCCAAAAACATTCTATATAGGAGGATGCAAAAATATATGTATACCTATTTTTTTTTTCAGAGAAATGCTAGTGAATTTTGATGTTGAGGAATAAAGAAATAAGCTTTAGAACCAAGAATACTTTGAATTTCCATCATGCAATTGATAAGGTCCTGAGAGTGAAGAATTAACTCTGAAGGATAGTGCTCATCTTTCATGCACATAAGATCCTGTGTTCAATCTCTAACACTAGAAATAAACACTGAGGAAAAAAACAGAATGATTTTTCCACATTTACTTGTCTTAGGAGGAAAAAAAATAAACATATGTCACATTGACATAAAGCCTTCACCATTACCTTAGAAATTATGCACAGAAGAAGAATACAAGTGAAGATGGGGTAAAAGACAAATATGCACATTTGTGAGGGAAGAAAAGCAATAGTATTTAGTTGTGAAAAGAGAATCTGTTGTAATAGGAGCAGCGGGCTGTGTCCCACCACCCTGCCGGCCACCAGACTAGCTTTACACCCGAAATAATTACACGGACACTGTATTCTTTTAAACACTGCTTGGCCCATTAGCTCTAGCCCTTACTGGCTAATTCTGATATCCCGATCAACCCATTTCTAATAAACTGTGTCGCACCGGTCTTACCGGGAAGATTCTAGCCTAGTCCATCCTGGGTCGGAGCTTCATCGTGTGTGCCCGGGAGAGAGGAGCATGGCGTCTCTGCTCCAGAGAGTAGAGCTGTTGAGCCTGAGCTCACTTCCTCTTCCTCCCAGCATTCTGTTCTGTTTACTCCTCCCACCTATGTTTTAACCTATGAGGCCAAGCAGTTTCTTTATTATAATTAACCAATGACCTTCCTCCATCAAGAATCTTTGAGTTTATCTTTCTGGGTTTGAGTTACCTCACTCAGGATGATTATTTCAAACTTCATTTACCCTCAGATCTTTCTTAGCAACTGAATCATATTTCATTAGGTCAGTGTACCACATAATGTACATAATGTTTTTGCTCTCCATTCATGAGCTGGTGGACATATAGGCTGTTTCTGCTTGCTGTCTGTTATGAATAGGGCAGGGATGAACATGGATGAGCAAGGATCCCTATGACAGGATAAAGAATCCTTTGAGTATATACCCTCGAGTGGTATAGCTGGATCTTGTGGTAGATCTATTCTAACTTTTTGAGGGGCCAGCACACTTATTTTACAGAGCAACTGTACCAATCTGCACTCACACTATCAGACAATGAGTGCTTCCCTTCCCCTGCATCCATGCCAGCATTGGTTGTCATTTTGGCCTTTGTTCCCTTTATTGATTTTGTTTTGGGGAGAGTTTCTCATTTGATTTTTGTTGCTGTTTTTATCTTTTATATTTTGACTGGAGTAAGATAAAAATTTAAAGTAGTTTTAATTTCCCCAATGATGAACCTTTTAAAAAATGTCTCTGAGATATTTGTATTTCTTTGTTTGGGGACCTCCATTTAATTTCATGCCCAACTTTTAAGTAGTTTGTTTACTTGGTGTTTAGGTGGGCTTTATTTTTTTTTTGAGGGTTTTTTTTGTTTTTGTTTTGTTTTGTTTTTGAGACAGAGTTTCTCTGTGTAGCTCTGGCTGTCCCGGAACTGATTCTGCAGACCAAGTTGTCCTGCAGAGCAATCTGCCTGCCTCTATCTCCCGAGTGCTGGGATTAAAGGTGTGTGCCCCCACTGCCCCACTAAACTTTTTTTTAGCTTGTTTTATATGATAAACAGTAATTTTCTGTTAGATGTGTGGCTGGTTAAAAAAATATCCCACTCCGTAGGCTGCATTTTCACTTGAGTGAATGTGTCCTTGAATATACAAACAGTTTGTTTTTGTTTTTAAGTTTTATGAGATTCCATTTGCCAATTGTTGGTCTTAAGACCTGAAGTGCTAGAATCCTTTGTGTAAAGATCATTGCTGCACCTACAAGTTGAAGCATAGTCTTAACTTTATGATAAAATAGGTCCAGAGGTTTGATCTTATATTGATTTCCTTGACCCACTTGGGTTCAGTTTTGTGTGGGGTGAGAAGTAAGGATCTAGTTTCATCTTCTACATGGGGTGTGGTGTGGTGGGTTTTGTGAGAAGGAGGATGGTTTATGGGAGAAAGGTGAAAAATGGCATACAAGGGTTAGTTAAGTTTGGAGAAAGAAGGGAAAGGCAGAGGAGAGATTATATTTTTTATATTATATTATTTGTAAAGCCAATGTAAAATCCTACAGTGCAAGCTTCCTGAAACATATACATGTTATATATACATATATATATATATATACACACTTATAAACACATTCACATATGCACATATATATGAGATCAGATGATGTTACCCTATAATAGGACAATAATGCTTCTTCCAGGCACCAGGCACCATAGACTGTGAAATAACAAACCAAGCACCAGGTATAGGATAGATCTTTTTGAGTTGTTGCTCAGTGTGGTATTGCAGACCCAACCCTAACTATTAAAGGCTTTGCTCTTGGCTACCCTCCAGGACTTGTTGATAAGACCCTGCTTATTGCTAAATACAGCACATATAGGAAAGAGAATATGTTTTCTAAATGGATGTGGACCCTGACAGGTTATTCATGCTCCAGAGAATGATCCTACATCTGTGGACATATAGTCAGGAGTAAAAAAAGGAAGTATGACAGGAATTATGGGTGAGAGAATAGTAGGTAAATTAGATGAAAATACATTATATGTATGTATGCAATTCTCAGTGAAAAGGAGAAATTATAAATAGCTTAAAATATATGTTCTATTAATAATGTAATAATTACTGTTGCCTTTCAGAGCTCTAAACTACAATGGAGAAATTGTCTCATTGGTACTGTTATGCTTAAATTTACTTTTTCATATGCTTGGTGTCAATCACGGGGAGTTTGGGAACTGAAAGATCTCTGCATCCTTCAAAAACTCATTTTCAACCATCTGTCAAAGGCAGTGGTTGAGTGGCAAGAATGAGGGAAATGATTAGATTGAAGTGTTACAATCAGCATATCTAAAACATTCCATTTTGCCAATTTTGTGAAAATCAAAAATAGAATATATTGAAGTATTTTTTAAAATGCCAATGAAAGTAAAATAATTGGTACAAGAGTCGGCTCTAAGAAGTGGAAATCAGTTCAAAAGAGATTTCTACCGAAGTCACACAGTAATATGTGGAAGCATTACATGGTGCACAGGCTCTTTGGTCACTGAGAAAGATGAATGACTATGATCTGTCAGCTTAGGAAAAGAAACTTCTAAGTTTATCTTAACATCACCTTATGACAAAATCTCATCATTTTTGGTTCCACTATGTCTTAGTGTTCTGTTGCTATGAAGAGACAACAGAACCCAACAACTCTTTTTTTTTTAAATGTATTTATTTATTAAGGATTTCTGCCTCGTCCCCACAACCGCTTCCCATTTCCCTCCCCCTCCCCCGATCAAGTCCCCCTCCCTCATCTGCTCGAAGAGCAATCAGGGTTCCCTGACCTGTGGGAAGCCCAAGGACTGCCCACCTCTATCCAGGTCTTGTAAGGTGAGCATTCAAACTGCCTAGGCTCCCACAAAGCCAGTACGTGCAGTAGGATCAAAAACCCACTGCAATTGTTCTTGAATTCTCAATATTCCAACAACTCTTAAAAAGTTTAATTAGAACTGGCTTAAAGTTTTCAGAGGTTAGGTCCATTCTCATGGTGGGAGCATGATGGCATGCAGATAGTTTTGAAAAGGTAGCTGAGAGTAGTGCATCTAGATTCATAGGCAGCAGGAAGAGAGAGACACTGGGCCTGGCTTGGGATTTTAGAAACCTCTGAGTCCATACCTAGTGACACACTTCCTCCAACAAGGCCATGTCCAGAATCCTTTCACTAGCGCCACTCACTGGGGACCAAACATTCAACTCGATGAGCCTATGGGGGGTATTCTTACTCAAACCACCACATATTTCTAATTCATCTTGACAAACTTTATCCCTGTTTTTCTCTAAGGTGCGAGAACTTATATCTGAGGTGTTACAGACACCATGACCGGTATTCATCCTCTGCTTTCTTCTTCCTTAGACTCTGAAGCTGAGCTTCTCTACTCTGTTCCTGAGCCACAACCCAGCGTGAGTCAGGGGCTTAGACCTAATCCTAGAACCACTAAAGCTTTCCTGCCTTTGCTGCTTCTCACACTTCCACAATTTACTTTAGAGATATAGATTGGATTTCAGGAAGAAGGCCCTGAAACGCAATGTAGGAACACCAGGTCTTTAGTAGGGATCAATATCTGTCAAAGAAAGCGGAGCAAGCAGGTTCAGCAAGACAAATTATGAAGCAGATCTGACATATCTCCCCATAGCATCATCTGTGAGAACAACTGCATTTGACTTAGCTGAGTGTTCAGCTCTAGCCGAATGACAGGAATGATGTTATCTTAGCTGAGGAAGCTTCCTATATGGACTAACTGCTACATCCTGTCTAATGATTCTATTGCCAAGGCGGGCAACATCTATGTTCACCACACACATGTGCACACACACTCACACACACACACACACACTTTAGTACAGGGCTGACTAAAAATAATAATAAGACAAATAATTTTCTGGTTATCTTGACAGACTAGATATTGTTGC
The DNA here is from genome assembly GCF_018167655.1 of Microtus oregoni. Taxonomy (NCBI): domain Eukaryota; kingdom Metazoa; phylum Chordata; class Mammalia; order Rodentia; family Cricetidae; genus Microtus; species Microtus oregoni. Next base: position 2,154,001 of record NW_024544709.1, on the reverse strand, counting down.
CTAATCCCTTTTTTCCATGTCATAATTTCTTTAATCCCACAGATAATGAATTTTCCGGGTTCTTCTATATATTCCACCCTTTAGTGACTTCCTATGTATTATTTATTTCCCCTTTTTATCTGTCTTTTCTTTGTTCACTACAGCACTTTCTTCAGCTCACCTCTTTCCTTCTGTGTTGGCTTTCTGATATGGATATAAGGCCAAGTACAGGAATCTCGAGAATTAGAGTCAGACCAAAAAGGAATCTCAGTACTGTTGGCTGGAAATCTAGGAAAGCGACTTGATTTTCAGGAACTTTGTTGATAAAATTAGTGTAACATTCAATTACAGATTAAAATTTTACACAACGAAACGAAATTAAACAGTTAAGATTTGCCTATGAATTTTTTCTGTATTTAAAAAAAGGGAGGGACCAGTGAGATGGCTTATAGATAAAGACACTGTTGCTAAGACTGACAACTTGAGCTTAGTCTCCAGGTTCCACACAGTAAAAGGAATGTTCCAACTCCTACAAGATTTTTCTTTTGATCTCCAGATGCATCTGACTTGCATATGTTCACATTATGACACGCATGCACTATAGTATGGATATGCACACACATCATCATGACACATGTGCACTATGGCGTGTAGATACAGACATCATCATGACACATGTGCACTATGATATGCATGGATAACATCATCACATACTTGCACTATTGCATGCATATGCACACACATAAGCAAGTAAATAAATGTAAAACTAAATATTATTTAAATTTAGAAACATTAATGTTTAAAAAAATGATATAGCATAACCCAATAAAGCCACATCTGAAAGTTTTACAGATCTGAAAAGGAACTGAGAACTCTCTCAACTACATCTCATATGATTAACTCTTCTAAAGTCTCTATAGTGTTTAAAAATTTATTTTCATTTACTACTGAAGGAAAAGCTCAGTTCATAGTACACTCTCAAATTCTTACAAGGGCAATGATCGTGGCCAAATACTCAGAATGTCTAAACTCTGTTTATAGCACTTTAAGGGCTTATCTTTCTGGCTTCTTCCAAATCTTCAAATCCTTCCTAAAGTCTGATCTGACACCTTAAGAACCATACCACCAAGAACAGTGGAAACAGCCCCATTCCTTCGGTTCAACCTTTCTGTATTAATTTCTTTTTCATTTCATTTTGACAAAGTATTTACCTGAGAACAGTCCATGGACACTTAGTCCATGGCTTTGAGTCTATGGCGAAATGGCCACCATATTAATTAAAAATTAACCTATTGGCTAGGTCCAAACCTACAGTATCTCATGCTTACCCAGAAGCATGTCATGTGATCACCAAATTCCCAACCTTTAAAGAAAAGTTGGAACTGCCATTAGGAGCCAGGGCTTTAGTCTTTGAGTTATCTGAACTTATAGTTCGGCATCTCAGTATACCAGCTATGAGATGTTCAACAAATGTTTCAACTTTCCCTCTTCTATTTCTTCATTTGGAAGACAGAGATAATACTTCATGGACAGACTTATAAGGAATAAATTGAGGACTTGCATCAAGTTTTTAGTTTAGTGTTTGTGCTACAGAAAAGATTTTAAACTGCTTGTCATTAATGAACAGGATCTACATATGACACTCAATACATGTTTAGTGAATGATAGATGGCATAGGGCATTTTATCAGGGTCTCAAAATATACGCTATCAGTAAAGTAAATAGAATCGTCTACCAACAGAATATCTACAATAGAGAACAGGCTAACTTAATAACATAAGCACAGACACAATATTTTTTAATCTTTATTTTTTCATGATATATATTGATGTTTTGTATGCTTCTGTATTTAGTCATGTTTAATACAATATTTTTTTCTTGTGGACAGGGTTATGTAAAGGCTGAATGATCACTTATAAGACTGCAAAAAATAAAATAAATACATTTTCTGCTCATGTTATTGCTGTAGCAAGTCCTATAGCCAGTGGTTACCTGCCCACTGGTTCATGGCCTCTTATACTATATATGCCGATGTAGAGCACGTGTCCGGCCTCTTTTCTGGCCTCTCTGTTCTGGTTGCGGATTTCGGTTTCTAATCTTCGTTCAAGCAGAGGATTCTGATTTGTGAGTCTACCCCTAAAGAAATAACCATCTATTTCTCAATTCTGAGCTAGTGTGGGATTTCTTTTAAGCGTCCTTCTTCATGTATCTCTAGGGGGATTTTATGTGATTTTGTAAGTGTATTGTGTTGTTATCCTTTGAGGTTGCACTTTTCAAGTTTTGATTTCTTTATTCTCCAGTTCTATGCATGCAGAAGAAATTAGGCGGGACAGCCAGGAGACATCATGAGCCACCTGAATATTCATTTATAATTTCACAGTGGTTACTTCCAAATAACAAACAGAAAAAAGTCTCTTGTGTTTTTACGAATGAGGAGCACCATACATAACTCTGTTAATTGCAGGAGTCTACAGTGAAAAGCTGTCCCTTTCAGGTTGTGACAAGATTATAAAAGGATTACAGCTTGATTTATTACCTCAAGTTCCAAGATACTAATTAGCAGGTTCCGTTTCTGGCCTTCCTATCTTGGGTTTTATTTTCCAACCAAATAAAAGAGAGAGAGATTGGGTGCAGCCAAAATAGAAATAAAGATTTCACTCTCGTTCCCCTTCAAGTGTAATAACAGAAGAAAACCAGGGCCACTGGGTGCTATAAATCTGCATCCTGCTATAAACACAAGCTCAGTCTCCACTGTGACTGTCAGCTCCCAATGCCATAGATTTGAAGGATGTTGAACAAATGCTTCGTGCCAAAGCGTGCAGCTAGTCCAAGAACTTTTAGGTGTTGGGGAAGCTCTATATTACAAGTGTCTGTTTTCTTGCAAGTGCTAGAGATAAGTATTGTGGATTAAAGCTATGCCCTAAGATCTTGTACTGAATGCAATACCAGTCTGAAAGAAATTACCATACGAATTACGTCTCCCAACAAGTGGAGCCAGCAACTCCATGAATCTCTAGAATTGAAGAGACAACTCTGCCCCTTGCCTTTGGTTACCCATGACTGGGTGCCTCCTTTCCTCTCTTATTGCTGTTCGCTGCTAGAAATTTTATAAGAGTGCCTAAACTGACCATTTAGTAGAATAGTTTGATAGAATAATTAAAACACATACATTACTATTCCTTGCATTATTTCCTAAAAATTCAAGTGTTCCCAGCCTCCATTCATGCAAGAGGTAGACCAATCAAGAAATGAGACTTTTTTTTTTTCCTTCTTAAAACCCTTGGTTCAACTCAGTATCTAAATCTATTGAGACAGTCTTGGGATATAACTCATTATCATTGGCAAAATCAAAGATAAGGCCCTATAGATTCTCCTAAATTTCCCTGCAGGTTGCACTTGTCCAAACATAGTCATTCACCCTAATTGCCATTCCTGGTGACAGCTTGCCAGATGCACGAGGAGAATTGCCTTGTTGGAAGTTGGATTCAGTATGCTAGTCCTCCACTTCTTTTGACAGTCTTGCCATAAAAAGCAATTAGATTTTTCCCAGGCCTTTCTATGTATTGGCCCATGATGGCACTTAAAGTGCACATCCTCCACATTAAGCATTCTATAAGACAATTTATTCTGCATTTTCCCCTAGAAACAATGCCAGGTTTTCCCTTCTATAATTTGTAGTGTTCACCTTTAGAAAACATTCAGAGACACTGTCTGTGAATGACTTATAAGGGACTGAGCTGTAATTTATCTGAATCAAGAGATTTGAACTCACTGTTCAAAGAAACAGAAAACAAATGAGCATTCCAGAATGGCATAAGAAGCAGCATCTTCCCGGTGATATGAATGCACAATTCTGTCTAATGTTTGCTCTCGGGATAGGTAAAAATCACCCTGCAATGATCATAGGCAGATAGCGTGAGGTTTATCTACTTGCCCTATATCTCTCCTTGCCTTGGCTGAGTCACCTGTATATATTTCTAGGTTTGAGCTTTAGACTAGTACTGACGCATTCAAAAATTTTCAGTAGCTTTTAATAGTCAAAAGCATATCTACTACTTTCAAGGGTCTCTAAATTTAGACTCAGTCTTTAATACTAAAGATTCTTTCTAATTATCTCACTCAGAAAGTACATCTTTTTCAGGGCATTGAGGTCTTCTCTCCCCATCCCCATTACAGTCATGATTGTATCTATGAATTTGTTTCCATGGACTTCTCAAGAAACTTTTTTATCTCTAAGAAAATAATCTCTGCATTTTTCAACATGATCTAATGTGTAATATCATCTGTCATGGCTCACAATCACTTTCCTTCAGAGGTTTTCATGTTTCGAGCACTTACCATTTATCATTCAACCAAAATACTTTAATATATTAATATAGTATAGTGCATCATTTGCTATACCAACATTACCTTAAAGTAGTAGCATTTAATTTGAATGTGTCTTTGAATAACTTGTTTTGTGATGAATTTTACTATCAATTCAATTATAATTATAGCTAACACATACCTTATATTCCTCTCATATTCAGCAATACTTAGCACAGAGATAACTCTACTATTAAGTATTATGTACGTGCTCAGTTGAGCTCTGATTAGCTCCAGTAATTTTGTATAAATTACTTATATGATAAGATTCCACTGACTAATCACTACATCAAGTGTTGGTTGGAATCTCCTCTAAATCTATTTGTCTATTCATTCTTTAAATTTTTAAAGTTACATTTACTATTTATTTTTGTATATGTGAACATGGACCATGGCATTCAAGTGGATGCCAGAAAGCAAGTCAAAGGAATTGGGTTTTCCTTCTTCCACCTCATGGGTACCAGAACTCAAACTTAGGTCTTCAATTTTGGTGGCAAGTGCTGAGCCATCTCAACAGCCATTGGGATATTAGGTGTTTTCAGGGAAAGTGTTTTTAGATAAGGCAACTCTTTGTATAATTTAAACAGATGAACCAAAATAGTTAATAGTACATGATTATTTCATTTGGACATTAGTGTATATTTTTGGTTCAATTCTTGGTCCAAATAAATAATGTGGACTTGAGCAAGATAAATCTTTGAAACTACGCAAACACCAAATCTTCAGAAAGGACATGAAATAATTGATAATTAGATGTACATTTATTATTAATATATTGTATGATAGAATGTAATGTTCAGTATTTAGATTTTTGATTTTTATGGAAAATTGCAGCCTCTTTATTTCCACAAATGGCTGATCTAGTTAGATTTCATATATTTTCCTGCAAATAATTGAAATAGTAAAAAAGTACAGTAGTAATGCTCTTGGATAATTTGTGTCTTCCTCTATGTATGTAGATAAATTGTTTTATTATTGTTTTTATTATCAAAATTAGTATTAATACTACTTCCATTCTAACAGTCTACACGAGGGTCAAGCATTAAAAGAAGTTTTTATTTCTTAATATTGATGAGGAAAATATGTTGCTTCCATAATACACTAAGTAACAATATACAATATTCTTTTTTTATTATTTATTAGATTTAAAAAATACAAATCCAAACTCCAACCCCCCAAAAAAGAATAAGCCAGGGGGTGGTGGCGCACACCTTTAATCCCAGCACTTGGGAGGCAGAGGCAGGTGGACCTCTGTGAGTTCGAGGCCAGCCTGATCTACAAGAGCTAGTTCCAGGACAGGCTCCTAAGCTGCAGAGAAACCCTGTCTTGGGCAACTCTGATTTCAGAGAGGAGCGAATACCTTTGCGTATTTATTTCATTTCATTTTGGAATAAGTTATGGGACTCGAATGACATCTACATAGACTGATTCCATTAAACTCACCAACTGAAGCCCTTATTCCTAATGGGATCTAATCAAAAGATGGACCTTTGTAGTAACTAAGGTCGAGTGGAATGGTCACAGTGCCGTAGGCATTAATGGGGATAGATTTCCCCATGAGAGGAGGTATTAGGGCCATCTTCATGTCAATTCTTCTTTCCCAGCATCCCTAGAACTCTCTTTAGAAATTAAGTCCAGTAAGATCTCCAACTCGTTCTGTGTGTGCCTGGGCACTGTGTGTGTGTGTGTGTGTGTGTACCTTTATGTACTGGAGATTTGTATTTTATAAACTTAACTGTTCCTTCAAATGTCCCAAGATTACTCACAACTTCCTCCCTTTGCTTGAGCTGTTATAGTTTGAAGCAGAAGGTTCAAAAGGGTAAGCTTGTCTGCAGTCTAACAGATAATAATTTTTAAATAAACAAGTGTGACTTTTGGATGAGGAAAATATTTTGTAATGTTCCTTACGTAGCCCAGACTGGTTGGAAATAGATGATTTTCCCATTCCAGACTCCCAACTGTTAGGAATATAGGTGTGTACTGCCAGGCCTGGCTTAAAAGAAACATTTTATGAAGATTTTCATGAGGGGATAGAGAAATGGCCCAGTGGCTAAAAGTACTTGGTGATCTTACAGAGAACTGAAGTGCAGTTTCTATCCCCTGCATAATCATTCAGAACCTCCTATATCTTCAGTTCCAAAGGATCTGATGCTTTCTTCTGCCTTCTAGAGGTAACAGGCAGATGTGTGGGGGGGGGGGGGGGCGATCACATTCACACATTCAGATAAATGCTCATATACATAAAATAAATGTTTAAATATATTTGTGAGGGCTAGAGATGTATGTCAGTACTAGAAACACTTAACTGCCATGTGGGACAGCCCTGAATTCCAACCTTAGGACTGCTAAACAATGTAAGCTTTTGTAAATACTAGTGTTTCTATGCCTTTCTACAACAATGACTCTGCATAATGACTCTTTTTCAGGTTTACTAAAAGCTTGATGGTATTCACCTCGGGGCCATGGCCAGTCTTCATTTATTAATTCCATGAACTCCTGCATGCTCTGATGACTGCCTGAGACTCTTTCTGCCCTCGCTGTGGGATTGCTCCCTGTGTCACCCACACCTTCTAACGCTTTATTAAAAGATGCTAGCACTATGCTTAGTATTCCTGCAGCTCACAGGCCCTAATTCCTCATTCAACGCGTGTGTTAACTCGAGATTCTTCCCCAAGGACAGTTACTCTGAAGTGAGGGCTTAAAGGGAAGACAGGAAGAGCCAGTCCCTTCATCGCCTCTCAGTTCCACCCCACTGATTCCTCAAATCTCTCTACCAATCTTTCCACATGCTCTCAAGGTTTAATGGCCTGTGCCAAAATAGTAAAAATTTATCTCTTAAAAGTTAAAGTGCACAGCAGTCAATCCAACTCACTGAACTGTTTAAGAGACAGCATGGCTAATCCAATGTCTTCATTAAATGTCTCTCTGCGGTAATCTTGGAGTTGATGGCTGTCTTGTGAACTCTCAGTAATTATTGTAGCTGCAATTGTGTTTGTCTTGAAGAGCATACTTATATTTTTTGTCATTTTAATTTGCAGGTAACATTGTTGTGGACTCCTTTTAATTCATGAAATGAGTTCAGACCATCCCAAACATTATAATAAATGAATCCATACTAGCCTGCCAGACTTTATTTACAGAAATGCATGGTCCTGGTTCTGTGATTTTAGTATCTCCACTTCATGCTTAATCACACTCTTCACTGTGAATATTTACTTTTATTCAAGTTTTTTTTTTCAAAAATTGTCCTTATAGATGTAATGAAATTTGGGTAGACTCAACCACACTTTAAATAAACTCTTACTAAATTGGGCCTTTCACATGTGAATTTGGAAGCTTGAAGCATGTCTCTGTCACTGCAAAGTGCCTACCTTCTCTATTTTTTCACCTGAGGATTTTCTCTGTCTATTCTAGGGAATTTCAGGGTAGAATCTGAACACATGAGTGACAGGCCTTAAATCTGCTAAACGCAGGAAGGTCAGAAGACATAGACGCATGTGGATATATGTACTTGGAAGAAGGGAAGTTGGAATGTTTCCTGAAGAAAATGTCTTATCTGTAGTGGATGAAGTCCAGCCTTGCCTTTACAGGACCAGTTGATGAAAATCAGGCTTGGTGATAGAAAAATGAGAAACATTAGACTTAGCTGCTTGGCAGAATATGTCATAACTTAAGTCTAATTTGTTAGTTAATAGGGTTTGGGAAGAACTTGAAGTATGGTGGTTATGTTTACATGTATGCTGGCGGGTCTTGACTCAGGGTCTTGACTTAAAATGCTACAACTTGGGGACACTGACCTTTTCCTGCCATCCTTCACCACTGTATCCCACCCCAGTAAATGGAAATACAATAAGCCTACTTGGGAAGAATTAAATCATATGGAGTATTCAGAGCACTTAGCACAGCATTACAACATAAACACCATATAGGAGAAGGCAGCAGGGTGAGCTGTCATCTGAGTTCAGTCAAATGCGCCTCTCTATTGCAATGTGCTAAAAGAGGGGGAAATAGTTCTCACCTGGTGTATATGTATAAGGAGATCCGTAATTTAAACCTATAATATACGAACTACTTATTTAGCCCAAGGCTCTACGTAGTACCTTCTTCCCCTGCTTCCTTATTGGTCACTTTTCTCATGGCTTTGAACAAATACCTGGAAAGAAGCAAATTGAAGGAGAAAATATCTGTTTGGGGTAACTGACTGAGGGAATGCAAGCTAGCATGATGATGACATCATGGCAGCTGGCAGTGCCAAAAGGAATGAGTGCAGCCACTAGTTGTTCTAGGTACCTGCCAGGAAGGAGAAACTTGGGTAGAACCAGGGTCAGGCTGCCACACATATATCTCACCTCTATAGCCTACAGCCGCCTTCTGCCAGCTATGTTGCCTACCAGCTATATTCCATGTTCAAAAGCTTCCACAAGGTCCCAAAATAGCACCACTAGTTTGGAATCACCTGTTTAAATATCTGAGTCTATAGACAATATTTCATGTTCAAGCCATAGCATCTCTCTCCCTAACAGTTTAGAATCCACAGTCCTTTTTTAAAAAGTTACATTTGTCATGTATATATCATACATACATACATATAGTGTTGTGTGTGTGTGGTGGAGAGAGAGAGAGAGAAGACAGAGAGAGAAAAAAAATTGTGGAAGTTTGTTGCTTTTTCTTTATACCATGTGGCCCACTCAGATCATCAGGCTTATCATCAAGAATTTTTGCCAATTCAGTCATCTCTCTAGGCCAAACCACTGAGACCAAGTAAAAATTCCAAGTAGGAATTCCTCATCTATTCTATACTGCGGCCAGAAACCTCGAGTTGGCAAAGGAAACACAAAACCACACACATTGCCTTTTTGCTCCACCCAATCCAACATTTCAGAGGAGCTGGCCAATAAGAAGTTAGAGCTAATAGGCCAAGCAGTAATTCAATTAATACAGTTTTTGTGTGGTTATTTCGGGAGTCTGAGTGGCCAGGAAACGAACAAGCAGCCTCTTATAACACTCCATTTTTCTTGGTTTATGGCTAGAAACCAAATGTGAGTGAGTACATCCCATGTTCCTCTTTTTGGGTCTGGCTTACCTCACTCAGGATAGTGTTTTCTATTTCCATCCATTTGTACGCAAAATTCAAGAAGTCCTTGTTTCTTACTGCTGAGTAATACTCTAATATGTGTATATTCCATACTTTCTTCATCCATTCTTCCATTGAAGGGCATCTAGGTTGTTTCCAGGTTCTGGCTATGACAAACAATGCTGCTATGAACATAGTAGAGCATATACTTTTGTTGTATGATAAGGCCTCTCTTGGGTATATTCCCAAGAGTGGTATTGCGGGGTCCAGGGGTAAGTTGATCCCGAATTTCCTGAGAAACCGCCACACTGCTTTCCAAAGTGGTTGCACAAGTTTGCATTCCCACCAGCAATGGATGAGTGTACCCGTTTCTCCACAACCTCTCCAACAAAGGCTATCATTGGTGTTTTTGATTTTCGCCATTCTGACAGGTGTAAGATGGTATCTTAAAGTTGTCTTGATTTGCATTTCCCTGATCGCTAAGGAAGTTGAGCATGACCTTAAGTGTATAAACCAAGGACATTGAGCCTATAATTAGTGATCCTAGAGAAGCTAAATAAGGAGAACCCAAAGAAAAACATATAGGCATCCTCCTGAATATTAACCTTCAGCAAGCGACGAAAGGAGACAGAGACAGAGTCCCACATTGGAGCACAGGACTGAATTCTCAAGGTCCAAATCAGGAGCAGAAGGAGAGAGAGCACGAGCAAGGAACTCAGGACCATGAGGGGTGCACCCACACACTGAGACAATGGAGATGTTCTACTGGGAACTCACCAAGACCAGCTGGCCTGGGTCTGGAAAAGCCTGGGATAAAACCGGACTCTCTGAACATAACGGACAATGAGGACTACTGAGAACTCAAGAACAATGGCACTGGGTTTCTGATCCTACTGCACGTACTGGCTTTGTGGGAGCCTAGACAGTTTGGATGCTCAACTTACTAGACCTGCATGGAGGTGGGGGGTTCCTTGGACTTCCCACAGGACAGGGAACCCTGATTGCTTTTCGGGCTGGGGGGGGACTTATTAGGGGAGGGGGAGGGAAATGGGAGGCGGTGGCTGGGAAGAGACAGAAATCTTCAATAAATAAATAAATTTAAAAAAAAAGTATAAAAAAAACACTCCATTTTTCTTTTTCTTTTCTTTTTGTTCCCATGTGTATGTGTTTTCACATGTATTTGGGCACTTGTGGATCCATGTGTATATTTGTGTGGAGTATGTACTTTGAGAATATAAAAGATGAGGACTGTGGACCAGTAGTGAAGATTTTTGGACAATGCATGGAGATGGTAGTAGACATATTGACTAAACTGAAGGTGTGATGTTTACCTTCATAAATGTTCTTTTGTCGTTGAACATTGGTGAGAGGAAACTCAAAAGTTGGATGCAGGCAGACAATACTGGGAAGCAGGCTCTATGCTATCACTAAAATGATAGTGATAGTGAGGCAGCTTTAATTCAGAACTGGGATTCCCCTCTACATCTGGACCCTGTACACTAATGGGTGGGCTAATTTGAGTCCAAACAGCATCTCTTCGGTGACTGAGGCTCTCAGTTCTCAGTGATCTTGAAGTAAATGCGTGTATTCACTCAGATCCATGGTTCTAACACATGGCCAGTGTCTGTCCATTGGACAGTAAGTCTTTGGGGCTCATTGTTACATTATTGCTCACTCTTACACTGTTTCAGTGGCCTCACTGTTTGACATGTCACTTAAAAAACTACAGGCCAGCAGATTCAAGATACCTCTCCTTGAGAACTGGAATAGGGGCAATGGTTCACAACTAAAAATTACCATGTTGAAATGGAGCTACACAGCAAGACCCTGCTTTTAGGTGAAACCACTATAATTAAGCATCGACCAAGTCTGCTCTATCAGAACTGTAATTTTTTCTGTCAGACATTGTAACGTGCCCACCAACAGACCTTACATTTCTGGTACAGAGTCTGTTATTCCAAGCCAGACTTATGGTTTCTGCTAGCTATTAATTAGGGTGTTGACTAAATCCATTGCTGGAAGACTAACTACAGACCCTCTGACCCTTTTCAGACCTACCCGTAGAGGTTTGCCTCATTGCTATGATTCCAGGTTGTATTATTGCTGTTCTGACATGATCATTTTTGGCAGACAAATGCCATTCCACTTGTAGAATGAGTAGAAAGGACAGATAGACCAGCCTGACTTCATAAAATCTCTCAGCAAGCACTGTCAGGCAGTTAGAAAGCCATGTCCTAGGTACTTTTGAGCAAAAACAATGTCGGTAATACTTGGCAGCCACAGTATAAGTAGTGGTGTCTTTCCAGGAGTACCATATCCTATACAGAATCTATGCTATGGTGTAAAGTGGGGACTTTCTTACTTTTCTCTTTAGACACAATATTTATAAGCAAGCTCTGGCAGTTATCTATATGTTGGGTGTCCTCCAATTAGATACAATGGGACAAAATTGATCCTTGACTTCTGCTGAAGTGACCCATAAAGCCAAGATGGTGAGACAAGGCTTTTCTTCCCCTAGTTGCTTTTGTTTTTTTTATCATAGCAATAGAAACCCTAACTGTGATGACTGTTTTTTGGTTGCCAACTTGACTACATTGGGAATTAACTAAAGCCCCAAAATGCTTGGGCACACCTATGAGGGGATTTTTTTTTTCTTAATTGAATTATTTGGAGTAGGAAGATCAACTTCTAATATGGGTCTTAAATTAAGAACCCACACCTCTAATCCATATCTTTTTAGGTAGGAAGACACACCTCTAATATGGGCCACAATTTATGCTGGAAACCTACATAAAGAACATTGAAGAAGGATGTTCTCTCTCTTTGCCTACTTCCCTCTCCCCATTGCTTCACTGGAATTAGATCCCACTGCTTTGGGTTTCTGGTATATATTTAAGTCTAGGTGAGATGTCCAGACTAATGGACTGAACAATTACTATATTCTTTGACCTTCCATATATAGCAGCCATTATTAGATTACCTGAACTACAGCTTTTAGGTCATTCTAATAAATTCTGTGATATTTGTGTGTGTGTGTGTGTGTGTGTGTGTGTGTGTGTGTGTGTAAATAGACTCATTCTGTAAGTTTTGCTATCCTAAGGAACTCTGACTAATACACTAAAACAGCCATAGGCAGTAATAATAATAGGTAATTGAGGAAAATTTTGAATAAAATATGAGGAATATCTCTTAAGTAACATGAGAGTAAAGAACATGAAAGAATAGGGAACAAGTAATGTGTAGGAAGAAGCTAGGTCAGGGCCAATGAAGTCAGAAGTCTGTGCTATGGTGAACTTCAAGAATAGAGAAGATATGAGGCAGAGAGAGGGCTAGGGGAGGAGCTGAAGTTATAAAAGTGCTGAGGTTAAATCACATCGAACCTCAGTGTCTTTATAGAGAATATAGGTGTGTCTATATATCAAAGGAAGTAGAGTTCATGAATTCTAACAGGATGGAAGGATGGGTGATTGGACTGACCAAGGAGAACAGAAACCATGGGAGGCATACAGCTTCAGGTATGCCTTACTTTCTCAGGGAAAATCAGATGGCTACAGACCCAGTGCAGAAGTAAAGGGATGCCATGTAGAGGATCACAGGAAGTTTGTCTTCCAACAGGAGGAAAGGTAGTGTAAGATTTGGTAATGAATACGGAAAACTCCTTCTAATTGCATCAGTTTTTTTTTTTTTTTTTTTTTTTTTTTTTTTTTTTTTAATGAATCAGGGATCAGAACTCCCAGTAGACGTTGAGAAAAACAGTGGAGCATTGCTTGGAACTAGAGGGAAGTTGATTAGAAGATGCAGCACTATTGCTAGAGATATGGTGGGTCCTCTGGAGGTTTTCCATCATTAGTTACTTGAGTCTATTTATCAAGGGATTGTATTTTTCTCCAGGCTAAATTCAATGCAGTTGCAGGTCTGAAATGAGCAAGTCAACATGAATATCATCCTTGAGAACTGTCTTCTAACACTCTCAAGGACCACTCAAGAACATGAGCTGTTTTAACTCTGTGCACAGCATGGTATCAAGGATTTTGTTGTTATTGACTTAGCTTTCAGAGTAATATGTTTTCTTTTTTTTAATATTTATTTATTTATTATGTATACAATATTCTGTCTGTGTGTATGCCTGAAGGACAGAAGAGGGCACCAGACCTCATTACAGATGGTTGTGAGCCACCATGTGGTTGCTGGGAATTGAACTCAGGACCTTTGGAAGAGCAGGCAATGCTCTTAACCACTGAGCCATCTCTCCAGCCCCATATGTTTTCTTTCCCATGGAAACTACTTTTTTAGTAGAATGGAAAGGTGAGAGCAGAGGTGTTTGCTTCTTACCCACTGCAAAGTTTGAAAATTGTGCTTGGTATATAGTGAGTGTTTCAATGCTCATTCTCCTTAAGGCTATGTCAATACAGGGGTTATGTGGATATGGGTTTTGGCTAAAGAGAATTTCACTTATTATTTGGAAAGAATAAGGTAATTCTAAGAAATAGTCATTAATCCCACAAGCTACCACACATGTCTGCTTATTTTTATGTCCTAGAAAGAGAAAAAAGTCACAGGTACAGTTCAACATTGGATTTCTCTTTTAATGAATGAGTTTTCTCACTGAAAAAGAGTACAGGATGAAGGGTGGCCAAAGAGGTGATGAGAATGGGTTCATCTGCAGTTGGAAGCAGAGTTCGTAAGCTAGAGGGCTAGAGTGATAAATCCTTTTCATGCTACGCCGTTAGATTGGGGTGGTAGAAGCCAGGGGCAATGGTTCAGGCCTGGTAACACAACACATGGAAGGCTAAGGCAGAGGTTGTGATTTTAAGACAACCTTGACTACATGTGAAACTTTGGCTCACAAAATAAATAAATAAATAAATAAATAAATAAGACACAGCAAAAACCCTTTGCCAAAGTAGCCAGGTAGTGAATGTTTTTAACAGTGAAAGGCATAGCTCAAATGAGCTTCATTTTTTTGTCATTTGTTTTTCTATGTATAAGCAAAAGTGTTAAGGATTGAGTAAAATATATTGGTAGAAAATGAAATATAAAATTAGATTATGCAGTAAGTATTTTTATTCACTGTGTCATCTTTCCAAATGCAAGAAACATTCTGATTTAATATAATCCTATTATAATTATTACGGTGTGTAATTATACCTATTAGTAATAATGTATATTTTTAAGCAATGATATACATTTTGCCCATTGTAAGATATTTAAAATAAATTATTTTAGTTGCTATCCCTGTCTATAGAAAGGTAATATACACATATAGGCACAGATTATTTTTACTATTGTTGGGATGGTTTGAATGTTTTGAATGTTTCTAATTCATATCTTACAGCTTCATTACATTAACGGCCTCAAGTAGGCATCTGTGTGATATCCTGTCAGACTGATAAGCTGTCACTTAAGATTTACTGGCTGATACACCACGTGAATTTATAGTTAAAAGACTATAAAATAGACTGGGCTTCAAAACATGATGAACTATTCTTGAAATGCTGTATTCTATTTCCTCATGTGGAGATGCAAGGCTTGGCTACTTTTCCTTGTGGGATGACATAGTCTCTAAGATCTGTTTCACAGTGTGAGCCCTGTAGACAGCCTCTGCCCAATATACTTTCTTCCTCTAAGCCAGTGACATGAGCTGCCACCATGGAATCTAATATCACATTATAAGTGACATAAAAGAAAAGAAAAGTTTTTGCTTAATGTTCTAAAAGACTAAGAATGACGCTGTTTCTTCACGGTTATAGACATGGTGAAATGATGACAATGACTCCATTTCTTTGAATGGCAGGAACTTTCTAAACAAGGATGTATGAAGCTGAGCTAGAGGGTTGCAATTCCTGGCAACAGAGGGAAAGGGAGGTGTGGTTTGCCAAAGCCATCTGCTTAATTTCCCTAATAATCTAACACCTGCTAGGGAGACTCATCTTACACCCCAAATGGCTGAGAATTGTGGAAACAGCAACAATAATTTCTCTCCAGCCCCCACGCTCATCATGGCAGGACAGCTTCCAATTTACCTGTTTATTCTAAAAAGGTCCTTGTCTCTCTTACCTGTATCGTTTCTGCATTGTTAAGCTATGGTTCCTGAGTGACTGCAGGATCTTGGAACATTTCTCTTTGAAATAAAAGACTGATTAAATCGCAGGCATTTGAGAACAATAAGCCATTCACCTGGCAGGAGCCCTCATCCTGTTTCTACCACTCATGACTGGAGGTCTGGAGGAAGTCCAGAGTGAAATGAATGCAGGTAACATAGATTACATATTGAGCAAGATCAAATATGCCCTTCACCCAGACATGTTCTCCCATGGTCTGGAGGAAGTCCAGATAGAAGACATGCAGGTAACACAATGGAAAAGCTATCGTGATTTAGATTGTATAGTGATCAAGATCAAATATCCCCTTCACCCAGACATTTTCTCCCAGATATTCTTGGCTGGTTTTCAAAGATCCCTATAATCATAGTGTGTTAAAGACCTGTTCACCCTGTGGAGGTGAGGAAACATGGTTATCAGGCAGTCAGGGTGAGCCAAGGCAGTCAACAGGCTGGGAAACATTCCTTTTATGAACTAGTCTATATTTATAGAAAATAGGAACACTTAAGTAGTCAAAATATACCTGTTCTGATTGTTTTACCCTATCCAATGGATGATATTTTTAATTGAATTTTAGCCTGGCATACATTAGTTCTTTAAAAAAGTATAATAATTATATGAACAGTGTTTATTAATATTTTTTCATAACTGATACATAAAAGCACAGAATTATATTTATATTACTTGGGGCACGTATGTTCCCTGCATATATGAACTGCCTAGTATCTAAATATACATCAGATTAAATATACTATCTTCTGAAAAAATTTATCATTTCTTATCATTTCTTCAAAGCTTTTGAAATAAATAGCACAATAATGTTATGCACAAAGTGAATTATATATTTAATACTAGTGATAGGAAGAGGTTGTTTAGGGGGAATGGACAGTCACACAAAACTATATTAGTTACAGCACTGCTTGACCAATGGCTTAGGCATATTTCTAGCTAGCTCTTTCATCCTTAATTCACCCATTTTAATTAATGTATGTAACACCACAAGGTTGTAGCCTACCAGAAAGATTCTGACATCTGTCTCCTTAGGCAGCTACATAGCGTCTCTCTGATTCTGCCTTCTTTATCCCAGCAATCAATTTAGATTTCCTGCCTAACTCGCTTCTGCCCTGCCATAGGCCAAAGCAGCTTCTTTACTAACCAATGATAAAAAAACATATTTACAGCATACAGAGGGGACTCCCACATCATCTGTCCTGTCTAAATAAAATGAAAGGTTTTAACTTTAACATAGTAAAACTACATATAATAAAACAGGTATCAAAGCAAGAATTATAGTTATGATAATTTTTGTGAGTCTTGTTTTATTTATAATTTATCTTTTATCATAACTAAGGAAAACTGTAACTATCCATCTTCAACTCCATCAAAGACTCTAGCAGGGTATAATATTATCTAAGTGAACAAGAATTGCATTGTACACAGCTTCCACAGTTATAGACTTGACAGAGACATCTTGCTGCCTGGACAATCACCAAAAATTCTTCTGTAATGTTGGTATATCCATCTTCAGCCTACAGGCCCATAGTATCTGGCAGACTTTTCCATGAAGCAGGAAATTTTGAAGACTGTTTTGCCTATATTAGCAGTTTGTCTGTCACTTTCTTCTGTCTTCTGCAGAATGTCTGGCAGACTCTTTCATGAAGCAAGGACGCTGAATGGCTGTCTCAGCTTCTTTAGGCAAGTTAAGCAGTCATCTTTCTGTGGGTCCTGCAAGTCCAGTTTATACAGCATACCAACAGGCAGACCAGGCAAGAGCAGTTTCTTGCCCAAATGGCTAGCCTTGTCACATTGAAGGTAAATTCTATAACGAGTTTCTTCAGTGCCCATCATCCTCTTGAAGTAGTTGGTGCTTATTATAACTGTTGTAAACAGTTAAGTGGGCTTGGTTAGTAACAGAGCACCAGCGTTGGCTATTGGTTCCACCTTGCTTGGCTTTCCAACATGGCAGAGATCTGTTAGTCCAATCCCTGCCTTTGTCACACCTTCTGTCCAACCCAGAAGGGAAGGGTATTCTGAATGGATTATGACTAGAAAAATCATTGTTTCTAGGAATGCCCTGTTTACAATCACTTTTAAGGTGACCTTGTTTGCCACAATTGAAACACTTGACATTTCAATTTTTCTTGAAACTTCTAGAAATTACCTCTTATACAAATATCTTTATGGTCATGGAAATCAATAATAATTGTTATCTCAGATTCATTCCTCCAAAGGTGCTGACCTTGTCGTTGACAGCCTAATTATTCTGTTTGCATTAAGAATTGGCATTTTCAAAATCCAGAGACTCAATTATTATTTTGCTAGATTCTGAATTTGATATTATTCTATTTACTGCTGATGTCAGTCTTTGAAGGAAATCCATGAAGGTTTCTTTTGGGCTCTGTATGACTTTAGTAAATGATTTAATCTTCTTTCCTACTTCTTAAATTCTGTCCCAAGCAGTCAAAGCTGCTGCATGACATAAAGCCTGGATTTGACCATTATGTAGGTATATATACCTTTCTATAGTAGCATACTCTCCTTCTCCAAGAATTTGAGATTTCTATACCTCTGCCTTTAGTCCACTATTCAGTAGTCTTGGCCTCTTCTCTAAATTAAGAACTTCATTAGAACCATGCTCTAAAACAACTTTAACCAACTGTATCCAGTCTTTAGGGATAATTCTATTAAAAACTGACCACAATTATAACATTTGCTTCAAGGTAAATGCATGGCATATGAGACTATTGCTTTCTTGAATCTCCTTGATTATAACATTGACACAGGAGTCCATTCAGCTTGTACAGAGTCTCTATTATTTGGCAATTCCTGTAAAGTTACTGGTCATTTGAAAACCTTAGGTTATTATTCTCTATTCTTATAATGCAACACTGAAATTGGTTCTCCACTAAATTCCTCTTTCTGGATTTGAATATCTCTATCATCTGTTTCAGTAACTCTTTCTAAAACTTGTCTTTTAGCATTCAGATTAACTAACTTTTTAATAGTAAAATAAAATGAAGCTGATAATGTTTACAAATGACATTATATAAATACCATCTAAATTAATTTTCCTCTCATTTAATCATCCTATTTTCAAACTGTCCAGTGTGTTATCATACAGAGACATAAATCCCTCCATTGTAAAGGTGTTTCCCTTATTTAATGTTGAATAAAAGTCTGTCTTTTAACTAATTCTTCCCTTTAAGAATTTTTGATTCTTAACAAACCTGCTGCTGCTGCTGAAGATGTTAAGACTTACTGTTGCTGTGCAGAACTGTGAACACATGACTGAATTTCAAGGCAGCTACCTAGTTTGGCAGCTGATGTGCAATTCCCCTCCATATGGTATGAATGTATTTATTACCATTAGTTAATAAAGAAGTTGTTTCGGCCAATGACTTAGCAGAGCAAATCTGAACAGAGATATTACAGAGAGAGTAGGCAAAGCCAAAAAAAAAAAGCCATGTAGCTTCTGAAAGAGAAAGACACTGGAACAACTTACAGGTAGATCACAGCCTCATAGCAATAGATTAATAGAAATGTGTTAATTTAAGATGTAATAGTTAATAAGAGGCCTGAGCTGAATGGCCAAGCAGTGTTGCAATTAATATAGTTTCTATGTGATTATTCAGGTCTGGGCAGGCAGGAATGAAAAAGCAGTTGTCGTTTCAGGCAGTGACTGAGAAGGGGGTTGGTTCAGGGAGAGTCTACCAGGAGAGAAAAAACCATAGCGGATAGAGTGGTGTCTCTGGCTGCTTGTGGTTTTGGCCTATGCTGGTGGCTGTAAAGCCACAGAAAAATGGCTTTTTCTTGAATTCATATCCCAAATGCTGGGTGTCAGATGAAGCAAAAATAATAAAAACCCAAAGACAGATGCAGGATTAAAGCTAAAGATCAGAGAAGCAGAGTAGTAAGCCACTAGAGAGACCTCTTCCCTCTACCAATGCTCAGATCAAAGGGGCAATCATCAGAATGCCTAGACTGCACTGTGCCTCCACCAAACTCAAACTCCACACTCTAGTGAGTTCCTGTCTCTTCCCCTTTATATTCCTCTCTCTGCCCAGCCATATTGTTCATTTCTCCACCTCCCTAGTGCTGGAATTAAAGGCGTATGACTCCCAAACACTGGGATTAAAGGGGTGAGCTGCCACCACCACCTGGATCTGTTTCTGGATCAATCTTATGTAGTTCAGGGTAGCTTTGCTCTTAAAGAATTCTCCTAACAGTCTGCCTCTGTCTCCTAAGTCCTGGGATTAAAGGTGTGTGCCACCACTCCATGGCCTCTAGGGCTTAGGTATGCACTCTGATCCTTAGGCAAGCCTTATTTATTAAAATACAAATATAATATCACTATGCTTATGTCTTCTCTAAATGAACTGTAAGCATATCACAAACACTTCCACCTCCCTCCCATGCCCAGAACTCTCTCTATTAATATATCAAGTCCTTGTTATCCAATGAGGACAAGAAATATGAAGTTTTCAGACTTGTTTAATAGACTCTATGAAGACTTAAAAAGCAAAAAAGTTCTGTATGGTCAAGTTTTAAAAATTCAATGTAGAGTATACAAATATGATTTATTCTAGTTCTGTTAAAAATATTCTAGACTAATTATATTGTATCTATTATTTTATACCTAAAAGCAAATACTAACAATATCCTTTCCTAGAGAAATTTTACAAATTTGAACATCTTGGAATATTTATACCAGCTTTATAACTATTTTAAAATGTAAGCCAATTAATTTTATATAGAAATGAGTTTCTATATTGGTGTCTTCATGACCAAAACAACTTGAGAAGGAAAGGATTTAATTGGCTTACACATTCAGGTCACACAGTCCATGGAAGAATGTTGCCTCCAGTTTGCTCTCAATGACTGTCAGCCTGCTTTTTATATAATCTAGGGCCACCTGTCCAGAGATGGCACTTTGCACAGTGGTCTGGGCTTCTGCACATAAATTATCTATCTATAAAATATCCTACAGATTCGCCTATAGGCCAACATGATGGAGACCATTTCTCAATTGAGATTCTCTCTTTCCAGATGGCCCTAGTTTGGGTCAAATTGAGCAAAAACTAACTAGCTCATGAGGGAATTATAAATTAAGAATGTGTGACTCTGGTGAGACAAGCCTGAAAAAAATTTACTAAACACAAACATTCACATTTATATTAAATATACAACCTTAGTGTGTCATAGTGAAAAGAATACATTTTTATAAGAATACTAATGTTAGATAATAATAATAAACCTGCTTCCTGGTACCTGCCTTGAGTCCCTGCCCTGGCTTTTGTTCATGGTCTTTATCACACACACACACACACGACACAGCATTCAGAAACTTAGTTAAAACATATTGGTCGATTATTTGGCTCTGGAGGAATAAACTTTTGAATCCACAGAGGATAAAGTAAAATAAAAGCTTTATAAATTATAAGGTCTAGATCAAAGAAATTTATAATAAAGGAATATATAATCAGATTTGCAGCAAAATATGATTTCACCCCTTCATCCTTGGGCAGAGTCCTCTGACTCTTTCAGTCTTGCTTACATACCCAAAAACTCTGATAGCCAGCCTACAGAATAAGGATGGGTAAGGGCCTGATTAAGGGTAGCTGTGATGGAGTCAGCTTTTACCTTATGTTTATGAGCTCAGTGACTGGAACTTTGTTCCTGTCTCTATGAATTGCACCTATGGACTAGAGCCTGAACAAAGGAAGCAAACATCTTGAAAACAGACTGTGTGAACTTTGGGCTGAGCTGCACAGAGCTGAAGGAATTCAAACCAGGATTTCAGGAGAGCCTCAAGGAAGCCGTCAAAGTGCTGAGAGCATTCCGAGTATTTTTCCATTAAAGGTAACATTTGATACGATTTATCTTCAAATTCCTATGGGGCCTCTGCCTCCATATCTGTTATCTTTGGCCAACTGTAGTGATTTATCAAGATCTTACATCTTGTTTATCCTTGTAGGGGAAGAGGGTTGGGCCATAACTAGTTTCACAAACACTAAATCTCTGAAACATTCATTTTAATCTGTTTCACTCAATTAAGTTTATGGTGTGTTCTGGGACTATAAAATGTTAAGCCTGTTATTATTGCATGATTTTAATATGCATATAAAATGTATGCTTTCACTCAAACACTGTCTTTCATAGCAAGATGAGTATTTGTTGTCTGTGAATCTATTTCAGGCTTGTTCCTCTACTTTGGTTTTTTAAAGGCTTATTACAATTTAGTTGTGTTTCTCATATAATTTTAATTGTAATTTTAACTGATATTTCCTGAGATATTCATTAGACTAATATTATTTCATTTGATTACTTATCATATCATATATTCAGCCTTATGACTCTATAGAAAAGGGTCTTCTTTTCCAATGCTGTTCCTCTGTTTCAGTGCCATAGGCTGAAATTATTGCTGACTTTAAAAAAAATCCACTTGTCTTCCCTAAATTTCTAACCCAAACTAATTAAAAGAATGCAATAAAATAATTTGTCAATAAATAATGAGTGAATGATCCCCCACCTAATTTTTAAAGAGTATTACGTAAAGAGTCACTGAGACAAGAATGAGTGGGTGTATTGGAAGGAAAGCAGTGGACATTTTTCAGAAGCAGGATGACTCCATATCTTGCTTCTATAAATCAAAACATCGTCCATATCCCTGCACTGTGTTTTTGTTATTGAAGCTGTCCTCATGCCCAAAATCAGATCCTCCCCCAGAGTGATGATGACTGGGAAACACAGTTCATGACATTTTATGTCTTTAGTGGGTGATGGATTTGGAAACTGAGTCTGTCTGGAAAGCAGCGGGATCATGTGTGGGTCAGAGAATGAGGGCTTGCTGGAAAGTAACACATTAACTCAAATTCAACGAACTAAAAACATACTTCATTATGTTGACTCCAAATTGTTTCCCCTTTTGACTTCTCTATCTGACTAAAACTCTGTTATTTTTGGAGTCTGTTAAAATAATAACTTGCTAAACACATTAAATATTGGAGAAATATTATGTGTTAAGCACTATTCTAGAGATGGGGATATATTAATTCACCCTAGGAGACAAAAATCTTTGGTTTTACTGACCTCGTTTCCTAGAGAAAAAACAAGTTGGTAATTATTTGATGGAATTTTAATGAAAACAGCAAATATGTATTGAGCTACACACAGAAACACACAAACCTGTACAAATGAGGTTACCTTATTTTACAGCTAATTTTGGTCAAGGCCAAGGAACAGAAAGTTTATGCAGAAACTGAACCTGGACCACTCTGATTCCAAATCCTGAGTTTTAACTACAGCTCTTGAGTACCTGTGAGATCAATGTTAGCTGACTTTCTCATCTGTGCAATCCTGACATGCTATACTGACTTTGCTTCATTTTGCTGTTATCTTGCGAATATGAGCTGTTGGCCTTGAATTTTTTTCTTGTTTCTAATGTAGACTTCCTAATACATTCCTCAATTTTAGGAGCTTCGCATTGGTTGTTTGTTGAAAATGTAATCGTTGTTCTCAAAGGCTCTTTAATATCTCCCCAAACCGTGCTCCTTCTCTTATTTTCTACAACTGCCACATTCAGGAATTTTACTCAGAATTTACTATTCTCAGTTTTCTCTAATACAGCAAAATAATTTTACCTGGTAGGGTTTTTTCTCATAAATGCATTATACTTAAATGTAAAGGAGTGTTTAAATACCACCATTCTATGAAAACTTCAAACATCCTGGTTCTCAGGGACTTTTGCAATCTCCCTTAGGCCAAATTTTATTAGGTGATGCTTTTGGTATTGTGACGAATATTGTAAGATACCATTTTAGGAACAATAAGATATAAAACTGTATAAGCCAGACTTGGACCCAGTCATGACAGAAAGGGAACATGAAATGCCCAAAGTCATGACTGTCCTGAGTCTTGGTCATTGCACTCTTAAAAGGTTTATGACAACTCAGAAAATTCATTCTTTTCTTACTTCTCCTCTTCATTTTCCTTAGACACCCAATGCTTACAATTCTACCTCCCCACAACCCCGTTTTGCATTGACACCCCCATGTGATATCCAGTTACCCTAGCACTAGTTGAAGGAAAGTGCAGTGAGGATAAATAAAAGGAAGGAAGAGACATACTTTTCTTTCAGTCTTTCATCATGAGCACCTTCACTGTTAGTTCATTGTTTATTTGTTCTAATGATCCTCACCCTAATCCTATCTAATTAACTCAGGTCTTTGCAATTGCACCAAACTCACCAGTAATCTAATTCAAGTCTCATTATTGTTGGCCTTGGAAAACAGAGTGAATATTCATTTTTAATAATCTGTATAACTTCTTGTTTTTCCCTACTCTGTCTTTACACAGCACCCAAAGAAGGTTAATGTTTGTTTTTGCTATAGATTAAAATGAAAAAGTGGGAAGTTGGTAATTTGTACTTAATTACAGTATAGCAAATAATGTTTTGGGCATCTTATACTTATTAACTGAATTATAACTATGACCAGATTATCATATTATTTCCATTATAGCTTAAAAATGTGGGTATTAAAGGATTAGGAAATTTGTTCTCAATTTTATAAATATTAAGCAAAAAATTGAAATTTCAGAAACTATGTACCCAGAGTCAATACTCAGCTCCTGTGTTAGGGTTGTATGTGCTAAAATTATTCAGGAAAAAAGAAGGAATCTAATTCTATCTTTAGAACTTTAGATGACAGACAAGCTATGCTCAGGAAGCTTTCTTGAAAAGATAACAATCAGAGGTGTTTACACACTGTTCTCTGAGAGATATGTCCTTGATACTCACTTTGCTGGAGTAGTCCATCATGTCATGGGATATCCTGAGGCATGAGAAAATGACAGTTCTACTTCTAGTGTTTAAAAAAAAAAAGACAGCACAACACAAACAAAACCATCATTCATGAGATGTTGAGTTTTTAGTACTCTGTGCCTGCATACTTTATTTCAGGTAAATTGTGGGCCAAATAAGCTTTTCTTGTGGTAGTGATAAAAGCTACCTATAGAAATACCATTCTGAAGACTTAGCAATTATTTTTTCCTTTTTAAATTCCACTATGGAATTTTAAGTACAGCTGACCTCCGTCAATATTGCTGGCTGGTTTTGTATTTGGTTGAGACAGGTACTTATCCAGTTGAACTGATTGCCTGACCCCCTGCTTTGCCACAATTTCACAATGATGTCATTTCCTGCTAATGAGCCAAGTAAGAGACAATGGTCCCTAAGAAAGATTAATGTTAAATATATTCTCTGGGCACAGGACCTTGCATCTTTTTAAAGTTGCTATTCATAAAAGATAATTTTAGGATTAGGGCATCTCTCTAGTCTAGCTTTAATCTTGGTTCATATAGCAGCTTTGCTCAAGACTTCATCTAGTGGATAGGAGAAGAGAGACAGATGCAAGTGTTGATAAAACAGTAGTGTAAGGCTTTTCTATGGCACAATTTTAATCATTTATCTCTTCCATTTAGGGTATAAAAATTTAAAAATCTCTTAAAATATTTTCATGGTCTTTTTCCCAAGTAGTTAACAAGCAATTCAATTGTCATTTACCAACAGATGTCTAGGTAAGAAAATTTAAAAAAATGTAATAAAAGACCTTGAAGTCTTTATCCTTTTTTCAGAGGGAAAGAATGCTCATAGATATTCACATATGAATAAATTATTACTTTTTCATAAATATAACAGTGAGATTTAGAAATCAGCAAAAAAAACATTTGCTAGAACTTGCATAAACATATGAGAAAACACATCAGGCAGTTTTGTTTCAGTCTCAATGTTCTTAATATACTAACAGATCATATTAATGTTCCCTTTATATAGCCAAGTGGACATAGACACATTTAGCAAAACTTCCTAATGAACACAAAGGACAGTATATGTAGTTATTTTCTTCGTTTACTGTTGTACACAATCTTCATTTAAAGCAACCACACCATTGTAATAACATAATGATCGTGGAAACATCATTGTAGAAGAAATGAGATAGTTTACACTTTAATACATGAACAGTATATGCAATTACCTTCTTTTTACTTTACACAGCATGAGATGAACTTTTATTGTATTTCAAAACGAATTAGAAACAAGTGGTCTAGATGCACTTGATATTTGATTGAGTCTGTATTGTTTGTGTGCATCTGATCTACCAGCCTGGTTCCTAGGAAAATGCTAAGCTGATGGCCTTATCTATAGTTCATCGACCCTAGTAAATTTCATGGGTTTAAGAAACTCATTTTAGATCACATCACAATGTAGATAATATGGAAGGAAATGGATTTATGGAACTGCTTCCCTAATGTGATGTGACAATCCTAACTCAAATACTTGTGAAGAAGTGTCTAGACATTGGTGTGCACTCAAGGTGTATTGTCTTGCTACCACTTGAAGTGTTTCAAGCAGACCAAAGCTAGAGGTTAGCAGGTACTCAGATACTCTCTTCTACTGGACAATACCTCATCAGTGAACATGAAAGATATCTATTCCTATCAAATGTCCCTGAATGTGGGGAGTCAGTCTCATGGATCAATAATTTCCATTCAGTTACATTGTTGAATCCTGGATTTTTTATTTTTGAAGCTTCTCTAGAAGTTATGGATTGGTGGTCCCTGAGGAGTCATCATAAAAAAACACCTACATTTCATGATAAACCATGACTCATTATTATAGGAGGCAAAATAATAGATATACATCCCAAAGCAGTGATGCTATTTATTAAATAAGTGACTGAAATATTGATTTGTATGATTTTTGCTCTAGTGACTATAAGATCATGGAAAGCCTACAGATTTTGGAATCTGATATTTTAAGTTCTCTAAGCAGGTATACAATACAGAGTAATAGATGGTAATCTTTGCAGACCTGATCTAAGTCCCTTCAAGGTTCCAGCTGCACATTAGCCACCACTGGATTACAGGCACTTGAGATGACAATGACTGTCCATATTAATAGGTAGTTTCTAGCTTTATTGTGAAAAATATACAATTCTGGAGTAAGTCTACTCAACAGTGTTTAATTAGAAAATTATATGATGCTAAGAAAGAGATCTGTGGTGTTTTGAAAGAAAATGGCTCCCAAAGGGAGTAACACTGTTAGGAGATGTGGATTTGTTGGAGGAGGTGTGCCACTGTGGAGGCAGGTTTTGAGGTCTCATATATTCTGAAGGCATGCCCAGCCAGACAGTTCACTTCCTATGGCCTTTGGGTCAAGATGAAAGAGCTCTCAGCTCCAGCACCATGTCTGCCTGCATACTGCTTTGCTTCCTGCCATGGTGATAATGAACAAAGCCTCTGAACTGTAAGTGAGCTGCCACAATTAAAATTGTTTATGAGAGTTGTTGTGGTCATGGTGTCTCTTCACAGCAATAGAAACCTTGACTAAGACCAGGGTGTACAGATTTGTTGCAGTCTTTTTCTCCTCATGGATTTACCACCATCTGGGGAGAAGTGAGGTCTGGAAGTCATGGGAAGGTGCATTCAGTCATCCTCACCATTTGTGTCCTTGTCATTCATTGAATCTCTGTGTCATTTATACTTTCATCACCTGACTGTCCCTTCGCCCTCTGCACCATGGCAATGATATCTGAACTCACATGTAGAGTTTAGCCTATTTCTGTATAATTTCTTTTACTTCCTGGGATTATGATGGCTATGAGAAAGTGGTACATGGGATGAAAGTCCAGCTGTGAATAACATGCTTGCTTGTGACCAGGGCTCTGTTCACATATTTGGAGCTCTGTGAGCTTTATGGCTTCTTGTGAAGCTGTTCTGCTCAGATACAATTAAGATGCCTTAGATACTAGGAGGACTTTTAGCATTGGTCAAGATTAGCATTTGGTGGTGAAGCAGTGGGGAGTATGAGAACAGAGGGAACTCCAGAAATGATTTAAAAAGTCTTCAGATATCTAAATCAGGTCCTTGGAATGTATTTGATAATGTGCTGTATCTAGAGAGTATTTCTGTTAACTAGAATTTCAAAGAGAGCTCTTGTATTAGAACAGGGCTAGAATTAGATGCCAAAGGCCAAGCGACAAAACACAAAAGCAAAAGATTTCTCCTTGCTCTCAATTCTGACTCAGGAACAACAAGCCCTTGACCCTATAGAGTCTACTCATTTAAACTGTTCTCACTGTATGCCACTAGTGTTATTCAGGGCACTGGTTTATCTGTAGGTCTGCTACGAGAGAGAGAGAGAGAGAGAGAGAGAGAGAGAGAGAGAGAGAGAGGGAGAGAAAGAGAAAACATGTGTACGTGTGTGCGTTTCATAAGATGCAGGTGTTTATGCATCTTAGGAAACTGTTTTGTCACTGACATGCCCCTCTCTTCCTTTTTATTTTTGAGACAGAGTTCTACTTAGCATTTCAGTCTGGCTTTGAACTCCTGAGCGATCCTTTTCCTTCAGTATCCTTAGTATCTGGGATTATTGGCATGTGTTACCATGCTCAGCTTCACAGAACATATTAGAGGGATTGTAAGGGTCAGGCATTATCTTAACCATTTTGCTTTATTTCATTAGAATTGGTGGATGGAGGAGTAGAGGACATGGATCTAGTTACAGTCATTCACCTGCTCACAATTACAATCCTCTGCAAACAATCAGATTTGAGTCTCAATCCACATCATTTATTTGTTTTTAGCCACTCTGACATGATACAGTGTGTTCCTTTTATTTGTTAGAACTGATGTCTTAGAATTGTGGCCATTAATTCTTTTATTAAATTGGGTCTCTGTGTTCTTTTATTGCTCATTAGCCTCTGTATTTTAATCATGTCCATTGCGGTTTTATGGAGAAACAAAGTACCCATCAACACTGGGATAGTATCATTTGTTACTCTAACTCATTAGTATAGGAAGGGGATCAGTGACCCTGTCCTTAAAGATCTATTTTATAAAAATGATTCATAAATAATGAAGTTTGGTATATTAGCATTTTAAAGCATGTAATTGTCTACTCTGCACTATTCAGAACGATGGAAAACCTCAGTGGAGAAAAACAACCAAGCTGTTACTAGCTCTGGTATAGGCCAGTTTGTCCAAGCAGGATATAGTGGGAAGAGCTATTCTCATTTTAGATTTTCTTTCTTTCTTTCTTTTTTTCTTTCTTTTTTTTTTTTTTTTTGGATTTTTCGAGACAGGGTTTCTCCGTAGCTTTTGGTTCCTATCCTGGAACTAGCTCTTGTAGACCAGGCTGGCCTCGAACTCACAGAGATCCGCCTGCCTCTGCCTCCCGAGTGCGGATTAAAGGCGTGCGCCACCAACGCCCGGCTCATTTTAGATTTTCATACATGTCTCCAGGCGAGAAAGGTTGAGTGCCTTCTACTTGACATTTGATTAATGGCTATTGACATAGACTTATTCCTACTATAAAGTAATATGATTCATATTAAATATATTTTTAATACGTGTAGTAACAAATTCAGAATTAGATGTGTTGCTAATGAAATTGCTTTCATCTTCTGCTTGGCGGTCAGGGGAGATGTCGTTAGCACTTCTCCTGTAGTGGCTATTTTTATGAGTCTTTCTTGGCGAGATTATATAAATTGAAAATGAACTAATAATGCAAACCCCAAGTGTAGAAATATTTTAATGATCAATATATAGTTGTGTCCTGTACTTTTGAGGAAAAAAGAACAGATCCAAATCCTAGATTTGTATAATTTCCGGTGCAAGGAGCAGAATGTGCTTAGAAATTTTACATTTTAGCTTTGACAATTTTGCGGCAATGGATCAGCTGTATCATTAATATCATGGTGACATCCAGTTACCCAGTTAGGTAACACTTAGTTGGGAAGGATGATGGTACAATAAAATCCCAATTACAGTTGTGCTTCTAGAATAAAACACTGCAGTGGACACATAGATGGAAAGACACTAATTGCTCATTAATGATGCAACAGCACAAAACAATGTCAAACTGAATTGGGAGTCACCTTCCTATTTTAAAAACATCCTGCTGATTGGACATGGGTCTGCCATTCTTCTCTCCTTTTATTTGTCTTCTCTAATCTTTTCCCCATTGTTTTGCCTCTCTTGCCTTAAAAAATGTCTAGTTCTCTCATGCAGACTGGCTTACAATTCCCAGTTCTTCTGACTCAGCCTCTCAGGGCTGGTGCGATGGGCTGTGCACCATGACCTATTTATGGTTTTGATTTCTTACAAATTAAACAAATGTTTTCGGTTAATCAAGTTTCCCTCATAGATTTTTAGTACCACCTATTCTTTGCTTCTTCCATTTTTAGTACCTTCATAGATTAAATACATATCTCACCAATTTATAAACAATTTATAAACACATACTATATATATATATATATATATATATAATACATATCTTATAAAACCTAATGTGAAAACTTTACAAACAGTAACTTTATATTTTGTTGCTTATGCTATTTAATATTGAATTAGGACATAACTTTCTGTGTCATGAGTTACTATTTTTAGTAACTGTTTATAATACTCTTTCAATGAAGCATTGAAATGCTTCCTATTTTATACTGATTAGTATGTTTGAGGCTTTGGTGTTTATTTCTTCTGATGACCTGGCCTTTCATCTGGGATCATTTATCTTCAACTAAGTGTTGGTCCTTTTGTGTAAAGAGGGTTTAATATATTTAGTATTGAAGTCTGATTTTTTTCTGGTTATAGAAATTTATTTTGAGAGTTTTTTCTTCAGGCAATTCAAAAATAAACTTTCTGGATTTTTGGTTCCTGTTGTTATAGGTGAAAAACAAGCAGCCCAGCTTTTGTTCTTAATATCATTCACCTGAAGTCAAATGTGGAAGCGCATGTCTGTTATCCAAGCACTTGGCAAGCTGAAGCAATAGAAGTTTGACAGTTCCAGCTTAGGCTACATAGCAAGACACTGTCTTGAAAAAAAAAAAAAACAAGCAAACAAACAGCAACAAAACAAAAACAAAAGAAACAAAGCCGAAAGCAACAACAAGGACAACCACCACAAATGCTTATTTTCCTCGAGTGAGTACATTTCTGACTTTGACAAGGTTTTTTGCCCACCATACACACAATAGGGCACATCCCAGACATGTGAGCATCAGCTGTCCTCATATAGAAAACATGACCCAGTCATGTGAACAGCAACTGCCCTCACATGGACAGTAAGACCCAGGCATGTGAGCAGCTGCTGTCCTCACGTGGAGAGCATGACCCAGCTATGTGAGGAGCATCTGTCCTCATATGGAAAGCAATGTTTCTTTCCTTTCTGTAAATTAGCCCATTTTGGACTTGTGCTCATCAGTAAATCTAAGGAAGGACCTGTGACTTTGTTTACATAACTTCAATTCTCTTGCAGCAAAGGCAGCCCCAGCTCACTACATTTCCTACTCTTTCTATCTTAGACTTTAATAAAATCATGTTTCTTTGAATTATTTTTGAAGTATTATTGTTAACAATTACTCATCAAGCATGCTAAAAAATTTCCAAATGATTTGGCTAACCAAATATTCTTTTCCTTAAAACCTGGTTTGTATTTTTCAATATTCTTTCATATATTACATCCCAATCCCTATGCGTCTCCCAGTCATTCCCACTCTCTCTCAGCCAGATCCCATTCTCTTCCTCCATTTCCATTTTTTTAAAAAAGTAGGCCTCCAAGTGATATCAACTGAACATGGCACACCCCCTATGACTACTTTATCCAGTTAGACTCCTCCATTTTTTACTTAACTCTTGAATATGCCATCATGTTGTCCACACTTAAGGCATAACTCACTGATTTATCAGAGCTTTCATGCTCTAATGTCTCAAGCATCTTCCCTAGAGACAGAAGTAAAGGTGTGCCTAACTACTCCCTAATTTGTTTCTTATCTAGTCAAGTTGACAAGATCAACTATTATGACAGTGGATATTTCAGATAACAGGCTACTAGCGGTGAGCCCTTGGTTTCTTATCAATCATCTTCAAATGCTTCTTTGCACCTATTGTACCTTTCCTGTAAGTATACCACAGGACAAGTTAGAGGTGATGAAATCACAGGCTTTATTTTCTATTGTGCTAATACTGATACATCTCCAAACTACATTGTATGTTCTGTTTTGTAAAGTTAGTGAACAAAGTAGAAATAGTACAAGTTCAGGAATTTTATGAAAATCTCAAAAGTCAGCCTCTATGTTTGTGTTATTTTAATGGTAATCTAAAAATATCCCTTAGAACGGAAGGAAACACATATGAACACATTGGATTCTTTCTCAAAAGAGTCTGAGCTAAGATAGAGAATCAGAACAGTCTTCAAACACAGAACAATAAGATAAATTTCGTTCACAGTCTTCGGAACTGGCCAGCTTCTTCCCTTTTTAAGTCCTAACATTTAACCTCCTATTTAATTTCATTAAATACCAACATACACTTCCTGAGGTGTCTAAGCTAGACAGATGTAGTTTTCTCTGATCTGCAGTCAAGAGACCCATGACAAAGATTCTCTGCTTATAAAGAGTCTCAAGTCCTCTTGAGTACCTTTTCCATTTTTTAGATTAGTGAACTGAAACGAGAAGTTCAGTCAATTGCACTTACAAAACTATATAAAAACATATCTCACTTGAGGCTTTAGCATAATACACTTTAAAGTTAATATCGTTATTCTATAAAGAAAAATAAAGCAATAGAGGCATTGTATGATGACTATGTGGTTAACACCTTCAATTCCTTCCTTGCAGTGAATTATGAGAAATTTGGGGTAAACTTTAAAAATGTTGGGCCCACTACTCATGCTTAATCTTTGCACTAGAATAAAACTTTAAAAAATTATAAAATTTGTGTACTAATTAACTTTCTTGAACACTTATTTATCCATATCTTTTTTCTAAGTAGCCACAGATTCTATCGAACATGCCTAGTGATTCTTATTTAAATGAAGATCATCTCTTCTACAAGGAAGCATTTCTGATTATGCTACTTTATTTGCAAAATCACTGAGAGAGCCAGACACAAACTTTTAATGTAAAACAATTACCTTAAAACAGCAAAACCAGGCTGTAAACATAGTGAAAATATTTCTGACTTTCTTCATAAATATCATTTGTCTTCCTTTTCTCACTTTTTGACAATAATTTTTTCATTATACTAGATTTTTCTCAGTTTGCTGTAATTGTTCGAGATCCATCTTTGTGTTATTGTTTCAGAGAACTTGATATTAGAGTATAACAAGAATTCTAGATTACGGGGACAGTGATACCTGTGCATGTTGAGGGGAAGTTGATGGCTGTTCAAGTGCTAATGTAGTTATCAGTATTATTTACTATCAACAATGTTTAGAATTTATAATAGATAAAATACAGAGGCAGGAAAGGGAAAGGGGTGTCTCTTGGGTGGACAGTATATGGAAGTAGCTGAACTCAAAATTCCAGACAGCATAAGTGTTATTTTCCTGTAACCACAACCTCCTTTCTTTAGCCAAACATCTTTATCTGATGCTCATATTTGGAAAGACCTGTAACTGACTAGAAGCAAGTATGACTAGTGTCAACCATGTATCTGGCTCCATTTCACAGGTAAAAATAGCAATATTTTAATTTGTAGTTTCCTTATACTGACATTTTACTTTATTTAATTTATTATTTTCATAATACATTTAGTTTCTTGTTATATGAAATATGATATTTCATTGATCGTAACTGGTTGGATCATGGAGATAATTTTAGCTTTTTGGCAAAAAAAAAATCATTCTAAATAGACAGTATATGTTTCTTGGCACCATGATCCCATAACATATGGCAACCCTACCCAGTGAGAAGCAAGCACCCGTAACACTAGGTACTTTTTCTGAATGCATGGTACTTGTCTCCAAAATCTTGCCAACATTTGCAGTACAATGTATAAGAGTTCATTTTGCTTCAAATTATTTAAATGGAAATATATGCAAAATTTAAAATGTATAAGTCTTCATACAAATGAAAGAATTATTTAAAAATAAATTTACTCATATTATGGAAATATATATAATTTATCTTAAAGTTAACCCTAGAATAGTTGTATGTAATTATGATATAGAAGGGTCTATTAAAAAGAGTTCTGTTGGAAGCAACATAGAATGGGAAAAACCTCTAGAAATTTTTTCATGAAATCATTTAAAAAAAATCTATAAAATTTTGAAAACCAATAGTTTCATAACTTTGAAAAATCTACCAGGTCATGGAGTGTGTCTTTTATAAAAGCAGTTGAATTTCAATGAGAATAAAGCATTTAACCTTCTTTTTTTTCCACTTCTATATCACAAGAGGCTTGAGAACCTACGGTTTTGTGGGTAACAGAGCTGTGGAAAGAAACACTCAAGTAGCTCCTCTAGTGGGAATAATAGGTTTATATCCCTCTCAATAGTCTAGTTCTACGAAGTTGTTAGTATGTCATGGAATGATAGTTTAGTTCTTTTATCTGTCCTGAATTAGAACTCCCATCAATCCTCAGAAGTCATAAGCAGGCTCCAGAACTGATACTGAATTGCTAGTTTCCAGAATTGTGAGACAGTAAATTTCTACTGTTTATGACACTAAATTAATGGAGTATCATAACAACAGCCCTAGGAAATAACTTCTAGTGTATTTTCTCAGAGCGACATGGAACAAGATTCTCTGATTATCCC
This sequence comes from Microtus oregoni, assembly GCF_018167655.1. Classification (NCBI taxonomy): domain Eukaryota; kingdom Metazoa; phylum Chordata; class Mammalia; order Rodentia; family Cricetidae; genus Microtus; species Microtus oregoni. Next base: position 2,119,881 of record NW_024544709.1, on the reverse strand, counting down.
TCTAACATTTGATAAGAGAATCAGAATTAGAACCCAGATTCTAGAGTTTATTCTTCCATTGAGAATTTTTCATTGTATTGCACAGTACCTTCTGGGAAGCCCAATCTCTGTATTGTAGACATAAGTTTTTGTGAAAGCCCCAGAAGGATAAAGATGATCACTTTTCACACAGTTATTTCTAGAGAACTCATACATTGCTAATATGTTAATACTGTACTTTAGTATTTAACTTAGTATTAACTATGCCATGAGATGAAAATAGTATTTTAAATAACTTTTAACTTAAAAGAAAGACATGCATCAAAGCAAGCAGTGGACTATTCTTGTACTATGGTGTATAAGAATCTCAGTGCATAAAATTAATTATTTTACATGGATATAAAGCATCTAACCATTGCAAAGACATGAAAATGATAAACACACACCTCCAATAGCACAACCCTAAAATATAAGGAAAGCTGACAATGTTAGAGAATTAAAATGATAATTTTACAATAAGAAATGTTGACTTTAACTCACTGCTTTCAGTAATGAAGAAAAGAACTAGGAAGAAAATCAACAGCAAAAACAAAGTCTTAAAGAAGACTGAGCCATCTAGAGGTGATGGACACCTGTGGTGTATAACCTGACAACACAGCACCCATTTTCAAGAGCATATGTTACATTTAAAAGGGAAGACTAAGTTAGGCCATAAGGAAACTCATGGTGGATTTTAAATAATATAAACCTTTTGATCAGTTCCGCTTGAGTTCTCCATGTTTCATGACCAGTGTGTAGTGTGTCTTCAGAAACAGGGTCTTACTATCAATTTCATGGGTACAAAGTTCTTGTGATCAAACTATATTGCATGAAACTTTAAAAAATACTATAAATATTTAAAATAAAAAAATGAGTTGAGATCATACACTGATGGAGGAAGGTCATTGGTTAAATAAAATGAAACTGCTTGGCCCTCATTGGTTAGAAGATAGGTGGGAGGAGTAAACAGAACAGAACGCTGGGAGGAAGAGGAAGTGAGCTCAGCCTCCACAGCTCTCCTCTCTGGAGCAGACGCCTCAGAGAGATGCCATGCTCCGCTCTCCTGGGCAGACGCACGCGATGAAGCAAGCCGCCAGGTTAGACATGCTGAATCTTTCCCGGTAAGACCGGTGCTCACAGATTATTAGAGATGGGTTGATCGGGATGTGAGAATTAGCCTGTAAGGGCTAGAGCTAAAGGGCCAAGCAGTGTTTAAATGAATACAGTTTGTGTGTTGTTATTTTGGGCATAAGCTAGCCAGGCAGCCGGGGTGCTGGGGATGCAGCCCCGCCGCCCTAATTACTACAATACACAGTATGCTTGAATACTCTCACAATGGTCTGCATTGTCTCAGAGGTCTCTGAGCAACAACTCATGGGGACCTTAGGTAAAGTGACCTAATCCCTAACAACACTCTAAATCTTATGCTTATACTCACAGATAAATATATGTATCATTTCTCATCCGAGAAGCCTGTCTGTCCACTAAATGGAGACCTTCATAGAAAACCACAATTAGACACGATGCAGACATCAACAGGTTGCAGGGAACTCAGCCCCTGTGCTTATTCTACATGACAACTCTGCATCTTCGGCTCAGAGAATGTTGTGAGAGAGGGCAGCAGGGGAGGAAAGCCTGTGAAATCCAGAATACCAACATTCCCTATCAGATTGCCTGGAGGCCTTAATGATACTTTGCCCATTAATTCCATATGCTTCTCTCAGGCAAGTGCCAGTAAGGTGTATTTCGAACATAGTTAGAATGGAACAAGTGAAGGCTTTCTGAGGTTCTCAACCTATGGATTGTGACCTCTTTAGGGATTGCATATCAGATATCTGGTATATTAGGTTCTTACATCAAGATTCATATGCGTAATAAAATTAAAGTTATGAAGTAGCAACAAAACAATTTTAAGGGTTCGGGTCAACACCGCATTAAGAACTACATTAAAGGGTTACAGCATTAGGAAGGTCGAGAACCACTGGTTGAGGCTCTATGATGATTATTCATGGTATACACACTCGTTTGTAGATAATCTTTCACCCTGCTCATCAGTATTTAACAAAATGTTTTGTAGCAAATAAGTATGTGTACTTTATAATAACTTTTTTTCAGTTGAAATGTTTTCCTTGACACATTTTTCTAATTGGTGTGTGTGTGTGTGTGTGTGTGTGTGTGTGTGTGTGTGTTTTAGTGGAGATTGATTCTACGACTTGGAAATGCTGAACATCCTGTATACCACTGAATCATACCCCAAGCTTGAACCTTTTTCCTATTAAAAAATATACTTATTGCTACTTGTTTTCATTTTTCTTGACTCTTTCCCCAGTCTATGAGCTCAGGCCAGATGTTCTAATGTGCCTCGCACCGTGGCCCCTGTCTGCGCTCTATGCGCTAGACCTCAGTTCGCCAGCTTCAGGCAAGGGACTGGAGGTTGAGAATACAGACAGACACACACAGACAGAGAGAGAGAGAGAGCCACACGGGTCATCCTTGAATTCCCCAAGAATTCCCTCTTTATTGTGTTCAGGGGCAGATTATATAGAGATAGCCAAGCCCCAGCCAAACCCACCAGAAACCACTCTCCTGCCATCAGGAACTCCTGAAGGTCTCGTGCTCAGAGCAGCTGTAGGCACTCAGATCAGGGGATTACAAGAAATTCAGGATCTGGAGTCTCACTGCTCCCAACACTAAAGAACAGTTTCAGATAGGTTCTATCAAAGTGAACATTTCCATTTCCTTAGAATGTTGTTGTCTTCAAGTACCATCTCTTTCTCCCCCCGTCCAGTAAAATAAACTTACACTTCCCATCACATGGTTGTTTTCATTCCCTATCCAGGAACCATTCTTTCTAATTCACTTGGTACTTACTTAGAAGATCTACCTTCACGATGAGAAGTTTTCATATAGTCTCATCTGCAAGTTAAACATCCTAGCTGGAGTGTTCTTTAATTGCATTTTCATCATAAATGACTTCATTTAAAACATACAGTACTTCCTTAGGATCAAATCTAACATTTGCTCTCTCTGCACAGGAACAAATTTCCTTTTTATTCTGCTATAGTAATACAGGATTATTCTCACTGATATTCCAGCTAATAGACTTTACATTTTCCTATCGATGTTTACATTATTTTTACCTCATAGTCTCTCAATTTCCTATTCTAAATCCTCTATTAAACGATAAAGGTCCATTCATCAATGCAGTTCTTCTCTAATGTATGTAGTTATTCATGAACATTTAATAAAATTCACAAATAAAAATGCACAGCTCGCTTTTTTACTACAAAGCAAATATTTGTGTTATGTCTATAGGGTAAAGAGAGATTTTAACCATAGGCTTCCTTCCTATGCTTTCCTGATCATTATTCACCTTATTTTCTAACACGGCTGCTTTTAAAAATAGTTTTGCCTCTGAAACGTGCATTCTTAAGTAGTGGTGTTTAAATGAAACCCTATAATATGTGATCTTTCTTAGCAGGCTTCTTTTGCTCAATAATATGCTTCTGAAATCTATTCCCTAAGATGACTATAGCAATCATGAATTTAGATGCAATTTTTTATGAGATTCTAAAGAAAACCATAACACCATATATACCTCCTTCTACTGCAGGGGAATATCTTGCCTGTTTTCTATTGGTAGCCTACAAAGGATGCAATTATGAAAAATTCTGTTCTATTTTAGTCCCATACAATTTATTGAGTGTAGATTTATGAATGCAATATTTGCATTATCACATATATATCACATGGTATATGCATCTAGATACCATCAAGCAATTTTGCATGTTATTAGGAACAATTTTTGAAATTCTGTCAAAATTCTAGTTGTTCTTTGATGGAGGAAGGTCATTGGTTAATTAATAAAGAAACTGCTTGGCCTGATAGGTTAGAACATAGGTGGGTGGAGTAAACAGAACAGAATGCTGGGAGGAGACGAAGTGAGCTCAGACGCCATAGCTCTCCTCTCTGAGGCAGACGCGATAAAGCAAGCCACCAGGTCAGATATTCAGACATGCTGATTCTTTCCCAGTAAGACTGGTGCTACACAGATTACTAAATATGGGTTAGGCAAGATGTAGAATTAGCCATTAAGAGGCTAGAAGTAATGGGCCAAGCAGTGTTTAAAAGAATATAGTTTCCATGTAATTATTTCGGGGCATAAGCTAGCTGGTGGCTGGGAGCTGGGCGGAAGAATGCAGCCCACAGCTCCTCACTACAGTTCTTTTTATGTCCAGGTCTTTGCTAATATCTAGTTTGATGAGTTTTCATTATTAACAATTCTGGGTGCTGGGCTTTGTCTATGGTGGTAACTCAATGATGTTTAATATGGGTTTGTAGGAAGACCAATGAAACTCAGTTTTCCTTCTTGTTTACTAATTGTTACGTACTTGATTTTGTTAAGTTTCTAGTGTATCTTTTGACTTATATTATTGGATTGTCTTTTCCTGTATCTGCATTAAAACAGTTGTGGATATAGCTCATGTGTCAGTTATATGAAGCTTGTTCTTTAACTCAGTGTAATGATAAAAAAGAAAGCACTTTATTTTATTTTTTTAAAATTGCTTTTATTGAGCTTATTTTTTCTGCTCCCATCACTTTCTCTCCTTTCCCCTCCTACCCTCTCCCATGGTCCCCATGCTCCCAATTTACTCAGGAGATCTTGTCTTTTTCTACTTCCCATGTAGATTAGATCCATAAATGTTTTTCTTAGGGTCTTCTTTGTTGTCTAAGTTCTCTGCGATTGTGAATTGTAGGCTGGTGTGTGTGTGTGTGTGTGTGTGTGTGTATGTGTGTATACATATATATGTATATAAATATACATTTGTTTTATGTCTAACAGCCATTTATGAGTGAGTACATATGATATTTATCTTTCTGGGTCTGGGTTACCTCACTCAATATGATGTTTTCTAGATCCATCCATTTGCCCACAAATTTTAAGATGTCATTATTTTTTCTGCTGTATAGTACTCCATTGTGTAAATGTACATTTTTCTTGTCCATTCTTCAGTTGAGGGGCATTTAGGTTATTTCCAGGTGCTGACTATGACAAACACTGTTGGTGTGAACATAGTTGAGCACATGTCCATATGGTACAATTGAGCATCCTTTGGATATATACCCAAAAGAGGTATTTCTGGGTCTTGAGGTAGGTTGTTCCCTAATTTTCTGAGAACTTGCTGTACTAAAATCCAAAGCACCCATAGCAGTTTGTGCTCCCACCAGCAATGGAGGAGTGTTCCCTTTACCCCATATCTTCTTCAGCATAAGTTGTCATCAGTGATTTTGATCTTGGCCATTCTTACATGTGTAAGATGGAGTCTCAGAGTTGTTTTGATTTGCATTTCTCTGATGGCTAAGGATGTTGATCATTTTTTAAGTGTAAAAAGAAAGTATTTTAATATGTCAAATATAACAGTCATTTCCATTATATGTAAAGATTTTTATTGTTCCTTGAAGAAAGAATAAAGGTTGTTATGAAACTATTCTCTGAATTATTTCTTTTTTGTTTAAGTGGGTAATGCACCTGGAAATGATTTTTGGGGTTCCCTTCTTATGTATAGTAACCAATCCTAGGCTTGTTCATTAACAGGTCTATTGTCAGTCTACAGTTTTGCAATGCCACTGTCCCCATAAAATCATTTTAAAATACAGAGACCCAAAGCACTTGATGCTAAAAAGTGTTTTGTAGATACAGCAGGGAAAATACACCTATAAAATCTTAATGATACGGTTGCCTGGACAAGATTGGGACAATAACAACACCACTTGACAAGCTGTGTGCCCAGGGAAATTTCAACAGGGTCCCAGCCTAGATGAAGAGCAACAGGGAGAGTCAATGGATATTGGGAAGAAATCAGTTCTCTCTAGGACCAAGCTCCTATATAGACTGTCAAGTTCCCCAGGGTCAGTGCTGAACACATGTTCATACAAACAATGCTACATAGGTTCAGTAGGTTGTATATACATATAACAGTAATAAAAAGAAGACTAAGGATTTTGGAGGCAAGGATATACAAGAGCAGTTGTAGGCGGAGAGGAAGGGATGGAGCGACACAGTCCAAAGTAAAAGCCACATTTACTGGGAAAAGAGGTGTGAGAAGCATGTAGGGACAGCCATTCAAGAAGGGGTTTTACTACAAAAGCAGTTGTTACATTGAGCAATGCTTGTTTCTACCCAATTTGCTATTTTGATTGATCTGAAATAAAGTATTTTTGACATAATGACTGCAGATTCTCAGGCTATGGTGGAGTAAAATAACCATAATCAAAATATTAATTGCAATAATTACACAAGAACCTTATAATCAACTCTCTGACTCATCATGTAAGGAATTGACAGGAAGTCCACTTAATATCTGTACAAACAATTTTCTCTGGAAAGGTGTTAGAACCCTAATAAAGCTTTGACTATTTTTTGCTCATACATTAAAACAATTTGTTAGTGCACACATGGGGGTGCTTCTGCTCACTAGCCCATTGCCTGTCTTTTTTGGACCCTGACATGGATGCCTCTAAGTTCATTGTTATATTGACACTCAGCAGGGCAAACTTCAGACTCTTATTCCTTTTAAAGTGTTTTCATTTCCCTTTACATATATTTATAGTTAGCTTATTAACTGCAACACTGCTTCTGAATTTGCCTCAGATTGCAATGTCCTTGAGAAGACTGGTGTCTTTACTTATTGTGACCCATAATGCCTGATCATGATCTATTCCTCCATTTGACCTTCCTAGAATTTCACTCAATATGTTACAAGCTTCACGTAGATGACTGGATCATATCTCCTTAGGCTTTTTTTGCAGTTATTTTATATATTGACACGTTCATATATTTTAAAGTAATGAAGATTTAATTTTTCTTAGTTTCTGGCTCCTCAAAAATATAACCTTGTATGTTAACTTTATTACATAATATTAATTATGTATATTAACCTTAGTTAATTTCCTACCTTATGTATAGATTCTTTCTTAGTAATATCTGTAGATATAGTTTTAGCCTTTCATTTGTATTTATTTCTTTTCTTTACTTTAGCAAGGAACAACAATATAATGTTGAATAAAACCATAATGGGCAGGCACGTCTGACTCCCAATTTAGAGGAGTATTTTAGAATTCAATTACTAAATAAAATCTTTATCATCTTTAGCAGATTAAGGAAATTCAAAGTAGGTGTTAAGTGACAGACAAACTCTGGCCCAGAGAACTAGAGCAGAGGTCTTCAAAAGTGAACACAGGTTGGATGTGAAATAAGGTCAAGGTTGCAATGATAATGTTTCCTGCATAGGGAATGAGGCATTTCACCAGGAGAGTCACTCCAGTCGGAATTATTCCTGTCTCCTGACAGAATTAAACTGGAGACGGGAGGTCAGTGGTTGGAGATGAGAGAGATGATAGAAGTGCTTTGGTTGTAGATGAGAGAATTAATGCTTTTTTTCTTTCTGCTTTGCAAAGCTCTATGGTGCCATATACTTACAACGTTAGTTCAAATGAGCAAGACTCATTTCAGAAGAGCTATCACGGGAGGAAACCATGGGGGTAGATTTCTCATCTCCACCTGGCCTTAGGTTCAGGTGAAAGGCTCAGAAAAGGTGGTGGACACTTTGAACAGACAAGCTGTTCGCGATGGATTAATCTTTTCATGACTCATGTGTCCTTTTATTTATTTCCCCTCTCTTACCTAGGAGAGTTACAAAGGGAAGTTAGGGGTAGGAGGAGTATGAAGGAAGGAAAATCTACTGAAAACATTTTGTTCAAAGATGCCTTCATGCTATTTAATACCCAATATGTTAAGAGGAATAAAATGAAAAGAGTTTAAAATGTACAGAGTTGGTATTTCTCCCAGGGAATGACATGGAACAAGAGGACCTTAATCAGAGCCAAGGGGCAGACCACTGGAAGCAGGAGGTAGTTGGAGTATAGTACTGAGTCATAAGACTATAAAGAGAAAAGCACTGTGAGGCTTGAAAGTCATCCTAACTCCTAAAGAACCATCACAGCTACACCGGATATAGAAGCCAAGAGTGAGCTATCACCGCGGTGGACCACAGGCCAGTTAAATTTCCATTTTTTTCTCTTGTTACATAAGGCTCTACTTTGCCCTCAGATGTGTACCCAGGAGAGATTCAGAAGGCTGTTGGAAGGAATTAAGGATTTCTAGTTGATTGTATGCACATGGAGCATAATAAGGAGGGCCAGAGTGTTTTTACCGGTGGTCGACAAGTAGAGAAATTTACCTGGTTGTAGTTAAAGTACCTGTTCTGAAAGAGACCATAATAACACAATAACATTTCTGAAAAGTTCACGTGCTTTTTTTTTTTGAGACAAGGCCATTCTAGACATTTCTTGTTGTCACTATGTTTTCCAATGTTCTTTTAATTAGAACCAAAGGTAAAGAGGTCTACCCTGAATTAGAGAAAACAACAGCAAATTCTGGAGCCCCTGTGCCTTTTTTTATTGACATTTTGAAACATGTCATTGAGTATATTTTACTTTATATTTGTATCTGTGTATGTGTTTGTCACTGAAAAACATAGAAACGTGTGTGAATGTGTGTGTGGTTGCACACGCATGTGCACGAGAGAGAGAGAGAGAGAGAGAGAGAGAGAGAGAGAGAGAGAGAGATGGAGAGAGTGAGAGAAACTGACTGAACCTAGGGCCCTGTGCACGTTTGGTAAATGCTCTACCTCTAAGCAATATTTCTGGTTAAAACTTAAGATAATTGTATAAACTATCCCTCAGGGCAAGCATTAAAAGGGAACATTCCTTAAGCCAACTGTGTCAAATAGAGTTTGAGCAAGATGAACTAAAATAAAGCATCATGTGGTTCATGTATCAGGAAACTTCAGGACAGGTACAAACAGTACTTAGCCAATGCCATAGGTAGACAGAATTTATAGAAGCATGGAGGGGGCCATATAAACAAACTTAGTTGGCTACAACTTTGTGTATAACTAGCTAATCGATTCAAGCTCAATTTGTTAATTGGCCATAGGGTTTCTAGCAACCAACCAAAGTTTAGTTACTATGACTGATATCTATATCATTTGATCTCTTGAGGCCCTGTGCAGGTATCTGGTATAAACACATGGACTATGATATTTGTATTTAATGCAAGTATCAAGTATTAATAACTACTCTGACTTCCAGATGTGTAAATAATAAAGAATTAGCCAAGGAATTTGCACTCTCCTTATAAAGCTCTAAGACAGTATGACTCTCTAAAGAAAACCACAATAAAGTTATCTACAAAGTGACTTTTAAAAAAATTATATCTAACAAAGAAAAGTAACCACAAATCTCCAGAACATGGTAAGTCATATTGAGAGAAAAAACCCAAAGCTGCTTTCACTTTGAGCAGAGCAATGAAGGGAAGTAAAAACACTCACAGATGGAATGAAAAGCAGCTGACTGATGATGGAAGAACAAGAGTACAACCTGGTCCACGTGGCAGATGGTCAGCTCCAATGCAGCCACTGAAGGCTGAGCACATAGTAGAGGCTCAGAGGTCCCTTGGGCATTTCTGAACTCTAATAGAGAGGTGAGCAAGTGCACCAAGTCTCTCTGTATCTCTCTCCAGCACCAGTAGAAGGCTGAAAATGGGCAAAAGGGTAGAGAGACCAGTCAAAGGGAAGGTCTCATCCTGCCCCTAACCAACAGTAGCTAATGAGTAGATGCATTCAACTACGGTAACAGCAAAGCCCGTATCCAGAAGTTTTATTATCTTTGCCCTCGTTGCTTTGCACGAACAGCTACACAGACGCCTCATTTTAAGTCTCAACTATCACTTTATACACAATATCATAAGATCAAATATTAAAGGCCCCTCAGAGAAGCAATGAAACAAGACTCCCATTAAGAGATAACTTCTACATTCAGAACTGGGATGATCAAATAAAGAGGCACAGAGAGAAAGAGAGAGAGTCAGAGACAGAGACACAGAGAGAGAGGGAGATAGAGAGACAGAGAGAGAAAGGAGCCAAAGGGGAAGGGATGAGGGAAAAGAAGGAGGTGAAGGAGAGGACCTGGTACAACATAGCTTACAATGAAACCCAGTATGCTTTTAAAACTCAATGGTTTCTCCATAGGTTCAAATATTCAGTCAAATGTTTTATGAGATTATTTTGCATATAATATAATTATTGTGATTATTATGATGAGATTATTTAAATGTTTAGTTTGTGAAATTTTAGTTTGGACTCTTGGAGATTCTTAAGAAATTTTCCTTAATTTTAGCTCTCCTTGCAGTTAAGAAGCTGAGAAACTGGACTTGCCCATTTCCCCAATGAGGTGCACTGGACTTCAGTCATTTTTCTTTATGTTGTCATTTGACACATTCCCATTCTCCAAATTTCTTCTAAACTAGCAGTTCAAAACAGACTCTTGATTAGATTCAATTTGAACCTTATGAAAATTTATTTTTATAGGTGGTAAGTCCATCACGATTCTACGTTTTTGTAAAAATGAAAGGATTTTTTTTCTGTTCTTTCTTTCTTTTCTTTTACAATTATTTATTTATTTTGATTTTTCAAGATGGGGTTTCTTGTGTATTAGCCTTGGCTGTCCTGGAACTTATTTTGTAAAGTAGCCTGACCTCGAACTTACGTGCCTCTGCCTCCTGAGTTCTGAGATTAAAGACATGTGCCACCATGCCTGGCTATATATTTTGAGTTTTTATTAACTCATGTGTGCATGTCCCATAGCACTGAATTACTAAATTACCTACAGGAGTCAATCAATTTCAGGTCTGGATATTTAAATTTTGTTTTTTAAATTTTTCTTGCTTGCTAACTTGGATATTTCCGTTTATCTGCAGATAGGGTGACTGGTTAAATTTGTGCCTTTTCCCCCCTACATTGAGTTGTGTTTCAAAGCTTTGAGATTATAGCTCATCACCCCTTTATTACATTTCGGAGAGACATAATGCAGCAATCACCCCCATTCTACTCCTCTGTCTCAACGTGGCCCCCATCATACAAAGTTTGTACTACAAAGCAGTGTGCCTTAAACTTTCAGATTCCATTGGGGGTGGGGAGCTGCTTCCCAATATGCCCCTCTTCACTGTTTCTGCCTAGCCTCCGCGCTTATGCTAGGAGCTCCAGAGCAGAGCCCCTCCACTGGGGCCGGCTGGAAGCCTCTTGAGTCTTGCTAGGGAGAAACACAGATAAGCACAGTCTCCGGAAGCAATGATACAGGTAGAGAGCATTCCTCCACTAGAGTCTGAGAAGGAGGGGGTGGGGAGGGAGGGAGGGAGGGAGGGAGGGAGGGAGGGAGGGAGGGAGGGGGAAGTATTTCAGCTGTGAAAAAACTTTAATTTGCTCACTAGTCTCCCTTCTACACTGAATAGAAAAAGAAAAACCGATTTCAGGTAAATTTATGATACTAAATTTTGGCAAAAAGAGTTGCTTCCATTAATCTTTCTGTGCATTTGTACCTTAGCAGGACTATATATAGCAGTCAGCAGTATGGATACTGACCCTTCTGCCTCAAACTCGCATTTAGAAGAAAATACAAGCGTCTAAGCTGTTAAGATTAGTAAAGGAGAAAGAAGGGAGATAAAATAGGTCTCTCTGAACAGGGCTTCTGTTATTGATAAGACCTCAGAATAATTTGTTTGACTCGGTGGGTTTAAATCTGGAATCAGTTTACACTTGCTGGCAGTGAGCCTCCAGAGTTCTGCGGCAACCTCAGATGCTGAGGACTGATAAGGCTCAGGTGGAAGTTCCGCTTTAGGGCAAAGAGTCATTGAAAACTTCCTCTGCAGCCTCTTATCTCTCAGGCCTCTTAGGCTGCCCGTAGTTTCTTCTACTTACTTAGAATAAAAGCCAGAGCAGGGGAGTGTGAATGTGGAGTGTATATTCACAAACCAGGGAGTTTGAAGCAGAATGAACAAAATGGCATCATCCTTTCTCAGGAAAGCCTATGGCTGTGTGTATAATGTCATCTAAACGGTGACTGTGTAGGGAGTAGTGGCTACGAGCTGCTCACCATGGGGTCTTCAGATCAGTTTCAGTAGAGATACTGGCAGGGTTGCAGTAGCTACTCGAGTTGGACAGTTCTTTTTTTTTTTAATTTATTTATTTATTGAGAAAAGGGAAAAAAAAGTTTCCCCCTCCTCCCAGACTCCCATTTCCCTCCCCCTCCTCCTACCCTTCTCCCCCTTCCCCCACTCCTCTCCCCCTCCCTCTCCAGTCCAACCAGCAGTCAGGGTTCCCTGCCCTGTGGAAAGTCCAAGGTCCTCCCCCCTCCGTCCTGGTCTAGGAAGGTGAACATCCAAACTGGCTAGGCTCCGAACAGAAGTAGGATCAAAACCCCGTGCCATTGTCCTTGGCTTCTCATCAGCCCTCATTGTTCGCCATGTTCAGAGAGTCCAGTTTTATCCCATGCTTTTTCAGTCATAGACCAGCTGGCCTTGGTGAGCTCCCAATAGATCAGCCCCACTGTCACAGTGGGTGGGTGCACCCCTCGTGGTCCTGACTTCCTTGCTCATCTTCTCCCTCCTTCTGCTCCTCATTGGGACCTTGGGAGCTCAGTCCAGTGCTCCAGTGTGGGTCTCTGTCTCTATCTCCATCCATCACCAGATGAAGGTTCTTTATAAGTAACTTGGCCTTTTTCCTTTGCAGCTCTTAATATTCTTTCTTTATTCTGTATGTTTTGTGTTTTGATTATTATATGGCGAGGAGATGTTTTTTTTTTTTTTTTTTGGTCCAGTCTATTCAGTGTTCTGTATACTTCTTGAACCTTCGAAGGAATATCCTTCTTTAGGTTGGGAAAGTTTTCTTCTATAATTTTATTAAATATATTTTCTGGACCGTTGAGCTGTACTTCTTCTCCTTCTTCTACCCCAATTATTCTTAGGTTTGGTCTTTTTATGTGTCCCAGATTTCCTGAATGTTTTGTGATGAGAATTTGTTGGCTTTGCTGTTTTCTTTGATTGGTGTGTTTATTTTCTCTATGGTATCTTCAGTGTCTGAAATTCTTTCTTCTATCTCTTGTAATCTGTTGGTAATACTTATCTCTGTATTTCCTGTTCGTTTACCCAGATTTTCCATCTCCATCCTTCCCTTGGTTTGTGTTTTCTTCATTACTTTCATTTCATTCTTCATGTCTTGAACCACTTCCCTTACCTGTTTGATTGCTTTTTCTTGTTTCTCTTGGTTTTCTTGGGTATCTTTGAGCGCTTTATTCATTTCCTCTACCTTTTTGTTTGTGATCTCTAATTGTTTATGGCAGTTTTTCACCTCCTGTTTAAGGTCTTCTATTATTTTCATATAATTCACTTTTGAGTCGATTTCTTCTAATTCTTCTAGAGTAGGGTGTACAATTCTTCTTATTTCGGGATCTCTGGATTCTGGTGATGTCATGTTGCCTTTCAGGTTGTTGGAGGAATTCTTGCCTTGGTGCCTTCCCATCTCTTCCTTCAAATGGAGCCAGGAGAGGCCTGGTGTCTTGGTCCAGTCTTTGCTGTGACTGACTCTCTGGTTGTAACTCTTCAGTGTAGAAGCAGGAACAGTCCAGTCCAGATGGAACTTCTCAGCACCAAAACATAGATGCCTGGTAGTCCAATGACCCGCGGACAAAAGGGAGAACTTGGGGGGCAGGGCGGGGACGAGTAGAACACAGGACACCCTGCTGCAAAAGCTGAAGGTGCGCGTGCTCCCTTTGGGGGGGGGGAGGTCCTTGAGGCCTGCCCGGTAGGCAGGAACTCACCTCTCTGGGTGGGTAGCCTTACTGTAGGAACAGAAATCTGTTCCTGAGCAAAGGACCTAGCAGATAACGCAGGCTTGTCGGGGGGAGGGGGGTCGTGTGTAAGAAAGATAGCCCTGCAGAAGGAGCTGGGGGAGGGGGGCCTGTGCTCTCTTCCGGGACAGTCCAGTCCCTGGAAAGCACACACTCACCCGTCCAGATGGAACTCCTCAGTACCTAAACAGGGCCGCCTGGTAGCCCAATGATCCGGGGACAAAAGGAAAAGACCTGGCAGGCGGGGCGAGATCTGCTCTGGGTGGGTCGCCAGTCCAGATGGAACTCCTCAGTACCTAAACAGGGCCACCTGGTAGCCTGATGATCCGGGGACAAAAGGAAGAAACCGGGCAGGCGGGACGAGATCCAGGAGTGCAGAGGCACTCCTGGAGCACAAGCTGAAGGTGCCCGGGCTCCCTTTCAGGGGTCCTTGAGTGCCGGGCAGGCACTCACCGCTCTGAGTGGGTCGCCTTAGTGTAGGAGCAGAAAACTGTTCCTGAGCAGAGGACCTAGCAGAAAACGCAGGCTTGTGGGGGGAGGGGGGGTCATGTGTAAGAAAGACAGCCCTGCAGAAGGAGCTGGGGGAAGGGGGCCTGTGCTCTCTTCGGGGACAGTCTGCCCCTGGAAAGCATACACTCAACCGTCCAGATGGAACTCCTCAGTACCTAAACAGGACTGCCTGGTAGCCTGATGATCCGGGGACAAAAGCTGGACAGTTCTTTGGACTGTTGAATTTCCTCTTACTGATCTAAGGATGACACAAAACATACGCATTTCTGAAACTTGGAACAATCGGCATGGTCGGAGCAACAAATAAAGCTTTGGGTGAAACGCTGATAAAATAATCAGAGTACATGAATGGTCATTTGGGATTTTAGGATGAGGGGACATCCGTGAGAGTTAGTCAGCTACTCAGATTCACAATTTATGTATTTGAGGTTGACTTATTTGCACATGTAGCAAATGTAGGCATAATAAACTCATCAAAAAGGCTTCTAAAGCAGTATTATGTTCTGTATAAACCTCCTGTAGGAAAACTAGGATGCAAATTATTGATTTCCCTAATCTTCATTTTTGTTAAAGTTTCTACTTTACCATGTTTTAATTACTGTCAATTAACTAGGAGGATTTTCTGCCTTAATCATCAAATCTAATGCTTGTCAAAGACTTTAGACATTACCTAGTATTTGCCAATTTTGGGTGATAGTTTCAACTAGGGAGCTTAAAACAACAAGCATCCAAACAAGCAAACAGACAAATAGACCTCCCACTGTTGGAGACTCTGATATTATGGGGAACAAATTTTAAAATGCCATGGAATGGTTATCATATTTGACAGCCCTCTGTGTTAAATCTTCTCTACAACATTTAGTCAAGCCAAATTACTTGGTCTGTGATTGACCACCGTTCGCACCAGGAAAGTTCATCTTTCCAAACCATGTTTTTTTTTTTTTCTTTCTGACATGTCTCTTGCAGTAGACTCTCTAATACTGAAGCTAATTTGTTTCTTTGCTTCTATCTATTTATTTCATTATTACGTGTGATAAAAAATAATAACTCAAGTTTTGTTAAAGCTGCAGTCCTTTGACTATTTGAAGACAACTTGAGTGTCTTGAATTTCCATTAGGATCAGCGATCCAAATTAAAGAACAGTTTTGATTTTTAATTTCTCAACCATTATGGCCTATGGGTCTCTTCTGGACACATTCCCACCCCCTTCCTATGTTTTTCTAGGCAGTCTGAAAGAGTGAGAGAGGTAAAAATTAATCACCATCCTCTAAAGCTCCTAAAGATGTATCAAGTTGAAAACTTTTCTGTTAATTTATATGGTTCTTTCTCTCAGATAACATGATTCTGTTTTCATAATATGTATCAATAATGAGCTCTATTGAATTAAAATGACATTGACTTTTTAAGGTTTACATGTTAAATTTTTGTGTAAAACAAGCTTTGTTGGATCTAACCCATCAGTGCATATTACAGTGGTACTTCAGATATTGGTCTGAAAATGTATACTCTCTTCCACCTAGCTTCTTATCAGTCTTGAACTGGTAAAGCTACTTAATATGTTTTTGTCCAGTTCTGGGTATTAAAAAACAGAGGACTGGAGGTCAAATCTAGAGGTCATTGTATACATTTTAGCAACACTTCTAAGGTCAAAAATCTCAAGAATGTAGTTACTAGATAGACCTGTAAATTCTCTCAATCTAACTTGCTTCCCAGAAACAATGAGAACCCTGCTAAAACCTCTCAGAAATCTGAAGACTTCCTAAATTTAGCAGATTAGAAAAGCGTTTTCTTCTCTTTTTACTGTGACCTCTTGCAATTTTGCTAATTTACTTTCCCCATCATATTCCTTCCCAGATTCTGAACAGTTGTCATCACTCAAATCTTGACATAGTGAAACTGACCTTTTCCTCTTGGTTTCAAAAGTTAGACCAGAATTTTCTGATGTGCAGATTTCCTGTATCTTTTTTTTTTCTATTGCCAACATATCTAAATTAAAAACTGAGAGTGAGACCACAGTCTTACTAGAGAAACTTTCTGTGTCCTCCTCTTCTTCCCCAAATCCTTGCAGGTAGTTTTGAACTTCCTTTGTGGCACCAAAGACAGCAACTGGGAAGAAAGTGAAAAGCTGTCATATTGGCAAGTAACTCAAGCTTGTTTGTTATGCAAAGCCCTGACGAAAATGAATGCTACCATGTCTCTGACTTGAGATTGCTTCCCATACAACAGTGCACACCAAGCATACATTTCTATGCCACAAAAAGTAACACTAAATTAATAGCACTTGGGTGAATAGAAGAAGGGATAGAAGGCCTAGAATGCATAGAAGACAGTGGACTTATGCCTCACTTAAGCCCATGTTATGCACTATTGCCTTCCTTTCTGCATGAGAAGTCTCAACACAAAGGGAACTTGGAGAAGTTCTTAAAATCATTGATGCAATCAGATGAGCTCCAACCACTGCTCTCCACGCTTATAAGCATGGTATGGTATATAGAGCTACCTGCTTACCTCAGCAGTGTCCTTAAATTCCTGGGCTTGTCAAATTCCATTTCTAAATAATACATCTTAAATAGAATGCCTTCAGATCAACATTTCTGAACGATGAGGCAAAATATTTGACCTCTTTTGGAAGAGTTATTTCTCCTTTCTGAGGAAACATTTGAAGCTTTGCAGTGTTTATCCCACCTGTTCCAAATAAAAATCTGCTTCATTTGCCAGTAGAAGAAATAAGAAAGAAGAGTTCTATTTGTTTGTTGCAATGGCTCCCAAAGATGGACCTGATGGGGTTGGTGCATGAGGGAATAAAGAAACGACATACACATAGGAATGCTGGGGTCAGGTTAACTGGGCTCTCTGATAGAAAAACCCCAGTACCCAGGAAGGTCAGCATGCTTATTATATGGAGTTGAATGCTAAGGTGAGGTTATTGTATACAGTTTAACAAGGAGTCAGGGCTATTACAGATTAACAAGGAGGCAGTGCTTGTGCTATACAGCTGAATCAAAGAAAGAGGTTTAGTTAGTCTCAGTAGAAAAGGTGTCTGTAGCACAGCCATTATCCTGGGGGAGAAAGCTATGATGGACATATTCTGCACACACTGTCAATAATCACACATGGATCAGAAGAGAAAGCAAAGTCATTTTCCACTGAGCCTCATCATGGCGACGAAGACATGGCAGTTTCCCCAAGGGTCTCAGGCAAGGGGTCTTGCTATGACCAGCTCATGTCAACAATACACATTCACTCAGGACTTCACACGCTCAAGGCTACCCACAACTTTTTCTGTTTGTTTGTTTTTCCTAAGTTCCAGCATATACCAGTCTCTCAAGCTAATGGCTACTTTGACTTGTTTTTCCTCATCTTTCCTATTTTGACACAGACAGCTTATGTTAGACACTTGCCTTCTTAATGCAAGTTATATTATACAACTTGGGTTATTTGTTTTCTCATGCACTTATTACTTACTATTTAGATCACATAGAAAAAAGAATAGAAAAGCTCAAGGAATTGCTCTCCTTTCAAACTAAAACACCACTGTGTAAAATAAGCATTTATATGCTTTTGTGTCCTCATACTCATTTTGTTATTATTGTTTTTGCCCTTAATTTCTTTTTGTATGCTTTAAAATCTTAAACATTTTACCTTCAAATAGTTTTACATTTCTTCAGAACTTCAACAGGATTAGTTCTAAATTTCAGAACTGAATCTGAAAATCCAGCTAATACTATGTATCTAATCTTCCAATGCTCATGGGTTTTATTTCAGAGTATCTGCACATTTTTTTCTTAGGATTTTGGAGATAAACTTTCCATCCAGTGCTGTCACAGAGATGTACAGATGTCTTTTTGTCGCTATAAATGGAAACATAGCATGATTGACCTTTCCTTATACTTCCTGTGAAAGTCTTCAAAAGCGGATTTCTTCTTGTTGATTGCAATTTGGCTTGGAGTTGCTATTAAGTCTTTAGCAATTGATTAATTGTCTCAGTTCATCACTTGTGCCTCCCCAACTCACACTTATCAATTTTTGTTTGTTTTGTATCTATTTTGACATTCTCAACCACTGCTTTATAAGTAACAAACCAAATAATATAATCTCTGAGTTCTTGGTGAAAACTACTTTTCTCTTTGAAGAAGCTGTCCTATTAGTGGTTTTAGAAAAACCTGGAACCTTCTCTCCCATTAGCATCTATCAGCAATGTCAGTATCTTCCCAGCTCCATTGCCATGGGGATTGTGTTCATTAGGTTTTGATCAATATTTGCTCTAGTATATTTATAAGCTAGCACTCTACCATGAAGCTATTATTAGTAGTTAAAGTCTACTTTTGCATTAAAGAGATCTGTCTTTGAAATGGGGAAAATAGACTATGGATTTTTTTTGAGAAAATATATTACACATTCTGACATATTGTAGGGAACATTCCTGCAAAATATTAATTTGTATTAAATTGTATTTACATTGCAGCTGCTAATAACAATACAGATATGATTTTAACTCTTTTTGTTAATAGGGCAGTCTACTACCTAATCAGTATTAAATTAATCTAGTCACTACTAATTTACTTTGCATAGTTGGATTATAAATTTGATCAGCATTTTTATAATACATAATAAACATATAAAAATCTATTCCAAGATGTATCACAAAGTAATGTCACTGGAAATGATCATCCATTAAAACAGGTTTTGCAGCAAGTGCTTTGACCTGCTAAGTCACCTTGCTTAGTTCAACCCTAGTAGATATTTCAAAAAAACATTTTGTTTATTTGTGTGGGCATGTGTGTGAGCACATGTGTATTGGTTGTGTGTGTGTGTGTGTGTGTGTGTGTGTGTATGGGAGGTGGGAGGGCTTCCCCAGAGGGTAGCCCTTGTGGAAGACAGTTCTTTCCATCTACTGTGTAGGTTCTGTAGTTCCAACTCAGATCCTCAGGCCAGCCCGTGGGGTGAATTATTGTTTGAATTTAATCTATGACTTAAGACTGTCAGATCTGAAAATGAAAAATAATTTCCCAGATTCACACCCACAAGATTGTTTTTCTGCATCTAATTTAAACAGAGTTCATAAGACTTTCTTAATTCAGATACAGGAGATGTAGGGATAAGTCCCGCCCCTTAGGGGGCATGTTCGCCTCGGGCTAATGTTTGCCTATAAATTTGGCAAGTGTGCTCCCAGCCGCTTCTTCTGGTTTCCTGGTCTCCGCAGGAACGGTGGTTCTCTAAGTCTATTTCGCCATTAAAGCTGTATATATATTTTTACAATCTGTCTCCATTCGTTTACGCTGTTACATTTTGGCATCCAACCTCAGGCTATTTTGTCCCCGACTCAAGCCGGTAGCCCGCTAGCTAGTTCGTGACTCTGGCCCCAGTGCCAAGTCCAAGACACACTCAGCCACACAGGCCCATTCTGCCTGCCTTGGCTAAGTTTGCAGCAGAACCCCACTACCTGAATTAGCAGAAGCTCAAGTACCTGCAGTTTTGCAACAAAAGCCACCACAGTGGCAGATTTGGTCTGATACAAAGTGACTTGGCCGGGTGGTGGTGTTGCACACCTTTGATACCAACACTTGGGAGTCAGAGGCAGGCGATCTCTGTGAGTTCAAGGCTGGCCAGGCGGTGGTGGCTCACGCCTTTAATCCCAGGACTTGGGAAGCAGAGACAGGTGGATCTCTGTGAGTTCAAGGCCAGCCTGGTCTACAAGAGCTAGTTCTAGAACAGGCTCCAAAAACACAGAGACCACCACTGGCAGGAACCGATCATTGCAGGTAAAAAATTTTTCTTTTATAAATAAAATGTCTGAACACGTTACTGTTCAAGAATTTAACAGTTTTTTAATTGTACCGTGTGGGAGATTTTACAAGAGGTGTCTATCACCACACATCTATGGATCCTTCTGGGATTCGTAGTTTTCATTGGCACTAAATAGTTTGATAATAGAAATATGATAAAATCTTTACGAGATGAATCCAGGATTCTTAATGCAGAGATGGAACGCTTAAAAACAATTGAAAATGACAACAATCTTCTCAAGAATCAGTTTGAAGTTCTCCAGGCTGATGTTAAGGAAAAATTCATTACTATGGAAGAGGGAACAGCTGATTTGGATCATAAGCTTCAGTCCCTTTCTGTAGGAACTGAAACATTAGTGGCTGATATTAAGGAGAAATTCATTACTATGAAAGAGGGAACAGCTGATTTGGATTGTAAGCTTCAGTCCCTTTCTGTAGGAAATGAAACATTAACTGAGAGAATCAAAACTGCTGAATGTGACAGTCGAATTTTGTCTAAAGTTTATGACAGATTGACGGAAAGATTGTCAATACAAGAAGGAACGGTTTATGCCATAAAAATTATGTCCAAAGATGAGATGTTATCTCTAACGGACAAACTTCATACTTTAGAATCCTCAATGAAGGCTTTGGAACATAATTCTGGACAGGAGATTCAGAAATTGCAGAAGGCAATGGTGAATAGAATTGAAAAGATTGAGGAATTTCTAAATTCTGATGAAGAAGAGCAAAGGGTAGAAAGGCAAATTTTAACTACATCTGTGGGTAAATCTCTCCGGGACAATTTCCACAAAGCTCTACCTACAGCTCTACCTGCCTTTCCAGTAATAACAACAGAGAAGGTTATTGGTTCCAGAAACCCTAGGGTCATCAAGGAGGATACATGGGAGCCTGTCTGTATGAATGATCTCAAGGAAATAAAACAGGCTGTCATTACTTTTGGGATGCAAGCCTCTTTTGTTAAAGAGATGCTAAGATCTTGGGCCACGACAAGCAGAGCAACCCCCTTGCACTTGCTCCAGCTGAGCTCTGCGGTACTTGAGAGTGGACCACAATTGAAATGGAAATGCTTATTCAGGCAAGAGGCTAGACTCTTAGAACAGCAGGAAAAAGCAAAGGGAATTGACATTTCCCTAGATAAAATTCTAGGTGAAGGGCTCTTTTCCGACCCTCAGGAACAAGCTAATTTGGATGAAAACACACTCTCCATGTGTACTACAGCAGCCTTAAGGGCTTGGGACAGGGTACAAGACTCAGGACAGAGAATGGAATCATTTGTCAGAGTTAAACAGGGTCAGAGAGAAACCTTTAGTGACTTTTTACAAAGATTAACTAAAGCTGTACAAATAGGGATATCTGACCCAGAAGCAAAACGTATAATGATTGAGTCTTTGGCTTATGAAAATGCGAATGTGGAATGCAAAAGGATTTTGGGCCCTTTAAAGTACAGATCAGCGCCTTGGAAGAATGGGTCTTGCATACACTCAATGTTGATACATTTGATTATGGCACTGAAGCATGGGTAGAAGAAGCAATTTCCAATGGTAATAGGAATCACCAGAATACCAAATGTTTTTTTTAATTTATTTATTTATTAAAGATTTCTGCCTCGTCCCCACAACCGCTTCCCATTTCCCTCCCCCTCCCCCGATCAAGTCCCCCTCCCTCATCTGCTCGAAGAGCAATCAGGGTTCCCTGACCTGTGGGAAGCCCAAGGACTGCCCACCTCTATCCAGGTCTCATAAGGTGTGCATTCAAACTGCCTAGGCTCCCACAAAGCCAGTACGTGCAGTAGGGTCAAAAACCCACTGCAATTGTTCTTGAATTCTCAGTATTCCTCATTGTCTGCTATGTTCAGCTAGTCCGGATTTATCCCATGCTTTTTCAGACCTAGGCCAGCTGGCCTTGGTGAGATCCCAATAGAACATCCCCATTGTCTTAGTGTGTGGGTGCACCCCTCGTGGTCCTGAGTTCCTTGCTCGTGCTCCGTCTCCTTCTGCTCCTGATTTGGACCTTGAGATTTCTGTCCGGTGCTCCCGTGTGGGTCTCTGTCTCTGTCTCCTTTCATCGCCTGATGAAGGTTAATATTCCTGAGGATGCCTATGTGTTTGTCTTTGGATTCACCTTATTTAGCTTCTCTAGGAACATGAATTATAAGCTCAATGTCCTTTATTTATGGCTAGAAACCAAATATGAGTGAGTACATCCCATGTTCCTCTTTTTGGGTCTGGCTTACCTCACTCAGGATAGTGTTTTCTATTTCCATCCATTTGTATGCAAAATTCAAGAAGTCCTTGTTTTTTACTGCTGAGTAATACTCTAATATGTATATATTCCATACTTTTTTCATCCATTCTTCCGTTGAAGGGCATCTAGGTTGTTTCCAGGTTCTGGCTATTACAAACAATGCTGCCATGAACATAGTTGAGCATATACTTTTGTTGTATGATAGGGCCTCTCTTGGGTATATTCCCAAGAGTGGTATTGCTGGATCCAGGGGTAGGTTGATCCCGAATTTCCTGAGAAACCGAAACACTGCTTTCCAGAGTGGTTGCACAAGTTTGCATTCCCACCAGCAATGGGTGAGTGTACCCCATTCTCCACAACCTCTCCAGCAAAGGCTATCATTGGTGTTTTTTATTTTAGCCATTCTGACAGGTGTAAGGTGGTATCTTAAAGTTGTCTTGATTTGCATTTCCCTGATCGCTAAGGAAGTTGAGCATGACCTTAAGTGTCTTTTGGCCATTTGAAGTTCTTCTGTTGAGAATTCTCTGTTCAGCTCAGTGCCCCATTTTATAATTGGGTTGATTAGCCTTTTACGGTCTAGTTTCTTGAGTTCTTTATATATTTTGGAGATCAAACCTTTGTCAGTTGCAGGGTTGGTGAAGATCTTCTCCCAGTCAGTGGGTTGTCTTTTTGTCTTAGTGACAGTGTCCTTTGCTTTACAGAAGCTTCTCAGCCTCAGGAAGTCCCATTTATTCAATGATGCCCTTAGTGTCTGTGCTGTTGGGGTTATACATAGGTAGTGGTCTCCTGTGCCCATGTGCTGTAGAGTACTTCCCACTTTCTCTTCTATCAGGTTCAGTGTGTTCGGACTGATATTGAGGTCTTTAATCCATTTGGATTTGAGTTTTGTGCATGGTGATAGATATGGATCTATTTTCATTCTTCTACAGATTGACATCCAGTTTTGCCAGCACCATTTGTTGAAGATGCTCTCTTTTTTCCATTGTATACTTTTAGCTCCTTTATCGAAGATCAGGTGTTCAAAGGTTTGTGGGTTAATGTCAGGGTCTTCTATTCGATCCCATTGGTCGACTTCTCTGTTTTTATGCCAATACCAAGCTGTTTTCAATACTGTAGCTCTGTAATAGAGTTTGAAGTCAGGGATGGTAATGCCTCCAGACAATCCTTTATTGTATAAGATTGTTTTGGCTATCCTGGGTTTTTTGTTTTTCCATATAAAGTTGATTATTGTCTTCTCCAGATCTGTGAAGAATTTTGATGGGATTTTGATGGGGATTGCATTGAATCTATAGATTGCTTTTGGTAGAATTGCCATTTTTACTATGTTGATCCTCCCAATCCAAGAGCAAGGGAGGTCTTTCCATTTTCTGGTGTCTTCTTCAATTTCTTTCTTCAAAGACTTATAGTTCTTGTCAAGTAGATCTTTCACTTCCTTGGTCAGGGTTACCCCAAGGTATTTTATGCTATTTGTGGCTATCGTGAAAGGTGATGCTTCTCTGATTTCACTCTCTGCTTCCTTATCCTTAGTGTATAGGAAGGCAACTGATTTTTTGGAGTTGATCTTGTATCCTGCCACATTACTAAAGCCGTTTATCAGCTGTAGGAGTTCTTTGGTAGAATTTTTGGGGTCGCTTATGTACACTATCATATCATCTGCAAATAACGAAAGCTTAACTTCTTCCTTTCCAATACGAATCCCCTTGATCCCATTATGTTGTCTTATTGCTATTGCTAGAATTTCAAGCACTATATTGAAGAGGTATGGCGAGAGTGGACATCCTTGTCGTGTTCCTGATTTTAGTGGGATGGCTTTGAGTTTTTCTCCATTTAATTTAATGTTAGCTGTTGGCTTGCTGTAAATAGCTTTTATTATATTTAGGTAGGACCCTTGTATCCCTATTCTCTCCAAGACCTTTATCATAAAGGGGTGTTGAATTTTGTCGAATGCTTTTTCAGCATCTAGTGAAATGATCATGTGGTTTTTTTCGTTCAGTTTATTTATATGGTGGATTACATTGATAGATTTGCGTATGTTGAACCAGCCCTGCATCTCTGGGATGAAGCCTACTTGATCATAATGGATAATTTTTCTGATGTGTTCTTGGATTCGGTTTGCCAGTATTTTATTTAAAATTTTTGCGTCGATGTTCATGAGTGAGATCGGTCTGTAATTCTCTTTCTTGGTTGGGTCTTTTTGTGGTTTTGGTTTCAGGGTAACTGTAGCTTCATAAAAGGAATTTGGCAATGACTCTTCTGATTCTATATTGTGAAATACATTAAGGAGTATAGGTATTAGTTCTTCTTGGAAGTTCTGGTAGAATTCTGCATTGAAACCATCTGGTCCTGGGCTTTTTTTCAAAGGGAGATTTTTGATAACCATTTCTAATTCTTCGCGAGAGACCGGTCTATTTAGATCATTCACCTGGTCTTGAATACCAAATGTTTTAATTGTGGCAAAATGGGTCATATGAAAAGGAATTGTAGACAACGTATTTTCAGAAATAATAATAATAATAATAATAATGCATCTTTCAGAAATAACAATAATAATAATGCATCTTCTAGAAATAACAGAAATAGGAGGACTCAGCCTTCAGGTTTATGTAGAAGATGTGGAAAAGGCAGACATTGGACGAATGAATGCAGGTCTACAAGAGATAGACAAGGCGACCTGATACAGACGGGAAACGTGAGGGGGGGGCCTCACAGGCCCCCATAGCAAACATGGTTCAGTCATTTCCAGTTTCTGCATAGAATGTCCCTCATCAGGACAATTAGGAATCCCCATGCCTACTGTTACAAGCAATAATGATCAGAAAGATAAGTTACGTGTGTTTTGGCAAACTTCTATAAATGATCAAAGACCTAAACTGAGAGTGTGTGTAAATGGCATTTTTATTACTGGCCTGCTGGACACAGGTGCTGATGTATCATTACCCCAGAATCTTGTCATCCATATTGGCCTCTTCAGAATGTAAATGTTCAGCTCCTGGGAATTGGAACCCTATCTCGAGTAAGGCAGAGCACGAGATGGGTCGAATGTATAGGGCCAGAGGGACAAATAGGAAAATTAAAGCCATATGTAGCCAATATCGCAATGAATTTATGGGGTCGTGACCTATTACAACAATGGAATACCGAAATTAACATTCCTGCTACTTCTAGAGCCTATATTTCTGAGAATAATATTAAAAGATATTACAAATGGAGAAAACTGACCATTCGGGCTGTACAAGAACAAGCAATTGATGTCCCTTCCGAGATACCAACAGCCTTGCCTCTAAAATGCTTGACTGAGAAACCAATATGGACAAAGCAATGGCTTTTAGCTGAGGAAATGTTACAGGCTTTAGAACAGCTGGTATAAGAACAATTAGATGCTGGACATATAGAAGAATCTACCAGCCCTTGGAATTCTCCTGTATTTGTGGTTAAGAAAAAAATCAGGTAAATGGGGAATGGTGACAGATCTCAGGGCCATCAACAAGGTTATTCAACCTATGGGCCTTCTGCAATCTGGAATTCCTTTGCCCTCTTTATTACCAAAAGGATGGCCTCTCATAGTTATTGATTTAAAGGATTGTTTTTTCACTATACCTTTGCAAAAAGAAGATAAGAGAAAAATTTGCCTTCACAGTGCCTACTTATAACAATTCTCAACCTTCAAGGAGGTACCACTGGACCTTCCTCCCCCAGGGTTTGTTAAATAGCCCCTCCCTGTGCCAATATTTTGTGAGCCAACCATTGCAAATAATATGCAAGAAATTTCCCAAATCTATAGTATCCCATTACATGGACGACATTTTGTTATCCGATTCAAACATGGATACCATGAACAGACTGAAGAAATAAAGATACTTTTACCTAAATGGGGATTGCAAATCACTCCTGAAAAGATTCAGAAGGGAGATTCTGTTAATTATTTAGGTTATAAAATAGGTGTGCAAAAAATTAAGACACAAAAATCATAAATTAGGAGAAATCGCCTATGGACTCTTAATGACTTTCAAAGACTATTAGGAGACATTTCCAGTCTATGACCAGCTATTGGAATAACACCTGATCTAATAATTCATTTGAACAAAACCTTGGATGGTAATAAAGATTTAAACAGTCCCAGAGAATTAACAGCTGAAGCAGAAAAGGAACTGACAATGATTGAGGAAAAATTACAACAGGCACATGTGGATAGAGTGAATCCAGAGCTCTATTGTATTCTCGTCATACTACCATCAAAAATTTCTCCTACAGGAATTTTAATGCAGAGAGATGATATTATTTTGGAATGGATCTTTTTACCACATAAACCAAGTAAGAAACTGAAAACTTATGTGGAAAAAGTCTCTGAGGTAATTATAAAAGGCAAGCTGAGACTTCGTCAACTAGCAGGCATAGACCCAGCAGAAATTATAGTGCCTTTTACTGCTGATGAACTAAAGAAATTATGGGAAGATAATGAACCTTGGCAAAGAGCTTGTGCTAATTTTTTGGGAGACATTAATAACAACTATCCAAAAAGCAAGAGGCTTAACTTTATAAAGAGAACTTCTTGGATTCTTCCTCGAATCATCCGTGATGCTCCAATAACTGGAGCCCGTACATTCTATACTGATGCCAATAAATCAGGGAAGGCAGGTTACAAATCAGAAGACTTGGGTAAGGTGGAACAAAGTCCTTATAATTCTGTCCAGAAGGCGGAATTAGATGCCATTCTTATGGTGCTAAGGGATTTTAAAGAACCTATTAATATAGTCACTGATTCACAATACGCAGAAAGAGTTATTTTACATATTGAAACTGCTGAATTTATACCTGATGATACAGAACTAACCTCATTGTTTCTCCAGGTTCAAGATTTGATCAGGAACAGGCTTTGCCCTATGTACATAACACACATCTGATCCTATACGGGTCTGCCAGGTCCTCTAGCACAAGGTAATGCAGAAATTGATCAATTATTGATTGGTAGTGTGCTACAAGCCTCTGAATTTCATAAAAAACATCATGTTAATAGCAAAGGTTTGAAGAAAGAGTTTTCAATTACATGGCAACAAGCTAAGGAGGTTGTAAAGAAATGCCCCACTTGCTCTTTCTATAACCAAACGCCACTGCCTGCAGGGGCTAATCCAAAGGGCACCCAAAGGAATGAAATCTGGCAGATGGATGTGTTCCACTTTGCAGAATTTGGCAAATTAAAATGTGTTCATCACACCATTGACAGTTATTCAGGCTTTCAGTGGGCAACTGCTTTAAGTTTAGAAAAAGCTGATTCAGTAATCACTCATTTATTAGAAGTCATGGCTATCATGGGTATACCTAC
The DNA here is from genome assembly GCF_018167655.1 of Microtus oregoni. NCBI lineage: Eukaryota > Metazoa > Chordata > Mammalia > Rodentia > Cricetidae > Microtus > Microtus oregoni. Next base: position 2,092,257 of record NW_024544709.1, on the reverse strand, counting down.
ACAAATAAAGATGGATAATGGTCCTGCTTATGTCTCTAAGAAAATGAAACGTTTTTTTGATTATTACAATATCAAGCATGTTACAGGTATACCATACAATCCTACAGGTCAAGCAGTCATAGAAAGATCAAATCGAACTATAAAGGATATGTTGAACAAATAGAAAGGGGTGGAAAACACCCCCAGAAATAGGTTACATAATGCTTTGCTAACCTTGAATTTTCTCAACACTAATGAGAAGGGAACAAAGGCTGCAGAAAGACATTGGATAATGGAAAAGTCTACTGAACTAAATCAACCAGTTTATTTCAAGGATGTGCTGACCTCACAATGGAAGCCGGGAGTTGTGCTTCGTTGGGGAAGGGGTTTTGCTCTTATCTCCACAGGTGAGGAAAAATTGTGGATACCGTCAAAATTAATAAAGGTTCAGTTTGAAGAAGAGAAGCCACTTGGAAAAGATAAATAACAATTCTTTCATAAGGATGGCGAGCATACTGATGGTAAGAAATACAGATAGGTTGGAGGCAGGGTTCTTTTCTTATCTCCACAGGAAAATACTCATCTTCAAAGAAATTAAGGGACCCTGAATATTTAATTACCGATGGATGGACACATTTTGTAAGTATTAATATATATATATATATATCTTATTAAACATTTCTTTATAAATATGTAGAGCTGGTTTTGAAGTTGGACTCTGGCTCAGTCCCTCTCCAATTCTAAGCCTGTTAGTAAGAGAAAAACCCAGAGTTTCTGGAGTTTCTGTCTCATGTCAAGAGCCATGATATGGGACAGAAAAAAATATGAGTTTAGAAAACATCTTTGCTTTTCTTCATATCTATCATACTTTTCATTGAATATATATATCATGCCTTTCATTGAATATATATATATATATGTCTATATATGTCTATATGATTAATGTTTAAGTTTTTCACAATGAACAATGAGTTTTTCCTGAAGTGACATTTGAAGTTTCCAGGAAGAAGATGGGGCCCCACAACAACAACTCTACCTGGTTGATATGATGTCATGATACTGATAGCGCTACTACAAGACCTGTTTTGGATACCAGCTGCACAAGACGATCCCAACTTGGTTAGCTGAAATGGTGCACATCTTGTACAACATTCTGGCCAGACCTCCACAAAATACTCAGAGACTATTTGCAATTTTAAAAGACATTGATCTTGAAATTTAACCATCAGTTTACTTTCACAGGATCCTCCAGAAAGAACGTTGCCCCCATGACAGCTGGAAGTAATTCTAGAGGACGATGTCCCCTCTCCCAGTAAAGTTTACCCCTGGGTTTAGGGACATCATTTAGAGGTTGGGAGGTTGGGCGAGGAATTTTATAAGCTCAGGGATCATTTTGAAAAAAAAAAAAGAGGGAATGATGGGATAATAGATTTATAATTGTGAGTTACTGCTTTTAGACAAATATATTGGTATCGATTCTTATATATTGATACAAAGTTAAATTATATTGACTATTGTATGCATGCATGTTTCTATCTCTGTTTAAAACATTTTTTATGTATTGACATATATTGTATTGATAAATATATATTGTATATATTTATCATATTGCAGTGTACACTTCTACCTCTGATTAAGATACTTATATAATGTTTGTGCATTGATATATATTTTCCATATTGCAATGTATATTTGTACAGTGTTTATATTTGGAGGTCATTATTCTCATTTGTTACACAGTTGTTTATTGTCTTAGTCTTTAAGTTAGATAGATATTGAGAATTATATAGATAGTCCTCTAAGTTTGTCATTTATAATTAGACTAATCAGGTTCTCTAGATATATAGAGATTATACTCAGTATAGATAGATAATCTTCAACCTCTTCAAAGAGCTTTAGAAAATGGCCTTTAATATAACTCAGAGTTTCATGATAGGGAGACACATTTGCTCCTGGCAACACCACTCTATTCCCAAGAGAATGTTGAGCACCAAAGACACTCCACCTGGAGCCTTTCTATTTGCCAGAACTGGCCTTTGGGCAAAGAAATGCCCATACCTCAACCACTGACAGAGATACAGAGCGTGCATCAATGGATAAAACAGGACCGTCATATCCTGCCAAGACAGGGTAAGATAGTTTTGAAAAGTTCCTTGCCTTTAATAATGGTATGTCAGTTATGTTAGGCCTTAGCCAAAGTTGGTTGACTCAACGTTGCAAATGAGACTTTGGGTGATTGCCCAGGTAGTCAGTTGTCTCTGTCAATTGTTGCACATTTTGAATATATCTCGTTTGTTGAGTAGTGTTTATTCCCTTCTCAGATCTTTGATTGAGTTGAAGATTATATAATTGTAGTTACTCTCTACATTATTTAGACTCATTGAGATAGAATGTTTAGCAAAACTTTTGTTCTCAATATTGTTTGTTATATTTATTATTTGTTATTATTGTATATAGTTGTATTTGGTTTAGTTCTGCTTATTTAGACAAAATGGGGAGATGTAGGGATAAGTCCCGCCCCTTAGGGGGCGTGTTCACCTCGGGCTAATGTTTGCCTATAAATTTGGCGAGTGTGCTCCCAGCTGCTTCTTCTGGTTTCCTGGTCTCCGCGTGAATGGTGGTTCTGTAAGTCTATTTCGCCATTTAAGCTGTATATATATTTTTACAATCTGTCTGCATTTGTTTATGCTGTTACAAGGAAAGAACTCAGAGTTTGAAGCTCTTAGGTGCACAATTAGTTCCTTCTGACCTTTTATTCTCCACCCACCTCTTTACTCCCATTTCTCCCCTGTGTAAATCCAGTCTTCTGGTTGGTACTGGGAGAGAGTTGGTGCGGAATTCACAAAGCAAGTAATGTTCACATTTTTCACTTCTCGTAGATGTTGGGTGAGTCATGTTGCTCTAAGTAAAGGTAGGGACAAGCAGCAGAATTTCCATCAGCTTATAGGCGGCATGCTATGGCCTTTAGATTTGAATACAGGTCTAGAATCCCATCATTTAGAATCATGAGAACTTTTGCTTTCTGAAAATTCAGTGAACACATTCTCTGTAGTTGAGTCATTTTGACATAAATTTATTTTAGTATAAATAAACCTGCATATAATTTATTCTGTTATCCCTGTGTAAGGAAACACATGGAAACAGCTAATTTTTTAGTGAAAAAAAATGCATGTAGCAATTTTGTCCACAGATACAATGACAAGCTCTGTTCATGAAGAACATTTAAACCAGATAGTTGTTGGAATGTCTTACAAAGCAGAGCAGGAATGAAAATGTGGGTCTGAAAGGGATATAATTCAAATTTATGAATAACTCAAATTTATTCTCATATGAGAATTTCACTCCACCTATTCTCTGATTAAGAAACACATGCTGTTTTCTTGGATGGAAAACGGACTTTGCCTGGTGGGGCTTGAAGTACCAATGATGCTCAGCTCTCTCTTATGTCTCAGTTCCGGCACAAAAAGGCAGAGAAACCCTCTTTCATCAGCAACCTTCTTGCTTGCTGTGATAGTAGTAATCATCTCAGGACTTTTCAAAGCCTTGGTTGTCTGTTTGCTGTCATTGGTCGCAGGAAAGTCAACTGATAGTTTATCTTTAGAGAAAGAATAGGCTCCAAATAAAATTCAAGCATAACTTACAAGGGCATGCATGTACACATATATACTTTTAAATATTTCTAAAAGTTTAAATAACAAATACACATTCAAAATTTAGAAGGTATCACAAATAAATAATTAAATACAAACATGATCTGTTCTGTCGCAACTACAGTTCCTGGAACTATAGCTTGTTCTTTGTCTCCAAAGAGCAAATGGTGTGCTCTGTACTTCTTGAAGGCTACTCTGTGTATTTACCGTCGCTCTGAACCATCCACACTGGAAAATGAAATGCCAGGTTCTTTTCTTTTTTTCTTTTTTTTTTTTTTTTTTGCTTTTTCAATACAGGGTTTCTCTGTGGTTTTTGGAGCCTGTCCTGGAACTAGCTCTTGTAGACCAGGCTGGTCTCGAACTCACAGAGATCCGCCTGCCTCTGCCTTCCAAGTGCTGAGATTAAAGGCGTGCACCACCGCCCAGCGAAATGCCAGGTTCTTGCAGAATATGCAGGACAGGCACTGGAGGGAAAGCTCAACACTTAAGAGCACTTGGTGCTCTTCCAGAAAAATTTAGTTTGATTCTTGGAAGCTATGTTGGGCAGATCACAATAAGCTGAGATTTCAGTTTCAGGGGATCCATTGCTCTCTTTTTGCCCCCATGGGTTCCCCATATACAGAAATGCATGTCTATACACATAAATAAAACTAAGCAAACCTTTAAACTAAAATGAATGTTTGTGTCAGATTTATGGAATAAATTACCATTCTTTCACACAGATTTATCACTTATGGTCAACTGAATACAGAGTTGTAATATATAAATGAGAAGGAATTTTTCATCATTTAGTCTTATAGGAATTATATTAGATTTCTTTCAAGGGGTTGTGATTGGAAAGACACTTTTGAACACATGCTGGATGATAATAAATGATTGTATTTTGCCCCAGGTATATTTGTGACTTTTCCAGAGTAAGACAGTATGAATGTATTCTCAACAAGTGTTAAACTTATGCATTGGGAACTTTTGCCCAGAAAATTAATTATACTCCCTTCTATCTTTTCATGATTTTTGTATGTATCCATCAAGTTGTATATGATCAGAAAAAATAATTTTAAGACATAAATCGCTCTAAATTTATAGTGAAAGAGTCTCTCTTTGAAATCTGGTCCCATCATTATGGCAGGGATTGCTTTTATACTATCCTCCATCAGATAGAAAAGAACAATAGCCACATCCTTTTCCTACCCCATGTATCTCAAATACACATGAGGCTACTTCAGTACACTCTGAAATAATTGCAAATTCTTTAAATACATTACAGTGAGAATTCAATTAAATACAAAATCTAGATCATTAGAATTCCTGATGCAGCGATCTCAAACAGCCAGAGGGAGACTAATAAACACTGGTGACACAAGCAACCCTTTAATACTTCAGTGGAAACGTTGCTCTTTGAGGTTTTATTTATTTATTTACTATTTCTATTTGAAAATCCACAAATGTGCCTGAGGAAAGATATGATTGTTTATTTCTATCTAGTACTAGCTCACTACAGTGAAGCTTATATCCAAAATTAGAGAAAGCTCTTTTCCAACAATGCTAGCCTCTGTGATCCCTTGTATGGGGAGGCAGGAATGAGTGGCAGGTCAGAGAAGGCTATCAGAGGCGTCATTCAGATTATAAATGAAAGTATTAGGGAACTTCCTCAGAGAGGGTGGAGTTGTAAGGAATTGAAAATGGGAAACATTTACCCTAGAGAGAAGCTCTTCACACAATATTTAGTTTGCCTCCTCAGAGACTATTCCTTTCAATTTTAGAACAATACTGCTTACTGAGATTTTGCAGTTAAATAGTTTTTCTCCAACCAATTGTGGACTCAGTTCTAAAAAAAGAGCAAAAGAAGCAAAAAAGTTTGCAGAAAGGGAAAAGTACTGGCTGGCTTGAAGTACTTGGCTTGGTTCCCATGTTCTGGGCAAAGAGCACACTTAAAACATAGCTTACTTATTTTCAACACACTCCCTCAAACCTACTTTGATTTACCAACTTGCTGAAATGTCATCATTTTATTTCTAGAATGCTTCCAGGAAAGTTTTAAAAATTTCTTTAGACACCACAAAAAAAGCAAACATTGATAGAACACCTCTAATGAATATATATGAATAACGTGGGATTCCCTTCTGTATGCTATGAATACCATAGGTAAATAAAGAAGCTTCTTTGGGCCTATTGCAGCACAACAGCACAGAATAGGGTAAGGCAGGAGGTACAAGCAGATAGAGGAGGAGAGAGTGGGTGGAGTCAAGAAGAAGCCATGTATTTGCTGGAGGAAAAAGTCACGAGCTGCTAGTTGGAACCTTGCTGGTAGGCCATGTTCTCATGTTGATGCACAGATAATGCAGATGGGTTAATTTGAGATATAAGAGTTAGCCAAGAATAGGCCTAAGCTAAGAGGCCAGGCAGTGTTTAATAATAGCGTTTCTGTGTGATTATTTCAGGTCTGGGACGCCAGGAAATGAACAAACAGCCTCTGAAAACACACACACACACACACACAAACACACACACAAACAATGATGGAAGATTAAAATTTGTTGTTTAACAAAACTAGAGGACTCCGTATATACACCTTTCATTTCTTGCAAGCTTCAGCGACCCAGAAGGCTAGATAATATTCTATAGCCAGAAGCAACATGTCTTACTCATAGAGTAGAGGTGGTAAATCACTAGCTCAATACAGTAGTAAAATGCTTCCTCTAGACTTCAGGTCATGAAAACTTCAAAAGGTAGAAAAATTTCTCTCTTGTATTTATCACATTCCTGATTTGTAGTATTTCCTAAATCAGGACAATAAATAAAAGGAACTCTCGTTCTTTTTGTTCGAGCAGGAGGATGGGTGTGAGATATAAAGAGAATTGTAAAGAACTAAAGCCGCTGAAGGAGAATCCCAAGCTAAGACTGGCCCAAAGAGCAAGGAGCTCCTCTTTATTTCAACCCTATATGTTTGCACATATTAATTTAGGAATTGCAGTTATTATTTGTTGATGATCATGCATGCTCTTTTATGAGTGATCTCACATGTGTTCTCTTGTTAAAGTTCCAACCCCTCACAGACCTGAAAACTGTGTGTTCAAAAATTGTTTTCCAATACATTGAAACAAATTTTCATACTGGATTTTTCTTAGTCAAATAATCAGGATGAAGTTAAAGTGAAAGAAAGAAATAACCCATAGACAGTTTATATCCAGAATTACTAGGCACATGTTTTAGAAAAGTATTTTCTTTTTTTTTTACTATTCTTCCCATTACACTGATGCAAATACAAAAATCCAACTACAGTATATATATATACATATATATATGTATATATATTTCTGCATCTTAAGAATCAGTAATCTTAAATTAAATGATATAATATAGTTTAGTTTTCTCTCATACTATGCCAGTACTTAATAATTTGAAGAGTCACAGACTCATAGGAATCATTAAATATTCTTTGATAATAGGGGTTATTATTTTTTTTGCAACTTTTCAAATGCAAAGTATAGCTAACATTACTCTCAGAGTAGTTGCTGTCCCTAGGATAATATATGTGTGGAACAGCCTATAAGAATATCCGTAAAAGAAAACTTAAGGATAAAAATTATATAAAAAAGATACATTTTCTGTTTTAAAAGAATGAAATAATTTAATGAATATAAAAGTTGCAGAAACTGGTATGGAAAACTTTAGTGGAATAAAATGCATAGTTATATTTAGTTCAACAGAATTCCCCTCGTGTCTGAATATACACAAATACACTCAGGGATGGATGCTGCAGGAATTCACTGCCCATCTCTGAAGCAAGTCTTAGAAAAAAGGACCCAACTATCAAGTAATTGCTTTCAGACTGCCAAGTAGGGAAAAAAAAAATCGGACTGACCTGATCCTTACCAACTTAAACTTGAACCAAAGAAACTATAGGAAAATGAGTCTACTTTTCTTAGTACATACTAAGCAGGGAAGTGTGGGCGATGAAAAAAGTTCATAGAAAAAAAAGCAGGCTACTCTGTACTGTGAGAAAGCAGAGCCTTAAGCAGTTTTTTTTTTTTTTTTTAAAAAAGTTTTAGTTAAGAACTTGACTTCAAATGCATCCCACTCCATTCCACAGTTAGACAGTGTGGTGTTTCAAATGTGAAAGGTAGATCGCTCCTGACATATTTGGGCCAGGTACAAAATTAGAGTATTTACAATCTCAGGAATTCCTGCCAATTGTTAAAATGTCACCTCGCCTTCTGGTGTAATCAGGAGTTCCTCCTCGCTTAATTTGCTGGTGCAGCTTAAGCAAGCAGTGTGCAGTTTTCTTTCCTGACTGTAGTGAGAGTTTATTCATCTTGCCCCCTAATTGGCTTCCTTATGAGCATAAAGAAAAACGGATGTGGCTTTGCCGTGGAGAAAAAGAGCTATCCATGTGACAGGGCAGGACCAAATATCATCCCTGTGACAGCAGCATCAAGCCAGTCATTCTGACTCAAATGAGACAGGAAGAATGGGCATGGGAGAAATTTCTCTAGTTCCCTAATTAAAACGGTAGGGCATTCAGAGGAGAAATGAAGTCTAGCATTTTTATAAAACAAGGAATTTGTTCAGCCTAGAGAAAAGTAAGACACCAAACATTTTCAACTTTTTGTGCAATTGATATATTATAGAAGCACAGCATGTCCAACTGTGTCATCTAGGTAAAAATACTATGTTATAAAACTTATGTTTGATTACTATGTCAGAGTGGAAAGCTACATGCTAAAATAGAAACTGCACGTCTGCATCTAGGCTGGCAAACTCATCTGTGCCACTCTAAGAAGGCAACTATGGTAGGGCTTGTACTCAATACCTATGGATTTTGTGTTGGTGAGGACGCTAAAAGTCCTTTTGAATGGTTAATATAAACACGACATTAAATGCCCAGAAAACACATTAAGAATCCCTGTACTGGGCATGGTTAGCAGTTACAATTTAGGTAGAAACACCATTAAATCATACTATTTAGTTTCTGCATCTGACTCTGAATCTCTTGCCGAAGTATTTAGACACTCCAGATTGTCACACCTCCTGCTCTTTTATACCATAAATGAGAAATAACTATTATTTCCTCTGTCAAAAGACAAGAGCTAATCTGTGGAAGTTTACTTCAGTTCAAAATAAGAAAATCCTACTCTTCTGTTTCTCCAAGTAAGGAGAGGTTTGTTTCCTCTTATTCCTTGGGAGTAGCTGAGTCAAAGGTGTCTAGAGATGTTTGGCTAAATAAAACCTAAACACAGATACAACATGTTCTTGGCTATAGACAGTGAGAAACAAATGCCTATTTAACTCAGAAGGAAGAAGTAAAACCTTCTGTGCTTAAAAATATAAATGAGGAATGAATCAATCTTTTGCTAATCCTGTAGGTTACTTGGTGATGTGCGATATGGTGGAGTGGATGGGGAATGAAGTTCCTGTCCCCTGACAATCAAGTCCAATACAGTAACAAAAGTATGAAGACATTTATCACATGATTCTAAAAGGTTTCGTAGAAAATGCCTAACAAGCAGAATTTGAGCTTTTGTAATGAGTTTATTCGGACCATGGTACAGCTCCTGACTGCCAGAAACGATTATAGAAATGGTAGCATTTATTCTTAGTAACACCCACTAATCCATCCTGTTACAAACCTGTATTCAGTGGAATGATCCACTGAGACCTAAAGTACTTGTGGAAAGAAAGTATATATTTTGAGGAATAAGCTCAAAAGAGCAGGGCTGTATATCAGAACTAGCCAAAAAAAATTAATATTTAAGGACCTCCACCAGGAGTTTGGCACTGAGCTGAATCTCACGTATGTGACTCATTTTAATGAGGACCCAAAAGACAAAATTGTCTAGAAAGTCTTCTAAGCCCAAGTTTGGGCAGCAAGATAATGTTGGAGCAAAATCCCAGAATCTAAAGACAGACTACTCTAGTAAAGAGCTGGACACAGGATTTCGGCATGTAATTCTGCATTCCTCCCAGGCACCTGCCGACATAAGGATGAACAACTGTGGAGACACCTGGGGTAATAATTAAACATCTAGAATATACTTGGGATGATAACATGCCCAACAGAGGGAAAAGCAACCAAATTAGGTACAACCCATAAAAGTACTTTGACACCTAGTACTTAAAAGCAAACTATTACTGAAAACAAGCAGCAAATATTAATTAGGTCATGTGATTAATACCACCATTCTCTAATCTGTGAGACCTGCTTGGTTCTCATAGTCTCATGGATAATATGAGCCCGGGCCATCCTTTTGAGGCCAAGGCCTGTGCTCCTTTTCACTATAATAGTCTGCCGTAGGAATCACTCGATTGATTGACCAGTGGGAGAGTGTAGTCAGCCAATTTAGGAAAGAATGGGCTGAATCTTTAAATAAAAATCTCAATTCATTACTTAAAATGAATTGGCTTCAAATTATGTAAACAGGAAAATATATCCCCTTCTGGGTGATTAAAATGTATTGAGAGAAAATGCTCAGGTTGTATTGATAATGTATTTGTCACTATGTTATGTCAAGTAACTCACTAAACAATTTATCCCACAGATTTCTTTACTCTAAGACTGAAAATTGGTACATGCCTTTGGAAAATTTTGTAATGTAGCATTATGTTCATCTATTCACATTACATATGGAATACATTGACTCCAAATGAAGACTGTCTTTAATTGGATATATACAACTTAATGATGATGAGGCATTTCTGTAATTATGCTATCAATGCAGCATGCTTCAAATTTTCTGACAATGACTGTTCGTTCACTCATTCCAATAAATATTTAATGAGATACATATGTGAGTGGAAAATAGTACTTGTCATACTTTCTGGAAACTTCCTTTTTAGTTAAAGATAAAAAGACAAATACGTTCTAATTTCAGATATATTAAAGTCATGAAAAAAAAAGTAGATCAAACGAATAAGCAGTGATAATTAGTTGACAGGGTGGAAGGTGAGTGAGTGAGTGAATTAGTGATAGCACCTGGAGGCAGTACGAGCTGGATGAGTAAAGTTTCAAGAGGTGGACATAGGTCAAAGATGAAAGTAGGAGTCTTTGGGTTAAGGAGGAGCTAAGAAGAATGTAAGAGGTAAAACATGCAGTGATGCGGCATATGCTACGATGTTATTGTGCTGTGATTTCCGTGGTTTGAATGAGAGTCCCCGGCAAAGTCTCAGGCATTTCAAAACTTGGTCCCCTGTTGGTGGCTAGTTGAGAAGGATTAGGAGTTGTGGCCTCACTGGAGGTAGAATGGTACTGAGGCTATTTCAAAAGAAGCATGCACTTTTGAGCTAGTTCCCTGTACTTCCTGAGCATGGATATAAGCTCCCAGGCTGCTGCTTCAGAGCCACGCTGGCCTGCTGACTAACGTGATCCCTACCTGGATGCTGATGGGACCTGAGCCTCTGGACTATAAAGCTCAAATAAATTAATTATCCTATCTCGCTCATGAAGTTTTATTATGGCAGCAGAAATGACTAATGCACTTATGTATAATAAATCATGAATAAGTCAGTATATCTATAAGGAGCTAGAAAGAATTTGGCTTGAGCAAAATTAATAATGTAGGTTCATTACTTTTCTCTCAAGTTGGCTTCTTAAGCAACTTCCATACATTTCAAACTCTGTATGATCAACATAATATTACTGAAACCCATATGATCACAAATAAAGTAGATAAAGGAAAGACTTTTTTTTCCCCCGAGACAGGGTTTCTCTATAGCTTTGGTGCCTATCTTGGAACTCGCTCTATAGACCAGGCTGATCTCGAACTCACAGAGATCTGCCTGCCTCTGCCTCCCAAGTGCTGAGATTAAAGGCATGTACCACCACTGCCTGGCAATGTATGGCAATTTTATTTTATGAATATGAGACTTTTTAATTAGAAAGAAAAAAGCACACAAACAGTGCATCAACATCCTTGATCTCTCTCCATGTTTAGCAGCACAGACTAATTCTCTGCTTTGAATAAGTATAGTTTCATTAAATATGGATCTTAGTAAGTATTGTTCATTTTATAGAACATCATGAATACTGAATTTCCTGTTGCCTGCAAGATGAACCATTCTTGGTTCCAGCACCATGTCTGCCTGTAGGCTACCATGCTCTACTTCGTTATCATAATGCACCAAACCTCTGAACTATAAGCAAGGCATCCTCTATTAAATATTTTCTTTGTAAGAGTTGCCATGGCCATGGTGTCTCTCCACAGCAATAAAAACCCCAACTAAAATGACATCATTAGATTTATAGTTCAGGAAATTGTAGCCACACAAGAGTGAGAAACTGAGGATAAGATGTAAATGTGGAAACAAGAAAGGTAGATATTGCAACCTTGCAGTCCTTCTCAGTGTAAAAAGGACAGGGAAATATGGTAGCAGTAAGCATAGGGATATACATGTGAAAACTATTCAGGGAGTTAGAGAGGATTACTGGATTTGGGATGGTAGTGAAGGGGATCACGAAAGACAGAAAAATTAGAATTGATGTGGATTTTGATTTGTTCTTTGTCCTTAAAAATTCAAGCAAATAAAACCTACAGAGATAAAGGAGTTAGAACAAGTTGTTCAAATGTTCAAGTCTCTCAGTTGTAGAGAAAGTGTACTTACAATGCTGAATGTAAAGTAGGAGTGTGTCTACTTTAGAAAGAAAACACATTTTCTAAAATTCTGGAAAAAGCAATTTCTATGAAAGGTTCAAGCACATATAGTGGCAGTAAGATCATGCTGGCAGAGGGAATGGGATGAGAATGGTGAGAACAGGACAACAGGGACTCTACACTGAAGATTAGCCAGGGGGAGAGACCTGGGTGACAGAGGTATAGGAAGAATCAATCGTGCCAGAAACTTGGAACATTGTGATGTCGTGGACTTCACAGGTGAAAAGAATATGAAAAGAATAAGAGTGGCCAATGATGGAAAGCTTGCTGAGCAGTTTTAGAATAAAAGGCTGGAAAACGCACACAGGATTTGTTCATTAGTGAGTTTCTGATGGTACTGGAAACCAAATAATTTAAAATAAAACAAAACAAAACCAACCAAACAAAAAGACAACAGCAAAACCTTCCAGAATTAGGTGGAGACAGGAGGCAGACCATCATTTACTTCTTCATCAGGAAAGAAAGGCTAGATGTAGTGCATGAAAACACCAGAAGGATAAGCATTAGAGAAGAAAATAGCAAGGGGGCATGTAGGTTGAAGAGAAGAAACCAGGACAGTAAATGTTATATATGACATAACATATGTCTCATACCCCCCCCCCACACACATGTGTGTGTGTAGTAAAAGAACATTGACGATTCCAACTTACTAAAAAGAAAAGTGAGATGGAAACCATAGTATAAAGTGAAGAATTAACTATAATACTGAAGAAAGGAATATACCTTCCCCAAGCAAAGGGAGAAACTGATAATGTTATTTATAGGTAGAAATCTTCAAATCATTTGACTGATGCACCTCTTTCTCCTTCCAATCATTTACTCAATTCTATTTAGAGCTTGGTTCCTTCCTTAGTGACAAGGCCATAATCCTTGCTTTTGTCCAGTTGAGGGGATAAGAATTTAGAAAATAAGTTAGACCCATGACATATGTAATTGTTGTCACATATAACTAAGATACCAGTGTTTGTGCAAATGGAGAATTACTACTTTAAATCTGTGCGGCAATCTTTTCTTCCTGGAAGGAAAAGAAAGGGGGGCAAGACAATTTTGTGAAAAATTATGAGAATGTGTTCCTCAGTGATACAAGCATAATATATTTCCCATTATTCTTAGAAAATACTCAACTACTCATTGAGCTTTGTAGACTTGTTAGCCTGAGAGTTCACATATAGATGGAGCTCTATGTAGGAGTCTCTAAAGAAGAGTAAAAGGAGTAAAAGCCAGATAGATTGAAGAAACTGTTCCTTCCAAATTATGAATTTAATCTCAATTGATCTTGCAAATTATTAATTGCTGGAGACCTAAAAGTAGTTGAGATAGTTACAGAGGGTGAAGAGATAGTGTCTTGTAACACTTTCCTCTGAGGTTGAAACATTCTATCTTGCAGGGAAACCCCTTACAGCAGAAGGTAAAGGTCTTAAAATAGCTTTAGGAAGTTCCTGAAATTGATTAACTTCTCTATGCCCCTCTTTCTCAAAGTAAGCAGCAAACCTGATGAGAATCACCCTCAGAGAAGCTGCAAGGAAAATTTGGAGATCAGAACAGCCACCTGGAGGAAGTAGAAACCAGCCCACATAGTTGGAAGAGGTGGAGACCAACTGATGCACTTAGAAAGGACATGCCAATCTTCTGAGCTGTCTCAGGCTGTGCACTGTGCTCCAGGTTCCCAGATTTGTGAGCTGTTGCCACTGGGGATTTGAGTAATTTCTGCTCCTGTAAATAAACCTTTACTCATATTCCTGCCAACAATCCCAACAAAATTCATTGGTTCGCCATGCCAGACTTTGGTAGTATCTGTACTTTGGTCTGTTGTGGGCTTCCTATCTTGGGTGAGTATACATGTGTGCATCATCTCCATAGAAAAAGTTGTTCACACAACAGTTAGAAACCCTTTGTTACAAGGTGCACAAGGAACACCGTTTCCTGTAATTAGAGGGGGGATTATGGAAATTAATTGGGCTTACTGAGTCAGTGCTGCCAGTCACTCATATGTTAATTTGTTTCTCAATGGATTTAATTAAAAATGCGTTGTCTTTTTGTATCTTGTTTTGTCCTGTTTAGCTGTCCTCTCTGGGGAAGAGGGAAGGTGGGGGCAGCCAGGAGGAGAGGAGGGTGGAGAAGCTGTTGTCTTGATGATATTTCTCTCATAGAATATGACAGAAAAATTATTTTCAATTAAAATACATACACATACACAAATTACATTCTTGGAAATGTACCAACTACATTTTAACGTTGGAACAGGTATGTGGTAATCCTGGCTATTGAAAGGAGCTATTGGAAGCTGAGGATATAAAGGTCTGGACTCTATGGTGGGAAAAGTCAAATAGAACTCTGGGGGTAGGGAGTGAACTTAATTCTGTGAAGAGACTACTTGAATTTGAGTCTGGTTCTATAAATACCCACTCATCCCAAAAGCTAAAAGTATAGACAATGACTTTTTCACAAAGTCATCTGTATTCTCAAACATTTTACAGTTTATTGAATATATTTAGTTTATTTTGATTGCAGTTTGTAATTCCTCTGATTTTGGTCTATTATTTGAGCATCTTGAAAGTCTGCTTAGAAGGAGTTGCTTTGGCATACAGCAAAAGATTTCCCATAGAAGAGACAGTCACCAAGACTCTTTAGTGGGTAGGTTCTCTTGAAAGTTGTTAGAGGGAATAAAAAAAAAAAAAAAAAAAAAAAAAAAAAAAAAAAAAAACTTTGGCGTGAGAAATTTTCATATTATATATAAAAGGAGTACAGATGTAAAAATATCATAATCATTTATATTATCATCCTGCTGACCTTCCCTGTCACCTGGGTACCCTGTCTCTTTAAAAGACAAGCTCTGCCCATCCTCTATCTACCCCTACTTCCACTGAGGCAAGCTGATCCAGCAGGGCACCTTCTCTGCATCCTCTCTCTCTGTCAGTCCTCCTTCTGAAGAGGCAACAATTGCTGTTGTGCCCAGTCCATGGTACCCCAAAAGACACTAGAAAGGCCAGCTCACCAAAATGCAAAAACGAGGTTCATTGCATGCACAATACAATTGGCAGGAACCTTGACAAAGCAACTGGCGCAGCAACAGAAAAGAAGGTACTCCTCCCTTCGAGAGGGCGTTATTTAAAGGCAAAACCCCCAAAAAGTTGCATTAGCAGGCTGTGGGGTGATGGGCTTCTAAGCTTTAGGATGCCTGATTGGCTGAGAACTGTCTAGGGGTACTCAGGTGAAAAGCGGTGGGTGTGTGCTGGCAGGTGATCCTATGTACAACAGTTGGAACGCTAGGAATTTCCTTTGGATGGTCTATTCCTGGGTAGTGCCTGGGTACTCTCAGTTTGTGGTCTTTTTCAGAACCAGGTATTGCCTCTATTGCTCTATTAAACCCATGGCTGGGTTCTACAATTGCCTATTACTTCTGCCTTTCCCCCTTCTTTCCCCCTTCCCTTTCGCCCTTTCCCCCTTTTCTCCTTTCCTCCTTCTTTCCCCCTTTTCCTCCCCCCCTCATAATCACCTTACCCTTATAACCCTTCCAACATCCACTAAATCAACTCTATACCCAAGCTCTCTGCTCATAGCATATCTGTTTGTATCCCACCAGCCAGAGTCTCTCACCTGCCAGGATACCTGCCTGGGTCACAGCGCCGTGAATCATTCATTGGTAACATGAACTCGGCAGGCTCTTCCTTGTAGTTGAGAACTTCTAGGGATCCTATAACCTCTAACCTTTAAAATCACTGGAATTCTACACCCAACATCGAACAGTAGGTTCCTCCCACACATCAGGTCATGCCTCCATGAGTGTGTAATCACTCAGTAGTGGTTCCCCCACATATAAAGACCCAGTACTGGTCAATCACCAGACTTAAAGACCCTTACTCAAGCCCCTACTTCCACGTGATGACATAGGGGTTCAGTTTGCACCTACCCGTTCTCACTGCCCCTGGACTTTTATGAGTGACAACCCAAGGCAGCTTGAGCTGCGGTCCATGCTGAACCTCTGTGATGCTGGAGTTTGGTCTCTGGACCATTTTGCCACAGGACCATTTTGCCACACTCATGAGACTCCTGCCTCAGTTATCAATTTACATAGCTGCCTATCATCGGCTTACAGTCCTCCAGTGATTGTTAGTTGGAAATGCAGCCTCCTTTCTCTATGTTTGTGTGTCTGCCTTTCATTCCCGGCGCGTAATCACAGTGCTAAACTCTCCTACCTCCACTGCTTGCCCGCTGCCTCTCATGGCAGCTAAACTGTTTGCCTCATAATCTGTCTCTCTTCCACACTGGTAGAAATTGGTAAGATCCCCTTCTCCCCGTCAGTTTTTGCCAACAATCACCTCCAGCACTTCCCACAAGCAAGGTTCTCAGGCTCTGCCCTAGCACTGCACTCATGAGCGATGCATTCATTTTTTTCAGGCCTTGTGTCCCCTAGCAGCACCTGAATGCTGGGTGCGTTCATTCCTCGGATCTATGGATCCTCTCCAGGATATGATTCCCCTTTGGGCATTGTGCCTCTCAGGTGACTGCAGTTTCTCAGCCCATTATTTGTGGACAAATGGATAACGTCCTGAACCAGTTGTTTATTTTTCTGCCTCACGTGAGAAACAGGCTAGCAAAACCATATACATTTCTAACTTCTACCAGCGGATGATTAAATGTCAAGAGTTACGCCATGTGGGCAACCACAACTACTGCCATTTTCTTTGAGCTTAAGAAAGGGAGGAACCATAGACTCGTAAATTTCTACTCCTAACCGAACAGTGCCAGCAGCAGGTTTTCCACATGAGGTTCTGCAGCTAACCAAGGGTGCTGGCAGCTTGCTTGCCTGTTAATAGGAGGCTGCCTGCTTGCCTGTTAATAGGAGGCTGCCCTCTGGTAGTGACTAGGCTGCCCCCAGCTACATGACCTGTCACTAGCTACCTTTAAGCCATTAGCTATGGTTTTTAAAAACTTACTTTCATGCTCTATTGCATTTTGTGTATTTGTGTGATGGTTCACCTTGGCAGGGTCCTCCGAGGCATTCGTTACACACAGAGACCCATCTGCATTGCCTCTCCTCCCTGCAATGATGCTACTTTCCAGATAAAAAAGCCAGATTTCTCTTGCTCAATTTTCATTTAACTTTATGCGGAACTTAAATTTAACTGTGTGTAAATATATGTATACTTACTGCTAAATGTTTTAAGTAGTCTGTTCATTGCATCTCATTCCAGACTAAGAAAGCAATAAATCTCAAATATTTTAAGTTGGCATGTACTTTTAAATCTCTTGCAACCAACATACTGTATGTTTAATCAAACCCTGCTTCAAAATACATTAAGCTGTTCTCCACCACCGTCAATTTCACTGTTAAGCTTCTATTGCAGGCAGCTTTTGCTTCTTTGTCTTTCACAAGTATAAACTTCACCTGTTAAGTTAAAAAGCAATACAGTCAAACTTGAACCCAGCTCTCCAGGCAAATGCTACATTGTAGTCATAACTTTAAACATATACCCGATAAACAACCCTCAAGTGCTCAGAGATCTGGAGAATATGGCATTTAAATGTCTAATTATTAAAAGGCTTTTCATAAAAAAGAAACAGGTTGGCTCCTAGTAGCAGCACCCCATCTCTCCAAAGAAGACAAATGGGCACAGAATGGACACAAAACAGCATCCATCTGCTATTCGCATCAGCAAGTGAAAGCTCTAACCACTGGACAGAACTGCCTTTCATCTGAACTCCTGAAGATCTCTAGATAGTGGATGAAGGAGAGAGAAGTGGAATCGACAGCCTAGCTGTTCAGTGTGAGGTGGCTTGTCTTCCTACAGATTTCCTAATTCACAGGATCTTCTGAAGCCTGGCAGGCCCTGTGCTAACAGAAAGCAAATACATCCCTGACAGCTCCTGCCCTCATGGAGGACCCGAGGAGGGGCTCTAGGAAGCCAATGGAGGAAGTTCTCTGTCATTTGTTTAAATCAATAACTCAAGTAAAATTTTATTTTTCTCAAAGATTTCTGATGCAGTTTGACAGCTGAGAGGTTCTGCCAGTTAAAAAAGGAGACCCTCACTAAAGAAATTACCATGTTCTAAATAAAGAGGTTTTAAGAGACACAAATGCAAGTCATTAAGGTGTGTACCTGTAAGTTATAAATGTCTGAAGACAAATGCAGGTTATCAAATCTCTCTCTCATGCTACTGTTCATAATCTTAAAATTATCAACAAAATGCTGACAAGCTATTAACCTAACTCTGGCAGAGTGCTACCACTACTGCAAGATAAAGATGATAATTCTCTTTGTCCGTTTTCTAAAGATACTTTTCATTGTGCAAGAACATCTGTCACAGTCATTCCGGTATAAATATGATGCTGTTTATACAATGTATATGTCTAAAACTTACATTTTACAGACTCAAGGAATTCTTGTGAGTTCCAGGGAGCTGAATTGAAGGATTCACCTTAAATAGGCCAGACACACCCCTCTCTCAATTCCTTGGTACTGACACCCTCCTCCTCTACCTAAACAGAAAAATTTTCTTCCTAAACTTAACCTTGTACTCTGCTCTGCCAACACCTTGCCAAGTGCAAGATCCACTGGACAGTTTCACACCACAGATCCCGGACAGGAGTGATGCAACCAGCTACCCCAGGATGTGACCAGCACCCAGCTTTCTCAGATCCCCCAAGACTCCAACATTCACAAACCAACAGGAAACAGTCTTGAGAACTCAACTGCCCCATCCCCTTAACCTGCCATATCTAACTCCTCGCCTTTTTATTATGAGAAAAATATGGAAATATTATCACTCTGTTGACCATCCCTGTCACCTGAGTACCCTGTTCCTTTAAGATACAAGCTTTGCCCAGTCCCAATCTCTGCCCCTTTCTTGCCCAGGCAAACTGATCTTGTACCGTATATTCATCCTCTCTCTTTCTCTGTCAGTCCTTCTTCTGAAGAGTTAACTATTGCCTCTTCCTTCCCCCTTTTTCTCCTCCTTCTCTTTTCTCCATAATCCTCTTACCCCTATTCCCTTTCCAATACCCACTAAATAAACACTATGCCCAAGCTCTCTCCACATGGTGTGTCTCTCTGTCTCCCACCCAGGGCTGTCTCTCCTCCTTCCTGGGGATCTGCCACATCATACTGCGACAAATCTTTCAATATATGGTGCATGAACTGAAATATAAAGGTATAGTTTCAAGGTCAGAAGAGTTTTCCAAATAAAGAAGACCTCAGAGTGGAATCCTAAATGATGTGCATCTGATCACACTAGTTTGTTTTTCTTTGGAATGAGCATGAGGAGTAACATGCTCAACAGCTTGAGAAAAATAGATAGGAAGGAAATAAGGGAGAGAGGGAAGTGAGGCAGACATGGCACATCTGAGAACTGTAGATAGCTTAGCGGATTTCTTATTTTCTTAGGATATCTATTTCTAACCTTAATGGTAGTTGAAAATCACAGAACGATTTTAAATATGATCCTATTTAGATTTTAGAAATAAGATTAAAGAGAGACATGAGAAGGGATGCTGAGATATATTATGGCATTTAAAAATGTTAGACAAAAATGGTTTATGGTTTAAGCAAGTGAAGACAATGAGAATGATTAAAAAACTGGACCAACTCCAAAGAGTTCTGAAGATACTGACAGAATACAAAGCTAACTTGGAGAGGACAGAAGAGATCAGTAATAGCTCTATGCTTCTGACTTTGGCAACTGGATAGATGCTGTCATGTTTCTCCTAGAGAAATCCACAGAAGTCGAAATGATTTGATGTGGGAGGTGATAGAAAATTACGGATTCAGTTTTGAAAATGAGGTATCTGTGTGATGGAAAATACTCAGCAAGAATTTCAATCTGTTCATCTATAACTCTGAAGAAGTATCTGCCCTGAAGAAGGGAGATGGAGAAGTCAATAGGATATGGAAGTTAATCAAATGCACAGCAGTAAAAGGCAGCAGTCAGGATGAGTGAGACTGAAAACAGCAAGGGCAGAAGTGCAGTCCTATCTCACCTCTGTGTGTAAACATTCAAAACACATATGAGAAAAAAAGACAGCAAAATAGATGAATAAGGCAAGATGTGGGGAAGAGAAAGAGAAAGGAGGGTGAGAGAAGGGATGGAAAAGGAACGAAGAATAAGAGGTAGTAGGGAGAAAAAACAGTGAGGAGGAAATGAGGAGGATTTGGGGAAAGAGGGAAGGAATGGAAGGACAGAGTGAGGGGAAAGAAGAGGGAGGGAGAAGAGAAGGAAGAAGGAGGAGAATGAGAAAGAGGGAGGGGAGAAGGAGGAAATCCAGAAAAGTGTAAATTTATTTAAAAAAGAATGAATTCTAAATAAATCAAAAAATATTGGAAGTTGTTGACTAATTTTTGTTTGCTTGTTTTGTTTTGCTGTAAGGTAATCATCATTAAAAAGTCAATATGAAGGCTGGTGAAATGTGGTCAACAGTATGTCCACTAAGTACTACTTACTTTGATCCCAAAGTAACCTTAATCACTTAGTAAGGGCACAGTCACACTTCGTCACCTAGGATGTTAATGTACATGTTGCAGTGTTTACACAGCTGTGAAATTACCTAGCAAATTATTCTTTAGAGTATGCTTCTGCTGTTAAAACTTCCAGGACTGTAGAGAAAGGCAGTTTCACTGACAACAGAAGGAAAAGGATTAGATACTCATAGAGACAATCACTTTGGTGTTTGTTGAAGCTGGACTGGCCAGAGGACACATAAAAAAGAATATATAGGCTGGGCAGTGGTGGCGCACGCCTTTAATCCCAGCACTCGGGAGGCAGAAGCAGGCGAATCTCTGGGAGTTCAAGGCCAGCCTGGTCTACAAGAGCTAGTTCCAGGACAGGCTCCGAAGCTACAGAGAAACCCTGTCTCGAAAAACCAAAAACAAACAAACAAACAAAAAGAATATATAGATAATGAAAAATTATCTATCATATAGGGATATTTAAAGCATAAAGGGAGGCTGTGGTTTTTGAAAAACATCATTAAACTATAATGTTTGATTCACTAATAAACAGTATGAGTGAAATGAATCAAAATATATGAATACATTCTATAAACATGAAAAGAAATTACAGATAAATATCTGGATAATCCAAAATACGGAAGGTTCTTCATAACCCATAGAAAAATTAATATGAATGCATTAAGCACAATGTAAATAAATATAGAAACACTTAACAAAATTACTTCAAATAAAATATTTTGAAAATCAAATCATAGGGGCTGGAGAGATGGCTCAGTGGTTAAGAGCATTGCCTGTTCTTCCAAAGGTCCTGAGTTCAATTCCCGGCAACCACATGGTGGCTCACAACCATCTGTAAAGAGGTCTGGTGCCCTATTCTGGCCTACAGACATGCACACAAACAGAATATTGTATACATAATAAATAAATAAATAAGGTTGGCCAAAATCAAAGTAAAAAATAAAAAAAAGAAAATCAAATGATAAAAGAGGCCAAATTAATTGAAATTTATAAAGCAGTATCTGTTCCTAAAATACAGAGTTTTAACATAAAAGAGATTAAAAACCTTTTTAAAAATTGGAAAAGCACATGAACAGACTGTTCACTGTAACAGGCAAAAATAAAACCCTAACTTTATTTATAATTATAGAAATGAAAATTAAAACTAACATTTTTTCACCAATCCAATTGCCAAAAATTAAAAAGCACAGACAGATTCTGATTGTGAATTTTGAAAAACAGCATGCACTTACAGAACTGGGAGTAAACAGTAATGGGGAAAAGGAAATTGGTGTGACTTATCATTAATTTATCTGTATCCTTCACTCCCCGGTCTAGAATTGTGCCTTGACATTAAGCTCTGGCAATGCAAAACCACTCTGTTGTTTGTAGCTTTATTTTAAACATTACTAAGACTGGCCATGTTAGAGGAGGACTTAAGTCATATTATTAATTGTAGATTTGTTTCTCATACAATGTGAAGGCATATAAGCCATTAACAATGAATTGTGCAAGCCTTAATAACATATTGTGAATTACTTCTTTCAGTAGCAAAGTTCTTAAGCTGTCTTCCAGGAAAAGCTAATGAGTTCTAGGACCAAGAGCCAGTTTTTTTTTTTTTTTTAATAAATGTGAGCATTAAAAGCTAGCCTCTCAGGTTCATGATAAAATAAATTAAAAATCCACACCCCTATAATGCCCTTCCCCTAAAGAAGTAAGTCCCTGGGGCTGGAGAGATGGCTCAGAGGTTAAGAGCATTGCCTGTTCTTCCAAAGGTCCTGAGTTCAATTCTTAACAACCACCTGATGGCTAACAACCATCTATAATGAGGTCTGGTGCCCTCTTCTGGCCTTCAGGCATACATGTAGATAGAATATTGTATACATAATAAATAAATATTTTTTTTAAAAAAAAGCAAGTCCCTCTTCATGCCTTCCACTCAACATGCAACTTCTTTCCTTTCTCCTCTCCAAATCCTCTTTCAACCCATGAATCCTTGAAACAGAGCCGAGCTTAAGTTGTCCTACCCTTGCTCATTGGCTACCACATTAGAGCTTTATCTTTTTGCAAAACTCAAGTGACTCATTACTGTCCGGTCTCTGTCAGCCCCCTGTACCAAGTAGTCAGTCAGGAGAGAAGCTAGGCCTAGGTTACAGAGAGGTCAGAGACTAATATAACTGGGGGTTTTAGTGTGAAATCTTGGGTTCCAGCAACAGGGCTTGGATACCTGTCCCAGTACACCAATTAAAGAGATAAGTAATGGTGAAAAGCCGATTGAAGATTCAGTATGCCCATGTTGGGAAGAAGAACAGATAAAGGTCGGGGGGTCCATGACCCTTAGTCCAACATGGGGGATTAACAAGAACTTTAGATTTAAACAGAAGACTTGGGCAACAGGCAGTTCTGGTCAAGGTGTGATCCCATCCATCATCATATCTGGTCCTGGTTTGGCTAGGTGGTCTGAGGAGAACAAAATGGTTTTATCACTGGAGAACATCAGTCTGCCTTTGCAAGATGATCACTTATGCTCTACGGTAGAGTTTCACTCTCCCAAGGAGTGGCTTTTAGTTTTAAGGGAGATGTGGCCTGTCCCTAAGAACTTGTTTTTAGAATCCAAGGTGACTTTAAAGTTGAGAACAATGATGTATCTCCTCTGTGCTTTCAGCCTCGAAGGAAGATAGGATAGATTCGACAAGCACTCCTTGCATGGTTACGTGCTAACTTGCCGAGGTAAGCAGGTGATCCGCAGTAAAATGCATAGACATAAAGTGAAGGAAAAGAGGAGAGTTGTTTTTCTTGTCTTAATGACCTTGTGGGCCCAAGGGATGGGCCAGTGCTTTTTAGAAAAAGAACTTATTGCAGTGAAAAAGAATGAGCTAGTTGATCGGAATTTGGCCTGATGCATATCCCAAGACCATCTTAGCTAACCCATAAGTCGAAAGCTAACGGTGCTTTTTGCCACCTATGGGTGGATGACAGAGTTTGCATTTATCATGTAGTGGTTTATCTCTGTGGTGCTGTGATGCACTGTCTGGTGTCACAGGAAGGTCAACAGATGGACTGATCTCTCCAGATCAAAGGAACAATTCCCAAACCTGAAATTTCTTGAGATAATGTTTCTTTTGTTCCTTTGTTTTTGTTTTGTTTTGGAAGCACTATGTCTGTTAATATTTTAAGATTTACTTACTGATTCTTTAATTCTATGCATGTAAGCTTTGGTTTTAAGTACACCATATGCTTGTAGGATCCCACAGGGGCCATACGAGAATGTCAGGTCCCTTGGAATTAGAATTACTGGTTGTTATGTGGGTCTTGAGAAATGAACCAGGGGTCATCTGTAAGAACAATAAGTACTCCTAACCTCTGAACCATCTCTCTGAATTCAAGTTACTTTTTTTAATTATTTAGGCTGAATTCATAATTTAACACCAGACAAAGGTGAAAAAAAGAGTGTTTGCAAGGGACATTTTGCAAAGCCAAGTTTCCCCATTGCTCATAACTTGTATTATCTTCTATGAAGAGAGGTCAGCCAAGAATTGTCAAACAGCATACTATTTTAAAACGCCACTTTAGCTGCAGTATCAAATAAAATAGAAACAAAAACTCACTCAACTATCTACTGTCTCCAGGAAACACAGAGATCTAGGAAAGATATCCAAAAGCTTAGCATTAAAAGCTGAAAGTCAAAGAACAAGACAAACAGAAGCTTCCAACACCCTGGCATAGCAGTTCCCATAACTTATACAATAGACTCCAGACAAAATCAACCAGGAGACATGGGGGACACCCCCACATATTTGTAAGAAGAACAAGTGATTATGAGAACATTGCTATTGTAAATGTTTATATGCCAAATCTTAGAGTAGAAATGTCATTAAACAAACAAGAAGCATAGATAGAAAACCTACATTGATGTAGACATAGCAATAGTGCTATCTTCAGCTCTGTACTCTAGATGTAAATAAGAATTTCACTCATACCTAAATAAGCACTGGATTCATATCCAAATAAGTAGTTGAAACAGACAAAAAAAGAAACCTTAAAGCTATGTTGTACCACACACTAGTTGGACTTAACAAGAATATATAAAACATTTTATCCCACAAATAGCAACTGTATGTTCTTTTTAATATTGCATGGGAATTTTCTAACATTTACCACATTGCAAGTCATAAAGCAAGCTTTAGTTAATACAAAAATCAAAACTAATTCCCTTAATTTTTTTCAGACATTGAAATAAAACTAGAAAACAAGAGAAAGATCAATCCCAGAAAACAGACAACTACGTGGAGAATGAAGAATAAATTTTTGAAGAAACAGTGGATCGATGACACACTCAGGGGAGAAATTTTAAAACTTCTTGAAGTCAATGATAATAGCACAGCCCACACAACATGTGAGACCCAGTGAAGGCAGTATTAAGAGGAAAGTTGATAGCTATAAATGCTCGCATTAATAAATCAGAATGATCGCGAATAAATGGCTTAATTAGGCATTTCTAAGCTTTAGAAAGGTGAGAGAAAGCCAAAGTCGAATATAGCAGATGACAAGAAATAATAAATAACAGGGCAGAAATTAATGAGAGAGAGAGGCAAAGGCATCACACAGAGTTGGCCAGAAAGCTAGTTCTTTGAAAAGATTAACAATATTGACTAATGTCTCACTGAACTAATCAGAAGGGTGTGAAGACCCAAATTAATAGTATTCCAGATGAAAAGCGATTTGTTACAACACTGCAGTGAAACCCAGAGGATCATCCAGGAAAACTTACATTCCTCAAGTTGGAAAATCTGAAAGAAATGGAGAAATTTCAGACTGTTCTTGCCTACTGAAAATAAAGCCGGTCGATACAAACACCGGAAACAGAGCTGTGAAAAGGGAGGGGATTAAAGCAGTGTGTCTTCCTACAAAGGGAAGCCCAGGACCAGATGGCTTCATGGCTGAATTCTACCATACATGCATACTTTCAAGGAGGATCTGAAACCAAAGCTTCTCAAACTATTACACAGAACAGGAAGGTGATGAATATTATAGAAGGCATTCTGTGAATACAATACGACCTGACACCAAAACCTGAGGAACGCACAAGAAAATGGTAGGTAGTCTTTTTTGATACAGAAAGACTTAAAAAAAGTCTTCAAAAGCATACTCAGTAACCAAATTCAAGCTAATAAAATAAAGAAAACTATATATCACGAAGGATGCGAGATTAGTGCAATATACTCAGATTCACAGGCACAACATGTCTCATCAATAGACTTGGACACATAAATTATTGATCATCCCAATAGAGGCAGAAAGGCGTTTGACAGAGTTCAAAATATGTTTATGATAAAAGTCCTAGAGGAACTAGGACACATGGAAAATATCTGTGTTTTTTTTTTTCTTTTCGTTTTGTTTTGTTTTCAACTTATACATGTTAGGGTCATCTGGGAAGTGAAAAGTATGATTAGGTAAATGCCTCCATCAGATTTTCCTGTAAACAAGTTTGTGGAATATTTTCTTAATTATGTGTGATGAAAGAGGGTCCAAACCAGTAGGCAGTGCTTCCTCTGGGTAGTCATTCCTGGGTTATGGGAGAAACAAGCTAAGCCAGCCACATAGGTAAGTCAACAAGCATTCCAAGCAGTCTGTGGCCTCTGCTTCAGTTCGTGCCTCCAGCTTCCTGCCTTAAGTGATGCTCTGACCTCACCCTTATCCAGTGTTGGTGGGGTGTAAATGGGAGTGGCCACTAAGGTGAGTAGGGTGGAGGCAGGCTTCTCAACCAAACAAAGAAACAAACAACAAACAAACAAAACCAGAAATTCCTGGGCACATATTCTAGAAACTCTATATCTTACTACAGAGATAACCTTGCATCCCTGTTTTTGCTCCTCTTTTCACACTAGCAAAGAAACATTATAACTTAAATGTCCATCAACAGATGACTAGATATAAAAATGTGGCAGCCATAGGAAATGGACTTTTATTCATCCATAAAGAAAATGGAAGTTAGGAAATTTGCATAAAAATGGATGGAACTTAAGTGAGGCAACCCTGGCTCGGAAAGATAAGTGCCACACAGTCTCTCTTACACGTGGCTTCCAGCTTGAACTGCTAAATGGGTGGACCCAGATGGAAGGAAATATGGGCAATGGCTAGAAAACTAGAAAGGGTTTTATGAGACTGAGAAAAAGAGCCTACAAGAGAAGGGAGTTGGGAGGACAATAAAACTAAATGAAAGGGAGGATTGGGGCCAAAGGGTACATCAGAGAGACAGGGAAAGAGAAGTAGGGAGGTATGGTAATCAACAAAAACAATTAAGTATAAAAATCTCATAAGAAAAAAATTTACATTGAATATTGATTTAAAAAAGAAAATATTTTCCCCCCAAGATAGGGTGAGTTGGGTGATTTTACAGGTAAAGGCACTTGCTACTAAACCTGACAACCTGAGTTCAATGCTTGGACCCACATGGTGGAGGGATAGAATTATCTCCATCAAGTTGACCGATGGTTTCTACCTGTACCTGGTACATAGATAAGTACTATGTCCCGTCATTCCATGGTCAAATAGCTGACCAAGAGACAGTGTGACTACAAACCAGGAATATAGTCCTTGAAGCTCATTCCCCCTCCACTTGCTGGGTCTAACGTTCATTTTTGCAATGGTAATTTGACTTTAATACTGGGAAGACAATATAGGAGGCTAGTTAGTATGCAAATCACCATGCATTTAAAGTAATCAGCTTAATTTGAACACGCTTTGACTTTCCTTTTGTGTATAACAACATGATATTATATGATACACATAAGGTTGTTTCTTGACATCTACAGGGCAATGTTTTTGTCTCGGACCCCATGCAAATATTAAGTACAAATGTTCAAGTCCTTTCTACAAGATGGCACACATTTTCACAAATCTCAAAGTATGAAGGATTGTGACTCTAAGCCATTTCTAAGTCTCTGGGAATAGAAAACAGTCTTTCTGCACCACTTCATATGATCGTACTCAGGGAAGTAGTTGACCTGCAAGATACTCAGATTTTGTGTTTTAGAACTTTCTGGATCTCTTTCAAATATTTGAGCCTGCAGCAGGTGATATCAATTTGGAGCAGTTCCACTGCTGGGGGGCACTGGTAAATAGCCCATCACTTCATGAATGAATGACTGAGCAAACTGCTAACCTTGTGAGTCTTCAAGCAGAGGACAAGTCAGAAAGAGGGAGAGCCTGAGATGTCATAGCCCCCTCTGAGTGACCTAAGGCCTTCCCATTAGGACCAATGGGGGAGTTTTGACAAGTGGGTAGGACTGTGAAGACACTCTAAGGACTAAATGAATGACTCTTGTGTTCTAAGTTTTCTCACTTAGAAGTTCTATCCCACTTTCTGTTTTGAAGAAATAAAAGATGTCTTCAGTTTGGGCAGCTACACCATGACTGTGGCATAATGTCATGTGAACAGCAAAGAATTTGTTCTGGTGTCCTTGAACTGCTGAGCAAGCAGGACACTAAGAAAAACGAGTCTCAAATTTGACTTTAAAAGCCTAGGTCAAAACAAAACAAAGAGGACCCTAAGAGAGACATAAAGGGACAGGAAGGAGAAAAAGGAAAGATCTCGTGAGTAAATTGGGAGCATAAGGGTCACAGGAGAGGGTAGAAGGGGAGAGGGGAGGAAAGAAAGGGAGTGAAGAAAAATGTATAGCACAATAAAAACAATAAAAAAGGCCTAGGTCAATAGTGACTCACCTTCTCATTAAATGCCTGCAAATCCAAAGGACTATGTTTAATAGCAGCAAAGGAAAACTTATTCATTTAGATACTAATGTAAAAGGGGAAAATCTAGACAGGTAGCAGTACTAGATGTTTTATATGCACAATGCCAGTATAGTATATAATGAACCAAAAGTAGGTTAAAATTAAAAAACTAGTAAATTTACCAATGGACAGCCCACATACAGAAGGATCCATATGACACTGACAAGAAATTTCCCCCAAGGTTTGTGTCACCTAGGATTAAGTAATGGCAGTCAAGTTCTAGGTGGGCATCTGGTAGCTAGTGTTGATTTTATCAAACATCATGCAGCTTCAGATTATTCATCTAGTGTAATTTAAACTATTTCCTAGCCACTTTTACCAGAAATCCAAACTTGTTCATACAGTTCTTATTAGAAAATACAAAATGTTGCAGCCATTTCAGTTTTAGTGACTGTGCACTCTGGTTTGAGTGGAATAAAATATGGCCCACATACATAATATATAAAGGCGATTGCACTTGTATAAACTGCTAAGGAAATAAAGCAGGTAGTCCCTTCAAGACTTCAATATAATCACATAAAAATTTCATAATTGCTAAGTTCCCAAACAAAAATATACCAGCTATATAAAACAATAAAACCTATGGACAATATGCCAGATGAAATGAGGTAATTTTCAGTATTTAAGAGAATTTCCTACCTGATTGTTTGACACTTCAGTTTGTTAACTGCAATCTGGGCACTAACAAATGGGTCTTAGTTTCTGAAATATGTGGAGAAGAGAAATATCTCCCAGAAACACATGCCCACAAATATTACCAAAAGTGCCAAAGGACTGCACTCCTGCTGAGATAATATTGTGCATTTTCAGTGTTGTGTGAGGGTAAATACATAAGTAAACAAGAAAGGCTACCTCGACTGCAGTGTTTGGGGAGGTGGCAGGGGCCTGTGTGAATGTGGCTGTCCTAAAGATTCTGACTAGTAAAGCTTAGAACCCCCTCCCTCAAATTAAGAATGAAAAACTCAAGTAAATAGGAAGGGATTAATCATAGATTCCCCCATCACAGAATGCACAATCTTTTTAACTTATGTAGCATCCTGGCATGACAGCTGTTTTTATCAGAGTAATTCAGTTCCCTCTAAAAGGAACACAGTTTGGACTGCGGGAGCAGATGGAGACATTTAGTGTCTTATCTAACCAGAAATCAGATAGCAAAGAAAAAAAATTATCTGGATGTAGGAAAGCTGGACAGAAGGACTTAAACAATGTGAAGACTTTGTGTCTCCCATACTGGCTGCTCCTATAACAGGTTGATTTGTCTTCAGGACTTCAGGAGGGGTTTGCCTTCAAACAAACGGGCCCATTCTTAGATCTCAAGCAGGCAACTTTCGCAACTCTTTGTCGAGAATGCAACTTAATGTGAACTTCTTGTTTCCTATAGCCAAGGAACAAGAATGAAACACTTCCTTGATAAAGAAGTTAAAACTCAATAGGCATCAAAGTACAATTGTCCCCAGGTATCCATGAGTATTGGTTCCATGACCCTGGCATTCTGAATCTACAGATGCTAATGGCCCTTCCATAACATGATATGTTATTTATGTATCATGCTCATACACTTCCCCATATGTTTTAAATCATCTCTAGATGACCTACAATGCTCAATACAATGTAAGTAATACACACATAGTTACTATATTGCATTGTCTTAGAAAAAAATGAAAAGAAAAACAAATGTGCATGTGTTTAGTATTGATGTACTTTCTTCCCAAATAGATTTTTATTACTATTTTATGTATATGATATTTTATAGTGTTTTGTACGTATGTTTTTCTTTGTACTATGTGCATTCCTGGTAGATATAAATCCCAAAAGAGGTTGCCAGATCTCCGGAAACTGGAGTTACAGACTTTTGTGAGCCATCACAGGGTTGTTGGATGTCAAACCCAGCTCCTCTGGAAGGAAACCTTGTACCCTTTACTACTGAGCCATCTCTCCAGTCCTTGTCATAAATCAATCACTAGAATCCATGGATGTGTCATGCGTGAGCACAGAGCTCCAGCACTAGCCTAACAAATATATTAAAATTCCTAATGTTTATCATCTGTGAGTTTATCATAGAGCATCATTTACTTAATGCACTGTTCCCCAGAGGAATCACTAGTTCAGAAGTCCTTACAATCTCTGTGTCTCAAGCAAACAAAAATGACTAACATTCACATCACACCAGCCCTAAAGCTTGTTCTTCCTTCATAAAAGGAATGAGTTGTGCAATTGGAAAGCAGACGAGGAAAATACTAAGAAAAGCTCGAAACTGGGTCTAATCTACCAAGTATGTTTTGTGTTCTTAACACATCTTGCCATACACCATCCCCTGGGTCACATCAACATTGTAGTGGCCTCACTTACGACCTAGCATGGGCCACCTCATCAGAGCTTCAGGGCAGAGCCTCTGCCAAATGTGCTGAGATGGCCAGAAAAAGCACTTGTCCTTTACACGGTTGTACAGGAAAGGCGAGTTAATTAGAAAATGAGGATGCATTCTACTCTTCCAATTTTCCTGCCCTTTTAAACAACCCAGGCAAGAGATAAGTTAATTAAAAAGAGAAGGTAGCTGCCACTTTTCTAAGTTTTCTAGAGGTTAGAGAAGTGTTCATTCTTTGTTGTGAGAACACGGGCAAATTCTTCTTCACCGGTTACTTCTGTGGCATACTGGAAGATTCATTTTCCCTACACATGCCTTTCACACCGGCTCATAGAATGCATAATTGTCAGTTCCACCCTCATGTCTTCTGCAGATACTAAATGTTCGAAATGTTTTCCAGCTTTCCAATACACCCTTGGCCTCTAGAAGGCTGTGTGTTTGGCTGTAAAAGTTCAGCCCACTTTGCTTATGCTTATTGGCATGATGACATGCCCACACTGTTTGACCTTGTTTATTGACTTGATTTTGCAAATATGATACAAAGGAACCATGAAGAGCCATGTACATTGGATTTTCTGTGTTCCTAGACACCAAGGAGATGAGCCCAATCTAGCTTGCAGGGTGATGAGATGGCCCTGTCCTATTAGGTTTACTAACAGGCAGACCTGTCCAAGAAGTAGATAGGCCTCGCTGCATCCTGACACAATTGTGACCTAAGAGAATTATATAATATCATTATTGCTGATAGCTTTAATATTCATCACTTCTTTGCTGTTTTCATGTAACATATGGCAATAATGCACTGATTTAAAGAGATATGGAATGATTTTCATTCAGTTGTTTCTCCTTCGTCTGACAACTGAACAAAATAATTAAAAAAATAAAACAAAGCAACAGAAATAAAGGTAAGTTTTATACCAAAAGGAACTATCTAAATAATTATGGGGTGTCCTTAACTGAATCTGAAATCTGAATGTGCTAAAAGACAAATAACTATACACAAAGAACAATGTTCTTGTGAATACCATGCATCTATAAGCAAAGGGGATTTTCTATGTCTGTGTACATGTCTATGTGCACACTCATGCGTATATGCACGTTCATTCATGTGAAGGTGTACTCATAGGCACTTGTATGTGGAGGGCTGAGATCAATCTCAGCAGTCATTTCTTAAGCATCCCTGCCTTCTTTTGAGACAAGATCTGTCACTGGGTCTTGGGTTTCACAGCTTAGGTTGCACTGGTGATCTGTGAGTCTCATGAATTCTCCCGTCTCTACCTTTCTAGTTAGAAGCAAACACATCCACCTTGGCCACTATGACAAACATCTATATGATGGAGTGGTGGGAAAAACAAGAGGAGTGAAGTGGTTTTTAAATTTATTTTTTTAATTATTTTTCTTTTTTAAAGTTTTCCTTTAGGTAAGGGAGGCTGCAAGGGTGGAGGGTGGACATGGAAGGACTTAGAAATGGGTGGGATTAGGGTGCATGGTGTGAAATTCCCAAAGAATCAATAAAAATATTAAAAAATAAAACTTGCATTATAAAAATGCATGCAGAAATATTTTAACTAATGAAATTACATGAAGAATTAAAATAATCAAAATTACAAATATCCTACAACTCTTAGTTTGAATTTGCCATCTTCCTCATTTTGGCGACTGTTACAGAACACCATAACCCAGGATGCTTGTACTCAACAGACTCTTGCTTTTCACCATTCTTGAGTAAGGATACGAACACAATCAAGGGCTAGATAGGGCTCGTTTATGTGTTATATATTGTCAACATCTTGTGTCCTCACAAAGAAAAAAAAAAGAACTAATTTATTTTTTCAGAACACAACAAATGTGTTAAACAGCACTAATCTTGTTTGTGAGAACACCATCCATATGACCTAATCACCCCTAAATACCATTACAGCAGAGATGAGGGTTTCAGCATATGAATTTTGAGCAATAAACACTCTATTCCTTGCTCTAGTCGTAAGCTTATGTGGACCATCTTTTCTCTCATTGCACAACTCCAAGCAACTGGTGTGGGTCTCCATGACTCTTCAGTGAAATACAAAGTTCCTCAAGTTGAAACTCTTTAATGATGATACTACCTCTTTGAGTTGACTCTAGTTTCCCCAGTTTTTCTCATCTTACTTCTATAATATGTTCTGCTTTTGACATTTTTTTCCTAACTTGAAATCTGATAGTTTTCTCAGGTAATAACTTCCCCATGTCATTTTCCTGACTCTAGAGCAGGGATGAGATCACTCATCTATTTTCTAAGACTTCCTGATATTTTCTAGGTTTGCATAGTGTGTGTTCTAGTTAAGTTATGTACCCTGAAAACAGAATATTTTACTTATCTATGAAGTATGTAGAAAAGAACAGTTGTTTGAAATATATCTCTTGAGCCCAATATACTAGTGGAACAAAAAGGAGGGTTTTGTTAGATTTAATGAGTACTTTCTGCTCAGAATTTTTTTTGGTGATTTTCCAGAACCCATATTCCAAATTTTTAGCATGGAATTTGAAATTGATACAACTTACTATTCTAGTCTTTTAAAGTTATACTTCTGCACTTGAATTCATTTCAATTTAATTATCCATGTTCCCTCAAATCTGTATGCTTTTTTTCCCAATGTTCCTATCATTGTAATTTCTTCTTCTTTGCTATTGGATAATTTCCTCAAGGTCAAAGAACATGGCCTACATATTTCAGTGTTTCTATGGTTAAACTGAGTGGTATGACAGTAGGTATTCAAAAGAATTTCTTGAAGAAATAACTGCCATTCCTCTAATCTCATGTGTCTTCACACTGTTGACCGAGGTTTCTGTCCCACCCAGTCCTTCAGTCATTCAGTCCCAAAGAAAACACAGAGGTCTATATTAATTATAAATGGAATGGCCTCTTAGTTTAGTCTTTTTATTAACTATTATAACTTATATTAGCCCATAATTCTTGTCTATGTTAGCCAAGTGGCTTGGTACCTTTTTTGGCAAGGCAGTCATATCTTGCTTCTGCAGCTGGGTAACAATTACAGTCTGACTCTTCCCAGAATTTTCCTGTTCTCATTGCCACACACCTATACTTCCTGCCTAGCTACTGGCCAATCAGTGTTTAATTAAAATACAAGTGACAGGGTACAGACAATTGTCCCATAGCACTCCCCTCCTTTTTTAAACAGGAATTCTGAATTGAATTTCCTTTGTTTAACTTTTCTACTGACCATTATCCACAACAATTTGTAACCAACATTCTAAACAAAGGCAAACATTCATAATCTATTTTTTTGGGAATGTACACACAGATTTTCAGGATACTTACTGCTGATTGGGGGTGCTGATGATCTTATGGGGACTTAAATAAAATTTAGAATTATGACCAAATCATAACTGGAGTATCCTGTGAGGCTTGATCATCTCAGGTAGCAGTCTTTCAACTCTTCTGGATTAGAACTCAGACATCTGGGCCATTCCTTCTATCAGAGATTTCTCAGGGCATCTTTCTTGGTCAAACCTTATTTTTCTTGATGCAGAATGAATCAACAGTTTCTCATTTCCTGTGGAAACAAAAGCAAGAACTTTTCCAAAGTAACATATGTTTTGACTTAAATTTTAAAGTCAAAACATTTTCAAAATATGTATATTGGATTAATCCAGCAGCATTTATAATCAAATGTCTTTTAACAGCTTTTGTTCCTTCCTCAGATATCAAACAATTTAAAGACAACTCAATAACATACAGTATCCACTCTATTTCTTTTATTTTTCCTTTAAATTTTGGCTTTTGGAGACAGGGTTTCTTTGTTTATCTTTGGCTGTCCTGAAATTCATTCTGTAGTCCAGGTTGTCCTTGAACTCACAGAGATTCACCTGCCTCTGCTTCCCAAATGTTGGGATTAAAGGTGTATACCATCACATCTAATTACTCTCTCTTTTTTCTTTTAAGGACTTTATCCTTTTTTCCCCAAGCCTACACATATTTTTAAACACAAAGTAAACTGTTTATAGGTTTTCTTCATCTTTGAATCTATCTTTACTGTATATCTATCTTTTTCTGACCACATGAGTCTTTAATTTGCTAAGTGATATGGCTAGGATTAAAGCCATGGCTTTGACAGCTGGATACAGCCCATTCCTTAGCTTTTTTTCTGAGAGACTAGCTTCATGGCAGAGGAACCAGCCAGAACCATGTTTATTGCCACAACTCTATCTGGTTTCAAGATCCCTGACACTACCTAAAAGCATACTGGTAAGCTGTTGCATCAACACCATTTTAGTGTTTTGTGGCAGGACCTCTGAAAAGAACTGCAAGGTTTTTCTGCTAAAGCTGAGTCAGGAAGCCTCTCTTAAATGAGAACACTTGCCACTAGCAAACAGAGCCCACCCAAGAAAGTTCTGCTCTCAATAAGCCATGTTTAACTCTATTATTTTATGTCTAGAGTTACTTTCCATGCTCTCTCAGGCTTTATGTGGATGTTGTTGCCCCATATTGGGTGCACCATTTGTTGACCAAGGTTTCAGTCCCATCTGGTCCTGCAGTTGTTCAGTCCCAAAGAAAACACACAGAGGTCTATACTAATTATAAACTGATTGGCCTCTTAGCTTAGGCTTCTTATTAACTCTTTTTTTTTTATTGAAAAAATTTCAGCCTCCTCCCCGCCTCCCATTTCCCTCCCCTTCCCCCTACTTCTCTCCCCCTCCCCCACTTCTCTCCCCTCCCCCCACTCCTCTCGTCCTCCCCCCACTCCTCTACTCCTCCCCCCACTCCTCTCCTCATTGCCCAACTCCTCTCCCCCTCCCTCTCCAGTTCAAAGAGCAGTCAGTGTTCCCTGCCCTGTGGGAAGTCCAAGGTCCTCCCCCCTCCGTCCATGTCTAGGAAGGTGAGCATCCAAACAGGCTAGGCTTCCACAAAGTCAGTTCATGCAGTAGGATCAAAACCCAGTGCCATTGTCCTTGGCTTCTCATCAGCCCTCATTGTCCACCATGTTCAGAGAGTCCGGTTTTATCCCATGCTTTTTCAGTCCCAGTCCAGCTGGCCTTGGTGAGCTCCTTATATTAGCCCATAATTCTTGTCTGTGTTAGCCACATAGTTTGGTATCTTTTTTGGCAAGGCAGTCACATCTTGCTTCTTCTGTGGCTGAGTAATGACTGCAGACTGACTTTTCCCAAAATTCTCTTATTCTCATTGCCATGTATCTACTTCCTGCTTGGTCTCTCTGCCTATACTTCCTGCCTGGCTACTGGCCAATTAGCATTTATTTAAAATGCAAGCAACAGGATGCAGACCACTGTCTCACAGTATTCATACTCTTTTTTACTCTCCAATTAACACAAACCATCTGTTCAGAAACTACATTGATCTAGAATCTTCACAGTTCACTCTGTTTTTCAACTACAAATACATTATATATCATTTTATATATTATAAATCATTTTAATCTGGGAGGTTTTAAATCATGGTATCTTTTTATAGCTCTGTTTCACATGACGTACATAGAGCTTCCAGAGTGTTACATAAGCACCTTGAGCATTAGCCCATTACTTCATTTATTATATCTCTTTTGTACCTAACTTCTACTGTATTTCAGTGACAACATGTGTCTCTCCAATGTCTATAATCACACAACACATTTTATGAAATCTTTTTTATGATCACTTCAGTTTTATTTTTAATATTACTTACATATATATATATGTAAGTCCAGACTATATATATATAGTCTCTTCTATGAAGCAAAGGTAAGCCTAGAACCCAGGAAAACCTGTACATGATCAGTTTCTTCATCCATTTAGTATTGATACAGTGAGTAAGAAAAGCATATATTTGTTAAGTAAAAATATTCAAAATCAAACACTTGACAGATCAAGGAAACCCAGAGGAACTGGGGTGGGGAGCAAGGGAGCAGTTTGGAGAAGGATTTCTGAAACCAAAGGAGTTGAAGCCACCATGAGAACACAGGCCACAGAATCAATTAAGCATGCCTCATATAGGATTACAGAGATGGAAGCCACAATCACAGAGCCTGAATGGGTTTGAGCTAGGTCCTCTGCATGTACCTCATGGTTGTGTAATGGGCGCTCTTATAGGACTCCTAACTGTGGGAGTTGGGGTTGACTCTTACTCTTTTGCCTGCTCCTTGGATCATTTTTCTTCTACTAGGTTGCCCTATTCATCCTTGCAATGAAGGTTTGTGCCTAGTCTTATTATAAATTGTTATGCAGTGTTGGGTTGATATCCCTGAGAGGCCTGCTTTTTTTAAAAGGAAAACAGAAGGGGAGTGGATGAGTGGGGAGGGGAAGTGGCCAGGAGGAGGACTGGGAAGAGGAGAAGGAGGGGAAAATGCATTTCAGATGCAAAGCATGAGAGAATAAAAGAAAAAAAAATCACTTGATGAAAGTTTATGATGAAATGTTGCAATGTAATTTTAAAGCTTTATGTAGTTGCTCCCTTTGTCTTCAATGCAGTTATCCTACATGGCTTCAAGTGCCTATTTCTCAACGTTTCATATTGAAATACATGCTTTGTTACATTTTTTATTATGATTTAGCAGCCCAATTCAACAAAAACCTTTAAAAGATCATTACTTCTATCTTGGGATTTTACTTTAATGCCTGTGTTGAAAAAGTTTGAACCTGTCCAAGGTCATAGCTTGTAGTTCAGTATATTAGTCTTAAAAGATGATCTTTGATATATCAGAACATTTAACTGGGCACTAAAATAAAAATTTTGGTATTTTTCTGTATAGTTGTAAGATAAGAAAAGTTCTATCAAATGGGAAGCTAATATTCATGCTATCAAACACATATTAAGGCTATGAAGATCAAGAATGTATGTATTTTCCACACTTGCTTCTGTGGCTTTTGTCAAGTCATTAAACAGGTTTAGACCAGTTTTATTAAATATTTTGGTTTACCCATCTGAGACTGTGAGTGGAAAATATGGACTTTGCCTTTGCCAAACACCCCCTCTGTGGTGCTTTGTGCTCTGCTAAAGGAAATGGTTAAAAAGGCTTTCTGAAAGACAACACCAGCTGCTTTCAGTAAACTGCTTCCTGAAAGGGAGACCTTAGAGTCTCCAAAATGCTAATGAATGCTTCTCTTACCCCAAAGAAAACTGTATTTGAAAATTCCTATATATTACATTTTGTTTCAAGAAAGCCCCAATTTATTCTATGATAACCAAAGGACATAACTTTTTCCACCAAAAAGGCCTGCTTGACCTTTCATCACACTGAACTTACAGATCTCATTCACTCATGTGATCTTTCAGCTTTGAAAAATTTGCACCATCTTTTAACAACTGAAAGAATTGGTGATTATCCACACCAATCCTGAGTAATTTGGGGCTAGACACCAAAAAAAAAAATAATAACCTTTAAAATAAAAAGATTTAAAAAGGATCAAGAACTTAAAATAACCTTTAAAATCAAAGGATTCAAAAGGGATCAAGGACTTACCGTCAAATATAACATTTAAAATGCAAATTAGCAACATTGTCTGCATAAATCACACCCAGGGGTTGATTTTATAAGTTGGGGAGATAGCGGAAGCATTTTTTGGCCCCTATGGTGCTATACACCATGCTGGAGCACTAATTTCCTCAATGGTACCCCTGTGGCCAGAGGAGTTAGTGCTCTGTTCAACATACTGAATTCGGTTCCAGGATGTAATTTACACACTGGGATAATCTGGAGGAACATAGCGTTTTTTCCTCCCGTCCAAATCTATAAAAATTTGAATGATTCACAAAGGATAAATTACCAAGCTGTACAGACTAACAATCAACACTTTAGTGAAGAACCTTAAAGACTTTTTTTTTAAAATGGCTTTGCAGCTTTTAAAGACACATAAAATAGAATACTATATTTAAGTGAGATTTGGTAATTTAAGAAGAACCAACTTATTTTATTATGTATGCTAGATCCAAGGGGAATAGACTGAAGTTTGGCTTTTATTTAATGATATTATTATTAATGTTAATAATATTTAATTTGAGAGTAGATTTCTGTCTATTTATAGCAGGAAGACCTTTAGAAAGTTAGTGGTTTACATTGAGTTGGTTAGCCCTTTTCTGAATTCTATAATATGGAAAAGATATAAATGTAAAAGAAAATTTAATTTGGTTGTGTTTTTTCCCCCTTTACTACACCAGTTATTATAAAAGAGGTGGAAATTAAAATGTGGTTTCTACTGAAGGACAGATTTTTAAGAAGGTGGATTTTCTCTTGTTTTCATCTTATCGACGCTGAGACACACTGTGACTTCCCATCTTTAACAGTAGTTCAGTAGTGTAGGAACATCAAATACCAAGCCGAGCTCTTTTGACTGTGGTTTGTCAAAAGAGAAAAAGCTTACACAGTATGGAAAGGACTTGCTGATGATTCCGATTTGCCTTTTAGAAGAAGGACACTCCAGACAACATTTTGTCCACCACCACTGGTAAAAATTTTAAGAAACATTTCTCTCTATGGATATGTTCTTCAATATTTAATGGATGCAATGATGATTTGTTTAAAAACACTATCTGCATAGCACTTTTCTTATCTTCCCTTGAAAACAAATAAATAAGCAAAATTCAAAGAGCAAACAACAAAACACCTTAAGAGTCTCATCTCATGATAAAAGCCCTGAAGAAACAAGGAATAGAAGGAACCCATCTCAACATAATATAGGTTATATATAAAACCACCAATAGCCAGCATTGTACTTAGTGGGCAAAAATAACAAAGCATTTCCTCTAAAATATGGAATATGTCAAGAGTCTCTATCTTCACTCTTATTCAGCATAGAACTTAAAGGCATAGGTATTAAGACAAGTGAAAGAAAGAAAAGGGATAGAGATACAAAAGTGACAGGAAAGAGGTCATAGAACCCTCACTGCATACAATAGAATTCAGTATAAGAAACCCTCAAGGTTCAACCAGGAAACTCTTATAACCAATCAACACAAAAGCAAAGTTACAGGACACAAAGTAAAACACAAAAATCAGTAGCCTTCTTAAATACCAATGACAAACATATTGGAAAATAAATTAGAGAAACAATCCTATTCATAACAGCTTCAGCAAACACACAACCAAACTTGAACTATACCTTACCAAGGAAGTAGAAGATTTACGTAACAAAAACTCTAAAACACTGAAGAAAAAAATTGAAGAAGATCTAGAAGATGGGATGTTCTTTTATGCTCATGAATGGAGAACTATTATGGTAAAGATGTTTATCTAATTAAAATCAATATACAGATTCAATGCAATTCCTACCAAAATTCTCATGTCACTGTTCATAATATATATATATTATATTTCATAATACATAGAAATATAACAAAAATTCAGGTGGAATTGCAAACAGGCACAGATAGGCAAAACAATTGCAAGTGAAAAGATTAATTATGGAACTATCACCATTCCTGATTTCAAGTTATAATACAGAACCTAACTAAGCAAAACCAGCATTGTTCTGGCACAAGAGAGACATCTAGACCAATAAAATAGAATAGAGGGCTCAGGTATAAACAGGCAGGTATAAACCCATGCAGCTTTAGTCAGCTGATTTTTGACCCAGGTGCCAACAGTGTTCAGTAGGGAACCACTAAGCAGGTGGTTCTGAGAAAATTGGAATCCAAATGTAAAACCAAAAAGCTACATCCTTGTCTCTCACCCCATATAAAAATCAACCCTGCATAAAGCAAAGACCATAATGTAAGTCCAGAAATTTTGAAACAGTAGAGGGAAAACATTTCAAGATGTAAGCATAGGCAATGACTTTTTGAATAGGTTCCAGTTCTCAGGCAATAGTGACAGCAGGTGACAGACGAGACCCCATGAGATTAAAAAAGCTTGTGTGTCAGAACACACATGGCTCTGCCCCAGCTCCTTTCATACATATTATGGTTCCCAGTTCTGTGCTTTTATGGGATTCCTTAGTATGCAAATGAGTAGGTCTCCGTTTCTTGAGCCTTCTTTTTGGTTCTTTTCATTCTGTTCTTTGGTTTTTCAATTCCATTATGTTCCTTTTTTTTTACTCATTTTATTTTATTACTATTCCTTAGACACCCATTTGTTTTCTTATGAGAGACAAAAAAGGAGTAGATCTGCATGGGAGGAAAGGTGAGGAAGAGCTGGGAGGAGTAGATGGGAGAGAAAACCACAATCAATGTACATTATGTTGGAAAGAATCTATTTTCAATAAAAGGAGGAAATTACACAAAAGCCTGGGTACAGTCAAGGAAACCGCCAAGTGCAGAGACAGCCTGCATGGAAGAGAAACTGTCAATCATACATCTGCTAGGAATAATATTTAGGTATATAAAGAGCTAAAATACAAACTAACAAGGAATCTGAGAATCTCTGGTAGATACATAGACTTTTGAAATGAGCAAAAGTCTCAAAAGATCAAGAATAAACATCAACAAACACGAACAATACTTAACTTCATTAGCCACAGAAGCTGGGGATTATCACAACCTTGAGGTTCCTGCAGCGGTCAGGTAGGCAGAATGAGACTCATTAAGACAATAAATAAATTCTGGTGAAGATGTGGGCAGCAGGTGACCCCTCTATACTAATAGAGGGAAGAACAACTAGTTTAGCCAGTAGAAAAATGAGAATGCATGCCCCTCAGAACTCTACATATAGAGCTACTATATAGATCTACTATATACAGCAACATTATCACTGTTGGGTATCTATCCGAATATTCGAAGTCAAAACATCACAGAGATACTCGCACTGACAGCCCTTCTCATGATAGCTAAGCTGTGGAAGCAAGCTAGGTATCTGTTCACAGAGGAACAGCTGAAGAAAATATATGTGTGTATATCTATGTGTTTATACATGCAGATGTATACACATATATGGAATGATTTTAAGGCATAAAAAGGACAAAATTGTTATCTGTGGGAAAATGGGTACAATTGGAGAAAATTAAGCATTTTAAGGCAATCTCAGAAAGGCAAATATCGAATGATTTATTCTTATTTGCTACTCCTAGATTGTATAGAGAGACATAAAATTGTATAAATGCCATATATATTTTATGTAGGTATATTTATGTACATATTAAATATACATAAAATAGTTTACATTTATATATTGCATATATATACATAAAATAGAAGCAATGTTATTTAGGTCAATAAACAGGAATAACACAAGAGGAAATGGGTAACGAAGGAAGAGTTTGCAAGTCTTGGCTGAAATATGATCTAAGTATATTATCTGCCTGGATGGAAATATCCTTATCTAAACTACTGCACTGTATAAGGAATACATACCAATTTGAAACATATTATGGATATTTAATGTTATGACTGTATCTGAAAATATTCTGCAATTCAGTCTTAGACTCTGGTATTCAAATAAAGAGTAAAACCAGAAAACAAACAAATGGGTACTGTGTTTTATTTCTATTTTATAAAAAAATAAGGGCATAAAGGGCACTTAATAGGCAATTTGTCTGATAACTTTACTATGCTGTCTAAATGCGATGATGTACTAGGACATTTATCTTTTCCTGTGCCTCTCTGTTTCTGGGAAGGCTGTGCTGAGTGAGTTTTTCTGACAAATGAACAGAAAGCTCCCACAGTTACTTTGTGGTACAAATAACCCAATTGAGAATCTCCCTAGAGATCACTGCTAGAGTTGCCTGCTGTGTCCCTAATGAACTATTCATTGT
This sequence comes from Microtus oregoni, assembly GCF_018167655.1. Taxonomy (NCBI): domain Eukaryota; kingdom Metazoa; phylum Chordata; class Mammalia; order Rodentia; family Cricetidae; genus Microtus; species Microtus oregoni. Next base: position 2,049,701 of record NW_024544709.1, on the reverse strand, counting down.
TAGAACACCACACCGAGCATGACAATCACACGTTCGGGGTGGCCTTTCTTTTCTTTATTTCAGGTTCTCCCTTTTCCCAAATCCTGACAGTGAAAGTCTAGTTTACATGAAGTAAAGAACTTAGCTACACCGATGTCTATGAACCCAGGAGAAGGATTTTATTATTCATGTACAACTTGGGAGAGACACACCAGCATGCTGTAGAGTGCGGTGGTTACTAACAGTAGTTTCATGATTTCAAAAGTGACCCTAGTGTTTTACCACTGTGGCTAACCAGAGGAAAATATTTGTTCTATGGGTTCCCGTGCTTTCTAACCAGGACTTAAGGTGATGTTTGGTGACTTTTATTTTCTTCTGTCACATAGCTTATGGTTTTAAACTTCTTTGTATTTATCGATGAATAAGCTAGATTCAGGTCCCCAGAGAACCTACCGTGAATACCTGATAACGCCTTACTATTAGAAACCGATAGCTAAGGCATTGTAGACAGGTCAAGCAGTAAACTGGCTGGACTAAAATAAAATACAGGTTGCCAGAAAATATACTTAGAAAATGATACGTCGATGTTAGTAGAGTAAATGAAATACATTACTGTGTTATACTGAACCGTCTAAAATACTCCATTCTGGCTAGAGGGCTGTCCTCTACCTGATCTGCCATTCTGCTACAGTGTATATTTGAACCATAAATCCTTTAACTGTATTTGATACACATGGTTTAATAGAAACTCAAACGTGTTACTTCTGATCTTATCTGGCTGAAATACCTGTTTTTCTAGACAAATGGTTCCCCGCGTTGCATTTCTTTATTGTTTTACTCTTATTGATTCAGATTTCTTGTTTCAATTAAATCACATAAACAAAATTCTTCATTTTATCATTGGTTTCCATTTAGGCAAAGGGTTCTACATGAAATGTTGCAATTTTCCAGTGTTACAGGAGACTTTTCAGGGGATACAAGTGAGGTGGTGTGGCATAGGCAACTGCAGGAATTGAGGTCTGTGGGGGCTATCAGAATCCAAAAATACCTGGCTACACTATATGAGTAGTTGTTAAAGTGCTGATTTATTAACTCTTTTTTTTGGTAAACATTGGAATCCAGAGATTTTTCTGACATATTCATTTAGAAGGCTGTAGTGTTGAAAGCATGTTTAAAGTATTCAAAGCCTATCGAGCACAGTAGGCACAGTTAACACCACAGAAGGGCAAACCACTGGCTATGAGACGGATGTGTTAGAAAGTAGTGAGCATGAACACAATGTAACATCTATATCCAACTCCCAATTTACAAGGATAAGAGAACACAGCACCTCATTCAGCCACACCATAGGGATGCAATCAGAGCAATACAGACCAAAGGGAACTACAGGAACAACAACTCAATTTCCCCAAGAAATAACACCAGGAAAAAATAGGAGGGTTATAGACACAACAAGACTTGAAACATGCATTAACCAACAGCTATGTGCAGTTTTAAAACATTAATGAGATGCTGATTGGGTATTTATAGCAAGATATTATAGATATTTTCATGTGATTGTGTTAAAAACCCACTCATGTTTGAAGATACATTAAATTCATATATAAAATATTAGAAATAACCATTCTGTCTATTTAAACTCATAAATGCTACTAATTTATAATTATTATAATTATTACTTTTCACCATCCAAGCTAGAGTATTTTAATTATATATAAGAGATATATGTTATGTATTGTAAGAGTATATAGAAATAATGTGCAGGTCAGAAGTTGATATCAAGTGTCCCCCTCCCTCAGCTGCTCTCCACCTTATATTTTGAGATAAGGTCTTTTACTGAACCAGGGGCTTATTATATGAGATATACTGTGTGTGGACTGCCTGGCTAATAAGCGTCTGGGGTCCATATGTCTCTCCTCACACTGTACCCTACTGTATTGTTATAGAAATATGCATTGCTGTTGGATTTGAATGTGAATATTGGGAATGATAACTTACCCACTAAGCCATCTCTTTGGCTCCAGAATCACTGATCTTAGAGACCCAAGTAATGTTATTCCTTCACAGCCCGTGGAGCCCTCCTGCATGAACAGTGACCATGCACTGACTGGCACAGTGCTCTGGAGTTCTGGTGCCTTTGCCTATGCCCTCCTTGTTAGTCAATGAAGCACAGAGATAGATAGAAGTTAATGATGGCAGTAGATGACATATCAAACTTTCCTCAATGATTTCTTATTATTTCTACCATCTCTTTTTGATGATTCGAAATTCTGAGAATAAAGGATAGAAACACAAAATCTGAAACAATCTCCCCTAACAATTTGCCGTCCTCCGACAATGCCACTAATTATGCCCCTTGAATCCCACTACACCTCCAGGAGGAGAGCCATTTCTCTAACAAAAGAGGTCACCGACCAAAATGAAAGGGTTTGAAAAAAATATTGCTCTTCTACTCTAAGGAGCTCTTTCAGGAAATATGTCTGTATACTACTTTAGTATGTTATTTTGAAAGCAAGTCTGAAAATCAAAGTGTTCCTACTCAGGTGGAGTCTGCTAAACAATAATCCCATATTATGTCACAAATGTTATGGCAATTTAAGTTCCTACAAAGAAATAGCTTTGTGTTGAATATTAGAATCATTAAAAAATAAAATATTTACAGTCAATCAAGGAAGGCTCTCCTACGAAACCCCTGGGTTTGAGCTCAGCTGTGATTGACAGCTAGAAAAAGAATGAAACGAAGCCTCAGCCAATATTACCTAGGCAGTGTGTTTCATAGTACAAAGCAAGAAAACCCATTTGTCCTGGAGCACATGGGAAAGCCTTTGCTTCTCTGGCCCTCATTGGGTTCCTGCCTCTTAGCTCACACAGGCTCTGACTCTGCTGTTGCTCACTCATGCCAGAGATGCCCTTGTTTTCTACTCAGTAAGGGATTTGTCTGCTACTTCTGCACAAATTGAATTACATAATTATCTGTGTAACATGCCCAAGGTTTTTTCTAATTCTTAAAAAAAAAGACTTATTCAGTGATATTAAAGTTCAGGGGAAAGATATGTCTGGAAAATATTGAAATGTCATGTGATTATCAGGTTCTCGTGGCCTGATTCTACCAGTAAATGGACTTCCAATTTATGTGCTATATGCTAAACCTAAGTACGCATTTAAGCACAGGGTTCTGTTAGTCAGAGAACTCATTCTTCTATGGTTAATTATTTATATTTATTTTTGCTTGCAATCTCCTGTTGGGTGAGTACTATGAGTTAATTGCCAGGTTGTCAGGAACAATTCGATACCTTCACAACTGGAAGTGCCAGTGTCCAATAACATTCCTCTAAGGAGGTGCCCAAGGGCAACAAGCACAACCTCAGTGTCTTTCTCTTAGTCTTTTCATGCCCAGGGAACCAGGTAAACAGAAAGAAGGATGGCCATGCTCAGCTTACCAAAATGAGATCTTCCCATTGGGGATACGTGAGGAAAACACACCAACATTTGAAACATTTTAGGAAAGTGCTTAAAGTGCAAAACATTTCAAATACCAAAGGTTGGAGTACAACCCCTGCTTACCTCTGCTCACAAGACATTTTTCAGAGATATAAGGATTTTTGGGGTGTGTATTTTTGAAAGATGTTTAACCTTTGGTACATTCATAGAACATATAGAACAAAGACCATAATGGTTATAGAGTTTATCGACAATGAACAAAGAGATTTACACTCCAGAGCAGGAAGCCAGAGCCAAGCAGAGTATGAATGCCTACACTAAATGTACACTAAAGAAACACCGCACACCTCAATGACTAAGGCTAACCTACAGAGTACTATCACCACATGCAACTCTTCCACTGGTCCTATTCTTTATGTCTTTTAACTCCCAACCTGTCACCTTCTCAACAAATTTCAAACTGAGTTTAGGGAGTTTTCCAAGTTCACTGTTTACAAAAGAAAACTCTGCCAGCCTATCAAAGCTTTTTGTCTATGGTACTGTCAGTGCCTGGAATGCAGGAATCTTGGTGTTGAGGAGGACAGTGTCTTCAATTAGAGATAAGTCCCCAGAGGACAAGGTATATGATCTCATTCAAGTTTTTGTACCAACCCTAAAAGGACAGTAATTACTATGATATAATTTTCCAACTGAAACAACGAAGGTTAGAAGTTAGTTTACATAATATCATACAGCTTGGTGTTGATAGCATTGACTCCAGTTCAGACTGCACACCTGAGTTCTTTGTTTGCATTGTGCTTCCCTAAAGAAGATGGCGTGTGTGTGTGTGTGTGTGTGTGTGTGTGTGTAAAAATTCACTGTAGCAACCAACCTGATAGAGACAGTGGGGATTTTGGAAATATACATACATACATATACATACATACATACAAACATACATGTTCATAACACAGAGACATTATATAACATATTTATATGTAAATATATAATGTATATGTGCATGTGTTTGTGTGCATGTTAGTGTGTGTCCTTGCTGTTTTCTAGAGATAAGCAGAACAGAAAAGATGTTCATCCCTTCTCAGGTGTTTAGCAAAGACCTGATCCTGATGCCTAAGGGAGTTAACAGAGCTTCTTTTGGACATTTAATCTAAAATATGTAAAAGGAAATTTAAAAGAGATCTTATGCCTAAAAAGACATGGCACAGATTTACCTGGATTCAACTCTCTTTGTACATAGCTTGCAGGACATATGGATAGAGAAGCAACCATTTCTAAGTTGTGCCAAAATGTTGTTATATTAAAAGGTTAAATTCATTTTTAGGTTCAGGTGGGGGAAAATTTGGTGTGTATAGTAGAAAACGTAACAGGTCTCAATAAAATGCATAAATATGTCAAGTTGGGATACATAAAAAACTTTTTCCACAGAAACTCCTCCCCCATTCTGTACAAGCTACCTTCTGTAATTTTTATGTCTTGGAATTTCCCTCATATTTCATGCATAACATCTGCAATTCCTGTTCTGAAGGAAGCTATGTGGGGGAATTTTCTGAAAATACTCTCAGATGAAGCTTTTAAAGATGAAAATGAAACTATTGCTTTGATGCTACAGCTGACAGTCAGTCGTGCTTGTGTTTATGACTTAAGGTTATTCAAGAGTCCCCTAGAAGCACAGGGGCAAACTGGGGACACAGTTGCATAGTCTGGGGTAGACTGTATGGTCTGCAAAGAGCAGCTCTGAGAACTCCCCAATGTCAGAGAATGGTGGAAGCATGTTTAATCAGTATGACCAAAGGGAGGCATAGCATGGAATGCTAGAAGTCCTTTCAAATAGGCCAAAAGCAAACAAATTTCTTCTTTTTTGTTTCTGCTGAGAAGCAGAATCTTACGGAATTCGCATTTATTTTTCTGTTGGTTCACATTCCTCTTGGCTCTTATTTCTTCACTTGACCATCCAGTATCTGTGAGAACCGAACAGCAATACTGATTTATCTCCCTCACTTTAGAAGCAGCAGAAAGGTTTCTTAGGATAATTTCCCTCACTGAGTGTAACTCTTTTATCTATTACTTCAGACCAAACCAAATTAACAGAAGTAAGATGACTAAATAAGGTACTCCAATCACCCATGTTAGCATAAAATGACAATTGTATAAGAAAGTTGTGGACATGAGTGGAAAGGGCAACAATGAGCATGATTTTCTATTATAGTCTTTAGCGGGAGTTCAAAGTAGAAAGAATGTCTGAACTCTTCAGGATTTCCCATTATTAAAGTTCTTTCTCTCTTAACATAGTAAGCTATTCCAGGAGCACAGCCTCATCACCTTTGGGTGAAGCAAGACAGAAGAAAACTAAACAGAAAATAAAGATGGATAGCAGGTGGGAAAATACAAAAACATTTCTTACCAATTATTAAATATTACCATGGTCAAACTCTTTCAATAAAACCTAAACTTGAATTCAATATAATACAAATAAATTCACTATGCCATGGAAAATTATACCAAAATATATTTTCATTTTATTTTAATAGTTTATTCTTATTACTTTAAATTATGTGTATGTGTGAGTGTGTGTGTGTGTCTGTGTGTCCCAATGAGTGTGAACATGTGAGTATAGGTGCCTGTGGAATCCAGACATGTTGGATCCCCTGGAACTGGCATTGCAGGTGGCTGTGAGCAACATGATGTAGATGAACTGAACTCAGGTCCTTTGGAAGATCAATAAGTCCTCTTACACACTGAGCTATCTCTCCAGACCCTGGTTGCTATTTTCATTACTTCATACCATGAAACTTTGATGAATCTTCCGCACAGGTTTATCCCATAACCAGTATAAGTAAGTACAAGACAACCATTAGTTGACTGAGCAATCATATCTGATTTCATAAAATGTATTTTCATAGGTGAGGAACATGGCCTTATTTATTTATGCAATTTATTTTTTTAAGGACCTACAATGTGTTTGTTACATTGCTTGGTGAAAATAGAAGACCACAATGATCATGAAATGGTATGCTTTAGTGCTAAAAGTAAAAACTCCTGCTGGCATTCACAATAATGCAGGAGTTTTACATACAGTTATTTACTGAACCAGCATTATCACTGTATCAAAAGTGTTATCTAAATTGAGATTCTAGGAAAGTTTTCTGAGAGGCAATAGTTTAGGATGTAATGGATTTTTGAACATGATGACTATTAACCCTCCAATCCATATATACAACAACATGCTGTGTGTATGACAGGTACAAATTAGTGAGCTCCACACTGATATGGCAAAAATTCCTCTGCACCCTTTTCAGTATGTAGGAATAGTGAAATTCAGAACCTACGTTACTTCTGTAACTTATTGTTTGAAATTGAAATTTAGTTGCATGTGATTTTTCTTGATTTGCTAGAAACATTAACTGGCCATATGAATGAAAGGAATCAGGATAGAAGCCACATAACCACATAATTCTCTTATTGGTGCTGAAAAGGGATTGAACAATTATTATAAGTTCCTGTGGTCATTAGGAATAGATAAAACATATCTCAAAATAATTAAGGCTAGATAGTACAAACATTATGCTAAATAGAAAAACTGATATCACTTTCTATAAAATAGGAGATGAGATAAAGATCCTGCTCCTCTCTCTCATTACCTAATCATAATAAAGGCAATATACAGCAAGCCAACAGTTAACATCAAACTAAAAGGAGAGAAACTCACAGCAATTCCACTGAAATAGGAACAAGACAAGGTTGTCCACTCTCTCCATATCTATTCAATATAGTTCTTAAGGTCCTAGCTAGAGTAGTAAGGAACAAAAGGAGATCAAGGAGATACAATTTGGGAAAAAAGAAGTCAAATCTCACTATTTGCTGATGATATGATAGTTTACATAGGCAACCCCAAAATTCTACCAAAGAACTTCTACAACTCATAAACACTTTCAGTAATGTAGCAGAATACAAGATTAACTCAAAAAATCAGTACCCCTCCTTTACACAAAGATAAATGGGTTGAGAAAGAGAACAGAAATCATCACCCTTCACAATAGCCACAAATAGCATAAAATATCTCAGAGTAACTCTAACCAAACAAGTGGAAGACTTGTATGACAATAACTTTAAATCTTTGAAGAAAGAAACTGAAGAAGACTCCAGAAAGTGGATAGATCTTTCATGCTCTTGGGTAGATGGAACTAACATAGTAAAAATGGCATTCTTACAAAAACAATCTACAGATTCAATGTAATGCCTATCAAAATCCTAGCAAAATTCTTCAGAGACCTTGATAGAACAGTACTCAACTTTATATGGAAAAGCAAAAAACCCAGCATAGCCCAAACAATCCTGTACAATAAAAGAACTTCTGGAGATATCTCAATCCCTGACTTCAAATTCTCCTACAGAGCTATAGTACTGAAACTAGCCTAGTATTGGTGTAAAAACAGACAGAAGGACCAATGGAACCAAATCAAAGACCCAGATATTAATTCACACACCAATGAACACCTGATTTTTTACTAAGAAGCAAAAAATATCAACTGGAAAAAAAGAAAGCATATTTAACAAATGGTGCTGGTATCACTGGATATAAACATGTAGAAAAATGAATATAGGTCAATATATATCACCATGCATAAAACTCAAGTCCAAATGGATGAAAGAACTCAACATAAAGCCAGTCACACTGAACCTCATAGAAGAGAAAGTGAGAAGTATATTTGAATGCATTGGCACAAGAGATCACTTCCTAAATATAACCCCAATAGCACAGACACTGAGAGAAGCAATTAATAAATGGGACTTCTTGAAACTGAAAAGCTTCTGTAAAGCAAATTATATGGTCAATAAGACAAAAGGGCAGCCTACAGAATGGGAATAGCTCTTTATCAACCATACATCAGACAGAGGGCTGATCTCCAAAATATACAAAGAACTCAAGAAATTGGTCATCAATAGAAAAAAGAATCCAATAAAAAATGGAGTATAAACCTAAACAGAGAACTCTCAACAGAGGAATCTAAAATGGCTGATGTACACTTAGGGAAATGCTCAAAATCTTTAGCCATTAGAAAAATGCAAATCAAAACAACTCTAAGATTTCTTTCTTACACCTGAAAGAATGGTCAAGATCAAAAATAGTGATGGCAATTTATGTTGGAGAGGTTGTGGGGTATAGGGAACACTTCTGCATTGTTGGTGGGAGTGCAAACTGGTACAGCCCCTTTGGATATCATTGTGGCGATTTCTTGGAAAATTAGGAAACAACTTTCCTCAAGACCCAGTAATACTCCTTTTGTGCATATATGTTGCACAATCATACCACAGGGACATGTGCTCAACTATGTTCATAGCAGCATTGTTTGCCATAGTCAGAACCTGGAAACAACCTAAATGCCCCTCGATCGAAGAATGGATAAGGAAAATGTGGTACATTTATACAATGGAGTACTACACAGTAGAAAACAAATAATGACATCTTGAAATTTGCTGGTAAATGGAGCTAGAAAACATCATACTGAGTGAGGTAACCCAGACCCAGAAAGACAATTATCATATGTACACACTCCTAAGTTATTTTTAAACATAAAGTGAAAAAAAAACAGCCTACAAATCATGATCTCAGAGAACCTGACAGCAATGAGGACTCTAAGAAAAACATACATGAATCTAATATACATGGGAAGTAGAAAAATACAAAACGTCCTGAGTAAATTGGGAGCATGGCAACCATGGGAGAGGGTAGGAGGGAAGGGAGAAGAGAAAAATAATAGCTTAATAAAATCAATAAAAAATACAAACAAAAAGAAAGGAAGAAAAAGCAAAAAAGAAAGACATTTGATAACAAATGTTGGACAGAATGCAAAGAAAGAGGCAACATTTTTTAATGCCAGTGAGAGTATAAATTAAAATAGCCATCTTGGAAATCGTTCTGGAAGTTCTGCAAAAAATTAAAAACAGAACTACCATCCAACCCTGCTATACCAATCCTAGGACTGCACATCCTACCACAGTGCTATTTGCCCATCTCTCTTTTCTGCTTCTGTAGTCATCATTGCAAGGAAAAGGAACCAGCCTAGGTATCCATCAACAGCTGAGTGGATAACTAAGATGTGGTACATATACAAAAGTGAGTATCATTGAGAAATTTATCACAAAGAAAATGAAATCCTAAAGTTTTTAGGTGAATAGACAGACCTGGAAAGTATAATATTAAGTGAGATGGCACAAACTCAGAAAGAAACCAGACCAAAACATTATATTTTCCCTCATATGCTGATGCTAGCTGCAATTTATACATACATATATGTAAATATATATACTTGTAGGTAAAGTTCATACATTAGAAGAGAGACTAAGAAAGAGGTGATAAGAAAGAATGGCATGTAGGTAAACGGACTCCTGAGGCATTTCATGGTGGATATGTGAATTCAACGTTTAGGATATCAAAACAGCAATAACTATTATTGGCATCCCAAAAGAATTCAATATGTGTTATTTCTTTGAGGCAGTGATTGTGAAAATTGGGTGAAGGAATTAGACATGACTAGTCACTGGATATACTTGCCACATTGATCTGTTTAAGAATGATTTTTCCCCCTAGATGTGTTTTTGTATGAAGGGTTTTGTAATCAGATATTATTTTTCATTTTTATTCTTATTAAAATTATGTCAAAGTGTTCTATTTTAGTTTTATATTGTTTATAAAGTGCATTGTTGTACATAAAATAGTTATAAAATGTACAAAATAATGTAAAGAAAAAAACATCACAGAGTAGAGATAATTGGCACTAATCGTTGAAGATTCACAGCAAAACAGGAGATGATGCTTTAAAATAGCATTATACAAACACAACTCAGAACAAAGGCCATTAAATCAGTAGTCATTGCCACTTACTTGAACTGTATTTAAAATATACAGTCGTGTCGAGCTATTTGCCACCATCCAGACTTAAATCCTTTAATTACAGACAGGCTCAGTCCTAGAGTATTTAAATTATTTTCAAGTCTTGCTAATTGGCATTTGCCTAACAAAGCTTTTCTCTGAAAGACAGCAAGCTTTCATTGTGTTTGTGTGTGTGTGTGTGGGGGGGGGTATTTTAAATAAATCTCGAATTCTTAAGCCTAGCATTATTACCCTTCTGTTATTTGGACACTTATTTTCTAGTGATTTTTAGGTTCTCTTTGAGGCTATCATGATTCTATGGAAACAAAAAAGGCAAAGTTAAGATTTATTAGGGCATACATATTGTATATAATTTTGCAATATGCAGGAAAGGAAACAAAATTTGAATTTATATTATCAATGAGCTAGATTCACTACAGTATTTTATTATTACCCAGCAAATATATTAGACAAATACAGAAAATAAATCAAATAGACTTGAGGTCAAAGAAGTGTACTTCTTTCCTTTAAAATTTCTTTCATTACACATGTTCTTGTAATACTATTTTGATTGTTTTCTGTGGACTGGCCTAATGTCATTTGAGAACCTCTTGGGCGATATAAGAAGAGCTCTCATTTTTACACAGCGTTCAAAAAAACATTCACCTTCCAGGAGATTGAACCTAGTCAGTAGAGATTCTGCTTATGTTCCTCAAACAAGGTACCTTTAGAGGCAGCTAAGAGAACAATCCAGAAGGCAATTTGTTGGAGATTTTAATGTTATGGTAATATTTTTCAGATATTAAAATCCTCTGTAGGACTTGTGTTTTTAGTGCACATGGTTTTGGGTAGGACCACAAATCCTCATCTTGTAACAAGCTCCCACATCAAGCTATATGACATATCATGATGGAAGGTGATGTTGAGAAATGAGAAACATCCAGGCTTCCTCACTTTTAGATTATTTTTGTTGTGGCCTCAAAATTCTCCTGAGCTCTATATAGGGAGTGTCTATCAGTCTATCACCACATCTATGCCTGCCTGATCGACTTCCTTCTAGGCACTAAAGAATCCTTGCTGCAGGTGAAACATATGCTTTTCAAGAGTAATTTGGCACTCAACCAGCAATTTCACTTTCTTTTCCTAAGGAGAAAAATATTTTCCTGCAGAGACAGATTTTATTGCTTAGCAATAAGCGAGATGGTTAAAACTAAAGTAACTAATTTCTAGAATGCCAAATTAAAAGACAAAGTAACCCTTGAGCCTTGGGAACAGCTGCCAACGTCAGCACTCCATGGACGGAAATCCAAAAGAGCTGAAGCAGCTTCCTCCCCAGAAACTTAAGTGTTTTCCTCTGTCATGTGGCTCATATTCATTCAGCTGCATTATGATGCTTTCAAAAAATGCTAACATTGTCATTTTGGATAGATTTGTAAACTAGTTCTTAGGAAATTAAATTTTCAGCCTCTAATGACATCAAGCGTCCCCATCTAATATCTTGCTTTGTATAAGAGGCTCTTATCTTCTCTTCATGATGGGGACAGAATGTTGAGTAGTTCTAAGGAGGGTGGGAGTGGGCATCATGCTGATTTGACTATGGTATTAAAGTTTGTGGCCTGGGCTCCTGCTGTTCGGCTTCATCCTTCTCTTGCTCTGGTATGACTTCCTAAACACAGTGATAAAGTGACTGATTCTGTAGAATTTCTTCTCCTTCCCGAACAGATTACAATAGTTTTGACAACTTAAGTTATATTTTTATTTTACAGTTTTGTAAATTTATGAGTGTGGTCAGATGGCACCAGACCAGTGGTTCTCAACCTTCCTAATGATGTGACCGTTTAGTAGAGTTCCTCACATTGTGGTGGTCCCACAACCATAAAATTATTTCGTTGATACTTCATAACTGTAATTTTCCTAGTTACACATAGTAATGTAAATATCTGTTATGCAGATGGTCTTAGGTAACCCCTGTGAAATAGTTATTCGATCCCCAAAGGAGTCACAATACACAGGTTGACAAACAGTTCACTAGTCTAAAATAAAGGGTGTTAGGATACTTTTTTTTTTATTAAAAAGTACTTCTTTATTTTCAGATCATATATAAACAGTCATATTGGTGAGGCTTCATGGATGTAGTTTCTGAATTTTTCTTTTCTTTTCTTTTCTTTTTTGGTACTAAATCTCACAGCAAGTTCTTAGCTCCTCTGGCTCTTAAAGTCTTCCTATCCCATCATAAAATGATACCTGAGACTAGGAGCAAGAGTTTTGTTTTAAAAGTATCAGTTGTGACTTTCTGTAATGGGTTCTGTGTGTTTCCGTGATGCGGGGTGACGACTGTACTTACTTTGATCATCCCTGAGAAATGGGTATATTATTCAAAGAAGGTTCAAAGGGAGAAACATGCCCTCCCTTATTTATGGGCAGGACTTGACATTACATTGTAAGATTAAGTCCCATGGCTTGATGCCTATGATCAGAGAGTGTTTCAAATTGTGCTATTCACATTGTTTTCCTATTGTCCCTATCCTACTTAGTCAAAGTCAGCAAAGACCATAATACTCTTCATCCATGACATCTATTTCTCTTTGTTGCTTCTAACTGACCCACCTACAAAGGAGTCTGCTTTTGAAGTTGTGTCAACTCAGTTAATTCTGGATCATCTCTACCTTTCAACGTCCACTTCATGACTTTTTTGAGACAAAGGCTTACTGTGTATCCCTGGAAGTTCTGAAACACATCATGTAGATCAGGCTGACTACAGAGACCTGCCTATTTCTGGCCTCTTGAGTGGTGGGATTAAAGGCATGCTCACCATACCTGATCAATGTTTGTGATCATATCTGCCAAGACAATTTGCCTTGTAAGGTAAGACTGCACAATAGGGAATTAGAACACAAGCCATTGAGGGTGGGGGGATGGCGCTTAAAGAATTGTGTATCATTACAATGTATGACAGTTATTTTTGAGGATAATTATGACTCAACAGTGGCTATAAAGTAGAACATCTGTCACCTCTCCATGATATTCAAAACAGAAAAGTCTAAAGCAGAATGTGTATATGCACACCCATATGAATGTTTTGTGGAGGCAACTGTTTGATGAACTAAGAGATCTGTGTAAAATTATCAGCACATTATCCATCAGTTGGTCTGAAATATTATAGGTGGTGATAGGATAACATGTTGGAGGAAGGTCGCTTGTTGGTTTCTGACTGCTCAGCCCCTAAATAATCTCATAGAAACTACATTCTTTAAATCATTAGCTCTAGCATCTTATTGACTAACTTTTACATCTTAATTTAACCCATTTCTAGTTATCTGTGTATTACCACAGGGCTGTGGCTTACCTGATAAAGTTCCTTCTGAAGTCTATCTCTGGCGGTGCTACATGGATTTTTCTTGACTCCACCTCCTTTCTCCAAGCATTCAGTTTAGTTTTCCCCACCTAACTAAGTTCTGGCAGTTTCTTTATTCACCAATGGTATTCACAGCATACAGAGGGGACTCCCACATCAATAATAAAGGGATGTGTTAGTACAACACTGTACTTGCATGACTTTTAAATGTTTTATTTGCCCCCAGAGTTTACAAGGATGACTGATTTCAGGAGAAGGGTATTGATTATACAGCAAAATACACTTTTCTTGCCCGTGGCACGCAGGGGAAGGCGAATCTATTCTCTAACCAGTAGGCTGGCAAATAGTAACCATGGGTTACTGCGAGAAACAGGATAAAATGAGTTTCCTATTTATAACATTCTCTTAATTACAAAGTAAGCTATTGAGTACTGTGTAATAAATAAATACACAGTATAACATTAACCTTTTTTTGTTTACTGTGGTTCTAAAGTTGAAGCCAGTCTCCCTAAGGTGGAATGTTTTCAAATGCTGCTTGCTTTTCTTAATGCATAAGCAGAGTGACAAAGAAATGAAATATGAAGCTACTGTAGGTACTATTTCCATTAAAAGTTAATTATAAAACTAAATTTATTCATGTATTCATACATGACTGTAAGATGATTTAAAATGAAGCAATTACTTTGAGATATTCGTTGGTCCTACTTATAAATGCTTCATATTTTATGAATAAATATTTTCTATTTATTTACATTTGAATAATTATTTCATAAAATGATACATTTTAGGACTGCAATCTTCATAGTATTGATTTACCACATTCTTAATAAGAATGACTTTGGTTTTCATTTAAATATTATTTTAATATTCTTGTGATTAATTTTATGATTTGAAATAAAATATATATATAAACTTCTATTATACTAGATTTTATTATTTTTACATAAATTTATTTAGATATTTTCATTATTAAGAGGTATATATAAATAGTTTAATAGCAGTGTACTTTCAAGTCTATCACGCAACAAAATATTCAACATAGCGAAGTATTTTAGCTTAAGATATTTGCAATTTAACAACAACAACACCAAATTCTTTTGAATAAGCATTTTTAATAGTACATGATTTCTGATAGAGATTTTAATTGTAAATTACTAAAACGTTATTGATAGGAATCACATGAAAGTGCATACTGTCAAACAAAATAGAACTATGAAATAAACTAATTTTGTGGCCAAAAATGCCTACACAACACTGAAAATAACGTGACTAGTCTCTAGGATTACAAGTTACTAATATTGGGCATATAATTAACAGAGGAAAGACACTTCAAAGCAGCTTTCAGATTATAGTTTAGAATATTAAATATTGAGTTCTGTTACCACTTTATATCACAGGCACATAATTCAAGCAATATTTATGTAATTTCCCCCCAGTTTTTGAAGTTTCAGTAAACATATTTACCACAAAATGCATATTTATCAAAAATGTGCTTATGAAATGAATGTAATTATGAACAAATTAAGACTTCTCATTGGCACGAAGCACCAAAAACAGAAAACTATTCGGGATGCAGTGTATAATTGGATGAGTGAATATATTATGGGACAGTTGTTGTGGGAGCAAGTATATTGAGGTGAACATGGTTAAGGACATACATGACAGGGCTGATAATATAGCACTGGGCATATCTGGGTAACTCAAGAGTTTACAGAGCAAGATTCTGATAGAATAGATACAAAACAGATATCGAATTTTAAAATTTGTGACCCAAGTCTCTTTTTATGGATTAGTAGCATGCCAGATATATGAACTATAAATATAAATGTTGACACAACTTTGTTTTCTTTATACATAATACATATACATACACAAGCACACAAATATGCATATATACATATATGTATGTATACATATATGTATACACATGTATGTGTGTGTGTGTTTGTGTGTGTGTGTGTTGTGTGTGTGTGTGTAACTGACAATTTCTACAGGGGAAAAGAACACTGTATATCCTAAAGGATAGTAGCAAGGAAAAGACGCTTGGATTATGAAGGGTAGTAAAGTTACAAATGGTAACTTTAAAGAAAGTTGAAAGCTGCATGGGAGGAATGCTCAGTGCACAAGCAGAGAAGCCCAAGAGTATAAACAAGAATTGAGCGATGACTGTGCAGTCACTGGTTCACAGCTGCACCCAGCTGCAAAAGGGCTAGGACTCAACTACCATATCTTGCACCTCAGACTTTGTTCAACATGGTTAAAAATCACAACGGATGTTTTGGTGCCAGACAGGTCAGGAAATTCTAGAAAAAAGACATGCACAGAGGGGATGAACAGTGACTTGAATGTCTTGTTCTAATGAAATGTGGGTAGCAACTGATGGGGAAAAGAACAGCAATACAGTAAGACGAGAAAGCCTGGAAAGAAATGGTGGATAGAAAATTGGGCTGCTTACTGTTACTAACTGAAATAGCCTATGTGAAAATGGCAGTTTGGAGACACATTGGAAAAGACACCCAGTGTGCTCTGAATGGTTGACTGAAGTGGAAATTAGGATTGCTGGGACCACCGCATTAAATGTAGTTACTGGGTGACTGGACGTCTGAATCTTATGCTAAGGAGGGAGACCCGAATAAAGACAGCAATCCGAGCAAGTCATCATTGAACCTGTGAGAACTGGATGAAACTACACAGTGAGAACCTCTCTATTAAAAGAGGAACTCAGATATTTAAAGAGGGAGCAGATGAAGAGCTGTGAACGGGAGAAATGGCTTAAAACACCAAGAGGAGAGCCCAAGAGCCAGCCTGCGGGTGGGAGGCCGATGTCACTCATTCCAGGGACATTTTGTAGGCACCAAAGACTAAAGCAGTCGCCTTCAGAGTGGCCCATCGTTTCCTTGGTTATTAGTTGATGATTAGTCATGAAGGGCAGGCAATCAGTTTCCTCTTGAGAGCAAAACTGTTTGCTCAGATTATTATTTTTTTTTTAAGCTGTGAGTTGTGGGTTGCTAGTCATCTCTACCCTGGTATTTCAGCCTGCACTTCAGCAATTTTACGAAATCATCCCCAAATGCTAGTGTTCAAAATCACATCCACCATTCTACACACCTATTGACTCATTGGATGTAACCGAGGTAATGAGAGGGGTCGGCGACTTCATGCACCTTTCTCTAAGCACAGCAGAAATGGGTTAAAGGCCTTGACAACAACAGCTGTGGGTGACTGCTTCTCTTGACTCACTCAGAGCGTTTTCAGAAAGCAAACGCAGTGTTGACTATATCTAGGTGT
The DNA here is from genome assembly GCF_018167655.1 of Microtus oregoni. Lineage (NCBI taxonomy): Eukaryota > Metazoa > Chordata > Mammalia > Rodentia > Cricetidae > Microtus > Microtus oregoni. The sequence continues at coordinate 2,032,767 of NW_024544709.1, read as the reverse complement.
GTTCTTTCATTTTCTGCTTTTATTTACACCGGAGGCATCCTGTTTTTCTCTGATTTCTTGTAACAGTGTCACACTGCCTTTCAAAAGGGGCTCATGTTATGCAATAATTCTGTGTGGGACTAACCTTCTAACTTCAAATAAAAATAAACTTTAAACAATCGGTATCAAGGAAAATATGAGTAATCTTTCTATTGCTCCATAGAAAATCTTGTTTTCAAATCTGACAATGTATGAAGAGGCAACCAAAGCATACGCAGACAAGCAAACAGGTAAACAGACAGAAATATTAGAATTTTTCTGCATTTTGTGATTGATGGTATTTAACAATTAAGAAATATCTGATTAGCTATGATGTGCTTATTTCTTATTTTTATTATGGTAGGAACATCTTAACTTGAACTTTTTTCCTCTTGAAAAAGTTGTAAAGTGTCCAGTACAACAGTGCAATTGTAGACACGAACAGGCCAGGAGTTAACTTGCGTTACTGAAATTTTGTATCTGTTGACGGGTTGGATGACTAGAGCACCTAAAGTTTGCAGTTTGAAGCCTTTTTCCTAGAGTATTACAACTGGGAGAAGAGGGATCTCTAAGAGGTGGAGCCTAACAGGAGGTCTTCCAATTAGTAAGGTGCATTTTTAATTGATTTTCTTGAGTTACACATTTTTCTCTGCTCCCCTCCCTTCCTCTCTTCTCCCCTTTAACTCTCTCCCATTGTCCCCATGCTCCCAATTTACTCAGGAGACCTTGTCTTTTTCTATTTCCCATGTAGATTAGATCCATGTATGTCTCTCCTCGGGTTCTCATTGTTGGCTAGGTTCTCTGGGATTGTGATATGTAGGCAGGTTTTCTTTGCTTTATATTTTAAAACCACTTATGAGTGAGTACATATGATACTTGTCTTTCTGGATCTGGGTTACCTCACTCAATATGATGTTTATTTTTATTACTCTTTCCTTTATATCATCTCCAAATATTTCTCTTGGTTGTCAATAATTGTTAAATGCCAGACTGGATGGGTAAGAGTCCAAGAGTTCTCAGCCCTACACAAAGAATTATAGGCAACTGAGTATTACTAGATGCAGGAAAGGTGGCCCTCCCCAGAGAAGAGCACACCAAAAAGATGTTCAGCTCCAAACAGTCAACCCTGACAACATACATATAAATAACATTTAATGGCCCCAACAAGTTACGTTCTGGAATATACATGTATGTATAAATACATATATGCATGCAATAATAATTAATGAAAAAAGAGGACACAAATCAGAAAGAGTGAATAGGGATACATAGAAGGCCTTTGAGGAAGAAAGAAACATAATTAGTAACAATCTCAAAAATAAAAAGAAAAGAAAAAATAGCACTCTTCATGTGTCTATCTTTCCTTTTAGTATGTAATCTACATTTATTTCTTAAACACAAAGAGACTAGAAACTGAAAAGAACAAAGAGGCAAAAATGCCATCCAGCCCTCGTTCAGCATTGTCTCTATCAGACCTGGTAATGTCTCTGAAGAACTTTTGCTAAGTAGACAAGGGATTATCTATAGAAATGAAGGCTATTCTCTGCTAGAGAGGACCAAAGATGAGCTCTCCACTATGGAGGAAAAACAAGGAGACCTCATGCTTGAGTTGGTAACTTTCATCTACAGATCTTTAAGAGCATTCTCTGAATACATCAGAAATAATCTGATTCTCTTTCTACAGTATATACAATATAGGAAAGGGCTTTTGTCTCTCTACAACTTGCTTTTCTTTTTCTGTCACAACCTCAGTTGCTAATTTGATACATCTGGGAAGAAGGAACCTCATTCGAGAACTTCCTCCTACATGTCTATGATGCATTCATTCTCTTAAGTATTAATCGGCAGAGGAGGGCCTAGCCCAGTGTGGGCTGTGCTTTCCCTAGGCTGGTGCGCCTGGCCTTTGTGAGACATGTAGCCACGTGAGCAAGGGTAACCAGCAGTTAAAACATGTTCGCCGCTCCATATTACAACACTCTATGGTTTCTGCTTTAATCTCCTGCATTGGGATCCCTCCTTGGATTCCTTCAGTGATGATCTATAACTTGTAAGCTCAATTAATTCCCTACCTCCTTGAGTTGCTTTTAGTTATGGTGTTAAGTCACAAAAAAGAAAGCAGGCAAGAACAGCTTTCTAATGCTAGTAACACTGAAAAGGAAAAAGATAAAAACAAATTTTAACATATTTTTACTTTTTTAACTACTTTTTATAATTATATGGTGAAGACAAAAGTATTCATGGTATGTGTATGTGGTTTAGAAAACAGCTTGCTAGAATCAGTTCTCTCTTTCCACTGTGTGGGTCCTGGGGATTGAACTCTGGACTTTGGGATGGGTGGCAAGCAGCATTGCCCACCTAGTCATTCTGCCTGCCCCAAATCAGAATGTTTATTGTACAAACTCATGCAGATTCTCAGCACTTTTTTGTTTCATTCTTCTTTTTCTGAGACAGAACCCATACAGTCCAGGTTGTGCTCTAATTGGAATGTAGCTGAGAATAGTATTTAACTCTTGATTATCTTGGCTCTGCTTTCCAATAATGGGCTATTGGCTTGTGCCAATAGGCTGGTTCTGCCTGAAATTTTCAAGGAGGGAGTAGCAACAGTGATGAGGATGAAAGAGAATATGTCCTGTCTCAAGAGTCTCTGTCAACGTGGAGTGGCTTTCTAGGTACTCATGGTAAGATTGTCTAGGGCACTTCAAGACAGAATGTGTAAAGTTGAGAGGCACTGATAGTCATGTCTTTCTTCTCTGAGCAGACTCAAGACGTTCTTTTGTAGGAACTTTCTGTGGGTGTTTATAATGTGCCTTTTAAAGGAGTATCTGCTTTTCTAGTAGCTGGTCTGATGCAGAAGAGTCTGACTTGTTGCTAAGTGTCCCTTTTGTTCCTTTTGGTGGATACTACTGTGTTGTTGCTTGATCTATGCCATGTTTAATTCTGTTAGGTGAGACCCTGCGGAAGAATACTGTGACCTGAAAATTCATGTGTGTAGGACATGAAAAACACAATGAGTAAGTGAAACTGAAATTCACAAAAAAAAAAGGAAGTTTGTTACTCAGGAGTCCCCAAAGATCAGAGACAAAGAAAAGAAGGCAACATAATATATGATACAATACCTAGGTATGAAGATTTCAAAAATCACAACAAATGTTGAGAGGGGTCTATAATTCACCATTTAAAGACAGCTTGTTGACTCTGTGCTCTGATTCTCCAATTGGGACTTGCAGTCAAATTTATATACTGAATTCCTATATCTATCCTTGGATACCATGTAATCTTCTAGGTTTTACAGACCAAATGGCAGAGCTGTTTTTCCTACGGACGTTGTTATTATAGTTTCTTCTCCAAGTTTGCATCTTTATTTCCTGCTATTTGAGTTGCTGTTATGTACTAGATGTGAACATACTCTCTATCCAGAATCAGCAGAGCATTGCCAGGGACCCTCTCCCCTGTTTTGTAGTGAAAACTGAAAAATAATTGGAAAGGATGGATCAGAATGTTCTAGCATGTTGGACCATTAATACTGTGCTCTAGATAGTGTTCTCTTGGTCAAGACCAGCGGAAGGGAGGAAGTAGAATCTGTGTTGGAAAAATGGAGAAATTACCTTTAATGCAACCTTACAAAAGATCCTCAATTATCTCCGGGGGACTTCGAAACTGAGGTGACCTCTAAATTCAATAAGTTGCTTCCTAAATGCAGGCTTCCAAAAGCAGATGTTGCTTCTTCTACAGTTTTCATCTGGACGTTTCCGACTGAGGACACAGTAAGATGGAGTCCTTGGTACCTGAAAGGGAAATTGGGGCATCCTGTCCAGTGTCCAGTCAGGGAGTGACTGACTCCTTTGCATGTCTCACCTTGAGATTTTTCTCCAGCCTCTGAGTTACCCAGATAATGGAAATACCACTACACAAGTGCTCCCTTCTCTATACTTTACATACTAGCTCATAGCAAGCCTGACATACTGCAGTAGCTAATTTGGGCTACTGCAAATTAGCCTGATTTCTTTCTAGATTGTGAATTTCACACACAAAGGAAGGTGTTTTGTTTTCCAGGTTGTTTCTTATTTTTATTAAACATTTATGTTAATATATATATATATATATATATATATATATATTACTGTATTGTATTGCACAAGGTTAAGCATATGTGTGTATATGACGTTTAGTTGTCAGTGTCAGGCAATGGCATAATGAACTACCGGCTCAATTAATAAGAAAATGAATGGAAAAGAAATAATATAAATACTTCTTAGGCATCCATCCTCAAGCCTGTGAGTTACGTAACCTAATATATAAAAATAAATGCTTTCTGGCCCAAATACAATGGTCTGCATTAAATTTCATCATTAGTAATTTATTTTTGGATTTAAACTTTCTTTATCCCAGAATAATTTGCAACACACATTGGAAGACCAATGCTTTATTAGTCATATGCATATTTTTAGTAAGACGATTTCTACGAATTTCTTTCTGAATGGCAGCCGGATAGGAAGTGCTGATACATGAAACAGAGGATCTCAGATGTGGGTGAGAATAGAGTACTGCAGGGGTATGTATGCATCAGCTGTGAGTCAACTCTGGGAGAGTGAGGGGTACCCCAATCTAGGGCAGAATAAATGAAGTTTAGAAAAGTGTGCTAACAAGACGAGAGGTGGCTTCTAAAAAGGAACTGCAGCTACTTTCGAATTTTGCCCTTGGGTGCTCATCATTATTTCTGTATTTTCATTCCACATCTACTACATTCATAGAACACCAGCTGTTCACCACAGAAGGCTAGGGGAAACTTGTCAGCTCAGGTGAGGGATAAAATCCAACACAGAAAATCAGAAGTCGGTACCAAGCTGTTTGTAGTTCTTATCGGGGGCTTCAGAAACATACAGCACAGACTATCCAGGACTCAAAACTTTTTGGCAACTAAATTAGTAGTCACTTGAGAAACAGATGAAGCCATCCAGTATCCCCAATTCTCAACAAATAATTTATGTTCTCACACTTTTAAGACAAAATACCAAATTTACAGGTGTTTTGGTTCATGTTTAAACATTCATTTTCTCTGCACACTTTGTACATAAAGGAACACCAATTGGGAACAGGCAAGCATCGGGAATAGACTACAGTCTCAGGGAAGCAGAGATAGGAAGGCAACAACAAATTTTAGGCTAGCTTAGTCTATATAGTGAGTTAGAGTTTAGCCAGGACTATTAATGGAGAGCCTATGTCAAAAGGAAATATCAAACAGCATCATTACCAGTAACAGTCAAACATGCAGAAATATCATGACATTTTAATAGCAATGCATCGATTGCTAATGTTTTTAAGAATTAATACTCAGAAATAGCTCTGTACTTTGATTTATCATAACGTTGAGTCTCTTATGACCTGTATTATCTTTATGCTGACCAGGTGACAGAGCTGTTTAAAGAAACATTCCAGGTGATGGTGACACACACCTTTAACCCCAGTAATTGGGAGGCAAAGACAGGTGGAACTCTGTGAGTTCAAGGCCAGCCTCTCTTACAAGTGAATTCTAGGACAGCCAGGTTTGTTATACAGAGACACCCTGTCTCCTGTCTCAAAAAAAGACAAGAAAGAAAAAAATGGAAAAAGAAAAAGAAAGATGCTTGCCAAAGTCTTCCAAAATGTTTTCAGTCTGTTTTCTTCTTTTAGAGGTAAAGTCGTAATAATGAGCTCTATGTGCAAAATCCTTAAACAAGCAGGTGCAAATATTGGAAAATAAATTATGGTTAAAAGGTATCATTTTAAGATATTAAGAAAATGAAATAATGACATTTCTTCTTTAATAACATGATAATTCATAGAAACTTATTTCTCAGGAACCCAATGGCAAATATAGCCTTTGAAGAACAAGGGTTACATTCAACAGAGAGAAACTGATTCTATTCTGCCAGCCTTCCCTGGAGGAAGTAATAGAAGGAGCAAGTAAGGAGGAAGCCTGGGGCGGCTTTACAGATATTTCTTTCCACTGTGTCACAAAGCCACAGTGCAGCTAACTGACCTAGGAGACAACAACACATCTAAATGAAAGGCTTCTGAGATGACTTAACGTCAATAACGTGGAGTTAATCTCATTGCAATCTTTGTAGTTATTTCTGTGAACGAAGACCATTTTAGAGTATTCTGCATCCCACAGATTAATCTCAAATCCACCAATAGTCATTACTTATTAGCCTTTCTTATCTTTGCTTAGAGCATGAATGGAGAATTTAGACAAGAGAATAAACATGATTTTACAAGGCAGAAAGCAGCACTTGCTATAACTGGTAATTTCAGACATCTTTTAGGTTGATTAAGACAATGTGGATCTTAGCTGATCACTCCTTCCTCTTAGAAGGTCAAAGGGAAGGGCTAGAGGAGTTTAAATGAAAATATATCGTGTTTGCAAGTAACAGTTACAGTTTATATAAGACAATTAAGAAGCTCATATTAGGTTATCAGCTAATTTTGGCATTAGTTTTATACTTTATTAGAACATGTAAATGACAGAAGACCAGGACCAAGGTTATCAATATTTCCTTTATTCACTGAATTATACTTTGGTTTACTATATTCTCTAATCATTACTGTTGATTCTGTGTTTCTCTCAGGATGAAATCAGGGCAGAGTTTTACACACACACACACACACACACACACACACTCACAAGCATGCTTTCAGTTTTTGCCTATTAGCCTCATGGAAGTTGGATGTTCTAAAGAGTTCAATATTTAGACTATAATAATAGAACTTGAAGCTACTATTTTACAAGTGAGGTGAACTTGGCATCTTTGTGGTATGGTCTTTCAAAGTAAAAATGCATTACCAACCGCAAAGCAGAGCTACCTGAGCACCAGGACACATCAGTGCTGTCTGCTACTCCCTTCCTACCTGTGGCTGTCACTAATCTTGAGACACGTGGTCAGGGTCTTACTCTGAGGCAATGCTTCTTGTCCTAGTCAATAAGCACGTTCTTATAACTGACTGTATTTTCTGATTCCTGGTCTTTCCAACCCATTAGGATACACTGATGAACTGTTGAATCACATCAACTGCCAAACCTCACCAAGTCAAAGAAAATAAAAACTTGCCTCTCTGCGCATCTTTGAAAATGCATCAGTACAAATTTCAGGACTCATAAAATCATCTCGGTTTATCTCATTTTACCTTTTTTTTTTGTTGCTTTTATGTGGATGAGCTTTCTGGCATCTTGTTTCAAGAACTTATTTTGGTAGTTTCTTTACTGTACTGAAACTTTGAAAATCTGTGTGTGGCTCCACAGTGTCTGCTCTTGCAACTTTAAGCTGCATTTCCTATTCACATGAGATAGCCACTATGCATTTATTCATTCTAGCACTAATAGTTCTATATTCCTAACTCGTGGATTCAGTGGAAGTTTCCAACTTGAAAATTTATTTTTTTGTGATGGAGGAAGGTCATTGGCTAATAAAGGAACTGCCTTGGCCCATCTTATTGGTTAGAAGATAGGTGGGAGAAGTAAACAGAACAGAATGCTGGGAGGAAGAGGAAGTGAGCTCAGACTTCACAGCTCTCCTCTCGGGAGCAGACACCTCAGAGAGACACCATGCCCCGCTCCTGGGCAGACACACGCCATGAAGCTCCGACCCAGGATGGACTAGGCTAGAGTCTTCCCGGTAAGACTAGTTCTCACAGATTATTAGAGATGGGTTGATCGGGATGTGAGAATTAGCCTGTAAGTGCTAGAGCTAAAGGGCCAAGCAGTGTTTAAAAGAATACAGTGTCTGTGTAATTATTTCGGGGCATAAGCTAGCCGAGCAGGCAGCCGGGGTGCTGGGGACACAGCCCCGCCGCTTCTTATTACTACATTTTTCTAATATATTTTTATATTATATAATTGAGACTTATTTTTTTACTTTTAATTTTGATTATTTTTGGTATTTGGCTGCTGGGAATTGAACTCAGGATGTCTGGAAGAGCAGCCAGCACTCTTAAGCTCGGAGCCATCTCTCCAACCCTATCATCTAGTTTTCTATCACCTATCAATTGATAACACTCTCCTGAAATTAGAATAATAAGTTGGAGATATTGAATGTTGTACTTTTTTTTAACCATGAAATGATTCTCCCTTCTTCTGCCTCTCTAGATGTTACTGTACATCCCAGTTTGGTCTTGTATTCCGGATCCTCTTTCCTCAACCTCCCAAATGCTGAGATTACAAGCATCTGCTACCATAGAAAGATTTGGGTATTTCTCTATGAAAAACAATTTCTCTTACTATAATATACTTTTAAAAATAAGAAAATTGAGCCGTATTTCCTATTTTATGGCCTGGGATCAAACAACTATCCATCGACTCATTCTTGTCTTTTATAGCAAACTTCTCCCACAAAAACCCAATTTAATATCCAGTATTACATACACTTGCTATATTGCTTTAATTTTCTTTAGTTCTAAGCCTTTATTTTTCTTGACCTTGACATTTTGAAGAGCACTGGCCGATATCTTTACAGAGTGTTTTTCAATTTTGTCTGTTCTTTCCCCCATGATGACATTCATTTTGAGCAGAAGTATGGCAAGGCCATGTGCTTCTCAGCACATCATTTCGTACAAATGTCGCAGGATGTTCCAACTGTGGTTTTTAAGAGTGTCTTCTATTTTTCCATTGAACAGTAAATGAATAAGCCTCATGATACATCACCATGACTACCTCAAAAGTCTTCAGCTGATCTTGTACTTGATATTAATTAATTTCTAGTTTATGTGAACACATTTCCACCCTAATTCTGTTATCCAGGATGCAACACTTCATCCCATTTACCACACCTGTCCCCGACCTTCCTTATGCCTCATGTATTCTGAGACTCTGTCCATTTCTGCTGGATCTTCATTCCAGCTGCTTATTGACCCTTACAAGTTACTGCCTGATTCCATCCCATATGCTCTCAGTCCATGATCCTTTACAAGCTCTAGTATAATGATCTTCAGATCTGAGTTTTCTCTGGAACCCCAGATTTATTTCCAAGTACCTCCTGGAGTTTTCCACTTTGACATCTTATAACTACTCCAAAGCCAACAACCCTCCCATTGCTAGCCCTGGTCTGCTTTCTACCTCCCCCACACTGCTAATACATCACAAACTTTATTTTTTTTTTCATGAGTTCATCACTCTCAGTGTTCCCTAGAAATTGTTAACAGTTCTCAGTTGAGCTAGGACCCAGGAATTCCCACCTGCGCTTGCTTTCAAGGACGTTCCCATTCTTTGGGAGCGGCTTAAATATGTTGCTTGTTTCCTGCCAGCTCCTGTTGCTTCCATTGAGATCATTGATAAAAGCATTCCTAATGGACCGCCTTCCACTGCAAATGCAACTGAGTCAGCTTTCCTCGCTACTGAATCTCAGAGACCCAAACACTCAAGGTCTTTCTAAGAACAATTGCCAACCTGCCACAGAAATGGAAATCTTTCCAGATCTTTTCCTAAGGTAACCCAGAATATGAGAGGAGAATCATTTTGACTTGGAAACACAGTTATAAGAACTTGGCCGAATAAGAAAGACACTAGTGTCTCAGAGGTGAGTTGATGAGAAACTACCGAGCAGCATCGCTCATCTAAAGCACTGAAGAGAATAACTGCCTTCCATACTGCCGCATCTCACTAAAGCAAGAAGAAACTCCAGTGATCTCTAAATAAGGATTCACAAAACAGCTCTGTAATGTCCTACACTGTGTGGCTTCCAAACCTGCTGTTTACCTTTTTGTGCTGCATCACGAGGTGGTTTTGTAGCCTACATTTACAAGACTAATTTTGAAAATTACAGAAGCAAAATCATGTGTTTCGAAGCACTGCAATCATTAGTTGTATAGAAACATGGCTGTATTATGTCTTTTCCTAAGCAAATCCATAAAGTTCAGAATAAATAAGAGTAGCGAGTCAAGAAATAAAGAAGTGATTATTAAATAGTTTATATATTCTGGAAATACAAAAAGCAAAAACAACAAAAGCAAAAAACAGAGTCAAGGAACAAATGACCCAATTAATAAGTGAGCTATAGATCTGGGGAAAAAAGTCCTCAGAAGAAATAAAAATGGCTAAAAAAAAACCTCAGTTTTTTTCCTCAGCCCTAGTAATTGGAAAATGTAAATATAAACAACTCTGATTATTAATCTTAGCCTAATCAGATTGGCTAAGATAAATGAAAGAATTGACAACAAATTCTGGAGAGAATATGGGGGTGAGAAAGCTTCAGCCACTGCCTCAAACTGCAAACTGATATGGCAACTCTGGAAACCAGTGTGGAGAATTCTCATAAAGCTAAAACTACATTTTCCATGTGACTCAGCTATGCCAGTTTTCAGCATATGCCTAAAGGGCTGAATATTCTCCTCTACAGGTGTTCACTCATCCGTGCTCATCATTGCTCTCTTTACAATCGCGAGGAAACAGAACCAGCCTTCAGATGACAAATGGATAATGAAAACATGGTACACACACACACACACATAATGGAGTGTTATAACATCTGTAAAGAGACACAAAACTTGTGGTTAAATAGATGCAGCTAGAAAATATTGTGTTAAAAAAAGCAACCCAGACCCAAAAAGCATCACAGGTCTTCTCTCATCTGAGGGTCCTAGCTCCAAATCTGGAATGGTGAGTATATGACATAGAGCAACCATGGAAATCATAAACTTAACAAGTGATTTCAAAATTGTAGGAGTGATCATTAAGCATTTTAAATACTAGCTGTATTAAAATACATTTCAGTTGAATTTATATACATTTATATAATTTTGGATAAATTACATGTGAAACAAAAGGATTAGGTTTATTTTTCATTGCTAAATTATACACATTATACTTAAGCACCGCTAATTGCTGGAAAACTATCCCTTAAATTTGAATATATGCATTAGTATTTAAACGGTTCCCTTGAAGGAAATCTCATGTTTTTATTGATTCTAAGTAAAGTTTATAGCAATTCTCTTGCTTAGGTATGCTTTTTATCATCTCAATGTCAAGAACAAAAATTTTTAACTTTTTTTGTAAAACTTGTAGTTTAAACAAGTATATTAATAACAAAAAAGCTATTCTGAGCATAACATATGTGTCATTTCTATACCAAAAAAAACCTACGGAACTAAAATTGAGTGTGGTGATGTGACCGATTCACTGATACAGAGCCACCTTTCTGAATAAATTTGATTTTACTAAAACCCCAAAGGAATTAAAAGTGAGTATATTCAAGAAGGATAGATCAGTTTTCATACCATTCGGAAATTTTTGTGGAATATTATATTTTCACTTAAAAAACTTGCCAATTGTTTCCAACGCCGAGAATCAAATCTGTTATTTTTTTTCTTTGCTTCAAAAATATATCATTTGTGTTTTTATACTGTTTGTGTGTGGAAAGAGTTTATGTCAAATTTTCTTAAATATGTACCAGAGTTTTCTTAATTACTAGTGTGTGTATCTGTTAAGTATATCTTTCCTAAAGTTGTTCTTTTTAATTTAAAACAAATTTAGAGCAGTGCTCATGCCATGAAGTTGTGAGTTTGTAAAAGTTTCTACACTTTCTATTTGAGATATTATCAACATCAGTTTTTCAAAGATAGAACAGTATCCCAACATCACAGATATAAAATTAAGTGCAGGAAAGAACATGAAAGACATGTTAATTGCCAGTGAGTACTTTGCAATCAATGTAGGTTACCAAAGAATAAGGATAGAGGTCTTTGCTTAGAATTACTAGCATACAGTGCCTCATTAAATAACCTGACCGATCAATTAGAATCACTGAAAACAGCATGATAGGACACTGAGGGTATACCCAGCTTCCTCATTAAGTACTAAAAAACCAGTTTGCATGATTTTCTGAAATCATCGCACTGTCCGATTCCCCACCCTGCCTATTAACTGTAATCCTAACACTCACATACCTACTTTTAACCATATTTCCCTAATAGTTACAGATTTTCTTCCTTTGGCAAAACAGTAAATCCGAAATAATCTTATGTTTTCCTTATTAACCTGTTTGCATCTCATAAACAATATCCAGCAATAAAATGCATGACTGAAAATGTGGTTATAAAATGAGCTGCATTGGGAATTGTCATGGTGATGAGGTCCATTAATGTCAGGATCTGCCCAACATAGGGCATCATCTTAATTAGACAGAAAGTCCCCTGTGTCTTTACAGAGGACATACTGTTTACAGGGAGAGCTTTAATGAACTCGGTGGTAATGCTAACTGGACATTCTCTTGGGTCTTAACAAGAGGACATTCGCCTTCCCTTGCAGAGATTTTCTTCAGAGTTGAGATAGGAATGAACAGCAGTTAGTGAAAGCTTACTGTTTAGAATGTTTTTCGCTAAATGAATGCTGTTTTGAAGTTATGTTTAATAGATAAGTTTTTAATACTGGGAAATATGTCACAGGCACATCTCACCATGTTAGACCATGTAACTATCAGAATATAAGGCCCTTTCTCCTCCTTAAACTCTGTTTCTATGACTAGCCTACATTTCTACATTTAAGGGTTTGTGGTCAGCATTTGCAATCAGGAATATTGTATGATATCACCAGAGTGACCCAATACAAAGTCAAGGCACCCTGTAAAGTCATCTTAAGACCATACAAAATTACCCATCTTCCTTGGTGAAGATGAAGCTCAAATAAAAGTTGTGTTATTTTTATTTGCTTTTTTTCTCATTCTTTTAATTTATACAACATATTCTACTTTTAAAGATTTTTTAAATTGAGATTATAATGTAATTGCATTACTCCCTCTCCCCTTTCTTTCCCCCAATCTTTCTCCTAACTCTTTCTTCTTCAAATTTCTGACCTCTCTTTTCAATGTCATTGCATGAATATGTACACATATGTTACTAAATATAACCTGGTTAGTCCACAGCAAATTCTCTGTATGCAAGATTTCAGGACTGAAAATCTGGTACTGGATAAATAATTGATGTGCTCTTCCCTGGGGAGGGCCACCACTTCTGTTCCCAGCACTCTTCAGTTAGCTGTAGATGGGAAGTCCTAATGGGTCAGAAGAACAAGAGTGGGGGCCTAGAAGAGGGACTTAACTGTGAATCTGGGTCCCTGATAACCACCTCAGTTCTGTTTATATCAGGGCTGGATTATCTTGCTTCTACATGAGAGAGAAATCAGTTTCTCTTTTACTGCTGTTCTTTTGATTTTCTGTTATATGTATTTTAACCTAAGTAATAGTGACATCTTTTATTTGATCAAAGTCTTTAAATAATTGCTTTTGCCTACATTGGAAACATGTTCAAAAGAAGCACTTGAACTATGTTTATTTGAACAGATCAGACCAATTTTGATGAAATGTAGATGATGTCAGATCATTCTGGAAAGTAAAGATCATCAAGCATAAATATGACTGTGGGGTATATCCATCTTCCTGAAAACCAGCTCCCTTTCTATCCATGTGAAAAGCCAAGGGTGGAAACCACAGGTATATACATTTCTTGCCATTTTTCCATTTTTGGTTTTAGGTTTTATTTCATACAGCTTAGAGCTTTGACTGAAGAAAGTATTTGATTTGGCAGGGATCACTTCATCAGCTGGAAGAATCATAGTTGTGAATTCAGAATCGTCATCGCAGCAGTCCACAGATGTCCCACTGATATTGATTGAAATACAGGACTTACAGATGTCCGAGTAGGGAGAAAATAAGTGTTCTTTACTAACACTTTTATTTTCTTAAGACTTAGATCAAGAGTAAATTTTATCTATTTATATCTGGACAGATACAAATTATTGGGGAGATTTTCTTTCTTCTAAGCTTCAGGGTATTATGCCTACTATCTTACATAAAAGCAAGTATTCCTCTATCAATCCCAACATTCTTTCTTTCCTTCATTTCTTGTTCTTTAGCTTATTTCCTTCCTTACTCACTAGACTGTAGACTCTTGAGTGTGCACGGACTACTCTGTTGTCCCAGTGCAAAGGACTTAATATTGGTTTAGTTGAATTAACTTTCTAAATTATTTGTCTAGGGATGAAGATTCAGTTTCTTGATTTTAATTCTTTATTCCTCTTCAGAAACCAAGCCAAATGTTGACATTAATAATATGAAATGTTGAAAATCTTAATAGTAATGTTTACTTTTTAATACTGGTTTTGGCTCCGAACAACGAGATGAGAAGTAATTTGTATGTGATGTGTGGCTCCCTTATCTTAACCAGAATAGCAGCTGCACGAGCGATAATTTGTTACATGTAAACTATGTAGTTACCCCTTGCTTCTTGTCTTAATTCAATCAAAGGTAAATAGAGGTCTATAATTGCTTTCTGCTATGCTCCTCTGCATGTATGCTGTAGAATAAATGCAAATATTTCAAGAATTGTTTTATTGTGAGTACACCACAAGTTTGGTTGTTGGAAAACATCTTTTAACAATTTAGTGCTTAGGAGGACAGTATACAGCTAGAACAGTCTTCTACTTAGACTATGCCTATCACCAGGTCATTGATCTCAAAAGTACCCTGACAATAAAATGTCTGAAAAATCATGAAGATTCAGTTCAGTGATGATTCTATGTGTAAGGAAGACATTGAGCTACCTTGTTATGAAGACCATTTCACACACTTATTCTAAAATGGTATTTTTAAGCAAATGTACTCTGATGTATGCTAAACCACTAAAATTTTTAGTATTCTCAATCTATTAGTCCTTTTCCGGCATTTAATGTGAATGATGTGTGTGATATAGGACTTTGCATTTAAACAAAATCTTGATTGAAATGGCTTTTGTCTAGAGACTTAGTACGTTAGGATTTATTTTTGATTATAAAGTATTTTGGAAGCGCAAAGGCCAAGGTTATCTCAAGTGGAGCATTACTGCTTGATATTTGAAAGGTTCTACATTCTGTCTTCTTCTGGCTCTTTTACGATTGGGTACTCGTGTTAGCAACCTCCCACTTCTGATCTCAAAAGACATTCAAGTTAAGAATTTTACTGACAAAGGACATACAAGTAATTTATGTAATTAAGTAATTAAAAATTTACTTAAATCTTCCGACATTTATTCCCTCTATAGAATGGATACTATAGAATTATAACTTGGTATTTTCTTCATTGATACGCAAGCACATTAATAATCTGTAATAAATCACAGAGAAACTCATATTAAAACTATCTTTTTCTAAATGCATGTTTCCAGTTGCTACATTTTAGTGCACAAGAGGTTTTGTTTCTTATTTATCTGTTTTACCCAATTTGCACCAGTCAAAATGAATAAGTACATAATAGGTACAAGTGAAGGAGGTTTTACCCAATTTGTACCAGTCAAAATGAATAAGTACATAATAGGTACAAGTGAAGGAGGAAACAGAGGGAGGAATTTTCCAACGTGTTGTATTAAAAAACTGTATAGCATTTCCTTTTATAAAAAAATAATTATTTGTTTGCTAGGGTTTGGGTGAGGTTTGAATGTATATATCAACATTGTATGTTGAAATTTAATCCTCATTATAAGGTAGAAAAGATGAAAAATTTATTCTAACCATGGGCTTCAGAGGTATGCTCTTAGAAGGAGATCAGAATTACATAAGTTTCTGGAGCCTCCATGACTATACAATAGACTTACAAGAGAGGGAGTAGGCTGTGACATGCTCATATTCTACCTGTCTCTGTTACACAGAGACTTTGTCATCATCTGTGTGGAATTCCATAGATGTAAGATGAAATAAACCTGTTTTAAAAATAAAGTTAGCCTACTGTTACCTGTTTTTTTTTATTCTGTGACCAAAATACTTGACATCAAAGCAGGACAAATAGTTTTGGCTCATGGTTCCAGGGGGTTTCAGTTCTCATTGCAAAAAGGATGACCGAGGGTCTGGTTCATTGCAGCAGGGGCATATGATAGACTCTGTCACATGGCAGTAGAGTAGGAAGCAGAGAGAGTGGCTGGAACCAAGAGCCTTGTATAATCTTTAAAGTCTTGTCCCTCATGACTTACTTTTGTCACCTCCTAAAGCTTCTTCCACTTCCTTACATAATACCCCCAGCTGCAGGACAAGTGTTTAAACCCTGAGCCTGTGGGGAAATTTCAGTTTAGCTTAGCTTCCTCTTATTCCTCCATTATAGCAACAGAAACAGAATAAAATATGACCTAAACCTTAAGACAGCCGTGCAATCTGAGTTAGCAAGGAGACTTCCTTATAGTAAAAAGTAAGAGTGTAAAAGAAAACCTTTGCGCTTGACTGCAGTTTAGCTTGCAGCTGGGGTACCCTAGAGAACTGAACTTTATTGAATATTTAGTTTGCCTTCTTACTCCAATTCGTCAACTCCATGTAGCGTTGCCTCGGATGGTCATAATTGTGTTCCTTTTGAATGTAGATGCAGTTGAGATAACCTGAGGACAAATAAAGAATTCCCAGCACCTACTTCACTAACAGTATTCTAAAATGGCATGTGTAACTTGAGCCTGCACAGCAGCACCAGATACTGTCCTAGAGATGAAAGGATAAATGGACACATGACCCATCCCTAACCCAGAAGCTATTTCAATTGATAGCAACTCACAAAAGAAAAAATAAATAGTTATCTCTTACATATTTACACTGGGGAAACAAACCATTCTTAAGGATAGGATGATTGTCTAGCCAAAAATAGCCACCAGAAAACAAACTCAATGGGAACACAAACAATAAAACAAAACAAACATTGTCTAAGAACCTAAGAACAGAGCTAATCACTGGCAAGGCTGGGATGCAGACTCAGAGCATTGGGCTCAGCAACTCATGTTCTTACAATTTTCTATTTTTCCTGCTCAAAAAATTTTCCTTTGTTTATGGGAATGATAGGATTGTCTCACAAATGGGAGATTGTATTCAACCTCCAGACCACTCAAAAATACAAATAACAGAAAAAGCCTGTATGTGAAGAATATTGTACATTATATTTTGCAAAGCTATGCTAAATTAGACATGTTATTGTCAATGATGTTTTAATCATTGCATTCAGGAACTTGGAGATCTATTTTTTTTAGTGATTTTTAACTTGGCTGAAAAGTTGATATGTTGGAAAATTGCTGGAAGCTGTGTGGACTAGTTTTGGATCAGTGTATGAATGAATGCTTGCCATGAGCCAAGCCCTGTGGAGATGATCTCTTGTTTGACAAAAACCAATAGACTTTAGAACAGGCAGAATGCTGCTGAGAGCACCCAGGCTGCATTTGCTCTTCTCTCCCATAATACTGATAATTCTGTTGATGGTTTTTAATTTCATTTTGTTGGTCACACATGGGACAGAAGTAATCATTCCTGGAGATCCCATTTTCCCCTAAATTTTTTGGGAACCAATTCTTCTCAGTTTTCTTACAGAGAGGCTTAGGTATGAAGGACCCTTTTATAGGACAAGGGAACAGTTGGGGAAATAAAAGCTAATCAAATGCTTGCAGTTTATGACAAGTAACCACCATTTCTGTAAATAAATTTCCTTAAGTTTTGAACGATATTGTTCTTGAAAATGTGTGCCTATGTTTACTGCCTTGTAGCTTTGGAAGGACAGGATATGCCTGTCTCGATATTTAGTCAAGCTAAGAAAATGCTGAACATTGCCTTTGATTTAAAAGTTGTTTTGATGTAAAAGTTGGGGAAAAACATATTTGACATATTTGTTATTGTCAGAAGCTAATGCAGGAGGGCAAGGAAAACATGCTTGTTTGAGGTACAAATAAAGACAGCTTGAGCTATTCCAGGCAACCACTTGCATGAAACTTGTCTGGAGGCCAGACAATTCTTCCATGACACCTCTTCCCATCTCAGTATCTGAACTCGTCTGGTGGCCAGACAATTCTTCTTCCATGACACCTCTTCCCATCCCAGTATCTCAACTCGTCTGGTGGCCAGACAATTCTTCTTCCATGACACCTCTTCCCATCTCAGTATCTGAACTAAAGCTGTGGCAGAACCATGTCAGAAAAGGTAGCTTTTAAAAAGAAGATTGACGTTTTCAGCTTGTAACAATTTGTTTACTTTTATTTCCCATAATACATATGTGTGGTAATATAAAACAGTGCTGAGCTGTAGGAGGAGGCCATTTTTTCATCCTGGCCACCCAGAACCAAAATAACCACAAAGAAACTGTATTAATTAAAACACTGCTTGGTCTATTAACTCTAGCTTCTTATTGGCTAACTCTTAAATTAATTTAACACATCCCTATTGCTCTGTGTATTGCCACGTGGCAGTGGCTTACTGGGTAAAATTCCCAGCATCTGTCTCTGGTGGCTCCATGGTGTCTCTCTGACTCTGCCGTCTTTCTTGCAGCATTTCACCTAGCTTTTTCCACCTAGTTCTGTTCTGCCCTTGCCATAGGCTCAAGGCAGTTTTTTATTCATTAACCAATAAAAGCAGCACGTAGAAAGAAGGACTTCCCACACCACCGAGCTGTTTATTTTGGACTCCACTGTAGAGAAATGACAACTGTGTTCACCTGAAATTTTTCTCTACAAAAATTTACAGAAACTTCATTTATCATACCTACAAAATGAAAATACTTAAGAAGTCCACTACATGCTAAGCATTGATGCACCCATACCCTGTTGCATAAAAGAACTACTCAGTAGCAAAACCGAGCAAATCATAAAAATATCATAAAAATATATGATGGCTCAGGTGAACTCAAGAGCATTTGGCCAAGTTAAAAACAGTTCTAAATAGTTATATAACACATTATACTACTTATATAGTATCCAGGAACTGGAATGTCTAGAAAAGCACAGCATGTCAGGAGTTGCCAGGTCTTGAGAGGAAATAAGAAAATGTGCCGTGAAAGTACAGCTTGTGGGTGCCTTGGTGATGAAGGGTCTCTCTTGACAACATCAGTATCAAAATCTTTACTGTGACATTGTACGACGACACAGAGAGATAGTTTCCCTATAGCAACTAAGTAAAGAGTATTCACAGTCTTCCCCTATTCTTTTTATAACTGTGTGAGTTTATGGCAATCTCAGAATAAAAATGTTTAATTTAAAAAGCAAAAACGAATTCACAAAAAATCCAGTAATGATATACCCAAGCATGTTAATTTTAGGGAACTTTCTATTCACCTGGTACCTATTGTATTTAGTACGTTGGCTCTTAGAAGAGGACATTATAAAGACTACATAAAAGGCTAGAAAAAAACCATAATTCTTAGGGAAAATGGATGAGGACTCTAAGTAGAAAAGGTTGTATTATTTCTCTGGGACTTAGAAAATTTAGTGCAGTTTCTTTCATCAAATACTTCAGAGCTTACAAATTGGAGCCTGACAGCATTAATATATTTTATTATGTGATCTGTGTTCTGGTTGTGTTTAATTCTGAAGTCCCAACTGTGCCATCTTGTGACAGAGGAAGGATGAGCACATAGAAAAGATGCTATGGTTGAATTTCTGTAAACCTGCATGGCCGGACAGAGATGATCCTTCATCTTGATAATGGATAAAAATCTGTAACCATTTTAATTTCTCGCAGGCATTTATGTATTAGAACTGTGTCCATATTTGAGCGACCACTATTGATTGAGTCAAAAATGTCACTAGAAGCTCATCCATTAAATTACTCCCAACCTGGTAGTGCAATTTCATGAGGTTATGGAACCTTCAGGAAGTGGGGTGTGGCTGTGGGAATAGGCCACTGGTAAAAGATCCCTAGGGGTCCATTATCCCTGCCTATATCCTCTCTTGTACTTTGCTTCTTTGTCTTTGATGATGGTAATTCTGAAGAGAAAGCTTTTCTCTTTCCTCTCCATTTGGGTGCATGTTATGAGTAGCTGTGTGGATCCAGTGGTGTTTTCCATGAATCATTTTAATGTGTCACTTCTTGGGATAGGAGACCTTTTATTTGAAGAAGTAGTTTCTACTGAAAATGGTTTATATGGAAAACCATAGCGTTTTGTTTGTATCTAAACATAATTTATGTAGTAAACTTGCCTCCTTGCTTATTAAAAATGTAGCTTTATTGCTATTGCTAGAATTTCAAGCACTATATTGAAGAGGTATGGAGAGAGTGGACATCCTTGTCGTGTTCCTGATTTTAGTGGGATGGCTTTGAGTTTTTCTCCGTTTAATTTAATGTTAGCTGTTGGCTTGCTGTAAATAGCTTTTATTATATTTAGGTATGACCCTTGTATCCCTATTCTCTCCAAGACCTTTATCATAAAGGGGTGTTGAATTTTGTCGAATGCTTTTTCAGCATCTTCATCAGGCGATGAAAGGAGACAGAGACAGAGACCCACACGGGAGCACCGGACAGAAATCTCAAGGTCCAAATCAGGAGCAGAAGGAGATGGAGCATGAGCAAGGAACTCAGGACCACGAGGGATGCACCCACACACTAAGACAATGGGGATGTTCTATTGGGATCTCACCAAGGCCAGCTGGCCTAGGTCTGAAAAAGCATGGGATAAATCCGGACTAGCTGAACATAGCGGACAATGAGGAATACTGAGAATTCAAGAACAATTGCAGTGGGTTTTTGATCCTACTGAACGTACTGGCTTTGTGGGAGCCTAGGCAGTTTGAATGCTCACCTTATGAGACCTGGATAGAGGTGGGCAGTCCTTGGGCTTCCCACAGGTCAGGGAACCCTGATTGCTCTTCGCGCAGATGAGGGAGGGGGACTTGATCGGTGGAGGGGGAGGGAAATGGGAAGCGGTTGTGGGGACGAGGCAGAAATCCTTAATAAATAAATAAATTTAAAAAATAAAAAAATGTAGCTTTATACATATTATCTATATTAATTTAGGAAACATTTTCTCCACATATTGCTTGAAGGATGATATTGTTTTCAGTTATTGTGGCATATTTATTGTTATACATGAGGAATAGTAGGGATTATAAAGCAAATCCTACTACTTCATTTAAAGCATTCCTTCCTCCCTACGGGACATATTCAGAATGAAATGGATTAGGTTGTAGACAGATGCAATTCCTTCCCATCCTTGATTATTTCTTATCTGCTTGGAATGGTTCCCACTCAAATATCTTTTATATAATTTCTGAAGGTTTAAATTAAACTCTGGATCCCTCTGCCCCCATATGAGTCACTTTAAAAGAAAATTCTTTCCCCAAGTATCAGAACATTTCCAAACTGCATAATATCAGAGTATCTGTACCCTACCTGCAGGTGATCTCACCTTGGCATGTCTTTCTTAGCAGATAGCAGTATGTCTCATTGGGAAATCAGACATCATAGCAAGCATTTTCAAAGTGATGTACAGACTGCTATCCTTTTAAAAATCACTGACATGTTTTTCTTTGGATTTCAGGTTGACTTAGGAGGTGAAATGATGCTTTTGATAGAGAAGTTTCCAAAATGAGCAACATCTTATCAGATCTCCAGATAAATGGGAGGGAAACCTCAGCAATGAAACAAGGACACCATTTTTCTCCTTCCTCTTTTGCAAGACTCTACGGAAATTTTAAAAAATTAATTAATTATTAAAAAATGATCTCTCATTTTACATACCTATCCCAGTTCCCACTCCCTCCCCTCTTCCCGCTCCTCCCACTTTCCCCACCCCACCCCTATTCACTTCTCAGAGAGGGTAAGACTTTCCAAGGTGAGTCAACAAAGTCTGAGACATAATTTTGAGGCAGGACCAAGGCCGTCTTTCCTATTTTTAGGCCGAGCAAGGTATCCCTTCAAAAAGAATGAGTTCCAAAAAGCTAGTTCAAACACTAGGGATAAATCCTGGTTCCATTGCCAGTGGATGAAGAAACTGCCTCAGCCACACATCTGTCACCCACATTCAGAGGGCCAAGTTTGGTCCTATGTAGGCTCCCTTGCTGGCAGTCCAGAGTCAGAGAGCTCCCACTATCTCAGTCAGCCATTTCTGTAGGTAGCCACATCATGGTCTTGACCCCATTCACTCCTCTATCTCTTTGACTGGTCTCCAGAAGTTCTGCCAAGTGCTAAACTGTGGATCTCTTTATCTGCTTCCATTCATTGCTAATGAAGATTCTAAGATAACAGTTAAGGTAGTCATCAATCTGATTACAGGGAAAGGCCAGTTTAGGCACCCTGTCTACTATCACTTAGGGTCTGAGCTAGGGTCATCTTTGTGGATTTTTGGGAATTTCCCTGGTACCAGGTTTCTTGCTAGCCCCATAATGGCTACTTCAATCAGGATAGCTCTTTCCTTGCTTCCCCTCTCTGTTCTTCCCCCATCTAGACCATCTCATTCCCCCAAGTTCTCCTCCTCCCTTCCTTTCTCACTTCCTCATCCCTTCCACTCTCCCTTATTTTCTCAGGAGGACCCACATTGGGACCCACATGCTCCCAATTTTCTCAGGAGATCTCATCTATTTCCCCTTCCCAGGGTGATCTATATATGTTTCTCTTAGGGTTCTTTTTGTTATTTAGTTTCTCTGAGGTCATGGATTATAGACTTATTATCCTTTGCTTTACAGCTATTATCCACTTATGAGTGAGTACATACCATGCTCATCTTTCTGGGTCTGGTTAGTCTTGGTGTTATCTGTGTGGGGGGAGAAGGTGAGTGGATGTGGATGTGTACAACGTGAAGTTTTGTGTTGACATTAATGAGTGTGAGTGTTGGTACACATACAACTCATGAATACATCCGGGGACAAGTTCAGATGACTGTTCTTGTCTTTTTGTTTAGGACAGTATCTTTTGTTCACTGTTGCTTATTTCAGGCTATCTGGCCCAAGAGCTTCTGTGAGTACTTGTGTCTTGCCACACATCTCCCCACAGGAGGGCTGTGATTAAAGATTCCCTGTTTCCATGCCCTGATTTATGTGAAGCCTGGGGATTTGAATCAGGTCCTCATGCTTGGCATGTGTTTTACCTACTCAACCATCTTCCCAGTATCCTGATTATGAATTTTTTGTGGTTTATTATTTTGTTGACAAATTGTTTTCAATATTGTTGGAATTGCCAGAAGAGCAGGTGGTTAATTTCAGTTTATTAGGGACTCTGTATTGTATAACTAACAAGGATAATTTGATAAAGATAAATGAACCCATGATTCTGTAAAGTCATTTTAGAGCCACTAGGAAGAATTTCTTAGTCTTTCTATATCATTCAATTACTTTCAGTTTCTGAATTCCTGAAAAGCATGAAGATTACATATTAAAATATTATAGACAAAGCACTTTTCCAAATTTCACATAAATGTTAATGCAGTCTTCATCAATGCAGCATTTCTCAGAAAGCATTTTTATAGCATTATTTCTTGTGTAAAGTGTTTATTCCAGTTAAGCCAATGTGTTATTTATGACAATCACTGTGCCAAATTTATATAGTAGCTACAGGAATAGTTCGACAAGATAAAATTGCAGGATAAAAGGAGAATTTGGAAGTGTATCCCATCAATAGGGCAACATAGGAGTGAGATGAGACTAGCAAAAGGTTATTAATCACATGAGTAATGAATTGTCATGAAACCAAGATATGTTCACTGTATACTCTCATACAACTAGTCATGTATTATCTGATGATAACGTAAGAGCTAATAATAAAAATCACCAAGACGTCATAGTCAACATGGATTCCTTGCTGTGTGACTGCTTGAAGAACTCATGGAATACTGTTGTCTGCTCAGTTTTTTATTTTAAAGTAAGTCTTATTGCCTTTCTACTCATGTTGTGTCAAAATGGGATCATAATTGGTTTTATTGGCAGATTTGACTTAAATCTTCTGTTACCTACAGAAGACTTCTATTGGATTGTTCATCATGTTTTTCATTTTTATTAACATTATTATTAGACAGAAACATTTTAAAATTGTATCTTTTCTCAATGTTGCCACCCCTTTATTTTCACACTAGAAAAAGATATCATGGAGATGTTATACTTTGTACGAGGTGCTCATGAAGAATAAGGAGATACTGGCTAGTTAATTCATGTCTTCTCAATTTGAGTTTGTGGCAATTTCAATGCAATAACTTGACAATGGTCTCTTCCTCCTTGTCATTGGTTAAAAACATTTAGTAATCTACAATGCATATAGCCACAAAGAGCAGGTATAAAGTAAGAAAGTATAGAGGAGGTATTGATCTCCTTAGGATGGAGAAAAACCATGGGTAGTTATAAATGGATGGAAGGTACTGAAAAGGGAGGGTCAAATGGGGTTAGAAAGCAAAGAGGTGGGTAAGGGAGGAAATACAGGTAGGGATAGCTAAAACTATGGGCTTTCATATGAACCGTGATGGCAGTAGTAGCTTTTGCAACGGTCTTTTAGGACTGATTCCATAAGTTTGGTCTAGTATAAGACAATGTTAAGTCAGAGCCACTGGCTGTGGATAAATGACTATTAAAATTAAATAAACAAAGATAATTTTGGGTGCTGACATGCAGGGTTCTGTCTTCCTACACTCAGTGTGCAGAATCTTGCAAATAGACGTGGATCTGTCAGAAAACATTAATTCAGAATGGAAATGGCATTTATGTTGCCTTTTGCTTGATATCATTTCAAACATGAATCTGCAGGTGGCTGCGACAGAGGAGTAGCAGGGCCAAGAGGAGCTGGCAGCACTACGGAAGGGGCTATGCCACTCATTTTCACAGATGATGTTTGAGGGTTAATGATTTCCTTGGAGTAAGGTTTTTTTTTTTCCCCTGCTGACAATAAGAATGATTACTGTGTCTGGAAAACTGCTTAAATATTAAATTTAGTGTGCTTACTCTGAAAATAAAAAGTGCTTATTCCTATAGTATATAGATATTCAACATTAATGTTCTGCTATTCTTGGTAATAATATATATTATACATCAACGTGCAGCAAGTTCTAGGTCTAACACAATTGAAGAAAGGCACTGTAATGTTATTATTGATGCTTTTCCTTTCTGCTTTTTTAATGTAATTATCTACTTATGTGAAATTGTGTTGTAAGTGCAGAAGGCAGTAAAGCTACCCCAATCTTCTATTATAGACATACAAATAATTTAAATACATAATTATGAGAATTTACTCTTTAAATATTTCTATAAATGTTTTAGTTGCTTACTTAAAGTACTTAATCAAATTAAAAATCTATAGGCTAAATATGTGAAATTATCAAAAGAACAATAATGATGAGATCACTTCAAGTTGCTTAAGTGCCACACACCATTTGCTAGAATCCAGTTTGCGAGCTTCAGGCAAGGGGCTGGAGGTTGAGGAAACACACACAGAAACAGACAGACATATGGACCTCCAATCGCTGGTACAAAGCCCCTCTTTAATAGCACCGTGGAGACTTAAATACCCAGCAGTCAACCGCCAACAGGTGAAAATCCTCTGATCCTCTAGGCAAGGCACAGCTTTTAGTAACTTCAATTAGAAGGCTCTAGACTACAGTTGGTTTCAAGACTTAAGAAAAATAAATATCAAATAAACCAATAATGGAATTTCTGTAATATTGACTTTTTGAAGACTAAAAATTGATAAAATTTAATAATAGACATTCAAAATGACACAAAAATTTCCCCCCATGCTCATGGATCTGAAAGATTAATATTTTTTGAAATGTTCACACTACCCAAAGCAATAAAAGATTCAATGTTATCTCCACCAAAATCTCATGGATAACCTACACAAAATGAGAACACTAAACATGTAAGTAAACATGACTTCAAGTAGCCAAAGCAGTGTGAAGCAAAATAAATTAGGATGATAGCTTCAAAATTCTCTATTTAAAGATATACTATAGAGGCATAATCATAAAGACAGATACATGGGCAAATGAAACAGGGAGAATCCATGAAGTAAGTCCATGCTCTGAAGTCAACTCATCTTCTGCAAAGGGGTCACAACAGCAGAAGAACAGTCTCTCCAGTGATTGGCGCTGGGACAGGGAATATCAAAATTTTACACCCATCTTTCCACACATGGATATCACAGTGGATCAAAGACCTAAAGATAAGATTTAAGATTGTGGGTGGGCAGTCTTGATATACTTATAATATCAGTACTCAGAAGACGAGGACAGGGATATCACGAGTTTAAAGCCAGCTCAGATGACATAGTGAGATCTTTTATGAAAACAAACAATGAACAAACAAATAATCACCACCCTTACCTCTGAATCTTCTATAGGGACAAGGTGTTGGTATAGGTAATCACATAAAAAAATGTGTAAATATTAAGCTAGATTACCTCATATTGGTATACTGAGTTTTGTTTTATTATTTTTAAATACTGGGAAATTTTCTAAATTCTTTCTGATTTCTACAATGACTCAGTCAGGAGTTTCTTATATTTTTCATATCTTTTCTTGTTGTTGAATCATAGTCTTGCTCCATTGTAATTAGATAAACATTAGGGAATAAGAGCAAACAAAATCCTGAAAGCACACATTTTCTACATCATTATGCATCTTCAAAGTCTCTAGTAAGAATTTCTATGACTTTTTTTCCCCTAATTAGGTCAATTTCTTTAATTTTATCTAATCAAAATATTTATGGTTTGAATATTTTCAAATATGTGAATGTTTTCCTCTGAAGAGTATGAGTGTCGACTGCATGAATAATACAGATTGACTTATTTCGCATTTTTCTGACAAGGTTAAGAAAATGGAAGACTGGCTGGTTGTAAGCTAAGTTAATCTTGTGTCTTAATTTTGTTTCCTTTATTACTTATTGAGAAGTGATTTGAATTAGGAAAACAAGTGAGCAGACAAATAGTTCCTCAAATTTTCATGTGACACCGTGAGAATCCGAACTTCCCAATGTAATTACTACTTTCAACTGTCATATGCTTGTTTTCTTTATTGTGTTATTGGTTGCGACCAGTTCTACTGATTACTCACTATGTGAATATTAAATTAAGGACCTTGAAATAGATTAGAGGGATGATTTCAAACTATAAGTTCCATGAAGGTTTTTGAGGAAAACTTTATCTTCTTGCTTTTGTTGAACGTCAGTGTGCATAAATAACTATACATGAAAGAGGATAGAGCACAGTCTCCTAAATTATTTCCTAAATCCAAAGGAACTTAAACAAAGAAGAGAGTAATTAGATTGTAAGTATTTTCTCTTGATTTTGTTTCATGACTTCACTTGGATTTACAGTGCATTTCCGTCATGGAATGGTTAAACTTAGGACACACACATACACAATTTATACACTTTTTATGGTAAATAGTCTTTTAGAGTTTGGATAAATAAGCCGGTAAAGGCACAAATTTAGAGAATATGTTAATACCATACATATATAAAAATATTATATAGTTCATAAATGAGTACACATATCTATTTATCCATGAAATTTGTATCTTTCAGTGAGATGGCTGAGGAGTCCTATGGTAAAAATCTAGAGATCCAGAAAAGCCAGCGGTATGATTTGGTTTGACAATAAGCACGTAATTCAATCTGAGAATTAGAGAATTCAGTGGAACAGGTCCCCATCTCTCCTGTCTACATTTTATTCCAGCCTCTTTGAGGTGACAGGATTAGTCACGGTGGTACTACAGCATGTGGGTGACCTTGCTATTCTGTTTGTCACTGGCAGCTGCTATGTCACGTTGCAGAATCCAGGTTCAAAATTCTATCCCAGAGTTCTACTCTATGTTAAATTTGGACACCAAGCTTGAGTGGGGGCTCCCTATAGCAAATTATTTAAGTCTGACATATGGTTAATGTATTTGAGAGAATTCCCTAAGAAAACGGATATAAGAGAAAAAAGAAGGGTCAGACAGAATAAAAGATAAGAAAGTTAAAACATACACCTTGCAAAGGACAATGGAGGTTTAATTCCATTAAGATCTCAGAAGAGTACAGAAAACCTTTCTGAATACTTTAGTCAAAGCAACAGATCAGTGACAGCCCAGTGCTACTCATATAAATTTCTCCTCCACGAACTGATCTTAACTGAAAGCAGAGGAAGTTGAGTAGGGAGACTGAGAAGATGATATTGGAATCTCCCTAACCAACAAAGAAGGGTGAGAGATTTCTAGATGTCAGAGAGGCTGTCCTCAGTCTCCCAAAGCTCCTATAAGAAATTGGGTTCTAGAAAGAGGCACGTCCCTGAGAGTCAGAGCTTCCTACACTCTGAGCTCTCCAAGAGTAGCCTACCTTTAACCTTAGCCCACTGAGAAAAGCTATCAGGATTACTTAGGGGTTTGGCTGAATCATGCCCACCTAAACAAGAAAACCACCACTCACAGCCAGAAGGCATTCTTTTCTCTCACACAGTTTTCAAACATGATTACAAACCCCTGGGTCCTTATAAGATAGGTGGCAAAGGAGTATGCACTCTTCCACACTGAAAATTCCACCAATTTTGTTACTTGTAGACTTCTGCCAGTATTTGAAATGGTGACAGTATCTGGAATCCATGCTGTGGAACAATCTATTCCTGTCATACGGTAGCTTTAAAGCAGATTAACTCAAACAGAAAATTCTTAGTGCTCTAGAGGAATATGGCTCAATATATTCACTTCCCTTCTATTTTAATAAAACAAATCAGGTCAAATAAATTGCTTTCTCATCAATGTTAAGCCCCTTTCTCTTTCAAATGCTAGAAAACCAATATTTCCCTGTAGAATCCAATACATTGACTCACAGGCTTTCGTGCTAAGAAATACTTAATAATGTGAATTCTATGGCATTTGAAGTGAACAAATTAAGGTTTCCTTCAGATAGATATCCTAATTGCATAAAAGCAAATTAAACCAATCTTTTCTGTCAGTTCCTGTGAGAACTGGATTCCAGTTGAAAGAGGCTAGTATTCTTTTTCTATCTTAAAACAATTGTTTCTTCCCCCTCTACCTCTTACTCTTCCTTCTACCCATTATACAAAAATTGCTCAAAAATATTGTCTCGCAAGGTCAAAATGAGGAACAGAAGGAGGGAGAACAGGAGCAAGGAAGTCAAGACCGCGAGGGGGGCACCCATTAACTGAGATGGTGGGGCTGATCTATTGGTAGCTCATAAAGGCCAGCTGGACGGGGACTGAAAAAGCATGGGATAAAACCGAACTCTCTGAATATGGTGGACAATGAGAACTGCTGAGAAGCCAAGGACAATTGCACTGGGTTTTGATCCTACTGCATGTACTGGCTTTGTGGGAGCCTAGCCTGTTTGGATGCTCACCTTCCTAGACCTGGATGGAGGGGGGAGGACCTTGGACTTCCCACAGGGCAGGGAACCCTGACTGCTCTTTGGACTGGAGAGGGAGGGGGAAGGGAGTGGGGAGGGGGGAAGGGAGAGGGAAAAGGGAGGCAGGGAGGAGGCGGAATTTTTTTTTTTTAATTTTATTTTTTTTATTGAGAAAAAAAATTTCTGCCTCCTCCCAGCCTCCCACTCCTCCCCCCCTCCCCCCACTCCTCTCCCCGTCCCCCCACTCCTCACCCCCTCCCTCTCAAGTCTGAAGAGCAGTCAGGGTTCCCTGCCCTGTGGAAAGTCCAAAGTCCTCCCCCCTCCGTCCTGGTCTAGGAAGGTGAACCACCAAACTGGCTAGGCTCCCACAAAGCCAGAACATATAGTAGGATCAAAACCCAGTGCCATTGTCCTTGGCTTCTCAGCAGCCCTCATTGTCCGCCATATTCAGAGAGTCCGGTTTTATCCTCTGCTTTTTCAGTCACAGTCCAGCTGGCCTTGGTGAGCTCGCAATAGATCAGCTCCACTGTCTCCGTGGGTGGGTGCACCCCTCTTGTTCCTGACTTCCTTGCTCATCTTCTCCCTCCTTCTGTTCCTCATTGGGACTTTGGGGGCTCAGTCCAGTGCTCCAGTGTGGGTCTCTGTCTCTATCTCCATCCATCGCCAGATGAAGGTTCTATGGTGATATGCAAAATATTCATCAGTATGGCTATAGGATAGGATCATTTCAGGTTCCCTATCTTCAGCTGTGGCAGGAACTAACTGGGGACCTCGCCTTGGGCACCTGGAAGCCCCTCTAGGTCCAAGTCTCTTCCCAACCCTAAGATGGCTCCCTTAATTAAGATATGTGCTTCCCTGCTCCCCTATCCAACCTTCCTTTATCAAAATCATCCCGTTGCCCCAAGTTCTCCCCATCCTACCCTTCTCACTTTTCTCTCCCCATCTCCCCTTATCCCCCTCCCACCCCACCCTTAAGATACCGATTTTTTGCCTGGCAATCTTGTCTACTTCCCCTACCCAGGAGGATAGCTATATGTTTTTCTTTGGGTTCAGCTTCTTATTTAGCTTCTGTAGGATATCAAATTATAGACTCACTGACCTTTATTTATGGCTAGAAACCAATTATGAGTGAGTACATCCCATGATCATTTTTGGGTCTGGGTTACCTCACTCAAGATAGTATTTTCTATTTCCATCCATTTGCATGCAAAATTTGAGAAGTCATTGTTTTTTACCGCTGAGTAGTACTCTAATGTGTATATATTCCACACTTTCTTCATCCATTCTTCCATTGAAGGACATCTAGGTTGTTTCCATTTCTGGCTATTACAAATAATGCTGCTATGAACATAGTTGAACAAATGCCCTTGTCATATGATCGGGCATCTCTTGGGTATATTCCCAAGAGTGGTATTGCTGGGTAGAGGGGTAGGTTGATCCCGAATTTCCTGAGAAACCGAAACACTGCTTTCCAAAGTGGTTGCACAAGTTTGCATTCCCACCAGCAATGGATGAGGGAACCCCTTCCTCCACAACCTTTCCAGCAGAGGCTATCATTGGTGTTTTTGATTTTAGCCAATCTGACAGGTGTAAGATGATATCTCAAAGTTGTTTTGATTTGCATTTCCCTGATTGCTAAGGAGGTTGAGCATGACCTTAAGTGTCTTTTGGCCATTTGAACTTCTTCTGTTGAGAATTCTCTGTTCAGATCAGTGCCCCATTTTTTAATTGGGTTAATTAGCATTTTAAAGTCTAGTTCCTTGATTTCTTTATATATTTTGGAGATCGGACCTTTGTCTGTTGCCGGGTTGGTGAAGATCTTCTCCCAGTCAGTGGGTTGCCTTTTCGTCTTAGTGACAGTGTCCTTTGCTTTACAGAAGCTTTTCAGTATTAGTAGGTCCCATTTATTCAATGTTTCCCTTAATGTCTGTGCTGCTGGGGTTATACATAGGAAGCGATCGCCTGTGCCCATCTGTTGTAGGGTACCTCCCAATTTCTCTTCTATCAGGTTCATTGTGCTCGGACTGATATTGAGGTCTTTGATCCATTTGGACTTGAGTTTTGTGCATGGTGATAGATATGGGTCAATTTTCATTCTTCTACAGGTTGACATCCAGTTGTGCCAGCACCATTTGTTGAAGATGCTTTCTTTCTTCCATTGTATACTTTAGCTCCTTTATCGAAAATGAGGTGTTCATAGGTTTGTGGGTTAAAATCTGGGTCTTCTATACGATTCCATTGGTCGACTTCTCTGTTTTTATGCCAATACCAAGCTGTTTTCAATACTGTAGCTCTGTAATAGAGTTTGAAGTCAGGGATGGTAATGCCTCCAGAAGATCCTTTATTATATAAGACTGTTTTTTGGCCTTCCTGGGTTTTTTGTTTTTCCATATAAAGTTGATTATTGTCCTCTCAAGATCTGTGAAGAAATTTGATGGGACCTTGATGGGGATTGCATTGAATCTATAAATTGCCTTTGGTAGAATTGCCATTTTTACTATGTTGATCCTCCCAATCCAAGAGAAGGGAGATCTTTCCACTTTCTGGTATCCTCTTCAATTTCTTTCTTCAATTCCTTAAAGTTCTTGTCAAATAGATCTTTCACTTCCTTGGTTAGAGTTACCCCAAGGTATTTTATGCTATTTGTGGCTATCGTGAAAAGTGATGCTTCTCTGAGTTCCCTCTCTGCTTCCATATCCTTTGTGTATAGAAAGGCCACTGATTTTTTGGAGTTGATCTTGTATCCTGCCACATTACTAAAGGTGTTGATCAGCTTTAGAAGTTCTTTGGTGGAGTTTTTGGGGTCGCTTATGTACACTATCATATCATCTGCAAATAATGAAAGTTTAACCTCTTCCTTCCCAATTCGAATCCCCTTGATCCCCTTATGTTGTCTTATTGCTATTGCTAAAACTTCAAGCACTATTTTGAAGAGGTATGGAGAGAGTGGACAGCCTTGCCATGTTCCTGATTTTAGTGGGATGGCTTTGAGTTTCCGTTTAGTTTGATGTTAGCTGTTGGTTTGGTGTAAATAGCTTTTATTATATTTAGGTATGACCCTTGTATCCCTAATCTCTCCAAGACTTTTATCATAAAGGGATGTTGAATTTTGTCAAAAGCTTTTTCAGCATCTAATGAAATGATCATAGGTTTTTTTTCTTTCAGTTTATTTATATGCTGGATTACATTGATAGATTTTCATATGTTGAACCATCCCTGCATCTCTGGGTGAAGCCTACTTGATCATAATGGATAATTTTTCTAATGTGTTCTTGGATACGGTTTGCCAGTATTTTGTTGAGTATTTTTTCATCAATGTTCATGAGTGAAATTGGCCTGTAATTCTCTTTCTTGGTTGAGTCTTTGTGTGGTTTGGTATTAGAGTGACTGTAGCTTCATAAAAGGAATTTGGCAATGACTCTTCTGTTTCTATATTGTGAAACACATTAAGGAGTATCGGTATAAGCTCTTCTTGGAAGTTCTGATAGAATTCCGCATTGAAACAATCTGGTCCTGGGCTTTTTTTGGTAGGGAGGTTTTTGATGACAGCTTCTAATTCTTTGCGACTAGCAGGTCTATTTAGATTGTTCACCTGGTCCTGGTTTAACTTTGGTATATGGTATTTATCTAAAAACATGTCCATTTCTTTTACATTTTCCAGTTTTGTGGCATACAGGCTTTTGTAGTAAGATCTAATGATTCTTTGAATTTCCTCTGTGTCTGTGGTTATGTCCCCCTTTTCATTTCTGATCTTATTAATTTGCATATTCTCTCTCTGCCGTTTGATTAGTTTGGATAGGGGTTTATCAATTTTGTTGATTTTCTCTAGGAACCAGCTTTTTGTTTCATTGATTCTTTGGATTGTTTTCTGTGTTTCGATTTTGTTGATTTCTGCCCTCAGTTTGATTATTTCCAATCTTCTACTCCTCCTAGGTGAGTCTGCTTCTTTTTTTTTCTAGAGTTTTCAGGTGGGCTGTTAAGTCTCCAATATGTGCTTTCTCTGTTTTCTTTAAGTGGGCACTTAGTGCTATGAACTTTCCTCTCAGGACTGCTTTCATAGTGTCCCATAAGTTTGAATAGGTTGTTTCTTTATTTTCATTGAATTCAAGGAAGACTTTGATTTCTTTCTTTATTTATTCCTTGATCCAGGTGCAGTTCAGAAGTTGACTGTTCAGTTTCCATGAGTTTGTAGGCTTTCTGGGGGAAGCATTGTTGTTGAATTCTAACTTTAATCCATGGTGGTCTGATAAGATGCAGGAGGTTACGAATATTTTTTTGTAACTGTGTAAGTTAGCTTTGTTACCGAGTATGTGGTCAATTTTCGAGAAGGTTCCATGAGCTGCAGAGAAGAAGGTATATTCTTTCCTATTTGGGTGGTATGTTCTATAGATGTCTGTTAAGTCCATTTGATTCATTACCTCCATTAATTCTCTTATTTCTCTGTTAGGTTTCTGTCTGATTGACCTGTCCATTGGTGAGAGAGGAGTGTTGAAGTCTCCTACTATTAGTGTGTGCCGTTTGATGGCAGCCTTGAGTTTTAGTAATGTTTCTTTTACGTACGTGGGTGCTTTTATATTAGGGGCATAGATATTCAGGATTGAGACTTCATCCTGATGAATTGTTCCTGTTATGAGTATAAAATGTCCCTCTCTATCTTTTCTGATTGATTTAAGTTTTAAGTCAACTTTGTTAGAAATTAGTATGGCCACACCTGCTTGTTTCTTGGGTCCATTTGCTTGATAAGCCTTTTCCCAGCCCTTTACTCTGAGTAGGTGCCTGTCTTGTGGTTGAGGTGTGTTTCTTGTAAACAGCAGAATGTTGGATCCTGTTTCCTTATCCAATCTTTTAGCCTGTGCCTTTTTATAGGTGAGTTGAGTCCATTGACATAAAGTGATATTAATGACCAGTGGTTGTTAACTCCAGTCACTTTTTTATTTTTTTAAAAAATAAAATAAAATAAAAAATTATTGTCTATTAACTATGCCCTTTTCCACCCCACTTCTTTTATTAGACACAGAGCCAGTTGGTTCGTTGCTCATGCCTTAATGAGCAGCATTTAACTCAGCACTCTCTACCCCATGACACGCTGTCTCTCTTCTTTCTTACACACCATGTTCTTACCTTCTGTCCAACAACTGGAGATCTCTGCTCTGTCAATTGCTTCTGTGTCACCTTCCACCTCTGTCACTGGAGTGTCCAGAATTCACTTTTAGGGTCTTTTCTCCACCTTCACTTGCTTCATCGGTGATTACTTGCATTGACACATAACAATTAAATACCACCAAAATGCTAATGACTTGTTATGCTATTTACAATCTGAGCCTCCCACCTGAATGTGAGGCTATAAATCCTATACTTTCCAGATGTTGCCACCTGGGTACATGTTAAGTAACACAAATTAGGTAGAGATAAATAAACATCTTCATTGTAGAAACAAATTAATATACAGTTATGTAGGATACCACAGCCTCCTGAGTATAAGGCATGGCTTCTTTTAAGTTTATTTTCTTTTTTCTCTTCCGTTTCTCTGAATTCTGAGCAGATATTGTAGTGGTGACATTATTGTAGTAGACTGGGGGCATTGAATTTTTGTATAAAAAATCCACTATTTAGTTTACAAAATATTCCAAGGAAAAGAAAACTGGGGTTTAGGGCCTGGGGAATATTGCAGAATTTATCCTTACAGTCATTAAATAAGGGCCAGGATCTGTTATGGGTAATCACACAGCAAGCAAAAATATAAAGAAGCTCTCTTTTCTCATCATTGCACTATGTGAGAGTAGTGGATAGTTAAGGTGGATGGATAGTAAATAAGGAAGGTAAGAATACAGGTAAGTGGTGATAGGGCCTCAGGGAATAATAATACAAGGGTAGATGTGGGTGAAGAGATTATGTGAACAGACAACTAGTAGGCAGCATTGTTTCAGCAAAAGACTAGAAGAAAGAGGAAGGAAGGAGCCCACACTGATTCTAGGCAGTGAGCACAGGCAGGGCGAAGACTGTGAAAGCTTCTTTGTTTGCAAGGCACAGTTTCCACAGTGTCCTCTCAGGTGCTGCCAGCCTTGCTCTGTTCCCCTCTCCTTGACACCTCTTCACTCGTTAGTGCATGCTAAAATAAGAGGTCTTTACAAAAGTACCCAGTGTATTTAGGAGATGATATGATTGTAGGGTGAGTGAAATTATATCATTTACATTCTATAGTCTGTGTTCTTTCTGTATCAAAAGAAATCAATTATTTGTCTTGGTAAGAATGGGGATATGAAATGATAATCCAAGCCATTTTAATGGAAGCATCAATCAAACTCAGTGTGATATTGTTTGTGGGTACACAATGCTGCAGATGAGTCTGGGCACAAACATGCAGGCTCATTTCTACTGCTGAAAGAGAAGCACAGCACAAGATGTTTTCTTGAAGGTAGAACATTTGTCATGCTGTGTTTATGACTACAGAACTGGCACCCAGCTGTGGATTTGGACAGGTTCTTGTTTTCCTTGCTCCTTTCAAGAACAATTTAAATTAACCTAAATCAGAATGTTTCAGTATATTCTTTTTCTCTTGTTACGTGGAGCATGCTATTTTCATCCTATTTATGTCGGACTTGTGTTCTTTGGCAAGTGTCCTTTCAGAGTTTAGGGATCACTGCGCTCACTGCCGTGGAGTATGTGTTGGTTACTTTGGATGGTTTGGAGACTATGGTTGAAAAAAAAAAATAATTACCACATTTGTTTGGTGGAACAAAAAGACTGTAATTGTCTCTCCGAGAAACTCATTTTCTCAGACAAATCATGCATCATAGAAAAGATCGTGCAAGTTTCTTTCCAGGTGGTGTGGTTTGGTATTTCATGCAAAACTGTAGATGAGTTGAACTATGGTCCAGCCAAATAACTTAGGTTGTTGTAACAGAGAATACTTGGAGATATTCTGTCCTATGGAAAATGGGTTAAAACAAAAGAACTGAGTATCTTGTGTGAATCATTCTTTTATTCCTTAAATTTTCAACTTGATTGTTGGAAATTACTTTGGTTAGATCTTTAGTTCCTTACTTATAACAATACAGTATATTATTTCTTAAAGAACATCATGAACACATTGCTATTTAAGTTATTTTTGTATATCTTTTTGAGTTTTGTTAAAAACAACTCTCAAGATGTTCTACTGGTCATTATTAAGATACTTATGAGTTTGGAGTTAAAACCCCAAGTTTTAAAAGAGTTTTACCAAGTTTTTTCTACAGTTTGGTTTCTCAGTATTCTTGAGATTTGTGTTTTCTTTAAGCGAATGGGGACACATGAGTGAATGGCATTCTTATTCTCCAGCAAAAGAAATTTAGCTATTAGAATGCATTTGGCTTAAAAAAACTATTATTAATTTTTCATCTCTAATTGTAGAATTTCTGTGTTGTGATAGAGTGGTTTATATGCATACATGTATTCAAATAACTAAATGAATGCTTATGTCCACACATGTGCACAGTCATTAATGTTTACTGAAGCAAAGTCTACAGTTGAAACTATGAAATTTCACAAAATAGTTGGTTACATATTTATGAAGTTGTCCACTGCTATAAGCAACTGATGGAAGCATGAAACCTATTATTTGGACAAGCAAGATGTAGAAATGCTTAGATATTCATCTGGCATCTTTCTTCATGTTATTACACTTATGATGGATCATTTAGCTTTCCACGTGAAACTGGCAAGCAATGAGCTATATTGGCTAACTTCAACAAATAAAATGGACACATTTATTATATATTATCTTTGTCAGCAATGCTAAAAACAAAACAAAACAGAGCTTTGTTTTCCAAAATATATGCCTCTATTCAGGCAAATAGGTCTGTTTCTTTGTTGTATGTCTTGTCAATTTGAACTTTTGTATAGACATGAGTAGCAGGTAGGGCACCAACATTCATAGATTTAGAGGCACTTGTAGTTCAGTCGCAAGAATACAAGTTTTCTAACCCAGATGCCTCTTTTTTTTCTTATGGAGTAAATTGACAATAGGTGCATGTGTGTTTTCATTCTTGTTTAAAATAGAACTTGATGATTATATTTTAATGAGGCCTAAGCTTCAATGTGTGAACAAGTAATTGCTCATAAACCCTCTTGCAGCCGTATTCATATCAGACTATCCGAGCACTATAACAGCAAAATAAGAACACAATTTTCAACCATTCTTAGTCACTGCATAAATAGAAAGGAAAATGAAATTGCTCATATTACACCTTATAATTATGTCTCTCCTGCTGAGGTATCCCAAAAGGTGCAATTAAAAGATAACTATACAAAAAATAATGGCTTAATTTAATATTAAAATAGACATACAATGATTCTAAGTATTTAGAAAGCAGATTTGTTTCTCAATTTTCCTTCATAGTCACCTACCTGCCCAGTGAATACATAAACTCTTTTTAAGCTAAATTATCATTAATAAAAGGCACTGTCAGATGAAATCACATAGTTTCTGGTCAAATCAAGCATTTAGAGAACTTACAAATTTATGTGGAAATGTGAGAGAATGTGTACATTCTCTCTCTCTCTCTCTCCCTCTCTCTCTCTTTCTTTCCTACTGCTATCTACTTCAAATAATTGCATCCTAGCTTTGGAATATGACAATGAGATAAAATAATAAAATGCACTTAGTTATGCTCCAGACAGAAGTTTTCTATAGCTATTATAATAATTAATGCAATTTTTGGCTTAAAGCAACATTTATTTTGTGGCTTTTTTAATGATTGAAGTTTCAAATGGACTAAAAATATTGACACAGCCATATTCATATTGGAAGGCCTAGCGTCCAGAAGCTTCCTCAATTCATCCCTTGCCTTCAAATCAGCAGTATCATGTTGAATCCTTTACCCATGAGGCATATTTACCACTTTGATGCATTTTAATTTTCTTTTATTTGTTTCTAACAAATATATATATATATATATATATTATTTTATATTTTTATTTCAGGCACTATAACATGAAAAATTTTCCATTCTTCGGTCAAGGGACATTTATGTTGTTTCCATCTTCTGGCTATGACAAACAAGGCTTCTATGAATATAGTTGAGCACATGTCCTTGTGGCAGGATTGAGCATCCTTCGGATATATACCCAAAAGTGGTATTACTGGGTCTTGAGAAAGGTTTTCTAATTTTCTGAGAAATCCCCACACTGACATCCAAAGGGGCTATACCAGCTTGCATTCACACCAGCAATGCAGAGGTGTTCCCTTTACCCCACAACGTCTCCAGCATAAGCTGTCATAAGTATTTTGATCTTGGTCATTCTTACAGATGTAAAATGGAATCTCAGAATTGTTTTGATTTGCATTTCTCTGATGTCTGGGGATGTTGAACATTTCCTTAAGTGTCTTTCAACCATTTTAGATTCTTTGAAAAAAATCAGGTGTTCATAGGTATGTGGATTAATATCTGGGTCTTCAATTCATTTCCGTTGGTCCTCCTCTCTGTTTTAAGCCAATACCAGACCTCCCTCAACTGAAGAATGGATAAGGAAAATGTAGTACATTTATACAATGAAGTACTACACAGAAGAAAAAAATAATAACATCTTTACATTTGCAGGCAAATGGATGGATCTAGAAAACATCATATTGATTGAGGTAACTCAGACCCAGAAAAACAAATACCATATGCACTTACTCATAAGTGGCTTTTAGACATAAAGCAAAGAAAATTCACAATTCACAATCCCAGAGAAACTAGAAAACAATGAGGAACCTAAGAAAAATATACATGAATCTAATCTACATGAGAAGTAGAAAAAGACAAGATCTCCTGAGTAAATTGGGAGCATGGGGACCATAGGAGAGGGTTGAAGGGGAGGGGAGATGAAGAGGGGAGCAGAGAAAAATGTATATAGCTCAATAAAATACCCTGTGTTAATTATACAAATACTTAGCTTCATTCTGGTATTTTTACATATATATATATATATATATATATATATATATATATTAACATAGTAATCCTCTTTCAATTGATGGCTTGATGGCCCTATCTGGTACACCCGGGAGGAGCATGAAAACGCATTCCAAGAACAGTTCCATATTTTTGAAGAAACTGAGGTCATACAATCTGTCTTGTTTTCTTGAAGTTTTCTCACAAGCGCTCACCATCCCCCTTGCTCTTCTTCAGTCTTAGACATGTATACATCACAAGATGTATAGAATTCCTCACAAATCCGTCACCTCCCGCCTTGAGAAATCTCCTTTAGAGCTGTTGATCAGGGAACTCCAAGTGCCGCCTAAAACATTAAAAGTGATTTCAATTGTTAACCTTCCCAAGGTTGATTTTAAGTTCTTACTATTAAAATTACCACACATTTCAGACATAGCATTTGGAAGCTCTGAACTTGATATGTCATAAAAGGCTCTCCCAGAGGTAACCAATAACTCTCTAATTGGATGGAGGGCCCATCCTGCCGAAGAGAAATCACACCTGGTGCTGGAAAGCAAGGCAATTAACAATTGAGTTTGTGAGTCTTAGAGGAGAACCTAACTACTTCCCCATACTAGGCCAGTAAATGTCTAATTGCATTCTAAACTCATCCTTATCTCCATAGATAATTATATCTCTTATCTATTGTCAAAGAAGCTTCTCTATACTACAGGCAAACCCATTACAGAAAACTAAAACAGGTCAAAATCTACGGATCAACTGATTCTATCCCTATATGCCTATTCCAACCGTGATGGATTCTTTTACAACACAATTCCTGCACATAAGGTTTAAAAAAAAATGTCCCAGAAAAAGGGACAGAAAGAATGTATGAACCAGAGGGTGAAGAATTCTGCTCTGAGACTGTATTTTCTATAAATGACAGAGAAGTTTCACCTATGACACCTCAACAGTATGACTTCCTAAATAAGACTTAAACAATGAACCAATACACCTGGTAATATGGGCGGAAGAAACTTCAATGGGGCTCCACCCTTAGACAAGGAGCTACAGGCAGTATTGGAGAGAGGAAATGTGAGTATTTTGCAAGGATGAGCCCCTCTAATTGGTTATCTAATGATGATATATGATTTAAGGACTGAGTACTTGGATATATATATATATATATATGCAACACTAAATGGACTGAACAGGTTGTATTTATTTATTTATGAATATATAGAAAGAGATATATAATCAATATATTTTTATCTATTTCTATATCTATCTTTATATTTAAAATAAAAGGAAAAGACATTTGAGTAGAAAGGAGAGGAGATATGAGATTGGATGGAGGAAATTACTAACTCTCCTTTTTAAAAAAATTTAAAAATATCACTAAAAAGAACATTACCATCCCCTATGGGAATGAGATGAAGAAAGAAGCATAGAAATACTTACAGGACTAAAACTAGTCACTAAATAATATGTGAAGGGAAATTCTAACACTAAGTTTCAGAGCCCAAACAAAATTTGGTTGGGGCAAATATTCAGCTTGCTGGGAAGGAATAATATGGCTGGTCGTAAGATCCAGACCTTGTGAGTAGACTTCCTTCTACTCACAAGATGCAATCAATCTAAAGGGATATGCATTCTGCTATAGGAATATACAAAGAAGAGAGAGTAAGGCCGCACTTGTCACTTGTATGATCTTATATGATATTATATTGAAATTGAATCTCCAAGGTGACAGTGTTAGAAGATGCTGTCCTTGGGAGATGGTTAGCATGCAGATGCAGTGTGTTCCTGAATGAGATTAAACTGTCATCCCTTACAGACACATAAAGAACCCTATATGAAACAGTATCCTACCCAGACACTGAAACCACAGGCACTTTGGTCTGAGATTTCTCACCCTTTAGTACTGAGAAGGCATAAAATATTATTTATAAATTATTCAGCTTAAGGTCTTTTGTTATCACAGGCAGAATAGGCTAAGGCAGTTACTGCTGTTTTTTGGAAGAGAAGTGACTGCTTTAAGCTGTGATGATTTTTGCCTATCAGTAAATATAGGTAAATCATTTACTTGGAATATGATGAAGTATGGAAAAATAATATAAGGAGACTGGAGAATATCATATATTATGAAAAGATCAAAATTTTAAGACAACATGAAAAATTCAGTCTCAATTGGCAGGTAATAAATACATACTAGGATTAGAAACATGTTTAACATTATGGTAAAATGCAAATAAATATTCTTTTTCAGCTGCTTAAAAGAAAAATTCCAGAATTATGAGGCTAAATCTACTGAAATCACTATGTAAACTGTGATAGCAGATATAATTAGTATATAATAAGCTTACCCAAGAGCTCTGTTGATCTTGGAGGCAAAGATGTATTATGTCATTCATTCTTGCATGTCTCATTGTTCACATGCAATATGGTGCTGGTTTATATACATATGAACACATAGAAAAGTACATATAAACACACACATGAGAACATAGGGGGAAGAAGGCTCCACATGAATAAATACTATCCTCAGTTTCTAGATAAATATAATCTGTAAATTACAAAACTGCCCCACCCTTCTATTAAGTATTTAGAAGCAATAGCTCCAGGACAATATGATTCATATGTCTTCAACAGTTGTCCTGGTTCCCACCTTTTTAATAAACTTTATCGCTCTCTGAGTTAAGAACATGAGAGAATGAATGGAAAGGCCAAGATAGGGGATAGACAGAAAGGGAAAGCAAGGAAATAGACATTTTGGCTGAGAGTGTCATTACGGGGCTAGCAAGAAACCTGGCTCTAGGGAAATTCCCAGGAATCCACAAGGATGACCCCAGCTAAGACCTTAAACAGTAAAGGATAGGGTGCCTGAACTGGCTTTCCCCTGTAATCAGATAGATGGCTACCAAAACCGTCATTACAGAACCTTCATCCAGTAACTGATGGAAGCAGATGCAGAGATCCATGGCTAAATACTGGGTCGAGCTCCCAGAGTCCCATCAAAGAGAGGAATGAGCGAGAATATGAGCAAAGAGGTCAAGACCATGATGGGAATCCCCACAGAAACAACTGACCTAAGCTAATGGGAGTTCACTAACCCAGAACAGATAGCAGGGAAACCTGTTTAGGCCCAAATTAGGTCCTTTGTATGTGGATGATAGTTGTGTGTGGCTGGGACAGTCTGTGGTGCCACTGGCAGTAGGACCAGGATTTATCTCTTGTTCTTGAACTAGATTTTTGGAGCCCATTCTCTTTGGAGGAATACCTTACTCAGACTAGATATATGGGGTAGGAACTTTTTTCTGCCTCAAAGTGATGGCAGACTTTATTGACTCTTGATGGGAAGCCTGTGGGGGTGGGGTGGGTGGAAGATGAGGGAGTGAACAAAGGGAGGGAGAGAAAACTGGGATTAGTATGTAAAATGGGAAAAGATTGCTTTTTAAAAAATAAATTAAAATACTTAACATAAACAGAGAACATTGGGAGTCATTATCTAGGAACCCTTCCAGCAATGATTTCACTCTATATGTGGCTGCATTTTTAATTGACTTTTTATTTGTGAGCCATTCGATAATGAAATAAGAAATTACTTTGTAGAG
Organism: Microtus oregoni; assembly: GCF_018167655.1. Classification (NCBI taxonomy): domain Eukaryota; kingdom Metazoa; phylum Chordata; class Mammalia; order Rodentia; family Cricetidae; genus Microtus; species Microtus oregoni. The sequence goes on along the minus strand of NW_024544709.1, from coordinate 1,990,208 downwards.
AACAGTGTGTAATTAATATCTGTCTGTAGAGACATGCGAAAATTTTGACTAATAGAGTAATTTCTGCTATGCAGAAAAGAAAATTCAAGCATTGCATCTTATTGTCCGAAGTTTGTTTTTTTTTTTCTTTTCTTTCTTTTTTTTTTTCTAAGACAGGATTACTCTGTGCAACAGCCCTAGCTGTCCTGGAATTAGCTCTTGTAGACCTGGCTGGGTTAAACTCACAGAGATCTGCCGGCCTCTGCCTCAAGAGTGCTGAGATTAAAGGCATGTACCACTACAGCTCACTTCCTCTAAGGGGTCATTAACCAACTTAATGTGTAATAACACACTTGTTTCAGTTTTATACATGTGTACTTGTTGGTAGATTTTCTTTTGAGTCAGTATACACCTTAGAGTTTCTGATAGGTGATTCCGAGTGTATACATAATTGTTGAATTTTGTTTGTCCTAATACCACAACAACATTTTTTTCTTCTTCTCTACAAGAACTGTGACTGTGTTGTAGCACTATCTTCAGCTTTATGGGTGATGTACTACATGACCCTCAGAGGCCATTCATCTGTACTTGAAAGGAATAGGCACCAGAACTCTGAGAGAGAGAGCTGCCAGAACTCATATGACAGTTGTCGTTAAAGTAGAATAACAACAATTATTGAACAATTGTTATGTTCCAATTATTGTTGCTAAAGCACCATATAGTCATTCATTCATTCATTCACTTATACACCTTTTGTTTGATGTAGAAGAAAGAGAAAGCGATCTTGGTAGTATGTATGAGCAGAGCCAAGTTGACATGAATTACATAATAGGCCTCTAGGTGCAGAAACAGGGTATGGAGTAGATAACAAGAACACTTGGGGTTCAACAGTTCAGGGCAGGAAGACTGAGTTTTCTCCATATTGACTATTCAAACACTCCTTTTCCCATGGCCGTTAACCTCTTTTCCCCCCATGATAATAAAATTTCTCCTCAGCAAGAATTTCTTTGTAATTACAAAAGTTAACTAGCAATTGTAGCCAAGGAGAAAGAATTGCCTGTTTAAAGCTTTTCTGAATGGATAGCACCTCTCAGGTACAAGGGGTCAACCGACTCTGATGAGCGACTGTACTGTTCTTATCACCCTTAATTCACACCGAGGCTACCTATTTAGCATGTGTTTGAATTGACTTCAGCATTCTTTAAAGAATTGCCTTTTTACACATGCAGCTATGGGATTTTGAGAAGTGCATTAAACAGGTTTCACCCTCTAAGTGTTGTGACTTTCACACTATCTCATTAAAATAATAGAATTTTAAGAGCCTAAGAAGCCACAAGATCATCATATCAACTTACCTTCATCGTGTTTGAAGAGCTGAAGAAGGTATTTTTTTTTCCTTTTTTTTTTAAAAAAAAAATGATTTTTTTTTATTGAGAAAAGGAGAGAAAAAAACCAACAAGTTTCCACCTCCTCCCAGCCTCCCATTTCCCTCCCCCTCCTCCCACCCTTCTCCCCCTCCTCCCACCCTTCTCCCCCTGCACCCACTCCTCTCCCCCTCCCTCTCTGGTCCAAAGAGCAGTCCGGGTTCCCTGCCCTGTGGTAAGTCCTAGGTCCTCCCCTCTCCGTCCATTCCTAGGAAGGTGAACATCCAAACTGGCTAGGCTCCCACAAAGCCAGCACATTAAGTAGGATCAAAACCCCGTGCCATTGTCCTTGGCGTCTCATCAGCCCTCATTGTTCGCCATGTTCAGAGAGTCCGGTTTTATCCCATGCTTTTTCGGTCACAGTCCAGCTGGCCTTGGTGAGCTCCCAGTAGATCAGCTCCACTGTCTCAGTGGGTGGGTGCACCCCTCGTGGTCCCGACTTCTTTGCTCATGTTCTCCCTCCTTCTGCTCCTCATTGGGACCTTGGGAGCTCCGCCCAGTGCTCCAGTGTGGGTCTCTGTCTCTATCTCCATCCATCACCAGATGAAGGTTCTATGATGATATGCAAGATATTCGTCAGTATTGCTCTAGGATAGGGTCATTTCAGGTTCCCTATCCTCAGCTGCCCAAGGAACTAACTGGGAACCTCAGCTTGGGCACCTGGGAGCCCCTCTAGGGTCAAGTCTCTTGCCCACCCTAAAGTGGCTCCCTTAACTAAGAATTGTGGTTCCGTGCTCTCCTATCCACCCTTCCTTTATCCCAATCCTCCTATTTCCCCAAGCCTCCCCACCTTCCCTTCTACTTTTTCTCTCCCCATCTCCCCTTACCCCCATCCCACCCCACCCACAAGATCCCAATTTACTCCCCGGCAATTTTGTCTACTTCCCTTAGCCAAGAGGATAACTATATGTTTTTCTTTGGGTTCACCTTCTTTCTTAGCTTCTATAGGTTCACCAATTGAAGACTCCGTGACCCTTATTTATGGCTAGAAAACAATTATGAGTGAGTACATCCCATGATCATCTTTTTGGGTCTGGGACACCTCACTCAGGATAGTGTTTTCTATTTCCATCCATTTGCATGGAAAATTCGAGAAGTCATTGTTTTTTACCGCAGCATAGTAATCTAATGTGTATTTATTCCATACTTTCTTCATCCATTCTTCCATTGAAGGGCATCTAGGTTGTTTCCAGGTTCAGGCTATTACAAATAATACTGCTATGAACATAGTTAAACAAATGCTTTTGTCATATGATAGAGCATCTCTTGGGTATATTCCCAGGAGTGGTATTGCTGGGTAGAGGGGTAGGTTGATCCCGAATTTCCTGAGAAATTGAAACACTGACTTCCATAGTGGTTACACAAGATTGCATTCCCACCAGCAATGGATGAGGGTACCCCTTCCTCCACAACCTCTCCAGCAAAGGCTATCCTTGGTGTTTTTGACTTTAGCCATTCTGACAGGTGTAAGATGATATCTCAAAGTTGTTTTGATTTGCATTTCCCTGATTGCTAAGGAGGTTGAGCATGACCTTAAGTGTCTTTTGGCCATTTGAACTTCTTCTGTTGAGAATTCTCTGTTAAGTTCAGTGCCCCATTTTTTAATTGGGTTAATTAGCATTTTACAGTCTAGTTTCTTGAGTTCTCTATATATTTTGGAGATCAGACCTTTGTCTGTTGCGGGGTTGGTGAAGATCTTCTCCCAGTCAGTAGGTTGCCTTTGTGTCTTAGTGACAGTGTCCTTTGATTTACAGAAGCTTCTTAGTTTTAGTAGGTCACATATATTCAATGTTTCCCTTAATGTCTGTGCTGCTGGGGTTATACATAGGAAGCGATCTCCTGTGCCCATCTGTTGTAGGGTATTTCCCACTTTCTCTTCTATCAGGTTCAGTGTGTTCGGGCTGATATTGAGGTCTTTAATCCATTTGGACTTGAGTTTTGTGCATGGTGATAGTTTTGTGCATGGTTTATTTTCATTCTTCTACAAGTTGACATCCAGTTATGCCAGCACCATTTGTTGAAGATGCTTTCTTTCTTCCATTATATACTTTTAACTCCTTTATCGAAAATGAGGTGTTCATAGGTTTGTGGGATAAAATCCGGGTCTTCTCTACTATTCCATTGGTTGACTTCTCTGTTTTTATGCCAGTACCACACTGTTTTCATCACTGTAGCTCTGTAATAGAGTTTGAAGTCAGGGATGGTAATGCCTCCAGAAGATCCTTTATTGTATAGGATTGTTTTGGCAATCCTGGGTTTTTTGTTTTTCCATATAAAGTTGATTATTGTCCTCTCCAGATCTGTGAAGAATTTTGATGGGATCTTGATGGGGATTGCATTGAATCTATAAATTGCCTTTGGTAGAATTGCCATTTTTACTATGTTGATCCTACCAATCCAAGAGCAAGGGAGGTCCATCCATTTTCTGGTATCCTCTTCAATTTCTTTCTTCAATGCCTTAAAGTTCTTGTCAAATAGATCTTTCTCTTCCTTGGTTAGATTTACTCCCAGATATTTTATGCTGTTTGTGGCTATCATGAATGATGAAGCTTCTCTGATTTCCCTCTCTGCTTCCATATCCTTTGTGTATAAGAGGGCGACTGATTTTTGGAGTTGATCTTGTATCTTGCCACATTACTAAAGCTGTTTATCAGCTGTAAAAGTTCTTTGGTGGAGATTTGGGGGTCGCTTATGTACACTATCTTATCATCTGCAAATAACGAAAGTTTAACTTCTTCCTTTCCAATTCGAATCCCCTTGATCCCATTGTATTGTCTTATTGCTATTGCTAGAACTTCATTGAAGAGGTATGGTGAGAGTGGACAGCCTTGTCGTGTTCCTGAGTTAAGCAGGATGGCTTTGAGTTTCTCTCCGTTTAATTTGATGTTAGCTGTCGGCTTGCTGTATATAGCTTTTATTATATTTAGGTATGACCCTTGTATCCCTAATCTCTCCAAGACTTTTAACATAAAGGGATGTTGAATAGTGTCAAATGCTTTTTCAGCATCTAATGAAATGATCATATGGTTTTTTTCTTTCAGTTTATTTATATGCTGGATTACATTGATAGATTTTCGTATGTTCAACCAGCCCTGCATCTCAGGAATGAAGCCTACTTGATCATAATGGATAATTTTTCTAATGTGTTCTTGGATACGGTTTGCCAGTATTTTGTTGAGGATTTTTGCGTCGATATTCATGAGTGAGATTGGCCTGTAATTCTCTTTCCTGGTTGAGTCTTTGTGTGGTTTTGGTATCAGAGTAACTGTAGCTTCATAAAAGGAATTAGGTAATGACCCTTCTGATTCTATATTGTGGAATACATTAAAGAGTATAGGTATTAGGTCTTCTTGGAAGTTCTGGTAGAATTCCGCATTGAAACAATCTGGTCATGGGCTTTTTTTGGTAGGGAGGTTTTTGATAACAGCTTCTAATTCTTCGCGTCTGACAGATCTGTTTAGATTGTTCACCTGGTCCTGGTTTAATTTTGGTAAATGGTATTTATCTAAGAAAGAGTCCATTTATTTTACATTTTCCAGTTTTGTGGCATACAGGCTTTTGTAGTAAGATCTAATGACTCTATGAATTTCCTCTGTGTCTGTGGTTATGTCCCTTTTTTCATTTCTGATCTTATTAATTTGCATGTTCTCTCTCTGTCGTTTGATTAGTTTGGATAGGGGTTTATCAATCTTGTTGATTTTCTCCAGGAACCAGCTTTTTGTTTCATTGATTCTTTGGATTGTTTTCTGTGTTTCTATTTTGTTTATTTCAGCCCTCATTTTGATTATTTCCAGTCTTCTACTCCTCCTAGGTGAGTCTGCTTCTTTTTTTTCTAGAGCTTTCAGGTTGGCTGTTAAGTCTCCAATATGTGCTTTCTCTGTTTTCTTTAAGTGGGCACTTAGTGCTATGAACTTTCCTTTTAGCACTGCTTTCATAGTGTCCCAGAAGTTCGAGTATGTTGTTTCTTTATTTTCATTGAATTCAAGGAAGATTTTAATTTCTTTCTTTATTTCTTCCTTAATCCAGGTATGGTTCAGTAGTTGACTGTTCAGTTTCCATGAGTTTGTAGGCTTTCTGGGGGTAGCATTGTTGTTGAATTCTAACTTTAATCCATGGTGATCTGATAAGACACAGGTGGTTTCTAATATTTTTTTGTAACTGTGTAAGTTAGCTTTGCTACCGAGTATGTGGTCAATTTTCGAGAAGGTTCCATGAGCTGCAGAGAAGAAGGTATATTCTTTCCTCTTTGGTGGAATAATCTATAGATGTCTGTTAAGTCCATTTGCTTCATTACCTCCATTAATTCTCTAATTTCTCTGTTAGGTTTCTGTCTGATTGACCTGTCCATTGGTGAGAGAGGAGTGTTGAAGTCTCCTACTATTAGTGTGTGCCTTTTGATGGCAGCCTTGAGTTTTAGCAATGTTTCTTTTATGTACGTGGGTGCTTTTATATTAGGGGCATAGATATTCAGGATTGAGACTTCTTCCTGATGAATTGTTCCTGTTATGATTATAAAATGTCCCTCTCCATCTCTTCTAATTGATTTAAGTTTGAAGTCAACTTTGTTAGAGCTTAGTATGGCCACACCTGCTTGTTCTTAGGTCCATTTGCTTGATAAGCCTTTTCCCAGCCCTTTACTCTGAGTAGGTGCCTGTCTTGTGGTTGAGGTGTGTTTCTTGTAGACAGCAGAATGTTGGATCCTGTTTTCTTTTCCAATCTTTTAGCCTGTGCCTTTTTATAGGTGAGTTGAGCCCATTGACATTAAGTGATATTAATGACCAGTGGTTGTTAACTCCGGTCACTTTTTTAGTAGTAGGGTTTGTGTGTTTCCCTTCTTTGAGTTGTGCTGGTGAAGGGTCTCTAGATGTCTGAGTTATTGTGGTCATTGTTGGACTCCTTGGTTAGTGTTTTTCCTTCTAATATTTTCTGTAAGGCTGGATTTGTGGCTACGTACTGTTTAAATTTGTTTTTATCCTGGAAAATTTTGCTTTCTCCATTTATAGTGAACGAAAACTTGGCTGGATATAGTAGTCTGGGTTTGCATCCATGGTCTCTTAGTTTTTGGAGTACATCTATCCAGGACCTTCTGGCTTTCATGGTTTCCATAGAGAAGTCAGGTGTAAGTCTGATAGGTTTACCTTTATAAGTAACTTGGCCTTTTCCCTTTGCGGCTCTTAATATTCTTTCTTTATTCTGTATATTTTGTGTTTTGATTATTATATGGTGAGGGGATGTTTTTTTTTTGATCCAGCCTATTTCTCCATGGACATCAAGCATGCATATGGTACTAAGACGTACATGCAAGCAAAACATCTGAACACATATAAAAATAAAAAATGGAGCAATAAGAATCATATTCAAATGTGAACCAGATCATGGAACTACCAGATTTAAATTCCAAAGATCATTGCTGCATTTAAATTAAAATCCAAGCCAGTTATTTTGATCTGTAGATCCCCTGAATGTCTTTGTTCACAGAGCTCTCCATTCTATTCTTTGTTTATTAAGCTGTCTTTAGAAAAGTTGCAAACTAGTTGAAAGGAAGAATTGCCTCAGTATTCAAAGAACTGGCAAAATTTGAAATTGCAGTAAATGCTACAGAGAATTAACAGGGACCACATGAGCATTTTCTTGGGGAAAAAAGAGGAAGAAAATTCTTTAAAAAAAATAGCAAACAAGGATAAGAGGAGTCATCACAGGTTTGAGAAACAGGTGAAGGCCAGAGTGTCACGTGATGAGCAGGAGGTTCCTTGAGTGTGAGGTAGAAATGAGGGCTGGGTAAGACCAGGGTGAGAGTCACAAGACATCAGTGGTTTACTTTTTTGTCAGGACCAAAAAAAGGAGGTCAGGAATGCTTATACTTCAGGCAGAATTGTGAAATCAGATGAATATTTTCACACATCAGTGTGCTTGCCAATGAAGGTTTTGTGAAGGTCAGTCAGGGATGCTATTACCAGTTTGGAGATGAGTTTCAGTGAAGTGAGGTGTATAGAAATGTCTATGATGTCAAAGATGGAATTGTAAATAAAAGGTCACAACACAGAGGAAGGCTATTAAGAGACTGTTCAATGTAAATCTATTATTTATCAGTTAATTTCAGGGACAGTAAACTATTAGACAAGTTGTATACACTCAAGTAATTGGCCAACTCATTGTAAATGGGGAAAATAAATTCTTACCATGCTGAGACTTGAATGCCATCTTTTTTTTTTTTTGAGTGGGAATAATTTCTCTTTTTTTATTGAAAAAAGGAAAAAAAAAACAAGTTTCCGCCTCCTCCCAGCCTCCCATTTCCCTCCCCCTCCTCCCACTCTTGTCCCCCTCCTCCCACCCTTCTCCCCCCCAATCCTCTCCCCCTCCCTCTCCAGTCCAAAGAGCAGTCAGGGTTCCCTGCCCTGTGGAAAGTCCAAGGTCCTCCCCCCTTTGTCCATATTTAGGAAGGTGAACATCCAAACTGGTTAGGCTCCCGCAAAGCCAGCACATTAAGTAGGATCATAACCCCCTGCCATTGTCCTTGGCTTCTCATCAGCCCTCATTGTTCGCCATGTTCAGAGAGTCCGGGTTTATCCCATGCCTTTTCAGTCACAGTCCAGCTGGCCATGGTGAGCTCCCAATTGATCAGCTCCACTGTCTCAGTGGGTGGGTGCACCCCTCGTGGTCCCGACTTCTTTGTTCATGTTCTCCCTCCTTCTGCTCCTCATTGGGACCTTGGGAGCTCAGTCCAGTGCTCCAGTGTGGGTCTCTGTCTCTATCTCTATCCATCACCAGATGAAGGTTCTATGGTGATATGCAAGATATTCCTCAGTATTCCTATAGGATAGGGTCATTTCAGGTTCCCTATCCTCAGCTGCCCAAGGAACTAACTGGGGACATCGCCCTGGGCTCTTGCCAACCCTAAGGTGGCTCCCTTAACAAAGAATTGTGCTTCCGTGCTCCCCTATCCAGCCTTCGTTTATCCCAATCATCCTGTTTCCCTAAGTTCCCCCCATGCTTCCCTTCTCACTTTTCTCTCTCCATCTCCCTTTACCCCCATCCCACCCCACCCCCAAGATCTCAATTTTCTCCCCGGCCATTTTGTCTACTTCCCATAGCCAAGAGGATAACTATATGTTTTTCCTTGGGTTCACCTTCTTTCTTAGCTTCTTTAGGTTCACCAATTGTAGACTCCGTGACCCTTATTTATGGCTAGAAAACAATTATGAGTGAGTACATCCCATGTTCATCTTTTTGGGTCTGGGTTACCTCACTTAGTATAGTGTTTTCATTTTCCATCCATTTGCATGCAAAATTCGAGAAGTCATTGTTTTTTACCGCAGCATAGTAATCTAATGTGTATTTATTCCATACTTTCTTCATCCATTCTTCCATTGAAGGGCATCTAGGTTGTTTCCAGGTTCTTGCTATTACAAATAATACTGCTATGAACATAGTTGAACAAATGCTCTTGTCATATGATAGGGCATCTCCTGGGTATATTCCCAGGTGTGGGATAGCTGGGTCCAGGGGTAGGTTGATCCCGAATTTCCTGAGAAACCAAAACACCGATTTCCAAAGTGGTTGCACAAGATTGCATTCCCACCAGCAATGGATGAGGGTACCCCTTCCTCCACAGCCTCTCCAGCAAAGGCTATCATTGGAGTTTTTTATTTTAGCCATTCTGACCGGTGTAAGATGATATCTCAAAGTTGTTTTGATTTGCATTTCCCTGATTGCTAAGGAGGTTGAGCATGACTTTAAGTGTCTTTTGGCCATTTGAACTTCCTCGGCTGAGAATTCTCTGTTCAGTTCAGTGCCCCATTTTTTAATTGGGTTAATTAGCATTTTCAAGTCTAGTTTCCTCAGTTCTCTATATATTTTGGAGATCAGACCTTTGTCTGTTGCGGGGTTGGTGAAGATCCTCTCCAAGTCAGTAGGTTGCCTTTTTGTCTTAATGACAGTGTCCTTTGCTTTACAGAAGCTTCTCTGTTTTAGTACGTCCCATTTATTCAATGTTTCCCTTAATGTCTGTGCTGCTGGGGTTATACATAGGAAGTGATCTCCTGTGCCCATCTGCTGTAGGGTACTTCCCACTTTCTCTTCTATCAGGTTCAATGTGTTCTGACTGATATTGAGGTCCTTAATCCATTTGGACTTGAGTTTTGTGCATGGTGATAGATATGGGTCTATTTTCATTCTTCTACAGGTTGACATCCAGTTATGCCAGCACCATTTGTTGAAGATGCTTTCTTTCTTCCATTGTATACTTTTGGCTCCTTTATCGAAAATGAGGTATTCATAGGTTTGTGGGTTAAAATTCGGGTCTTATATACGATTCCATTGGTCGACTTCTCTGTTTTTATGCCAGTACCACACTGTTTTCATCACTGTAGTTCTGTAATAGAGTTTGAAGTCAGGGATGGTAATGCCTCCAGAAGATCCTTTATTGTATAGGATTGTTTTGGCTATCCTGGGTCTTTTGTTTTTCCATATAACGTTGATTATTGTCCTCTCCAGATCTGTGAAGAATTTTGATGGGACCTTGATGGGGATTGCATTGAATCTATAAATTGCCTTTTGTAGAATTGCCATTTTTACTATGTTGATCCTCCCTATCCAAGAGCAAGGGAGGTCCTTCCATTTTCTGGTTTCCTCCTCAATTTCTTTCTTCAATGCCTTAAAGTTCTTGTCAAATAGATCTTTCACTTCCTTGGTTAGAGTTACCCCAAGCTATTTTATGCTGTTTGTGGCTATCATGAAAGGTGATGCTTCTCTGATTTCCCTCTCTGTTTTGTTATCCTTAGTGTATAGGAAGGCCACTGATATTTTGGAGTTGATCTTGTATCCTGCCACATTAATAAGGTGTTTATCAGCTGTAAAAGTTCTTTGGTGGAGTTTTGGGGGTCGCTTATGTAGACTATCATATCATCTGTAAATAATGAAAGTTTCACTTCTTCCTTTCCAATTCGAATCCCCTTGATCCCACTGTGTTGTCTTATTGCTATTGCTAGAACTTCAAGCACTATATTGAAGAGGTATGGCGGGAGTGGACAGCCTTGTTGTGTTCCTGCGTTTAGTGGGATGGCTTTGAGTTTCTCTCCGTTTAATTTGATGTTAGCTGTCGGCTTGCTCTATATAGCTTTTATTCTATTTAGGTATGACCCTTGTATCCCTAATCTCTCCAATACTTTTATCACCAAGGGATGTTGAATTTTGTCAAATGCTTTTTCAGCATCTAATGAAATGATCATATGGTTTTTTTCTTTCAGTTTATTTATATGATGGATTACATTGATAGATTTTTGTATGTTGAACCAGCCCTGCCTCTCTGAGATGAAGCCTACTTGATCATAATGGATAATTTTTCTGATGTGTTCTTGGATTCGGTTTGCCAGTATTTTGTTGAGGATTTTTGCGTCGATGTTCATCAGTGAGATTGGCCTGTAATTCTGTTTCTTGGTTGAGTCTTTGTTCAGTTTTGGTATCAGAGTAACTGTAGCTTCATAAAAGGAATTTGGTAATGCCTCTTCTGTTTCTATATTGTGAAATACATTAAGGAGTATAGGTATTAGGTCTTCTTGGAAGTTCTAGTAGAATTCTGCATTGAAACCATCTGGTCCTGGGCTTTTTTTGGTAGGGAGGTTTTTGATAACCGCTTCTAATTCTTTGCGACTAACAGGTCTATTTAGAATGTTCATCTGGTCCTGGTTTAACTTTGGTATATGATATTTATCTAAAAAAATGTCCATTTCCTTTACATTTTCCAGTTTTGTGGCATATAGGCTTTTGTAGTAAGATCTAATGATTCTCTGAATTTCCTCTGTGTCTGTGGTTATGTCCCTCTTTTCATTTCTGATCTTATTAATTGCAAATTCTCTCTCTGCCGTTTGATTAATTTGGATAGGGATTTGTCAATCTTGTTGATTTTCTCCAGGAACCATATTTTTATTTCATTGATTCTTTGGATTGTTTTCTGTGTTTCTATTTTGTTTATTTCAGCCCTCAGTTTGATTATTTCCAGTCTTCTACTCCTCCTAGGTGAGTCTGCTTCTTTTTTTTCTAGAGCTTTCAGGTGGGCTGTGAAGTCTCCAATGTGAGCTTTCTCTGTTTCTTTAAGTGGGCACTTAGTGCTATGAACTTTCCTCTTATGACTGCTTTCATAGTGTCCCATATGTCTGAGTATGTTGTTTCTTTATTTTCATTGAATTCCAGGAAGACTTTAATTTCTTTCTTTATTTCTTCCTTAATCCAGGTATGGTTCAGTAGTTGACTGTTCAGTTTCCATGAATTTGTAGGCTTTCTGGGCGTAGCATTGTTGTTGAATTCTAACTTTAATCCATGGTGATCTGATAAGACACAGGTGGTTTCTAATATTTTTTTGTAACTGTGGATGTTTGCTTTGTTACCATCTATGTGGTCGATTTTCGAGAATGTTCCATGAGCTGCAGAGAAGAAGGTATATTCTTTCCTATTTGGGTGGAATATTCTATAGATGTCTGTTAATTCCATTTGATTCATTACCTCCATTAATTCTCTAATTTCTCTGTTAGGTTTCTGTCTGATTGACCTGTCCATTGGTGAGAGAGGAGTTTTGAAGTGTCCTACTATTAGTGTGTGCGGTTTGATGGCTGCCTTGGGTTTCAGCAATGTTTCTTTTATGTATTTGGGTGCTTTCATATTAGGGGCATAGATGTTCAGGATTGGGACTTCATCCTGCTGAACTGTTCCTATTATGAGTATAAAATGCCCCTCTCCATCTCTTCTGATTGATTTAAGTTTGAAGTCAACTTTGTTAGAGCTTAGTATGGCCACACCTGCTTGTTCTTAGGTCCATTTGCTTGATAAGCCTTTACTCAGCCCTTTACTCTGAGTAGGTGTCTGTCTTTGTGGTTGAGGTGTGTTTCTTGTAAACAGCAGAATGTTGGATCCTGTTTTCTTATCCAATCTCTTAGCCTGTGCCTTTTAATAGGTGAGTTGAAGCCATTGACATTAAGTGATATTAATGACCAGTGGTTGTTAACTCCGGTCACTTTTTTAGTCATAGAGTTTGTGTCTTTCCCTTCTTTGAGTTGTGTTGGTGAAGGGTCTCTAGATGTCTGAGTTATTGTGGTCATTGTTGGACTCCTTGGATAGTGATTTTCCTTCTATTACTTTCTGTAAGGCTGGATTTGTGGGTGAGTATTGTTTAAATTTGTTTTTATCCTGGAAAATTTTGTTTTCTCCATTTATAGTGAACGAAAGCTTGGCTGGATATAGTAGTCTGGGCTTGCATCCATGGTCTCTCAGTTTCTGCAGTACATCTATCCAGGACCTTCTGGCTTTCATGGTTTCCATGGAGAAGTCAGGTGTAAGTCTGATAGGTTTACCTTTATAAGTGACTTGGCCTTTTCCTTTGCAGCTCTTAAAATTCTTTCCTTATTCTGTATGCTTTGTGTTTTGATTATTATATGGCGAGGGGATGGTTTTTTTTTTTTTTGATCCAGCCTCTTCGGTGTTCTCCATGCTTCTTGAACCTTCATAGGTACATCTTTCTTCAGGTTGGGAAAGTTTTCTTCTATAATTTTATTAAGTATATTTTCTGGACCGTTGAGCTGCACTTCTCCTTCTTCTACTCCAATTATTCTTAAGTTTGGTCTTTTTATTGTGTCCCATATTTCCTGAATGTTTTGTGATGAGAGTTTGTTGGACTTGCTGTTTTCTTTGATCAGTGCGTTTATTTTCTCTATGTTATCCTCAGAATCTGAGATTCTTTCTTCTATCTCTTCTATTCTGCTGGTTATGCTTGTTTCTGTAGTCTCTATTCGTTTACCTAGATTTTCCATGTCCAGCCGGCCCTCTGTTTGTGTTTTCTTCTTTGCCTCCATTTCAGTTTTCAAGTCATGAACTGTTTCCTTTATCTGCTTGATTGTTTTCCTTGGTTTCCTAGGGTATCATTCACTGATTTACTCAATTCCTCGAACTTTCTGTTATACTTCTCATCCATTTCTATAACAGCATTTTTTACATGCTGTTTAAGGGTGTCAATCACTTTCATGAAGGCAGTATTTTCTACTTCTTGATTAAGGTGTTCATGTCTTCCTGTTGTGAGGTCGCTGGCTTCTGGTGGTTTCGTGTTGTTTTTCAGATTGTTGGGTGAATTCTTGTATTGGCGTCTGCCCATCTCTTCCTCCCAATACACCCCTATGGATCTTCTTTTACAGGATCAGGTCTTTTTGCCCACTGATGTACCTTCCCAGTGATGTCACTCCCCAGTGATGCTTCTCCTGGTGTCCAGATAGGATCTCCTTGCTTGGTTAGCTTGCAAACAAAGGGCCCACCCTGCTTGCTGCAGGCAGGCTATGGGGACAAAGGAGCTGCCGCCCTCTCTTTGCCCTCCCGATTCGGGTTCGGTCCCAGCACCCAAGCAGGCTGAGCTGGGAGGTGCTATGCTGCCAAAGAAGGGAGGGAGGGAGGGAGACAGGCGGTGGGGGGATCTGGGTGTAAGCTGGATGGGATAGGAAGAGAGAGGAGGTATAGGGCAGTATAGCCCCTGTAGGATGGCCAGGATTTGTAGGCGGGCTGAGGTATGTTCCCAGCTGCTGCAGCACTCACTCACCACAATGATGTTTCACTCGGTGCCCAGATGGAAACTCCATGCTGCTTGGTTAGCTCGTGAACAAAGGGCCCACCCTGCTTGCTGCAGGCAGACTATGGGAACAAAGGAGCGGTATTTTTTTTTAAAGCAGATAAAACCCTTCTTAAATGTTCTAGAATGAAGACTAAAACTCTCAAAACTTCCTTAGGCAATGGAACATATTGTTAGAAATAGCCTCTGTTTTAACAGCTCTTTCTCAAGTTAAGCCACATCTATACCAATGTACCTCCCAAGAACTGGAGAAAGGATGGTAGAAAATAAAGTTAATTTGTATGTCAGAAAGTTATAATGGTGGTATAGAAGAGAGGAAAAAAATCTCTAGAACCAGTAAGAAAATAAACCTGAACATCAGTGATTCCAGGAAATCTCAGCGACTATAAATAAATCAAATTTCTATCCATTGAAAATTGCAGACCATCCAAAACAACATTTGCAAAAGCAACTGGAAAAGAGTTTACTTTAAAATAGATAAGAGGGTGAAATTTCACTTCTTACTGTGATCTGATATCTAGAGAATCATAGAATGACAGGCTCTTGGCATCAAAAAGCCCTGTCTGCCAATGTAGTCACGATGCAGGTGAATAAATTTAAGGCGTGTGTGTGAAACAAAAACATTTTTGTTTTTGAGTTATTTTTCTACCAGTACAGGGCTACAGTGGCTGTTCTTTTAGTAAGCAGGGGGACAAGTCAGCCATATTATGTATGATGACCACAAAAATGGAAAAATCTCGCATTATACCACAGAAGTCTTAGATTGTAGTAGATTGTCAGACTCTGCCAAGAACCTGAGAATGGTGTCATGTTTGTCTGTAGGTTTTACTTCTCTAAGTTATTGCCACAAATGACCAACTTTGTCAGGACTATCGTTACGAGTTTTTGTCATTTCCTAAGGGCAGAACAGAGTCCCCATCAGCCTGAAGGAAATTTAAAAAAAAACAAAAACAATTATTTTACATCTCCACCAATCCACCCCTCCCTCTTCTCCTCCCATCTACTTCTCTTCTCATTCCCACCCTCCCTCAAGTTACCCCGCCTCCAATATTGTTCAGAAAGGGGCAGGCTCCCCATGGGCATCAGTGATGCTTGGCAAATCAAGCTGACGTAAGGACCAAGCCTTTCCCCCTATATTTGGGTTAGGCAAGGCAATTCAGCATGGGAATAGGTTCCCAAGCGTCCACAAAAGCACTAGTGACATCCCTATTCCCATTGCCATGAGTCCCGAAAATAGAACAAGCTACACAACTGTCACATATATGCAGACGTCATAAGTTAGTTTCATGCGATCTCCCTGGTTGTTGATTGACACTCTTGGAGTTCCCATGAGCCAAGTTAGCTGTTTCTGTGGGTTTTCTGAAAATGTTCGTGTGCAATATTTTTTTTATTTGGTTTTTCAAGGCAAGGTTTTCCTGTAGCTTTGAAGGCTGTCCTGGAACGAGCTCTTGTAGACCAGTCTGCCTCTACCTCCCAAGTGCTGGGATAAAAGGCGTGTGCCACCACTGTCCAGTTTAAGAGTGTTTTTGTATGACTTATAAGGCACAGAGAAATCCTATTATATGTCTGCAAGGAGTGATGGCCATGGTAAATGCAAAACAATAACAGCAGCAGCAACAAAAACAACCACAACAGCAACCTTAGCAACAATAATAACAATGAAAAGATAACAGTAAGGAAATATCCAGGAGAGCAGTGGTCAATTATTTTAGATCCCAGAGAATTTGTAGGTCAAGGAAGAAGCTCCACTTACACAAAGTTTTTTCCTGTTCTGATGTTTCTTCACATGTAAGAGTGCTCCAAGTGGTAATTGTAGATTTTTAAGAACACTTTTGTGTGATCTTCTTTTGTCAGAACAAAAACTATATGTATGGGTAGTTTAAAACAGAGGCAAAAGGCGTATGCCAGTAGACCCGTTCTTCCTCCTTCCTCAGCACTCAGCTAATATTAGGAACTCATTGTCTGTCACTCCTCCACATAGTGCCCTACAGGGAAGGTCACCAAAACCCATGCAGCGTCCTGTGGTATTTTGACATTACCTGCATCTGGGTCTGTTTGATTCATTATTAGGAAAATCATATGCCTTCAAATATAAATCACCAAATCCTCAAAAATCAGCTCCACTGCTAATTACGCTGATACTTTTGCCTCCATCTGCTCTTCTCCCTTTGTTTCATTTCTTAATGGGTTTTCACAACTCAAATAGAAGTTGGATAGCATTAATGAAGCTGCCTTGGCCATAGAACACACAGTAGAGTGCTGGTGGAAAGCAGATATTAAAAATGGGACGACTATTACAAATTCAAGTATGTCAATCATAGATTTATCCTTGCATAAAATGTAATCAATAGCTTTAAGGATTTCAATACTTCAGATTTAATCTATGTTAAGCAGAATTCATGTTTTCTGAGCAGATTCCCCCATTAATTCTCTTTTATATATTATTCACGGGGAAGATTTTATAATTGCAATGTTTTGAAATTCTCATTCAACTAAGGCCGCTGAGAAAAATGTTATATTCCTTCTTGAAAGTGCTTGACTTTTACAGTAAAATAAAATCTGCTGTTAAGTCTTTTTGTCTAATTAGGCAATTTGTGCAAAAAAAATGGAAACCATAAAAATGTAATACTGTACACTCTGGAAGCGTGTCCACTGCTGGAGTGCTCTAACAGGGATGTGAACACGCTGGCCTGAGAGGTTACACATCTCTGCTCATTCCAGGTTGCAGATTTTCTTCAGACTTTTTTTTTATTCTAATATCATTGTCAACAATATAGAGAATGCTTTTGAGGCTTCTGTGGACTTCCCATGAACTCTGCTCTAGGGTTTAGCTTTGTGAGGTTCTGGCTACAGGATGAACTCATAAATGCCAAATATCAAAACAGAACAAAGAGGCAAGTACTCAAATGGTCACGCACAGCTCTAGGTCAACTCTGGTATGTATACATGTTGTTTATATGTATACATGTTTAGGGCTGATCACTTGGAAGTGATTTACCCATGAGAAAGATAAATGATTTTCCTTATCTTAGCAGACATTAATTGCTGGCAGTATATTCTTAGAGAATTATATGTATTTCATTTAATCCCTACATGAATATTTGTAAATATCAAATTCAACCTATATTTTATGAATTAGGAAATAAAGCTTCCAGAATAAATAAGGAAAGACAAAGCCACGGCATCATTAAAAGTTGCCATGCCCTCCATATCTTTCTATTCCTCTCCACTGAGAATTAGAGTCACTTTGGAGATAGAACCATATGGAAATTTATTTTCATCAAAATCATATATCATGTTGTCATCACCTAAAAGCAAACACTAGACTAACTTGTCATTTGGCAGATATACCAGTTGTAAAAAAAAAAAATCTCTGATAACTGCCAGGGATTGTGCCACTAAGAAAACTACTTCCTGATCTAACTCTTAAAAATGTGGATTCAAGAAGCATATATAGTGTAAAATGATAATATTAAATGAAAATCTTGACACACACATTTATATGCAATTATGATGAATATATATGTACATACACACATATATATGGTTATAAATATATGCCTATACATACATATTTCTTTAACAAATCTTTTTTATCAATTCTTTGAGAATTTCCTACATGTAGCTTGACCATGGTGATTTCTCTTCCTCCTCCTAAGTTCTCCCAGATCCACTCCATCTCTCTTCCCAAACTTCATGTCCTTTTAAATACTGTTTTTAAATAACTCATTGAGGACAAGTTCTACTTGTATTTTCGTTTTCTACCCATTTATTTCCTTTCACGATTTACATATTGTTAGTTATTGTTTTGTCTCTTTACTGGGATCTCTATGCAACAAATAATAAATGCACTCATTCTCATATTGTCAACAAAGGTATTTTACAGTCAGCTTTTGTTTATGAGTAAAGGTCTTAGGAACTATTTTCAGTACTATTTCTCAATTCGCTGTTCAGGGACTAATTCAATATATGGGAATGGATTTTCTGGTTTATTTTACAACCTTGTACCTTTAATTTTTTCACTTAATAAGTTTTCCTTCTAAATGAAATGTTTTAGGTTCCTAAATCTTAACCTTTTTCAAAGTATCTTTCCTGTAGTTTGTAAAGCCAACAGGCCCATTTGCAAAGGAGCCAATTTGTGCAGACACACTGTAAAGCATCCTACATCCCAGCAAGGCAAGGACCTCATCAAGATCTGTCTCACTATCTCAACATAATTTGGGCTAATTTTTTTTCTGCAACATGCTCATATTTCTTTTTTTTTTTTCAGTAAACAAATGAACAGAGAGATCAAATAGTTCTGGTCTACTTTGAAACCCAGGTGGAAATGGCTGAAGTTCAGACTAAACCAGCAGGATACCTAGCAGCTGAGGTTAGGTTCTGAACCAGAGCATCAAAGAGATGGTGGACAGAAAGAATAGAAATTGCAGAGCTTACAGCAATCAATACAACAATATAGCCTTGGTGAGAAGCAGTGGAAACTCCTGTACAGAAAACTATTGGACAGCTGTGCCTAAGAACAATTTAGCCTTGCTTTTAAGAGCTGAATGCTGGCAGTATCCATCCAATACTTTTTCTTTTAGTCAAGATCTAAGTTAGCAAAGTTTAGTAAAGAATTAAGATTTTTTTCCTAACATTATCCAGTATGTCTTGTCTGGAATAATCTTATCAGTATTCCAAACAACTCCTCCTTCTAAAACATGGTTCTAGGCCTAGAGAGATGGTTCAGCCATTAAAAGCTAGGCTCACAACCAAAAATATACAATGCAGCTTAAGAGGGTTCCACTAAAAAAGCTTTCGCCATTCAGCCACATTCTATTATTATGACTTCTAATGCAATGGCCCTGTTTCTCGTGTACCAATATGCTTATATTTTGTATGATTTTGTACTGCTAGCATAATGATCTCTCAATGTGGAAGAATGAAAATTCTCATTAACTTCATAATTGATGAAGGTGAAGCGTCAGATGGGAAAAGGGAAATAAAGAAATCCCATGCTAGCTCCAAATAGGGGAAAATAACGTGTTGTTTATTAAAGGGGAATTCACAGATCACAGTGGGTAACAGGAACAAAATCCACCATCCAGGTGTGGTGAGCGGGGAGCAAGAGAAAGAGAGCAGTCAAACCCACATGATTTTTGGTACCCTAGACTATGCCCAACTTGGACCAGTCTCTCAAAGGCCATTGAATGAAGGAGGTTCCACATTATCTTCCCCTTTTGGCTAAATAAGAGATTTCCAAATCAAATACAAAACTGTATTCAATAAGAACAGATATCAAGTATAAAAATTAGAATTGCAACAAGAATAAACAGTATTAAGCAAGAAACATATGCTAAATGTTTTAATAATTATTTTATCCAAAAAAGTCTAAGTCTTGTATTATGACTAAGTCATAAGTGGAAAGAAACTACGACTATTTAGTCTTTAGCCCCATCAAAAGCCTGAGAAGGGCAATAATATTACTTGAGTAGGCAGGAAGTGCAATCAGGCAGCTTTCAAAATGTGGAGTAGATAACAGAGACAACTGCCTACCTGGGCAATCACCCAAAGTCTCATTTGCAATGTTGGATCAAGCAACTTTGGCTAAGGCTTAGAATAACTGACAGACCATTTTTAGAGGCAGGAAAGAATTTAAAACCTTCTTACCCTGTCCTGGCAAGGTTAGACACTCTCTTTTATTATATCCAGCTTGTCAAGTCCAGACACCATGTATTTTGTCAGTGGTCGAGGCATGGGTAGTTCCTTGTCCAAAGGCCAGTTTTGCCAAGAAGAAAACAAGCTCCAAGTGAAGTGTCTTTGGTGCTCAACATTCTCTTGGTAATAGATCGATGCTGCCAGGAGCAATCATGTCTCACAACACAGAACCCTAAGCTAATTAAATGTCATATTTTACAGTTACCTCAGTTGGTAGAGCATGAGACTCTTAATCTCAGGGTCATTTGTTCAAGCCCCATGTTGGGCACCAGAGGAACGGGAACACATCAAATGGGAGGGAACAAGAATAAAGAAATCCCATACTATCCCAAAATAGGGAATAATAAGGGTTATTTTTTTAAAGGGGTACTCAGAGATCACAATGGGGAACAGGAACAGAATCCAACATCCAGGTGTGGTGAGTGGGGAACAAGAGAGAGAGCTGGTTGACCCATGTGCACTTTGATACCCAAGGCCACACCCAATCTGGTCCAACATCTCAAAGGCCATTGGCTGAAGGAGGTTCCCCATCAGACAAACAACGTTTTCTCTTAAAATGCCCAGGTGGCATTTGAGATAAAATATAAGGATCATATTTTTATCTCATTTGCTCACATTCATATTTTTATACTTTCATGATTAAGAATTGTATTTTGAATAGATGCGATGGAAAAGAAAAGATAATTTGTCAATAGTAACAGCATTCATGTAAATTCTTCGAATTTTAGTTTTTAAATATCTTAGTAATTTGATGGTATAGTTGAGTATAAAAAAGTGAATCAAGACATTTTAAAAATGTCTAATGATGTGTAATTTGATTTTCCCTTTCTATTTCCTTTAGACAAACTCAAAATAACAGAAAATTGAAACTATAATTAAAGTAATTGAAGCATTTCTTTATATTATGATTCAATTGGTCAAGGTTTAGCTTATAAACTTGGGTACTATTTTCTTTTAGATTATTTAACAATTACTTTTTCCTCAAGGAAAGCATGATAAAAAGAACAACAAACAATTGCTTTATCACAGATAGTACTAAACATAAAGTCTGTTCTTTCTTGAGATTTGTTTATAAAACAAAAGTTATATAAAAGTAATAGTGCAGTACAACAGAAATAAAGAATTCAAGCCAAAGAAATGGATATGCAAATCCATATCCACAATATTAAATACTTGTCTCTGAGCTTTCTTGAAATTATCACAACAGGGAAAAGATTTCTTATATGGGATGCAACTTTGGAAAATAAAAATTAAACAGATCATTAGAGAAACATAAGATTTCTCTATAGCAAAAATAATTTTTAAATGTTATCTTTACCCTGTTGAAAATTAAATATTTTCAAACTTTTTAATAGAATTACTTCCCACTATCTTTCTTTAATAAAGAATTAGGTACATATAAAAGATATATTTATTTGTTCCATATTGAATAAAGTAGTCTTAAATTTACACATAGATACATGTGTGTTATATAAGTCAATGTATTTGGATGAGATAAATTTTCTTATTATAACATTTTAGGTGCATAAATCCCTATAATGGCTTAAGAAAAGTCTCAGAATAAACTGACCAACTATTGTTCAGGAGTTTTCTATATATTTTTAGTGATTTCTTCTTGTAGATCAATTTCTAAAAGTTGATTCTTACTTAAATCTTCATTATGTTTTGCTCTGATGAATAGCTGAATGCACTATTTTTCTTTAAACCTAAATGAGTACCATCAACCTATATTTATATAAAATTTGTTATTATGAGATTGTTACTTTTCATGGTGTTGATAATAGCAAAAGAATTTATAAAAAGTATTTTACATATATATTACTATTTTGAGAAGTTGAAAAATATTCATATAATGAAATTTTATGTTTATTAATATTAGCATATGAGAATGATTATATGGAAAAATGACAATTGATAAAGGAAATTTGTTATAATTTCCAATGAAATGTCATTTATATAAATATATGTCTGTGAAAATGCACTTATTGTATTTATTAAATGATGTGGGATTCCCTTCTGTATGCTGTGAATACCATTGGTTAATAAAGAAATTGTGTTGATCCTGCACAGGGAACAAAGGTAGGCAGGGAAAACTAAACTGAATCCTGGGAGAAAGTAGGCAGAGTCAGGTAGAGCCATGCAGCCGCCACTGGAGACAGACGCGGGTAAACCGTGACCTCTTGGTGATGCACAGATTAATGTGTTTGGGTTAAATTAATATGAAAGAGTTAGCCAATAAGAAGCTAGAGCTAATTTAGAGTTATTTAATTAATACAGTTTCTGTGTGATTATTTCAGGGCTAAGCAGCTGGTAACCAACAAGCGGCTCTCTCCCCAAATAATTAAATAATAGCTATTAATGTATTATTATTTATTAAAAATTAGATATCCCAAAATGTTAATGAAGCTGTTGCTGAGTAAAAGGATTTTGAGTAACACTACCTTTCTTCATTTTTATGTTCTGAAGAAAAAATATTTTCTTTCTATAACA
This sequence comes from Microtus oregoni, assembly GCF_018167655.1. Classification (NCBI taxonomy): domain Eukaryota; kingdom Metazoa; phylum Chordata; class Mammalia; order Rodentia; family Cricetidae; genus Microtus; species Microtus oregoni. Next base: position 1,968,017 of record NW_024544709.1, on the reverse strand, counting down.
ATAGAATGCTTTTATATAATCAATGAAATTTCATCGAGCCATAAAGAATGAAATTATAGAGATTGATAATATTAAGTAAAGCCTAATTAATAAAGCTCAGAAATAAATATTCCATATGTTAATTCAGGTCTATCTGAGTGCATGCATTCTGAAAATCATATATATATATATATATATATATGTACATATATATTCACACAAATGCACACCATACATTCACATGCATATATAAAGTAGAAATAAAGCAATCTGGGAAAGGAATTGAATGAGGTAGGAGGCAGGGGGCACTACAAAGTGGTGGCTACTAGGCATGCACGAACGTAAAGTACTTAAATGAAAATGTCTTTAGATATAACATTTATAATTAATTTTCAAGAATGTCATACATGTAGGCAATATGTTTTGGTCATATCCATCCCATTTTCCATTCCAACTTCCCCCCAGAACCCTTTCCCCTACCTGCCCTACAACATATCCCCCTCTAAGCTTTATGTGCCCTCCCCCTGACTAAGTCTGGTTAGTGCTGTCCATATGTGTGTGGAAGTGGGCATCCTCTGGAACATGGACAAAGAAGATTTTTTTACTTATAATCCAAGGAGCAAATTGACTTTGGCAAGTGCTGTGTTTATGATATTTGCAGAATATGGATGTCATATAAGAGAGATAATCTATTTCTCTTGAGAAACCACGAATCATTTTATTTTTTTCAGAGTGAGGAGGAGGGTGGAAAAGGAGTACAGCTAGGGTGAGGGGAGGAGATGAAAGGAGTCTGAGACCAAAGTGGCATAAGCTACAACACGAGCCATTTTGTGACTAAAATGAAGTTTTCACATTACTAAAATCCTTCAAGAGCTTGTACTTCTGCTGGAAGTGGTGACAAGATTAAGATCCTGCATCTGATGAAAAGGAAGATTAAAGACGGCCACAGATGAAACTGAAGCCATGTAGGAGTTCAGAAGCACAGAATAGAAGAGGCACATGGAGCTTGCCAATTGTGAAGAATCTCCAGCAGATCAGAATCTTGCAGTTAGTGGGGAAGTCACCCTCCTCTGTCCTCAATGTTGGGGAGGTGTCAGCTATCAATGACCTGCATTTTGGAATCAGTGTGAACTTGACTGCTTACAGGTTGAGAAACTGGTTGTTTCTGGTGGGTTTTGCAGAAGTTTGTAAAGACATCAATCTGGCATATGGTTCAACAAAGAGGAGAGAACCCATACTTCCATGGGTACACCATCCCCCCAGCTGAGGATCTAAATGGAAGAGAAAGGCAGGAGAAGGGAGAAGGAAAAAGGTTCCATTCTTCCCACCCCTCTGGACTAGAAACATTTTATTCTGCTGCTTCGTTTGTATTCAGTGTTATTCAGTATGCTCTCCCTGGGGTTTGCTAAAACCATAGACCCTGGCCTACATGAAGAAATTCTTGCACACCACACCAGTTGAAGGACGGTGTAAATATGCCTAGAAAAACCTTGATTATATGAATTTGTTATGGTTTGGGGAATACTGATAAACCAGGGGATATGCCAGTAGTTTGGGAGCAGATTGCTATGTATAAGAGCTGTTATTAAACAGGCTCCTATGAGTGACAAAACCCATGAAGTTTTCCCATGAAGGAGTAGACAAATAAATATTGTACATCAGCATGTATAATTATTTCTTTAAAAATGAGTTTTCTGGTGATAAAAGATGAATATCTCTGTTTGATATACAGAACTCCAAAATTATTCCTGTTGTGCTCTGAAAGGTGATTAATCCCTTGGCAAATGGATGCTCTCATGGTTTTGATGAACATTTTTAGAGCATTTATGAGAAAGTACAAAAATTCATATGTAGTGCTAAGACAAAACTTAGAGAGAAAGCGTTTCAACGAATATATTATTGAACACTAATCTCCTTGAATTCTGAACTCATGGTTGTAGCCAGCCTCAGATCACAGATTAATTTTAAATACCTACATCATGTGGACTTGTATAGATCATTTTTCTTGTCATTATCCCATATATAATCACAACTATGGATATAACATACATTATACATTACATACATTATACTATGCCTTTTGAGTAATCTGAAACAAAAAGAAGATGTTAGTTAGTAACATGCAAATGTGTCATTTTTTTCAGGGACTTGAATATCCATGGGTTATTTATGCAGTGGAAGGTGGAGAACCTGGAACTAATCACCAGCAGATATCATGGGATGAAGGTACTGCTAAAATGTTCTAAGGTCGTCATCTCTCAAATGTATAGATAGATAGATAGATAGATAGATAGATAGATAGATAGATAGATATCCTTGATATAAAGTTTTAAGGGACTATCTAAGAATTAGATATAATTATAAGTTTAGCAGCACAGTCAATCATAGATTTGGGAGTAACTCAGTGGACCCCACCACATCCTTCTGAACATTTGGATACTGGTATATCCTAGGGGAGGGCATTCAGAACCTTCAGTGATTTACCCATTGTTGGGTCCATTCTGTTCTAAACCCACATACACAGAAGGTACTGGTTAAACTCAAAGGGTCACAAAAGCAAAAATAAAGGACATGAGAGTGAGAAAAGTGTATAGGGTAGAAGAAAGATAAAGAGAGTAGGAGGTTAGAGTAATAAGACTGTATTATATATGTGCACTAAATTGTCAAATACAAAAGTTTAATAAAGATTATAACGTATCTGACTCTTTCTGTTCAGGAAACCAGACCGTGATGTCACCGCAATCAGTAACATCAACATCAGACACAGGGTTATCTATATTCTCATCCATCCTTTTCACAGACAGGAAAACCTCTGCATATTTGTTCAGTTAAATGTTTCTAGCAAATGACACATGCACTTAACCTCATAGTTAGGGAAGCTAGCTGAAGATCAGAGTAAGGGAAGCAACAGTGAATCAAAGAGGTATCCACAGATTCCGCATGGGAATTTATTGAACATCTTTGATTTTTCTTCCTAAGTAAAGACTAAAGTCTCTTTTGCTTGGACCAAATATGTCAGTATGTCCTGCTATATCTCACTATTGAACATTTGTAGTGTGAGGGGACTGTTTATTGATCTGGAATGCAAGGAAGACCATTATGGGCAGTAAATCTCTCAAAGAAGAGAGAAAACAACAGGAAACGTCTATACACAAACCCTTTGGGATCTTCAGGGAAAGTCGGATCATCCCTGGGTTAGAAAGATAAAGCAGAATCTGAACCAAGAAAGGGGACTTGTGTAACACTTGGCATATCTTTCACCTAACGTTCAAGCAGAGAATTAATAAAAAGTATTTGCAAGGAGCTATAACTGTTTTGCTCATTGGAGAATGTAATGAGGGAGAAAATTGAGTTCTCAAGACTGATAGGGAAAAAAGACTTAGGGAGCAAGCTGCCTTTGTTAGAAAAATGCTTTGTTGATTCCTTGGGAGGAGTCTTGCTGTGGCATGAGGATGACCTGGCATTAGACCTCAGAAATGGCAGGATCCAGTGGAGGTCCAGCACAAGAAAGAAGTGTTCCATGACCCTAGTCACAACTCCCAAATCTGTGTGACGTTAAGTTTGCAAAAATCTTGGTACATTCTCTCTGTCTCTCTCTCTGTCTCTCTCTCTCTGTCTCTCTGTCTCTCTCTCTCTGTCTCTCTGTCTCTCTCTCTGTCTCTCTCTCTGTCTCTCTCTCTGTGTATGTGTGTGCACCTGCGCGCACTGCTCATCAGCAATAAGCTTTTCATAAAGGTTAGTAAAAGATAAAAATAAAATGTTCATGAAACAAAAATAAGATGGTGCCTGAGGACAACTATGAAAATACATACTTTAAAATATACTGTATGAAATTCTGAAAAAAACTATTTTAAAATATAGTTCTGAAAAAAATTTTAAAGACTTTAAAACATGGTCTATCTTAACATAGATGTATCATTTTAGATTTTAATATAATCAAATATTGGGGATTTCAGGTTTGAAGAGATGGCTCTGTGGCTTAAGGTTGCATGTTGCTCTCACAGAGGACCCAAATTTGTTCCATCACCTAAGTCAGGCAGCTACAATTGCCTATAGCTCCAGTTTCATGGATTTGACACCATATTCTTGACTATAAGGCAACTATGCTCACATGTACTTACTCATACACAGACACACACATATCCATAATTTAAAATTAAAACTAAATATTTTCAAAATTGTAATTTAAAAGAATCCACATCCAATACATTAAGAAAATCCCATATTCTTTCTGGTTACAGATGTAACTAAAGTAACAGGGTATAATACACATTGGGAAAATCTAGAGTAAAAAGAAACTGTTTAAAAGTATCAAAGCATTTAATTGTCCCTATTTTATTCCCTAGAAGGCTGCTGCCAGATAATGAATCCACCACATGCTTCCTGGGCACCTACTACGCCAGCACTGTACTAGGTGATACAGATACAGCTGTGGACAGAGACAATGGCAGTGAAGGTATTTTCAAGTTACAGATACTTACATATTAGCATAATTCAAATCATCAGTCCTTAAGTTGTGTACCTCAGGAAACAGAGGAGGAAATTGTGAGCACCCTCAACACTGACTTTTGACTTTTATATTCTGACATCTACTGACTCTTAGAAGTGGGCAGACACCACAAGTTCAAAGTACAGCTTTCAAAAACTGTCCTTTTGCATGCAAAATTCAAGAAGTCCTTGTTTTTTACTGCTGAGTAGTACTCTAATATGTATATATTCCATACTTTCTTCATCCATTCTTCCATTGAAGGGCCTCTAGGTTGTTTCCAGGTTCTGGCTTTTACAAACAATACAAACAACGCTGCTATGGACATAGTAGAGCATATACTTTTGTTGTATGATAAGGCCTCTCTTATCTTGCAAATGGATGGAAATAGAAAACACTATCCTGAGTGAGGTAAGCCAGACCCAAAAAGGGGAACATGGGATGTACTCACTCATATTTGGTTTCTAGCCATAAACAAAGGACATTGAGCCTATAATTAGTGATCCTAGAGAAGCTAAATAAGGAGAACCCAAAGAAAAACATATAGGCATCCTCCTGAATATTAACCTTCATCAGGTGATGAAAGGAGACAGAGACAGAGACCCACATTGGAGCACCAGACAGAAATCTCAAGGTCCAAATCAGGAGCAGAAGGAGAGAGAGCATCAGCAAGGAACTCAGGACCGCGAGGGGTGCACCCACACACTGAGACAATGGGGATGTTCTATTGGGAACTCACCAAGGCCAGCTGGCCTGGGTCTGAAAAAGCCTGGGATAAAACCAGGCTTGCTGAACATAGCGGACAATGAGGACTACTGAGAACTCAAGAACAATGGCAATGGGTTTTTGATCCTACTGCACGTACTGGCTTTGTGGGAGCCTAGGCAGTTTGGATGCTCACCTTACTAGACCTGGATGGAGGCGGGGCGGGGGGGGGGGGGTTCCTTGGACTTCCCACAGGGCAGGGAACCCTGATTGCTCTTTGGGCTGACGAGGGAGGGGAACTAGATTGGGGGAGGGGGAGGGAAATGGGTGGCGGTGGCGGGGAAGAGACAGAAATCTTCAATAAATAAATGAATTTAAAAAAATTAAATTAAAAAAAAACTGTCCTTACTCCAGATGTTAGATGTAAGTGGGAACTCTAGGAATTTTAGTCTGTCTGGGGCTGTTGTCTAGTAGTTTCCTCTAATATTAAAACTTTCCACTTCGGATGGGAACATCTTAATATACAATGTTTAAAGGGAAGTAAAACACAATATCCCAAGTGGTTATGAAATAATGTAGAGAAGCTTGCTAATCTTTTCCCAAGAACCTGAAAGCCAACAGATCCTACACCAGCTCAGGTGGCAACTTGGTCTCCTGGGAGATAAGCATGTAGGACATAAAATATTGAAGTTTTGCTTCATTTCTGAAGTATGAATTCACTTGATTTTTGCAAAGTATCTATCACTACTTAAATTTGTTCTTCCACCTTAGAATCTTTTGACTTCAAGGTTGGTTATGCTTTTATGGATTATTTACCAGTGACTTCTAACTCATGGATTGCAGAGTTTATGTACAGGGTTTAAAAAAGACAACAGTATTAATCCTATAAGGCTGGGAGGGGAGGGCAGATTAGCACAACGCAGTCTCCACTATCTAACGATGGTGGTGTTCTCAGCTGTGTATTCCTTTATTCCTTAAGTACCCTTGTGTGTGCTCTGATCTTCTGGTCAGTTTCCTTATGGATTAGCATATATTATCTGGGGATCAAATGATTCACTTGAAAGATTATAAAAGCTGAGATGTTTTTATGAGCTGTTTCTTAGTCATTGGATAACATTATCTTGCATTCTCCCACTTCCAATCTTATTTCATCTTCTCCCCTATGGAGCTGTTTTAATGAAGAAATCATTGTCTACTTATGTGCTTTGTTTCGCATTCATTGGACAGTGAATGGTACCGAGCAGATACAAGTATGGTTAATATGATAGCTGAAGTCTAGTGATCCATATTTTTGCTTTACCATGGGAAAAGTACCAAATGAATAAATATGATCCAATAAGTACATTTCCTCAGCATAAATCATAGAAAGAATCTAACTAAAACTATTTTGAGTGCACACTGCTAACAATTGTATTCACATCAAAGAGTATGCAAGTTTATTCTTAGCCATAACTTACAATGAGTTTTTGTTAAAGTAATTAATCTCAGGAAGATTCTGCTAGCTTTGGGGAAATTTTATTTCACTGTATGATTTCATGGAACTCTTTGGGACCTTGTGTCAGAGAAAGTAAGAAAACTTAGTTTGAGGAATATACAGAAGCTAGATACAAGTCAGTATCTAGATACAAGTCAGCAAAGCTCTGTTTGGTCTTTGGGCATTCTTGCCATTGGTGTTCCAGTAACGGATTCTAAGGAGAGTCGTAAGAAATTGCAACTTCCACAATCAGTGCCTAAAACCTGATTATTTTTAAAATGAGGGGACTGTTTGGAAATGTTGGAAGGAGTATTTGGTTCACTTGATATGCTTTTTAGCTGAAGTTCATGTTGGGCAGGTGGAATGCTTCTGCAAAGTGCTTTAGAAGCAATCTATTGCTACTCAACTCACCTGTCAACTGATTGTCTTTCTTTCCTCTGGGCCAGTATTTCCTTCTCTTTCCAAATCTTCTGAAAGAAAAGAAAACTAAAGAAGAGAGGACAATGCAAAGAAACTAGGTACATCACTACTATTTTATCTATCTTTCCGTCTTATATACAGTTAAACAAAATGTCCTTATTTTGCTATAAATGGGAAAATATAAACAGACCCACTACAGTGGGTTAGACTGACATATCTCATCAATCACAGAGTCAAATAATGCCCTGCAGATATTGGAATACTTATTATATTATATATAAAGGTGATGAAGTCTGTCACCTTTGTATACTACGCAAATCCTGGAAACTGCATAATAAGTACAGATGAAATAAACAAAAATTAAATGTACAGAATTAATCCAGGAGTAATTATATATAGGTAGATTAATCCATTAATCTAATACATTAAAAATTAAAGTCAGTGAACCATAAGGAAACCCAAGGATTTAAATAACCACTGATTTTATTAATAATACCTTGTCAAATGAGATCTACTGAATAAGATACAGTTTCCGTTCATAATAGGAGCCAGCCTAGCTTTGCCACAGGAAGTATTTTAGATCACTTTCACTTAAAAACATACACACCGTTAGGTGAAGTATCTGCCTTTTTCTTTTCTTATTTCTCTTTTTATCCCCTTATTTTTATGTTTCCCTCCACTTACATCAGTAATTTCTGAGATGTTATTGAATAAGTGACATTAGCACTTACCTAATGCTTAGAATTAAAGTACGTCTCAAAAATATTTGTTTCAGGATCAGAAACTGATGTTTTGATCTTTATCTCTGTGACAGTATCTTTCTAATTCCCGTTTCTGATTTTAATAATGGTAGGTCACTGTTGACAAAACCTCAATTAATAAATCATTGACGACAGAATTCTGAGATGAGGGTCACACACTTATTGTCGTAGTGACTGAGTAGGTAATAACCCTTTCTGATGTTCATTACTGTATTTACTGATAGACTTCTGATTCCTTACAACAGATACTATACTTTTTAAAAAATTTTGTTATTTAATTTTTGATGCACAGTAGTATTTTTGTGGTAGGGAATTTATTTTTTAATTATTTAATTTCCTCTTTTCTTCTTCCTTTCCCCTCTTCTACCCCTTCCTTCTCTTTCTCCCCCCACCTTCCCTCTGCTTTGATTTTTTCCATCATCACTGTCAGTTTTCTTCTTTCTTTTCCTCTCTGCCACCTTAACTTTCTACCTCATCTTTCTTTCCCATCCTTTCTTGCTCATGGTGTCTCTCTGTCTCTCTATAATTATTTGATGAATGTACCAGTCATTACCATCTTGTAGATTGATACTATCTGAGAAGCTGCTCATGCTGGAGATTTGAGACTTTCCTGGGACTAAACCTCAGAGCCAGTTCATGTGTGCCCATCCCTAAGCAGACACTGCTGTTCTCCACCCTCAAGCACTACTAAAAGCTCATGGCTGCTCCCTCCAGTACAAATTGTGAGCACATCCAAACTGCTACCTAAAGTGACACTGGATGTACTCAGCATCCTATCATCTGCTCAGTGCAGTCTCCTTTCACTTCAAGTGCCTGATTGTGGTTCATTGACTCGGCAGGAAGATTTAGCAATTTGTTGCAATGATGATCTGCTTTTAGGCATGCATGGGGGCAGCTCACAATATTTGCCATTGAGTTTTAATCAATGTCGTGGGGAAAAAAATGTTGAACATCTCATATGAAATTGCTGTGATCATCTTTGATAACTACCAGAAAGAGTATAAAATTGCAGAAAATTGTTTTAAAAATATAGTTAAAATGATTTAGCGTTAGTGGCAACCTCACTTTCAACTCTGGCTGTTTCATCATTTACTTAATGTAATCTATGATTTTATCTATTAGCTTAAATTTCTCTTTCAATTTTCTTACTTATGTCAAGATTGCCTGAGAGCCCGGCATCTGGCTTTCATGAAACAACATTTACTCAGCCCTTCTTCCCAGCACCTGGCTATCTGCATACCCAGGTTTGCAGCTCCAAATGGTGATAAATGCTTACTCAAGACAGCCGTTCTGTGCAGTTATTTTATAAGCATTTGGTTTCCATTAAATTAAAAATATTTCAAAATCTTATGCTAGCATTTTAACTAATCATGGATATTTGATTTCTAATAATCATTAAGCTCACAACTTCAAATTTACATAATAATAATTATATCCATAGATTTGTGTTGTTCCCAGCCTTGGGCAGAGAAGCTCCTTATTGCCGTGAGTAGTGGTTAATGCAGAGACTCATAACTGTTCAAAGCTGAGAATAAGGCACTATGTGTGTTCAGTCATAAGTGGAACATCTAGACTAACCTTTGGCCCACAAGGCTTAGGGGAACATGATGGAAGATTAGTCAGAAAGATGGTAAGAGGCAAAGGATGGGGAAAATGATGCTAAATAATGCTGTGTCCTTTGGGCTTAATATGGCTGTTGCACACATGAACTCATAAGAGCTTCAGTACCTGCATAAAACTTGTACAAGATAAGTCAGTTAAAATTTCCAGCACAGAGGGTAGGGGCTCTGGAGGCCCTTAGCTGAAAAGCTATGAAAGTTGTTATCTACTGTGCTTAGGGATAGGCACATGTTTTTAGGAGTGTGACTACTGGTAGATTCTCCAGGCCTCAGTGAATGATTCCTACTCATATACGCATGGACAGAACTACTCAGACTCAGGGAATTTGTAAAATTAAAATGGTTTTAAAAGGAGGACATGAAATTTGAAGTGAGATGAGACAAAGGTCTTGGAGGAAGCTGGATGAATAGAGTTAGGACTAGATATGATCACGATACATTGTATATATGCGTGCAAATTTTAAGGAATAAAAACCAACTGAAAAAATCTTAAGTATCAAAAACCCATTCAAAATCATACAAAAATCTAATGGGGCTAGAAAGCAGTTAAGAGCACTTGCTACTTTTCCAGAGTTTGACTTCGAGCCCCACACAGCAGCTTGTAACCACCTATAAGTCTAGTTCTAGAGGCTCTGATACCATCCCCTAGGCTCTGTAAGCACCAGACACGCATGTGATGCACAAAATACATACATCAAACACCTATCAATGAAAAATTTTATATAAGACTTCAAAAAATTCTATTCCTGTTAAATTCTACTCTATGTTAAAGAGGCTTGCTGCCAAAACTGACAACAGGAGTTGGATCTCCAAACTCCGTATGATGGAAAGATTCCAAAACAACTTCCAAAACAGTGTTCTCTCATCTCCTCAGGCATGGCATGATAGACACCTATTACCCTTTCCCAGTAAACAAAATAAACAAACAAATGCAGAAACTCAATTTTACTTATCATTTAGCACCAAGACAGTGATTTCAATCATCAAATTTTATTTTCCTCATTGAGTGTGGGGTTGTGATGCTTTATTGAATTCATTTCTTCTTGATCCATTTTGGTTGATTCTTTTTTCAGGATATAAGTAAGTTTGGGGACCCACTGCAGAACTACAGCCATGCAGAGGACAGAAAATAAATAATTACACACAAATTGTATTCTTTTAAACATTGCCTGGGCCATTAGTTCTAGCTTCTTATTGGTTAATTCTCACATCTTGATTAACCCATTTCTAATAATTGGTGTAGCACTGCGAAGTGGTAGCTTACCAGGAAGGATTCTAGCCTACATCCTCCTGGGGTCGGAGAATCATGGCAACTGACTGACTCGACTTCTTTCCTTCAGCATTATGTCTGTCTACTCTGCCTACCTAATTTTCTGTCCTATCAAAGGCCATGGCAGTTTCTTTATTAACCAATAGACAGATGACCCTCCTCCATCAGTTCTTCACTTTTTAAGTCAGTCAAAGACACTAGAGAAATAAATAATACATACATGGTCTGTAGACAAAGAAAGTGTTCTAGAAAATAGAAAGGTATACCAATGATGTATCTCCCAGGAGAAATCTGATATTGTAAGAATTAGTTTTAGTTTCTTTTTTTTTTTTGGTAAAGCTTTTTCTTTTTTTCTAATAATTTTTTATTACTTTATAAATAATACCAACACCCTCCCCCCTCCATCCAGGCTTAGGAAGGTATGCATCCACATAGAATAGGATCCCAAAAAGCCAGTACATACAGTAGAGACAAATTCCAGTGCCATTATCATTGGCTTCTCAGTCTGCCTCAATTATGAGCCACATTCAGAGGGTCCAGTTTGATCCCATGCTCATTCAGTCCCAATCCAGCTGGATTTGGTGAGCTCCCATTAGTTCAGGCACACTGTCTCAGTGGGTGGACCAACCCCTCGTGGTCCTGACTTCGTTGTTCATATCCTCCCTCCTTCTGCTCTTCAACTGGACCTTGGGAGCTCAGTCCAATGCTCCCATGTGGGTATCTCTCTCTATCTCCATCCGTCACCAGATGAAGTTTCTATGGTGATATTCAAGATAGTCATCAGTCTGACTACGGGGCAAGGCCAGTTCAGGCGCCCTTTTAATGTGTATGTTGTGTGTATATGTGTGAGTGTAGGCCACTTGTGTGCAAGAAGAGGACTCCGGATGCCCTAGAGCTGAAGCCATTGATTGTGAGCTTCTCATTATGAGTTGAGCATATGCTTTTGACAGCTCAGCCATCTCTCTGGCTAATGGGAGAACTTTAAAAACGGCAAGATCCTTCTAAATCATGGCAATGTTTTTCATGATAAGAGTATAGGAAACATTCCCTAACAAGCCATTGAAATCTACCAGAATAGTATCAACTTATTCAATCATCATATTGGAACAAAAGGCAGTATTTTCATACTTCCTAAACTGCCCAAATATGGCCCATTGCTCTCACGCTTATTCTCACTTCAAAGATTAGCAGTTAAATGGAAATAAAATGAAGTTTTTCAGGATTTCAGTAGTGATTAGTAAAACATTAGGCTTCTAAAATTTAAGAAATCGATACTTCTTATAACACAAGTATATTCAGACAAACTGATATGTAAAATCCCCATATGTAAATGTACTCATCTTTTTTTTATTTAATTGCCAAGTATGTATTGAGTTGTTCTCATGCACAGATCAATGTGCCAAGTAAACAAGGAGTTTAATAAGTGCCCAGTGCCACTTAGTCTCAATTTTTGCCTCTTGCACACAACTAGTATTTTAATCCAATTGATGTCAGCATTTGCAATTTATTGAAAAAAATTTCATTCACACTACACTGTTTGCTATTCTCCAAACCAGAAAGCATCATGTATGTTGTTTTTGGAGAATGTCTCATAAAGTTTATTTAGCACTAGACTGTCAGAAGTGAGGATAGAATCTAGATATTTTATTAGTTTGGCTGGCTGCGTCCTGATCCTCTCTTTTGCAGGAACAGGCACAAACCTTTGATACAATGAAAGCTGGCCAAAGGTGACTACAGATTGTCCTGTGAGATGAAAAACATGTGTGGGATGCTAATGTCATAATTTCCTAACATTTTTAGATTTCTTCCACCAAACTTGTTTAGATTACTTCTAGGTCAAACCCAAGTAGAACCAATTCTTAAAATAATCTTTCTCATTTTGTGTCTCTTTAATCCTCTTTATCTATGTTTATACATTCATAATTCCAGAACTAATATTCACTTCAATGGTCAATCTGAGTAACTTGATAAGAAAAAATAATCCCTTATCCACTGTCACTGTTGAAGAAATTTACATATTTCCCGTTAAACTCCTTACTATATTTTCATCTGTTTCCGTCCAAACATTGAAATATGAGGTTAAGTTTCCTGATAGTCAGAGCTATCAGAAGTTCCCTCCACCCCATTGAACACACTATTTAAAGCATGGCACAATCACACAGAATGTGGATGACTTGACTCTTAATAGGTTGGCCAGCATCTAGTTTGCACCCTTTTAATCTAGTTTGGATAATATGTTGGAAAGAAATTGTTGGCCCCACTCCAATATATGGGGCAGTTTTAGATTGACATTGTTATAAATTTTGAATGAAGATTTTCTTTTTATCTTTACATTGTGAAGACCTCTTTCGATATCTATTCATGTCAATAAATCAGATTTTACTTGTCAAAAGGCATCTATCTCAGGACAGGGTGAATACTATCATGAAACTCCAAAAGAACATAAAAATCCAGAACCTCTTAGAAAGTAGAACTTAGGAAGAAAACAGTAGGAGTTTGTCCATGAAAAGATACATTGGAACTGTGCAAACAAGTTGATGTGAACTCAAGATAAAAAGATGCAGTTTCTAAATTCTGCACTTGGTATAATAGCTCAACATGGAAAAGAATCTTTTCTACTGCTTCTCTTTATCATTAAATACATTTGCAATTAGTTCTTCCCTAGAATAAAATAAAAAAGACTTTTGCAATTTTAACACTTTAAATTATTTAAAAATATTCTAAATAATAAGTTATTTTTACTTTGCAAAAGTACATCTAGACGAGAGATCCTCTTTCAGTTGAAACACTTAGACATTTTAATATGAAAAACTAGAGTTGGAAATATATATTCCATGCAGGAGATTTTGCACCTGCAGGGGAGAATAATTTCTCAAGTAAAGTATGATTTATGGAGCAGAGTAATTGAAAGTAACAATTTAAAAGTTTTTGAAAAAGTGGTGTGTGTCTTAGAGGACCATTGCAAACACAAAATCTTGCAGAAGTTTCTGTATCTTCTGCTACTCAGGAAAGGTTGCTTTGTTCATAGTAGAGTAGGGACCTCTTCGATATTTAGCAACTATTTTTTCTGCCACCCATTCTGTCTCATCAACAAAATTTGCCATGCTCCTCTATATCTTCCTGTAAGAGCTATCCTGCTCAGTTTTCCTTCTAAGGCTTGTGTACCATGTAGCAATGCATGCAGTCCCACTGTCTACTCATCAGCTTGACTACATAGGGAAGGCCCCTGCTAACAAGCTTCACATTTGGGGACATTTGCTAGTGTAAAGCTACTAGACTCTGTGTTATTTTTTCAAAGAGATAATTCTGGGTTTAAAAGCACTGATTGATTTTCTTCGTTGACCACTTGTACTGTTCGTCTATTACAGAAATGAAACAAAACCACGTGCAGAGTTTTACAGAGATGCCTTTCTTCTTTTGTTTTTCTTTTCTTGCTATCACCTATCAACTTGGACTTGAGGAAGACAAAGCCAATGGTTAATGGATAGAGGAAGTGGGGGTTGATTGTTTTCACTTGAAAAATGATGTGTCCCTCTGTGGGTGGAAGGCTGATCTTCTGACTTGGTGACTGATGACCGGAAGTATGAGGTCTCCTCAGGAAGCACCGAGGTGGAGGCAGTCTGTGGGGATATTTTATTTTGGGTGGTCTGATTAAAGGTCTAGCCATGTATTTAAGGGCAGCTGTGACAAATGAGACAGTTGCTAGCCAACCAGCCTATTCATCCCCCTCCCAGATCATGATGAACTCCAAATCTCTTGGAGAAGTCTTCCCGATCCTCTTCTGAAAACTACCTACCTCATGATAAATGATTCAAATATAGCAAATGCCTAAGTATGCAGAAGCAATAGTAGTAGCTCTCCTAATCTCCTTCTTAGGGCTCAGTCCTCACAGGTGTTTTACTAGCAGCATAGTGCTTTATCCAGCATTGAAGTTCACTCTGTTGGCGCTCATACTGGGCTCTGAATATAAGGTGTAGACTGAACCATCTCATATCTCCATGCTGGGTGTCTTGGAGTTTAGTGAGGGGTAATGGCCTAATTTTTCTTTATAGCTTTATTCTATATGGCTTTTAATATTTTTATGTGAAATGTAGACAATGTGACCTTTTGCCTTGGCTCTTTTGAAAATAATGTGGTGTTTGAATGGGTGTCCATTTTGGTTCAGAGTATATGAGAACTTGCTCATAGAGCCACTTCTCTATTTGCTATCACATAAATTCTAATAGAGGTAAAATAGTTGAAAGAAACTATTAGAAAGCTTTAAATACACACTTTATATATTTGTAGAAATTAAAGGACACCAAGAAAAAAATACCTATCACCTTTTCATAAGTAATATGAGTATTTTGTATACATAATGAGACCCTATTTGAGAAAAGTGACTTTCCCTTTTTGAAACCTCCCCTGTAGATCTCAGGTGGAATTTGGTAGCAGTCTTGGCTTTAGGGTTGGTGGAAGCTGTCGGTCTTCTATGTTGAGTGATGAATTAAAAGTTCGCCCACTTTTCCAACTAATGTTAAAGTTGGACACAGAGCCTTCAAGCAAATGGCTAATACAAGGGACTAACGATCACCTGAGATAATTTGTTTCTCCATTCACAGCATAGGATCATTCCATCCCGAGACCACACTGTTCTACTCAGCTAAGGTCAAATTGTCTGTAGGTCTTTAGTATAAATGTGACATTTTTAGATGCTCTATTGTAGTCTGACTTCTTGGTAAATGTTTTTATTTGTGATTTTTTTATAAGTACCAATGAAAGAAGACATAATAGCACACTATTAAGAGTTACCATGGACCCATTTTCCCAAGCATTGATTGTCACTCATGTTTAGCTCCTAATAATCTCTTGCTTCCTTTGGAGACTGAATTGTGTTTTACATTGACAAAAGTAATTAGTTTAAAATGCAAGTTCTCAGAGAAATGAAACAGCATCCATTTTCTCACTACTGTAAAAGATATATAAAACAAGAAAAAAGGAGAGCAGTGTGACAGACAATTTAAAATGAAATTAAGTGAGAACCAGAAGGAATATGAATGTTTAGCTCAGATTGGAAGCCAGGTCAGTGAGCAGCCTAAGTACTAGGGTTGTCAGCTTGAATAAAGGACATTCAGTTCAAATGAAGTTCTTGTAACCAATAAATTAAATCTTAATATAACTAAGCCCTTTATTCCTTGGCACACACTTGTTCTCTAAAAACGTGTGTCCTCTACTTTTCCTATCTGTCTCAGTCTCTGTATGTTCTTATCTCTGTGTATATTTCTCCATCTCTGTTTAATCTCTGCCTTCTCCCTGCCTCTACTTCTCTGTCCTCAGTGTGTGTTTTCTTTTGTCTTTGTCTCTCTGTGTTTCGCTCCTCTCTGCCTCTCCTCTGTGTCTCTCTGCTGTTTTCTGTCTGTCTTTCTCTCGGTGTCTCTCTCACCTCTGTGTCTCTGTGTATGTCTCTCTCTACATTTCTCTGTTCGTGTCTCTCTCTGCCATGTCTTTTTGTTTCACTGTTGCCCTTTCTGTTTCTCTGTGTGTGTGTCTCTGTGTATGTGTGTCTTTGTGTGTGCATCTCTCCATGTGTCTTTTTCCGGGTGTTGTCTCTCTGTAGGGGAATGTGGTACAGAAGTGGTGTTGCGATTTCCTGACTTCTAGGGAAGCCAAGCTACCTAGAGCCACAATAGGGCAGCTCTAGAGACTGGGGCTGCAATAGGACAGCTCAGCCCTAGAGGAAAAAGTGTCCTGACTATTGGGAAACCAGGCTACCTAAAGCTGGGATATGGTGAGGGATGGTCTCCCCACCAGATATAGGGATCCTGCTCAGATTAGAGAGCTGCCATACCTGAGCTCTGCTCTGTTCCCTTATGGGAGCATCCTAGCAGAGCTTTCTGCTTCTTCTCTGGCCCAAGATGTGTCTTCTGCTAACACTGTTCTAAAGGAAATGCCTCTGCAGAAATGTAGTAATCTCCTCTGGCTCTGGTGAAAAGTTATTACTCCCCCACTGCTGGCCTTGCTTAGTCCCTCTAAATGAGCATCCTAGCAAGCAAGGTTCTTCTATTCTGCCTCACCTTGCTGAAGCCCCTTAGGGAGCATCTCAGCAAGGTTTTTCAGCTCAGTCCCCTAAGGGACATCCCAGCCAGGTTCTTCTGCTCTGAACCTGTGAATGAAGGTCATCACCCAAGACTTTTTTGATAAAGAGATTTACTTAGGACGGAGGAATCCAGAAGAGCGGCTGCCTCTGCCAGTGAGGGATTAAAGGCAGTTCTTTTTTTTTTTAAAGATTTATTTATTTATTATTATTATTATGT
Source organism: Microtus oregoni (assembly GCF_018167655.1). Classification (NCBI taxonomy): domain Eukaryota; kingdom Metazoa; phylum Chordata; class Mammalia; order Rodentia; family Cricetidae; genus Microtus; species Microtus oregoni. Next base: position 1,951,010 of record NW_024544709.1, on the reverse strand, counting down.
GTACAATATTCTCAGTATTCTGTCTGCATGTATGCCTGCAGCCAGAAGAGGGCGCCAGATATCATTACAGATGGTTGTGAGCCACCATGTGGTTGCTGGGAATCGAACTCAGGACCTTTGGAAGAGCAGGCAGTGCTCTTAACCGCTGAGCCATCTCTCCAGCCCCTAAAGGCAGTTCTTAACTGAAGTGCTGGGGAGGCTTATATAAGGCTTCTTAGGGGACGGAATTTTCAAGGGAGAGGGGGGAATTGGTTAGTTTTTCCCTGCTCAGGGATTAGTCAGTTCAGCTGGTCAGGGGCAGAGATGGCTCTCACTTCATGGCCAAAGTGTGTTTCTTTCCCTGGTCCTTTTTAGCTTTTTGACTCTAATCTTAGGAGCAGGGCATACTTCTCTCAGTGACTCTGAGTCTAGGGACAAAGTGTGTTTCTTTGACATTACTTTCAGAGCCAGGGCACATGTCTTTAGTCCTGGGGTCAGGGATAAAGTTGTTTCTTTCCTTAGCTCAGGCCTCAAATACAGGGTTCTCAAATACAGGGTTGTTTCTTTGACTCTGGGTTCAAAGTCAGGATGCTCAGTGTGTTTCTTGTTCTAGTTGTCCCTTTTACCCTACACTGTATGTGTGTGTGTGTGTGTGTCTATATGTTTCTCTCTATGCATGTCTCTCTGTGTGTGTCTGTACATGTCTCTCTGTGTGTCTCCCTGTGTGCATGTCTCTCTGTGCTTGTCTCTGTGTGGGTTTGTCTTTGTGTGTATGTGTGTGTATTTCTCTCTCTCTCTCTCTCTCTCTCTCTCTCTCTCTCTCTCCCTCACTGTGTCTTCTCTCCCGTCTCTTTCTATTGTGTCTATCTCTCAGTGTCTGTGTCTCTCTTTCTGTCTCTCTCTCCCCTGACACACAATTATCAAGCCTTTTGAATATTTACAACTGTCATATAGAGTAGTATACAACTGAGTCTAGGTTACAGAAAGGGGACAGGGACTATTTATAGATAGGTGATGATGGTACCTACTTTTGTTGTCTCTTCTGCATGCCTTTTGATAGCTTTGGCGGTGAATCTTAACTTTGGGCTCCGGAGTGTGAACTGTCAATATTTTTATGTTATAGTATTTGATTTAAAATTTGGAGTGTTATAATTCCAACTAATATAAACATATAATAAATAAACAGTAACCACTTGATATTCATTGTTTTACTAAGTGTTTTAGTTTTTTCTCCCAATATGAGAACTACAAGGTAACTCGACCTGTGGCTTTAAGTCAAATACAAACTGGCCATTTTAGACTGCAGCTATGAGTCTATGCTTGCTTGCTTTGATGCAAGATACTAATGCTCAAGTAAATAGGAAGTGAGGACTTTGTTTATTTGTTTGTTTTTGTTTTCTGAGTTTGCGTGTACATGCAGGTGTGCTATGTGACCTGGTGAGAATTTTGGTCTTAACTGTTGCAAGCAGTGTACCTTTGTTCTTATTTTTCTCCATTCAATTATAAATGACACACCCAAATATTGCTGTTTATTTTATATTCAAAAGTAACTAGTCATCTTGTGCTATTATTCTCTATGTCTAGTGTCTCTATTAAGAGCAGATCACCCACTGGATCTCATTTTAATTACTAGCATTGTGTATGTGTTTCTCATCTTTGCATGTTAGTATGACGTAAGGATTGCACCTTCCATTGTGATAATTTATTTCTGCCTTCACTTTGAGAATCGTATTTCCCAGACACTGTTGCCAGAGGATTAACACTTTTTGTAAGCATTTAGTTAAATACTTAAGCTTGGCTGCTTGCTGAAGAGACCGCATAGTCTGACAATGTGTTATGCACAGATAATGTGTTTTTAATTGTGATTGTATTTATTGAAGGCAAAGGAAGTATTAAATGTGTTCTCATGGCTGAATAACTGCAAATTGAGGGAGACTTTTCCAAATCTTCTCTTTACACACTACTTTACTTTTCTTGTTCTTCCGCTGTCTCTCTCTGACTTTTAGATTCCTTCCTTTCCGTCTAGCCCAGCAGTTCTTAATTTTCCTGATGCTGTGACCCTTTAATATAATTCCTCATACTGTGATGACCCCAACCATAAAATTATTTTGTTGCTATTTAATAACAGTAGTTTTGCTACTATTATGAACCGTACTGAGAGATGTGCAGGTTGTCTGCTATGTGACACCCAAAGGGATTTCAAGCCACGAACTGAGAACTGTTGCTCTGGCCCCTAATGTGAGTCAACAATTACAAACTTCTTCATTTTTAACTCTTAGGTGCCTACCATCTTAATTTGCTTCTTCTCATTTATGTGAGGTGACCTTTAGCCCCAAGCCGTCAAAGCTACTAGAAAGTGTCAAATGTATAACCAGAAAGACTTGCCATGCTGGAGTTGCACCTACAGAAAGGCTGTTTCCTGTACTTGCTGAGTGTGACAATTGTATACACAGAGCAAAGCATGAATGGTATATCTGTGCATGCTAGGATGGCTTATGAACCATGTCCAGGCCATACGAGCATGGAGTTTGAGACAGGACAATGAAATACCACCGTAATCCAAGCACTTGGGAGAAGAAGATGTGCCTATCAGGAACGCAGAATCATTCTTTGTGACATAGTGAGTTAGAGGCCAACTTGGGAACACATCAGACCTGGTCATAGAAAGCAAAAAGTAAACAAGGAATACAAAACAAACAAAATTTAACCAAAGGAATCCATGTTCCCTTGGAATTAATGAATCTTTGTAGTTCCGTCTCTTCTTCAAGTTTCATTTCTTTGTGTACAGTATGCTACTAATTTACTCAAACTAAGTGAAGAATATAATAAGAATAGGGTTTGGAGGTTAGCTGGTGAGAGAAAATGTGTCTGTATGGACAAGGCAGTAGATTAGATTACTGGAATTAAATTTTTAAAACTAAATTTCAATTCAAAATAATATGGCAGATTCTTCCACTAAAAGACTCTATCAACTTGCAAGTTTGTGCCCTCAGCAGCAATGGCAGCAACTGACACTTCTTTCTGAAAATAATCACTTTCAATTATCATACACCTATGGAATGGAGGAAGTAAATGTTTGACCACTGCATGTATTGGACAAGAGATTAATATTGTGAATAAATAAAGAGTGACAGCAAGATGGCACAGCTGGTCAAAAAAAAATTTTTTTTCCCGAAAGTATAATGCCTTCAGTTGGATATATGGAGCTTTTGGTAGAAATAGAAACTGAGAACATATTTGCAATGGTGATCCTTTGGCCTCCACAGGCATGCATATACCTGCATACATCATACATACATGTACCAAAACATAAAAAATAATAAACAATATCTACTCCTAAGTATAATTCTAAAAACTAAAATAGTAAATATGAATTGTCAAACCAATGTGATGGGGAAATCATCACAATACCATACTCCTGAATAAAGGGCTATAGGTAATTAGTGGCTGCTAATATTATGATATCCTGGACAGCTTAGTTAAATAGTTGCCTAAAGCTATCAGGCTGGCGAGTATTTGCCAGTTTGACACAAATCTAGATCAGTGGTTCTCAAGCCCTGGCTTATGACCCATTTAGGGTTTGAAAGACCCCCAAAACATAAATATTTACATTATAATTCATAGCATATAGAAATTACATGTTTGAAGTAGCAGTGAAAATAATTTTATGGTTGGGGGTCACCATCACATGAAAAACTCTATTAAAGGGTCCCCACATTATGAAGGTTGAGAACCACCTCTCTAGAGTCACATGAGAAAAAGGAAACTCAATGCAAACGTTACCCCAATCATATTGGCCTGTTTCAATGTCTGTGGAGGATTGCCCAGACTGATGATTGATATTGGAGGCCCTGTCCACTGTCGGTGGTACTATCTCTAGTTAGATGAGTTTAAGAGTCAGGGAACAAGTCAGTAATCATCTTTCTTTCATGCTCTATGCTTCAGTTCCTGCTTTAAGGTTTCTGTTCTGAGTTTTTTTCCCCTGAATGATGAATTCAAACCTCACAGTATAAGTCAAATCTATCCCCACTTTTCTGAGTGATGGTGTGTTTTTTGTTCCTTTTCTACTGCTGTGGGAAAACACCATGACCAAAAGCAACTGGGGGAGGAAACATTTTCTTTGGCTTACATCTGTTGAACCACAGTCCATTGAGGGAAAGGCAGAAATTTAAATCATTCACAAACCTGGGTGCACAAACTGAGGCAGAGACCATGGAAGAGTGTTGCTTACTAGCTTGGTCCTCGTGTCTTGCTCAGCCTGCTTCCTTACAAGACCGTTTGCCCAGGTCTAGTACCACCCACAATGTACTGGGCCATCTTATTACTCACTAATTAAGAAAATGTCTTACAGCAGTTTCTATACGTGGATTTACTGAGGCATTTTCTCAATTGTGTTTCCCTTCTCTCTGATGATTGTAGGTTATGCCAAATTGACATAATACTACCCATCACATGGTGTCTATCACAGCAAGAGAAAACAAACAAGAACAGCTTTCTAATTGGTAATCCTGAGAAACAGAGTCAAGACTTGAACTCAGGTCTCTTAACTTTAGATTTTGTGTTACTTTCTACCGTGCAGTGCTTGACACTACCATGTGAAACACTGAGACCTCACGTTTTGATGTTCAACCTAAAGCTCAGACGACCTCATTACATTCCAGATATTTTACTGAAGAGAATTGATCAAATTAGACAAATCCCTACCATCCAACTCCTTCTGTATGCTCCATTCTGCTCCACTTAGAAATGAGGTACTAGATTTACCATCCCCCCAAACTCTACCTGATTACTGAATCCTGGGGCAGCATAGATACTGGGGGATTCTACCACCTTCCTTCTTATTTCTAGATTCTTCTATTTCTATTGTATAAAAATGAAAAGGGATTCTGTACTCTACTCCCTTTTCTTTAAGAGAATGTCCATCTGTAAAAAGAAATTACAACTAATTTATTATATTTTCAATCTGGCTGCTATTTAAATTATAAATGCTTACTTTAACTTTAATTTATTAAAATATGCTGTGAGTGGTCTGGAGATGTTCAGGGAGACCAGTTAATATGCCCTGACATCAACAGTCAGGGAAGGTTATGCTTCTTTGAGTGACCAGATGTTTAAGTCATTTAGGGCTTATTTTAAAGTTCAAAAATAAACTTATTGCAATATAGGGACATTAACACTTTGCTCAGATAAAGGGTAAAGTAAGACAGCAAAGGGTAATTATATGAACAAATACTTTTTATGGTCTATTAGCAGTTCTGGACTTGATTTAGTAGTGATTCGTATTATCTTATAAATGGAGCATTATTTTTAAAACAGTAGACTATAAAATTATGTATTTTATAACCTGTAAAGTAAAGTTATAAAAAGAGTTTAAGGTGTTTTAAAATGGAGACTGGAGAGACACATCACAAGCTCAGTGAATTCAGAAATAAGACGAACAGGGAGCGAGTGGGTAAGGGAAATTAAGCTCTTTTAAGTACAGAGTGGGAAGCATCCAAAAGACTGATATTCAAGTTGACCCCAAATAATAAGTGATATCAAGTAAATTGGGATAGAGAGATGGAGATTTCATAATCTGTCTCGATAGGAACAGAATGACAATTAGGGTTTATTGGCTCAAGAATATCCAGCCAGACACAAAAAGGAAAATGCATTGTGTATTAATGTACTAAGTAGGACCTTAAGAACATAAAAGTTTGGGCAAGACATGAGAAGCTGTATAAGGAAATAGCAACATTATGCTACCTAGATAATGAAGTCACAACCCAGTAGTTTCGCTCGCTGACAGAGGGGTGGTACTGAAAAAGCAACTTCTTCTGTCACGGGGATACTTGAGGACTCTTAGACTAGAATGGACATCATCTGCCCTCGGCTGTGATCACATTTTTTTGGTGAAAGTTGACATTCAGACTGCTTCCAAAAACTGAAGAGAATGGGTTAGTTATTGCCAACACTGTGGTGATTGATTCTGATTGCCAGCTTGATGGGGATCAATTACGAGACAGGTTTCTCAGGACCTTTGTTGGGATTTCTCTTGTTCAGACAATTGGAAGCAGGAAGGTCCACCTAAATGTAGGGAGAATTTTCTGGTGGTCCCTCAGATAAAAAGGAGACTGTCCATTCTCCTGTCCTCAAAATTTTTTAACAAATCTTCATACTAAGTATCTTTTCTATTGAAAATTCCTCTTGGAAATGATTTCATAGATAGAGCCCTATTTTTTAAAATTCAGCCCAAATTAGTCTTACATTTTCCATTTTATTTTATGCCTTCACATATGCCTGTGCACCAAGTGCATGCCTGTTACCCACAGAGACCAGAAAACAGTGTCAGGTCTCTTGGGACTAGAGTTCCACGTGATTGTGGGGTGACAGGAGGGTACTAGACATTAAACCTGGGACCTTGGACGAATAGCTAGCACTCACACCTCCATTGAGCCATTCTTTATACCCTTGCATTATTTTACTGATTTTATAAAGTGTGTGTGTGTGTATGTGTATATCTGTGTATGTGTGTGTGTGTGTACACATGTGTACAGGTGCCACAGTTGAGTACAAGATGAGACTGAACTATAATGTAAGGTCTTGTTTTACATGTACCAGAAAGAATCCTTAAATTCACAAGTTGATGGATGTGAAGACGCGGCAATTACAATATGTGAAATTCAGAGGGCAACTTTCGTTAGCTGGTTCTCTCCTCTCATTGTGGGTTCTTTGATCAAATACAGGTCTTCAGGCATGGCTAGAGAGTAGTTTTACCCATTGAGCCATCTACAAGCTCTATTTTATTGACTTTTAAAGGGAATGTCATTAATTTTATGCCACATCCATGGTGCTCATGGATGGATGGTGATGGTAGAAACTAAGGAGTATTGAGACTATCATGCACCCCAAATCTTTTGGTCGTGAGACTGAGAGAGCCAGTGACATTGGTTATATATTAGTCCAGGTGCTGTGTCCTTTGCTAAAATAATTCCCCTAATATTTTTCATACAACCTTGTGCTTTTTGTGTGCCAATTAGGACCTTAGGCTCTTTAAAGAAATTACAGAAATTAGAGCAGTTTCCGTTACTAACACTGTTGATATCCAATGCTATCCATGAATTATAAAACAAAGGGAGATAATTACACCCAAATGACTAATCAGAATTATGAAGAAACTGGTATTGTTATCAAATATTAAAAATTCCCCACACATATTTATAATTCTGAGTAAAGAATTAGGCCAAACCTGATTTACTGAAAAGTAAAACAGTCTTTCCCTGCCTCTTTCTAGACAGTAATAATAAAAATAATGAAACTAATTTAAATATTATGAGACTACAGTGTTTACACACATTTTCACAACATAATCTATTCTTTCCAGTATAATTTCTTTGAGGTTATAAAAGAATGACATAATTTTTCCTTTCCTTTCCTCCTTCCAAACTCTCCCATATACTGTACTTTCTTTCTCTCTTTCATATTTGTGGCCTCTTTTCTTTTTCATTAACTGTTGTTACAATTTTTTTTATCACAAATGTGATACTGTTAGAGAAAGGATCAAGACATCGATATCTTATTTGAAAAATAAAAAGGTATTTAGTATTAGAAAGGAAGCATCGTTGGTTTCCGTGCTCATGAGGGGTCTGGCTGAGCTTCCATTTTATAATTATGCCAGTTTTACAGACTGCAGAGCATCACTTCAGCTGAAACAAGCCCTGTTCAGACGGCGGTACGCCCACCTGCACCCTGAAGCCTTCAGAGGCACCATCACGTCGCAGGCACCATCTCGTAGTCCTTCCGTTCCAACACAGTTGTTCTCATTTCCAGCTGTCTTTGAGATCCAATTAAAATCTTCTGGGCTGCAGTTTCCACCCTTGTGCCATTGGCTTTGCTTGTCACCCCGAGTGTTTAATTATGCTATGTACTGCTTATAAAAAAATGGTGTCAACCACATTCTTCTTTATATTCTAAGAACTTCAAAGACAGGTCCAACTTGCCTCCTTTTTTCTTTCTGTTGCTTACTTCTCTGCAGCTTTCTACAACCTGTCTGGAATCTGACCATGGCTTCTGAGGACTTGCTTTGAGAGAAGCTCCCAGCAAGCATTTTGTAGGTCCAGCCAACCTCCCTGTGATGGCGTTTAAATGAAAAACTGCTTTTCTTTTCTTTTTTTTTTTTTGGAGAGAAGGGTAGGTAAGGTAACAGTAAAGACAGAAAAGAATTCAAGCAAAGAGAAAGAATGGGGTGCTTCAGAAAGTCCAAGGAAAACTTATCGGGGCTGTTTCTTAGTATCAGTCGCTGGGAAAATTACCCTTTCCCTGTGTGGTCTTTTTTTTTTTTTTTTTTTTTTTTGGACCCCTATAAAGGCCTCAGGTAGGCGTTCTCCAGTGTCCTTCCAAGGATATCCAGAAAGGACTGGAAATTCTCTCCTTATAGATTTTGTCTTCCTCAGATTGAAAACCACTTCCTTCACTGTGTTATATGAATCTGAGTTCCACATTATTTTCTCCCCCTAAGAAATTTGGGTAACTTAAAAGTTCCATCCACGCAATCAGTTTCCTATTTTAATTTATAGAGCACTATCATATTTTTAATCTTAATGAAGAAATGACACATGGCAGTCTAATATTAAGTTAAAATAAATGAGGGCTGGGGTTCAGATGGGAGGGGAGATAGAGAGGACCTGAGAGGAGTTGGGAGAGGAAAGACTATCAGAATACATTGTATGAAAATAATTTTTCTGATGTGGGATTCCCTTTTGTATGCTGTGAATATATTTTATTACTATTAGTTAATAAAGAAACTGCTTTAGAATATGGCAGGGCAGAATAAAGCCAGGCAGGAACTCTGAACAGAGATATATAGAGCTAATAAGCAGAGTAAAAGAGATGCCATGTAGCTGCTGAAGAAGGTAGATGACATGTAGCTGTCAAAGAAGCAAGAGATTAAAAAAAAACACTAATCCCATGGTAAAATATAAAATAATAGAAATGGATTAATTTAAGATAAGAGCTAGCTAGAAAAACATCTGAGACACTGGCCACACAGTATTGGAATTAATATAGTTTCTGTGTGATTATTTGGGACTAGGCAGCTGAGAAACAAACAAGCTGTCTCCACTTAAAAATGGTGCCAACATAGGGCACTTACATTCACATAAAACCTGAAAGTGCTTGGGAAGCAATTATAGACACAAAAGAAGAGAGTTAATCATGGCTTCTTCGTAGAAGCATTTTTTCCAGGGGGTTCTGTTTGCTAGAAACAAAGAGAGGCATTATTCTTGTCAGAGAAGACTTCCTGACTCAGCATTAGCAGCAAAAACTTCATGGCTCCTTTAAGAGCCAGCTTCCTGGTTCGTGCAGGTGTGGTTACAAAGCAATTAAATGGGGTCTGTGGGCAGAGTGTTACAAATTGCTTAATGATTGCATAGACCTGCTGCATCCCAGAAGCTGGTGTGGTGAGCATGACTGGCAGAGTTGGTGAACAGTGAACATGCTTCCACCATGTAGGACTGGGCAGAGCTAATAGACAGGGTCCCAGTAGTTCTGCCCATGCCCACTAAGCATTTAAAAAAAGGCGCTCCTGGTTAGAAAAAAATTACAAATATGAAATAAAGACAGACTCAGATGGGAAAGATTTCTAAACAGGTCATAGTATTGGATAAATGTACATGGGCTTATGAGACAGAAAGTCATAAATTAAAGGAATAAAGATAATACATATTAAAAATAAAAGAGTAAAGAAAATATGTCCCATAAAGATGGACTATACATAAAGAGTCTAGGTTATATATATTATTTTGTTTTCTTGAATTCTCTGACTGCAGAGAGACATTTAATTCTGGGGGCTGCTAAACCAACACATAAATTTAAAGTTATCTTGCCTACAAAATCTGAGTTTAAGGATATGTGGCTTTGGAAATGAGGTTTTACTTTTGTTTCCACAAAGGATGGGAGCATGTGGATTCCTTCCAGGCTAATGTGGTTTGATGGAATAAGACCCTGAAAAGGTCTCTATAAACCCTAAAAATACTTTGCCCACCAAATAACAGGAAGCAATTTAGAGAAAACTATAACCAAATTCTGAAAATAATTGTTTATAAATGTTTGTTTTCATTTAAAAGGGGTTAGGTATAAACGGTTAAATGGTGACAATCAATCTCTTTCTAAAATGGGGGAGTGTGATATAGAGGTGAATATTTTGCATTGATAATGGATCTTGGTCTACTAATACAAATTCAAGGGTTGATTTTGTTATACTGTATATATGTGTTTTTGCTCTTGTTTAAGGTATTATATTTGTGAAGTTCATCTAAAATGTAATGAATAATTAAAAATTGTAGATTAATAGATAGTCATCTGTAATAATCAAATTTTAATTATGTTAGTGAGGTTTTCTAGATGTACAGAGATATATTTCAGATGGATAGGTACTCCAACTCTTTCAAAGACCTACAGAATATGGCATTTAAAATATTTTAAGAACTTAGACTTTTCTCAATAGTGAGACATGTCTGCTTCTGGCAGCACCAATTGCTTCAGAGAGGTTGATGGGCATTGAAGAAACTCATTATGGAATTTGCCTTCAATGTGACAAGACTAGCCATTTAGGCAAGAAACTGCTCTTGCCTGGATTGTTTGATAGTATGCTGTATAAACTTGACATGCAAGACCCAAGGAAAAATTGTATGCTGAACGTGCCTAAAGAAGGCAAGATAATCTTTTAGTGTTTCTGCTTCAAGAAAGAGTCTGACAAACATTCTGCAGGACACAGAAAAGAGCAAGTGACAAACTGTCAATAGAGGCAAAACAATCTTTCAAATTTTCTACTTCATGGAAAAGTCTGCCAGATACCATTATGGGTCTGTAGGCTGAAGATGGAGGTCCCAATGTTACAGAAGAAATTTGGGTGACTGTCCAGGCTAAAGGATGTCTCTGTCAATTCTAGGACTTTGGAAGTTGCATACAGTGCACTTCCTGTTTACTTCAGTAATATTCTGTCCTTCCATGTTCTTTGAAGAGTTGAAGACTGGTAGTTATGGTTTTCCTTTGTTATGATAAAGGATAAATTAGATATAAAACTTCAGACTCACAAAGATAGGATAGATGTTAGAATATTTTCCTCAAATTGCCAAATGTGAATGGACTAAATAATTTAATTATAATTCTTGTTTGATAAGTGTTTTGTTTATCTGATTTTACTATGTTAAAGTTAAAACTTGCCTTTTTATTTAGACAGAAAAGGGGAGACAATGTGAGATTGTGTTCTGTACACTGTGAATGTGTGAATTGACTAATGGTCAATAAAAATGCTACTTTGTCCTTTGACAAGACAGAATAAAGCCAGGCAAGAAATCTGGACATATATATATATATATATATATATATATATATATATATATATGAGAGAGAGAGAGAGTAGGCAGAGTAAAAGAAATGCCATGTAGCTGCCAAAGGAGGTAGATTTCATGTAGCTTCACAAGAAGCAGGAGATAACAAACCATAAGCCTCATGGTAAAGTAAAAAATAATAGAAATGGGCAATTTACTAGCTAGACATATGCTTGAGACATCGGCCAAATAGCTTTGTAATTAATATAGTTTCTATGTGATTATTTGGGTCTGGGTAGCTGGGAAATGTTGTTCAAGCAGTCTCTGCTTACAATTTTCTATTTAAAAAAGTAGCTAAAGAGAAAAGAAGAGAGTTTCAAAAGCAAAAGAAAATTGATAGAAACTCCATTTCTGCAATTTCATGGGCATCAAATGTGTGAAAGATAGGTAAGTTTGAAAACAAGTAATTTTGTCCTATCCATGTTTCTCCACCTTGGTTCCTTATCCTTTTAGACAAATTAAGCAGTTTACATAGAATTATTCTGTTCTCCATGTTATATGAATAAGTGTTATAGGCCAGATATTTTCCATATAAAACTTGCAGCCAGTACCAATACAGGCTCACTACTCAGATCTGAATATTTTGAGAAAAGACCCACATTTTGTATAAACTTTCCTGGCATCATGCTTATATGGTACATAAGTGAATGAATTTTATATGGAGAAGGAATAAAAAAATACATCTGACTGTTGACTTCTATCTGTCGTGATATTTCATTTGTATTTCAGTAAATAAAATTTGCCTGATGATCAGAGAGTAAAACAGTCAATCTTACAGACAAGGCAGTGGTGACATAGACCTTGAATCCCATTAGGTACATTCATTTACCATAGAACAGTAGTGGTGCACGCCTTTAATCCCAGTCCTACAGGGAAATATAAGATGGAAAGAGACAGCTCTCAGACACAGTTTTATTCTGAGATTCCTGGAGGCAGGATCACCATTTTGGACTGAGGTAGAGGTAAGAGTCAGTGGCTGGCTTTTTTTGCTTTTCTGACCTTCTTGTTGAACCCCAATATCTGTCTCTGTGTTTTTATTAATCATGCTATATCTATCCCCCACATGTATGAACACCCACACAAACATGTACATATTCCACACACAACTTTGATATAATCCTGAAGACATGTTGGTCAGATAGTATAGCCGAATTGGTGGTATTCAGGTGCATGGAACCATCCTGTCTCAAAAACTAATGTGAAAAGATATAAAAGAAAACATAAGCCTCTGGCTTCCCCACACAAACACACACATGCAAACGCACATATGCATATACCCACATGGACCCATGCACGTATACACATGCACATACACACTAAATATAATTTGAGTACTAAGATAAAAATAGTTGCCTAAGATGACTATGGCCAAGATGGACTTCTCCTTCAAGTAATTTATCACCCCATCCTTAGAGCACATACCATTTCAACATATCAAAAACTAGCTTAATTAACTTCTAATTCAAAATGTTTAACATATAATGATTGGCAAATACATTATTTCTTATAGCTCTCTCCATATACTCCCTATTTTCTGCTTTCCTTCCTTCTTTTACATCTTCCATTCTTCTTTTATTTTATTCTTAACTTTCCCAGATTACCACTTCTCCCATTTGATTACTCCATCAGTTTACTGGGATCTATGATGTGCCAGTTCTCTGAGAAATACTTGAAATCTCTGATCATTATTTTATTCAGAGTAATCAATGTATGCTCTTTCTGTTCTACCATTGTATTTTTAGAATGTGATAGTTATTTTGTGACTTAAGAAAAGAAACAAATAATGTCATTAATTTCAGCAATTTTTTTTAAGACTATGAAGCAGGAAAGATATTTTTGTAATTAACAAAGGAAATGCTTTCCATGAAGGCTAGTTAAATTGAATGCCCCTGGGGAGGTTCTTGATGGATGGCTCACACTGCATTTCAGCCTCTTGCTTTATTCCCTAAAACTATTCCAGTATGTAGTTCTTATAGTTTTTAACTCAGGGAACCCAGCTGAACTCTAAGCGTCACATTTATGTCTACAGTTCAAAAATAAATACAATAATATACATTGTATTTTTGATATCTGACTTTTTGTTGAAAAAGAAACTGCAAAGAAATGGTTTTATGTTTTATATAACTTGCTTGAAATCTGCAAATAAATGAATCAATTTCAGCATTGTATTACCTTCATAAAGCAAAGTTTAGCATCGAAGTCATCCTACTTTCAAAGGTGACTTGAAGAGAACCCAACCCCATACATAATTATAATCCTCTTACAGTCTCTATTCTCCTAAGTTTTGTACCTAAGTTTCAAAATCCAGAACAATAATTCCAATATTACCAGTGTGCGTGGACATATTTCTTCTGATTTTTTCTTCACTCTTCTCATTTATAGAGACTTCAAATTTCAAAAAACTCAATTGGATAAATTATTATTTTTTTAAATTCCACTTAAACTCATAGAGAAAATGTATTCCTTATTATTCTCATTGTTGTGCAAGACACTGTATAACATCAACTTGCTGAATGATAGATTTACTTGGGTACATGCTTTGATATATAGGCCATTACTAGAGGGAAGACAAAATGGCAGGAGCATGTGGATATAGATATTATAATTGGTATAAGATTGGGGGTTGGGAGGAAATTATGTAGGCTCAGGGATCTCTTTAAAAAAAAGGGTAGTTTGGATGGGATAATAGGTTAGTGTGAGCTTACTCATACTAATAATAATAGTGAGTAATAGAGTGAATACTTGTGAGCTATTATTTATAGGCATTTTTCATTGGTATAGATTATTCTATATTAATATACAAACTTAAATTATATTGAATATGTTCCTATTTTTATCCACAATATTAGTATACCTAGACAAAGTTATTTTGTTATATTGTATGCATGCTTCTACCTCTGTCTAAAACATTTTTGTATATTGATACAATGTTAGGATATATTTATCATATTGCAATATACATTTATACCTCTGATTAAGATACTTATACATTTTGAGGACATTGTCCTCATTTGTTACATAGTTGTTTAAAGATTTTTTAACATTCTAATATGAAGTCTTAGCCTTTAATTTATATAGGTATTAAGAATTATAGGTCAATAGTCATCTACGCTTGTCATACCTATAGTTAGACTAATCATGTTCTTTAGATAAATAGAGATTATATACTACATAGACAGGTAATCTTCAACCTCTTGAAAGAGCTGTAGAATATGGCATTTAAATAACTTAGGACTCTGTTGAACTGAGACATGATTGCTTCTGTTCCAATTTATTGCCAAGAAAATGTTGAGTAATGATGATACTCCACTTGGAGCTTGCTTTCTTCTTGGCAAAACTGGCCTTTGGACAAAGAACTGACCAGGCATCGACCATGACAAAATGGGTGATTGCTGAATAGGACAAACAGAATACAAGAAAAAAGACTGTCAAATCTTGCCAAGATAGGGTAAGACAGTTTTGAAATTTTTTCTGCCTCTGAAAATGGTCTGTCAGTTATTGTAGACCTTAGCCAAAGTTGGTTGCTCCAACATTGTAAATTAGACTTTGGGAGATTGCTTGGGTTGCCTGTTGTCTCTGTCATTTGTTACACATTTTGGAAGTTGCTTGATTGCACTTCCTGCTTACTCAAGTAATATTATTTCTCTTCTTGGATCGTCGATGGGATTGAAGACTAGATAGTAATAGTTACTTTCCTCTCATGACTTGACCAAGTTATATATAATACAAGACTTAAATTCCTTAGGATAGGATAATTACTGAAACATTTATCATGTTTCTTGCTTGATATTGTTTATGCTGGTTGTAATTCTAATTTTTATAACTGATATTTGTTTTTATTATATATCATTTTGTATTAGGCTTAGAATTCTCTTTTTAAACAAAAGGGGGAGGTGGTGTAGGAAATTCTACAACCAGTAGCCTTTAAGTTACCTGCCCACTTGGGTGTGGCCTCTTACATTATAAATACTGATGTAAGCACATGTTCCCTCTCATTCAGTTCCTGTTCCCTATTCATGCAGATGATTGTGATCTCTGATTCTATCCCTAAAAAATTAACTCTTGATTATACTCATTTCTGAGCTAGTGTGGTATTACTTTTTAGTGTTCATCTTCATACATTAATATGTTTTACTATTAAATCATTTTTATTAATTTCTTAATTTATTTATTTTTCTGTGTTTCCCCCTGCCTTCTCTTCTCTCTTTCTACCCTCCGTCATGGTCCCCATGCTCCCAATTTATTCAGGAGATCTTGTCTTTTGCTACTTCCAATGTAGATTAGATCCATGTATATCTCTCTTAGGGTCTTCATTATTATCTAGGTTCTCTGGGATTGTGAATTGTAGGCTGTTTTTCTTTGCTTTATGTCTAAAGGCCACTTATGAGTGAGTACATATGATGTTTGTCTTTCTGGGTCTGAGTTAACTCACTCAGTATGATGTTTTCTAGACTTATCCATATGCCTGGAAATCTCAAGATGTCATTATTTTTTTCTGCTGTGTAGTACTCCATTATGTAAATGTACAACATTTTCCTTATCCATTCTTTAATAGAGGGACATTTAGGTTGTTTCCATGTTCCAGCTATGACAAACAATGCTGCTATGAACATAGTTGAACACATGTCATCTTTTAATGCAAAAATACATTTAGTTTATTTTTAGAGACCCCAAAGATATAAGAGTTTAAAAATTGTTATAATAGAAGTTCAGAATCCTTTCTGAGAATCAGGTAATTTCTTACCTGTAAAATCCTAATTTTTAAAAAGTTCAAATTACAACTTCCAGTAAATAATCTCACAGAATAAATATTCCAAACCAAAGGAGATTAATTGGAGCATAGTAAAGAGGGAATAGTCAAAGAAATACTGAAATCTATTATCATAAATGTCAATTCATATAATTCCATGTTAGGCACATTGGCTCCTGATGGAATCATCTGGTTTCCTACAGTACTGGGTAACCTATATAACCTCTATTTATGCTTTCTCAGGAAACTTATACTTACTCTTGGAAAAGTTCCACTCTGTACCACTCTGTACTGTAGGCTTTTCTCAGTAGATGTCTCTCAGCCCTGGCAGCCCCACTTCAACTTAGGCTTTACCTTCACAGCTTCACACAATGTCTTCTAGGGGATTTTTATTTTTTTTTTTTACAGGAAATCTAACTCTAACATGTATTTCCTGGCCACACTGTCTTCTGGCATCTTGGTGCAAATCTACATGAATCCCTTGCTCTTTTATTTTATATCATATGGATGAGGCTTTTAAGTTCTGCTACTATCTTGAGATACAGGCTGACCCCTTTCTAGTACACCTATAAAGATCTCCATGTACGTTGCCAGCAAACTTCTCTAGGCGATTGTTTTCTAGCACAGAATACCTCGAGCAGAATTTTGAGTTCAATTTCTGTCCTTTCAAATAAATTCGCTTTTTTGGTAAGTTGGAGGTTTTCAATGATTTTGCCCTCAAGTCACCTTTATTTTTTTCTACTGAAAAATGTGAAGTTTCTTGTTAATTTTTCTAATCGTTTTAACAATCACAGTTCCTTTCTCTTTTACCTCTTTGTCAGCAACTTTAGACCAGTGCCTGCTGATGTTTTGCTAAAATTGCATAGTTTACATATTTTCCTATTCCATGTGTTGCTCCTTTTTAATGCAAATTTGAATAAGAACAGCAATTTGCAATAATCTTATACCCCAAACCTATTATATCATAGAGTTTTATCCACTACTTCCCACATGTCAGGGAACCCTGATTGCTCTTTGAACTGATGAGGGAGGGGGACTTGATCGGGGGAGGGGGAGGGTAATGGGAGGCGGTGGCGGGGAGGAGGCAGAAATTTTTAATAAATAAATAAATAAATTTTAAAAAAAATAAAAAAAGATATTAGTCCATTGGTTTTTATTTGGTTTTATTCCAGAAGTCTCAGAATACAAATAGAATGAAGTCATAGTAGTTGCCAGAATTTACCACAAATGGACCTTTCCAGTTCTTTTTAGAATTCTTATTTCCTTTTGAGATCTCTGGAAACTGACTTTCAGCAGTTGCATTTTCCTATCCATTATGAATTTCCAATTTCCTACCAGATAGTCCATTAGGCTCTGTTAATAACATTCTAAACCATCTATTGCTTATAGCTCCAAACTTTCCTCCACTCCTCCAGTAAATTAGCTTAACAATTTTACAAGCTACAATCAGGTTTTTGACAGCTAAAACCCCACTTCTAGTACAAATTTTCTCTATCCAATTTTTTTCTTCTTGTTATAAATGAAACTTGAGGAAAATGGACTTGTTTTGAGTCGTGGCTTCAGACAATTCATCTCAGTGAAAGAAGCATGATGCAGTCAGTGAACGACATTGTGTTCATAGTTAGGAAGCAGAGAGAGATGAAGAATGATACTCTATCACTTTCTTTTTTCCTTCAGTCTACATGCCATGCACATGGAACATTCCTACCAACATTTCTACCTCTGTTAAGTATTCTCTTAGAAATAATCATATTCTTGTTACCATAGGCATGTGTAAATTCTGTCAAGAGGACAATCGAAATTAACTGTTACAGGAAGTTAGAATACCACATGTATAGACATAGATTAAGTTTGATGCATTTAAATACCTTTTCCAGTCACTTAAAATAATTCTTTCTTATCTATATTGTAAATCCATTTACTATTCATTGAAATGACTTCAGTGGAGCAGGGTGACTAAAATAATTTTATAGCAGCAATTTCATAAAAGTTAGTGAAAATATGATGTATTATGAAGTACACGTAACTCCAGCATCTTCTGCATGTGAACAGGCCAACACTCCCCATTGCCTAATTTTACAGTTTTCAATAGATGATTCTCTCCCAAAACACATCACCTCATTCAGCCATATAGGACCAGTACCTGCAATAATAAAATTTATCTGTATTAGTAAGTGTGGCTAAGTGTTCATGACTGATTAGGGTAACATATTGCTTATTCTTTACATGGAAGTATTAGGAATATACAAGTGGCTTTCCTGCCTCAGAAAAACTTCATACTTTACAAGCTTGGAAACTAATAGACTGCAAAATAATAATAGTTATAAAAGTTTCTGCACAATCTTGTGAAAGCCCAGATGATAGGGAAATTGATTGTTTTCCTAAGGATAAATTTGGGTTTTTGTAGTTGTTATTGTTGTTGATCTAAAAATAAGAAAGCAGTAGAACAATAGATCTATGTAGCAACATGATGATTGAAAGGGTTTTCAATGCTAGAATTTTCGTACATCCCTGGCAGCATAAGGACTACATGGCAGCAATTTCATTTCTTTCTCAGCTTCTACCTACTAGTATGTTTCACTGGGCAGTGCCCACTTTACCAAATAGTTCAATTAAACTACCATTATTGATTTAGTAAAGCATTTGGAAAACCATCCTATCAGGAAACCCTGGACTGGAAATAATGTTGATTTTAAAAACAAGCAAATAAGAAAATGGTGAGGTTAAAACACATTTATTTGCTCTGACGTCATTCACAGGCTCGTTATAGTGGAGAAGAATTGCTAAATAGTAGACTACCTAAAAATATTTAATTTAATAAATAAGCAGACTAAAGTTTCACAAACAAACAATCATTTTTGGAAAGAAAGTTGGGTTATAAAAAGACAAATTAAAAATAAATGCTAGGAATTTTTTCTGATATTCTCTGAAGATTCTATCTTCAGTTTCTCACTGTAAAAATTCTATTCATTTGGTCCAGATCTTAGCAGTGCAACTTTTGTCATACAGGGAAAGGGAAATGAGAGTGAGTAGAATCCCATTGGTTGTACCAATTTCAGTTTAAAAAAGGAAAGAAATGACCCAGCTAATGTGCTGATTTGTGGGCACACATGGTTTTAGAAACTATAACTAAGCAGTTCCTGAGTGCTAGAATCCCGAGGTTGTGGTACTGATAACAGAAATGCAGGATTATTCTTCCAGGAATTCATATGCGACAGGACTCACTCATGGTTCATTTCATCATCCACTAATAAAAAAATTAAATTTCAATTTTGTTCCAATTTTCTACTGACAAAACAGAAAATCGTGCAGAAGTAGAGACTTTGCCCAAAGTCACACCAAATCCCTGTGTTATGACTGCCTAGAGCTAATCATTATTCCTATGTATTTCTTAGATTTAACCCTACCAGGAATCCGATCTGAGTACAAAGAATCCAAATCCATCTTCACTTGGAATTACTATTACCTGGGGCTTATAGTCTGGGTAAATAAAAACAGTTGCTGTCACCAATGTGGTAGCAGAATTTACATTTGCATCCATAACTTCTGTTTATTGTTCTAGACCTCATAGTGAGGACAGAGCCTCATGATAAAATATAAGGTCCCTTCAGTGACTGTCTCTTTTGCTGGGCAGAAAAAACTCAGAGACCATGGGAACATTTGGAGTGCTTGAAGGTGATCACCTAGGTATTTCTCCATCTAATTCTGTTTACTCCTAACCTTTAAAATAAAGGCAATACTTTCATTTCATAGATAAATAAACAGATGCAGACTTTACAAAGCTATTTCAAAATAGCAGAGAGCAAAGCCAAGCAAAACTATGGGGACACCGAACCCAGTAATATTTACTTGTCAAACAGAAGCTAAATAGAGGTAAAGAAATAATTTGTAAATATTTGCTTTATTTGTGTGTATATATTCAGAACTATTGAGTCTAAGGGAAAATTTCATTTAATACATATTTTTCAGGTTATTCCAAATTCTTTTATGCCTTTAAAAATTAATGTGAAGGTAGCATGAAATTCATAAAATTTTATCTTTATACAAACCTAAAAGATTAAAAAGTATATTTGTTTTTGTTTCTTTCGTTATCAACAATTATTCAAGGAATTCTGCTGTTGTTGCCGTCACAGTTGGGTGTTTGTCTGTAATATATTCTTTGCACACATTGGGAAAATATGTGAACTGTGAGGAATGTAGTAGCTATGCCTTCCAACCAAACTGTTATTCCGTTGACCTAGCTACAGTTATCCATCATTTATCTTTCTATAAATCTGTCTCCTATCTACTTACTTATCATCTCTCTACCACACCTATGTATGCATCTATTGATGATTTATTTCCCTTGAAATTTGATAGCTGTTTGAGAAAGCAAAGAGCATGCTTTTGTGTTTCTAAAACCAAGCAGGAATGAAAGTGTCATCAATGGTTTCTGGAGTTTCATGATCCTGGTTTATAGTGCTGGGTGGTTCTATTTCCTTTAACCTTGAAAAGGGAACAATATTAGCACTTTTTGAGTGACAAGTATGTTTAATCTTCAGATCAATACCATTTTAGAGGGAAGATGATCATCATATTTCACATATTAACTGATACATGGTGAGGTGATGAGATTTTCAGTCAGTTGTTCAGCAGATGGACTTGTTAGCCAAAAGATCCCTGTTTACTCAAAGTATATGAATATATTTTAATTTTATCTAGTTGTAGCTGGATGATATCAATTCATATCACTTTTACACTTGTAGCTTTGAAGTGTGTTGTACAAACATTTTGCTTTGGGGAAAAACAATGTTTTGAATTGAAACTGAAACACGTTTGATAACACACAATAGAATGGAAAACGTTGGCCCTGAGATTCAGAGTCTTGTTTTGTGGTTCTGAAAGGCTGTATATTTTCCATAATTTTGTCTTAAATTGAGTCTAAGAGCAGGGCTAGCATGATTCTGAGATTCCATTTGATGTTGGTATTCTATGATATTAAGCTTCTAAATGAGGAAGTTATTTAGGGCAAAAAAATCTCATTGACAAAAAATTTAGAAGGATTCTGTCTAGTAGAAAAAGTAAACTATGGGTGCTGGATTATGATATTAACTTACCAAGAAATCCTTTGTTGCCTGGTGACTGAAAGTTTGGGCAAGTTTTGTCATCTATACTAGCCATATTTGCATTATGGAAAAGAGTTTGGGCTATTGTATATGTTTCGCAAAGGCTCCTTCCTGTGATCCTCAAAATGAGATCATACAGTAAGGTAAATGACGGCAATGCACACACTTGGTCCTGTCTTTGCTACTATAACTAGTAAAACAGGCTCCGTGATCTCTTCCATAACACCCCAAATTCAAATATTTGCATTTTAAAATATTTACAAAATATGTATGTGTGCAGGTGGATAGGAAGCAGGTATGTGCATATTTGGGTGCAGGTGTGTGTATATGTGAGCATATGTATGCATGTGTGTGGAGGTAAGAGGTCAACCCAAGTATCCTTGATTACTCTTCATCTTATGTTTTAAGACAGGGTCTCACACCAAATCTGAAGCTCATTGGTTCAGCAAAACTGGGATGGCCAATGGGATCTGGAGATCTGCTCATCTCTATCCCTCCCAGTACCAGCCTGACATAAGCCTGCTGCCACTACATGGACTTTTATTTGGGTGCTGGACTATGGATTCAGGCTCTTATGGTTACTGGGCAAATACTTTATCAAAAGTGCCATATTGCCAGCCATCACATTTCCAAATCTTTAACAAAGATGTTAGAATTTTAATAACTGAGTTACATCACCTTAATCTTTGGGATTATTTTTATAACCATTCAGTGCAATATAGGTCAAAGATGTAGAGTTAAGAGTTAAATTTGGGTTGCTACCTCTCTCCTTTTGCATTTTTTTTTGAAATATTTCACTGGAAAACTAAGTATTAAAAGTGGTAGCAGTTAATATAAAACAAAGATTGGTCAGCTAAGAATGAGCAAGAGACAGTGATATGATTTTCATTTGTTTCTGTTCTAAAGTTTAGAGCTCAACATGCTTAAGTTAGGAGAAAGTAAACATACTTTTGTTTCAGTTCTCACTTTCATGAGTGGAAGCCTGGAAAAACACCATTGTCTGGTAAAGTTCATCTTTGTTTGCTACAGAGTGATGCAGGAAAGAAGATGGGAGAGCATGGACAGAGAACAGGGTTCTCCCTCCTACAACAACAAAGGCCAGATGATTCCATTCATGCCGGAAACTTACCAGTTTCTACTACTCAGGAAAAAAAAAAAAAACATTCTACTTTATGCAGACAACATATGCAGATGAAAGAACCTACTTAAAGGAGCATGCTTTAAGCTTTATTCCAATAAATCATTTTGCTTGCAGCTGTAAAACTAATTGTTCTTAAAGCTAACGAGGATTATCTCTGGTAAGTCAGGTTTGCTATTTTGAAACTTGAACGAAAAAGGAAAAAAAAGGAAATATGTGTTGGAAGAAACTGTGTCCAGAAAAGTACATTCTCTCTGAAATGGGGGAATTGTACAAAGTGGATGAATTATAATTTTTCTTCTTTTATTTAAATTTTGGTGGTCGTAGATGATATAAAATTAACTGGATTCTTGTTTTCCCAAGCAATTAGTAAATAGTTAAAACTCACAAGCACGCTTGTCTTTTGCTACCTGTTATTCATTCTTATATCTAGGCTTTCTTTTTTGTCTTTAGTCTGCAATCAGAATTGTCTTTTCCCCATCTCCTGGGTAGAACTATAAGTAAATGTGGAGAGGTATTAGAACAAAGTTCTAAATTTCTTACAAAAATAGTTGTTCACGGGAAACTCTGTCTCATATAATATTCCATGATGTAGACCATGACACCTATATTTCAAAATGTTTTCATTTTTTATTCAGAACAATCCATCTTGGTTTTGTTTTTCTCTGTTTCCACACTCATCTTGCTTCATTGTTTAAATTATCTACCCCTTCTTCAGTGGGCTGGTTGTGAGTTCTTGTCAGACTGCTTTTCCCACAGGGGAAAACTGCACGCATATTTCTGACTCACAGAGTAGCTCTGGCGTCCCTGTGTGGTATCGTTCTACATAATTCTGGCTCTTCTTTCAAGCAGAATGCCAAAGGGACTTCTCATTGTTGAGTGTGAACTGCTTGTGAGCACACACCTCTGAGTACTAGGCAGTGCTGGGAAGGGGCTTCTACCGGGTGCTTTCCACACGCTAGTTCCTTAAATATTCTAAACAGGTATGTGACAGCATGTTTCTCATTTTATTGAAATGCTGAGATAAAAGTACCAGTACCAAGGCGTCAATGTATATCTTCTGATTTCTAAAGCTTCTGGTTTTTCTAATTTGCTTCATAAAGTGCTCAGAAATGTGTATGAAATAGCAATGTGCGTGTCCATTGTATGGATTTATTGGAAGAATTTTTGAGACAGTGTTCA
This sequence comes from Microtus oregoni, assembly GCF_018167655.1. Classification (NCBI taxonomy): domain Eukaryota; kingdom Metazoa; phylum Chordata; class Mammalia; order Rodentia; family Cricetidae; genus Microtus; species Microtus oregoni. Next base: position 1,927,487 of record NW_024544709.1, on the reverse strand, counting down.
GATTTACTATATACCATACACGCACAGCCACATTAAGTTAGACCTATTAAAAAGAACTCTGTTATATCAAAAATAAAACACTTAAGAGATTTATTAGTGAATAGCTGCATAAATAATTTCACTTTGATGTGAGAGTCACCGTTGTATGTTGTGACTATCATTGGTTAATAAAGGAACTGCTTTGGGCCTATAGCAGAGCTATAGGGGAATGGAGCTACATGGGAAGAAATAAATTAAATACTGGGAGAAAAGAAGACAGAGACAGGGAGAAGCCATGGAGCCACCTCCGGAAACAGATGTGCTGAAACTTTGCTGGTAGACGATGACCTTGTGGTGATGCACCAATTAATAAAGATGGGTTAAATTATGATGTAAGAATTAGCCAATAAGAAGCTAGAACTAATGGGCCAAACAGTGATTTAATTAATACAGTATCTGTGTGATTATTTTAGGACTAGCAGCCTCCTCATTACATCACTTGACGCAAATTCCTATCATTTTACTCTCTGCTGAAAGAGAAAGCATTTTCAGGCCGTGAGCTCTGATGTATATTTCCTGGGAATGAATACAAACTTGGAAAAACCATGTGATGATTAAACCACATTGTTAACTGGACTGGATTTAGAATCTTCTAGATGGTGAAGTATGCCTCTCAAGATGCCTAGGGAGGGCATCTCCAGAATATTTGACTTGTGACGCTAGTTCTTACAGTTAACACAATCTCAGGATCATACCCGTTCCCAGTGCTATTTCCCTCTAGGTTGTAAGGATCTATTGAAAACCTTCTTGAAATACATAGCAAGTCTTCAAGCTCAGAGAAATAAGGTGCAGAACCACATTGCACTTTACTGAAGCTCCTTAGTTCTCCTGAATTAAAATTACTCTATTTATGTCACTTTGATGTGATGTTCTTTCTGTAATAGATGAAATGTTCGTCTGAAGATATGAGAGATGAATTAACTGCATGGGTCTCAGTGAAACAAGTATTACTATAGATTTGGCATTTTCTTTTGCAATGAAGATAGCGATTAAGAATACACGTTCTCTACATGTTATTATTCTAAACCTTAAGTAGGGTCTGCTTACCAAGAAAAAAAGCATTGAGGCAGAAATGGCATATTCTGTTAAACCCAGAGATGCTGACTTCATAAGTGATCAAGTCTTTGAATATATTTTATTTATAAATATGTTTTAAATATTTATTTAAAAACATATTTGTATTCTATTTTTTAAATCAAGCAGATACTTAGTTTTTTCTATAGCATATGGACACTCACATTGCCATTTCAGTTCTTTTAGCTCTTCTTTTAGAAAAAATTAACCACTGATCGAAAGTATTTTATTCTAAAAAAGTAAATTTATTGAAGTCATGTGTGTTCACTGCTAGGAAAAATTAAAAACACGAAAAACTAAAAAAAAAAGTAAATTTAAGGGTAGAAGGATGCTTAATCTCTACACATATCATTGTTGCTCTTTTCATTTCTTCTATTTATTTGAGAGGATCTTGATAGGTAGGCTAGGCTGTCTTTGACTTCATATACTCTTGCCTTTCCATCTCTAGTGCTTTGTGTATAGGTGTGAGATTTCATACTAAATAAAATCACAACTAAAAGGGAGAATAAAAATCTTGAAGGTGTGACAGGGATAAAAAGTTTGTAACCATGTAAATCCATGATATTATGGGAAATATAGGTATTTTACATTTCCTTTGTGTTTTCAATTCACATTTTATGGCACAAATTAAATAATAGACAACCAGGAACTTAATGTTTGACACAAACTGTACACACCAGGAATCTGTTATCTTACATGTGGTTTCTTCACCAGATTAAAGCATGCATTTGAAAACACAGAATCTGGAGTCTCTGCTCAAATCCATCTCTTATTGCCTATTATGGGAATTAATTTAAGAAAAGGATGTAATCATGACCCATTGTCAATACTATTAATGTGCTCAGCATATCAGGTTCATAGTTATCACTAAATTGTGGTATCATGTCATAAGTCATATCTCTAATGGGAATATTAAACATCTAATCTTATTCCAGTATTGAGTTATGATAATTTTCCAATATTGAAATATATATGAGATGACATATTAATTTATCTTTATAATTTTACATAAATTCCTTCTCTATTTTTTTCTGATTGACTACATGCATCAGGAATAATAAAGTTATAAATTTACAAAAGCTAGAACTTCAATACAGAGAAACTTATTCGAAGGCTGGAATATCTAGAAAACATAGATGAAAATGAAAGTGTATACATGTTTCCTTGATCTCTTTGTTATCCAGAATCAAAACATTTGTAGATGTTTAAGATGTTTAATTACATATTAGACTTATTATAAGACACAAATTTAGAAACACCAATTTACAATGAAATATTTATGGATGTACATTTAAGGATATTTTCCAGTGTAAATTCTCTCCTAGCTCTTTAATGTAGTCATAGAACTGGTTGCTGCCATCTAGGTGAGATATATTAGCATATATATAGCCAAAGAAGTATCTCATGTTTTACAAGCCAAATGAGGGGGATGACAAACTTTACTTCTGTGGCATTCGAACAGAGGTTGGGGCCCTCCTCTAAATCCACCATGGATAGTTTATAAGTCAACACAAATGATGAACAAACATCTCCAGAATCAGTTGTGCAAACTCAGCCACCAATGATGTACTACATTCTGTCAATAACTCACACATACTTATCCCTCTCCATCTTCCTGACCAATGATATTATTTGCTTTGCCAACTAACTAGCAAGCTTAGATAAAATCTAGATGTTAGGTTGTCAGGAACACGATATATATATACATATATATCATGTATATACATGTATATGCATCCATATTCTTATATACATATACATACATAATATGTATATATATGCATATTTTCTAAAGGCATTTACTTTCCCTCAAAACCTTTGTGCAGAATTCTTTTCTTTTGGCTTACATGCTTCTGTACCTACTTGGTTTCCAAATGGTAAACAAACAAGCAAACAAACAATCCTGCCTACTTTGGAGAATTTGGACACAGGGTGAATGGAGTTGGAAGAGAAAGGTAGATGGTGATGTACATTCAGTCCTCGTGTTTGAAATTCTCCAAGGAATGTTTTAAAAAGCCAACTTCAGGTTTTAAAGAAACAACCTGATTTTTGGTTACCTTGTCCAAAGTGAGCTCTCTTGTGCACGGCTTGCACACCTTGGTATCCTAGACTCCTGCAGACAACTTGTCCAGCACGTATATCCCAGCGGTCATCACAGATTGTGCCCCAGCGGCCTTGGTGGAAGACTTCCACTCTGCCCTCGTGAGGTCCAGTGCCATCAACCAGTCGAACATTCTTAAGAGTAGCTGTAACATAGGCGGCAAAGACTGATTATATGCATATTGCTCCACTAATTTTTTTAAGGTAATTGGAGGTGAACCCTGGCACTTTTATTTATTTTTAATAAAGTGTTTTGATACATTTCTTCAGTAAACTAAACTATTGGAATAATGATTAAACTTTTTCGCCACCTATTGGCAAAAGAGTTTAACTGCAAGCGTTGCTTCCCATAAAGCTGAATTGAAGTAACATTTAAATATATTAGAAGACTTCAAATTTCTCCAGTGACCTTGATGCATGCCAGTTTATTGCAGCTTTATAAATTTCTCATAATTTTCACATATTTGTAAAATGTGCCACAGAGTGTGTCATTATTTTCCTAATTCATTTATGTTTAATCCATAACTCTAAACAGTTTAGAGGATCAAAAAAGTAGATTGTCGCCGGGCGGTGGTGGCGCACGCCTTTAATCCCAGCACTCGGGAGGCAGAGGCAGGTGGATCTCTGTGAGTTCGAGGCCAGCCTGGTCTACAAGAGCTAGTTCCAGGACAGGCTCCAAAACCACAGAGAAACTCTGTCTCGAAAAACCAAAAAAAAAAAAAAAAAAAAAAAAGTAGATTGTCAAACTGTTTATCTTATTCAGAGAAAAGGAAGTAGTTATATTTAGAAATATCAAGAGAATCCCATGTATTATGACTGCATAGATTTTTTCCCCTCTAAATGTTTAAAATTTCCCATCCCTCTAGGGAGCAGGTGCCAGTTTCTTCAGTGGTGTAGCCTCTGGTAAGCTGGCCATGTACCAGTAAATGATCTCCCACATATGCCCAGTCAAGGAATCCTAAATAAACCCAGGGAGTTTCACAAACACAGAAACAGACAGGAGAGTAGGAGAGGATTTGGCTGGGAGAGTAGGTGTCGAGTGGAGGGAATTGGGGGTGTGAAACATTCCACATTCATTATATACATAAACTGTCAAATAACAAAACAATACTTATTAAAATTAAAAATGTTTATGCTGACAATATCATCATTTCTATAATCATAACAGCCAATGAGTAAGTCTATTTAAATTCAATTTAATATTTCATGTATACATTATATTTGATTTAGACAGAGTGTATATATAAAAAATGTAAAGTAATATTTAAATGTATCCTTTCAATTAAAGGTCTGATTCATACTAAATTATAAAACAAACTGGGGAGTGCTGGATAGACAACTCAGTGATTAGAGCCCTTGCTTTTGTTTTAAGAGTACCAGTGAGCAATCCCTACCATCCACACAGTGACTCACACCCTTTATCACTGCAGTTGCAAGGGATTTCTTTCTAGCATCTATGGGAACAAAGCAGCTGCATGTTACACAGACAAACATGCATGCAAGACTCATAAAATAAAAATAGCAAATAGTTCTCAACTGTCCAAGTATAATTTTGGTGGTTTTGGTTTTTAGAGTTTATTATTTTTAAGAACTATTCAGGGGCATTTTCTCCTGATTCAAGTAAATTTTGTTGAAATAGTAATAGAACAATATTTAAAGGAAGTTGAAGCTTTCATATAATGACTAACTCAGTGAGCCACACAGGAGCATCATAGGTGGTGTGGCATGTAGAAAGACATTATTATAACTATGTTCTTTATTCTACAGAATGCATGGAATCATTCCAAAACACAAATCTATTTTTCACTCAAGCAAAAACTAAAAAATTTTAAAATATAAGTAGCCTGCTATGACAAAATCCAAACTCTCAACTACTGAGAAAAATCTATGAGTGACCTAATCATTTATTAATCATTTAAATCAAGTGCCTAAGAAAATAAGAAATTTTTTTAAGAAAGATTTCATAAAGATTTCTATATTAATAGTGTCATATTTTTCTCAGAAGTGTTATGCCTGGATGTTCATATATATATTTCATTCAGGGATAAACTGACATACTCAAACATTTAATTATGTATGCTTGGCTGTCCCCAAACTTGTGTATAGAAGCATTCTTAATATCTTCTTTCTCTACAGGTACCATTGATGCACCTTGTTTGTCCTGGGGCAGTGGTTCTTAATTCTTGGTATGCAGCAAAATCCTAAACTTCTGGCCCGAATTTAGTATGACCAAAGTGGAACCTCATATTTTCCATGTGCAACAAGTTCCCTGGTGGTGTTGATGTTGCTGGCCCAGCACTCACATTTTGAGATGCCCAAACCAGAGGATGATATTGTACACTTAAGAAAGGAGGCATGTTATATATATTAGAAAGAGCCCTTAGTGGGACATCTATTTCACCCACTCCAAGGCTCAGGGGACATCACAGAAAATCAGATGACAGGGATGTAAGAGGATGAGAATGGGAATGAGTTTTATAAAATGCTGTCTTCTAAATATGGTATGGCCAAAGCAATTATGAGCACACAGCAGAGACTGGTGCAGATGTACACACACACACGCACGCACACACACACACACACACACACACACACACACACACAAAAACACACACACACACGGAAATGGAAAGGGTCTACTTGGGTAGCATAAAAAAGTGAGAAGAAATGGAAGGACCGAAGAGAGGATAATGGTGTAGAAAGACTATGACATCAATGAATTGTATGCATGTAAGTAGTTGTCAAAGATTTAAAAAACTAAATTTAAAAGAAAAGAAAAAGCTCTAATAGTGAAATAATTCATTGTTTTCAAGGAGAATGACTGTAATATGCCAATGCAAGCCTATCATCTGGATGTTTTCAATTATATACTAATTATTGACACGTGACCATCTCTGCTAACCCTTTGTCACTTCTGAGATAGGAAAGAGGCTCAGTGTAGAAATCATATCTCACATCCATTCAGTTTCTCTCAATCAGCTGCTTGTTAAATTGAAGTGGGAGACATAAAAAATTCAAGGCTTGCCTTTGTTCTATGTGTGAGCTCAAGGCCAGGCCAGGCAACTTAATGAGATCCTGTCTTGAATTGAAAACCACAAAGCAAGGCTAAAGATGTACATCAGTAGTGCGGTGTTTCCCTCCAATAGGAATGCCTAGGTGTAGTCGCTAATACCACTAGGGGCAGCTGGCATGACAGACCAAAGTTTGTAGGCACTATCCATGGCATTTCATACCCAAAATATTGACTGTAATATTTGTCTGGAAGGCTGAAGGTCAGAGGTCCTCCTGAACTTAGCTAGCTTATAGTTACATGAATAAAACCAACACAAATATCTTTCTAACATACTAGGATGTTTAGCAAGGCAGATACCTTCCCCTGGGATTTTTGATATATATATATTTGCAATATATGTATTGGCTTTTCTCTGCGGTTGTCTCAACTCCAGAAGGTTGCTTATCTCTAGTTGCATGGTGAAGCTGTGCTAACACCCTCTTCCAGTAGTTTTCTTACTGACACTTTCAAACTATGCAGACAAGCCTTCCAACAACATGGAGTAGGCTAGAAACCTTTCTGTGGATTAAAGAGACTGGCCAATAAGCAAGGTCATGTGATAAACATGGTGTGTTTAGAGAGAGGGTGGGAAGCCATTTCCTTGTCAAAGGCAGAGTTTCTGAGTTGACAAAATTCATGTTTTTTCCATAAAAATATTTTAATAACCATGCTACATGTGCTCAGTACTGTTTGTAATTAGATAATTATTCTTATATTCTTTTTCTTTTCTATGTTTACATAGTATAACCATACTGATAAACTCAGGAGGCACTCTGGATTTGGGATCTGCTTTGGACAATGTGAGTGGACATTGCCACACGTGCTAAACTCTGTGGGCCCCTAATTTTCAGCTGTTAGAAGAGAAAATATGATGTATATTAGCAAAATACATGTAACTAAACAAAATCCACTGCATCAGACATATTTCTGGTTTCTGGGAAGAATTTTACTTAAGCAACTATCCTTTCTTTAAAGTTGATATGATTTTTAGGTTTAAAATAAATAATGAATTCCTTAAAATTATGTGCAAGCACAGAGTTTTATTTATTTAAGATTTAAAGTTTTTATTTTATGGTTAAATCAGCAGAAATAGCACATGATCTGTCTGTATTAAAACCTCAGGACCACGAGGGGTGCACCCACACACTAAGACAATGGGGATGTTCTATTGGGATCTCACCAAGGCCAGCTGGCCTAGGTCTGAAAAAGCATGGGATAAATCCGGACTAGCTGAACATAGTGGACAATGAGGAATACTGAGAATTCAAGAACAATTGCAATGGGTTTTTGATCCTACTTGCACGTACTGGCTTTGTGGGAGCCTAGGCAGTTTGAATGCTCACCTTACGAGACCTGGATAGAGGTGGGCAGTCCTTGGGCTTCCCACAGGTCAGGGAACCCTGATTGCTCTTCGAGCAGATGAGGGGGGGGGACTTAATCGGGGGAGGGGAGGGAAATGGGAAGCGGTTGTGGGGACGAGGCAGAAATCCTTAATAAATAAATAAATTTAAAAAATAAAAAAAAACCTTTATATTTATGTGCGTGGATATTCATATTCACCATTTTCTCATGTAACATTTGTTCTTGTCAAACAGGGGCTAGAAGTCAACTCTGACGAGCTGCTGTAGGGATTCAAGACCTGCTGAATAGGTTTACATAAGAGTTTAGATAGCCATTTCTATAATTTACTGAATAATTTTCTACTACTTTCTGGAGCTCTTTTAAACCATTGAGGAATATTTATGGCCTACGGGTAATTCTCACCTGCTGTCTGATCTTCAGGTAAAATTTGTTTGGATGTATGTACAACTATTCATTTGTGGCTGCCTTCAGTCTCTAACAATGTTAGTGAAGAGTACAGCCATTACAGAGAATAAAAAGAAAATGCTTGTTACCTGGTCACAGAGCCAGTTTGGATTCTTGAGTAGCTACAAATACAATTCTGTAGAATGATAGCAGGTTCCAGTAGGAATATATCTTCCCAATAACTAAGACTCAAAGAGTAACTAAAGTTGTCATTTAATGTCTGATCACTATCTCCTTTGATCCATTGAAAAATTATCTTCCATTTCTTTGTCTTCTCCTCTTCATCCTCTTCTTTTTCTCCTCTTCTTCCCCTTCTCCTCCTCCTTGCTCTCCTCTTCCTCTTCCTTCTTCTCCACCTCCTTGTCCTTCTCCTCCTTCTCCTCTCCCTTCTCCCTTCTTCATCAGTCTTGTGACTCTCCAGTGTTCCAAACAAGCCTCTATATTTTTTGTATCTGGGTCCTCATCTTAAATATTCTTTGTTTCCCTCTCTAACTTCCCTCTCAATTCTCCACCATGTATTTCAGGTGTGCACGGGTTATCTTTCCCCCATGTGATTTATACCTTTGCTATCTTTCCAGCACACAGTAGAATACAGGTGGTACCCTAAAGCTCGTATGACAAACAGCTACCATATGTGTTGATAAATAATGAGATTTCCCGGAATGAAGGACTTCAGAAGATGACGTAATTGAATTGTTAAAAATCTTAGGAAAAGAAACAATAGAAAAATGGACTGTATTGTTTACCAAGGTCTCTAGATTAAGCAGTTTGGTATGTATACTAAAAGTAAGGTAACGTCATGAAAAGAAGATTGATTTAATTTACATTGTTTTGAGTCTTGTTAAGGGAGTAACTGACAGTGTTGCCTTCTGTGAGCTTGGCATTAGCAGGGCAGGGGGCTGGTGGGAGCCACTGCTCTGCAGATATATATATATATATATATATATATATATATATATATATATTCTAATAGCTATGTCTCTTCATCCCGGAGTGAGGACTTGTTGCTTATCTGCTGACTCGTGGTAGACAGAAATCTTTTGACTGAATGTCCACTTAGCCACCTTAAACACAGGGAGATTTGAATCTGCAAGACAAGGTCACTGTTCCTTCATGGGAAAACTGCAGATGATGACAACCAAAATCAGGAAATTACTGGTTTAATGAATTAATTAATTAACAATGAGACACTGTTATTGCTGCCTTTGAAAACAGCCAAAATTTGCTGTTATGTATGTTAATACTCTATAAGGTTAAGTACTTAAGGGAGGACTATGGTTGTGATATATTTTATATCTCTATGTCTATACATAAAATAAAAATCATTATTATACAAATATTCCATCTATATTTCTATAAGACACCAAAAGAAAAGTACGTAATAAACCAGATAGTATAAAAATATTTGCTAATCTATTCAAATGAGCTACCTCTAATTATAATAAAGGTTAATAATTTCAGTAATTTATTTTTATTTATTAAGGTTAATAATTTCAGTAATTTATTTTTATTTATTAAGGGATAATTTCAAAGGTTGAGCAAAAAAGAATTATGTTAACTATTCAGAATAGAGAAATGTTTATCATAATTTTACTATTTTATGTCTTAGTCAATGTTCTATTGCTGTGAAGAGACAACATGACCATAACAACACTTATAAAGGAAAACGTTTTGCTTTCAGATTCAGAGGTTTAGTCCGTTATTGTCGTGGCAGGAAGCACGATGATATTCAGGCAGCCATGGTGCTGCAGAGGCAGCTGATAGTTCTATATTTTGGTAGGCAGCAGGAAAGAAGAAAGACTGGTCCCTGAGCATTGGAAACCCCAAAGCCCCCCTCCCCCCCAAGAGACACATTTCCTCCAAGGAGGCCACAACTAATCCTTGTCAAGTAGCACGACTCTCTAATGATCAAGCACTCAAATATGTGAGTCTATGGGGGTCATTCCTATTCAAACCACCAAATTATGTATTTTAGAAACATTAAATATAATGGTTCAACTAAACACCTAGGAAATAGAGAAAAGCATGACAACATACTGCTATATATTAGGTGACAAATTAAAATTAACATATGATTACACTTACTTAAAAATTTTTTCTCGATCACAACACAGGAAGTTCCCTATAGCATTATGGCATATCATGATAAAACTTACAAAGTTAAAGATAAAGACCTAGCTGAAAATGAGAGATTATAATCCATTTATGATGTATAACAAACAAAACAATGCAATCTATTGTTTATATGTATAAGTATACAAGTAAAAACAAATACTATGATAAAGGTTTACCCTAAGCAGACTGGAAGGTGGTTACAGTAAGGCCTTGACAGCGCTCAGATGAAATACGTAGTTAATATGGTAAATATTGACATCTTACAAGTCCAAATGGTAGAGCATCTGTGGCCACTTAGCAGTAATTTTCTGTAAATAGTCTTTTGTTACATTTGAAATATATTTAACTTAAAGAAGTTAACGCATTCACAGCAATGCTGACAGAGCCACAGCAGATCCTAAACATTTATTTAGGGTGAATAATGATGAATAATAAAAGATGAAAGAGCTTCGTGCACAAATCTTTCATTAAAGTTACAAATGGCCGGGGAGGAACTAGTCATTACTAACAGTTCTCAACCTACAGTGGTTTGACTTAATGGTTGTTAACAACACAGGGCTACAAAAGCAACACATGCTCAACAGGAACTGAACTTGGAGGTTTGACCACTGAGTTGGCTTTCTCTCTCGTGGCCCTGACACGCAATCTTGTACCCTCTAGAAATGCAGAATAGCAGAAGCAGAAGACAGCACCCAGCCAGGCTTGAGTTCAGAGTAAAGGAAGGACTAAGATCACAGTGTCTTGTGTTGCTGAATTTAGAGGATTGGGAGCTTAGGTATCCTTTGTTTTATTGATTTATATTTTCAGTTTATGGTGAGCATACCCAGAGAAACAATTCTGTTAGATGCCTAAGCAGAGTTTTTACATGTCCTCCAATGAAGAGTGAGATGTGGACTGATTGTTGGAATGAACTTTGGAGACAACCTGGAACCGAAAGTATTTTTCCAATGGTTGTCATAACAAATGACTGGGGCTGTGTAGCTTAAAATAAAAATTCACAGTTTAGGAGTTCATAAGACTAAAATAAAGGAGCTTATGGAAACACCTTTTTTTTCAAGGTTCTGAGGAATCTGTGCTTGCTTCTTCCCAGCCCCTGGTGTCTCTTACCAATCTTGGTGGCTTTAGATGCAGTTACAGTATTTTAGATCTTCTTCTCTGGGTGTGTTCCTATCTTCATACGTGTGCTCACTGAACGAAGGGTCACCTTAATCCAGTGTGAACTAATTTTGTTTTAAATATATATATTTAGAATATATATATATATATATATATATATTCTAATTCAGGTCACTTACTGAGATTTTCAGTGGATGTGACTGCATTTTTGAAATTCTATGAAACACAGAGATGGCCGAAATTTGAATAAGAAAGAAAAACATTATTTTTACCAAAGTATTGTTGATTAGAGGAGCTTTTAACCTTTAAAATGATGTTGATGCTCAATTCTATTTCTTTTTTATTGTTTTTATTGAGCTATATATTTTCTCCATTCTTCCTCTTTCTCCCCTGCTCAATTCTATTTCAGTATTAAAAACCAAATTGTTGAACATTTGAAGTCTACAAAGTAAGCTGCACAGTAATAGTTTCATTTGTGCTGGAAAAGAGTAAGTTCTCAAAATCAATCACGGTTTTAAACTACACACGTTAGCAAACATTACAATAAATACTGAGAAGGTATTTTTTAAAAATAAATTATAATAAACTTAGATACTATTGGAAAAACAATTTTGAGTAACTTATTTCAATATAGAAAGAATTTTAAAGGCTACTATTCCTATATTTAAATTGTGAATACTAAAAATTTGAATCATGGAGGTTTAAAGATACTTTTGCTAAGAGAGTGGTAAATACTTAAAATGAAAAAGTACCTAGATACTTAAATTCCGGTGAAATATATTTCTGTAGATGTGTGAGAGCTAATTTGTTAGAATATTTGCTGTATTAGAACTATCTGGTACCATTTCTTAGTGAATCTTAATTTGTAAAGCTATTTAAAAGGAGGAATTTAAAAATTCTACACAGTGGAATTTACCTATTTGGGGGCTGTTTAATTTGTTTAACTATTTGCTTATCATTTCAGACCTTGGGACCCCCAAATCATCAGGTCCAAATTTAAGAATTTGAACAAGGCTCCTTTAGGATTTCAAAAATATGGTGTAGGGCACTGTATATGCTGATTTATAAATTTGTACATTTCAGACATTTTGATGAAATTCTTATGTCCTTCTTCATACAGAATAAACATTTTATCATTTGTCTCTTGGGATTGGGGTTGCAAATGTTATAACATGTAAAACAAGTTATCCAAATATGTGAGCTACAATAGAAATAGCACAATGAAAGTTAACCATAATTTATTTTGAGAATTAGTCTGTAAAATTGTAGGTTATAAGGGGATTTAAAATGTAAAGCTTAGGGAGAAAAAAACTGTTCCCAATCTGGTCCATTAAAGTTTAATCTGCTTAGTTATTGGAATTCTGATTTACTACAGTGTTTCCCAAATTATATGAGAGAAAAGTGACTTCCCATAAATATTTCCGCTAACTGTAGTCAAACTGACTTAATGGAACTGGTAGAAGTCAATTGTGTGTGTGTGTGTGTGTGTGTGTGTGTCTTCATTATATTGGTTTCTAACAAGAGCAGTCATAATCCATGGGTCACTGCTGTTCTTTAAAGTATTTAGAGACAGAGTACTTGAAACCTCAAAATATCAACAGAGAAGCCAGTCTCCTTATTCAGAATATAGATGCCTCCATTTGTTTGACCAGTCAAACTTTGACTGTAAAAATATGAATTAATGTAGATTGGCTTGTTTTGTTTAGACAAGAAAAAAAACAGAAAAATAGACCTAGTGAATAGTGGATCTCAATAAACATACTCTAAGTTAGATGAAAGTATCAAATACATTCAGAATATCCCAAGTATGGGTTCAGAGGTAGGTGAGTTTCTAGTCCCTACTGTGACACTGGCCTTATAATATGGAAAAGCAGTTCTGATATTTGCATTTTTATTTATTATTGCAATGATCTCCCATGGAATTGTGATGAGGCCTAACTTAAATCACAATGTATTATAAGGATGTTCGAGGAGAAAAGCTGGTTTAAGAGTCATTATAATGTTGTCTTTGAGCTGAATGTCAACTAAGGCAGGTTTCAAATTGCTTAGACCAACCACACCTATAGTAGGTTTTACAGAGTTTTTTTTTTTTAAGTTTCTTAAATATTTATGGGGAAACCACAGTGACAGATTTCTTTTGAGGATTGAGTGGAGGAGAGAAAGTATTAGAGGTGTATTGAAGAATGCCAAGCCCAGTGGAAGATTTTTTCCTTTCTTTCTTTCTTTCTTTCTTTCCTTCTTTCTTTCTTTCTTTCTTTTTTTCTTTTTGGGTTTTGATACAGGTTTTTTCTGTAGCTTTGGAGCCTGTCCTGGAACTAATTCTTGTAGACCAGGTTAGCCTTAAACTCACAGAGTTCCAACTGCCTCTGTCTCCTGAATGCTAGGATTAAAGCCTGGCGTCACCACAACCCAGCCATAACTTTGCTTCATAAAAGTGCTGATACCTGGCTGAATGTTTAGCAAAAGGCGATGGCAGCAGCAATGCATTACAAAATCAGTGTTTAGTCACCTCGCCTTTCCAAAACCATGGGCAGCTTTTATGAAGCGTGCGACCCAGCTCATGTTACAAAACCCATGAACAGGATCCCCTATGTCAAGTCTGCTGCATACCAGTAACAGAAACCCCAGAGGTTATTCGTATATTTCCCCCAAGCTACAAGTAACTTATAGACCAGTGGCTCCTAGGATGCAGTGTGGTTCCTTGATTATTTCTCATTTCCACTGTGAAAGAATTGAGCTGCTAAAACAGCCGTCCAATGAGCAATCAGGAAGATTGTTCCTAAATGTTATTGAACCACACAGTGAGGGCTGTTCCCTGTTCTTGTACCCTTGAGATTCTGAAAAGGAAATCATGTCTTCCTAATTACTAGGCATTTAAAACATTGTTAGGGAATGAGTACACCCATCCCTAAACACAGTATCCAAGAGTAAGTTCAGCCCCCAAGCAGAGATGAATCAGAGGATTTTTTTTTAAGGGAAAACAGTAGCAAGATGTAAAAATAATATGGCTCAATGTGAAGCTATTTGCAACAGAGGTGAGAAATATGAAATCTGAGAGCCTTGCAGAGAGACTGAGTCCAGATGATTTAACTTGAGCTCGCTCCTGTATTACACTTGGTTATGATGCCAGTTTGTCACAAAGTAGAGTTGCCTGAGAAGGAGCCTTACCTGCAGTAGCATCTTGATTGCTTTGATTAACGTGAGAAGACTCACACTGGATATGGACAGTACCTTCTGAAACCAGCATGGATAAAAAAATGTGGCAGAAGGAAGTTCATCTTACCATTTGCTCTCTTAGCCTCCATCTTGCTGGAATTAGTCTGCCTTGTTGCTGCTTCTTTCACTGATGGCAGGACCATTGTTTCCCAGCTGCTGTCCTGGACTAGGACCTTGGAACTTTCTAGGCTTCTAGTGCCAGATCATGACTAGGAGGCACCCAGTCTTATAGAATGAGCAACTACTAGCTTATCAGTTGATCAACTTATCTGCCTTTTCCCTAGGGAAAGACAGTCCTAAAAGCTGAGACACTCAGCCTCAGAATAGCAGGTTCGCAGATCATTGAAGCAATTCTTTGTGTGTTACTATTTTAAAACCTACGTGTGTGTGTGTGTGTGTGTGTGTGTGTGTGTGTGTGTGTAGGAAGGATACACACATACATATACATATGTTTGTATATCCATCCCATTAGTTTTGCTTCATTAGAGAAGCCTAATGCACCCTATATCCTGCTATTTATGAAGTAAAATCCATTTTGTAGAATTCCTATGTGAGGCAATACATTCATTTCTTTAATGAGAAAGTTTATTACATCTTGTCACTTTTCATTTAAGGTTTTCAGGGGATTTTTGGTTTTGTTTGTTTTTCTGCACAGTTACTATGCACAGCCTTGGCTGCAGGGCATTTTTGGTTTTGTTTGTTTTTCTAAACACTGTTTCTATGCTGGGCCCTGGTTGTCCTGGAACTAGCTCTACAGACCAAGTTGGCCTCGAATTCACAAAGATCCTTCTGCCTCTGCCTTCGCCATTTCAGTTTTTTGTTTGTTCTTTAAAACAAAGCCTCCTACTCTATGTCCTAAGCTCACCTCAAATTTGCAATCTTCCTGCTCCAACCTCCCAAATGCTGAAACGATGTGGTGGTTCCAGCGTTCTCATCCCTCTTAACTGCTCTCACAAACATATTGGTGGCAATTATTCGAGGAGGAACATACGGGATTGCCAAGGTCATTCTATTTGACAGGAACCTTTTAAAAATTGGTTATTGTATATTCAGGTAATATTTCCTGGGTAGTAGTTTTCATTTATGAAGTGGCATGATATTAAATAACATCGCTGAAATTTAAATTTTAAAAATTAGTAAAATACAAGTGAAATTGCTCTTGTAAGTTTTAGCATCAATATGACTTAAATTTTACTGGCATATTAGGTCTCCCCTAAGGATAAACTGATAGAAACCAACAGAAAGACTCTCTTCCTAGTTTTGTATAAAGACAGATATAAAATATAAGACCCATAGACATAGTGTCAATACCAATTCACTCTTCTGTTATTGTTGAAGAGCAGGGTCAAATTTTTATATCTTCTGTTAGGACTACAGTATGTTCTTCCTATGTACGTAAGTTCCAGGGTGACTGTCTTTAGAACTATGGCCTTTACAGAGGAATTTGTGCCTAAAGACTTGATAAAAGCAGAGTCCTAGTTCGGTAGGGTTGGTGCTTTAGGAGGGGAATATCATATGATCCTCAGAGGTCAGACTGGCTTTGTGGCCATCAGCAAGCCAGGCAGAGAAGTCTCCTGAGAAACCAACCCTGCGGGCACTTCAGTCTTCAACTTCTAATCTCAATAAGATTCTGACAGTGCAAGAGCAGTAACGTGTTTTACTTTTCCCCTTTTCACTTATGTTTTGTGTTTGAGTATTCAGAGTTAAGAGAGCAAATAAAAGGGAAGCTTGAAAGAACAAGCTTTTCTTTCATTTTTAGGTGGGAAATAAGGGTATCCTGTCTGCTATACTGTGATTTGAACACATCAAAAACTTCTTTAAAAGGTTTGTTTTTAGCTGGGCATAGTATAAAATACCTTTAATCCTAGCACTCAGGAAGCTGAGACAGAAGGATCACTATATTGAGGTTAGACTGGACTGTTTAGTGAGTCTTATCTCAAAAGGACATTAAGTGGATTATTATATTTTCTTACTAAAGGGTTTGGGATATTGGTTAACATTGTCAATCTGAGAGAAACTAGAATCACTGGGGAGACAAACCTTTGGGAATGTCTGAAGGAGAGTTTATAGAGTGCATTCAATGAGACAGGAAGACCAACCATAACTGTGGGAGACACCTACAGAAGTTTCAGGGTTCCCAGAGTGAGTAGAAAGAAGGAAAGTAAGGTCAGCACCAGTCTGTAACTAACTCTCTCTGCTTCCTAACTATGAACAAAGCATGGGCAGCTTTCTCATGTTCCTAACTCCAGAATTTACATGCCATTATGTTTTATGACACCCTCAAACTGTGAGCCAAAGTAAACCCTTCTTCCTATAAGGTGCTCCTGTCAGAGCAATGAGGAAATTAATTAACAGATAATCCAACTCAGTGGCATAGCATTTACATTACTGTACAAAGCTCCACATTGCTTTAAGCTAAAAAATGTCTGATTTTAAAATTTCAAAATATTCATTAAGGATCTATTGGGCTTCTTAGCAAATATTAATAAAATTTATTCAACTGGTTACTTTCTGTGACTAGAAATCCATGTTCTTTCGATGCACAAATTGAATTCCTGTGGGTGTTAGTGTGGTTCTCAGAAATAGAGGGAGGGATCATTGTGGAAGAAGAGGTCTAAAGAGTGTAAGAGTTAGCAGTGTCAATGACTATGAGGAAGCAATGTCTCCTGGATATAGGAGGACAGCTGCACATAAGTCACAGTGGTTGTGACAGCATGCACAAGACTGGTTCATGCTCAAGTCAGACCTAATCATGGCATGATAAGGAGGGACCGGGTGAGAAATCACACCCCTAGCTAAGGAGCTATTAGTGATTGATAGCAACTGGAAGACAGGGAGTCAATTTCTCCTGGTAAGTTGACGATACTCCAGTGGTTACATCCATGAATATATAGGTGACACTAATGGTCTTGATATATTTTTTAAGACACAAAGTAGTGGTTTGTACAGAAGCAGGGTTAGATCTTGGAAGGGTTGGGAGAAGGATGGTAAATATGATCCAAACACATCGTATAAAATTATCAAAGGACTAATAAAATACTAAAAATTAATATTAGAAAAATAAATGTGGCTATGATAGGAGAGAGTTTCATTTAGATGATAGTTTATAAGAGAACATTTAATTATTTTGCTGGAGACTAATGAATCATGCTATAAACCTTATGGAGTTTTATGAAAATATTGTGCATAGAAAACTGAATATTTGTGTTATATTACACTTGTCAGCATTCCAAGGAAGTGAGAATTCAAAATTATTCAAAAAATAATTAAAAATATCAATAGGAAACAGTCATTTTACTACACAATTCACAGTGGAGCATTTAAAATTGCCCTGCAACATTCCAGGAATTCACATATTTTTCTCCGAAGTGTATTAATCAGGGTGTGCATATTTAAAGGAGGCATAAAATTAGAATAACTTCAGTATTCTAAGGAATGGTGACGAGGACCCAGCTCGAGTATTGCAGTGGTCCCCTTGCACATGTCCTGTGCTGTCAAGCTAGCTGTTGTTCTAGGGAATTGAACTTGAGATTCAGTTCCTAACTGTAACTCACTTCCAGACAAGACAGCAGGAGAAGACCAAATAATAAGCTGCAAGTCCTTACTTATAAGGCACTTTAGGGGAACGAGTAGATGATCCTGTGTTCCTATAAAGCAGAATTTTCCACTGTAACACAGAAGACAGTATTTTATGGCTAGAGATGGGTGCAGGGAGATTCTTGGTTCCTCTGAGGTTATAGAAGGATGGGTAGCATCCATGCTAGGCCTCTTTTCTCTTTCTGAACCCATGTCCATACTGGTTGAACTTCAAATCTGCTGGTACAAATCCTGGAAAGAATTATAGTGACTTTTCCTTTCTAGTTGGATCTAATGAAGTTCCGGCTGTGAGAGTCGTTGGGGAGACGTACTGAACAGAACAAGCTAACTACTTGTCCATTGCTGATTTAAATCTCTGGTTCCATTTACAAGACATATTAATAGTATTATTAAGGACCATACATATTGTGTTAGGGGAATGTTGTTTGCTTTTATTAACAACTAGGAGGATCATTTGAAGCTATTGACAAAACGCAACTGTCATAAAACTAGGTAGCACTTGTTTAATTTAAGGAGCGCTATTCCTGCTCTGGTGTAATGTGCCTTGTTTTGATGGCCATAACTAGTGCTCCTGTGGAAAGTACACTCTGGAACTTCAGGAAAAGAAAACACTTTAAGTGCAAGGAGGCATCAAAGCAGCCAATGATACCAGAAAATGTGAACACTGAGTCCGTTACTGAAATAAAGGTAGACTATTAGCAGGTAGCTTTCCCCAAGGTGCAAGTAAGTAACTCTCATTAGTGATAATGGAAGTCTTGAGAGCACTTCCAGGAAGACGATGTGTCTGAGTAATAGACTTGAGGGAGAGAAAGCAGGCAACATGTGCAGTAGTTATGTTGGTGGAAACATAAACAAAGATGACTCAATAGTATACTTTTGGAATTTGACCTACTCTATAGATTTTTATCTCAATTATAAGGCTCATTCTGTAAAATGGAATTGCTAATTGCAAATATCCTCTCTCTTCTTCTACTTCCAAACCCTCTGTATGAAATATCTGTAATATTAGCATGCATAGAATATTTGACTAGTGTGGAAACATTTCACAGAGTCATGAGGATTTGGAAACTGGTTGGCCTATGTTTGAATTTGCCCTATTTTCTTTTATTAGCAGTTAACATTAGATTCAAGTTCATGAAACACTGATACTAATAGCAGTTACCCCAATGGCTCTTTTAGTATTAGGTATGAAAATGCATCAGAAGTACCCTGTACACAGCAAGCATCCTTGAATGTTCATTATCATAGTTAGTGATGGGAGAAGGAAGCTTTAACTTAAGTCAACTAAATGTTTTGAGACAGACCAGAAGTTTATTGACGATTGAGTTGAGTTATCAGTACAAATCATAGCAAATGCATTTTTTCACAACATTGTAGGAATTTCAGAATAAGATTCCAAAGATTAACATTGTATCTCTCCTTTTGATGATGTGCAGAGCTTGCTGACACAGCACAGATTAGCATCAGAACCGTTTAAGATGGTGCTTCCCAGTGTTTGCTTATATGGTTCCCTTGCTTGACAAAAAACACTCTTTCTAGTCAACAAGGCATCGAAACACGTCATTTGTCACTTTTCATCATACATGATAAAAGTTGGGATAATTGATGCCTTTGAACAGGGCATTTGGAATCTGTTTTTATCCAAAGAGAAAGACAGAGCTGTCTTCGTTAATTTGGGAAGTTCAGGTTAATATTACACACTTCAGCATCCATGCTTAGTTTGGAAGATAGATGCCTTGAAAA
This sequence comes from Microtus oregoni, assembly GCF_018167655.1. Lineage (NCBI taxonomy): Eukaryota > Metazoa > Chordata > Mammalia > Rodentia > Cricetidae > Microtus > Microtus oregoni. The sequence goes on along the minus strand of NW_024544709.1, from coordinate 1,907,629 downwards.
CCGAATTCCTACAATTTGCCTGCACACCTGGGACCAGGGTTATTCTGTATGAAGCCAAAATTGGCCACAGCAATGCTTTCTGGCACAAGAAAATAGTCGCACACACACACACACACACACACACACACACACACTCAACAGCCCAGCCAATTAAGTCACATGCCCAAATCCAATTATTTCCCTAGATGTTTGCATAGAATTACTAGTCAGTTAGTACTGTAGACTACGACAATCACTGGCTAATTCCTTTTTCTTTTCCTTTATGACCAGATTTGATCATATCTTGGTAGCATGCAGACACAGACCTACTGACAGAACCTACTACCAGTGACAATATCAATTTTTTCTACCATTTTCAGAACTTTTTCAACGAATGTCCTGGGCTCAGGTTTCATTCTATGAAGCCCAGACTCTTGCTTTATTAGTTTGACATTTTGTTATGACCTCTGTCAACAGATACGGCCTCTGGTTTAGCTGCTTCTCTTACTTGCAACTAATACTCTTCTGCTGTGCTAAGACAAATTCACTGATTTATGATCTGGGCACACTTGCACTGATCATCCATCTAACATAAAAATATTGTCTTATTCTCTAACATCTCTCTTTTTGCCCAAAACATATATATGGCTCCTGGCATTTCGATTTTTTTATGTCCTAATATGATTAGAGATTTAATATGTCTGCATAAAAATGGCAAAGAATAGCTGTTATGTTCAGAAGGATTGCTACGAACCATTCCTTCGACTTTAAAGGTCATTATGATTTTACAGAACATCTTCACACATGTAATTTGGTCCCCACAACAACCCTGTGAGGTAGGAAGGGACATCATTTGGCAGAGCAAAAAATGGAAAAACTGAGATACATATAGGTATACAAATAGAAATGTGCTTCTATCTTAATGCTGTGGACCTTAGGGTTTAGTGTTAAAACATGAAGAAGAAAATAGAAAACCCTGGGAAATATTCTTTGTTGGCCCACAAAGAGGAATCAACATGAAAGCTTCATGGGATCTTATGTCTTTATTATTTTTGCATTTTCTTTTCTTTTCTTCTCCTGTTTTGCATTTTTTCTATAAAATATCTCATGTCTATTGTAATATTTATTTTCTAGTATATACACTTCAAACATAAAATTCAAGTAAATATAAAGAGCTTTCTAGAATAAAATCTTTGATTTTCTTTTTATGATCAAATATTTTTGTTGAAATGAATAGGCAATTCATGAAGTTAGGTTTGGTTCTCATTCAAACATATTGAAGAAATTATCAAATTATGCTTTATCTCTCTCTACTCCATAATAAGAAGGTAGCATTGTGAAATAAGCAATAAAAATAAGGTTATTTCTAATATAAAAGACACGAGTATCTATCTCCTTTCAATGTCTATTTCGCCCTATTAGTTTCCTAGGTTAGTCTTCTGTGGTTTGTTTATAACTGGTATATTTATATCTATACATTTAGAAAAACATATTTATTGTTATTTCTGACTTCACAACACACACATTGAACATATGCTAAATGAATGAGTGAAAGAATGGATGGACAGATTTTTTTTATTCTATTCCTATTGCTATTTGGGAACAATGTCTTGATATTAAAGAACCCATATTTAATCAATATCCATGAAGTTTCTCCTAGAGCCCAATGGGTTAAATTGGATTCCACAAGATTAGGTGAGTGAGCAGCGGGAGGGCTGAAGGAGGCAGGAACATCCCAGTAGACAGCATATGAGTGCATCTAAGTGAAGGGTGTCAAGGGATGGTGGTTATTACAGCAGAGGGCATGATGGTATACATATGGAATTGGGAGCCTGCGCAGCACCCAGAGTCAGGAGAAGAGGTTGTGAAGAGACCAGGCAATGACATGACACAGGAGCCAAAGTCATTTGAAGGAGCTGCAGAAAGATCCCGGAAGTCAGTTGTTCTGATGGCTTGTCCAGAGGTGAAAGGCCTTTTAAGGAGATGATAGTGGAGCATTCTGCTCAGCCCACCTGATCTTAAAAGGGTCCTGCCCCAATGTAATCAGGTGCATAGGTAAAAAAGGAAATCAGGATTATTTTCTTATATTTCAAAAATACCTGAATTATTAAAATATACATTGAATTAATTCAATATAATATTTAAGATCATGATTAAAATGTGCAGATCTGAGTAATTTCATTCAGAATAATCTATAGAATCATTGTGGAGGCATTTGCAAGACCTCTTTGTAAAATGCATATAACCTTGAACTATTGATTATATTTCTGGTAAATCCTATATTTCACAACATTCTCACAAAACATCATAGGAAATGGTGAATAGAACATTGATTATTAAAGCCAAACCAAAGCAAGCAAAAATTATTGACCATTTAAGAGTAGGGAAATAAATGACTACATTGGGGTAATTGTGATATCTCTGTAATTTTTTGTAGTATTTTGAAAAAAATATCTAGTCACTGAGAGAAAAGAGGCCGAAGCACTTGTGATTGCATATTAAACACAGAAAACCAGGACCTTTTACATTAGATACATATGCATATTATTGTTTCTTCTTTTGGGGTGTTGTGGAATTGCTTTCCATTCTCTCTGGGGGGACATGGCGAAGAATCAAGAGGCTGTTTACACTCATTCCCTCCTCAAAGAGCTCTTACTGCTTCCTCAGAGAAAGTACTCAAACTCCCAAATAGTCATCCAAATTTGTAATGCAAATTTCTAGACATAGCTGAAAAATTATTACAAGTATTTAGAAGCTGCCAGAACCAAAAAGCGGAGTGGCTTTACAATCTATAGATTAAAAGTAGAAAAGTTCCTTAGGTGCCACACTCAATTACGGTCAATGTTTCAAAGCTCTGACAAAGCCTCAGGGAAAGGAGATCAGATCAAGATACTTAAAGTGTGAGAAAATAAAGACATAGACAAAGATACGCAGAAACTTAAGAACTAGAGGCTGATAAGAGATCATCTGAAACTAGAAGGGATGAAAGAGAAAGGAGATAAAGGGCCATTAAAAAGCAATCAGCAGAGAAGTGGCCACCTGAAAGGAAACAAGGACAAGGGAATGCGGTTATGTTGCCTTAATATGCTAAGAGCAGTGGGGAAAGCACCCAAGTACTGAGGATTCCATCACTCCTATGTGTTGTTCAGCTTTGAAAGCATCATAGTTGAATTGGACTGCAATGGTTCATAACAGTCATAACCCCATGCTGTCTAATTGTGCCATCTGTACAATGTATTAGGCTAGAGTAAATTTTTGTGACAACAAGGAAATACTGATTCTATGTTTTTGAAAAAAAAAATGATCCCAGCTAAAACCAGCAAGGTTTTGTTAATAAAAACTTTATCATGATCTGTCTAAAACAGAGCTCTGAACAAGGAAGGCATGGCTGTGGCTCATACCAGACATGCATCTCACATGTAGACCCTTTTTGTAAGACAGGTTGGCACTCTGATTTCAATAACCCAAGTGGGGTATCCAATTCTCTTCACAATTATTACGTTAATGTATATTCATCCTATACACATAACAAAATTACTTAGAGCCAGGATACTATTGCCATCTCAGTTGATACTTAATTTTTAAAATCTGATACTCAGGTCTTTTGCATTTCAATGAAAAGTTTGCATTATAATGGAGCTTCCTGATGTGAAATCTATTCCTTTGAAGGTTGGAAAGTCTTGGATATATAATGTGACATTTTCAAGGTTTTAGTAAAAACAAAATAAAACAAAAGCTCTAGCTGCCTGGGAATTGCTCTGTTAAAGTCTTCAGCTTGCCCACGTGTCTATATACAAGCTTTTCATGGGCTCACTTAGTGTGTAAGGGGACTATGATTGTTTCTATTCAAAAGCTTGATTTCTCTTCAGTGGGTAAAAATTGACTTGAAAATTGGACAATTTTCTGTGTGATTTTTTCTTTAGAAAATAGTGCTAATCAAAAAAGAAGAAGAAAAACAGAATACAAATGCATAATGAGTTTGAAAGAGTTGTGTAATCTAATCTATTTGTTTTATTCTAATTAGCATGTTTTATTTGGAAAAAAACTGTGGCTGGCTTCTCCAGAAACTCTGCAGATAATTCTAAATCTCTCAATGTTTGTTTTAAGCCTACACTACTAATATCAAATTCTAACTTTATTTTAAAAAGAAACTGACATAGAAAACAAGAAGTCATGAACTTACTTGATATGCCTCCACTCCCCTTTTCTCCCTTTTGGCCTTTAGGTCCAGGATATCCTTAGGGGGAAAAACAGCAAAAGAGAAAAGAATTAGTTCAACAGAAAATGCTGATATCTTACTCTGCTTCTCGACTACCTCTTTCTTTTTCTCTTTATTCTCTTTCATTTGGGAGTGCTGGAGATTGTACTCAAGGCCAGTGTATACTAAACCCATGCTATACCACTAAGGCACGGTTTCAAACTCCACAGAACTTGTTTTAAATGGAAATAGGACACCACAAAATAAGACACCAATTTATAACAACTTATAGTTAGTCAAATATAATAACCATTCCATGCTGATAATGATGGCAGCCACTTTTGAAACCCCATTATAATTTTAGTATTATAACATCTACAATTATTTACAAGGGTGTGATATGTCCCCTTTTCACAAAACAGGCAAAACAGAAATGTAGTATAATTTTGCATGTTCGTTTTCATTTTCCTCTCTATCTGACCTTGCCTTTTCCCTCCTCCAACAGCTCAACATCTTCTAACTCATCCCATATCTTTACTATTTCCCATTACAAATTTATTTTATGTCTCCTTATTTATTCCTTTGCAACAGAACATCCGAAAGACTGGATTGTATAAGTCCAGGGACATAATGGAATTCTTATGACTCCATTCCTAAATGTTAATTGGTTCCTTAATTCTGTAGACTAATCACATTTGGCTACAAGAATACCCATCTATTTACATAGGGATGTAGCCCAAGTGTTACATAAGGGTCAGTGATTCAAACTTAGAAGTGAATATGGAAACATTCATCATGGGTCAGACCCCAACATTTTAATTTTTAAAGAATACTCCTCCTTAATAAAGAGTGTTACCACATTTTCAGATTGTTCCAGAAGAAAAATAAAAGATCTAAAAATGTAAATGGGAGAAAAGTAACATTTATGATGGGCATTTATGGTTCATCGTTTCTATTCTTCCCAGAGAAAGAGCCACAATATAAAACTCAGTTTCAACATTTCAGCTTGAATTTCATGCTTTGGAAGGAAAAATAGTTGTGCAACTGCTGCCACTGTTTCTATACAGTGATGTCGATACAGTAAAGCTACAGTTTCTATACAGTGTAACACCAGCATTACACAGAAGAGGATCCCAAGAATACCCTGTGATCTGCCTAACTACCATGGCCCCTTCTCTAGACACCTGGCAACCAGAGATGTATTTCCTGACTCCACAACTTTGCCTTTTCCAGAAGAGCACACAGTTGGAATCTTCAAGTTTAGTATTTTCAGATCAGATTCTTTCAGTTGGCAATTTGCATTTAAGATTTTTCCATATCATTTTGTGGCTTATTGTCTGTTTCTCTTTGTTGCCAATTATGATTCTGCTTTCTGCCTTCTTCACAACTTGTTTATCCATTCATGTACTGAAGTGTGGTAGAGGTTGGGTGAAGAGTTCATAGAGTTTAGGAGGATCACAACTTATCTTGCAACTAAGAATCTATTCTGTAACACTATAGAAATGGAATGCTGGGCACGAGCCAGCCCCCCCAGCACCCCTCCCCAACCCTGACCTGCTGTATGCTAGGACCAGTGCTCAAGAACAGTTTTAAGCTCCTACACTAAGGCTACCCACCCAGAGCAGTGAGTGCCTGCCTACCGGGCAGGCCTCAGGGTCCCCTGTAAGGGAGCCCGGGCACCTTCAGCTCCGGCGCCAGGCTTCGGGTGCGCACCTGGATACCCCCCCCCTTGCTCCATTCATCCATTTGGCCCTGGATCATTGGGCTACCGGCGGCCCTATTTAGTTGCTGAGGAATCCCATCTGGACGGGTGAGTGTGTGCTATCCAGGGGCAGACTGTCCCGAAAGAGAGCACAAACCCCCCTCCCCCAGCTCCTTTTGTAGGGCTGTCTTTCTCTCTCACGATCCAGCCCCCCAGCACCCCTCCCCAACCCTGCCCTGCTGTATGCTAGGACCAGTGCTCAAGAACAGTTTTAAGCTCCTACACTAAGGCTACCCACCCAGAGTGGTGAGTTCCTGCCTACTGGGCAGGCCTCAGGTTCCCCTGTTAGGGAGCCTGGGCACCTTCACCTCCTGCACTCTTCTGGATACCGCCCCCCCCCCTTGCTCCATTCATCCTTTTGGCACTGGAGCATTGGGGTACCGGCGGCCCTATTTAGTTGCTGAGGAATCCCATCAGGACGGGAACGGTCCATGCTTCTACACTGAAGAGATATACCCAGAAAGTCAATCACAGCAAAGACTGGACCAAGACACCAGGCATCTCCTGGCTCCATTAGAAGGAAGAGATGGGAAGGCACCAATGCAAGAATTCCTCTGACAACCTGAAAGGCAACATGACACCACCAGAATCCAGGGATCCCGAAATAAGTAGAATTGTATACCCTACTCGAGAAGAAATAGAAGATATCGACTCAAAAGTGAACTATATGAAAATGATAGAGGACCTTAAACAGGAGGTGAAAAACTGCCATAAACAATTAGAGATTACAAACAAAAAGGTAGAGGAAATGAATAAATCGCTCATAGACAGGCAAGAAAACCAAGAGAAACAAGAAAAAGCAATCAAACAGGTTAGGGAAGCGGTTCAAGACTTGAAGAATGAAATGGAAGCAACGAAGAAAGCACAAACCGAGGGAAGAATGGAGATGGAAAATCTGGGTAGACGAACAGGAACGACAGAGACAAGTACTAACAACAGATTACAAGAGATAGAAGAAAGAATGTCAGACACTGAAGATACCATAGAGAAAATAAACACACTGATCAAAGAAAACAGCAAAACCAACAAATTCTCATCACAAAACATTCAGGAAATCTGGGACACAATAAAAAGACCAAACCTAAGAATAATTGGAGTAGAAGAAGGAGAAGAAGGGCAGCTCAACGGTCCAGAAAATATACTTAATAAAATTATAGAAGAAAACTTTCCCAACCTGAAGAAAGAGATACCTATGAAGGTTCAAGAAGCATACAGAACACCAAATAGGCTGGATCAAAAAAAAAAAAAAACCATCCCCTCACCATATAATAATCAAAACACAAAATATACAGAATAAAGAAAGAATATTAAGAGCCGCAAAGGAAAAAGGCCAAGTTACTTATGAAGGTAAACATATCAGACTTACACCTGACTTCTCTATGGAAACCATGAAAGCAGGTCCTGGATAGATGTACTGCAAAAACTAAGAGATCATGGATGCAAACCCAGACTACTATATCCAGCCAAGCTTTCGATCACTATAAATGGAGAAAACAAAATTTTCCAGGATAAAAACAAATTTAAACAATGCATAGCCACAAATCCAGCCTTCCAGAAAATAATAGAAGAAAAATCACTAACCAAGGAGTCCAACAATGCCCACAATAACTCAGTCATCTAGAGACATTTCACCAGCGCAACTCAAAGAAGGGAAACACACAAACCCTACTACTAAAAAAGTGACCGGAGTTAACAACCACTGGTCATTAATATCACTTAATGTCAATGGGCTCAACTCACCTATAAAAAGGCACAGGCTAAGAGATTGGATACGAAAACAGGATCCAACATTCTGCTGTTTACAAGAAACACACCTCAACCACAAAGACAGGCACCTACTCAGAGTAAAGGGCTGGGAAAAAGCTTATCAAGCAAATGGACCTAAGAAACAAGCAGGTGTGGCCATACTAATTTCTAAAAAGTTGACTTCAAACTTAAATCAATCAGAAGAGATGGAGAGGGACATTTTATACTCATAACAGGTACAATTCATCAGGATGAAGTCTCAATCCTGAATATCTACGCCCCTAATATAAAAGCGCCCACGTATGTAAAAGAAACATTACTAAAACTCAAGGCTGCCATCAAACCACATACACTAATAGTAGGAGACTTCAACACTCCTCTCTCACCAATGGACAGGTCAATCAAACAGAAACCTAATAGAGAAATTAGAGAATTAATGGAGGTAATGTAGCAAATGGACTTAACAGACATCTATAGATTATTCCACCCAAATAGGAGAGAATATACCTTCTTCTCTGCAGCTCATGGAACCTTCTCAAAAATTGACCACATACTCGGTAGCAAAGCTAATTTACACAGTTACAAAAAAATATTAGTAACCACTTGTGTCTTATCAGATCACCATGGATTAAAGTTAGAATTCAACAACAATGCTACCCCCAGAAAGCCTACAAACTCATGGAAACTGAACAGTTAACTACCATACCTGGATTAAGGAAGAAATAAAGAAAGAAATTAAAGTCTTCCTTGAATTCAATGAAAATAAAGAAACAACATACTCGAACTTCTGGGACACTATGAAAGCAGTCCTAAGAGGAAAGTTCATCGCACTAAGTGCCCACTTAAAGAAAACAGAGAAAGCACATATTGGAGACTTAACAGCCCACCTGAAAGCTCTAGAAAAAAAAGAAGCAGACTCACCTAGGAGGAGTAGAAGACTGGAAATAATCAAACTGAGGGCTGAAATCAACAAAATAGAAACACAAAAAGCAATCCCAAGAATCAATGAAACAAAAAGCTGGTTCCTGGAGAAAATCAACAAGATTGATAAACCCCTATCCAAACTAATCAAACGGCAGAGAGAGAGTACGCAAATTAATAAGATCAGAAATGAAAAGAGGGACATAACCACAGACACAGAGGAAATTCTGAGAATCATTAGATCTTATTACAAAAGCCTGTATAACACAAAACTGGAAAATGTAAAAGAAATGGACACTTTTTTAGATAAATACCATATACCAAAATTACACCAGGACCAGGTGTACAATCTAAACAGACCTGTTGGTCGCGAAGGATTAGAAGCTGTTATCAAAAACCTCCCTACCAAAAAAAGCCCAGGACCAGATGGTTTCAATGCGGAATTCTACCAGAACTTCCAAGAAGACCTAATACCTATACTCCTTAATGTATTCCACAATATAGAAACAGAAGGGTCATTATCTAATTCCTTTTATGAAGCTACAGTTACTCTGATACCAAAACCACACAAAGACTCAACCAGGAAAGAGAATTACAGGCCAATCTCACTCATGAACATCGACGCAAAAATCCTCAACAAAATACTGGCAAACCGAATCCAAGAACACATCTGAAAAATTATCCATTATGATCAAGTAGGCTTCATTCCTGAGATGCAGGGCTGGTTCAACATACGAAAATCTATCAATGTAATCCAGCATATAAATAAACTGAAAGAAAAAAACCATATGATCATTTCATTAGATGCTGAAAAAGCATTCGACAAAATTCAACATCCATTTATGTTAAAAGTCTTGGAGAGATTAGGGATACAAGGGTCATACCTAAATATAATAAAAGCTATATACAGCAAACCGACAGCTAACATCAAATTAAACGGAGAGAAACTCAAAGCCATCCCGCTTAACTCAGGAACACGACAAGGCTGTCCACTCTCACCATACCTCTTCAATATAGTACTTGAAGTTCTAGCAATAGCAATAAGACAACATAATGGGATCAAGGGGATTCGAATTGGAAAGGAAGAAGTTAAACTTTCGTTATTCGCAGATGATATGATAGTGTACTTAAGCAACCCCCTAATCTCCACCAAAGAACTTTTACAGCTGTAAAACAGCTTTAGTAATGTGGCAGGATACAAGATCAACTCCAAAAAATCAGTCGCCCTCTTATACACAAAGGATAGGGAAGCAGAGAGTGAAATCAGAGAAGCTTCACCATTCACGATAGCCACAAACAGCATAAAATATCTTCGGGTAAATCTAAACAAGGAAGTGAAAGATCTATTTGACGAGAACTTTAAGGCATTGAAGAAAGAAATTGAAGAGGATACCAAAAAATGGATGGATCTCCCTTGCTCTTGGATTGGGAGGATCAACATAGTAAAAATGGCAATTCTACCTAAGGCAGTTTATAGATTCAATGCAATCCCCATCAAGATCCCATCAAAATTCTTCACAGATCTGGAGAGGACAATAATCAACTTTATATGGAAAAACAAAAAACCCAGGATAGCCAAAACAATCCTATACAATAAAGGATCTTCTGGAGGCATTACCATCCCTGACTTCAAACTCTATTACAGAGCTACAGTAATGAAAACAGTGTGGTACTGGCATAAAAACAGAGAAGTCGACCAATGGAATCGTATAGAAGACCCGGATTTTAACCCACAAACCTATGAACACCTCATTTTTGATAAAGGAGCTAAAAGTATACAATGGAAGAAAGAAAGCATCTTCAACAAATGGTGCTGGCACAACTGGATATCAACCTGTAGAGGAATGAAAATAGACCCACATCTTTCACCGTGCACAAAACTCAAGTCCAAATGGATTAAAGACCTCAATATCAGCCCGAACACACTGAACCTGATAGAAGAGAAAGTGGGAAATACCCTACAACAGATGGGCACAGGAGATCGCTTCCCATGTATAACCCCAGAAGCACAGACATTAAGGGCAACATTGAATAAATGGGACCTACTAAAACTGAGAAGCTTCTGCAAAGCAAAGGACACTGTCACTAAGACACAAAGGCAACCTACTGACTGGGAGAAGATCTTCACCAACCCCGCAACAGACAAAGGTCTGATCTCCAAAATATATAGAGAACTCAAGAAACTAGACTTTAAAATGCTAATTAACCCAATTAAAAAATGGGGCACTGAACTGAACAGAGAATTCTCAACAGAAGAAGTTCAAATGGCCAAAAGACACTTAAGGTCGTGCTCAACTTTCTTAGCAATCAGGGAAATGCAAATCAAAACAACTTTGAGATATCATCTTACACCTGTCAGAATGGCTAAAGCCAAAAACACCAAGTATAGCCTTTGCTGGAGAGGCTGTGGAGGAAGGGGTACCCTCATCCATTGCTGGTGGGAATGCAACATTGTGCAACCACTGTGGAAGTCAGTGTTTCGGTTTCTCAGGAAATTCAAGATCAACCTACTCCTGGACCCAGCAATACCACTCTTGGGAATATACCCAAGAGATGCCCTATCATATGACAAAAGCATTTGTTCAACTATGTTCATAGCAGTATTATTTGTAATAGCCAGAACCTGGAAACAGCCTAGATGCCCTTCAATGGAAGAATGGATGAAGAAAGTATGGAATATCTACACATTAGAGTACTACTCAGCGGTAAAAAACAATGACTTCTCCAATTTTGCATGCAAATGGATGGAAATAGAAAACACTATCCTGAGTGAGGTATCCCAGACCCAAAAAGATGAACATGGGATGTACTCACTCATAATTGGTTTCTAGCCATAAATAAGGGTCACGGAGTCTACAATAGGTGAATCTAAAGAAGCTAAGTAAGAAGGGGAACCCAAGGAAAAACATATAGTTATCCTCTTGGCTAAGGGAAGTAGACAAAATTACCGGGGAGAAAATTGGAATCTTGGGGGTGGGGTGGGATGTGGGTAAGGGGAGATGGGGAGAGAAAAGTTAGAAGGGAAGGAGGGGGGCCTTGGGGAAACAGGAGGATTGGGATAAAGGAAGGTTGGACAGGGGAGCACGGAACCACAATTCTTAGTTAAGGGAGCCACTGTAGGGTTGGCAAGAGACTTGAACCTAGAGTGGCTCCCAGGAGCCCAAGGCAATGTCCCCAGTTAGTTCCTTGGGCAGCTGAGGATAGGGAACCTGAAATGACCCTATCCTATATTAATACTGACGAATATCTTGCATATCATCATAGAACCTTCATCGGGTGATGGATGGAGATAGAGACAGAGACCCACACTGGAGCACTGGACTGAGCTCCCAAGGTCCCAATGAGGTGCAGAAGGAGGGAGAACATGAGCAAAGAAGTCGGGACCACGAGGGGTGCACCCACCCACTGAGACAGTGGAGCTGATCTATTGGGAGCTCACCAAGGCCAGCTGGACTGTGACTGAAAAAGCATGGGATAAAACTGGACTCTCTGAACATGGCGAACAATGAGGGCTGATGAGACGCAAAGGACAATGGCAAGAGGTTTTGATCCTGCTTAATGTGCTGGCTTGGTGGGAGCCTAGCCAGTGGATGTTCACCTTCCTAGATATGGACGGAGTGGGGAGGACCTAGGACTTACCACAGGGAAGAAAACCCTGACTGCTCTTTGGACTGGAGAGGGAGGGGGAAAGGAGTGGGGGGAGGGCGAGAAGGTGGGAGGAGGGGGAGAAGGGTGGGAGGAGGAAGAGGGAAATGGGAGGCTGGGAGGAACTGGAAACTTATTTTTTTTTATTCCTTTTCTCAATAAAAAAAAAAGAAAAAAAAAAGAAATGGAATGCTGTTCACTTCATACAATATGGAACCATAACGCACTCAATGACTCTTGCTAATAATTATAAACTTCTACTGGCTCAATACTTGCATCAAATATTTCCTCAATGTATTTAATGAGAGGTGTATGAAAAATGAATGCCTTCCTTGACATTTTCCTATAAACCTATAAGTGCTAAAATCTATTAAAACTATCTTAACAATATGGACTGTATTCCCTTGGTATTATTATCATTTAAATAGGAAATAATCTTATTCCTTACTGATGTTGTTGTACAAAGAACACAATCCAATATTAGTCTATTAATATAATTAGTTGTAATAACAATTGTTTTCTGTGCAAAAGAGACATTACTGAGCAATATTGATTATTATGCACTAATATGTAAGATAAATCCATTAATTTTGTTATGAATATTATTTTTCAACTGGGACTTACCAAGATTTAGCCAATTGTGGTCAAAAGGCTCTTTATACTGTTCACTTCTTTTTCTTGGTAGTCTTTTGACTCTGCTTACTGTATGGTAGATAACTTTCTTCACAGTGTGCTGCTATGGGGTAAAATGAATAGATGTGTGTGTGTGTGTGTGTGTGTGTGTGTGTGAATTTGTATATATGATCTGTGTACACAACTATTTTATTTTGGGGCATAGGAATTTTACTCTCATGAGTAAAAACTATTTCAATTTATTTTAGACTATAAATTTAACTATTTGAGTACTGCTATTCTATAAGTACAGGTTTTTATGCAAGCATTTTAGAAACACTACCAACGATCCAGTGTTTATTTTCATATTCTATGATAACAACCATAGCTTTACAATACCTGACCTCCCCGCTTTTCCAGGTGACCCTGGGTATCCTCTATTTCCAGGGAAGCCAGCTGGACCCCGATCACCTTTAAGGCCTGGAGCACCTGTATGGTTAATAAGGAAAACAAAAATGCCTAGCAATTAATTTTCAAACATATTTGAGCACCCAATAAACGAAGTAAGTGAATCTCTGAGGAGAGTATGACATTTTCCAACCATCCACACATTCAATTGAAAGATAATGTAATAAATGACATAAATTTGTTGCAATGAGCATGTTACGGTCAATGAAAAGCACATTGTCAGTCAACTAAAAGCACTACATTTTCCATTTTAGCTAGAAAGCTACTATCATCTGTCTATAACTTGTATAAAAAATTTTTGAAGCTTAACATTTTAATATACTTATATGATAGATTTTATTCATGATTTTTAACTTGGTGTATTTTTTCCCATGTAATTTTGACTAGTCAAAATATTTATAGAAAAAAAGAATGCTTATTTAATCTAAAGAGAAAAACTAAAAACAAATCCAAGGTATTTAGGTAAATTGATTAGTCATCCTTTCTAATTGTGTTTAAATCATTCAGTCTATTTTATTTGCAAACATTATGAAGGAAATTTGTTTGCAAAGGATGGAATTTGAATGCATGGCAATAACATTGTTTTTATTGTTAGTTACAGAATTATTTTTTGAGCAAAGAAAGTTCATTTTCTCTCTCCTTTTCTATGTCTTCCATAATCTCCTTGCAAAACATTGCTTTCAAGATTATGACATCCTTAGAGGAAAATAATTAAGCACAATTTTGTGACTCATTAATGTTTCTATATAACTGGAAAAATCATAGCATGCAAATTAATCCAATGTGAAGGTGATTTTCTTATTCTCCTTCACATATAGGTTTATGTGAACAATATATTGCATGTGGTCTCTATGAATGCCCTCAGACTCATAAGAAAGCTCTTGTAGTAACTGTTGCTAAATAATTAAATAATGTACAAAATCAATAATTAGTGCATGGGCTAGAGAGATGACCCAGTAGTTAAAAGCACTGGCTGCTCTTCCAGAGGACACATGTTTGATTCCTGGAACCCATATGGCAACTAACAATTATCTGTAACTCAAGTTCTCTTTTTTTTTTGTTTTTTTTTTTTTTTTTTGGTTTTTTCGAGACAGGGTTTCTCTGTGGTTTTGGAGCAGAGCAGATACCCTTTTCACATCTCAGAAGATACCAGGCATTTACACAGTGCACAGACATATGTGCAACCAAAACATACACATAAAATAATAAAATACTTTAAAATAAACTAACACTCACCATTTAATTTGCCATGTTATTAGGATGCTAGAATGCATTATATTTTCCAACACATGAGATGATTTACAAACACTCACACACAGCTACACCACAGAAAAGATTAAATGGATATTCATCCCTAATTACAAACATGGATACACATCATTCAACCTCATGGTATATGATTAAGTGATTACAGTATGTCCTTACCATTTAAACCCGGAATGCCAGGTGGACCACTTACTCCAGTGAGCCCTCGGTCTCCCTTTTCTCCTCGGGGTCCAGGAGGTCCTTTAAGAAACACAGTATTGACTATAATTATAAAGCATGAGTAAGATTATCATTTATCAAGATAGTTATATGGAAATCCAAATATTTCTATTTGCTGTACATTAATTTAAAATGAATAACGCTGACCTTTCTAAATGGCTAAGTACTCTGATGTTGAGAACTGTAATGGCCTCATCTGAGAAAAATGTCATATCCTCAAATTAAATCACAAAAATACTGTTGTGAGGTTAGTATTTTGCTAGGTTATAATAAAGTGGTAAGAGAGAAAAGGTCATTGTGATAACACAAAATAACATAAATATTGTACATATTAAAACTTAGGTTTGTAATACTCTTGATGGAGATAAATATGCATATGTATATGAATGTGTGTATATGTATGTATGAGTGTGTGGGTGAATGTATGTACATGTCACAACAATTAAAGGAATAGAAGCCATAAATTTGAAAGATAGAAAGTAGGGTACATGGGAAGGGTTGGGTGGAAAAAAATGGAATGGGGGAAATTAATGGAGTATATTTTAACTTTAAAACCTAAAAATCTGCAAAATGAGTGTTGATAAAGTTAGATGATTCCTTTTCTAGGTAGAATGAGTAAACTGTAGACCATGTAGACCAATTACAAGGCTGATACAACACACAAAACTGGAAAATGGTGGAAGTACAATAATTACCTAATACAAACATTCTCCACCCAAAATGCCAGATTAGTGATCTCACAGGCATTACAGAGAGATGAAGAATGAAGTTAAGGGCAACCAAAACCCACAGGAATAATTTCTCCAAAATGCACTGGGACGTCTTATTATCATTTTGCACCACTTACAGTTTTAAACAATTTCCAAACAAAATATTTAAAATTACAAACAAAACCAGATGGCTAGGTGGAATTCAATTATAGAATACCAACACAGCCTGTCCAGGGCCCTAGGCTTTACTCCTAGAACTGAGTGTAAGAAAATGGTATGTGTGTAAGCATGACTGTTATTTTCTTGTGTTTATTTCCTAAGAGAGAATACAGAGCAAATATCACACAGTATTTTTCTTTTATTAGTTATAGTAACTAATTCTGCAGTCATTCAAAATACATACAACAGAGAAAAAATACTGGGCCTCTTCATAAGACAGATGGGCATCTATGGATACTTGGTATTCAGAGGCCAAGTTCCCATGAATTATTATCCTCACAAAATAACCCAAATAATTATGAATGTAAAAATGTGTATGGAGTAAGACAGTGAAAAATCAAGAGCAAACAAAGAAAATGACACCAAGATCATACCATTGATTTTTGATAAATGAACTTCCAAAGCATTATTTTATGAAGAAGGAAGATAACCCAGAAGAGGTGGATGGAATAGTTTTTTAAATAAATAATTAGCTAGCTCGTGGACAAGTCTTAATAAATTATTTTAATATAAAGTAAGATGAGCAAAATAGACTAAACTCTGGTTTATGAAAGTCCATAGCATAGAAATGAACTGTAATCTCATACAGAGGGCACAAGGGAGTGTGTCACGAGTCAAAGCACTTTCAGTTCCCTATACAACTCAGTTTTCTTTAAGATGCTGACTAGCTTTAACGTATATTACATTTCAATTGCAATCAAGACATATGGAATATATCATAAAGTTTCCAAAACCTCTTTGGTAACTTTGATGAAAAGATAAATTCAATAAAAATAATTCACATCAACTATAGAAAAACAAAATAAGAAAATGAGAGAGACATAAATCAAGTTGGAAAAAGAAAAAAAATACACCCCCCCCCCCGAAACAGATGCGGGGAAAAGAAGTTGTCAGGTCTTCAAATTCAAGAATTTTTACAGGAGATAAAGTATAAGCACACAGACCAGAAAGTTAGAACTATAGAAAAATATTCATAAAGTGAAAATAACTAAAATCTATTATGTGGGCATAAATGACTTATGTTTGCTAAAAGATGAGTAAGAGTCATTGGCACAGTAGAAGACACTGATATATCTAAGATTATCTTTAAGAATTCAAGAGGTGTTTCTAAATGACAGTATAGTTAGAAAAGAAGGAAAGAGATTTTTTTGGTGCTTTTATTGTTCTCTCTCTTTGATTTTTTTGAGACAGGCTCTCACTGTGAACCTTAGTCTGGCTTCAAACTTGTGGCCTCCTGCCCCAGCCTTCCCAGTGATGACTCACCACATCTGGTTTTGCATTTCTCTTTAAGAAATTCTAGTGTGTGGGTGACATTACCACACCTGCCCTCATATTAACTGTTCTTCTGTGCATAGTAACTGCATAGTAACTGTCTGTAGTAACTGCATCCTCAAAAATCATTTCCTTTAGAAGACAGGATTTCAAATACCAAAGGTCTGCATTTAAGGATATATTTTAATGTCTCATTTTTGAGACAAGATGTCTCACCTTGAATTAAGGTGATATTTTTCAATGTCTGTGAGTGTTCCCAGTCCTTCAGTCTGAGGTCATTAGTGATGTTATTCAAAACTTTCATTTCCTGTTTTACTTCCTGTTCCACATGTTCTTGTTCTTCTTTCACAGACTGGATTTCTGCTGATGCTTTGCGCACACGTTCCTCTAACTTATTGATGTCCTAAAACACACAATGAGCATTGCAACCTTTGTTACATGCAATTAGGAAATACATAAGTGAACAGAGTTTGGAAATTTGAATGTTGTAAAATCACATAACATTGGGCAAGTGCTATAAGATAAGAATAAGGAAATGAGTATTCAAAATGGCAGCTCTCTGGCTGAATAGCATCTCTTCTTTAAACTAAATGGTTCACTAAGATCCCTAGTCAAAACAAACAAAATCCGTTGCCTATACATCTAAGAATGCTTCTACTCCCAAATAAACAAATGTCAAATATTGAGAATTAAAAATAGCACTTATCATAGGGGTTTTAATTTATTCAAAGTGAAATTTCTTCACAGTTCATTTGGGGTTAAACATTCTTATTTTATGATATTGTTTCATAGCAATAACTGAAGTTTAATGTGATTCTCAGTGATAATGACAGTAAGAACAGAGTTTCATATTTAGTAAGATGTCCAAGTTGCATTTTCATAACATTTTACTCTCAATTTTTATTTTTACTCTTCTCTTGATAATTTTGTATTTTCATCAGTTATAAATAGACGATCTGTAGATGCATACATACATGTACATATACTCAGTGTGTACAGCTCTTTTCTTCTTCATATTTCTTTGAGATATTATCTCATGTACCACTTGGCCTTAAATGTGTTATTTAATTAACTTCAACTCCTGATTCTCTTCTTCTACCTTTTCAGTGCGGAGATTTCAGACATTTACTAGCTATCATACACATATTCAAATGGTGGCTGACCAAGGAACGTGCCAAACAGGACATAGAAAGCACAGGAGCAAATAAGGCTTCAACCCCACACATAGAACTATAGGTGACTGAAAAAATGGGAGCAGGAGCAATGGCCCTCCCCAAGGAAGAGCACACCAATTGGTTGTCCAGAGCCAAATGGTAAGTCTGAAAATATACATGCAGGTAGCATTATACAGAATGAATAGGTTATATTTAGGAACACACACGTACATACATATGCACATATGAATAAAATAACAATTTCTGAAAAAGGGGGTCATGGATTTGAATGAGTTGGGAAATGTATAGGTTCTTGGAAGGAGGGAAGTAAGGGAGTTTTGTAATTAAATTATGATCTCAAAAATAAAATTACAAGAGTCTTTGCTGCTGTAATACTGTTATGTCTGCTTGCTTCTTTTGCAGTGCTGGGCTGAGACAGGGCCCTATGTCTGTTTTGTTATCATTCTTTCACTGAGCGATAATTTATTATCTGGAAAATAGCTTCATCAGGAGTGTGCTTTTGTTGTTGAATCTCAGTTTTTGAGATTGTAATTTAACTGCAATGTCTTCCCCCTCTTTCCTCTCCTGAAGCCCTCCCTGTAAGAGCTCAAATAGGAATAGAAAACAACGCATATTGAATCTTATGGTGATTGTAAGTATACACTGTTATCCTATTAAGAACTCATGGTTAAATATATTTATGTTTTTAAAGTTTAATTTTAGTTACCAGTGCAAAAAAACTTAAGTGTATCTTCTAGAAACAGCAAAATAAATTATCTAAAAATTCTGCTTCATAAGGTATCTATGTAAATAACATGCATATTACTTTGATGTAAAGATAATTAAGTTATTCATAGACTTCACAATACATGTATTTACCTTCCTAGACATGCTCAGGTAATCTAAATCTTATAAGTGGTGTAGTCTAACAAGATAATAAGTGGTATTTATAATATAAAAACAACTTCATATCCTAGATCCATTGGAAAATAATATTCTCTTTTTCTGGGGGTCTGGAAAAGGCCCCAGTTACACCTTTAAAGATCTCTTATTAGATTGTCAGAGGTGTCTACATCAGTAGGTGAAGTAGAAAACTTTTGTTCCTCCTGCTTTCTGAATTGCCTAAGAAAACAGAATCTATATGAATTTTGTTCTAGAATGAACTACGCCATTGTATTCTGAAATGCTTACCTCCTGTTGCTTCACGATAGACTCATTGACTTTGCGGTTCAGTGTTTCTGTATGGAGCTGGACATCAAGCAGTGTGGTATTGAGACTCAGCAAAGATTTGGAAATTTCATCTAGTGAGTTCCCATGTTCCTGGACTGATGAGATCAAGGAACTTAACTGTAGCAGAACATCATTAAGTCTTTGGTCGGTTGCCATACTAAAATTCTGGAAGCGTTCTGTGTCCATGAGGTTGTCTTTTAAGTCTGAAATGCTTTGGATTCTCTCCTCCAAGTCCTTCATGTGTTCCATGATGGCTGGAAATCTCATTTCAGCTTTCCTGGTGTCTTCTTCTCCAATCAGACTTTGAGAAGTATCACTTGTGTTAATTGAACCAACAAAGCAATTCTTCATTCCCCTATTGATAAGCTGAGCTGAATATTTAAACAAAAACAAATCAAATCATAGCATATATCATTTTGTGCTCATCACTACTTTCTATGTCTCTGCACTACATTCCATTACAGTATGTTGAATGCTATCCTAAATCAAGAATGTATTTTTGAAACATAAAGCAAAGAAAACCAGCGTCCAAATCACAGTCTCGGAGAACTTAAATAACAATGAGGACCCTAAGAGAGACATACATAGATCTAATCTACATGGGAAGTAGAAAAAGAAAAGATCTCCTGAGTAAATTGGGAGCATGGGGACCTTGGGAGGTACTTAAAGTACTCTCACTTTCAACAGTGGCTGAGATGGAGTAGACTAAGTATGTAAAACTTATCACTGGCAGCTGATAGCCATGGCAATTCTATTCCATTGAAAAGTGGATTATACATAAAAGAATGTCTTATCAGAATTCTTGCAGCCTTTACTCTCATAGAAAGAAATGTCTGCTAATTGATTATTATTTATATTAACAATAAGTGTTACTGTGTTTTTTATTTAAAAGCACTTTATATTTCTGTGTGAAATTAGCTTATTGATTATAATACTATATCAATGGTATTTTGATATGGTCTACAACAGGAAACACAATTATTGCATGTCAGTCATTCTGAATTTCTTAATCAATAAATTAGACATACAACCCAGTTCATGCACCCTCTCCTCCACTGCCCAGGGTCCTAGCTGAGGTCATCCCCGTGGACTTCCGAGATTCCCTCCAGAGCCAAGCCTCATGCCAACCCCAAAATAACTCCCTCAATTGAGATATCTCCTTCCCTGTTTCCATATCTGTCCTTCCTCCATCTCAATCATCCCACTCCCCCAAGCTCTCCCCAAACCCTCCCCTTTTCCCTTGTCTCTCATCCTCTCCCCTTCCCCCCAGTCCACCCCCACCCCTATGCCCTCAACTTTTGACTGGCGATCTTGTCTGCTTCAAATTTCCAGGAGGATCTACATATGGATTTTTTGGGGTTCACCTTATTACTTAGCTTCTTTAGGATCATGAACTATAGGCTCAATGTCCTTTGTTTATGGCTAGAATCTACTACTGAGTGAGTACTTACTAGATTCATATTTTTGGGTCTCGGTTATCTCACTCAGGTTAGTGTTTTCTTTTTCCATCCATTTACATGAAAAATTCAAACCTGAACTGGCCTTATCCCGTAGTCAGACTAATGACCCTCTTGAATATCATCATAGAACCTTCATCTGGCGATGGATGGAAAAAGAGACAGAGACCCACGTCGGAGCACTAGATTGAGCTCTCAAAATCCAGTTGAAGAGCAGAAGGAGGGAGGATATGACCAAGGAAGTCAGGACCATGAGGGGTTGGTCCACCCACTGAGAGAGTGTGCCTGAGCTAATGGGAGCTCACCAAATCCAGCTGGACTAAGACTGAATGACCATGGGATCAAAAAGGAGCCTCTGAATGTGGCTGACAATTAGGGCAGACTGAGAAGCCAATGATAATGGCACTGGGACTTGTCTCTACTGCATGTACTGGCTTTTGGGGATCCTATTCTATTTGGATGCATACCTTCCTAGCCTGGATGGAGAGGGGAGAGCCTTGGACTTCCCAAAGGGCAGGGGACCTTGTCCTCTCTCAGGATTGGAGGGGGAGGGGAGAGGGTGTGTGGAGTTTGGGATGGAAGTGGGAGGGGGGCAGGAAGTGAAAATTTTGATTGCTATTATTTATAAAATAAAAAATTAGACATAAAGTATGTTTGCTTGCTACAGATAATCGTATTTATTTAAATTCAAACTGAGAAGCAAATTTTTATGTAAAACTTAATCAATTTAATGCTTTACTTATAGAGCACCTCTGGTGTGAACTATCAATTGTGAACTGGCAATAAAAGTGTATGCCTCATCAAGAAAACTTTTCTTTGGAACGGACAGAGATAACTACACAAAACCACTATCAATAAAAATCCATTGGAAAGCTTGGTCCCAAGCAATGAATCTACAAAATGCTCTACACTTAAGATTCAAGGAACATCACAGAAGAGGGCACATGAAGACTGAAAGAGCCAGAAGATCATGGACTTCTGTGAAACTGTGTCTCCTAGTAACATCAGAAGATGCAGCTGCAAAGTCTCACCCACATGGCTGTCCAAATGGGAGCCGAACAAAGAGGACACTAAGCAAGCACATTAAATAAATAAATAAATAAATAAATAAATAAATAAATAAAATTTAGCACTAAATATTATTCCCTGAAAATATAGCAAGATAAAGAATGTCACAAAGACAATATTAGTGAACATAACAAACTGCATAGGGAACACCCCACAAGTCACAACTTTGCACAAAAATACTACAGGCCACTGGTAAAGCTAGGATGAGGAGAAGTGCCCCTGCCCAAGGAAGAACACAACAATTAGTTGCCCATTACCAAATGGTCAGACTTAGAAACACAATTCTAAGTAGCACATGGACTCAATAGGTTATGTTCGGGAATACACATGTATATACGAATGCATGTATGTAAGAAAGAACAATTGATAAAAAGGAAGTCGTAAGTTTGGAAGAAGCTCAGGGATGGGTATGTGGGAAGGTTTGGAGGTAGGAGAGGGAAGGGAGAAGTGTTGCTATTAAAACACAGTCCCAAAATTAAACAAAATAAACTGACTGGGAAGGCATTTTGTCCCTAACAATAATAAACTTAAATCAACAATCACTGTTTCAAAATTGTCCCATGGTGAACATTGCTTCATTTAGTGAGCAGTTACGACACAAAATTTTTGAGTGGTATATACTGGATTAACATTTAAGACTGTGTTTATGAGCAGCGACATTGGACTAGTTACTAGTGTTCAAGCTTTCATTTTACCATCTGTGCAAATAGAATGTTAGTACTACTATCAACAACAAATAAGTATATAAAAAGTGTATAGATCATTTCCTAATATTAATAAGCATTTGATGCTTCAGGATTAAAGTATCATCTTTATCTACATCCTTAACATCGATGAATTCCATTACAATGATATATTAACTATGTATAGTATAAATATGTTACTTAAGTAAAAGTAATCAATTAATAAATTATACTAAATATATTAGTATGTTGTATAATATAAAAACATTCCTGTAGGGAGTAGTGTCTGTAAACACAGCAGTTTGCACTTTATTTTATAAAACCTATGTTTTATTTGCTTCATCATAGAACTTTGCTTTGAAAACAAGATTTATTTCACATAATAAAAAAGTATTTTTTTCTCAGCATAGAAAGAGGAGGTCGGATGTTGTTAAAAGTTGCATCAACTATGATTTTAATTTGACAACAGAGACATGAGTTGATAATAAAGGCTTTGTTTATTTATTTTAAAAACATAGTTTTTCTTGTCTCCTCAATAATAAATAAAACTAACTTCAGCTTTACTTTATTTAAAAATAGTTCACTTGAGTGCTGGATCAAGGAGCTTTATGGTACTTGTCAGGCATGCATGTGAACCTTAGAATCTAGACTACAGCAATATCTAACTGTGGTGGTCTTAATGAGACTGGGTTCCAAACACTCATATATTTAATGTTTTGATTCCACAGTTGGTTTTACTGCTTAGGAAGGATTAAAGAGTGATCCTGTAGAAGAAGAACATCTATAGGAGGCATGACTTGAAGTTTCTAAAGACTTGGGCTATTCTAGTTAGCTCTTTCTTGCTCATGGTTGTATCTCAAGCTGCGAGCTCTCAGAGCCGCGCCTGCCTCCTTCCTCCCATGCTCTTTGCCAGGATTGTTATGGACTCTAATCCTTACAGTTACAGTAGCTGTAAGGTTCAAATTAATGGTTTTTTTATAAGTTGCCTTGCTCATGGTGTCTTATCGCATCAATAGAAAAGTTAGACACTAACTAAGCAAGTTAAATAGGTATGAAAAAATGTAAAGTAGGGATTACCTCCTTATAATACAAATATATAAAGAACTCCACAAGGACATGGCCAAAGGACATACCAACATGGACAGGAAAGAGCTCATGAGGCCACAACCTTACCCAAAGAACTTTAGGCAACAGAAAAAGCTGGGAGTAGGAGAGGTGGTCCTCCCCAGGGAAGAACACACCAATAGAAGGTACAGTGTCAATCAACCAATGCTGAAACCATCCATACAAGTAATAGTATGCAGAGTAAGCAGGTTATATTTTAGGACTATATATATATATATATATGTACGTATACACATATGCAAGCAATAACAATAGTGAAAACAGGGCATTAATTTTAGAAGAGTAGGGAGGACATGAGAGGGTTTGAAGAAAGGTAAGGTAAGGTAGAAATGTTAAATGTAAAATTATGTTATAATCTCAGAAATAAAATCAAAAGAGAACATGAGAGTTCTTACACTCTAAAGTGTATTTCTTTTCGCTTGTTTCTGGAGAGATGGCGTTATGTAGCATGTCTATTTTACGCAAAAGAATTCAAACTTTTACTCATCTGCAAATACCTAGGGAGCTGGTGATATTTGATTATCCAGATCAGATTTACTCTCTCATGTTAGCAATACCTTTGTCTATCTAAAATTTATATTCTTTAAAACATAAAGCAGCAATTTATGCACATTCATTCTAGAACAGATCTTTTTGCTCTGCTCCGGTTGTATGCTGTTATTTTCCGCCAGGAATGCGTTACATTCTTTAAGAAAGCCATTACATATAGTAGGCCATGAAGAGAACAAACAACTTTTCACTCTTGTGATACTTCAAATTTGAATAGCTTTATGTCCATCATTCTGCTTCAACTATTAATTCATGTGTTACACCAGTGCTTTCGACTTTCTACGTTTGTAAATTACTGATATCATGTCTGTCTATGCAACATATTTTAACTTTTCTTTGAAAGATATTATGATCTGGTACTAAAAGTTACAAGGTCACTAATTTACCTATTATTGGAACATGATAATCACAATGAGTTCTGCTTAAAATTCTGGTGAATTTGGTACTGGTATTAATTTACAAGATTAGACTATCCTATTCCTTATATGTGTTAACAGGTTCCTACTGTAATTTTAAGAAACAGAAAATCACAAATCAATTAATATATATTCCAGAACAAATGTTTGAATTGGTAATATTTGTTAATGACTCAAAAACTTTGAACTTGATTACAGGCATGGATAATTTTTAGGCTTCTGTTTTCTTGGGTCAGGGCCTATCAGAGCCCTCAGTCCTTGAGGTAGGCTTTGTAGACTGCGCTTTGTACAATGAGATGGAGTTTGCTCAAATTCTACCTGGTGTAAATTTGAGGACACCAGACAAGCGCATGTCATTCAGCTTTGTATTCACACTTCAGATAAGCATATCCACATGGACAACATGGAAATAATTTTACTCGTGTGGAATCTACATTACTAGAAACTTCAGTTCTCTTCATTCCATAGCTGCCATTTGCTTGCTGTTTGCTTTGGTTGTTATATTTGATGTTTGTTTTCTCTGCTTTTTATGGCTAAAACAGGAGCTGCTTTTTTGTTGCTTTTTTTTTTTTTGGCTTGTTTGCTTATGGGCTTTTTGTAGGAATATTCTTTTGGCTAACATTATGACAATTCTATTTCCATGTTATTTTTCCCTGGACAATCATGTTTTATTATAATAACCAAATTACAACGGGAGCCAGTAGACAAGAGAGGTTAGGACACAAAAGTCAGAGATGGGAGCACATTATCCATTAACGGGGAGTTTCAGTTTCCCAGGGCGAATTATGAAAGTAATTATAGTGTCTGCTGAAAGGGTAATTGTAAAGACGTATTAAAATAACATGCTGAAAGTTTAGAGTCCAATGCTTGGGCATAGTAAATGATGTAAAATGATTAAATGATAGCTGCTTTTACAATTGCTGTTGATTTCCTTAGCTTTTCTTTCTGAGGAGAATTTTGAATCTGTTTTGAGATACTCTCTCAAAAGTTTCCTTTTGCATTTAGAGTATTTTCTTAGCAAGATTAGAAGGCAGATTCACATGAACTTTTCCTAAGCCTTTCTCTTGATGGTACATATAGCAAATATGTGTGTGGGTGTCATGAGAAAAGAACAACGACAAGACCAGTGAATTTGAAAATCAGCTGTCTGGGGAGGTAGCTCAGTTGATAGACTGCCTTCCTGGTAAGCAGGTCACCCTGATTCCAGCACCAAATGAACTGAATGTTTTGATGCTGTAATCTCTGTACTCAGAGGTAGAGGCAGGAAAATCTTTGCTCAGGGTCATTCTTAGGTACATAGCAAGTTAAAAGAGCCAGCCTGGGATAAAGAATGTATTCAGGAAAAAATATTATTTGAAAATGTTATCCCCATATAAGCAAACTTCTTAGAGAAATACATGCCTAGAGAACACCACAGGGAACCCAAGTCACAAATCCTATTTTAAAAAATCCCAGTGGGGGCTGGAGAGATGGCTCAGAGGTTAAGAGCCTGCTCTTCCAAAGGTCCTGAGTTCAATTCCCAGCAACCACATGGTGGCTCACAACCATCTGTAATGTGGTCTGGTGCCCTCTTCTGGCCTGAAGACAGAATATTGTATACATAATAAATAAATAAATATTTTAAAAAATCCCAATGGATGTTGCTGTGTAATTGTTAAAAACTGCTTAAATAATGGAACATTAAATACATTAATTAGATATTGTCATGTGGTGTAGGAGTTCCTTCTGTTTGTTTGTTGCTTTCATTGGTTCGTGAATAAAGAAACTACCTTGGCCTAGTTGATAGGGCAGAACTTAGGTAGGTGGGGAAGACAGAATTGAATACTGGGAGGAAGAAAGGTGGAGTAGGAGAAAGACCATGGATCCTCCACCTGAGACAGATACTGGTTATTATCTTTGTCGGTAAGCCACTGCCATGTGGCAATATACAGATTAATAGAAATGGGTTACTCTGTGACGTAAGAGTTAGTCAATAAGAAGTTAGAACTAATGGGCCAAGCAGTGTTTTAATTAACACAGTTTCTGTGTGGTTTTTTCGGGTATAAGCTAGCCAGGCAGCCAGGACAAACAAGCAGGCTATTTCCTCTGCAACAGTCATGTTTTTAAAATGTGATATTTCCATCTGATTTTTGCATTTGATGTATAAAATTTCTGAAAAGCAGGCAGTCATGTTTTTCTGGGATAGACATTGTTAGGGTAAATGATCATACTTGCTTTCACATTGACACATACCTCAGAAACAGAATATTAGATTCTCTAAACATACTTTAGAAGACACTGGAGACACACAAAAGAACCATGGTTGACTTCATTCTCTTTTAGGGGTCATTTCTATTATGCAGTAATTGGAATTTCAGGAGTGCTTCAATCCAACACTAGAAGTGTTATGAACTATTGAGTATATTCTACTTTTGAAATAGTCTAAACTGCACTTTCTTTTTAAAAAATTACAGAAAGTTTAATATAAAAATTCAATTACATTTATATGTAACAGTAATGAGCAATAGCAGTGTAAAATTCAAATTCATTAGATTTACAAAAGCAAGAAGAGAATCTAATCTCAGTCATGTCTACCAGTACATGTACATGATATATGTAAAACTCTGATAGAAGCTAACTACACTCTAAACAAGTGAAGCTGCACCCGATACAGTATTTTATGATTACTTAAAATTATAGACATGCATATCTGCACATACAGTCACGCGCACTTTAAATGAAATTTTGCAACTTGGGGTGAAAATGCTTCCCCCTGCTCGTATTGAACAGTACTCTAAACCTAGCCTAGAGGACATACAAGAGCCACATTCCTACTACAATCAAAGTTCTAACTGCCTTCTAAATAATTATCTATGCCCATGGATGAGTGTAACTCCCACAGCTCATCACCGCTCTTCAGAGAAGTGCCCCTCAGTAGACTGAAATCATTACAGAAATCCACAACTTGCCAAAATGGCCAGAACAACTGCCTGGTATACCTATCCCAAATTGATACACCTATAATACAACCTGTGCATCCAAGGTTCAGCGAGCATCACAGAAGAGGGAACAGAAAGTCTGTGAGAGGAAGAGAACCAGGTTGTTTACCGACAGACAATGTATTATATGTATGACATGGATTGGCACTCATGAAATGTTAACACTGTGATCACCTGAACAAGACCTGAAAAATAACACCACCAATCGACTTTTAAGTATAGATGGAGGAAATCTCACAAGGCCCTAAACCTGAATACATGGCTTTCGGGGAAGACTAAGTCATCTGTAGAAAGGAGTGCCCTCATATGTTATCCAATCCCAAGAACTCAGATATACACATATCTATATCACAGTAACAAAGAATAATAGATAATGGTTTTGAGAAGAATTTGGAGACAAGGGAGGAGAAAGAGAGAGCGGAACAGATGTAAACTGATCTCTCTTCATGTCAATATTTTTATTTTACCCTTTTATATTTCATTCATAAAATTAAAAGAACCTTCTACTTACATTATGGAATCTATTTTAATTGCATCTGCTGAAATCGAGGAATGCTTTGCATATGAAGTTTCTTTATGAATCCATCATACAAAACTGTTATAGTTCTGCTTTCACAATAAGCACACGAATAAAGTTTCAAGATTCTAGGATACTGTACCTGCTACTATCCCAATGAGTGGGATGAGAACTGCGAACACAAGAAGGTAGAGAGCAACTAGGGCAGTTTTGAAGGACTTCAGCTTCTCCTGAGGGGAAGAGCCATTTTTAGGATCTAAAACAGAGCAAAAGAAAACAGAGCAAAACCCCAAACTATTATTAAAAAACAAAAAATAAAACAAAACAAAAAAAAACTTAATTAAAGTCTTGGTAACTGGTGCTGGGAATAAGGTTTAACAGATGAAGAGCTTGTTGTACAAGTAAGAGATCATGACTGTATATGATCTCCTATTTGTACATCTCACATGGTTGAACTATATCACATGATTGAACTATAACACACAATTATTTTAAATGGGAAAAAAGTGAGTCACATTTTGACAAAAGTTCAGAATGCATCAATAAAGCCCATTCTCTGGATCTATGAGAATGTCATACCTATACTTATCTCTTTGACATACTTTCACATAGGACAGGAATTTTTATAAAGGGATATGGATTGCAGTGGACTATGCTGATACTGAGGGAAAATGGTAAATTGTTTCCATATTTATTGTGTAGGGAGTATTTATGTGTGTTCATGTATTGTGTGACTACCTGTGTACAGCTGGATTTCTGTGGAAGCTCATGGTCAGTGTTTAGATGTCCTCCTCTATTGTTCTTCACTCTTCCCTTTTGAGAGAGGGTCTCTCATGGAACCTATATTTTCTTGGTTTCACTATACTGGTGATCAGGGAGCTTCGGGGATCTGCCTGTATTTGTCTTCCCAGTGCTGTGTTCAGAAGAGTGCTCTGCCACCCTCTGCTTTCTACACAGGTTCTGAAGATCCAAATTCAAGTCTCTCTGCTTGCACAGCCAGCGCTTGACTGAATAAGCCACTTCCTAAGCATCTTCCTAAGAGGGTTCTGTATAGCCCAGACTAGCACCACAGTCACTCTGCAGCAGAAAATAGCCTTTAACTCACGATTTCCCTGCCTCTACCTCCTAAGTTCGGGAATTATAGATGTGCACCACTTTGTTCACCTCTGTTCAATTCCATTTTGTGAAACATGGAAAGGGAAAGAAATGAACATTTAAAAAGGTACAGTCAAGAAAAAAAAGTAAAGAATGGAAATGAAAAGAACAACCCATTATAAAAGCAAGTTGAAACTGTATTTCAGGCTGACTAAATGGGAATCACATTTGTGCACCTTGTGTGCGTCTGAAGCATAAGGAGGTCAGGGGTCAGTTCATCTGGAACTGGATTCGCAATGGTTATGAGATGCCACGTGCATGCTAGGCACCAAAGCCAGGTCCTTTGAATAAGCAAGTGCTCTTAGACATGGAACAATCACTGTCCCTTCCACTTTATTTTTGAGAGAAGTTCTCTCACTGAACCTGGAAATTACAGATTTAATTAGATGGACTGCCCCAGAAGCCACAGGAATTTTCCTGTTACTGCCTCTCCCACACAGGAATTACAGGTGTCAACTGCCACATGTGATTTGAATTTGCATTTGTAAACTCATGAGTTTTGCATGCTGTTTCCTTTACCTGAAACCTCTCTGTAATGCTTCTCTTTTCACCCATATCCTCAGATATGGGCATCAAGGATTAGTAGATGGATAAAACTTTCTGTTCTGTCACCTCAAGCCTGATCAGAAGCTGGTGAGCTTTGCTTCTTTTGTGTTCCTGTCCCAATCTGATTCATCAGTTGTAAGTGGAACTTTTATCCTCCCTAAAAGATATGCAGAAGTACTAGCTCTAAATAACTATGAAGACGAGTTTAATGAACTAGGGTCACTGCAGATGTAGCCAAGTGTAAATGATGTCTTGTGGTGTGATAACTATTCTGATGACTGGATCTTTACAAGAAGAGAAAAGAACATACACAGGAAAACGAACTCTCAGAAGCAAGAAGCAGAAGTGCAATGATGCACCTAAAAGCCGGGACTACCAAGAATTGCCAGAAACCACTAGAAAGAGACATGGCCTTTAAATGACCTTTGTTCATTTGGATACCTTGATTTAAGACTTCTGGGACAGAGAACTGTGACAAAACAAACAAACAAATCTGAACTGATTTAAGCCACTCAACCCAGGACCTGTGCCACTGTCATTTTCTACTTACTGGGAGGAAGCAATGTTGTCATTGAGCGAGCATCAAACTTCACAGATTCTGAGTAGCTATCAGCATCCTCTGGTTCATCAGGGAAGAGCCTCTGTTGCTCTATGATCTATTAAACACACACAGAATACACGAATCCCATATGAAATTGTTGAGGTTTCTCATGGTGTTTTAAGTTATTTATAATTAATATTTAATTTTAGCAAGCAAAAGTATAATTAAATACACATGCCACATAGTCTTTCTCTTGACTTTTCACTGAAGTATTAAAAAATCAAATTTATAGGGCTGTGTGGATAGTAGCCAATAAAGTGCCTGCTGATCAAGCATGAATACCTGAATTTGGATGCCTATCATCCCCCAAAAAGCTAGACATGGTACAGTCCTAGTGATCCGATCTGGAGACAGGAGGATCTCCAGCACTATGATGACCAGTCTGTGTAACCTGCTGATGAATCTCAGAGAGAGTAAGGGATCCTGTCACAAAATAGATGGTGCAAAGAAGTAGGAGACAATATCCAGTGTTGACCTTTGATTTCCACATACAGGTACACACACGTACAGGCTCACATGTTTAGCTTCACTACCTCCAGACATGCACTGACATGCACACAACACGCACTCACACATAAGTTCCAAACACATGAAAAACAGACGGAAGAGGTCCGATTCTTGAGGACTCGCTGTGCTGTTCTCTGTGGAAAGGCATCTGTGTTTACAGGCATGTGGTCTTTGCATGTGAAGAGGAGTAGACTTACTTTTCTAAGGACAAAAAGATTCAACTGGCAGAAAAATAACTAGCTAAAGAGAAACAAATGATTTCCCCTAGAACAAATAGCCTCGTGTTTTGGGACAAATATTTCCTGTGACTTTCTGGACTGATTCGTTACACACAGCTTAGTGAGCCAGACTTCCTTGCCAGGGCATCTGCTTATCTGTTTAGAAAGATAAAGTCAAGTAATTAGATTTAAATGCACAGGAAAAGGTAACTTTTCTTTCTTTCCCTTCTAACTGGCGCTCTCTCCCTCATCTCCTTCCTCTTGTTCTCCTTCTCTTTTCTTTCTCTCTCCTCTTTCTCCCCAACTCTTCTCTATTTCTTTATATGTTTACATTACACAACGTAAGTCTGCTCTTGTATCATTTTAATTCAATCACTATTCTACTGAGCAATATATACCTTTATTTCTAGTGGCAGTAGTCAGTTATCAAAGCCCTGAATGTTTTAATATGGAGCTAAATGGGCCACCATGACAGACTTCCTGATATGTGAGTGGAGAGGGTCAATAATTTGCAAGTCATAGTGAGAGGAGCAAAAGTCTGGCCTGGGATTGGACATTGAGGTGACACTTATGACAGCATTGCACTGCACATTCAAAAGATAGCAAAAAGAATCCTGAAAGTTTTCACTAAAAGGAAATATTTAACATACAAATTACAACATAGTACTCACTAAGATGTACACTTTTATATTTACATTTATAAATTTAATTGTGACCAAGATTAGCTCAGTGGTGAAACACTTACCAAGCACGTAACAGGTCTCATTCTTACTTCCAATTATACAAAATATCTTAATTGGGTTTTCTATTGCTGCAATAAAACACCATGACCAAAAGAAAGTTGGAGAGGAAAGGGTTTATTTGGTTTATACTTTCATATTGCTGTTCATTTGCCAAAGAAAGTCAAGACAGAAGCTCAGACAGGGCAGGAACTTCGAGACAAGAACAGATACAGAGGCCAGGTGGTAAAGAATTGGGTGGAAAAGTGTTTGCACACTGTTACTGGAATCATTTTGTTACTCGCTGTCACTGGTTCTTCTCCAAATGAGTAAAGAAGGCTCTAGCAAGCCTCTTGAGATATCCTGAATTCATTTTCCCCTCAATGCAACGGAAACATTGCAGGCCATTCACTCTATTGTCTATGGAGGAATGTTTATGAACAAAGATGAAGACACATGTCCCTGAAACAAACTTCTAGAATGTAAGCTAGCAGATCCGTGTCCAGTTTTGTTCAACATTGTATTGCCAGAGCTTAAGGCAACCTGGAACTTCGAATATCCTTTATAAGTGTTGAGTGGATAACTGTGTTAGACTTTCTAAGACTTAATCTCATGTATTTGTCTTTGCTTGCCAAGTGAGGTGGACATTTAGAAAACCAGGGAACTGCAGGGATGAGTTCTTTGGCAAACGGAAATTCTTCACAATTTTTGTTTGTGATCCAGATTCTGTGGGGTTTTTACTTTAATTCTAGGGTCCCCCAGTACCATCCTTGACCCTGTACTAATGTAACAGTCTCCACAAGAACTTAGTATTTCAATTCTCTTTTTATTTTTTAGTATTCATTCTCTTATAGGAAATATCTTGTCACGCCTTGAAAATTCATATCCAAATTGACAATCTTAGGCAGGCTTATCTTCTAGTTTAGGCAGCCTGAGCTTGCATCAAAACCAAGGTGTATATTTCCTAGCTTTGTCTCAGCCTCTCCACAAGCTAGAACACTAATATGAGGAAGATGAAGCCAGACTGAAATGCTTTGGATAAAATTGTACTAGAGTAATTTTCCTTTTTATGTATATATATTTTGCTGTCTTTTGGATCCAGAAGTAGACTTGCCTCTTAGGGCTTAGGAACACAAACTGCCTCTGTCCTGGTCCTTGTCTGCAATCCTTTGATTCTTGTGAGTCACAACAGGCCACTGGTTTCATCCACATCCTACTGACATTTGCAGGGACATGTTACTAGCTTTAGGCCAGGGTGATGTAGGTATGGGAGATTAGTTTGGTAGGATGTTTATCTAAGCTAGGTTTTAACCTCTAACCATCAATAATAGTTTTTAAATCACCAAATCTCGGATTCTCTTGCAGTGTTATTCCCAGCTGCTGAAGTTTCTTGTAGGAGATATAGGAACAATGTCTATTCCCTCCTTTTAGATCCTAGTGATAAATGACAGTATGATTCCAGAACATCACAGTTCACACTGGGAAACTGAAGTAATAAGGGTGGCGGGGCTGCGTCCCCAACACCCCAGCCGCCTGCTCGGCTAGCTTATGCCCGAAAAAATTACACGGAAACTGTATTCATTTAATCACTGCTTGGCCCATTCTCTTCTAGGCTAATTCTCACATATTAATTTAGCCCATTTCTAATCATCTGTGTGTAGCACCCCAAGGTGCGCTTACCGGGGAGATTCTAGCCTATGTCCATCCTGGGTCGGAGCTTCATGCTGGGAGCGGGGCATGGCATCTTTCTCAGGCGTCTGCTCCCGAGAGGACAGCAGTCGAGTCTGAGCTCACTTCCTCTTCCTCCCAGCGTTCTGTTCTGTTTACTCCTCCCACCTATCCTCTAACCAATAAAATGGGCCAGGGCAGTTCCTTTATTAGCCAATGACCTTCCTCCATCAGGAAACAATGAGTTTACTGGGCTTACTTAAAGTGCATGACTGATGGGTTTTTATAGAAACATGGCGGACTTTAGTGCAGCTCCTCTGGCAAGTCTATGGATAATTTCTTTCACGTCTTTGCATAGATGAAGCCTCCTTTCCATACTAATTATGAGCCTACATGTAGCCCTCAGACCATTCCTGAGTTCATAACTCTACTTGTATAGCCACATGCAAATAGCTCGAAGAGTGGCCAGATACTCTGGTAACTGTCCAGTGAGCCTTCCCTCTCCCTCATTCACACTTTGACGAGAGGATGTCAAACCGTCCACAGGCTCAGTGGTGACAGACGCTAACAGGTAGGCGCAGATGATCTCAAAGATGGTAGCAGTGTGGCTGGGAAGCTAGCAACTTCTAACACTCCCAATCCTCATCTGTGTATTTTTTCAAACACAGTATTTTCCTCGACACCCACAGTTCTATGAGGATTATGAACATCGACTCTGAACGTAGATGTAGCCATTTCATCACTGTGGGCAACATCTGCTCTCAGCAATCTACTGCTGGGATGCCTTTAATAAACATTCGTATTCGTGACAAAAACATCTTCATGAACAACTGCAGCAATAAAAATTCCTCACATGTTGTGCGATATCTATCAATTTACTCCCTATAGTTTTAGCCCTTTAAAGTATGTTGGAGGGAAGAGAAACAGGCATATAGAGACAGCTTCATTTGAAAAAAAAAAAAACTGAGAAACAAAGTTGCAAACAAGCTTGATTAGTGGACAAGTAAGCAAAAACGATCCTGTACTTTCAGATACAGACAAACCTTTGGTTATTTTCTGTATGATTTTGCTTTGAGACAGTGTGTTACGAGGTCAGCCTGTCTAACCTTAACACACACTCTTCCTCAGACACCTAAACGCTGTGATTACAGGTGTGCTATTATGCCTTCCCCCATACCTGCACAGTGAGTGTGCCAGACCCAGCTCTTGTCCTTTTGTCTCTCCCTATTTGCTCCCCTGATGACCTCAGTGCTTGCATTTCAGATGCAAGGATCTGTGTTTGATCCCCAGAGCCATAAAATGAAGATAAAGATAAAGCAAAACAAAATGAAAACTTACATACATAAATAAAAAAAAAATATTTTCCAGAATGAGTGGGCTTCCTAGATCGGCTTGTACCTCAAGGAAAGTTCATATTTCTTTAATGCGAAATTTAAAATTTTTGCTTTTTTTCCCCTGGAAAATGTTTCTGGCTTGCTTGAAGTTAGTTCCCTAACGCAAAAGGTATCACCAGTGCATCCCATCTCGTCCCAAAGGAATTTATTATTAAATTTATTGAATTATTTCAACTTTCTTCTGATTATAACTATGAAAATTTTGTAAATGTTAGAGCACATACCCAGGTCGAGTCCTTCCTTGTCAGCATTGTCATGCGATGCTAAATGCACTTTCCAAACACCAAACAACTTCACATCCAATGGCTTTTCCCGCCACACCCAGCTGCACTGATAAAGGATGGGGGAATTCTTTGAGCTTGTACAATCTACGCACAGAGTGTTCTCATGAGAAGCAAAACACTTCTCTACCATGTCAGCTTTTTATAAAGGGTCAAAAGTTCATGGAAGTAGCAACAGGAAAGCCATAGGAAAGAACTCTGTGGTTCACACGAACCACAGTCTTCATTTTTGCTTTCCAGTTTATCACTAAAACAATGAGGGCCATGGAAGCCTGAGGCAGAAGTCAACTTCTACCATCCTGTCATTTTTATACAGTAAAATGCCATCAGTCGTCACAGGTAACTTTAGTCTTTGAACACATGTCTGGATTTACACAGTGAGCACTGTAGTGTGCATACTGATGGGTGTAACACATTCCCCTTAAAAATCATGTTTTCCTCCTTCTTTGATTTTCTTTTTTAAATTTAAAATAATGAACTACATGATATTTAACCAAACATGAGAATGTATAGATAGTTTCTTATACCACCCCTCCTTTTCTGGAGCACATGATTTTTCTAATATATACTTTGATGTCATAGCTATTGTGGTCAGTTAGATTTATTCTTTTGATATTCTTTTGTTGAACCGCTAGACTAAGTGAAAACTACTGCGAATTTCCTGGTATCTACTATTGTTTGGAAAGATGGTAGAATACCATATATGTTTGAGCAGTATGTAAATGAGGAGATTATAAATTGAATTCATCACCATAGACTTGCTCAGATATTAACAAGAGTGGTGATATTTTTAAGACATCTTTGTTTTCATGTTTATAACTATTGTAGAAGAGATATTTTCACTCAATCATTTCTTAATTACTGTACCCCTTAGGTATTGTCTGTTCATATCCATTGCTTGAACAATACAGGGACACTTTCTTAAACCCATATGTAACTAAGTAAGGGATTAGTGTATGTCATCTATTTACTATTTGTTTTTGTTGCTGTTGTTATCGTGCTAGCACTGGACTTGCGAACAAATGTGTGCTCATCAAAGGGTGTCACAGGTGAACTATACCCCCAACACTCTCTTACTTTTAATTTTGAGACAGGATCTCACTAAATTGCTCAGGCTGGCCTTGAACTCACACTGTAGCTCAAGCATGCCTAGAGCTTGATGTCTGACTGCCTTGGCATTCTAAGTAACTAGATCACAGACTTGTGACCATGCTTACTGCCACTCTCTTTTCATATTTACTATACATCATTTTTTCTAAGACAAATCTCTACATATATTTGCTGTGATCTTCTTACAAGCAAAATTTTTAACATTGGGGCAAATTGCTTCAGTGTCATTGACCTTAATCTTTTAAAATAATAACCTTGTTTTTATAAATAAGTAGTTGACAATTTGCATCTTTTTTTTTTTTTTTTTTTTTTGGTTTTTCGAGACAGGGTTTCTCTGTGGTTTTGGAGCCTGTCCTGGAACTAGCTCTTGTAGACCAGGCTGGTCTCAAACTCACAGAGATCTGCCTGCCTCTGCCTCCCAAAATTTAAAATCAGTATATTTGGGCAAGCATTGTTTCCATGCTGAAGAGATGAGTGTATAAAAATTTCTGTTAGCAACTGAACCATATATGTGCCTGATGGTCATGATAATTATCCTTTGAAATAGAAAGAGCATCAACATTTGAATCTAATAGCAGAAAGTGACTAAAAACATGTGATGAAGATACATTTTATAAAATTCTCAAAAAATAAAAACAGAAAGATAAAAAATAAAGCATTAACAAGCATGCTAAATGGAAAATGCCATATTTTAGGTAAGTGATATTTAAGAAATCAAGCACATATTTTAACAATTTTGAATTATAAAAATATATTTTTATAATATTATATATATGTAAAGGAATACTACAAAGGCAAAAATCATTTTAAGCTTGCCTGGTATGCAGAATAATATGCCAATATATGACTCAGCATTGCTTTACAATTCTATATTACCATATTAGACTTACTTATTTCACCTTCAAGGCAGCTCTGTGAACTATAGAATCAGATCTTCTCTATTTTGCACCTTAGGACCGTAACACCTAAATGGTGTAGGTACTTACTCAGTGTTATATAGTTGGAAGTGAAGTGGTGGACTTGAAAACAAGCAGATAGTGTACTTATACAATGTGAGCTCTCAGCTACTACCCTAAACATTCATCATTTCAGCTCGGTGACTATTCTGCCCCAGTTCCACATGGCCAGTGATAACACCAGCCCACTTTTATGCTGTGTCTTACTCATCAATCAATATCACTCTAAATTGTAACATCTCCATGAATTTATTTCTTATAGTTCTTTCTCCTTTTAAAGTAAGAGCCCCTCCTCTTCATACAGTAGTTACCTATATCAATTTTATTCTATGTAGTATGCTCATGTCATATTAATTGTATTTTATTCTTTGTATCCCTTCCCCATATGCAATTCAAAAACTATCTACAGAAGAGACTCAGACGATATCACTCTATGAACAAGTCAAGATTAATACAATCATCTGGTTAAAACCACACATGTCACATGAAGAGAAAGGAACAAACTAATTTATTAAAATACTTTGAATAAAGCCAACATTTTAGCAAAACACACAGAGTTACTTGCTAAGATGACTATAAAGTAGTTTGTTTCAGGCATATTTATTGTGTTTTCATTAATGAAAACCTTGGCAGGAATTTTTACTATTATCTTACCTGTTGAACAACAAAACCAAACTATTAGTGATAGAAGAAGAGTTCTGCTAGAAATTATTGATCAGCACTCTCTCTTTCTTTTACCATCTCTCTTTCTCTCTCCCCTCACATACTCACATGTATGCAGACTAAACTCACACCATCAATAGAAGTAATTTCGGAAAAAATAAATTAAAATATACCTCTTTTGTCATTGCTGGAAAAGAAGACCGCAGTGATTTATCTGCTTCCCTCTCTTTACAATTGAAACCTAAAATTTTTATCACATAGTATTTCAGCATCTGGCCCACAAGGAAAGGAAATGACACAGTTGTGTGTTGAAAATCTTTCTTTGAAATGTGTTTCAATAGCCGTCTCATCCATGCACAAGTTTGCAAAATCTAAATTTGTCAGATAACTCATTCCCCTTTCCTCACAGGATATTGTAAAAAGAAAAGGGGAAGTTAAAGCAAAGGAAAAGCAAGAATTTTGGAGCAGAGTTCAAAATTAACCCCATGCCAGTCACCCTGGTGCAGAAGTTATGTATGACCTCTCCCGCAGCCGTTATTTCCCACCGCATCTTCTTGCAGTCATACAGTGCTGAGAGAAAAAACCCTGTTTGTTTGTTTTTTCTCTTTGCCATTCTTTCCCCCCGGTCTTTTTAGAAAAGAGTAAAGTAAAAGCATAAAACAAAACATAAGGAAAGTCATTGGCACTTAACAATGGAAAGCAACAGCGCTGCTGCTCACTCCAGCTCTCTCTGTAGTGGTGGTAGCAGTATCGCTTTCTTTATTATCTATGAGCATATCGGACTAAAGCAAGCTGAAGCATCAGCTTAATGGGAGGGAAAACCCTTCACCTTTCTAACACGTGGTCAGAAGTTTGTACGTTCTGTTTTGTTCATTCACTCACATTCCACAAATTCAAATATGACACAATTAAAAATTCAATATTGCATTTTTAAGCTTTTCTAGTTATTATTTCTGAACGGAGACACATAGATTATGTTCCACAAGCAATGGTTGGTGCTCCAAACAGAAGGAATCTTACTTTTCTTTTTAAAATAAAATTTTCTTCTTTCATACACTACATCTCTGCAGCAGCCTCCCACCCTCCGCACTTGCCAGCACCCCCCAGCACCCCCCAGTGCCTATATCCCCTCCATATCTACTGTTCGTCCCTTCCCTTTCCTAAAAGAGGAGGCCTCTTGGGGTTATCAACTGAATATGACATAACAAGTTACATTACGACTAGGCATATACCTTCATATCAAGTCTGGGTGAGGCAATCCATAGAAGGCAAAGGGTCCCAAAAGAAGGTGAAAAGTCAGAGATACCCAGCTCCCACTCTTAGGCGTCCCACAAAGCACCAAGCCAACAACTGTAATATATGATGAGTATCTAGCCTAGGTCCATGTGGGCTCCCCAAGCTGCCATTTCTAACTCTGTGAGCCCCTATGAGCCCTGCTTAGTTGATTCAGTACACCATCGCCATGAGAGGCTCCTGGCAGCTGATAGAGCACTTGCTGAAACCCAGAGTCAAACATTAAACAGAGAGAGATTTCAAATTGGAGATTTCCATAGAGTTCCTCCCCTTGGAGCTTGAAACCTCAGGGAAAAGGGGGAGGAATAATTGTAGGAATCATATTTCTTAATCCACAATGGATCAAATCAGTAAGCCCAAAGGTACCTGCAATCAGTTGACAATGTGTGGTAGAAACAAGACAAAAGCATTTGAGAAAACACGAATGACAGTGTAATAGTCCTAGTGTTTATGATATCAGTATGGCGAACCCATTCTAAAGGTAATTAATAATATACTAAGAGTGGGCAGGTGGTAGAGCATTTGTGTAGCATTAGCCAAGTTGCCTTG
Organism: Microtus oregoni; assembly: GCF_018167655.1. Classification (NCBI taxonomy): domain Eukaryota; kingdom Metazoa; phylum Chordata; class Mammalia; order Rodentia; family Cricetidae; genus Microtus; species Microtus oregoni. The sequence goes on along the minus strand of NW_024544709.1, from coordinate 1,867,775 downwards.
GCTCAATCCCTAGCATCACATCTTTTTTAATTAAAAGAAAAATAGCAAAAAAAATATTTAAATGGGGGCATATAACTTCTAGCCATGATGTTTTAAACAAAAAAGTAGAATTATAAATCCACCCACACTGAACTAGCCCCAAGGCTATTGGGCTATTTCATAGCCACACGGCAGAAGTTTCTCATAAAAGTTGAAAGAAAGAGGAACCGTGAATGGACACAAGATCTCATTCATTTTCCTTTATTATTATTTGTGAATAAATACAATTATAGGGCATGGGGCCTGCGATATCAGGAGTATAAGAATCACATCCTACCCAGGCATAGCAATGCAGGCCTTTGAACCTAGCATTCAGGAGACCAAGTAAGGGGATATGGAGTTTGAGGTCCCCTAGGCATCTAATGAGATCTCATCTCAGGAAGAAAAAAAAAAGATTTTCTATATTGTCAAATGGAGATAACCGGTTAATATTATAAGATCTTTAACATCACACTCAAGGAGTCACCAATTATGACACTGACTTTCCGACTTTCTTTTTTTGAGAACTTTAGACTAGAGCCAGTTGCATGTCTAACCTCTCTGCAACAGCGTGATATATTTAGTTGTACTTCACAATGCTAACCACTTCCCGTCTTCATTGTTTCCTCATTTTCTGGCTAATCTAATTGTTCATGTAAAAAAAAATCCTATTTCTTCTACCTACAAAAATATTAATTATCCACACATTTTGTTTGCATATAAATATGCTTATCTATAATTCTATAATGTGTTGTATTATCTATTAGGTATTGTATAATGTGGTACTATCTCTAACTCTTTACCAGGAAATCAGGGAGAAAAGACTAAACCCAGATCAAGGGCTAATTGAAATTGGGGAAGAATGAGGAATGTCTAAGGACCTGGAGCTTTATTGTCTTATTTACTTACAGTCTCTCTGCCAGGCCTGGTTAGGAAAGTGTGGTGGGCCAAAGAGAAGATTCAGAGGATAAGGGTGCTTGCTCCCACACTTGACCACCTAAGTTTGACTCCCAGGATCCACATGGTGAAAGGAGAGAACTGATTCTTTCAAACTGCCCTCTGACCTCCACATGTGTACTGTGAAGTGTCATCTTACCCATCTCCTCAAAACTTAAATGTTCTTTAGAAAGGAAGTATGACTTTAAGACATACTTAAGTAAAATTTCATTGTCCTTGAACTGTGAGTTACCGCAATTGGTAGTCTAATATACTGATTTTAGACTGTGTCAAAATACATTTTTTCTTAATCGTGGGTTAGCGTGTGTACCATAGAAGGGTGTGTGCAGTCCTCATCAGAAGCATTGCATGGAAAAATCGATCACAAACTTAGGCATATTTTAGGGCTTTTGGGTGGTCACCTATTATCAGTCTCGTGACGCATGGATGGATCAAGTCACTTTATCTCTTCTATCTTTAAACATGTATCTACAGTGAAGACTGCCGAAGATTTGCCTAGCATTCAGTAAAAGTTCATCATCAATTGGGGAACTGGACTGGAAAAGCTGAGTTGAATGCTTTAGGGTTCATTGCATCAAAAGCTTAACTGAAGACCTAACATTTTATATTCTCTAAGAGTTACTTATATGTTTAAATTTGCAACTGGTCATTAGTTGTAAGAAATAAAATATGACATACAGAGTCTGGAGACAAGGCTTAGGAATTAGCAGAATATACTGCTTTTCCAGCGGATCCAAGTTTAATTCTAAGCACCCATGTCAAGTGGCACACAGCCGTGTGCAATTTCAGATCATGGCATCTAACGCTTTCTTCTGCATTCACAGATACTGCACTCACATGCACAAATCCACACATGCACACACACACACACAGAGTCTCACACACACATATAATAAAAATAATAATAAATGTATGTTTTGACATAAGTATGTGATTTTTCTACTAATATTTGTGTGTTCTGAAATCAAGCAAATGAGTTCTGACTTACATACAGAGTTTGAAAATGCCGGAGTGGGTATATATATATATATATATATATATATATTAAAGTGAATATTATGACTACATAAAACTATCAAAACAATGCAAAATGTTGGCAAATACAGAGAAGCTGAGCAGAAATTGGTTTACCTCAGGCAGAATCCACCAGAGGCTCAAACTTGTAGGAATATAACATAGAAACTGTTTTTTAAAAAAGAAACCATGGGCTCCTCACTTGAGCCCCAAAGCCCACATTTTGCATTTGTTTCCTCTAGATGTTTTACTGTGAGATTTTACAAAGTTCTGTTTCAGACCAGAGAAGGAACACAAATCTGAATTTATATTGGCTTCCAGGAGCAGTACCAATCATAACTACATTTATGACAAAGAACAAATACCCACAGAACTGTCACAGGACAGATCACACCTCACATTCTGGCAAGCATCATCAAAGGCACATATCAAATGCAAAACACTCTACTGGAGTAGGAGTAATCATCTTAGGGAAACCAGTGGTCTAGCTTCAGGAACCAAGCACATCTAAGAGCCAACTTTCTGAGTTAGAGAAGAGATGAGGATCATCTACTCCCTACCTTGACCAGGACCCCTTTTCCAAAGACAAACTTGGGACCACTGGATTCTTTTGTTTTTTCTTATTGGGATCCATTGGGTGCATATGTCTCTGAATTAAAATATTCTATTATTTGCCCCTTTAGTTGATAGATTATTAGGGTGGTGTGATGGTTAATCTTCACTGTCAACTTAAAATGCATCTGAGATGCCTGTGAGAGTGTTTCCAGAGAGATTTCAGTAAGAAGGGAGGAGCCATTCTGACTGCTGTGAGCCACCATTTGATGAGCCAGATTGGGCTTCAGGGCTGACTCAAAAGGATGCCTGCTAGCTGCTAGCAGTTCTCTCTTTCTTAGCGCCTAAATTCTCAATGTAATCAGATGTTGCATGCTCCCATTGCCACATCTTCATCCTCATGTGGTTTCTTCTTAAACCACAGCACAAATGAAACCTTCCTTGCTTTTGACCAGCTATTTTATCACATAAATAACAAACATCACCAATACAAAGAGTAACTAACTTTGGGTTTCTGGTGAATCCTAGCCGGTTGATGCTGATGGACTCAGCATTTGTATTATAACAAGTACACTTAAATATTAATTTTGAAAAATAACAGAAAGCTAAAATAAGCAAAATGAAGTAGTCTAGAACTTGTGGCTCTTTGGAGCTCCCAAACATTCATGGTTTTACCTAAAAACAAACAAACAAAAAAACAAAACCATGACTGTGTGCATGAGGGGTTCTCAGGAGAGATGGCTCAGTGGTTAAGAGCATGGGCTATCGCCAGGGTCAATTTTCAGTTTCTTTATGGTTGCTTTACTACCCTCTGAAACTCCAGTTTCAGTGGCTCCAACATCCTCTTCTGGCCTCTTCAAGATCAGAATTACAACTGGTTCATAGACACACATGTGTGTTTTTGTATACATATGCATCTCTAAATGTAATCTACCAAGCCTATGTAATATCATTTGTATGTACATATTTTTATGTATATTAGTTTTTAAATGGAAGTATATAGGGAAAGTCAAAACCAAAAGAAAAGGCAAATCGAGAGTATACTAGAGGGGGTTTTTGCTTCTGAAGGTTTTTTCTGTAGGGAACATTAAGCAAAGACCAACACGTCACTAAAGCAACCTCACATAAGTGTATGTATGCTAAACAACGCAGGCCACAGAGTTCTTCAACAATTAAGGAAGTATAAAATAAGCATTTACAAAAGAATAGTGGCATATTTCCTTGCAAGGTCAGCTATCTACAGCAACCAACATCCCGGTTCCCCCTTTCCTTAAGATTACACTTTACTAAAAAGAACCAGAAATGTAAGAAAAAAATGTGGATATGAATCTATTTGGGGGTACTATTTTAGATGTATGAATACACATTGTACTGAATTTAGGCAAGTATGATTTCAGAATCCTAAGGAGGGCAGGATTCAGCTTAAGTACGTTTAAGAGCTGTGAAAAAGTCCACTAAGTAAAAATCTAAGAAACAGCAAGCAAATGCATGCCCAGAAATGCTGAAATTTTGAGATGTCAACCTAGGGATTTCACAAACAGACATCTGTAGGGATGGATCTAAGGACCAGAGTTGGATACCCAGCACTAGCTTTAAGGCTGATCACAACAGTGCAAGCCTTCAACTCACATGCTAAAAACCAGAGGCAGATGAGTCCCTGGGGCTCACCGTGCAGCCAGTCTAGCCCACTGGGATAAATTGGTGAGATTACCTGTCCTCCAAACATAATAGCAGCAACAAAATATGGAGGGTGATTAAGGAAGATACTGATACAGACCTCAAGTTTCCATAAAGATGTACACTCATACGTGTGCACGCATGTGAACATACATAGCCAGTCATAAGCACACACAAACACACACATACACACATACACACACACAGAGATAGACAGAGAGACAGAGATAGAGACAGAAACAGAGAGACAGAGAAAGAATGGGCAAGCTATATCCGGGATGAGTGGATGGGAGTGAATTAGAAACTATTTATTTTATAAACATTACATGCCTTCCATTTTATTTGTCTCTATTTTAAAATTAGAAAATTTGACAACAAGTTCATGTATTATCTAGGGTTGCCTGGTCGATAACAGAACATGCTATCAGAATGTATGTTCTTTGAAGTTTTCCCCAGTGAATCACCAGGGTCCCTTAGACCGTCCATAATCACACACAATGGCATATTCTATGCATCTTCTCTCACCTTAATTTCTCCAGACATTATTGCTCATTATTCTTAGTAGGATCTTGAAAGCTGCATTCCTTTTCTTGTGCTTGGATCGGCCTACAGTTGAACAATAAAGGTTGGCTTTTCATGTTCCTCGCATCTCTTAGCATGATTCACTAGCAAATTTAAAAGAGGACTCCTGGGAAGGGGATGAGAATCGAAGAACCTCTTGCATGGCACCCAAGCCCCTGAACTAACAATACCAAACCTCTGCTTGACTTCCAGCTGACTAAGGCTCTGCTTCTGGGAAAATATTGTGCTCTTCTGACTTTTTCCCTAGGAAACTAAGGTACGTCATCCAGGTTCTTTTTTTTCTAGCTCACACCTGATAGTAGACCATGGTATTTCTTTCGTCTTTTCTTTTTTCTTTTCCTACAGTATTTGCTAAAAGCAACATAAAATTTTGAGTCTTCTGTTTGTGCCTTTTATGTATTTGTAAAACAGGCTAGCAAACATTGGCAAGTACCTAATTGTTAAATGACTAAATGGGATAAAATCAATTAAAGAGAGGATAAATATTATATAAATGTTATGTTTATATCTTATAGGGTAAGTAGTGGAATCATAGTTTATTCGCACAGTTTTGGTTAATGTGGACTTGAGAAAACACACATTCAAGATCAGATAAGTTGTATTTTTATTTTTAAGTAATTTCTGAAGGATGTGAAAGCCCATTTTGTTCAAGAGTAGTGTTCGGGAAGGATGTTGCTTCATGTTCTCAGTGAAAACAGAACTTTTCTCCTTTGTTACTTCAGATGCTTTCTCTACCTTGTGTCAGCCTTCTGCTTTGCCCCAGAAGGCTGACTCATTACTCAGAGTCAAGTGGCTGCCTGACCTCCAGCTGCTGACTGCACTGTGTCAAGGGGAAGCCAAACAGCAGATTTCCAGAAGGAAGAAGAGTTCATCTCCATATGAACTTCCACATAAAGTACCCCAAAATGAAATAGATAAGCATAGTCATAGAATTCTTATGGAGTTTTAAGTAATTACTTGACTGTATAAGCAAGCAAACAAAATATGTCTAGGTCTGTTTTGTAAGATTTTGATAATAATATCTCTTATATTTACACAGTCTTTAACACTTGCTATTGTTTTGAGGATCCAGAATATTTTAGTTCTAGAGTTCACAGGTTCAGGCACCACTATATCTCAAGGGATGGAGAATTAAAAGAAAGTTCCAGAAAACTGGCAACAGGAGTTTTGGGAGGCAGAAAAGTATTGTCTGATAGCTCTCTCAGTTTGAAGATGTCCACATCCTAATTTGAAAAAAAAAAAGTACCCATTTCAGAGCAAACGAGAGACCACATTTGTATGCGGAATTACTTTTAGGTTGAAATCACTCAGGTGACATGACAAGATTATTCCGAATTACCTGAGTGAATCCAGTGGGATCACAGTTATAAAAGTAAAAATTGAAAACAAAGAAAGAGTAGGAGAATCAGAGGGAATATATTGTGAATGAATAGCTAGAGAGATGCAAAATCGTTGGCTTTGATGATGGAGAATGAAGGCTATTTGCTAAAATTGTGCCTGGGACCTAAAATGGGGAAGGGTAAGAATGGACATAGATATTATTTTTCTCTCAAGCATCCAGAAAGCAATGCAACCACATCAGCAACTTGATTTTTTATCTCTGGGAGACCTGTTTGGAACACGTAATCTATAAATTTATAGACGAGGAAATCCTTGCTTTTTAAGGCACTGTTTGTGTAGACATGTCACGGCAGCAGCAGAAGAGCAATAGAAAGTTTTACTAGTTTCCTTGAGTGTTGTAACAAAATAAAAGCCTGGGTGGTTTAAAAACAGAAGTTTGCACTTCACAGGTCTAGATGTAAAGGCAGATCAATGCCTCAAGAGGTTTGGTTTCAGCCAAAAGTCTCTGACTTTGGTTTTCCACCATTTTTTCTGTGCTTTCATATATTATTATTCTATGTCTGTGTGAATTTAGTGAATATTTATGTGAATATGTGCATGTGTGTGTTAACCAGATTTCCTCTGTTTTTAAGGACATTAGTCTGATAGGATAAGGGTCTATTTGGTTTAGCAGCTTCTTTAAAGGTAGGACCTGTCTCCATACCTGGGGTACATGGTAATAAGATAACTCTGACTATTTGTCCAGTAAGAATACATGCAAGTGGCTGGAGGGATAGCTCAATGTTTAAGGGAACTTTTTGTTTTTGCAGAGAATCTCGGTTTGGTTCCCAGCACCAACTTGGTGACTCACAGAAAAGGGAAATCTGATACCCTCTGCAGGATCCAGACAAACATGCTCATAAATTCACATGCAAGTAAAGACCTCAAACAAGTGAAATAAAAATAAATTTAAAAACATTAAGACATTCAGCCCTAAATTGGATGTCTTCACCATACCCTTCCCCTCAAGGTTCAGGCGTCTATGTGGAAAGGGATGTAGAAAAATTGAGTGAGCCAAAAGTGAAAAATGACTCCCAGAAAAAAAAAGGGATTTTTCCAGACACATTGTGTCTACTGCACATATGAACTTACAGAGAATGAGGCAGCATGCATAAGACACACACAGGTTCCAGCTGAAGAAAGGAAAGTGGTCACAAATCCTGCCATAGGTGAGAAGCTATTTGCAAATAGTAGCTGCTGGAGACGGAAAACTATTTTCTTTGATGGAATGACACTGAGTGTTGCATGAAGGCAACTTGGTCATTCCGGCTGCTTGGCAGCTCAGACCCGAAATAACCAACAGAAACTGTATTAATTAAATCACTGCTTGGCTAATCACAAGTGTATTGTTAGTTAGCTCTTACATCTAGCATTAACTCATTCCAGTACTTTACATTTTACCATGAGATTCATGGCCTACTGGCAAAGTTTCGGCATCTGTCTTCAGCGGGGCTCCAAGGCTTCTCCCTGACTCTGCCTTCTTTCTCCTAACATTCAGTTTATTTTTTTCCCACCTAGCTCTGTTCTACCCTATCATGTGCTCAAGACAGTTTCTTTATTAACCAGTGGTATTCACAGCATACAGAGGAGGATTCCACATTAATTGAATATATCAAGTACACTCCAAGGCCGGTCCCTTTCTTGGGAACTGTTGGACAACACACACTTAACCCCATGCTTTCATTGTGCCATTTTGCTTTGCTTTATTTTGTTTTTGTTCTATTTTTAAGAGAGATAAAGATATGAAGATGAGAGTGAAGGGAGGTGGGGGTAGATCTGGGAAGAGTTGTGGGGAAAGAATGTGAACAAAATACGTTGTATAAAATTCTCAAATATTATTTAAATATATTTTAAAATTAGCACTGACATTAGAATGTCAGAACACACATAATTTTGTGTGCTAAGTTTTAACTCCTTTCTATATCTCTGGATACTGTGAACCTATCCTGGGATTGTTTTCCCTAAGTACAAAGTCAAAATGAATAATGAAAAGGAGTATTTTTTTAATTGGCAGGATCCATATTGGTTTGCTGGGGTGCAGAGTGGCAGTCCTGCTTGTAGAGCCAAATGGAAGTACTGAAATACTTCCTCTAGGCAGACCCTAGGACAGAAGATGGTAATCACTCCATGCTGCTTCTACAGAAAGGTAAGTGACATAGGTACAAATGAAGGATTTCTGTCCGGAAGCTGTCAGCTGGATCCTTGTGGGGTGGGAGGTTGCCCTCTACTGGGCATGTTTATAGAAAATAAATATTTAGTGGTTTTGCCCAGTTAGAGTTTCATAAACAAAACATTCTATCAAACTCACCTCGGAAGAACAAAAAATAATAGTGTACCGTATGCAGCTTTCTTCCTAGAGAAGAAAGTCTTCAGCCACCATACACATGAATCAAGCATTCAACAGAGAGGGGAGTGATTCAAGGTTGAAAGAGAGAGTTGTACTTTTTTTTTTTTTTAAACAGAACTGATCTGGTCTGGGTCCACACTGAATTTTCCATATGTCAACAAAAGAACACATAGTGAATCTTCCTGGAAAGGCCTTACCATTCATACAAGAGTACACGGATTACCTCTGACTTCTTTCCAGCAGGTAAAGAGGAATTTTTATTGGACAACAAAACAAAACCCAACCTTTGGAGATGTAGGCTTGATTTTGTAGATTTCAGAGCTTCACATGATTCCACAGAAACAAACATATTGTGCAACAAAGACGTATAAGACCCTACTACTTCCCCTAAGGAGTGTACTGTATAGATGACTCAAATTTTAAAAGTTTCAGAAGTGGATGCATTTTATTTTATGGAATTATAATTGATTAAACCTGATAATGAGCTTTTCACCAGATAATACTTTCTTTTAGAAGAAGATTTTATATTAAAAAAAAGGTGGAGGTAGCAGGAAAGAAGTAACTGAGAAATAGATCGCCATGAATTTTTTGCTCTCCTAAATTTCTTGTTTTATTTTATTTTAATTTTTTGGTTGTGAGCCTAGCCTTTAATGGCTGAGCCATCTCTCCAGCCCTTACTTTTTTAATACTATTTCTTGGTCCAAATTTTCAAGCAGAATGAAGAATAAAGACACATATACTCCTAACACATATTAAATTAAAAATTTTATAACAATACATCATATTTATATGCCCTAATATATAACTCATATTTATTGCCATGCATTTTATAAACAGTGGACTCTTACATATTTAATTATTTATGTGTTCTGGAAAAGACCTCAGGGCCTTCTGCTTGCTAGCATGTGTAATACCACTAACCTAATGAATAATAAAAATGTGATACATTAATACAATGCAATAATATTCAGCTGTTAATAAAAAATGAAACCTGAAGGTGAATGGATGAAGCCAGAAATGATCACTTGACTGAGGTGACCCCAGACCCCATGGTACAAACATTGCACACTTTTCTTAAATGTAGATCTTAGATTTTAGGTTTTAGATGCTTGCGCTTCAGATTGAATAATCACTGAGCCTAGATAGCCAACAAGGGACCAAGGAGAAGGAAATGATTCTCCACAAAAGAGGAAATAGCTGATGTAAGAAGTGAAAGATACCAATTATCACCTTTTTAGCTTCCATCCAAGACTATCATATCTCTCTATATTTCTTTCTCTTATCTCTTTTCTTTTCTCCCTTTTCTGTTCTGCCTCTCCATCTCTTCTTCCTCTAATTTTCCCCTACTCTATCCCAATTTGGTATTTAAGACACAAAGTTTAATTGTTTAAACTTTTTCAATTCCATTTTTAAATGGCCTGTTATCTACCAAATCACGGAAGATACGACCACACAAAATTTTTTCAAAATAATTTGCCCTATTTACTCCTCTTCCCATATTTGTCATGGATACGAGATATACTTTGTCATCCTTAGAGGTCACCCATTTTCAAGTGTTCTTTCAACCTGAGAGATTTAGAGACAATCATTTTCATTGACTAAGTCCACAATTAAAAGTGTAGTTAGCACATCATTAAATAGGCTCTGGTGGTATAATGTCCTACAGCTCTCTTCAAGACAAGTTTTTCCTAAATGCATCTAAGAACAGTGAACATAGTGATGCGGATTAAAGAAAACAGTCACGTTGTGTAATTAGCCAAAGTGTAGGAGACCACACAAGGACAAAAAGTCAGTTGGATGTCTTGAATAATAAGAAAAAAAAATGTCTAGAATGAAAAAATAAAACAATAAGTAGCTCAAGATTGCATTTTTTAATAATATGAATGATGATAAGTTTTCTATTATTTACATATGAATATAAATTATATTAAGGATATATCTTTGCTATGCAAAAGCTTTTTGAAAATGCAAATGAGTTCATCTCCATCTGTTATAATGCTTGCAACAAATTTACATAGCATTTCACATGGCATTACCATAACCCGAGGGAGCAGTCTTCTATTCCTGTTTCTTCATTCTATGAAGAAGATTTTTTTGTATTTGTTCCTTTTATTTTTGTTTACTGAGGTAGAGACAGGCATATAAGGTAGCCCATCTTATGACTTAGAAGAAAAACACTATATTTCTTGTGAGTATATCTATAAGTCAAAGAAAGAGGAAAGAGAATTACCTTAAAACTGGTGCTGGGACATTATTAGATTTACATTTTGAAATAAATGTCTTGCATCCAAGTCATTTCCTCCATTCATACATAATGGAAAAGTGAATAATATAGAATGAGTAATGACAGAGTATAAATCAACTACTGAATAACTATTACGATAAAGAAACATAGTTTTATTATTTAAGAAACACATTATTATATCTTCAGTGTTGCCAAGGAACCAAACATTTTTATCATTAGTGATAAATTATTTATTATTAATATATTATTATTTTGTTCTGAAACAGGATTTCACTGTGTAGTACAGCCTAGCCAGGAAGTTATTATGGAGCCCAGGCTAACTTGGAATTATAATCTTCCTGCCTCAGTTTTCTGAGGACACAAGATTCTTACATTTAAAAATATGAGTGACACTAATGCCCATATGTTACAAGGGTGCTTAGGTCTTTTTTTTCAATCCAACATCTAGAATATGATATGTAACATTAGGTTTGAAAGTTACTTAGCCAAAGGGAAGTAGACCAAATTTCCGGGGAGAAAATGGGATCTTGGGGATGGGGTGGAATGGGGGTAAAGGGAGATGGGGAGAGAAAAGGTAGAAGGGAAGGAGGGGGGACCTGGGAAACAGGAGAATTGGGATAAAGGAAAGGTGGATAGGGGAGCACGGAACCACAATTCTTAGTTAAGGGAGCCAGTTTAGGGTGGGCAAGAGACTTGACACTAGAGGGGCTCCCTAGTGCCCAAGATGAGGTTCCCAGTTAGTTCCTTGGGCAGCTGAGGATTGGGAACCTGAAATGACCCTATCCTAGAGCAATACTGACGAATATCTTGCATATCATCATAGAATCTTCATCTGGTGATGGATAGAGTTAGAGACAGAGACCCACACAGGAGCACTGGACTGAGCTCCCAAGGTCCCAAGGAGGAGCAGAAGGAGGGAGAACATGAGCAAAGAATTCGGGACCACGAGGCGTACATCCACCCACTGAGACAGTGGAGCTGATCTACGGGGAGCTCACCAAGGCCAGCTGGACTGTGACCGAAAAAGCATGGGATAAAACCGGACTCTCTGAACATGGCGAACAATGAGGGCTGATGAGACACCAAGGACAATGGCAGGGGGTTTTGATCCTACTTAATGTGCTGGCTTTGTGGGAGCCTAGCCAGTTTGGATGTTCACCTTCCTAGATATGGACGGAGGGGGGAGGACCTAGGACTTGCCACAGGGCAGGGAACCCTGACTGCTCTGTAGACTGGAGAGGGAGGGGGGGAGAGGAGTGGGGGGGAGGGGGAGAAGGGTGGGAGGAGGGGGAGAAGGGTGGGAGGGGAGAAGGGTGGGAGGAGGGGATGGGAAATGGGAGGCTGGGAGGAGGTGGAAACTTGTTTTTTTGTTTATGTTTTTTTCTTCTGTTCGCAATAAAAAAAAATAAAAAAAAAATAAAAGTAAACAGAAAAAAAAAAAAACGAAAGTTACTTAGCCAAAGAGTATTATCGGTCAAGTGATAATTAAATTAAATATTAACTAAAATTCTTTTTGGATAGTGGCTTAAGCCAAATGTTAACTTCATATTTTTTCAAAATGTATAAAGGTATTTGATATCTACTGTACCTCCCATTAATTTGCTGCCTAATAACAAACTATAAATTAAATATTAAAATTAATAAAAAATAAATACAGCAAAAGAAGCTATGCATGGTAGTTCTTACCTTAAGTCTAGCATGGTGTGGTTGAAGCAGAATAACTTATGTGATCCCTATGCTACAAGTATTGCCTGCACAATATGATACTGTCACAAGATATCAAAGAAACAAATAAATGTGGGTGAGCAACCATGCAAAGTCAAAGAAAAAATTTAAAAATCTATCAGCCTTCATTAACATTCATATTATTTTTCCATATAAATAATCTCTTTAGAAATATTATACTGACTTATTGGTAAAATTTCTCCAGTGTTTGTACCGAGTTGTTGCTTTTAAAGATGGATAGAGGTGGGCAGTCCTTGGGCTTCCCACAGGTCAGGGAACCCTGATTGCTCTTCAAGCAGATGAGGGAGGGGGACTTGATCGGGGGAGGGGGAGGGAAATGGGAAGCGGTTGTGGGGACGAGGCAGAAATCCTTAATAAATAAATAAATTTAAATTAAAAAAAATAAAATGGCAAACTCAAAAAAAAATTAAGATTAAAAAAAATAGATTCAATAATCTGCCTTATAGTTTTTCAAATTCTACAAAATCTATCAAATCCATCTGCCAGATTTTATTCCATTGAGTATTTTCGGGGGTACTTCTTGGAAGTAGTGATTTTGGTTTTATAAAGAACAAGTAGAACATATCATTATACATTTTTCTCTGCTCTTATCCTTTCCTCTCCCCTCCCCTTCAACCCTCTCCCAAGATCCCCATGCTCCCAATTTACTCAGGAGATCTTGTCTTTTTCTACTTCCCATGTAGATTAGATATATGTATGTATCTCTTAGTGTCCTTATTGTTGTCTAAATTTGCTGGGATTTTGACTTGTAAGCTGGTTTTCTTTGCATTATGTTAAAAACCACTTAAGAGTGAGTACATGTGACACTTGCCTTTCTAGTCTGGGTTACCTCACTCAAAATGATGTTTTCTAGCTCCATCCATTTTCCTGCAAAATAAAAGATGTTGTTATTTTTTTCTGCTGTGTAGTACTCCATTGAGTAAATGTACCACATTTTCCTTATCCGTGCGTTAGTCAAGGAACATTTAGGTCAATCTTTGAAAGAGTTCCATGAAGGCTTCCTTTGGGCCCTGTATAACTTTAGTAAATGATTTAGCTTTCTTTATTATTATTATTATTATTATTATTAAAAAACTCCACCTCCTCCCCTCCTCCCATTTCCCTCCCCCATCCTCCCATTTCCCCTTCCTCTCCCTCTCCAGTCCAAAGAGCAGTCAGGGTTCCCTGCCCTGAGGGAAGTCCAAGGTCCTCCCTGCTCCATCCAGGTCTAGGAAGGTGAGCATCCAAACTGACTAGGATCCCACAAAGCCAGAACATGCAGTAGGATCAAAACCTAGTGCCATTGTCATTGGCTTCTCAGTCAGCACTCATTGTCTGAAATGTTCAGGGAATCCGGTTTGATCACATGCTGCATCAGTCCCAGTTCAGCAGGCCTTTGGTGAGCTCCTGTTAGATCAGCCCTGCCGTCTCAGTGGGTGGGCGCCCCCCTCGCAGTCCTGACTTCCTTGCTTATATTCTCCCTCCTTCTGCTTCTCATTTGGACCTTGGGAGCTCAGTCTTTTCTACTTCTGAAATTCTGTCCCAAGCATTCAATGTCACATGACTAACACATACAAGAATTATGGGCTAATATATGTTACAAGAGTTAATAAGAAGTCTGAGCTAATAGCTCAATCAGTTTATAACTAATGTAGGTCTCTGTGTGCTTGTTTGGGACTAAACGGATGTGGGACTTGGTGGGACAAAAATCTCTGTCAACAATTCCTTAGTGTTTAATTGATTGCTCATTACATAGTCTCTAATTTCATGTGTAAAAAACAATGAAAATGGTTCTGTCTGCCTGTTTTTCAGTGAAACTTCATATGGCAGTTTATTGAACACAAAAGGAGGAAATGCTGAGGAAAATGAAAGTTTGGTGAAGAAACAAAAACAGAATCCTTGATGTGAATTTCAAACTGAATACAAATAGAGTTACAGAAGAACTATTGAAATCAGGGACACTGAAACGCCCACTGTCTAGAAGTGTTTTCATTCAGCAATAGGAATGGAACAAAGGAAATTTTTATGAAAATTGCCAAAGTAGAAATAAAAATAATTTGAACAAATTGGTGCTATAAATGATTCCACATCAAAGGAACTCTCAAGAATATTGCACCACTTAAAAGCTAAAGAATCAAATGTTTAAGGAAAATCTAGAATGGCTTATACTGAATTATTAAAGCAAACTTGATGCTTCCTCTCTGCAGCTGAGAAAAGGCATGCCTGATGTTATTTTTACAAGGAAGTAAATCACTTAAATCTTTAATGTTTCTAATATTTTATATTATACTATGTTCATTAGACTACATTTATTTTTCTAGGCATGACTGTAAAAGATTCTTAGAAGATTAGTATAGAATGTTTAAAAGTCAATGTGGTGAGTACAATCACCTACATATATTAAGGTTCCTTCTCATCCTTTGAAGCTGCCTGTTTGGTGTCAAGGTGCTCCACTACTGCACCCAGAGCACATTGCCTGTTTCTAAAGTGAGGGATCCCATAGGATAGTGAATAGTTTTCAAAAAAATGAAACTGGTCTGACCAGTTTGTGAGAACACAACAGCAGTGGTGTATTAACAACAACAATCTACTAGAGTAAACATGTTTATAGACAGTTGCCTTTTAAGTCTTGTCAGAGGTTGGTAGAGAGAAAACTCTCATTCAACATAGTTCTCTGGTTGACTGGATTCTGCAGCAAGATGGTGTCAGTGTGCATGTTATGATCTGAGCACACTCAAGAAACTAAAACAAAACATGTCGCTTTTCATATCAAACAAATTATGGTTAAATGAAAGTGACTCAGTTTTAACGATGCACTCAGTGAAATGCGTGCTGAATGGAGCCGCTCTGAAAGACCACAGCAATCAGGATTCTTGGACACAGGCCAGTTGGTTTTCACTTTGTACGTTCCGTCCATCTGTAAGCACTATCAATATTGACAGTTTCCCACGGCACGACTATAACGTTTGCTCAACATTTTGTAGATGTGTACCCATGGATTAGAAGAGAAGACCTGGATGCTAATCTCCTGGCTTCTGTCCTTACTTTGCCCCTAGCCCAACCTTTATGTCATAGAATTGTCAAGACTCATGGTGTTCTGTTCAGACATTAATGTTTTCCACATTTCTCTTTCTTATCTGAGGATTCTTTATACCTGTACTTATTCTTTTAAAATATAATTCCCATTTCTGTTTGGAAGTTCAATGTGGACTCAACGTTCATATATTAACAACTTAGAAATTTTAAAAACTTCATTGCTTCTATTATTTGTTTTACATTTATTTTTTGTGTGCATGTATGTGTACACACAACATGGTGGGTATTTGGAAGAGTCAGAGGACAATTTGCAAGAGCTGGGTACCTCCTGCTACTATGTGGTCCACTTAGTTCTGACTCAGGTGATGTGGGAGTCCACTCTGTACGCTGTGAATACTATTAATGAATAAAAAAGCTGTCTTGGCCTGTTGATAGGGCAAAACTTAGGTAGGCAGGGAAAACGGAATGGCAGGCTGGGAAGAAGGCAGAGTCAAAGAGATGCTATGCAGCTGCCGCTAGAGTCAGACATGCCAATAAAAAGCCAGAGTTGATGGGCCAAACAGTGATTTAATTAATACAGTTTCTATGTAGTTATTTCGGGGCTAATCTAGCTGGACATCCGGGACGAACAAGCGGGCCCCCTCCTCCAACACTCGGGTTGTACTGCTTCACAGCAATCTTTTTCAACCAGTTGACCATCCTGAAAGCCCTCATTGCTGAGTTTTAAAATGTGAATGTGAGGGCATATACAAAGGGGAAGGTTTCTTATGCCTTTGCAACACTGTCGTTAGTACAGTCAAGCTTCTATAATGAAGCTTGAACTAACTTCCATGGTACCTTAGAAACAGTAGAAATATAATGCACATGATTCTGAAGCATGTCTCTCCACATATAAGATGGTGGTTTCTATGTGTGCCCTAATATGGCCTAGAGTGTCAACTGATACCTTCCGGTTTCCTAAATCCACAACCAAATAACCTCCTGAAAGACACCAGATGCTAATAATATCACCTTGATATGAATGTCAGATTTTGATGTACTAATTCTGAGAGGACATCAGTGGTACACTGCCAGCCTCTGCAGGTTTGGAGGTCTTAAGGGATGGACTGTGAAGGACTTGGTTACAGAAAGAGGTTTAAAAAAATGTGAGAGAAAGAAATCCTCCCTCTTTCCCTTAGTTTACTAACCGCCTTTAATCTAAAATATTTAGAATGTGTTTTTTGTTGTAGGTGTAGCCATTAATCACTAAGTTAGCATATGACTTAGTTCTCCTAGAAAAATGGAAACAGAATTTTCTTGCTTTTCCTTTTAGCTAGAAATCTTGTGATTGCTTCTAAACCAGCGTTAGGGACAAGTCTAAAATAAGATCCATCCCTTAGAGTCATGAGTTCCATAAGGCAGTAAAGGAGCTGCAGGTGTTTAGCTAGGATGAGTGCTGATGTAGCCAATGTCTCATGTTCACTGTTAGCCTTCCGTTCATGTGGTAGAGAGACCTGGGCTCCCTTGTCCACTGCTTGTGAATCTCTGTCACAACCAGTCATTATCACATTTCTCAACCTATTTCTGGTATCAGAGCCCTGCAGACCTAGACACACACATGTGTAACCATGTACAATATTTATATATAAGCATATGTATATATGTCATTATATATTTATAATATTTTCCTCCTGTGTTAGTCCATGTTCTTAGAAAAAAACACACTAAGGGGCTGGAGAGATGGAGCAACATTAAAGCATTTGCTGCTCTTGCAGAGGAGCCCTGCGTTTATTTCAAAACACTCATTGAAGACCTTGTAATTACCTATAACTCTACATCCAGGAAATTCAACTCTTTTTTTTTTCTGGCCTCTGAGGTCACCCTAATAAACATGGCATATGTTTCGTGGTAACTAACACATGCACACATACTCATAAAAATATTTTTAAAAGAAGCAGACACTGACTGAGTTGGAACAAGTTATTTAAAAAATATCTTACAGAATCATTTGGGATAAAAGACAAGAGCTGAACCTCAGAAATCATCTAAGGTAGAAGCTTTAACTGAGGAACTGACCTGTGGGCACGGCTGTGGGGGACTCTCTTGACTATTTCATTTATGTCGGAATGCCCCGGCAACTGTACCTGACACAACCCTGGGCAGATAGTCCTAGGTTGATTTAAAAAATGAGCTGAGCATGAGCCAGAAAACAAGACAAAGAGCGGGAATCAAGTGGTATTTCTTCTTCCTGATCCACACCTCCAGGCTGGCAGCTTGAGGAACTTTCAGTTCCTGCAGCGACTTTCCCCAGTGACAGAATTATAAGATCTAGAAGTGTAAGGCAAAGATAGCTGAAGGTAGCGAGTAATTACAAGTGATCAAAAGCCATTCACAAAGACAGTTGCTATTTATGGTGCCCTGACATCACCTTTTCATCTAATTTCCTGAGGCTATTTTATGGCGTGTTTTTACTAGCTCTTCACTTAGTTGCCACGTGCACACTTGCCTGTCATAGCCAGAGAGAGACGTTCTGTCTCACGTATCTGTTTAACTGTTCATCTTCCTTTAAGGCACAGTCCAGAGCAAGTGTCAATGACAAATGTTTGAAAGAATGGATGAATAAATGAACAAATAAGTATACTCCATCTTAGACAGTCACCAGACAGTTGAGAAGTAAATTGACTTCTCCTTCTGAATGATAGTTTAGATGGGAGGAAATCAGTGAGAAGCAGAGAACATAGGATGTGTTTCTCTTCTAATATTTATTCTTTATTAAAAGTGCTGTGTGAGATTCATAGGCTTTATTTTAGTTGGACATACCACTCAAGGCTGTCAACATACTAGCATGAGAACCGCATCCTATAAAAGCCATTAATAAAGCCCTGAACTTACTCTTCAGAGTTAAATAGAGTTTAGTATATCAAATCTATTAAGCCATATTTGGACACTATAAAGTATAAATATCTTTGCCTTTAAGAAGAGGAAGGAACATTATGTTGTGAAGAAGAATCACTGAAAGGGGCTTTCAGAAAGCATACTCTTTTTTGTTTTTTAATTTTGAAGCAGGGTCTCACTGCATAAGAAGGTTGACCCCAATTTGTGGTATTTTTCCTTTCCCTTTACATTGTTGGGATCCCTAGCATGTGTCAAATCACCTGAAGGAAAGTGTTAACCTTTGCACATAATTAGAATCACTACTCTATAATATTTAATCATATACATATAGCTTTATGCAAATATATACCTCTAAGGTCAATATAAATGAGAAGATACTTTTAAATTTTTTTTTCAGACGAGTACTTTTGTGTGTCTTATTTGACTTCATATGGCTGAAACAATACAAGAATGCTATTTAGTACTTTGATTGTCAGTTTAAAATTAAAACAAATGAAAGTGAATTCCGACTTACATAAACTGTGTAAAATACCTGCATTTCTACTATGATTTTAATCCTTAAATTTGTTTGAACTTTGACTTACCAGAAAATGTGAGGACAGCTTGTAGTTATCTATATTAGAAGTTCTTATAATATTATATGCACTGGATAGAAGAAATAAAATAACTTTTGTTAGCTATAATTTAAAAAAATTTGAATGTAGTGGCATACATAAAAAGGAAATTTAAATTCCTCAAAAACTGCTAATCATATGCTAATGCTTATATAAATCAATGTTTTCTATATACACATACCTCTGGAGCATTTATTTATTTAAATATACTTTTTACTGTTGTCTATTCATTGTACTTAGAGACAGATTTCTTAAAAGTATTCTCAGGCAATTGGATCCTGTACTTTGACCATATCTCCTACTCTCACTTCTGAATCCCTTCCTCCATCTCTTATTCCTCTTCTCTATTCCAGAAATTCCGAATTCCATTTCATGTCCTATATACATATATGATTTTATTTATCTACATAAAATCTAGAATCTGCAAATGAGAGATTGTATGTGATCTTTATCTTTATGAATGTGGCATTTCTTCTCAGATGGTGATCTCAAGTTGCATCCATATTTCGACAAGCATCATAATTTTTTTCTTCTTTGTCCCTGAGTACAGCTCCAATGTGTATATGTACCACATTTGTTGATCCACTCATCTTTTGTTGATCCACTCATCTGTGGAAAGACAGGCTGATTCCATATCTGTACCCTTGTAAATCATGCTGTGTAGCATGCTTTCTTTGGGTCACCACCCAGCTCCCAAATCATGACAGAGACTTATTAGTTATGAATGCTTGGCCTTAGTTTAGCTCCGATTTTAATCTGTTTCTCTCTCTCTCTCTCTCTCTCTATATATATATATATATATATATATATATATATATATATATGTGTGTGTGTGTGTGTGTGTATGTATATATGTATATATGTATATATGTATATATATATAATCTATTATTCCTTCTTTCCATTTTTCCTTCCCTCCCTCCCTCCCTTCCTCCCTTCCTTCCTTCCTTCATATATATATATATATATATATATATATATATATATATATATATATCTTTTTTGCTTACTGTCTCCATGACTAGTTGGTAGCTGCCTGGCATCTGGCCCCAGGTGTATTCCTTTCCTCACTTGGTTTCTTCATATCTTCTTTTTATGTCTTCAGCCTAGATTTCTCCTCCTACTTACCTCTTCCCTTCAGCTACACCTATCATTTTTATGCCTAGCTATTAGCTATTCAGATTTTTACTAGGCCAGTTAGGTGCCTAGGGCAGGCAAGGTGAAACAAATACAACCCATCTTTACATAATTAAATAAATTCAACATAAACAAGTGTAACACATCTTTACATTGTTAACAAAGGTAGCATAAAGAAATATAACCCACCTTCACATAGCAAAAGTAATATTCTGTAACACAAAGAATTATAACACATCTTTACATAGTTAAAGTAATTTCCACAGTGGTGTTACTACAAATGGATGTACAAGTATCTATTGCATATAGAGTCCTTCAGGTGTATATCCAGAAATGGTGTAGCTGTGTGTAAATGGATACTGTGTATTGGTTTCCCAGCTGTGCAGACCCAAATAATCACACAGAAACTATATTAATTACAACATGTTGACCAATAGCTTAAGTGTATTCCTAGCTAGCTTTTACATCTTAAATTAACCCATTTCTATTAATCTATGTATCACAATGAGACTGTACCCTACTGGTAAGGATCCAGCCAGCTGCTACATGGTGTCTCCCTGAATCTGCCTTCTTTTCCCCTGTATTCAGTTTAATTTTCCTGCCTATCTCTGTTCTGCTCTATCATAGGCCAAAGCAGCTCCTTTATTAACCAATGGTAATAAAACATATTCACAGCGTACGGATGGGAACCCCACATCAGTTGGGTTAAACTGTAGAACTATTTTCAGTTTTTGAGGAATCTCAATCAGTATTTCCATCATGGATACTCATCAACAGCATATAAGGGTTGTCTTTTCCTTGCATTTTTGCTATGATGTCTTGTTAGATAAACATTCTAACATATGCGATGGAACTCAGTGTTATTTTCATTTTCATTTCTCTGACTCAGGGTCGTTTCTGTTACCACTTACCTGTGATTTTCTCAGATCAAGTGTTTGTCAAATAACTTACAAGAAATATGAAGTAGACAAGGCTCAGGGGAACCTTAAGACAGACTTCTTGTTATCAGAGAAAATTTACATATTAAGTAGGTGGGTTAGTTCCAAACACAGTGTGCAGATTATCCCATAATTCAATGAAATCTGATCCAATTTACCTGCTTTGTTTGGCATCACAAATCAGTCTGCATGACAGTATGCACTCTCAAGAAACGTGGATGCTTCTTCTACTGCCAATCTTGTTATTTTCAGATAGGTTATCTACAACATTTTAAAAATTACAGGCGTTTTTTTTTGTGTGTGTGTGTTGTTGTTGCTGTTTGATTATTTTTTGCTTGCATTCAGGTCTCTCCATGTTGGCATATAATCAAAATGAATGCACACTATATAATCTTATTAAGTGCCAGAGAATTATTAATGGTGTTAATTAATTAATTTAAAATGTTTAGTTATAAACATGGTACACATATACACATACATTCAAAAAATGATCCATATAAGATAAAAATAGAGAAACTGTTGTTTCTATTTATATGTATATGTGTGGGAGTCTGTATGTATCTATGTACATGTGTATGTGGCTGCTTTTGAAGGCAAGAAGAGGACATTGGATGTCATAAAGCTAATGCTACAGCCAATTGTAACCTATGTGAGGTGGGTGACTGGGTCAAAATCTGTCACTCTGCAAGAGCAACAAGTGATTTCTAACTCTAAGCCATCTTTCAAGCCCCTAGACACTAAATATTTTATGTGAAAACATCAGCAAAAGTCTGGTATTTTTACTTATTTCCTGGTCCTTTAGCTTTCAGACAAATCTTGTTTCCATTCTATTCTATTTCTACTTTAACGTGTTTATAATATTATTAGATAGTTATTTCTCTTAAAACATTTTATTTCATGACTAAATGTGGCATAAACATTTTTTTTTTAGTACCAGCATGCCATGATATCCTTGCTTGGTAGTACTTACTTTTGGATATAAACCACAGAAGATTTCCAATGAATCATTTATGGAGAAGGTTGTTTTCAAAACCAAGTTCAAAATGCAAGGACTTCAATTTCGATACTTACGCTTTTCTTCCAGTTACTATGCACTGGTGTCTATCATACAGATTATGCCACAATCAGTAAAAATCTGAAGTCTGAATAAACATTGAAATTGCTGTATTTATACATAGTATTTCCTGCAGGAAATGGAGAAAATCCACACGCAATTGAAATGCCTATGCACTGATGTAAATCTGTGCTGTTTATGTTATACATTGATGCTGACTTATTCTGAGGCCTTTAGAGCTACACTAACCTTGGGTTTGGCATTTTCACTGGTCTGTGTGGAATAGTAAGAAATTAGTTGAGTCAGACATACTGATTTCTGAAGATATTTTTAAGACAGTGGCTACAGGTCCTGTTTCATTATTAGGACAGATGTTATAAATGTCTACTCAAATCATAATGGAAACACCAAAAATAATAATAAATAGATGCTAAATTGTGTTAGAATTTAACGTGAATGATTTTTATTGTGCATTTCAAATATAGGTGTTTTTACTTGTTTGTTCTGACATTTTCTGATATATTTATGGTATAAGTAAAGTGGCCCTTAGTAGCTCTACCAAAAAAGTTCATAAATCACTTGAATATCTTTAGTTATGTGCAGCATTCAATAAAAAGAATGTTTACATTTGCTTATTAGTTATCAAAATATCATTTCTATGTGATGAATTTAGCAATTATCAGACTAAAAACCATTTCAAAATGCAGACATCTAAGGCCATTTGGTGTTTGCTTCTTTGTAATTACAAGTGGAATCACGCAGCTTATGTTTGACTCCCATTCTTTCCTACAGTATCAGGTCTTAGAATGGAAACCTTCTGCTGGAGCTCACTTGTTTCAGTTGTTAGAATTCCAATTAATGCTGTAAATTTGTTTATCCATTTCACTATAACTGTTTGTATGGTGCTAATTTGAAATACATGGCTGATGAACATTCTTGGAATTAGGTTTGGAAAGTTTCTATATACAAATTATTTTCTAACGATCACAGTTTAGGAAAATAGGATACACTTTATAGAGAAAGAATTTGTGAATAATAAAGGATATAATAATTTCAAACTTAGCATATAAACTTCTTCCAAAAATGTTGTGATAATTCCCATACTAGTAGAAAATTGATATTTCAGATGTTCTATGCTATTACAAATCTGGTATTATCTTTTTCTCTTTCTTAATTTTAACCATTTTGTGGTGTAGATGATTGTCATTTCCATGATGACTAATTAATCTATTTATACATCTATTTTATATTTTATATATCTATGGATTTTTTGCATCTGAGCCATAACTAAATAAACTTACATTAGATATGAATTGGGTCACTAATCAAATGACCACCTTTTGTATGAGTTTGCCTTTGTTCTCTGTTTTATTCATCTTTTTATTGTGTTATAAAACTGTCTCACTAAACATGGCTCCAGTGTAGTTTTAGTTAATATCACAAACACAGAAAGTGCTTATAATGCCATATGATTTTCCTCAGTCATAAATACAAATTTATACTACATAATGCTCAATAATTTAAATAGTTTTAACTCTCACATTTGATTTTTTTCATTGTTATCTTTTCATCAAAGTGGCTGATGAATAGTTCACATTCTTCTTAACCTAAAAGCTAAACAATTTTCTTTTTAGACTTTTGGTCTAATTATCTGAACATAATTTAATATGTAATTTGCTTCACAAAATTGTAGAATGCTTAGCTATTCAGAGTAGTTAAAGCAAACTCCTGATTTGAGCCATTAAATGTAGAAGGTTAATTTTATTATACAGAAAGGGAAATTATGCCATTGCTAAACTCCTGTGTTAAAAACTTAGAATTTTATATTAAGATGATTCCTGATACAACATGCATTGCAAGATTTCAATCAAAACACATACTTGAGATGCAAATTTAAATTTTCTTTTATTCTGTTTATGACGAAAAAACTAAAGAAAATAAAACTTCTGCTTCTAATTCTCTGTAACAAAATAAGAATGAGCTTGGCACTGGCTTTCACCACCACCACCTGAGCTGCTTCATTGGCCCTGCATTCCTTATCGTTAAGCTGTGAGCCCAAATAAACCTCCTCTTTTACTTGCCTGTGCCGGATATTCCACTACAGAAATGGCAAAAGTAACCATTGCAGAAAATTGTTACTGAGCTTGTGGTTGTCTTGATAAACCAGACAATGTGGTTCATAGGAATCTGGGACTCAGTTGTAAGAGGATTGTGGAAGAACTTCTAACTGCAGAGTGGGGATGCCCCTAGGAGGTCTTAAAAAGAGATTAATGGCATTATTGGAATTCAGAATGCCTGCACGCTGATAGAAATGCAGAGAGTGGAGGCAGGAATATGAAGTGACTGGTAAGTCATTCACGTTACAGTTTCAAATACTCTCCATTAATTCTGGCAAGTTTGAATGCTGTTGAATTTATCAGAAATAGAATAATTTATTTGTTGGAAAATTTTTCAAGAGATCATAACATCAAGGCCGTAGTTTTCATACTTCATTTTCTTTTTTTTTAGAAACAGCTTTTATTTTTTTATTTTTTTTAAATTATTATTATTATTATTTTTAATTTATTTATTTATTAAGGATTTCTGCCTCCTCCCCGCGACCGCTTCCCATTTCCCCCCCCTCCCCCGATCAAGTCCCCCTCCCTCATCTGCTTGAAGAGCAATCAGGGTTCCCTGACCTGTGGGAAGCCCAAGGACTGCCCACCTCTATCCAGGTCTCATAAGGTGAGCATCCAAACTGCCTAGGCTCCCACAAAGCCAGTACGTGCAGTAGGATCAAAAACCCACTGCGATTGTTCTTGAGTTCTCAGTATTCCTCATTGTCTGCTATGTTCAGCTAGTCCAGATTTATCCCATGCTTTTTCAGACCTAGGCCAGCTGGCCTTGGTGAGTTCCCGATAGAACATCCCCATTGTCTCAGTGTGTGGGTGCACCCCTCGCGGTCCTGAGTTCCTTGCTTGTGCTCCGTCTCCTTCTGCTCCTTTTAAAGATTTATTTTATTTTACATTATGAGTGTTTGTATGTATGTGTGTATGTACCTGGTACCTGAAAAAGGCAGAAGACAGTGTAGAATTTCCCGGAACTAAAGTTTGAGCTGGTTGTGAGCTGATAGGTGGGTTTTGGCAACTGAACCTGGGTTCTGCACAAGAGCAGCAAGTGGTCTAAACAACAGAACTGTCCGTCCATCCTCGTTTGCAGTTTTCTTTCCTTTTAGCCAGATTTAAGGCGAGAATTCAGAGAAAACTCTTACCTAGAAGACATTAAAAGTGAGTCAGGAAATGTACATTAGTCTTTATCTTTATGAAAAAGGCAAATGTGGTAGCTCGATAAAAGATGGCTCTATCTGCTCAAGAGATCAATGCCATTTTAGACAAACCATACGCTTTTTACTGAGACAGTGGGACTGGAGCCCTGAGCCCAAGACCTCATACATTAAAGGTGTTAGGATATATGTGATTTTGAGTACTGACTGAAAATAATGAGAAAATAAAATGGATGCAGAAAAAAGAAAATGGCTGAAATATGTAGACTGAAGATTGAAATTAAAAGTTGGCTAAGACAAAAGTGTGAATAAAATAATGAATGGAAAGAGAAAAGTTAAGAAAATATAAGTAAGGTCATTCTAGTTTATGTCTGCTGCTGGAATAAAATAACGAGCTACCCACCCCCCCCAAAAAAAATCTAGGGGGGATATGGTTTATTTGGTTTACATGTTCAGATTACAGTCCATGATTGAAAAGTCAAGGAGCTGTGATGGTCATGACACATCCATAGTCACAAAGAGAAAGTAATAAATTCACCCATGTAGTGCCTACCGGCTTTCACCTAGCCTTATTCTCTCCTACATTGACCAGGATCCTCTGAAGAGGGAATGGTGTTGCTCACAATGGACTGTGTTTTGTGCATAAGCTAACGATGAAAACAGTTACCCACAGACACAGTGATAGGCCAAATCCATTCTAAATCATTTCTCAGTTGAAACCCTTTCCAGGTAATTCTGGGTTGTGGTAAATTTACACACTATCAAACCATCATGAATAAATAAACAAAATAAAAGATAAAATTATATATATATTATATATTATAAATGGGATATTTAAAAAGCAAGACATCTAAAAGATAATGAAAACTGTGCAAATCAATTTAAAAATTAGAAGACTAAATATAGCATAAAAGATATTTTAAAGTAAAATAATAGTATAAAATAGATCAAAAGTGGGAAAATACCTCAAGAAAAAAATAAAACCATTTGGAAAAACAGAAAAGTGTCTCTCTTGCCCTGGAGTACCAGAATAGGCAGAAGTATGTAGAAGGTATTTAATGAGTTGTGGTTGCAGTCTTTTGCCCTGCTTCATGTTCAAGCTGGTATTAACACACTTCATGAGTATAATAAGCTCTTCTAAATACTGTTTTGGATGATAAAAAAGATTGGGAAAGAAAGAAAACTTTAGTAAATGCAAACTATTTTGCTAACACCAGAAATGTAAGTTGATTTCATCCTATTTTCATACTACAGAAATGGTTTCCAGAACTTCTTGTGTCTTTACTCACGACAAGGATCTCAAACAGTAGGCTTTAAAGGAGCCAATCTTACTTGGTCCCATGGAGAATCCCAGTACTCCTAGAGGCGCTTCACAGACAACAGCTCAACTCAAAGAGATGGAAACTTGGCTCCAGAAACATCTCCTACTTCTGAATTGCTGTGGGAATTTTAATAATTTTCCTTTGCATTCACATCCTGTTCAAGAAACTCAATGAAAAATTAAAGCTCCCTTCGTGCGTATCAACAGGCTGGCAAAGTCGCAGAGAAATGCATTGGGATATTAAATTCTAGTCTCAGCTGGTTTGAACTACAACCATATTCTAGCTAATGTCAGGACCATATTTTCAGAAATCCCACAAGGGTCACTTAAAAGTGATGGTCAGAGAAATCAAATTTCCATATCAATGTTCCTTTCGCTTCAATGCTTCTAAGAGAGAGAAAAAAAAAGAACAGGTGTCACTATTATGTGAGAAAAGGGGATGTTGAAAGATGAAGAATAACGGCAAGTAGATAAGATGAAGAATTTGTCATGCTACCCTTGAAGATCCTGATGTGTACATGACCACATTGCATTGATGATGGTGGGAACCATCTGGATGCATGATTATGGAGAAAAAGACTCAGGAAAACTGGCCTAATGAGGAAGAATGTAAGGTTAGAGATGATTACCGGCAAAGACCGTGGACTCCAGGAATTTAGAAAGGGTTGAGAGTAAGACAAAATCATTTCTGATGATGGGGTGGGGGGCGTTGATAGAGTGTGGAATTCATAGGTGCACATTCAACTGTGGTATGGACTTTTCTATTTCCTGAGGGCAGTCACCTCAGTGACAAAAGTTTTCATTTTTATGGACATTCAATATTGTGGCTGAACCACTTTTACACATTTTAGCACCGTATTTTGATGAACCTTTAAAGAAAGACATATACATGTCTGAAAAAAAAAAGCCTTAAATACATTCCTTATTGATATGAGAGTGAGTACTGAGAATTGAGAAGAGAGAAATTATGAAAGGCAAAATTAAACAAAAATGGAATTGAGTCTCTAAGACTCAATCGTACTACAATTAACCAGTATTACGTAATAAGAATAACAAAGGCATGTAAACAAAAGCAGCTGGCAAAGGGGTGTGCAATGAGCACAATTGAGGAGCCCCCACTCTTCTGCCTTCACACAGAGCAGAAAGCGGTCGGCTCTGACTAGTTTGGATTTCTCTCACTAGCCCAGTTGTGAATAATAATGGAATCATATAGCTGGATTAGCCTGAGGTCCCTTATCCATATATAAAATTATACTGCTATCACTTGGTCTATTATTAGTTTCATTTGACTATGAGGAAACTAGTATTTGTTCTTACATATAAAAGATGACAAATAACCTAAAAACCACAATACTATCTCTAATGCAGATTGTGGTGTATTAAACATCCTATCTTCTCCAAGCACATTAGTGGAGGTAACGTAATCTAATATGTCTCTGGTCTATTGACTTTAAAGCAAGTGCAGAATTTTTTTTAACTTTTTGGTGGATTTTAAGTTTATCCAAACTACTCTTAACTGTAACTCAAACACCTCCCGATACCTAATTAAATTTAACATGATTGCTATTTTGGAAATCTTAAAGAAGAATGGTTTGTTGCACATATCTTGGAAAAAACCACGAGGTAGAAAATGAAGCCATATCCTGCTTGTCATTCTTTGCTGCAGCTGTTTAAAGAGATTAATGTAGAAAATATTAAAATATGCACAGGATTTAAATTATTACCATTTTCAGGCATAAATTATTTTTAGAGGAAAATTCCAAATATTTTGATTTTTTTGAAATGTAATATGTTATATTTTGAAATCCAAGAGGACAAAGACACTGTGAGTTAAAAGTGAGAAAAAAATCTAGGGATGTGGTTTTGTTAACAGAGTTTTTTGTTGATTTTTTTTTTTTAGCATGAGCAGCCCCTGGGTTTGACCCCCTGAATTACCTAACCTAGGTAAAAATGTGGGTACAAAAATGAAATTCCAGCACTTGAAGGTTGAGGCACAAGAGCTGGAAGTTCAAGATCATCTTTGGCTACTTAGGGAGTGAGAGGTTAGACTGGAACATAGGGGCCCTCTCTCATAAGGTGATGATGGAAACAGCAATGGTGATGATGGTGATGATGCCAATGATGATGATACTGTAGAAAAATAAGCCTATGTGTCGAATAAGTTAAATGGACAAACAGAGCTTAAGTCCTTTGAGAAGCGTTTATTTTAATTTGGCAAAATAAAAAGGTCACTCTTCAAAAATTATTTCAGACGCTTGATTAAATAAAAAGATGTGGATTAGCCATACCTAGCTCCTTTTAAAATGGAAAAAAAAAACTTTGAGAAAAAAATACAGCATTCCTTTAAGTTGATGGTTAGAACCATAAAGAAAAAAGATCATAATGTCGGGCGATGATCCAAAGTGCAGTGTCCTCCTGAGGACAATCATAGAGCAGCACATGCCTCTGAGTATTTCTGTGGCTTCTTCTCGGGATATATCTCCTTAATATGCCATTATGGAAACCTTTGATATGTATGGAGGATTGTCGGCATGCTGCATTGAATTTTTAGGTAACGAAATTTCAAATATGCACTGAGGTACAGAGTATATTGTTCTCAAAATCACTTCACACATGTGTATGTGTGTATCTTCAAGTAATAACTAATTGTTTCAACATTTATTTAATACTAAGTAAGGGGAATAGCAGGCTTTATACTTCACGGATTTTCTTGTCTGAAATTAAAAATAAAATAGAGAAAATACGGCCAGGCGGTGGTGGCGCATGCCTTTAATCCCAGCACTCGGGAGACAGAGGCAGGCAGATCTCTGTGAGTTTGAGGCCAGCCTGGTCTAGAAAAGCTAGTTCCAGAACAGGAACCAAAAGCTACGGAGAAACCCTGTCTCGAAAAATCAAAAAAAAAAAAAAAAAAAAAAAAAAGAAAAAGAAAGAAAGAAATAGAGAATATACTTACATAAAGTGATTTAAAAGTAAGGAAGAAACTTTCTCACAATCATTATGGCCGTGAAGAACATAAGACACAGCATAAAGGAACTGAGATAGAAAAGATGCATGGGGAACAATTTCTAAAGATAGAGCATGTACAATATCGGCAAGGTGATTGAGAACTAAGGTTCTTGGCAGCTTGGGAAAACTACCCAGCACCATCGGTTTTACTTCACACCTAGAAGGAGGAGCAAGCTAGTGTAACCAGGGAGGAGGAAGCCAGGTGTCTGAAGTACGAGGCAACGAGAATGCACACTGAAGAACTGCCAAGGGATAAGATAGGAAGGGATGCTAAACGAGGAATTTGGATTTAAGCATGACAATGGCGTCTTGATTTATGTCTTTCAAACAGCATGTTAGAAACATTAACCATAAGGAGGAAAATGTGATGATGACCGGGGATAGGTTAAACACTGCCTTCTCATTGCCTTCATGTTCAGGACGAGGCATACAGAAGTCCTGGGTTGCAAGTGATCTGGGATAAAGGCTTGTAGAATTTGGGTTTATGAGCACATGGGGGTCTTTAAAGCATATGTTCCTGTATACCCCTCTGCCCTGTGTATTAAGAGGATATCTTTGAAACAACAAGATGGCAGTTTGAACAATGATAATTTGCATTCATCATGATTATATGTGTGTGTATATTTATACACACACACACATACACTCATATATGGAGAGTGGGGGGAAAAGACCAACACACACCACTAATTTACAAAGGTTGTGAACCAAAGATATCAGCTTGTAGAAATTTTAATCAACTCTGATACTTCTCTGAAATTATACATTTACTGCATATGTGTCCCTGAGGATAATATAATTTCTCCAGTAATGATGATTAACATAGAAAACATATTTTGCATCATTAACATTCATTTGATAACCACTCAGCTTCTACTTTCTCTGTGACTATAAAAAGATAATTAAGCCCAGTCTTAGTGAGTAGCTGGGTCCCTTAACACTTGCAGACCTGGCTAGTTCCAGCTAAAAGTCCTTCAGTTCAGTCTTCAGAGTTCACCAATGTATGTATGCAAAGCATCGACTTCTTTTCCTCCTGCCCTTCTCTCCCATTTTGTTGTTCCCCACTCTGTCTTCTGTCATCTTTTCTCTCTACTCTCATTCCTTTTCAAATTCAATCTTCTGAGAAAGAAATGTCTCATTACTAAGTAACTCATTAAACTAAGAAAATGGGAGATCAGAGTACCTCTGCACACCAAAGGATAAGGGACAATGTAAGGAAACCGGCTGTGTGGTGTGACCAATGATCACAAAAGACACATGCCTTTCTCTGGATTGCAGTGAGTACTTAATCACCCCATGCAGCGTACAATCAACCTTCAGAAGCTTATCCTCCTTCCAACTCCATTGCTTCTAAGATGGAGGTATTTGGGGAGATATTTGAAATTATATGGATGACTTATGGTAAAAGAAATAAAAAAATCCATCACAGTTTGGGAAAGTTCAGGGCCCAGGCCTATCCCTTGTTGGTCCTGCCCCATGTGACCAACAGGTAGTGCAGAGGTCACAAGCTACAGGGTTAGAGGGAGGCCAAGGGTGATAGAACACCACACAGTTATATTTAGCCATGGTCTGAAAAGAATGACACCGCCTGATCTTATGAGCCCTGGATGAATCTAGGATGAACAAAAGAGATTTGTCAAATTTTATTTGTGATCCAAAGACCCAAAGAAAGAGATCCACATATTTTGAAAAGTAACCATAGTAATACCTGACAATGCGGTATTGAATAATGGAAACTGATGAGTCTTCACGCTGTGCTTAACATCCTGCATGTTCACAGCTTTCCGAGCCACAGTGCCTTTAGCCCTGTGTTAGAAGCAGTACAGCTTCCCCATTTGTGGGCATCACCACCAGCAGAGTTCCCCTGTTTCCTGCATAGTGTGCTGATTCCTAACATGTGTGATCATTGCAGGCCCCAGAAGTGTTTTGCCCTTGGGATTCAAAGGCAAGAAAGTTCTCAGAGAAAAGAGGGTATCTAAACAAGTATTAGAAGATAAACAAGTAGAAAAGCCATGTTCATAACTGAACTTTGTGTTGAGTGGGCTTGGTGAAGGAAGTTAGGAAATGAGAAGCTTGTAAAATCATTTGTATATGTGTGTGTGAGAGAGAGGGGGGGAGGGAGAGAGGGAGAGAGGGAGAGGGAAAGGGAGAGGGAGAAGGAGAAGGAAGAGGGAGAAAGAGGGTATCACTGTGTAGTTTCCCTGGCTCTCCAGAAACTCATAGAAATCCACCAGCCTCAGCCTCCCTATGGTTGAGATTAAAAGAGTACACTATCATGTTAAAAGGATTGAAATTTTACTTGTGGGAAGTTAGATACTACTGAGTTGGGGACCGGGGTAAGGATACCCTTATGTGGAACTGAATAGCCTGGAAGACTGCACATTCCTCCTTCTGTCTCCCAGGTTCTGGAATTACAGATGTTTCCCTCCATTCCTGCCTTGCTGGACTTGTGTTTTATAAAATAAATGATACAAATGACCTAATTGGAATACACTTTATGAAATATAATCACCATTTCAGGTGACTTTAACAAAACAAGCATCTTTTAGCATTAATCGTTACACTAGAATGAAAAGCCAACAAATAAGCCAAATGAAAGGGGTAAAATGTTACTTCCTGAGAGAGAACACAACAGTGCTGATGGCTTACAATGGGACTAGAATATTCTATCCAAGGAAAATCCAAGTGTTATTTGTGGGCCATATTGTTGAGTGTCATATTTACATTTTGCCTCTTATTTAGAGTTATGTTCAGAGTTTATTTGGATATAATTTTTGTCTTAGGCTCTATATCAAGAAGTTTAATATTTTACAGTCTTCACAACAATAAAAATAAAATATTCAGAAGAAAAGTTATGTTACTGTAGCTACAAGAGATATGTAAATAGAGCAATAGCACAACATCTAAAATCGCCAAGAGCAAATGCATAGCCTGGCTCCTGGAGATTGTCATTTGGACTGCATTTCTGGGACTTTTAAATGCTCCAGATTTTACTGCCTGCATTTGCCTGTTTCACTGCATGATGGTTGTAAGCTGCTTTAGGCTTTGCTTTTCCTTCTCAAATTCCATTTTATTATGTTCTAACTGAGGTCCCTTGTTGCCAAAAATAGAAGGAAGAGAGAAACACACACACACACACACACACACACACAGAGAGAGAGAGAGAGAGTGAGAGAGATCTCTCAAGACTTTAGTGCTTAAGTTCTACAACTCTACTTCTTTGAATAATTTATTGTCTACTATATAAGACCCTCCTGCACATTTCCTGAGCACCGGATGCCAGATATCAAAAATGAATAACAAAACCCAAGTCATTTTTATCACTACTTTATTGTTCCTGTGTGACACATTTTCTGGGCATTTTATTGTTTTTCCACTTTTGTCCAACCTAATAAAAGACTCCAATGCTTTGTTCCTATCTAAACAATTCAGTAGCAACTGTGGGATAATAAAGAGATGATTTATAATCCATTTGGATAATTTCTTGCAGCAGACTGAGAATAGTCTCATAAGACTCTTCTTAATGTGAAATAATATAATTCACAAGCTTCTGGCACTGGAAGTGAACTAAAAGGAGGACCAGTGCAAAGCCTGAGTTAGATCCAGGTGAGGAAATGCCTGACCCTTTCTAACGTAATCACTCTCCTTTTCAGAATACACTGAAAGCATTCAGGATGCAGCATTCAGACAAGTATTTTGGAAAGCTTTGCCTATACATGAAGACGAACAACACTAGAAAATTGATTATCCAACAAGGAAAACAATTTCAGGAGCAACATGCCAAATGACAGCGGACTGAAACAAAACAAGAGTAATCACTGTCACTGATTTCTTTCCTTAAAAAAATGTCACTATAGTGTTGTTTCTCTTACGCGCTCAATGATTGCCTTCTGCACATATTTCTCTATTTATAGCATTCAATGGCTTCTGTGTTAGTCAGCTTTCTTCTCTGGAATGAAGTGCCTGATGTAGTCAACTTACAGACAGGAAATATTTTTGTTGACTAATGGTTTCAGAGGTATCAATACTTAATTGATTGAATTTATTACTTTGGTCCCTGTACAGGGATTTTTGGGAGAGATGGTGGAGAAATCTCATAGTGGTCAGAAAACGAAGAATCATAGAAACAGGAAGGCAATAGTTTGTCGTGGCATATTTCTAATAAACTAACTTCATTCTGGTGGGTGTCAGTTCTTAAGGGTTTCACTCTCTTCCAATGGTGCCACAGGTGTTAAGAAGTTTTCAGCATGAGGAACTTTGAGGGACATTTCAAAATCAAACTAGGCAAGCATTCGATCACAAATGAAATGTGTATCGATATCTAACTAGTTCTGCAAACATGATCCGGTCTCTTTGTTGCTTTGAGGACTGCTGTAGTCTTGTTAGGGTTTTATAGCTGTGAAGAGAGACCATGACCACCGTGACTCTTAAAAAGGAAATTGTTTAATTGAGGTTGGATTACAGTTTCAGAGGTTTAGTCCAATAGCATTTTTGCAAGAAGCATGGTGGCATGCATGGAGACAGAGTGCTGGGGAAGGAGTTCAGAGTGCTGTGTACAGTCTGGGATGGCATTTGTAGTCTCTCAGAGTCTGCAGACAGAGTGCTGGGGAAGGAGTTCAGAGTGCTGTGTACAGTCTGGGATGGCATTTGTAGTCTCTCACAGTCTGCAGACAGAGTGCTGGGGAAGGAGTTCAGAGTGCTGTGTACAGTCTGGGATGGCATTTGTAGTCTCTCAGAGTCTGCAGACAGAGTGCTGGGGAAGGAGTTCAGAGTGCTGTGTACAGTCTGGGATGGCATTTGTAGTCTCTCAGAGTCTGCAGACAGAGTGCTGGGGAAGGAGTTCAGAGTGCTGTGTACAGTCTGGGATGGCATTTGTAGTCTCTCAGAGTCTGCAGACAGAGTGCTGGGGAAGGAGTTCAGAGTGCTGTGTACAGTCTGGGATGGCATTTGTAGTCTCTCAGAGTCTGCAGACAGAGTGCTGGGGAAGGAGTTCAGAGTGCTGTGTACAGTCTGGGATGGCATTTGTAGTCTCTCAGAGTCTGCAGACAGAGTGCTGGGGAAGGAGTTCAGAGTGCTGTGTACAGTCTGGGATGGCATTTGTAGTCTCTCAGAGTCTGCAGACAGAGTGCTGGGGAAGGAGTTCAGAGTGCTGTGTACAGTCTGGGATGGCATTTGTAGTCTCTCAGAGTCTGCAGACAGAGTGCTGGGGAAGGAGTTCAGAGTGCTGTGTACAGTCTGGGATGGCATTTGTAGTCTCTCACAGTCTGCAGACAGAGTGCTGGGGAAGGAGTTCAGAGTGCTGTGTACAGTCTGGGATGGCATTTGTAGTCTCTCAGAGTCTGCAGACAGAGTGCTGGGGAAGGAGTTCAGAGTGCTGTGTACAGTCTGGGATGGCATTTGTAGTCTCTCAGAGTCTGCAGACAGAGTGCTGGGGAAGGAGTTCAGAGTGCTGTGTACAGTCTGGGATGGCATTTGTAGTCTCTCAGAGTCTGCAGACAGAGTGCTGGGGAAGGAGTTCAGAGTGCTGTGTACAGTCTGGGATGGCATTTGTAGTCTCTCAGAGTCTGCAGACAGAGTGCTGGGGAAGGAGTTCAGAGTGCTGTGTACAGTCTGGGATGGCATTTGTAGTCTCTTAGAGTCTGCAGACAGAGTGCTGGGGAAGGAGTTCAGAGTGCTATGTACAGTCTGGGATGGCATTTGTAGTCTCTTAGAGTCTGCAGACAGTGCTGGGGAAGGAGTTCAGAGTGCTGTGTACAGTCTGGGATGGCATTTGTAGTCTCTTAGAGTCTGCAGACAGAATGCTGGGGAAAGAGTTCAGAGTGCTGTGTACAGTCTGGGATGGCATTTGTAGTCTCTCAGAGTCTGCAACACGTCTCTCCGGGCCCTTCTGTCTTTTAGAGTCTCTATTTAGTAGTCAGGTTTAATTCTAATAGATGTGCTTTTTACCTGGTCTTTTTCCTTTGTAGGTTTTAATATGCTTTGTTTAACTGGATGTCTAATATTTTAATTTTTGTATGTTGAGGGAACTTTATTTTCTGGTCTAATCTACCTGATGCTTCTTGTACCTCTATAGGCACCCCCTTCATTAAGAAAATTTTCTTCTGTGATTTTGTTGAAGACATTTTTCATATTTTCAAGCTGTGTTTCTTCTTCTACTTCTTCTATACATACTATTATTATTATGTTTGACCTTTTTGTAGTGTCCTAGATTTCCTGGATGTTTGTGTCAGGTTTTGTTTTGTTTTTATTCAACATTTTCTTTGATCTATATATCCATTTCTTCTATCACATCTTCAATGCCTGAAGATCTCTCTTCCATCTCTAGTGTTCTGTTGGTGAAGAATGCCTTGTAGTTACTGTTCAAATTCCCAAAATTTTAATTACCAGCATTCCCTGAGTTTGAGTTTTCTTTATCAATTCTATTTTCAATTTCAGGTCTTGAATAGTTTTATGTCTTTACACTGCTTGTGTTTTTCTTGATATATCTAAGGGAATCATTCATTTCCTCCTTAAGGACATGTATCATATTTATAAATGGTGTTTAAAGTCTTTTTCTCCAGCAGTGTTAGAAAATTCAGGGCCTTTTGTAGTAGGATCACCAAGATCTATTGGGGACATATTGGCCTGGGTATTATTGATTGTGCTTTTACACGGGTATCTTTGCATCTGTGTTTGGGATGATTAAAGATCTAGGTGGTGATTTCTGAATTTGTCTTTGTTGGGTAGATTCTTTTTTTCTTGGTTTCTGTTTCCTAACTGGATTTTGAGAGTGCAATGGTTGTGTGTTGCCTATTTCCAGCCTGTTCTGCTAGAATGTTCACTGGGGAATTTGGAGGCTGAGTAACTGGGATGAGTTGGAGGAAGGAAGGTTGGAGGAGAAATTTTTTGTGATCCATTGGATTTGTGGTCAGAGAGGAAATGGAGACCAAAGTAGGTTTCCTGCTACAGCCTTGGAGATGAAACTGGGGGCGCCTGGATCTCAGAAAAACTAAGCAAGATGTTGGTCTGTCTTCAGTCTTCTTGTTGCTCTCAGAGGCATTCCCTTGGGTTAGCAGGGAATGCCTGCTGGAGCTTCGTCATGCACACCACTCCCCATCTGTGCTCTATGCTCTAGAACCCAGTTCGCGAGCTTCAGGCAAGGGGCTGGAGGTTGAGGAAACACATGCAGGCAGACCAACACACGGACCTCCAATCACTGGTACAAAAGCCCTTCTTTAATAGCATCACGGAGGCTTAAATACCCTGCAGTCAATGGCCAACAGGTAAAAATCCCATCCTCTGATCTTCAAGGCTAGGCACAGCTTCTAGTAACTTCAATTAGAAGGCTCTAGACAGGGAAAAGCAGCTAAAGGCCAGGACTCAATGGTCCCAACAGAGCTTGGCTCTGGGACAAAGAAACAAGGTAGGGAACAGGGTTTTGAAGGCAAAGGTCTGTGGTAGCCAGAGATGTGGGCAGGACTGACGGAAAACTGAAGCTGATGTTCTGTTGTGGCACTAGGGAGGAGGCTGGGGGATTGGTTCTGGGGGACTAGAGATGGAGAAAGTCTGCAGGAAAACTTCCTAGGATATAGGATGTGGTTGAGCAGAGGGTGGCTGCTGGAGTTGGGGCTGGGGTATAGCAGCAAGTGTGAATAGGGAGGGTAGAAGGGAATGGTATGTGGGATGTACAGGAGATGTGGGAAGGAGTGAAGGAAGGTTGAAACTGGTGTTATATTACAGGAGACTAGGGAATGGTTTCTGGAGAAAGAGAGGGTGAGAAGAAGCTCTGCCCAATGCTGTAGTCTTCTTTAAATGATCATATTGTTGGGATTTCTGACCATTTAATAAAAAAAAAAGTCTTCTTAACCTTAAATTTTTTAAGTTTCATTGATTTTTTTCCCATTGCACTAATGAACTTTTCATCTTAATTCAATTGTTTCCTTTGAAATTACTTTTGTTCTAAAATTATCTTCATAAGTGCAGAGCCGATGTGTGTATGGTCAGCTACAGAATCACCAGCATAAGCAAGATGTTTATTTTTCACAGACTAATGAGTGTGTGGCTGGATAATAGTGCTTTGCTCAGCAGGAGCTCTATAAACTACACACCTTTGAACCTGAACTACAGTGTACTTATAGGCTAATGATGGACACACTCAAAAACAGATATTATAATATTTGAGCTTTAAAATCCTACACAGAGCTACAAGCGATGAGAATTATAAGATGAATGTATTGTACAGTGTTTTCATCACCTTGTTTATATAAACATGCAAACAATATTCATTACAAGCCTCCTCAGATGCTAGCTAGACATTTGTTACACAAGAAGATTTGATGAGCACACTTGACATTTTGTAAAGTATACTATATAATGAAGAAATGGGAATAAAAGGTTTGTGTAGATTAAAATGGAATAACAACTCATAAATATGAACAAAAGACACTGGAGTGATGACTCTTGTCCAGAGCCCTCGCTGTTCTTGCCGAGGACATGGATTCAGCTCCTTTCGTGCATGTGGTGGTTCAAAAACACCTGGAAGTCAAGTTCCATGAGACTGGCAGCAATCTTCTGCTCTCTGTGGATAATAGGCCTGCACATGTTAGTGCACAAACATGCATGCAGGCCCTTCTATATACACATGAAATAAAGATGATCTTAGAATAAAAAATGTGAGACTGAGGAACTATCTGAAATGCAGATTATGTACTATATTGGATTGTCCTGTGCATGAATTAAATCATTATGATTAATGGCACTTATAAGCTTTCTAAAGAATTGTCTCTATTTTATGAAAGTGCTGATGGGCATAAACTTGTATTTTTATGTGCTTAAATTGTCGGTGTATATATATAGTGTGTGTGTTGTGTGTGTATGTGTGTGTGTATTTTTCTGTACATATGTGGAGAGTTCAGAAGAGGATATGAGATGTTTTGGTTTTGAGAACTTGACACAAACTAGTGTCACCGGGGAAGAAGAGATGTCAAATGAAGAATTACCTCCATTAGGTTGGCCTGAGGACTCATCTGTGGGCAGTTTTTTTTTTTTTAAATTAGAGATTGATGTGGAGGGGCCCAGCTCACTGTGGAAGGCATCAGTCCTGAGCAGCTGGCCCTGGGCTGTATATGAAAGGGAAGATGCATTCCTATAGTTCCCACTTCAGTTCTTGTCTCTGGTTTTCTGCCTTGGATTCCTACCTTTAATTTCCCCTGTGAGATACTATAATTGAGATCTGAAGGCAAATAAACACTCCTTTGAACCCATCTTGGTTTG
Source organism: Microtus oregoni (assembly GCF_018167655.1). Lineage (NCBI taxonomy): Eukaryota > Metazoa > Chordata > Mammalia > Rodentia > Cricetidae > Microtus > Microtus oregoni. The sequence goes on along the minus strand of NW_024544709.1, from coordinate 1,828,784 downwards.
TTCAGTTTTTTTAATCACGAAACAGAAAGAAAATTGGAGTAGGTATTCTCTCTCACACACTTCCTTCTCCTTTGAGAGAGGATCAAGGTCTTTATTCCATGTGAAGGTAGTTTGTGATTTTGATTCATTTTGTCTTGTTTTTCTAGTCTGGTCTCTGCCAGCCTTAGAAGACTTCCTGGCTCTGCTCCTTCAACCCAATGATAGGAATATAAGCATGCCAGGAAAAATTTTCAGCTTTTTTTGTAGGTGTTGGGATCTGAAATCCAGTCTTGAGTCTTGTGCAGAAACAAGTCTTAATGACTGAGCCATGTTTTTAGTGAAACATAGTTTCTAAACATTGTTTTTTCTTCTTTGAAAATTTCATGCCCATAATTTGTTGATCATATACATGTCCCACACCTTCATTCTCCTCAGATTTCCCTCAAGACATCTTCTTCTCAGCTCCATCCTCTCTTCTCTTCTCTTCTCTTCTCTTCTCTCCTCTCCTCTCCTCTCCTCTCCTCTCCTCTCCTCTCCTCTCCTCTCCTCCCCTCCCCTTTCCTCCCCTCCTCTTCTCTCCTCTTTTCTCTTATCCACTCTTCTCCTTTTTTTTTTTTGTGAATTTTGAAGAGCCAAATTAGTGCTGCTCAAATGCACAAGAGGTTGGCACCCTCCACTGGGGTCTCTGTAACCTGCCAGTGGCCATATTCCTTCAAAGAAAAGTGACTGTCCAAGCCATATCAACCATCAGCTGAAGATAGTTCCTCAGCTAGGAAGGATGTCCCTATGCTATCTGTGCTAGAATTACTAACTGGCTTAGTTTTATACAGATCACGTATAAGTAACCACTTCTATGAGCTTATGTAAGCAGCATCCACCTCATGTCCAGAGGACACCATTTATCAGCACTCATTCTTACCTACCGGCTCTTACTTTTCGCCCCGATTTTGGTGTGCTGCTCTCTGAACCTCTGAGCATGTAAAATAGGCTAGCATTTTTAACTTATGTGAAAGCATTTAATGTTCAGGATCACAAAACATATGCACAGCCACTATTCAGGTTCAGAAGTACAATCTACAATCATTTTTTTAAGTTTTTTATATATACCACTGTGTCCTTTTAACCTCCCTTTTGTGTTGATGGAACCTATTCTTTTTGTAACTTAATTAATGATATTACACAATAGTTGTTTCTAATTTACTTTTTACATCAATTATTCCATTGGGTTTATTTATTATCTCTAAATGAAACTGCTCTGTGCCTTCTGTGAGAATTTTCTCTTACCATTAACATTTTCTTTCTATAACAATCTCCAGTTACTATCTATTACTGTACTCCATTTCTTCCCTGACACTTCCTCCTCTTCATAATGACTCATGGGTCTCAGGCTGACCTCACACTCCGGGTCTTCCTATCTGTAACTCCCAAGCTGAGATCATAGGTACTCCGAACACATGCACCTCAACTCACTCCATCTACTCTGCTAATTATTGTTCATTCTCTAAATTTGCCAAGGTCTAGTTACCTGTCCTCTTCTTAACAAGCATTTGAACTATTTTAGATCATTATTCATGAGAATCTAAAAAGATTATTTTACGTTTTTTTTTTTTTTACGAAATGTGCAACCATTTCTGTAGAGGGTATAACTAGGCAGTAAAAAGTGATAGCATGTTCTCATCTTCACATTTAGAAAATGATGCAATTTTACTTTACTAAAAATTCATTGTTTTTATTTTTGTAAAAGTAGTTTTCTACTTCATGTGTGTGAAGGTATGATATTAACAGGATTAAGAAAAAAATTCTTTATTAAAAATATTGGATGGCTTTAATTTGCCTTCCTTTTTTTTTTTTTTTTTTTTTGCTTATTCTAAGTCCAAGTCACTGGATAACATAGCACTTCGTACTTTGAGGCTTATTTAGCATACCGTATTTGCATATATTCATATGCACTCTGTTATATAAGGTTATTTTTATGTAAAAGAAATAGTATTCCCCAGGGAAGAACACATCAATTGGCTATCCAATACGAAATAGTCAGTCCTGAAAACATCCATAGAAGTAACAACATACAGATGAAGCAGGTTATATTTAGAAACATATACATATATTAATGCAACAATAATTAACCAAAAAGGACTAAGAATTTGAAAGAGAGCAAGAAAGTGTATATGAAAGGTATGGGGGAGGAAAGGGAAGAGGCAAATCTTGTGATTTATATAATAATCTCAAAAATAAAAGAAATTTAAAAAACTAACTTGCACAATGGGGCAATGAGGAAGGGAAAATCAAGAAAAGTCACTAGATTAATCTTTTAGATTTACCATATCAGGACAGTCTTCAACCTGAGACAAGTGGTTCCTACAGACCTTGATCTTATGCTTTTATATACTAAGGCTATTATTTCTTCCTAACAGATGAAGCACAGACTACCTTCATTTAGTCTCTACCATATAGACAGGAAAATTGAGCTATTGAGTTACACTACTCAGTGCTGGGAGATTTTTCTAAACAATGATACTTACATTCTGAATGGTTTTTATTTAAATCCTGCTGATGTCTTTTATGATTATGCAAAGTTTTTTTTAAACTACCTTTTCACTTTTTAATAAAATGGTAATGTTACATTTATTTAATGGACAGTCAAGGATATAGTAAATGGATCTGAGTTAATTATAATCAAAATAGGATTGAACATAAGGAGACATATAATACATATAATGAATATATGGATTTTGTACCTAAATCTTAATTACATACCATAGTCATTCTATTAAATGTATGATTGCTATGTAATAGCACTTAATGTTTATTACATAAAAAAGTTATGGTTAGTGTTCTCCTTTCTAAACATTTCTATCCTTGATGCTCTAAGTTACAAATTAAAATAGCAAAATAGCCCGTGTTGTATGTTATAGCTACAAATACAGATGCTGTGCTTGTATAAAGTGTAGTAGCATATTTTCAAGAAGTCTATGAGGACGATATTGCTGCTATAGCCATTCTAAAGAAAAAAATCAAAGTACACTAAAGTGAAACATGAGGTTCTATTACTACGTTCATTTGTATCTCTATCAACTTGACAAGTTCACTTTGTAATCCTCCCATCCTTTTGTCTCGCATGTATACCATTTTATGACTTCAGGAAGATACATGATATAATTACACATATTCTCATCCTTCCCCTTTCAACTCATCTTGTGTCTTGATTAATAGAAATTGCTCAACTACTCATGAGAAAAATGCCATTTTTGCTCATTAGTACCGTGAATCTCTGGTATAGCTATGATGCAGATGACAAGGAAAAACCATGAGTGTTTTGTAAGCATCAATCAAGACAGTAATAGTTTAACATGCAGGTAAATTATCTACAAATGCATTCCTGGAACTTAGCCTTTCTTTTAGCAGTAAATTGGATTTTTTTTTTATTCCCTTGAAATACAGAACTTTTGCTAATGTGTGGAGGATAAATGACAAAAGGAAGCAGAGCACCTGCTGTGCTGCAGGTAAAAGATATTCCTTTAGACAGGGTGGGCAACAGGAGCCCCAGAAGGCTACAAGGCAGAACATATTGTCAGTCTTCATAAGATCTTACATTTAATGAATGCACAGAAGCTGGGACATAACAGCAGCAAGCAGAAGAGCACAGCCCATAACTATCAGATGCCTCAAGTTTCAGCGAGGGTAATCTTTGGGAGGAAGAACAAAGAAGACTGTGAGTATATTTACGGAGACAAAAATCTGTTTGCATTTGTTAGCTGTTGGACACCACTGCCTGTCTTCTTTTGTTGACAGTTAAGCCCTTTCTGTATGAGCTTGTTATCAATTTTTCTATGTTTAATTTCTCATTCAAATATTTCCATAATAGGAAAGACTACAGTCATATAACACAAAGTTAATAACAAAGAAATGACGCTACAAACACCAAGACAGAGGTTCCACCAAAGCGAAAGACAGGTTAATGGGAAATGGCAAGCACATACAAAGGCTTAAAAGATAACAGTAAATTCTGTTTCTGAATCGGAATAGTGTCCATGCAAATGTTTATGATCTAAAGTCATACACAGTCTCTGTGAGAATTAATTTTCTGAAAAAAAAGTTTTTGAAACTTGTCTTTACCAATTGATCTTTCATCCAACCTTCAACAAAGTTGATAGTGTTTTGATATCATTAATAACAATGATTGCATTCTGCTTGCATGCTGCACGTTCAGCCTGTTCAGAATTAACTGATCTATAAAAATTATTGCATTGTAACCAACTTAACTATGCTTTAGACTCCATGATGTACCTTCTTATTTTCCTTATTGGCCCACTCATGCCCCTTATTCAGAACGGTGTGTGTGTGTGTGTGTGTGTGTGTGTGTGTGTGTAAGATATAGTAGCTAGCTAAGGTCATTCACTGAAGAAAGCAAGAAGTTGAAAACAACACAGCCCCCAAAAAATGTTTAAAATAACATGTGGGTATAGATGAATGAAAACCTCTGATTGCGGCTTTTTGAGGTCAATAGGGCCTCAAACCAATTTCCTCCCTCGTGAGACTCCTGTCAAAGACTGACTAAGAATAAAAGTCCTTATTCTTTTTTGATGCAATGTTTTCTGTGCTGTTCAATAAACAGAAAGAATAGCCTTTATTTGAGAGGTCCATTCAAATCCGATGAGATGAAAGATTCGAATATGTCTAAATAAATCAGACTCACTCTTTTCTGTTTTATATCAAGTCTCTACAAAAGTTAAACATAACAACGTGTATCTAGTCAATATTTAATAAGACAAAAATGCATCTTTAGCAAGCCAGGCAATCTAATAAGTATGATTTTCTTAAGACAGATGTAATTTGTGTTTAAGTCAATTCAATATGGTGTGCAATCTGTTTCATGTAGCTCCTTGCACATTGCAATAGTTGTAATTTTACATAAATTTGTGCAAATCTTTTATTTCAGTTAGCCCACTATATAATAAATGAATCTGAAGCTGGGCTTTCTAAACCTTATGAAACTCATGTCCAGCTAGCATTTTAGTAGGATTATAATGATGTCATTGTTTGCATATCAATGAAAGAATGAAAACACTTGACATAATTCCTTCATCTCCAAGTACCCAGGAGAAAAGTGAAGCTCAGTGTGCTATAGTTGTACCAGACATAAACCTGTATGCTTATCTGAAAACAGAATTTCATGCCAGGCAAAGACTGCTTAAGGTAGTATACAAGTTGCATTGCCAATTGTGTTAAGAATACAGCTATGTAAGTGTGGTACCTCGTCTTGCTAAAAGTGTCTGTTGTGCCTGTGGATATTGTCAACATCGATATGCTTCTGTAACCATTCAGAACCCAACTGAAAGGGGCTTTCTTTGATTTGCGAGCAAGCTCTCTGCTGAACCTAAGACTCAGTAATACAAAGAGAAGTCTAGAGCACAAATGTCTGTGGCTGAGGCGAGGTGGCAGAGTTTCAAGGCATCAAAAAAAAAAAGGTAAGCTCCATTCTGGAAGAATCACTAAGTCATACATATGGTTAACTTACAAGGAGTAGTGCACATCACGTGATGTTATCTCCTTGTTCTGTGACAGATTTCAGAAGAGAAGAAAAACAAAATGAAATGATCTGGGCAATGTGATCATATTGTCTATTCATTCTCTATGACCTTTTCCTTTGAGAGAAAATGTCGTCATTTATATGATAAAGGAGCCCTGCTCCTTGCTCTAACTGAAGCATTTGCCAATTCTCTGCTCAAGAGCTTTTAACTCCTGATTAATTGGCAATTGGACAAAATTACAGTTTCAATTGCTCTCTGGTCTGTCTATATTAATTTAAGATGAACTGACTTCAAAAACAAGCAAAGCATTAGTTGAAAGTAACACAAAAGTGTTTTTTGTGATATAAGGACTTTTTCTCTGTAACTGTAACAACCACATTAACAATGAAAAAATGGCACGGAAACACTGACAATTTGATTTGCATTGTTCTACTCCCAGTTCATGGAAAGAAGGTGAAAGGGGAGTCTGCGATATGAACCCATGGAGGCCTGGGTATGGTCATCACCTGCTGCTGACAAGTCTGCAGTCCAAGGAACCCAGTGTTTTCATGAGCTTTAGCTTCTTCACCATCTGGTAAAATCTCAGGGAAAATAAATGAATGATTTTATGTGTTTCTGCCATAATGAGTTAGCCAGCTCTTTTACTATAGTAATTAAACATAAAATATTTTTGTTTAAGTCCTATATTGTGACGTAGTTTCTACCTTCTCACTTTCACAAATCTAAATTGTTTATCAATGTTTAATCTTTATTTTTAATACTGAATACTTTAATTTTAAGAATATAACTTTTACCTATATACCTGAACTCTCAATATATATTAACAAGAATGGCTATACACAAAAACATTAATTATGACATAAGTTTATAACATATTATTTGTTCAAGCTATAGCAGTCACATAGTCTACATATGTCTAAAATTACTTTCATTTTATTTAAATTATATTTTAGATGTTTTATAGATTCAAATAGCCATGGCTTATCTTTGTGCTTTACCCAGAACGAACTGATCATATGAGAGAACGACACCAATTTTAGACCTTTAATAAAATTGGTGGAAAATCTATATGGCTCTCAGACTTCTTAGGATAATTTTATTTGTGTAGCATTCTGTGATTAACAAGAAACTTAAAACGGATTAACATGCAGAAAATAAATTTCAGTGGAGTGCTCAGCCACAGATGAGACATTTATAACACCCTTGTCCTTAAGGCTCAGGCACCATTAAAGAAGATGGGGTGAGAAGATTGTAAGAGCCAGGGGGTGGTGGTGCACACCTTTAATCCCAGCACTCAGGAGGCAGAGGCAGGCGGATCTCTGTGAGTTCGAGGCCAGCCTGGTCTACAAGAGCTAGTTCCAGGACAGGGACCAAAAGCTACGGAGAAACCATGTCTCGAAAATCCAAAAAAGAAAAAAAAAAGAAAAAAGAAGATTGTAAGAGCCTGAAGTCAGGGAGGACCTGAGAGAAGCATCTTCATCAGGACATGAATTCAGAAGGGCTGTTGCTGCCTGTAAGGACCCGCACCAGGTCAGACAAGCAACACCATGCTGTGGAACAGCGGCAGTCTTCCACATTTCCACTATTACCTGAGCAGCTATTGATAATTGATGATCGCTGGACTAGAGAGTGCCATAGGCAGTAAGGACCGGCCTTCAGCAGCTCAGGAATGGAGGGGGAGCCACGGCATCCGAGAACTAATAACTCATGTTGTTAGAGGTCACTTGTTTATTTCCTGACCACTCGGTAGCTCAGACCTGAAATAATCACACAGAAACTATAATATTTAAAACACTGCTTGGCCCATTAGCTCTAGCTTCTTATTGGCTAACTCATATCTTAATTTAACCCATTTCTAGTCATCTGTGTATTACCACATGGCGGTGGCTTACTGGGTAAAGTTCTGGCATCTGTCTCCAGTGGGGCTACATGGCTTCTCCCTCACTTTGTTTTCCTTCTCCCAGCATTCAGTTTAGTTTTCCCCACCTAGCTAAGTTCTTCCCTGCTATAGGTCCAAAATGGTTTCTTTATTCATTAATGGTAACCACAGCACACAGAGGAGAATCCCACATCATACTCAATTTGACATTTTTGTCTGCGAGGGTAAAATTTACTTCTCTAGGGCCAGTGAAAAAGGGAAGAAAACATACACATTCTCTCTGTCTCTCTATCTCTGTCTCTCTTTCACACACACACACACACACACACACACACACACACACACCTTCAGTATCCTTCTATCATCTCTTTAGGTTAGATTTTTTCTTACCTCTGTGTTAAGATGTATCTTTCTGTGTCTTTATTTTTTCCTTACAACTCATATGTCCCAGCAAAATTTTTAAGCACTAAAAAATTACAATGTGATTACATTTTATTTTAAGTAAATAATTGCAATGAATACAACAAAAGGCCATCATATTTTCCATATCCCTTATATGATGAAATGTTTTAAGTATTACATGTGTAAAAAAGTTATTCCCACGAACCCACATACATTCATGCCTAAGTAGTTTGTTATAGATTAACAGAGTGTAAGCAAGCAAGGTATTTTTCTAACCCAGTTCTTTTACTGGCAGGCTGAATTTTGTGGTTCAAAGAAAAGATTGATTATTTCTTATCTTAGAAGGTAATCTTATAAAAATCTTCAAAGAATCACAAATCAAATATAAATATATATATAAAATAATCAGCCACCTCTACTTTAAATCCTCAGGGTGCATACCTATTCATTAACAGTATTTTATTAAATCATATCAGGAAGCTGAGGGAAGAATTGAGTACAAGGAACTAATCATCACTTTTGATCACTAATCCATCCTAGGAAGAAAAGTCAGCCAGCAATAGCCCGACAGTCATTGCTCCCGTTCCCTGTAAGTACCAGTAACACTGCCCAGTGAGGGCCTAGAAACCACGTGAGAGTTTTCATACAATCCATAGATTATAAGGGATGTGGTGACCATGAAGCCAACAAGCAGAGGAGTCTGATGTCTTCAGGACACATAGTCCTCAGGGCTTTCCTTTCTAAGGCTTACTCAGACATGGCTTTGCCAAATGCCCAGCCATGTTCAATGAGTACCAATATTGCCAGATGGTCCCCTCACAAGACCCCCAATAAGAGAGTCCATTTTCTTACTTTAAAGGTGTGGTCACTGGTTGATTGAAAATGCTGTAGCATACGGTCACACATCTATGAGTATATGGGCAACACAAATTTGACTAATGGGATATCTTTGAAATAGAGGACAAAAAATTGATGTAGCTATGGTCATGAAGGTGAATCTGATAGGAGTATGATGATGGGTGGAGGAACCTTGACAAAAATAGAGCATATATCACTTCAATGCAAAAATTTTACATACATTTATTAAAGTTTTATAATCTGTGAGATGGATGACACAAGGTAAAATCTAAACAATGTTATAAGCTAGTATGCCACACAAATTAACCACATGGGTTAGCTCCCAGAATGCACTTGTGGAAGTATATGCTAACTAGTTTTTAATGTTGAAGACAAGTATGCAAACACAATCAGGAACCCAGATGGAATTTCACCAGATAGCAGGTAAGAAATTCACTTGTGTGTAGTTCAAGGCTCTGAACGGAAATTAAAACCTTGAGTCTGCTGAGCATGGAATGGGAGCCATATACCTGGAGTGGATACTAACAAGGAAATGTGCAGTGTCACACCAAAGAAGAAGCATTTGCAAACTCCTAGGTTTCAGATTCTTTGTATTTGTTACCATTTTCTGAGATTGTAGATCAGCACATTGAGCCTCAGGCTGTTACAGTCAGGTCTTCAATACTTGGAAGGATCTTGGGTTTCAGCCACTGTTCTGTCAGGTGCCAAACCACTGGGATTCAAATTCACACAATCTGGGTTCATTGCTCTATTGAGGTGTCCTAAAAAGTTTCCTGTTTTAAACAGCTACATTACTTGATTAAAACAATGTTAAAATTAAAAAAAAATAGAGCATATAAATTCTCAAAGAATAAATAAAATACATTGAAAATGTATTGGTTTCAATCCTCAAAATATACAAACTAGGCATTGTTAAAAGACATTTTTCTAGACATATCTTCAGAGAAGCTTGCTGGGTCCATATCCTGATTTTGATAACAGTTAACTTGAAAATATTTTCTCTTTTAGTCTTCGATGATGTCCATCAAACATCTTTAATAGAATATTCATGTTTTTGTAAATTGTTACTCCATGGAGTATAAATCTAGTATTTGTTCAATTCCTGGAAATGGAGTTTTATATCTCCTATAAAGTATATTACTCTGGTGTTTCTAATTAGTACAAATTGGTTTCTGTGTATCGTTTGCTTGTGTTTAGTCATACATGATACACATAAAATTGACCCTATAAACATCATGTCATAGAAGAGGGAGGAAATCTTAGGGTTCTACCCATACCTGAGGAGTTTGAGTTTGCTTTGCTGTTGTTTGAGAGAGAGAGAGAGAGAGAGAGAGAGAGAGAGAGAGAGAGAGATTGTCACCAGCAGCATAATCACTAGTAGGGTACCCATGGTTCCACTAGAAGGCCCTCATTCTTGCTTCTGTAAGCAAAACTGGTGACACTAATTAGGGTATCATAGAAAAAAGGAAAGATGGGAAAGAAGAAGCAGGACTAAAAGAGGTGGGAGTAGGTAATACAGATATGTGATACATATGTGCGATATGTTATTAAATTCATTATTATGTATAAATGAATTTTGCTAATAAAACAAAAAAAATATTGGAGTTAAGATATAAGAATGAGTTATTCTAGAGAATCACATTTCATGACAAACTCTCATGAGATGGTTGGTCATAAACTCATATATGGATGCAGCGAACATGTTATAAATATCATATTTTAAGTGTTATACTATTTTTATTCTCTAATACTAACAACACAATAGGCTCTGACAGTCTAAAGCACACCCTGGATATGAAGAATGAAACTTTTTCTATGCTGCCCTTTTCTGTGGCATGTAAAGAGACCACCAATACAAATTCTCACTTTGACAGTAGTAGACCAGGTGCAAATAAATATGCATTGCAGTTATAAGCATAGTATATTTTAAAATTTATGGTGATTTTACTTTGAATTCTGCCAGCAAGGTGCAATGATTAAGATTAAGGAAAAATAATGGATGCAGAATATTCAGAAGTGTATCTATTTCAACCACAGAAATATCACAGGAAGCATCAAAAAGTTTATTCTCCTGTGGAGAATAAATCTTAGCACTAAAATCAAGGTATCTGTGGATCCAATAGTGAAAATCAGAGTGATTACCATGCACCCATAGTTTTCTACTCTTGTAGAAACATAGTCTTATTATATAAAATGATGACTTTTAATATTTTCTTATTATTGTTTCTTCATGTATAAGTATCAAGTTATCATACTGTGTATAATTATTTTAAACAATACTGTTTGTTTAGCAAAGTTGAATCTCATAAAATAGATTGTGGTTTGGAATTAGGATGGGACTTCAAAGAAGTTCAGAACTACCTTCAGCGTAAGTTCTTTTATTTTTGTACTATGTGTTTTTACAAAGTGATGTCCTCAGCAGTGATTTTCTAACGCTGATAATGTCTAGAAAACACTGAAGATGCCAAAACTTCTGCCAAAATCGAATCTCTGAAAGTAAACAAGCACGCCCATATCAATAGTGTGCACATTTTTTCATCTTCAGTAAATGGCAATATTGTTTTCACTCCAAAGAATGGCTGAAAAATAAAGTTTTCTTATAATTTAGTAAGTCTTTGATTTGTATACCTATTTCATATAATTATATGTACAAGAAAATTCATAGAGTCTGAGTGGAAAAATTAAGAGGCCATGAATAAATTTTGTATAACTTTTTAACTCTCTCTGTGTAAATTGCCTAATCTACTTATGGACTCTCTCAGGAATTGGTTCTCCCTAAGGAATCGGTGCTCCCTAAAGAATTTGATGACTTACTGACACACAGAAAATGTGATGCTTATGATGACTTTGTCATTTTCATCTCTGTGATAATTGCACTTTTAATTATAAATTAAAGAAATACATTTTTATTGAGTAAAAGGTGTCTGCCTAACTACTGTAAATCTTATCCCTGCTCTGGGACTCACTTCCTCCCCTATAGAGTTATTGCAAATCTTAAATTAAGGCTGTTTCTGACACAGTGTCCTCAAAATGTCATATATACCAGGCTACCAGAAAAGTTTCAGCATGTCTATCTCCGGCTGTGGATCCAACCTGTCCCTCTGACTCTGCTTTCTTACTCCCAGAATTCAGTTCTGTCTTCTCTGCTTACCTAAGATCTGCCCTATCAGGCCAAGGCAGTTTCTTTATACATTAACCAATACAAGCAACACCCGGAGGGGACTCCCACACCACCTTCACATCCATAGATAATTGTGGTGCTCACTTCATATAAGAAATTTCTTTTAGAAGCAGATGGAGACTGTCACAGAGGTTCAAAAGTAGGAAAAATACAGAGAACAATTGACTCCGGCAAGCCCAAAAACAACTGATACATCTGTTATGCAACCCTTAGACCAGCCTTTTTTCACAATTGATTTATTTTCTGACTGGGCCTATCACAAATGATAGCATTCTAAATGTCTGACGCACATCTCCAAGTTCACATTTTCATATGTCCTGAAAAATATAACCTAAGAAGAGGAGTTTCTGTGCCAAAGGGCATGCATTTGTTCAACTTTATGGAAAATACTAAAATATCTGTGTTCTAAAATGGTTTTACCAAGTTAAATTGGCCTCTCTTGGTCCATGAATATTCTCAGTGTCTCACATCCATTCTAATGTTTGCTTCCTTTAGTTTTTCATAAAATGTATAATAAACCATTTTTATATAGCTCAAGTTATTAAAACTGACAAAAGAGAAATCTATGTAAGGAAATAGAAGCACAGCTAATTAAGACTGAATATGGATTTAGAATCACCCTCCACACTTCTCCCAAAATTATTTGTTGCAGGTGATTTCTCCCTTACTTGCAACAGGGTATCTTGTGTTGGACTAACATTTACACTCTAAAAATTGAGAAAATATTTGACCAGTCACTCATTCAAGAGGTGCAAAACTTTAATAGCAAATTAAAATTGCTCAAACAGTAAAATTAGAAGCTAATCATATCAGCATCAGGGAAGATTTCCCATACAAATCATCAATAAATAAAGTTCAACAATACATAAAAATGGTAACAGGCCAAGGAGAGTTTGGAGTAATGGGTCCTAAAAGTATGAATTGTTCTTAGAATTTCAGAAAAAGAAGAACAAAAGGGAGAAGAAAAAGAAGGAGGAGAAGAGCTTGACATTAAATCTGTAAATATGAGTGATCATATTAAAAGAATTAACATAAACATCATTTCAAATATATAGAGAAAGCAAATATTTGGTGAAATTTGAGTCATTCACAGTTTTTTAATTCAGCCAAGTCAAAAATTATGCAGACAAGGAAACCCATCATCAGTATGCATCATATTTACTCATAAAATACAGAAAGATTCCTGTGGTAATTGAAACAAGCAAGAATGTTTCTTCTCACTTGTATTCATAAGACCAGAGATCCCACAAACGCAGATAAGCACAAAAGCTAGATATAAATACTGAAAGGGGAAGATAAGAGTTCCAAATTGAATAATTGCAGGTATATTCATGGTGTCATGCAGAAAATTTTAAATGTACACAGTTTGTCCTCTCTTCCTAGAGAAGCCAGAAGCTAGCAGCCCCTGCCCCTATTCTTTTTCATTGGCCATTACTACTGTTTCCAGCACCTTAAAGCAGCAAATTGTCTAGGCACCTCCTTATAGAAAAGGATCTCATATTATAGGCTCAATGTCCTTTGTTTATGGCTACAATCCACTAATGAGTGAGTACATACCATATTCATCTTTTTGGGTTTGGGTTACCTCACTCAGTGTAGTGTTTTCTATTTCCATCCATTTTCATGCAAAATTCAAGATGTCGTTGTTTTTTACCACTGAATAGTACTCTAATGTGTACATGTTCCACTTTCTTTTTCCATTCTTCCATTGAGGGGCATCTAGGTTGTTTTCAGGTTCTTCACAGCCAACAACAATGCCCCCTCCCAGCTTCTTGTCTTCCTTCTTGTGTTGTCGTTGACATAGTCCAACTAGTGTTACCAACCTGTGTGTGGGTGCAGGGACATTTACTAGGAAATGAGAAACCTGCAAGTGAGTCCAACCTCCAAACTGATTCCTTCTTTTCCATCAGCAATCAACTCACAATGCATCTTTAGTATAAGTGATGAGCCATGGAGATTACTTATTTAGAACTGGGACTGGTTTGACCTTCTACAAGTTCTGTTCAGGTAATTACGACTGCTGAGAATTTATACATTCATGCAGTAACCATGTCATGACAGCATTTCACAGCACTCCCCCAAGCTTTCCACTTCACATCCTTTCTCCTTCTTGCCTCCTCTTCAGCAGTTTTCTGCACCCTGTTACACAGAAGGGAGTTGATGAGGAAAGATGTCTGATTTAGGCCTCAGAGCTCACTCTTATTCTCACAAAAAGAGAGGCATTTCTGTACATTTTCACTGAACTGCTTTCCACTGAAGAATGAAGTATTTGTGACCAAGTTTCAGGATAACATAGATATTCGAATACTTATGTAAATAATTAGAAGGAATTTGGTAACGACCATTTTGTGAACTAACGATACCAAATTATATAACAAATGTTGTATGTTCTACAATAGAATCTGAGTACATTATACTTAACATACTCCACAATCTACTATATTCTCTATAATGCATTGTTCTTTTGTGTACTCACGTGCTAGTTATATATTTGCTATCTATACTTAATCATTTATACACATCCTGATCTTCTTTTCTATTGAAAAATTGTATTTCTTCATGTAGTATAGACAACTCAAGTTAATATATATGATGCAAGAAAGAAGAGGATTTGTGCTGTTTAGTCCAGTAGTTACTGTGTCTTCAACACTGTATAAGGACATACTTCATTTGCCGGTTAAGACTCTTTTTACCAGCAGTAAGGAAGGGTGAGAGGAGTCTTCCCAATGCAGAAATAAAGCCAAGGTCAAGAAGGTAGGCACTTTTTTTTCAGAACCATATAAATCCCATTGTGCAACCTGGGTTTCCTTGATATCTCACTGGCATTACAGTCCACACAAGCTGTTGCAGGAAGCAGGCATAGGCATCTAAATGGTTCTTTTTTTTGTTTTGTTTTTTTGCCTAGAATAGAAAGCACTGATTAAAGAAGGGTAAGAAATGTGAGAAAAATCCAATATTGCTCCAGGTCCTGTATAAAACAGTTAATATATCTGTAATTATTTTACTTCATTCCATAATAAACTAAAATAACCAATTTTCTAACTTACCCACTCTTGCTATAAATATATTACATAACTGCATATATTGGATTGTATTCATTCCAAAGAATAGAAACTTTGCAATTGCTCTTCTACATAGTATTTTGGAGGCTTGAGCAATGGCTCAATGATTAAGAGGACTTACACTCTTTCAGAGGACCTGGTTCAGTTTCCACAACCCACATGTAGAATCAGAACCAACAGCCACTCTAACTCCAGAGGATTTGACACTTCTTCTGACATCCATAGACTTTCTGCATGCGGTACATCTACTTTTGGGCACATACACATAAAACAAAAAGAAATAATTTAAATAAAAATTCTCTGTAACACTTAATTAATAGATATGTAAGTATTTATGTGATGTATATGTCATATCTCTAGTAAATCCATGACGTATCTAGTTGAAAATTAGAGCGTTGGCTCTTAGCTGGGTGATGATGGTGCACACACCTTTAATTCCATCATTCGGCAGTCAGTGGCAGGAAGATCTCTGTGAGTTTGAGGCCAGCCTTTTGTACAGAGAGAGTTCCAGGTCAGGCTCCAAAGCTACATATAGAAACCCTGTCACACAATGGGGATGTTCTATCGGGAACTCACCAAGGCCAGCTGGCCTGGGTCTGAAAAAGCATGGGATAAAACCAGACTCACTGAACATAGCGGAAAATGAGGACTACTGAGAACTCAAGAACAATGGCAATGGGTTTTTGATCCTACTGGACATATACTGGCTTTGTGGGAGCCTAGGCAGTTTGGATGCTCACCTTACTAGACCTGGATGGAGGTGGGTGGTCCTTGGACTTCCCACAGGGCAGGGAACCCTGATTGCTCTTTGGGTTGATGAGGGAGGGGGACTTGGTTGGGGGAGGGGGAGGGAAATGGGAGGCAGTAGCGGGGAGGAGGCAGAAATCTTAAGAAAGAAAGAAAGAAAGAAAGAAAGAAAGAAAGAAGGAAGGAAATCCTGTCTCAAAGAAAAGAAAACAAAAAGAAAACAGAAAAAGAACTATGTCTAGTACCTTTGATATCTCAGAGTTTCTTATGAGATGTATATTTTATTTATTAGTTTATTTATTTACTAAAAGTCCAATTCTTTTATTTAGTTTTGACATTTTATTCATTAAGATGTGTATTAATTTTGCAACACTACATTTTTTAAATATTATAAAATACTTATGATATCAAGTAATGATAATTTATTCAGTATAATTTTCAGGTTTAAGAGAATATGTGGCAAAATACAATTCTCATCAGTCACCAAACACTGTGCTGTTGGGGGATTGTGATGAGTGTTTTCAAGTAAACAAATTACCCAGAGCCTGCACAGGTCTGCAGCAGATGGGACACATGACCCAAACCTCCACTAACCCAGATAATATCTCCAATTGAGAATCACTTACAAATGAAGAGCTAGTTTTCTCCAAGGGGGGTCTCACTAGGAAAAGAAGCCCCTCTGAAGTGCAGACCCCATGCCCAGCTGTAGATTGACAGCAGAAAGTAAATTCAGCTGCATCTTTGGAGGTTCTGGAGGTTCTTTATCTCATGCTATTTTTTAACCTCTTTTTTTGGCCTTTTAGAGTGCATTGTGTCTCCAGTTTTCTGTTTTGATGGGGTTCCTGTGTGTGCGAACGTGTGTCTCTGCATCTAAAGGAACTTAGAGGGCTGTTTCTTGTTTGGTGGCCAAATTCACAAGTAGCATGGTTACGTAAGAGGACAGGCTTGGAAACAACTTGTAAATCCCTTTGATGGAAGTGTTCCTTAGGTTGAAGAAGATGCTATGAAAATAAAAAGCAGGAGCATTGTCATTTTTCAGAGTCCGAATGCAAACGTGCACCTAAATTCATTCATGTGCACAGAGATGTTCACCAATGGCACTAGTGTTCTTCACCAGGAATATAAATAAAATAGTTATCAGGAGTTGTCATATAGACGTGAGATCTGAAGAAAAATACTCTTAACCTAAGACAAAAAGCAAGCAGCATAGAACATATATCTTTTGCTTTATGAAAATACGATTATCATTAAGAACACAGGACAACTAAAAAAAGTATTCTTCTATTTCTGATATGCAGTATGGCTTACCGTTTACTAGTCTTTCTATAAGCATATGTACACACTTCAGAACTTGTATTTGTAACAAGATGGGAAAAAGTCTAACAAAAATGCCAGATTTTCCTTTAGATTTGTCCATTTAAGATTTATATTCAACTAAGCAAATATGTAATGTTATTTTCATTGCTTTGTTTTTGTAGTTAATGAAGCATCCCATAATAAATGAACACATTTGCTTTTTAAGGCTTCTTTTTCCCA
This sequence comes from Microtus oregoni, assembly GCF_018167655.1. Taxonomy (NCBI): domain Eukaryota; kingdom Metazoa; phylum Chordata; class Mammalia; order Rodentia; family Cricetidae; genus Microtus; species Microtus oregoni. Next base: position 1,811,609 of record NW_024544709.1, on the reverse strand, counting down.
CTTGTTCCTGTTTAATGTCACCATCATCTTGATAAATATCTTCACATTTTCTCAGAGGAAAAATTTCAGACAGTGGATCGGCCAGTGCATTAGGATAAGAATGTCGCTTACAATCTTAGAGGTTTGAACTTTTCTGGGCTCACAAACAGAGTACTAACACATCTTGCAGACTTCAAAGTGCTGTCCACTGTGTACCCAGGCCTAGTTTTTAACTGCTTTTAAGTGAACAATGTACCAATCAACCTTCCTTGCCTTGGATTTCCCATGCAATCAAGTTTTACAGCCTAAGTCAACAGATGACTATAATCTTATATTATTTACTCTTCCATGCTCCTGACCCAAAGTAATGCATGTTTCTACTAATAATCATTTCCCGAAAGCAGCAAATATAGAAGCTGAAAGCAAGCTGCTTAAATTAATATCTTCTATCAATGCATTCAACATTATTCATAAATGTTTAACACATTTAGATCTCTTTTTTTTTGTTTTTTTGTTTTTTTTTTTTTTTTTTTTTTTTTTTTGCTTTTTTCGAGACAGGGTTTCTCTGTGGTTTTGGAGCCTGTCCTGGAACTAGCTCTTGTAGACCAGGCTGGTCTCGAACTCACAGAGATCCGCCTGCCTCTGCCTCCCGAGTGCTTGGATTAAAGGCGTGCGCCACCACCGCCCGGCTACATTTAGATCTCTTGATAAGCCATGTCTGTAATGTTGCTTGTTTTCTGAATCAGCAGGGATCAGTTGGAATCAGTGTCCTACAGCCTTGTAAATCTCTGTGAAAAATTTCTGTAAACTATCCCTCATCCCTTCTTCATGTGATACTTTCTGTGTTGTTAAATAAAGACCGAGAAAAGCTCTTTGTGAGAGACAGACACAACATACAGACACACTAATAAACACAGATACAGGAACAGATTTACAACAGAACTTTCAGCCTGCCACAAATTCAGGCTCAAGCAACAGATAGGGAATGGAAGAAGCAGAAATATAAAGTAAAACATTCAAATAGACTCACTCAAGTTAAAGGACAGGGGAAATGTTTTTGTTGGTGGTGGTGTTTTATTTTTTTCCCTAATGTGATGTTGGGAGATATTTGATCACACTGTAAGCTCCAAGTTTGCATTTGTGTTGATTGAATAAAATTGACCTTGGGTCAGAAGTCTGAGTTAGCACCTACTTGACAGAAGGTAAACATAGAGCATCCGAGGGCATTTGGAAGAAATGGCTGACTCACCAGAGTAATAAAAGGTAGCATGACTTTTTCGATTGTTTTGTTTCTGCTGAGAGAAAGAACATGGTTTGGGGTAGATACCAGCACGAAGAGTAGGCCAGCTAGTTGCCACTCAACATCTCTGAGCTAGCAGCCTTTTACCCTATCCTTTAAATCTTATTGATAAATAGAACAATAGAGAGGTAGCTAGAGCTACTTTTAGCAGCAGTGACAGAGCTGGTGCCTATGGGAACAGAATTCCATCCAGGCTGCATCCTGAGCATCCAGCCACTGCCAGAGAAGGAGGCTGGTAGCTACAGAGTAGCCACTGGTCACTAAATATCAATAGATTAAGGCGCAGAAACTGGGTCTAAGTTAAAACAGCAATGTGACACCAGCATATTATTAGTAACTCAGAACTTATTAATGAATTTAAATCAACGGCAAGAATATATGCTGACAAAGGACATATGCAGGAAATCCTTAAAGCAATTTTTAGCATTTTATACAGCAGAATCAAGGAATACATCTCACTGTGTGTGGGAATAGAATACTTTTGGAAAAATCCTGTCATTTTCTATCTCCTCAGAAAATAGCTCGATGGAGACGCTGAACAATGACTTTAGTTTTAACAGTCAAGAAATATGTTGTCTGATGAGTGCATGAAGATAATGTGTCCATCATAGAAGTAAACAGCAGAGCCTCTCACTGTAATAAAAGAAATAACCCTCATATTAGATGGAGCTGGGTGCTGTCATAGAACTGGGCTTGTGCTTGCCAAGGGAAAAAAAAAATGGATTCAGAGACATCACACAGGCTTGAACATAACCAAGTTCATCTGAAAGGAAATTAGTCTAGAATTATGAGTAATTAACAAAAAAAATTCTCTTGATTCATGATCAATCACTGTTAAATCAAGTTTCTTATTATATTAATCATTTTTTTGTATGTGCAGTGTTGTTAGACATGGATGCCAATTCCCATAATTGCATTGCCTCCATGAGACTATGATTTAAACGTAGGGGGCTATCACTAAATTTCTCTTTTGCAAAATCTTCTTCCTATAAGAATGTGAAGCCACTATTACGGCCTGGCTGTTACAGAAACGTCTTTCCTTGAGAGCTTTTTGTTAGCTTTGAGGGAAGATTGTTTGCTTCTAGTAAAGAGGCATTGCTTTGTCTTCCTTTCAGTTGCAAATCCGTTATCTAATACGTTGTTGTCGAAGATTCATTAATTCTATTGTTGTCCTGGCTGGGAGTGCCCATTCCTTTGCTCATTTGAAGCCAGGACAGGTTAGATAGCTTGAAAACTTTCCTTTTAATGTGTGTCTTAAAAATAAACAGCCTGCAAGATAAAGCTGAGCACCGCGTGCTTGATGTATTGCATCTCAGTGGCATCTGACAAGTCTTTCTCCCCAGTGATACTGTTTGTTTTCTAATAATTTAGTCTCGGTCTATTAAAAGACAACTGCAGATGATGCACATGGTCAAGCAGTGAAGGATGGCCAGGACAGCCTCTGTAGATCATTATCAAATTCCTTCACTTCACCGGAAAAGTGTTTTGCATTGGCTTATAAATATTTCAGAATAATTATATCACTTTCAAAGGATTTTCTATATCAGAGGATGAAGATGACTTTGTGCTTGCAACTCTGCATCATGCTACTAAAACCAAAATTTAAATAGACAATTAGCAATATTTACCATTTTATTATGGCTAAATTGTCATTTTTAATTGCCCTATGAGGGGCTACTCAGGACAGAATTTTAAATACATCAGTCATAAGCCCAAATGGCAGTGTATTATAATAGTTTCTGCTTTTCTTGTTGATAGCTTATTTAACATGTACTTGGTCTTTGAGAAAAAGAGAGGACATGTAATGTTGAGCTGGAATGTTCTTATCAAAGTTCTTTGAAGAGCCACTGGCTCCCTTTCATAAAGTTATGACAACCTACTATGTCCTGGAACAAAATTTGCTTTTTATAAGTGTGACATGTCAAGTCTTCTTTGAAATGCTAGTGTCCAGGCAGAATGCAAGTTAAGAATGCCACTGCCCATGCATTTCAACTATAATGTTCTTGTCACTTGGGCACCAATAGACTTTTCCAGAAGTACTCTTGGACAACTGCATACTACCCACAGAAACTCCCTTGCACTCCTTCACTACATTACATTTTACCTCGTTGGTTTGGATTTTTTTCCTTGTTAGGTAGGACATTTTCTGTCTCTATGCTACCTTTAGCTGTGTTTCTCCACCTCAGAGTGAACTTCCCCACTAACCCAGTGAGGCTAAGCTGTAGATGTTACAACGAGGTCTCTGTGCAAGGCTTGATCTCCAGCCTGTGATGATATTAGAAGGTGCTAGAATTTGTGAGAGGCAAATCTGAGGGCGTACCATTCCAGTTATTGAAGGTCTGTCCTTGATAGAGAATCATGTCTCAGGCCATGCTATCTTTATGACATAGTCCATTGAGAGTGTGCCTCCTTCCCAGAGGCCCTGAAGCAATAGTACCAGCCAACCATAAATGGACACCACTGCTTATCTGTGGATCAAAATAAAAAAATAATTCTCTTTATGAACTAATGATTTTATGTATCCATTGTAGTAAAAGAAAGCTGAATAACACAAGTGGCAGGTGTGTTCTTTCTTCTACAGTTAATAGAATGATCCACCTGTTACCATGCAAGCTCTAATTTATGTGAACATCAAGTCAGTCTCTTATGACTTCATTACCCTGTGTCCTGAAAACAGTCTTCTGGAATAATCTCAGATAGTTTTACATATTTTTTTATTTATTATGTATACAATATTCTGTCTGTATGTCTGCAGGACAGAAGAAGGCGCCAGACCTCATTACAGATGGTTGTGAGCCACCATATGGTTACTGGGAATTGAATTCAGGACCTTTGGAAGAGCAGGCAATGCTCTTAACCACTGAGCCATCTCTCCAGCCCTTTACATGGTTTTTTAAATTCTGGGTTACATTCAGAAGAAATGATAAATATCCTGCTTTACTATAGATAATTTTGGATTATAGCCAATCTGGATGCTTACTTCTTGATGGAGTTGAATAGATCATTCCCTTGAAGAATAAAAAGCTATCCTTGTTTGTCCTATTAGTCTTTTTTTTTTTTTTCGAGACAGGGTTTTCTGTGGTTTTGGAGCCTGTCCTGGAACTAGCTCTTATAGACCAGGCTGGTCTCGAACTCACAGAGATCCGCCTGTCTCTGCCTCCTGAGTGCTGGGATTAAAGGCGTGTGCCACCACCACCCGGTTCTGTCCTATTAGTCTTAACTTTTGTCTTCCAGAGTGTTCCTTTGGTCTGCTCTCATGCATCTCTACAGACGACACCAAACAGCATGAGTTTCCTTGGAAATGAGAATGCTTTACAGACTGCTTTTAGTATGTGTTTAGGATCCTAAAAATCATGTTGGCTTAAGTAATCACAGATATCTTTTAATTTAAGTCTTAAGTTTCATTAGTAATAAAATCGAAATGGAGAGATTGCTGAAAACTTGGTTACAATCAGATGCATATACACATAATATAAGTAATTGTATTTCTCCCTGATTTATTTACTCTTTCTCTCTCTTTTCCCCTTTCTTCATATATATTCATATATGAGTATGTGTGGAATATAAATCTCCTGAGGCTACCTGAAACCCTGACTCTGACAGAGATGCAGATTTGAGTATGTGAGTGTTTATTTTTTGTGCTTATTAAACATCCAATATTGCCCTAATATTATTTCTATTTTTATAATGCTTTGAAGCCAGCCTCAAGGAACCACTGATATGTGTTGACATTTTGGCCCAATACCAATTCTTTCTCTAGAACTGGAAGCTTAGTAGGCATATGGTCTACTTTCCAAATGATCAAAGCTGACAGTTTAGTAAATATTTTTCCTGGAGCCAAGAAAAGTATGCATCTATCTAAGTTACACCATCAGTGTCCTTGATACAGCCTGCCTCACACCTAAGAGTTCATAGCTAATCCTGAGTTCTATGACATGATGTTGTTGTACCAGCTAGCACATACTGAATTTCTGTTATAAAAAAATCCATATTCAATTTGGAACTGTAGGGAATATGTTTACACCCATGTAAATTAACAAAAAGAAAACACATAATACATGAAACATTTGTATTAAAATCTACCACTGAACAAAAATTAACAGTGACTCCCGAAATCAAGCCAATCTGAGATGATGCCTGTATAGGACCATTTTACTTGCTAGAGAAAATGTCCAGATTATAACTAAGCATGGGATGACTCAATAAAATGTGGGGGAATGAAGGGGCAAACTTGGAAAAGCTCAGAACACTATCATGTACAGAATACAATACTGGAGAGAAAAGATACACGAGTTGTCCATGGCCACATACTTTCTCGCTCACATATGCACATCTACACAATTTAAAGCAAAGTCATTTTTTTTAAGCAACGGTTGAAAAACTTCTAAATCTAAAACAGAAGGTATCAGCCTACGATTTCATTAGGATCAATGATCTCCTAAATAAATGTGGAAACCGTTCCAAATTGTCATAGAATAAAATCTTTAATTCTAGTGACAATGAGGACATCCCAGAAGAAAGAAGACAAATGGAAAGTGGGATGACATGGTGGCGGTGGCAGTTCAGTTTTCTTGGCAGAATCATTGACGCAGGAAGACAATGGAGCATTTTCTAACAATATTGGGAAGACAAAGAAAGATACTGCCAATGCCAAACTGGAAGTGTCTTTTAGAACAAAGATGTAAGATATTTCCAGAAATACAAACTTGAGTAAGAAAAACCTGTTTCCTTTGATGATGGTCAGTAGTTCAATAGCTTCTCGGAAGTAATCTATGATAGTATATGGTATTTGGATTATTTTCAATAATTTAATAGTTCTGATGATAATTTTAAGAACATGCACATTTGTTATATATTGTTTCTCTTAAATTCTCCACTCATATTTTGCTATTAGTTTGACTTTTTGTGTATTAAAAAGCAGTCCTTTAAAAAGCATATTTATATATGGCTATAATAATCACTCTTTTGTAGTTGTTGATTAGAAATGATCATTCGATTTTAATGTAAATGTGTGATTTGTGTGTGGCAGTTGTGTTCACGTGTCCTTAGAATTCTAAAGGCATTGGACCCCTGAAGTGGGTCTACCCTACTGTCAATACGGTGCTAGGAACCTGAAGTTGCTTAGAAAATCAAGAAGTACTCTTACCAACTGAGCCATCTCTCTTGCCCCAAATTATTTATTTTTAGTTAACATTCATCTTTAATAATTTTCATTTTAGTGAAATGTTTTCTAGTAATTTACTTTATCACAATAACTAAATATATTCTTTATAATTTAATCTTAACATTTTAAATGATGGAAAAAATTACTTGCATGATGGAACCTGATAAATTCAAATCCCAGTCACTAAGTTACAGTCAAAGAATACTTGACCTTCAATATCATGACTCAAATCTTAGTTACTATAGTAACAAAACCATAAATAACTTCTACTAATGACACAAAGTACAAAAATCCTAGGTAGCTCCTCACTCTGCAAACTGCTATGTGCCAGGCACACCCTAGAATGAAAACTGTGCCATTTCTTTCAAACTCTACTTATGCTGGCTAGGTCTTCATCTTATGGGTTTTATGTGGAGGCAGCAAATATGCAGGTGGGCTCGCTCTCTTAGGCACAAATGACTCCTAACTGGATTACATAATCAAAAGAAACAGCTGAACCATAGTGACCAAGATAGAGTAACAGGAAGAGAACAAAGGTCCAGTAAATAAACTTCAGATTGAGCAGAAATGAAGTTACGTAAGAAATGCCTGTTGTGGTTATCTTGCCACGTAGCACTTGAAATACTCCAGATGTACAACAAAGAGCAAATCATCATGAAAAATGGAGGAAGCTATTGTTATACCATTAACTGCATTAAGCCAGCACACCAGATAAGGAGGAGGTCATCATTCTAACTACGTAGGAGATACTAGCAATAAATGGCTTTTTGGATTGGGAGAGTTGATTTATTTCACCCACGCTCCAGTGCACACATGAGCAGCACTAATTGGATTTTGCACTCAGTGGAATTTTAAAAGGAAGGAGGCATACATTAGGGAGGGATTTGCATCTGGGGAAGATCTGGAAGAACTTGGCATGAGAGCAAGAGGTAGATATGATCAAAGTACATTGTATTCATGTATGAAATTCTCAGAGAATAAACTAATGTGCCTTAAAACCAAAACTCTTCACCTACGAGAAGCTCCGAGAAGCATGTCCTAGTCTTCAGCTCAGGAGATACAATTCTGGAAGTAATACAAACATTTAGAAACAATTCTAGATACAATCCAAACATCCTGCAGCTTCCTGAAGTAGAGCAAGATGCCTACTGCAGCTGCACAATGGGAAGAAGGCAGATAAAATGGTTTTAATACACAGAAAACACTCCCATATCTGTATCAAATATACCCTAGGGTACCAGTTGATGACAATACACAGAAAAGGTTTGAAAAGTTATAGGTAATTGTTGCTGTTTTCTACTCCCCCTGATTATTTCATAGTGCCTCCCTGTTTTCATCCATACTGAATCTTAAGAATGACACACAGGTGAAAGAAATACAGTTCCCTTCCTTTAGTCCTCATTGTTTTGCTTTTCTTTCATTTTCTACTTTCTCTGGACTAGGAACTGCTGTGCTAGTGCATGAATCTTCCTTGGAAAATGGTTTTTACTTAATGTGCTTCTTTTTATCCTTCCTTTTCTTCTTTCTGATATGTCCTCTTCTACTACTACCTGACCCCCATCTCAGCTTTAATTTGAATCATGGCTTCTTTCTTTCTTTCTTTCTTTCTTCCTTCCTTCCTTCCTTTCTTTTTCTTTTGCTTTCTTTTCAATTATATATTGCTCTTCATCTACCTCTTCTATTTTGCATTGTTTTTGACAAGTTGCAAGCGTGGAGTCACCAGGGGGATAAAACATCTTCACTTTGCTTTTGTGTTTCTACTATTCTGCTTTGCAAATGTCTTTCCTTTTCCACTTACTGTTTTTCTTATCTGTCTGTCCTCCAAATTTTTCAATCCAGCCTTAAATTTGACTCTGTTCTCAGCTCCCACTGCAAAGCAAAAAACCACAATTCTTAGTGTTCCCAATAATTCACATTAACAATGTACTAAATAAGATTTAGCATTATCCTATTTTTCTCTTTAAAACATTTATAACCAACAACAAGACAGTTTTAATGTTTTGGAAGAAAATGTAAAGGTCATGGAGCAATCATTCTTTCATTTATTGTGAAGATCATGTTCAGTTAGGGTTGCTCCATCTTTTTCATGGCCCCCACACTGTCATGTAAAGCACGACTTCTTATCCTTCTTTCCATCTTTAATTCTTTAATTTGAGTGGCATTTTTGGAAGCAGTGAGCAAAAATAATTTCTTTGCAAGTTAGACTTTTCTTGCAGTGTTTATGTACCTAGAAACGTCTTAGTATCACATTGAGCAAAGCCTCTATGTCTTTGCTGATTAGTGAAAGTACTTGTTTAGTGTGTCACAGTTCCTTGTGTTAATCACTCATTAAAGCACTTTTAAGATGCCTTACCCACCATTGCTACTTCTCATACTACCATATCATAATACCTTTATTAAAATGTAGATAGTAAATGCAGATATTTCATGGTCCAATAATATTGTATAAAATCTATTGGTAGGAAAATAGTTTTCCATTTAAAAAAAGCTATTAAAATTTCTGTATGTAGTTTAGAATCCCATCTTCTAACTATATTGAAACTATACTATTATTTTTATTTATAACATTAGTGTGTGTATAAATGTGTGTGTGTGTAAAAGAGACAAACAGACAGAGAGGGGAGAGAGAGAAAGAGAGAGATGGAAAGAGAAAGAGATGGGGAGAGAGAGAGAGAGACAGAGAGAGAGACAGAGAGAGAGATATCATGGTGCTCATATCATGGTTAGAGGGCAATTTGAAGCAGCTGATTTTCTCCTTCCACCATATGGATCCTGAGATCAAATACAAGCCCTCAGAATTAGCAGCAGACACTTTACACATCAAACCATCATGCCACCACAGTCTGTTGTCATTGTTTACCTATATCTTTATCTACAATACATTTTTTTCTTGGTTATGTTTATCTGCCGTGTATGGAGCATTCCCTTTCTTTTGGTATTTTTCTGGGATCTGCTTTTCATGATTTATGATGTAGATGTACTTTCAAACTACATGCAGTGAAATTTGTGAAGATTTTATGTATATGTTAGTACCCAAATTCTCTTTCCCACCATGCGTGAATGATCATTGCTTTACTTCTTGTTTCTAGGCTTTGTCAATGTAGTGACTTTAGATAAGTGGCATTTGTTCTTTTGTAGCTGCTCATCTCACTTGGTTTATTGTCCATAAGATAATACATGTTTTCAAATGTGTGAAAATTTCCCTCATTTTTAATGCTGGATAATATTATACTGTGTGTTTAAACCATATCCTATCAATTTGTCTATGGTTACACATTCTAATTGCTGGTAGCTTTTAGCTATGATGAATAATGACATAGTCAACATGTCTGAACCTGTTTGATCAAAACTCTTTCAGTCTTTTCAGCCTATACTGGATATTAGGGCACTAGGTTACATTGTGTTTCTACTTTTAATTTCATAAATAATTGCTGTTAATTTAATTTCATAAATAAAGGCTGTTCCATAGCACCTGTACCATCTTGCATTTCCCTCAGCAACTTCGTATGAGAGAGTATTTATTAATAAAGAGTAGAGCAAGATCCAAGAGGTAATTCAGAAAAAAAGTAGAAGAGAATGGATAATTTAAAACTGTATTTTCCAGGTACAGAAATTGTGATGTGGAGTACATGTTTAGAAGAATTTTGTTTCTATAACCCACACATAAAATGAACTTCTGAGGCTGAGTCTAGCAGGGGAGATTTTGTTTATATTTATACTTCAGAAGAATGATTAGTCAAAGGACAAAGATCCTACCTTCAATCATAGGCTCAACAGTATGGTTTATTTTCTTACTATTTTATTTTATGTTGATACTTGATATTGAGCCCAGGAGCTTATGCATGCTGGCAAGAGCTATGCCTTCGACACTACTCCAAGTATAAGGTTTTATATAATTGAGTTTGTCACATAATAGAATGAATATCTGGTGGAGAGAAAGCAGTTCAATATTTAAAGGAAAGCATCTTTCAGATATTCACAAATCAAAGTTTTCTTAGGAATAGATAGTGGTTATTCCCCAAGTGTAGGATACCTACTTAACCTTTCCTTAAATTACTATAATAAACATCTTAGCAAACATGATTGCAGTGGGTTATCAAGAAAAGCAGAAGTAGCTTGAGGAATTTGAACTGCTTCACTTGTGCCTCAATGACTATCAGGAAAGTCACCACACTCAAAGCACTGGTTTTTAATTACCTTTTTTCTGAATTATAGCAGATAATATCAATTTGAGGTAAATGATTCTGTATTTCACATTTTAATTAACCAGGAGATTATTTAAGGAATAAAATTTCTCATGTAATTACATCATGCAATTAAATGTCATTTCAAAATAAGAAGCACAAACCCAGTATTGATTTTTATTATTATAAATGTTATATATGTGTGTGTGTGTACGTGTGTGTGTGTGTGTGTGTGTGTGTGTGTGTGTGTGGGAATATGTGCATGAGCATGTTAGTGAGAAAGAAAGGGAGGGAGACAAAGAATATGTGTGTGTTGTACATAAGTGGAGTAGATAAATGTGTGTGTAGAAACATGTAGAGGCCAGAAGAGGACGTTTGGTGTCCTGCTCAATCACTATCTACATTACTCCACTGAGCCAGGGTACCCACCAAAACTGAAGACAGACTGTTGGCTAGTATACCTCAGGAATTTATCTCTTCCCAACTCCCACAGCACAGGTGTTACAGGCACACTCAGCAGCACAGCCGTGCCTGGCTTATGACATTTGTTATGAAATCCAAACTCAAATGTTAGCCTCTGTTCTTTCACCCATTGAGCTAACTCCCAAGGCCTTCTCTTTGCTTTCTCTGCCCAATTTTTCTTTTTAAATTTTCTAAGAGCCACATACTTGATAAGGGTTTTTTAAAAAATATTAAACCTTAAGCCTCCAGGGCAGTAAACCCATGTCTTATTCCCAGTATCTACAATATCGCCATATCTATCAAAAAGCATATCATAGCTGGGGAAGTCAGGGAGGATAAAAATACCTACCATATTGATGAACACATGTCAGTTAGGTTTGGAACCCTTTACATGGCACAGATGTGAAGCTCCTTGACTTAGGTTTCTGAATCTACAGCATATGCTGATTTCGGAATCCAAACACTGTAAGAGCAGCTGTGGAATAATGAAAGTGCTCACATCGTGTTAGCCTTAATCAGAGTAGCTCTTGAGACAGTAATGAAGTTGATATCCTGAAAGAAACAGCTGGCTTTGTTTTGCGTGATAATTCCCAACAATCTGGATAAAGCCCAGCTGCTGATAACTGATAAATTAGATCTCAAACTGGAGTTTTACTTTTTCCTGTCATAGCTGAGCATAAAGTTTCCAAGGTTCTTCTTGGTTCCTTTTTAATATATTAGGAACAGATACTCACCGCAGAATTAGATTTTACATATGAAATTACACAGAACCTGATTTAGTATGTGATGGAGCCATTCCTGCTGCAGTGTTTGAGTGCATAATGGTAAATTCTGACCTTGTCGGGGGGAGACAGCTGAATTATGATTCAGAGCCTGTGAAAAATGATACGTCTCCAATATTAGATTAATCTCCTGTAAACTTTACTATTCTTCATTACCAAACCTTGTAAATGTCATTTTTATCCATCATCTTGAGGTATTTTGATGTTGCTTGTATAGTAATTTTGATTTTCTTTTCAGTTTTTCTAAAGAGACAGTTATTTCCCTATTAAATCACACTCTACATTTTTATTACAAATTTCATCAAAAGGTCTATAACATCCCTTTGAAAAATTAATACTTGTTTAGTTTCCATGCAAAGCAGCAATTGCATAGAAAATGAAATGTTAAGGATTAAATACCAAGTGGAAATTAATAGATTTGTTTTCAAAATGTAATTATTTACTAATAGTAGATTTAGTTCATTAATGTGTTGTTTTGGCAGAATTTGACGTTGCTAAAGTCCCAAGCTTATAGCATTGGAGAGCATAAAGAACTCTGCACAAATAAGCAAAGGACCCAACTGTTTTAATCATTTCTATTTCTTTCGTGTGTGAGCAGGTATACACTGTCACAGTTAACCATGGAGGTGAGCAGACAACTTGCAGGCCTCATTCTCTCCTTCTGCCATGTGATAACTAGAGCCAAATAAATTAAGGCCTCTCAAGTGCCTCTACCCACAGGGGAAGTCTTTCTGACTGGAGACCTGATTTTCTAGGTCTGTGACTCGATCACTGTTACCATGAAGGTCAGTTTCAAAACACTTCTCTCTGATATTTGCGCAAATCATAGGTTATGTATTTTCAGAGTCACTTCAGTTGTTCCATTGAGGCTTTAAGTTGATTTTATTTGCTGGATGATGAACCTGTTTTCTTCACTTCTGTTTTTGTCTAGATATAAAGAAGTCCAGAACAAATTTATAAATCAATATTTTTTCATCAACAATGTACTACAAGAGAATATTGAGAGTGTTAAATTTTTTCAAGAAATGTAATTTATTCTATATCAACTGGTACCATATATTTCTCTATTGCTATGATGTGAGTTGGTCTTTGAAGATGTTTTGCATTATGGTTATAGCAGTGGAATTTTTATAGTCCTAAAACTAGGTGTATTCATGATGGTTAGTTGATGAGAAGAGATAATCATATAAGTAAGGGGAATTTGTTAGATAAACCTCCATAAAGGGAAGTTTGGTATTGCTATAAAATAGTTATTGATACATTTTCTCACTGAAGATCTAGACAATTTGAGAACTAAACAGTCCAAGAAGCTGGGAGACTTGCCACAGGGAAAAATGTTGTATTTCCAATGGAAAAACTGAAAGCTCCATGGAGAAGCTCATGAAGCATATTTGAAGGCTGAAGAAGCAGACATCTGGTATAGCCAGGAGTCAGTATCTTCTCTAGGTCCCCTCACTCAGTAGAATACAGCTCTCATGATGGCTCATTTTCCCCCCTGACTGTCAGATGATGCCATCCAAATTCTTTGTTGATCTTCCTCCTTCAGTTGCTTTTTCACGTGTTGATCTTCAAAAGTACTTTCACAGACTCACCCACTAGTGTGTTTTATGGATCTAGTTAGTATCTCTTACCACCAAGTTGAAGTAAAAATTGCCCATCACACAGAAAGCCTTCATAAGTCTTGTGACTTTTTTTTTCTGGGACTCTCTCCACTTACTCTGCCAATGTGCACATGAATTCAAGGAATAACCCAATTTTCAGAAAATCTTCAAATTCTAAATCATCTGAAGATAGATACTTGAGCCAAGCTAAGAAACAGAAACCTCTCTAGTGGTAAACCCAACTTAATTATCAATTTTAAATATAAAAATAAACTATGTTTTATATGGTGTGTGTGTGTGTGTGTGTGTGTGTGTGTGTGTGTGTGCGCGCGCGCACTTGTGTGCATGCTGGCAACTGACTCTAGTATTCCAAGGAAAGTATGTTACCATGAAGCCGCATTCTTACATCTTTTAAAACAGTTTTGAAACATTGTTTAAAACTACTGTTTTCAGATTAATGCTTATTATTTTTAGTTGATTACTGTGTGGGAGTGGGTACATACATTCATGTGAGGGAAGGTGCCTTCATAGCTGGAGGCATCAGATCTCCTTTAGCTAGAGTCATAGGAGGTTTTAAGTCACCTGACATGGGTTCTAGGAATAAAACTTGAGATATCTGCAAGAACAACAAGAGTTCTTAACTCCTGAGCCATCTCTACATCTCATAAACTCATTATTTAGCTGTCATTCACCACTAAATTATCAACATGATAACTATTATTCCTTCAGTGTTTACCATGTGCCAGACAGTAATTCAACCACATATATTTTCTCTTTATTGTTTTCACCCTAATTTCTAAGAGAGGTTATAATCATCACAAACTACATCTAACTCATGAAATAAAGTTTATTTAAATTCCCTAAGGTTACAGAGCCAGAAAACTGTGGATCCATCGGTTAACGCTGATGATACTTCTCTTCATCTAAATAAAGAATAATTTGACTATCTCAAGTGTCTACTGCCCTTCTGTCTATGCATTTATATTGTTACCCTTCATTGCCACAAACGCATCTTGTTGTATTGGAGTTGACTTTACAGCTTCCAACTTGCCTTTCCTGACTGTGTTATGTCACGAGACTTGTATTCCTTCTGCGTCTGTGAGAGCTTCAAAGTTTACACATGAAGGAGAATCTGTTCTTTACTTTCTACATTAGACACCAAGAAGCACTTCAAAAGTAAAAACAATGTCTGACTGTTCATCCTCTGCATTAAGATGCATCCTTTTGCCTCAGTATAAAAGAAAGAAGATAAAATGATAAGTAAGTTTATTTCCATTTTATAAATTATGCTTATTTATTGGCACTAGGTATTGAACACATAGTTTCATGAATGTTAAGGATATACCACTGAGCTACACCTCCAGCCATGTTCCTCAAATTTTAATTAGCCCAAAATTATTATGAGGGAATCTTGTGTATACCAAATTTAGATAATAGAGGAAAAGGTATATCTTAGTTGAGACTTCTACTTCTGTGAAGAGACACCATGACTATTGTAATTCTTATAAAGAAAAACATTTTATTGGCGCTGGCTGACAGTTCAGAGGTTTAATCCATATTGTCATGGCAGAAAGCACAGCAGTGTACAGGCAGACAGAGAGCCATGAGAAGAAGAAGGAGCCAAGCATTCTACATCTGGATAGACAGGCAGCAGGATAAGAGAGCAGCACTGGGTCTAGCTTAGGCATCTGAAACAACAAAGCCCACCCCTCGTGACACACTTCCTCTAACAAAGCTATACCTTCAAATACTGTCACTCCCTAAAAGCCTATGGGGTCATTTTCTTTCAAATCACTACAAAATACTTTACATATAGCATGCAAGAGGCTCTGGATTCAATCCCTAGAACCACATACACTGGACGTGCTGTCACATGCTTGGAATCTCAGTAGCAGGGAGATGGAGGTAGGAGGATCTTTCAAGGTCATCTTTGGCTACCTAGAGAATTGGAAGTCAACCTGGGACACATAAGAAGCTATCACAGAAATAAAAAGAAGAAGAAGAAAGAAAATGACAAGCTAAATTAATTTCAATCTTTTCAAATTAAGTAATATATAGGTATATAAATCAGGGGCTGGAAGGACAATGAGATGGCTCAGCTAGTAAGGTATTTGTCACTGAGCTACAATTCAGCCCCTGGAACTGGTGAGATGGCTCAGTAGGTTAGGGTGCTCATTAACCTGAGTTCAATCTCTGAAACTTATGGAAAGGTAGAAGTTGACAAGTAGCTTTACAAAGTTTTCTTTTAGTCTTTGCATGTGCTCCAATTCCACTTCTTATCTTGTAAGACTGCCCCACACTGCCCATTCCAGCTCTGTCTTTGATAGTAGTATGCAAGACCAAAGGCATATCTGAACTTTGCAATTCTTAGTGGAACTAAGAAATAATAAAAGACCTAAGCAATAATCATGGATGAAGGAATGAGAAAGAAAAAAAAGTAGAAATATCATGTAAAGTAAAGGGATTGCAGAAACACAAATTGTCCAAATGATTTAGGGGCTTGGGGGTATATTTTGTTCAATCAATTAAAAAAAATGTTAAAAAGAGATGTGACCAAATTTTGCTTGTTTTAAAAAATTTGTGTGGAATGACAAAATATTCTTAATTTGCTGGTTTTGTTATTAGTTTATTTCTGATTTTCCCATGAATGTAGCTATGAAAGTTCTATGACCAAAGAAGCCTGTCAGTCCTGGGAAAACCAGGACCATTTGCTACTCTGCATGGGCTAGTCACTAGCCTTGGTCCATTATTTTAGAGTAATATCTGTGGGCAGAATAGAAACACAGGCCCAGAGGTGAAGGGCATTCATGAAGAATGCGGATGAACTGAACTGGAAAGTGGGAAATGTAAACCTCTGTTAGATCACGTATGTGAATTAAAGCAAATCCCATTCCCTGATCAAGGCTACATTACACCAAACAAACGACAAGATATAATAATATATTCAGTAAGCAGTGATAGTAGAAGGAGCAGTGGTCATCTGTTAACTTACAATGATTCTCTTCATTAGAGAGATTTGGAAAAACTGGTCCTTTAAGATACACACCCATTTCAAACCAGCACATGACTTTTGAGATAGTGTGATGCCGCTGCTATCAAAGTCTAGGGCCTAACAGGTTTGCTTTTGCTAAACTAGGGAATTATTTTTAGTCTGCATGATTTAGAAAGCAATGCCAACTTTGTATGCAGCCCTTTAGTTATAGCTGCAGATGCAGATAACAAGATTTTTCAGCGGAAGCATCTTTGAATAAAACAACGAATGTGTTTTATGGTTCATCAACCATGCTAACACACACATACACGCACACATTTTGCTACACAATTTGAAAAACAGATTAGAGCTAAATGTACATTTTCAGCAGGGCTTATTGGTTAGAGTTATTTTAAAATAACCTGATCAGGAAGTAAGAGCAGGTTTTGATTACGGTATCTAGTAGCACTAAAAATTCATTACTTTGCCTGCCACATCTTTATACATAGGGGTTTGTTCAAACTTTTCTGTGGGTATTTTCTCCATTATCATAGTTGTTCACTTACTTGTTTATGTGCATGGCAATGTGTAGGCAGACATGGTGCTGGAGAAAGGACAAAAAGTCCTATGAATTGATCCACAGACAACAGAAGGTGAACTGAGACATTGGGTGTGGCTTGAGCATATATGAGAACTCAGAGCTTACCCCTACAGTGTCATACTTCCTCCAACAAGGCCATACCTTGTTCAACAAAGTCACAGCTCCAAAGGAGCCACCCCTGTAAGCTATGGTCCATTAATCAGTGTTTAAAGCATTCAGTTGCTTTCCTAACCCAAAGTAACAAAGTCCAAATTCCTCCAAAAAAAAAAAAAAAACAACAACAACATATGGTCTTGGTTATCGTAGTAATACCCCAGTTCCCAGTACCAACTTCTGTCCTGAAACTGGATCTGTAGTATAGATTGTGTAGTGTGGTTACTAGTGTTTATGCTTATAAAGATTTGTAAACCAAAGGAACAAACTGACCAGGGATAAATACAAAATGTACAACTTGCAGAGAAAGAGAACACCAAGAAGTGACTTGGAAAAAAGTCCTGTATTCAAGGAGATAAACAGATTAAGAACCGGTCTTTAGATTAAAGGAATGGTGACTTCAGGGCAAGATCCCATCCAGCTAAGTTTCCAACTTCTGAATAGGAATTAAAGAGATTGTTGTAGATGTCTATGCCTTTAATCCAAGCATTTGGAAGACAGAGGCTGGTAGATCTGAGTTTGGGGCCAGCCTGTTTTATAGAGAAAATTCCAGAATAGCTTAGGCAGTGAACATAACCATCAAAAAAGGAAAGCTGTTAAAGTTGTAATTGAAAGACCTTTGAGTTCAAGGCCAGCCTGGTCTATACATCCTGTTTCAGGGCAATCAAGCATAGTCAGTGAAGGAAATCATCATCAAACAGGAATATAGCGAAGATGTAATTAGTGAGGGTGTCATGTTCCAGATATAGTAAGCAGCAGAACTCGGCAGCTTTGGGAGCCACCTGATTCTGGTTTTAAAGATGAAAAAAAAGGGGCTATGGAATCATTCTTTGCAATGAAGGAAAACTGATAAAACCAGGCATGTCAGGGCTGTCCTTGAATGGAAGCCTAGAAAAACCATTGCATGAAGCTCTGAAGTGGAGCCTAGATTGCCTTGAAGACCTCAAACTATTGGAGATGCCAGAGTCGTGGGATACCTGCCAAGAAACACTGCTGGTGGATTTTGAAGTCTCATATATGTTCAAGCCATGTCCAGTGTCTCAGTTCACTTTCTGTTGCCAGTGGATAAAGAGGTACTTCAGTTGGCTTTTGGAAACCTATTTCCTATGCTGGGTTGCGTCTCAGCCTTGATGCAGGGAAAGGAGCTTGGCCCTGCATCAACTTGATGTGCCATGCTTTGTTGCAACCATGGTAAACCTGTCTTTTTCTGAATGGAGGCAAAGAGTGGAAGTGGGGAGGAAATGGGAAGAGAGGAGGGAGGGCAACTGCAAAATAAATGAAAATTTTTAATTAATAAAACAATCTTAAAAATAAAAAAGGTATAGGATTCTCAGCTCTTTCTCTAGCACCATGTCTGCCTGTATACTCCTGTGTCCTGCCATGATAATAATGTACTAATCCTCTGAACTGTAAGACACATAATTAAATGTTTCTGTTATGAGTTGCTGTGGTCATAGAGTCTTCAAGCAAAGAAATCCTAATTAAGATGTTTCTTTTCTGTCATTTTTCCACCTCTTGAGGGTGATCCCCAGTGATTTGTACTTAGAGTTGAACAACTTGTATAGCCACTGCTAACTGGATTAACAATAATTGAGCATTACAACCTACTGTAACCTTTTTGTATTTTCTGTTTTCCTATGCATGGGTTCTTTTCCTGATTAACAATACCAGGGATGCATTTCCTCCTATGCATCAGTCCTTAACCCCAATCAGAAAGCCGTTGTTCACCCCTAAAAAATCCATGCCAATGGCACAACCAGGAACATATCTTGTCACGCAGACCATCACTGTAGTTCACGGGTTTATAAGACTGTAAATGATTTCACCCAACCTCCCAGCAGCCTATATAGGACTCTCTGATACTATAAAATTTAGCCTGCATTGAAAGAATCATCAAGTTTTATCACCAACTTGATTTCTCCATGTCCTACTACCAAAGTATACATTGTCTTCAGCAAAACTTAAACTTATAGCTTAAATGTATCTCACACATTTCATGTTTTATGATGAAAAGTATATGCTATATAAATTTCTGTGTATTTTAATGTTTCTCTGACTATATATTTTAATATATATTTTGTATTCTTTAAAAAAACATTTTCCTGGCACGCACCGCACCCCCATGTCTGCACTCTGTGCGCTAGAACCCAGTTCGTGAGCTTCGGGCAAGGTCCTGGAGGTTGAGAATACAGACAGACACACAGACAGACCGACATGCAGACCTTTTAACACTGATACCAAAACTCCTCTTTATTAACACCATGTAGGCTTAAATGCACTGTAGTCAATGGCCAACAAGTAATAATCCCATCCTCTGATCCTCTAAACTAGGTAAGGCTTCTAGTAACTTTAATTAAAAGGTTCTAGGAGGGAAAAGCAGCTGAAGGTCAGGACTCATTAGTCCCAACATTTTCCTTTGGCTTGTTAGGAAATAAAATATATATTCTCTTAATCAATTTAGTAATAAATATTGTACCTTCCACTGATCTACCAACAAATGATTTCAGCTTTTAAATATTATATAGAATACATTTTCTGCAACTAGGATAATACTTATTATACATTTGTTGTGTCTAAATAAATGCTTTAAGATACATTAGAAAATTTACAAGAGGTTAAGATAAATAAAAGTGAGTTAAGATAAATAAAAAGATGAAAAAAGTGGCAAACATTATTTTTTTAATACAGTGTAAATGAGCCTGGAAAGATGGTTCAAAGGTTGAATCTCTTTATGTTTTTCCAGTGGACCTGGGTTTAATACATACCACTGCATACATGGGCACTCAGGACATGGCAATTCACAACCATCTGTACTTCCAGTTCCAGGTGATCCAAAATCTTCTTCTGGGCTTTGTAGGTACCATATGCAGACAAAACACTCACATGAAAATAAATAAATTTAAATATATTCCTTTTTATCACTTAACTACCCTATTATTGATATGGAAAAGGTTCCCTATAGATTATCTTCAGGTAAAAGAGTTTGATGTGTGTATGGAGAAGAAGTCAAATGTAGAAAAGGCAAGCAATAAATATTCAATGAGGTTGGAAAAAAAGAGTCAATTAGGTTTAAAAGGAATTTTTTTTTTAAAGAAATCAATGCCACAGTTGATATTCTAAAATGATTGATAAAACAATAACCATTATTGAGGAAATTGGAAAGATCACATTTTAAAGCCAGATGTATATTTAAATTTTATATTCAAAGATTTATACATTTACAAACAAGCTTTGACTCTGTTCCTGTTTCATGATGTGAGTTGAAGAGGAATGGAATAGAACCATCCATTTTCAACAACATCTGGAATTGTGAGAGACATTGAGACATAATTTTGTGCAGTAATCCAAGTGAAAAATGTGTTTGCTGGTGGTATGTTATAGGAATATGATATTGAATTCACTGTAAGGTAATGAGATTCAATTAGAAAATATTTGTAGTATGTTTCTCATGTGTCAGACAAAGAGGATATTGAAAAGGAAAGGCATAATGGAGCTTGAGCATAAGAACTCACAATTCAATGTGGGAAGCAGCGACATAAAGAAACAATTTAAAATGTTGAATGGGTGTCAACAAAGCCTAATGCAGAAAAAGAAGTATGGGAAGGGAGATCACAAAAGCCTTTTAGGAGGCATTATATTCAGAATGCCTCTGGGCTGGGTTCTGAATGATAAATAAAGATTGCCATTAGATAACAACCATGACAAGAATATATGGAGATAAAATTACTGTTCACTAAGGTAGATTCCAAACAGTTTGAAGCCGAGGATTCTGATACGGCCATATATTTTTATAACTTTAAGCACATACATTTTCTTTTCACCAGGAACATAGATTAAAAAAAAATAAAGTAGCTATGGGTAAGTATGACTCACTGTACTAGTTACTGGCATTTACTGTAGTGAACCATCTTAAGACAGAGATAGGATATTTGTTATTGTTCTGATACAGTCAGTGTATTCTGGCAGCAGGATCTAACTGATGATAAAAGGAAAATATGCTATGATACAAGAAGTCCACAGGATTATCACTGGAGACCCCGAAGAACTTGGAAATGTCAGAAATACAAGAACGATGCATAAATCTATTGGGGATTACCAAGAGCAGAGCAGAGAGCTGAAAGAGAAGAAATAAACTCCATTGTAGCACACACAATACCACCATAAGCCCCGAGAGCCTGGTTGGAGCTCTTTTTATAAATTTTACTGAACTTTAGTTTTACATTGGTGTAGTCCTTAATGCTGCCACACACTTGATCCTTCCATTGAGACCAAAGCTGCACTGTGCCATTATACTTTGGCAGTATTGTTTATTTAATTTCTAAGTGTTGTCAGTTAAAGACTCCCTTGGGTCTCAAGACTTTGAACTTGAGTTTCTGAACAACTTTCAAATTAATAAAACTTAGGGGAATCTTGAATTTGAATCAAATTAATTTATAATATATATTAAACAAGAGACCTTGTGGCCCGCAGGGGGCAAATAAGGGTTTAAAACGATGTCTTTATGTGCCAAGCTGATAGGTGGTGGTTAATGATAGTTCCTCACTTCACTGAGTTAATATAAAACTGTGACCATTAGTGATGCATACTTTGGGGTGTGTCTGTAAGCCTGTTTCTGGAAATCAACTGCAGAACTATTTCTTTTGACCATGAGCAGATCTACTCCGTGATCTGGGGTGGATAAGGGGAAATTTTTTCTTCCCCCTTTCCTATGATATATGAAAAGCAATCTCCTTCTATCCAGACAAGTGCTTTTCCTTTTGTTATGCCTTTGGCCAATAATGTCCTTGATTCTGTACACACAAGGTGCCAGGCACTCAAGAGCCAGATGATACTAAACTTGACATTAAATGAAGTAGTGGGATTATTGGCAGGGTAGAGGAGTGGGTCATAGAATCAAAATATGAATAGGACTTCATGAAACTTAAAACAGGAACAGAAAGACCATGAACTACAGAAGAAATCTTTATCCATTTCTAGAACTGTGTGACCCCTTTGCTTGCCTGACCTGTCTTTCCAGCAATGATCTTATTACAAACACTGCATCTGCTCATGATCCCGCCTTATAAAATCTGCTTCCAATTTAAGTCGATGCCACCTTTGAAATTCAATCTTAAACAGGAAGACAACATTCTTTCTATCAGAGAGAGAATTGGTTCATCATATTTTTAGAAATTAGTAATTGTAGTACAATCAGAAACGGACTAGAAGTTGCATCCTATTTATATTGACCCCTATGGAAATTGGAATTATACCATTGCATTCATTCAAGGCTATAAAGTCAGGGAGGAAAATGCTGAATAATATTGTACTCAAATATACATCTTTGCAGTTTTAAAAATCTGATTTAAAGTTTCCTAACTGTATTTATTTGGTAAAATATTCTAAATAGGAAATTTTAATCACAAGTTCTCTGACTAAAGCAAATAATATATTAAATTCTGTCTTTGTCTTTTAACATAATTTGCTTAGCACTGAGCGCACAGTAGGCTTTCAATCACAAAAGTAGCATTACTTTCCTTAGTTATAAATGTTCTTGATACCCTGAATCCAAAATAGAAGAAAGATAAAGATAGACAAGTTCTAGCCTCATATTCACAGGATTAGTTAAATAATTCATTGATAAATTTACACTTGACCTGAAAAAAATTCTAGCCTTAATTCACAATTTCAGGATTAAGTCCCACCAGGGATATAAAACATTATTTTCTTTTAGTTTTCTATCCTAAAAGAAATTATATTTATCTTATTTTACCCTGATTTTTCTCTCTTTCCAAAACAGTCTATAGCAATACCATCCTAACATAACAATGTTTCCTGATAGTTTTCTGATGCTATCAGTAATAATTCCAATTATATGATCATTTTTTGAAGATTCCATGTTCTTTTTGTTCAATTGTATGACACTATATTCAATTAAAATTAAATGACCTAATGTGTGATTCAAGTCTCAGTGGTGGAGCTCTTGTCTAAATACATTACCCATTTTCAACCCAAAACAAAGTAAAATAAAAATAAAGTAAATAATCAAATATGTGACAAGATACAGTTCTTTTTATCAATGCTACACAACGTTTAAAAATATTAAAGTCCCGATCCTGTTGGCCCTGGATCATTGGGCTACCTGCAGCCCTGTTTAGTTGCTGAGGAATCCCATCAGGACGGATGAGTGTGTGCTATCCAGGGGCGGACTGTCCCGGAAGAGAGCACAAACCCCCTCCCCCAGCTCCTTCTGCAGGGCTGTCTTTCTTTTGCACGACCCAGCGCCCCTCCCCAACCCTGCCCTGCTGTATGCTAGGACCAGTGCTCAAGTACAGTTTCAAGCTCCTAAACTAAGGCGAACCACCCAGAGCGGTGAGTGCCTGCCTACCGGGCAGGCCTCAGGGTCCCCTGTAAGGGAGCCGGGCACCTTCAGCTCCGGTGCCAGGCTACCTGCGCGCTTCTGGATACCACCCCCCCCCCCCTTGCTCCATTCATCCTGTTGGCCCTGGATCATTGGGCTACCGGCGGCCCTGTTTAGTTGCTGAGGAATCCCATTGGGACGGGAACGGTTCCTGCTTCTACACTGAAGAGATATACCCAGAGAGTCAATCACAGCAAAGACTGGACCAAGAGACCAGGCTTCTTCTGGCTCCATTTGAAGGAAGAGATGGGAAGGCGCCAATACAAGAATTCCTCCAACAACCTGAAAGGCAACATGACACGACCAGAAACCAGGGATCCCGAAATAAGAAGAATTGTACACCCTACTCCTGAAGAAATAGAAGAAACTGACTCAAAAGTGAACTATATGAAAATAATAGAGGACCTTAAACAGGAGGTGAAAAACTGCCATAAACAATTAGAGATTACAAACAAAAAGGTAGAGGAAATGAATAAATCGCTCAAAGACAGGCAAGAAAACCAAGAGAAGCAAGAAAAAGCAATCAAACAGGTTAGGGAAGCGGTTCAAGACATGAAGAATGAAATGGAAGCAATGAAGAAAGCACAAACCGAGGGAAGAATGGAGATGGAAAATCTGGGTAAACGAACAAGAACGACAGAGACAAGTACTAACAACAGATTACAGAAGATAGAAGAGAGAATATCAGACACTGAAGATACCATAGAAAAAATAAACACACTGATCAAAGAAAAAAGCAAAACCAACAAATTCTCATCACAAAACATTCAGGAAATTTGGGACACAATAAAAAGACCAAACCTAAGAATAATTGGAGTAGAAGAAGGAGAAGAAGTGCAGCTCAACGGTACAGAAAATATACTTAATAAAATTATAGAAGAAAACTTTCCCAACCTGAAGAAAGAGCTACCTATGAAGGTTCAAGAAGCATACAGAACACCAAATAGGCTGGATCAAAAAAAAAAAAAAATCCCCTCGCCATATAATAATCAAAACACAAAATACACAGAATAAAGAAAGAATATTAAGAGCCGCAAAGGAAAAAGGCCAAGTTACTTATAAAGGTAAACCTATCAGACTTACACCTGACTTCTCTATGGAAACCATGAAAGCCAGAAGGTCCTGGATAGATGTACTGCAAAAACTAAGAGATCATGGATGCAAGCCCAGACTACTATATCCAGCCAAGCTTTCGTTCACTATAAATGGAGAAAACAAAATTTTCCAGGATAAAAACAAATTTAAACAATACGTAGCCACAAATCCAGCCTTACAGAAAATTATAGAAGGAAAATCACTAACCAAGGAGTCCAACAATGCCCACAATAACTCAGTCATCTAGAGACCTTTCACCAGCGCAACTCAAAGAAGGGAAACACACAAACCCTACTACTAAAAAAGTGACCGGAGTTAACAACCACTGGTCATTAATATCACTAAATGTCAATGGGCTCAACTCACCTATAAAAAGTCACAGGCTAAGGGATTGGATACGAAAACAGGATCCAACATTCTTCTGTCTACAAGAAACACACCTCAACCAGAAAGACAGGCACCTACTCAGAGTAAAGGGCTGGGAAAAGGCTTATCAAGCAAATGGACCTAAGAAACAAGCAGGTGTGGCCATACTAATCTCTAACAAAGTTGACTTCAAACTTAAATCAATCAGAAGAGATGGAGAGGGACTCATAACAGGAACAATTCATCAGGATGAAGTCTCAATCCTGAATATCTATGCCCCTAATATAAAAGCACCCACGTACGTAAAAGAAACATTACTAAAACTCAAGGCAGCCATCAAACCACACACACTAATAGTAGGAGACTTCAACACTCCTCTCTCACCAATGGACAGGTCAATCAGACAGAAACCTAACAGAGAAATTAGAGAATTAATGGAGGTAATGAAGCAAATGGACTTAACAGACATCTATAGATTATTCCACCCAAAGAGGAAAGAATATACCTTCTTCTCTGCAGCTCATGGAACCTTCTCGAAAATTGACCACATACTCGGTAGCAAAGCTAACTTACACAGTTACAAAAAATTATTAGTAACCACCTGCGTCTTATGAGATCACCATGGATTAAAGTTAGAATTCAACAGCAATGCTACCCCCAGAAAGCCTACAAACTCATGGAAACTGAACAGTCAACTACTGAACCATACCTGGATTAAGGAAGAAATAAAGAAAGAAATTAAAGTCTTCCTTGAATTCAATGAAAATAAAGAAACAACATACTCGAACTTATGGGACACTATGAAAGCAGTCCTAAGAGGAAAGTTCATAGCACTAAGTGCCCACTTAAAGAAAACAGAGAAAGCTCATATTGAAGACTTAACAGCCCACCTGAAAGCTCTAGAAAAACAAGAAGCAGACTCACCTAGGAGGAGTAGAAGATTGGAAATAATCAAATTGAGGGCGGAAATCAACAAAATAGAAACACAGAAAACAATCCAAAGAATCAATGAAACAAAAAGCTGGTTCGTGGAGAAAATCAACAAGATTGATAAACCCCTATCCAAACTAATCAAATGGCAGAGAGAGAATACGCAAATTAATGAGATCAGAAA
Source organism: Microtus oregoni (assembly GCF_018167655.1). Taxonomy (NCBI): domain Eukaryota; kingdom Metazoa; phylum Chordata; class Mammalia; order Rodentia; family Cricetidae; genus Microtus; species Microtus oregoni. The sequence continues at coordinate 1,785,437 of NW_024544709.1, read as the reverse complement.
TGAAAAGGGGGACATAACCACAGACACAGAGGAAATTCACAGAATCATCAGATCTTATTACAAAAGCCTGTATAACACAAAACTGGAAAATGTAAAAGAAATGGACACTTTTTTAGATAAATACCATATACCAAAGTTACACCAGGACCAGGTGAACAATCTAAAGAGACCTGTTGGTCGCGAAGAATTAGAAGCTGTTATCAAAAACCTCCCTACCAAAAAAAGCCCAGGACCAGATGGTTTCAATGCGGAATTCTACCAGAACTTCCAAGAAGACCTAATACCTATACTCCTTAATGTATTCCACAATATAGAAACAGAAGGGTCATTACCTAATTCCTTTTATGAAGCTACAGTTACTCTGATACCAAAACCACACAAAGACTCAAACAGGAAAGAGAATTACAGGCCAATCTCACTCATGAACATTGACGCAAAAATCCTCAACAAAATACTGGCAAACCGAATCCAAGAACACATCCAAAATATTATCCATTATGATCAAGTAGGCTTCATTCCTGAGATGCAGGGCTGGTTCAACATACGAAAATCTATCAATGTAATCCAGCATATAAATAAACTGAAAGAAAATAACCATATGATCATCTCATTAGATGCTGAAAAAGCATTCGACAAAATTCAACATCCATTTATGTTAAAAGTCTTGGAGAGATTAGGGATACAAGGGTCATACCTAAATATAATAAAAGCTATATACAGCAAGCCGACAGCTAACATCAAATTAAACGGAGAGAAACTCAAAGCCATCCCGCTTAACTCAGGAACACGACAAGGATGTCCACTCTCGCCATACCTCTTCAATATAGTACTTGAAGTTCTAGCAATAGCAATAAGACAACATAATGGGATCAAGGGAATTCGAATTGGAAAGGAAGAAGTTAAACTTTCGTTATTCGCAGATGATATGATAGTGTACTTAAGCGACCCCCAAAACTCCACCAAAGAACTTTTACAGCTGATAAACAGCTTTAGTAATGTGGCAAGATACAAGATCAACTCCAAAAAATCAGTTGCCCTCTTATACACAAAGGATAGGGAAGCAGAGAGGGAAATCAGAGAAGCTTCACCATTCACGATAGCCACAAACAGCATAATATATCTGGGGGTAAATCTAACCAAGGAAGTGAAAGATCTATTTGACAAGAACTTTAAGGCATTGAAGAAAGAAATTGAAGAGGATACCAAAAAATGGATGGACCTCCCTTGCTCTTGGATAGGGAGGATCAACATAGTAAAAATGGCAATTCTACCAAAGGCAATTTATAGATTCAATGCAATCCCCATCAAGATCCCATCAAAATTCTTCACAGATCTTGAGAGGACAATAATCAACTTTATATGGAAAAACAAAAAACCCAGGATAGCCAAAACAATCCTATACAATAAAGGATCTTCTGGAGGCATTACCATCCCTGACTTCAAACTCTATTACAGAGCTACAGTAATGAAAACAGTGTGGTACTGGCATAAAAACAGAGAAGTCGACCAATGGAATCGTATAGAAGACCCGGATTTTAACCCACAAACCTATGAACACCTCATTTTTGATAAAGGAGCTAAAAGTATGCAATGGAAGAAAGAAAGCATCTTCAACAAATGGTGCTGGCACAACTGGATATCAACCTGTAGAGGAATGAAAATAGGCCCACATCTTTCACCGTGCACAAAACTCAAGTCCAAATGGATTAAAGACCTCAATATCAGCCCGAACACACTGAACCTGATAGAAGAGAAAGTGGGAAATACCCTACAACAGATGGGCACAGGAGATCGCTTCCTATGTATAACCCCAGAAGCACAGACATTAAGGGCAACATTGAATAAATGGGACCTACTAAAACTGAGAAGCTTCTGCAAAGCAAAGGACACTGTCACTAAGACACAAAGGCAACCTACTGACTGGGAGAAGATCTTCACCAACCCCGCAACAGACAAAGGTCTGATCTCCAAAATATATAGAGAACTCAAGAAACTAGACTTTAAAATGCTAATTAACCCAATTAAAAAATGGGGCACTGATCTGAACAGAGAATTCTCAACAGAAGAAGTTCAAATGGCCAAAAGACAATTAAGGTCATGCTCAACCTCCTTAGCAATCAGGGAAATGCAAATCAAAACAACTTTGAGATATCATCTTACACCTGTCAGAACGGCTAAAGTCAAAAACACCAAGTTTGGCCTTTGCTGGAGAGGCTGTGGAGGAAGGGGTACCCTCATCCATTGCTGGTGGGAATGCAATCTTGTGCAACCACGATGGAAGTCAGTGTTTCGGTTTCTCAGGAAATTCGGGATCAACCTACCCCTGGACTCAGCAATACCACTCCTGGGAATATACCCAAGAGATGCCCTATCATATGACAAAAGCATTTGTTCAACTATGTTCATAGCAGTATTATTTGTAATAGCCAGAACCCGGAAACAACCTAGATGCCCTTCAATGGAAGAATGGATGAAGAAAGTATGGAATATCTACACATTAGAGTACTACGCTGCGGTAAAAAACAATGACTTCTCGAATTTTGCATGCAAATGGATGGAAATAGAAAACACTATCCTGAGTGAGGTATCCCAGACCCAAAAAGATGAACATGGGATGTACTCACTCATAATTGGTTTCTAGCCATAAATAAGGGTCACGGAGTATACAATAGGTGAATCTAAAGAAGCTAAGTAAGAAGGGGAACCCAAGGAAAAACATATAGTTATCCTCTTGGCTAAGGGAAGTAGACTAAATTGCCAGGGAGAAAATTGGGATCTTGGGGGTGGGGTGGGATGGGGGTAAAGGAAGATGGGGAGAGAAAAGTTAGAAGGGAAGGAGGTCGGGCCTTGGGAAAACAGGAGGATTGGGATAAAGGAAGGTTGGACAGAAAAAAAAGAAAAAAAATATTAAAGTCCCAATATATTTTGAATTTTTTATCTAATTTTGAGAGTCATGAATAAAATGCATATATAATTGATATAATTGTTAAATAGTGAAATATCACAAGAGAGTACATTATTTACTTTTGAGGCAGAGAGACAATGAGTGGGTGGGTAGTAAAATATCAAAGGATTTGACAAAATGTATTCTGAGCTCTTATTCAAACTGGACAGACATGAGTGAGCATTGAAAGAATTAAAAAAAATAGCACAGACACATTCACAGAGACAAGCAGAATGTTTTTCTAGGGAAACTAAAACCAGTATGATCCAGCTGTAGGTATGAAGAATGAGATTGTAAGATGCACTGGGCCGATGCTGTGGTCTTGGAACGTGATTTAGTCCTACAAAAGAATTCTAACTTTTGTTACTTTATATGAAGTGTACAGAGTGGATTGAAAACATTTGATGGGAGCTCTCATAGACGTTATTCTATGATTCTGTTTCTAAAACACTAAATGAGTGTCTACGGTGGACTATTGTACTCACGAATTTTGCTGAATATCATGTTACTCACTTGGTTTCTAGCATATAACCCCTCTAGGTCAAGTGCATGCTGTAACAGCTTCATGGAGCACGGCAATTCTCCTTGTGCTCCACAGCCACAGCCTCCAAAAAGCACAATGCCTTGTAATTTTTTTCTTGCTTCGTTTCAAACTGACTTTATTTCTAAGGAAATTTCCTATTCATGTAAACCTTGAAAAAAATATTTCCATTTAAGATGGATTTCAGCAAACTAAATCTATTTGGTGGGTGTGGGGAAATATGTACAGAAGTCTCATTTTAAATATAATTTTCTAAGTGATTGATACCTGACATGACCCATTTATTTTTCTGAAGCTGTATTAGAAACTTTATTTCAAGTTCAGATGACTGATATATGTGCTATCATTCAGAGATCTTTCAGAAATATTACATTTAGAGATCTGGTGATTTTTATATTTACTCTTTTACTATGGTCCCTAGATACAAGTATTTTAGAATGATATTGATAGTTAGGAAAATATGAAGTAGGTAGTTCAATTTTGTGTCTAATATAAATCTTATTTAAAACTAACCTTGACTTTCAAATAATAGGATTTTAGGCATATGTATTTAGAAACCCAGTGGTACAGGATTCTCTTCATAGGAAGGCAAGGACCCAACCATACCCAGACCTGCCCTTGGAAGCCTGCTATCAGGGATTGTATATCTGACATGCAATATGATGACGTGGACCTCTGAAAAATCATCCGGGAAAAGTATTGCAGCTCAAGAAAGTGTGAGAGACATTTCCAAGCATAATAGCATTAATTTACAATTGATCACTTTATTGTCCAAAAAGGAAGTGTAAGTCTCTGTAGTTAATGGTTTCATGTGTTTTGCCTTCACTTTGTCAGTATTCTTAAATGAATTAATGAAATTTGGGGAAAGTTGAATTATCTTTTCTTAACATATTAAAACTAATGTAAAACAGGTTACAAAGGTTTGTTGCTGTTGTGGTGGTGGCGGTGGTTGTTTTAAGTCATGGGATGCATGCTCCTGCTGATAAACCCAACAAGCTACCGGTTTGCTTTGTGGATCAGGGTCGGGCCATGGAGACTCCTGAGACGTGAGCTTTCCAGCCAGTCAGCAGAGCAGAAATGATGAACCCTGGTCATGTGCTGTGTATATCAACTTGCTCTGACCTCGAAATGAGAGGCATGTCACCAACGTGATTGTGTTCTTTACTGGAGCCTGCAAACCTTACTCAGTACAGGTGAAGAGGGAGGGCAGGAGATTGAAGTAAGAGAAACCAAGATTAATGTGACCTCATGTGAAGCTTGAGTTTTAAAGAGATGTTCTGTTTGCCATCTAAAATTATAAGTGATTTGAATAGTTGTTTTATACTCTGAATCTCTGGGGGCATCTTTATATTTCCCTGAAGCTATCTCTGCTATTATTGGAAATCCTTTAGGACATGAATTGGCTAAACCACTTAGAGTTCATAAACTCACCGCTTATCTATCGTTTTCCATTCTTGTTCTAGACGCTCTCATGCCAAGGCTTGATTTCTCAGGTCTTATGCAGATTAATCATAAAGCAAAACTGGGAGGCCTCCAGAATATAATCCTCATCAAAGCAATGTGAGAATCATTCATAATCAGTTATCCTTTAACTTCCAGTGAAGTAGAGGATGAAAGGATATCTTTCTACATATGAATATGCTCATTTGCCAAAGGGGTCTAGAGAGGCACTGTGACTGTAATAAATTACAGAAGCAAGCCGGTACCTTTTCTACAGGGTGAAGTTTGCCTCTTTCTAATGTATCACATTTAAATGATGATGCTGTTCATCCAATGGATGAAAAACAATCACGGATTCACCCTGCAGACAATAAGTAACAGGCACCCTTTATGCACAATTTGTCATTAATTCTTACATCGTGCCTTTTATTAATGGATTTTTTTATCCCTGAAATTTTCTAATAATAGTAAAATTTTATCACATGTTAATTATATGGAAAGTGCTGTACTCACATTTTAGGAAAAATAGGATATTTGGACCATGCAAGTCCATTGGCTTCCTTTATAAGTAAGGCTCAAAGAACCAAAAGGATTGAGTTAATCACATAATATTAATGTCTTGAATTGAAAATTATCTAACTATAAATTTGTATTCTTTTTCAGCTCATTATATTATAAATACTATGCTTCTCATTAAAACATTGCTCATAAAATTATAAGACTCTCATGTCCATTTCTCCATGGAATTGTTCATTCTAAGAGAGATAATGACCTATAAAACTGTCTCATCCATATTGTATAGCCCTGATAATATAGCATAAACTCTGAGAACAATGAAAATAATTTTTAAAGGAAGGAATCTTTAGTAGGCTTAAAGGACTGCATAAAACTTTTGAGAAAAGCATCCAGCAAGAACAAGAACTATCAATCACCCCTTACTTCTTTGCTTTGCTGCTGTATTTCTAACTCCTACGATCTGACTTCTGTGACAAGAATAGGCATTTTGGGGGAAGTCATAGCTAGAACAGATATTCAAGAAAAACAAATAAAGAGATAGAGGCTACAGGAAATTTGTATGTTTTCAGATGCTTAGAATTCTGAGTAAATCCCATCATCTTAAAAAAGGAAACAACAATAGCTTCATGAACAAGAACTCTTAAAAAAATCACAGAAGAGGGGTAACTTTAAAGATCATTGAGACAGTGCAAACAACAGATTCCCTTTTAACCATGGGCAACCATAGACCATAAACTCTTTCATTTAATACATGTTTGTCAGTGCCTACATTTATAATAGAGCAATGTCTTGCTTTATTATTACATGTGCTAGTGAAAGAGGTAGGCTGGTGACTACTCTACTTCACAGCAGTAGTGATGAAGAAATATAGAAACTAGCCTGGCATTTTAATAAGAAGTCTTACTTTACTCCATAATGTAGAATTTGGTTACAAACACAAAAATGTTTTAATTTATTTATATGACAAGATAAGTATATTGTACTCGGGGTAAAATTAAGGGAGTCATTGGACTTGGAGAAGGTTCCCAGACCTGTTGACACAAAAACATATGATCTAGAAATTTTCTCTATGTTATCAATGTTTTCTCCAATGTATTTTCAAATTATTGACATGACCAAATTTTGTTGGAATCATCAGTTTTTAAATAAAATTTTTAACCTTTTAATTTTCATGTAAATTAGTTTTAAATTTAAATTCAAAATGAGATTGCAGTATAACCATTTTGACTTTGCTCTTTCTTTTCTATTTTTTAAAATGTCTTCAAAATATTTATATGATAAACAAATAATTTTTAACAATTGTGCTGCAGTAAAACAGCTTAAAGGCTATTAAATATTTAGCCTCCCAAATTAATTACTAGTATTTTATAAAAAGATAGAAATGGTAGTAAAATAAATGTCATCCTCAGATCAAAAACCATACTTCTTTTCTTCAGTAATTATTCATAAATGGATCATGGATTTTTTCCAAAATTAATTATTTCTATACTACTGTATTGAATTTAAGCATTGTTCCTACATGTACAAAGATGATATTAGAGAGAGTACTAATTATTATTTTTGGTTAGACATGCTTAACATGTCTTTCTTCTAAGAAATATATTAACAAACATCTTCTTAGTAACAAATACATCATAAACATACTCTAAATTCAGTCACATTGGTGACGATGTGGAGAAAGTGTATTTCGATAAAAACATATTTCTGGCAAAGTCTACTTAGTTCTTGCTGCCACATTCTTTATCAGATAGTAAATACAGTGGTAACAGTAAAGTTAAAGGTATCATCCCGAAGTGTAAACCCTTTTACTTGATCGTACAAACATGGTTTAACTTGTATCATGTGTGATACTAATTATTTTTTTTCCTTTTTTTTTAAATTTATTTATTTATTAAGGCTTTCTGCCTCGTCCCCACAACCGCTTCCCATTTCCCTCCCCCTCCCCCGATCAAGTCCCCCCCCCCCCTCATCTGCTCGAAGAGCAATCAGGGTTCCCTGACCTGTGGGAAGCCCAAGGGCTGCCCACCTCTATCCAGGTCTCGTAAGGTGAGCATTCAAACTGCCTAGGCTCCCACAAAGCCAGTACGTGCAGTAGGATCAAAAACCCACTGCAATTGTTCTTGAATTCTCAGTATTCCTCATTGTCCGCTATGTTCAGCTAGTCCGGATTTATCCCATGCTTTTTCAGACCTAGGCCAGCTGGCCTTGGTGAGATCCCAATAGAACATCCCCATTGTCTTAGTGTGTGGGTGCACCCCTCGTGGTCCTGAGTTCCTTGCTCGTGCTCCGTCTCCTTCTGCTCCTGATTTGTGATACTAATTATAATGTACTCAAAGGGCTGGTGAATCTTTCGGCATCATTAATTAAAGCTGAGAATGACAAATAACCCTTATCAGCAGGTGGCATTTATTCTGAACTGTAAATTTTAGTCCTTTTTTATTAGTCACTCGAAGCACAGTTTAGCTTTGTTTTAAGGAAAGGTGAACTTGTCTGAACCTACATTTACCTCGTCTCTGAAGGGAACAATAGTAGCTAGAATCCTATGTCGTGCTGTTTAACAAGTAGAAACATTCATTCTGCGTGATTATAGGGAGTGAACTCTTCTTGCTCAGCACTGTGTTAATGAAGGCAGAGTGCTTTACTTAATAATATGTTCAGCAACAGTGATTGTCTGGCTATTACTGAAAAGAAGCATCCACATGAAAGAGCATTCAGAACCACACACATTTCTACCAAAAGTCTGAAAAGTCCTTTATATTAGGTGAAGGCCTAGAGGGATAAACATTGATCTTTGGTGTCTGTGACCAATGGTCTGCACTGGAACTATAATAATGCCGCGTACCACACAGTACTCATATAGCCATGAACTGATGTATTCTAGACGTACATGAGCAGACATGTTAAAGTTTTTATATTGTTTTCCTTGGTGTTTATTTCAATGTATTCCTTGTCTGCTAGGAGTGGCGCCAAGTTTTATGGGAGAGAAAAGTTTTTCTTTCAGGCAATGTTTTACTTAGTCTTGCAAAAACACCACAAGCATAAAACCCAAATAACTGAACAGGAGTCAGAGATATTTCTTCTCCATTCTTTATTGAAAAATGAAATAAAGCCACAGGCAGATAATCAACATGGAATCACCAGTGAATTTAAATTTGCTTAAATTTAAATTTATTAGGTTGCTTAAATCTTCCAGCTTCTGTTTAGATGCACATAAAACAGCAATTTGTAATGCTTACTGAGATTTGCATTTTACATTCTTTCATCAAAATCAATGCATGAAACTAAAATTTGAATGGAGTTATAAAAATCCTTCACCTTTTACATGAAAATATCCTTTTCCTCAAATTACACAATTCTCTAAGGAGATAACTCCAATAATTTGTAAAGAAATTGAAATGCAGAAACAGGCTGAAACACTGTATTTCATATAGGCCTACCTAGCTCCAATATCACCCCACTGCCTTGGTATCTACTTTCTCAGGTAACTATTTACTTCGAATACAGAGATATTTTAAGCTATTATAAATCTCTTACAAATGTGTATTTGTTGAAAACATCTAAGATTATACCTGAGAAAATTTATGAAGGCTTAATTAAAGTTCTCATCCTGAGAATGGTTTTATGCATATCAGGTAGTAAATAATAGAATAAGATAAAATGAACTTAAAACCCAGATTTCAGAACTGGGTCCTAAAAATAACCTGACATCCATTTTGCTCTCTGCTTACTAACATTCTTTTAAAATGAGTTAATACCATTTGGTTTCGTTGTTGCTCATTGCTGTACTACACTGTGGAATTACTACAGGCACATCTGTCTTTTAACATATGTGTGCAGTCAGGTTCTATAAATGTATAGATTCTATGTAGATGATAGCATGCAATAGTTATTCTCCTGTCATGTCTTGCCTTTATAATTTGCTGTAGTGACTGGTAAAAGGGCAGGCCCTTAGTCTTAATTTTACACATTACTGTCTTTGATGATTAAATAAACAAACTTAGAAATCTAAGCATTAGATAAGTGAAAATTTCCTTAAACTGATATTATGTGTATATTTGTATAACATATGTATATATGTGCATATATACACATACACGTATATGTATACATGTATATATACACATATGTGCACACAATTTCACAAATATGTGTGTATATACATATATACAGGGGAAAATATATAGGAGAAATACATGCACACAAATATGGGAGAATATATATTCATATATATATGGGAGAAATAAATACACAGATGCATACACACACAGACACACACACACACACACACACACACACACACACACACACGGGAGAAAGTTTCACTAATAGCCTGGAACTTACTATATGGACCAAGCTGGCCTTGGAATCACAGAGATCTATGAAACCTGTCTCTACCTACAGAGAGCTGATATTCACAACAGAAACCAGCGTGCCTTGTCTGTGATACTTTCTGAGAAAACTCGTGTCTAATATCAATGAGTGAGAATGATTATTTTATCCTTACTTTGCCAATGCACTTATATAGATAGACTTCATAATAATTTGGTAGAGTAGTCTCAGCTTTTACATTTTCTGGAACAGTTTGTACGTCAGAGGAAGTTTGTGTGTTATAGGGAGTACTTATTTATGACTTAAGAAAAGTGAACTTTAAAGTTATATAAAATTACGGGCATGATATTTTAATGCATGCAAATTAATTATTTGTTATAAATCTATCACTATACTTCCTGAGTTAATTTGGAAGCTATGTTTTCTTGGAACTTATTTTTTAATACTTTTTTTTTACTATTTCACACAGAGTACCATATTTAGATCATTCCTTCTAGTTCTCCCTCAAAGTCCTTCCACGCTCCCCCATTTTTCCAAATTCAGAAACCTACAAACCATGTAATATTGCCCTAACCTGCATAACAACAAAATAGACAACCTGTTTCAAACAAAGTGGAAGTCAAGGACTGATACTTGAGGTTGTCCTGAGACCTCCATGCAAGTTCCATAATACTCTAACAAACATACACACACGCATGCACACATACAAACACACACACACAGTATGTCAATATGCCAGTATCAAACTTTGAAACTTGTTTCTGTGTGTGCACCAAGACGTTTTCTGCGTTTTCATTCAACTTTGACCACAAAAGTGATTCTTTTCCCATAAATGCCAAGCAAACGTAAATCAGTTTCTATCTAAGCATGTAATTTCCAGAACATATCTCTATTGCCTCCTCTCAAAAACCATGTGAATATGAGCCTGTTCAACCCTTCCTTTATTTGATAATCAAAAGAATAAACATTATTTATAAAGGCCTTCCTGACTAAGTGGCTTTGCAGCTAGACCAATTCTTTATAAATTATTTAGTCCTTTATTATTTAGGGAAAAAACAGTGGTGTTTATAAAATCCTTGCTGTTCCTGCATCACTACATTTTCTCAGTAGAACTTGATGAGTCTTATGTCGATTTGCCTCTCAAATTACATATTTTTATGTATCATGAATTAAATAATGTGATTTAACTACAGATCTACAAAATTAATAAGATGAGGATTGGTATACTACGTATTATCAATAAACTTTTGAATAACATTAGCTCATATTCCTGAGACTTGTAAATGCCCAAAAGTTCTTATAAATACAAGAGTTTGTAACAATTCTGAACCAGATATGTGTTATAGTATCTTCACATATTTTTCTGTCATTTTTCAGAATTTGGATATGGAATTAAAATTATTCTTCCACAGCCTCATAAAATAAAAACATCTCAATATGTTCCCTCTTAGAGTCTCAAATTATTTCATATTGAACATATCAAAATTCTGCATTGTTTCTCTTTCAAATCAATAAAATACAGCTAGGAGTAGGCGTTTGGCAGGGCAAACTGTGCACATGTGTTCTTTTCATTAACCGCGTAACATGTGATAATCTTCTTGTTGCAAGATGTCTCTCCCCGTCTCTTTTTCTTTTCTGACAAGCTTATTCCTAAAAACATTTGAAGAAATATATTTTGAAGTGCGGGAAACATTGTTTTCCTGGTAGTTAAGCTCTTGAGATTCTAATTTCAATGTAGGCTATGCTTCTATATAGGACATACTATTCAGTAATTGTCTTTAAAAACACTCCGAAGAGCCATCATTGATAATCAGGTCTTGAGAAGAAGATCTTTGTGAATTCAAGAAAACAGGTTGTCACTCGTTCTTCCATTCCAAACTATTTTTAACCACAAATACTTCCACATTTGATATGACAAGAGGAATCAGCTGAGTTCTCAGTCCCACTGATTAAGGCACTTTCATTATTTTCATAGTAGCCTCATTCTGTATCCTTGGCTCTGTCTCTTTCTCTTTATTTCACCAATTTTGGCTTTGGTTTTATTTTTTTCAGTCAGAATTCCATGTAGTTCTGGCTGATCAAGAACTCACTGTGTTCCTGGATATAACCTTGAATTCCCTACCCTCCCGCTTTTACTTTACCTCAGCATGCTATGATGCAGTGGTGATTTTTTTTTCTTTTTTTTCTTTTTCGAGACAGGGTTTCTCTCTGGTTTTGGAGCCTGTTCTGGAACTAGTTGTAGACCAGGCTGGTCTCGAACTCACAGAGATCCGCCTGCCTCTGCCCTACCCTCCCGCTTTTACCTCCCAAATAGTGGGGTTACAAGCGTGTGCCGTCATGTCCAGCTTCAATCCTCTTTAACACAAGATTGGCTTTTTATAAGTACCCCTCCCTTTATCTTTAATTCTCAGGGTAGAATTTATCACTGATTCTCATTTCCCCATTTTTTTTAGCCATCCTGAAGTCATAAATAGAAAGAAATAAGAAACTTAGAAGCAGGTATTACATTCCAGGGGAAAATCCAGATGGTATATCAACATCAATTTTTTTTATGGTGAAAAAGTGTATATTTAGAATTAGCCGGCTGGGCTCAGTTTAGATGATTCCAATCTTGTTGGCAACATCCAGAGCATCATAATCAGGAGCCAGCTGAACATACGCCTTCTTCTCTCCGTCGGGCCTTATGAGGGTGTTGACTTTGGCCACATCGATATCATAGAGTTTCTTCACAGCCTGTTTGATCTGGTGCTTGTTGGCCTTGACATCCACAATGAACACAAGTGTGTTGTTGTCTTCTATCTTCTTCATGGCTGATTCGGTGGTCAGGGGGAATTTGATGATGGCATAGTGGTCAAGCTTGTTCCTCCTGGGAGCGCTCTTCCGGGGGTATTTAGGCTGCCTTCGTAGCCGCAGGGTCTTGAGACGCCGAAAGGTGGGCGATGTGCGGACCTTCTTCTTTTTGTGGCTGTGGACGCCTTTCAGCACTGCCCTCTTGGCTTTCAAGGCTTTCGCTTTAGCTTCGGCTTTGGGAGGGGCAGGAGCTTCCTTCTTCGCTTTCGGCGCCATCTTGACGAAAGGGTGCCTACTCTCATTCCATCAACATCAAATTTTATTTAGCTTCTCCTGGAAAAAAGCACTTTAAGAAAGAGATTTATAACATCTAATGTATGAAGAAGACATCTTATACAAAGTTTGTGTTTTTAAAGTTGCATATGGCAATAGACACTTCCATTATTCTAAGAAGCTGTTCGCAAATTAAATGGAAAGATTGGGTATCTATTTTTTAAAAAAACACGATAAAAAATACCACTGAGATGTCCAAAAATTAATTATTCAGAGAGATTAATTTTATTGTGTATTTGCTACTAATTATTTACTTGATCATTAATAGTGGATGAATTAAAATGGCTTTGACATTGTTGTTAGATTTATTTATTTAAGGTGTGTGTGTCTGTGTGTGTGTGTATTTGATCATATGCATGTTGTGACCTATATGTGGAGGTCAGAGAACAACTTATAGGAATTAGTTTTTTCCTATATTATAAAGCTCAGGGATTGAACTCAAGTTTTAGTGGCTATGCCCTTTTCTAATGAGCTATCACACAAGCCCCCAAAGACATGTTATTGTTGTTGTGTTTAGTGTTGATATGCTTAATTTAAATTATGATCCAGATAAGAGCTCTCAGTTGAAGATAATCATTTTACACAAGAGTGTATTAAATGATTTCTAAGCCACAGTTATTGTAAGTCATAGGTCTCTCTTTGGAGGGTAGATGAGTCTGGTAACATTGCTATATTAATTAAATGATATTTTTCATTCTCTATAGTATATGTAGTATTTCATGTCAGACATTGTTGTGGGAATATATGTATCTTGTTTCTACCTACAATTTTGCCATGAGAAATTATTTAAGATGGATTCTCATTGGTACCATGACACAAAAAACTAGAACTGGTTAAGAATGTCAAGATATTGGCCTCCCCTCTTATCTCAGATACCTAAAACCCTTCAGAAAAATAGAAAAACACAAAGCAAATAAAGCTTACTGGTGTGTGACAATACAAAACCAGCCATTGTCCTGTAGCCTCTAAAGTAAACCTGGGGGTCTTGGGATTGAAACAAATTTTTATGAATACATAAAAATGTTAATATTTAATTGAAACATTAAAGTATATTTTTCTATAGTTTCCAGAGTGTCACTTGAATTTGTGTTGAAAAAAAATAAAAGGATGTTATAAAAAACTGCATTTATTTTAATTGATTAATTCTAGGCAACAGACAGATGTGGAAGCTCACAGTTGTAATCTCAGTACTTGGGCAAGTCAAGGCAACAAGAGAGCGTTCAAAGCCTGATTGAGCATCTATTGTAATATGTGGTCTCAAATCATAAAACTCTAAGGTTGGGGACATGGAAAATCAATAGTGTGCTCACTGTGCAAACCCCAGAATGTGAGTTTGATCTCAAGCACTTACATAAAAGTCAAGTGTGGCAAAAAGTTTCCATAAGCCCAGCACTAAGGCACTGTAGACAGGCAGAGCCCTGGAAGCTACTGGTTATCCATTATAGCTAAATTGTTGAGCTCCAGGTTCAATGATAAAGCTTGATGTAACAATAAGTTGAATAACAGCTGAGAAAGATGCACAAAGTTGCATGTGGCTTTTGCACGCACACACACACATACATATATGCCATTCACGTATATACATACACAGAAATAAAAAGAAATCTGAATTTCTATAGTGTTAATGTACAAGAACACAAGAACAGATAAACGCCCTTACTGAAATTATCAGTGTCTTTATCTATGTCCGAATGCTTTTCTGTTCACACAAGTCATACACTATTTACAAGTTTGAAACTATAGCTCCTCATGAACCTTAGTATTGGTCCAACTCTATAGCCTAATATCAAATGTACAAAGATGCTTTTATTGCAAATGCTGTTTTGATTAGCAGGTAAATTCCTCATACCTTTATAGACTACAAATGATACCACATGTAAGCTTTCAAAATTGTTTTGTGTTCTTACAGAGAAAATAATGCGTTCTACGAGAAAGAGCACTTCTGTGAATCGGAACGCTTTGCTCCTGCTCCTGCACTTATTGCCCACATGCTGTTCCGTTTTCACATCAAACTTCACACCATGTCAAATTACTCACATGTGAAATAAGTTTCTCTGCCTCACCACCAGTATAGGCTTCCCAAGAATGATATGAGAAATCATCAGAGGAGCCTTTAATCTCCTTATTGCTGTTTTAGGAAATGCATTTTCAAATGAATAAATCACAGTTACTTAATAGTTACAATGTTTTGTTAATAGCCTCAAAACAATACTTCTAATTTAACGATGTCAAGAGGAGCCATCAAATTCAATCTCCTTGCTCTCTGAGTGGAAGCAGGCAATGGCCACGAACTTCAGCACTGTGTGGTATGTTCTCTGTAGAAATAAGACTTCGCTCACCAGCCGGCTGTTCCCACTGTGATACAGAATAAAACACAAGCAGCTGCTCCTCTGCAGTGAAATGAAGATATCCATATTAAGCAAGCACAATTGAGCAGACAATAATTATTCTCAAAGGATCAAAACAGCGTCTTTCTTCACCGGAATTCTTGACACAGATGGTACAGTGTTCTGTAGCATATCATAGGAAATAGGGCTTTGTGGGGAGAGTCGCTGATTTAACGTGGCACATTAAGGGTTTATGCTCTTTGAAAACACGGATTAGGGTTATCATTTTAACATCATAGAAGGACTGTTGTCATTTCAAGCCATATCAGAGTGCAATAAAAAAATTGTACTCATGTAAACAAATCTGACTGCAACCTAATTGGAGCAGGAGGACCCAGAACACAGCATTCAATGCGCCTTTGCTGTATCAACACATCTAGGCAAATATCCTCTGAATTAAAAATTCAGAAATCATTAAAAAATGTTTGAAATATGGTTGATCAACCTGAATATTTTTGTTTCAATTCTAAAACAACAGAATTTTTAGAGTCGGATATTCTGAAATTAACCACTCTGATAATATTTTTTAAAATGTAGAAGTAGTCAAAACAGAGAAAAATACTATTCTTAGGATATGGATTAACAGGGAATCCCAAATCTTTATTTGGACTTCTTGAACCACTTTCTAATATACATGTCTGAACAGGTCAGTTAATGAAAGGTGTGATATCCACAAGGCTGGGACTCCATCTTGAATTTGATATGTGAACTCAGCCACCCCAAGCAATGTGGAAGTTCTCACCTTAGATAATGAAACCATTACTGGAAAACTACAAACTTTTTCATTCTGTATGTACTTTAACTTTCCTGAAAGTGCAATGCTTAATGGGTAGATTATATAAATAATCTAAATTGATGTTTTATATATATATATTGTTGTTGTTGGAATACTTGCAAGTTACTATATTATTCATATATTAAATTTACAAAATGCAAGTGAGTTTTCATTAAGCATAAGCATTTAAACAAACATTGGAAGTCATAAAGTATTATATTGCAAAACTCCCTTCCCTCCTTTTAAGTAACAGAGACACTTTGCTTAAATAAATACTTCTCTTGATGTTGTTCATTATCATATTCATAACAACAATCTATGTTTTCTTGTCAGCATTTCAACTGAAATAAAATTGACTAAGAGTTTATTCAGAGGGTAACTCATCAAAAAGTCATAAAATAGAGAAAAATGAAAAGTGTGTTAGATAAATTAACATTAAATAAATAGTTATTCTCTACTGGGCACCATAGAAACCGTGTTGGTTTTGATTGTGCCATAATTCCTCAAAACAGCTTCAAGATTCCAGCATGATCAATTACTTGATGTGATGGTTGGTGTCAAGGGTGTGAAATGGCAACTTGGCAGACAAGACTCTCAGGAGTACATGTGAGGGATTATCTTGATTTTGCAAAGGTGGGAAGAGCTACAGAGATGGCTCAGTGGTTTAGAGCATGCACTGTTCTTGCAGGGAACTGGAGTTTTGATCCCAATTGTTCACAGCTGCAGGCAGCGCACAACAGCCCCTACTTCTAGCTCCATAGCATTAGACACCATCTTCTGTCCTCCTTCCTCTCCTGGAACCCATATTCATATGCACAGAACCCTCCTCCCATACAGATACACAAATATACATATAATTTTAAAATAAAACAAATATAAAAAGTTAATTGGGGTAGAAAGACACACACATACACACATTCACACACACACACCGAGTTTGCACCCGCCTGAGACCCTGGACTGTATAAATTGTGACAGGGAAGCAAGCAAAAGCATGCATTCATCTCAGCTTTTTTTACTGTAGGCAGGGTGTGTCCTGCTGTTTTAGGCTCCTTTGCTCTCCACTCACACGACATGGTCTTTGGCTGGCAGAACAAGCAAATCAACCAAATTGTGCCAAATGACATGGTACGTCGTAATTAGAATTTGAGCTTCTGCAGCAACAGGTCGTAGTCCAAGAAATCTGAATTTAAATGGTACCACGAAGAAACAATTGACATGAATCCAGTTGGAAAAAGAAATTATGAAAGCAGAGACTTAAGGGCTCCATCTGGTAAGCATGGGTTCTGTAGTCCCCACTGCTGTGTGAAGGAGTTGGCAGTGAGAAGGATTCAGAGGCGATAGCTAGGGAATGTGAGATTAGAAATGAAATGGCTGAGATGAGGCAATCTCTTAGTATTGGAGGAGAAGTTTTTATAATAAGGTGAAGTCTGACAATGTTGAAACTGGCAGGCTTGACAGTATCTGTCATTTGAGAAACTGTACATCACAAACACAATAGATTCAGAAGCATTAAGGATATAATAATAATAATAATCCTGATTTTATGTTTTCAAACAAAACTTTAAGCATTGAGTGTCACGGAGTTCTGAAGATAAAATAAGATTTTACCTAATGTCCTTTTCTGGACAGTGATTAATAAGAGAATAATATCAATTTTCAAAAACTATACGAAGTAGAAGTTCCCAAGATATTACCAAAATCTATATTTAGAGTCAGCAACAGAAAAGGATGAGATTATTGATAAAAAAATAAGATCCATCTAAACCTGGATATCTTCCCAGAAAAGACATTTGTCATTTTAACATGCTGAAGGAAAATGTGAAGTGAATATTTTAAAGAGAAAAACTATATGGGTGCTTCATATCACATAAACAATTTCTCCATCTGCAGTTTTCATCTGCCAAGCCAAATGATGTGAGATAAAAACTTTTTTACACACAGGGAGAAAACTATTAAGAATATTATATATACTTATCCATGTTTTTAGTAAATACAGATGTATATATAAGTATGCATACATATATTTAACATATTCACCATATGTAAAATACATGTCATATATGCTTATATGCATTGGTTTGCTTTTTCAATATTTAATATATATACATATATATTCTTTTAAGATTCCATCTCTTATTTTTTGAAATTATATCATTTTCCCTTTTCCTTCCTCCCCCCTCCCTTCCATCCCTTCAATCTGTCCCATATATCCTTTTGTGCTCTTTTTCAAATCCATGGCCTCTCATTTGATTACTTATTGCATATATAAGTACATGTATATACATATATAGTCCTTAAAATTTTTCTCAGTCTTTATAATGTTCCTTCTTGGTAAATGGTCATGATTGACTAGTTGGTATCAGATAATCAATTTGTGTGCTCTCCCATGGGAAAGACTATTTCCCTGCTATAAACATTCCTTAGTTTCCTATTTTGTTATTATTATATCATTCTGAAATTTTTCTCCTGTAGAGCTATGTCTTACTCATTAGTAGTTTTAATGTCCTTTAAGAAATTAGATACTGTGGAGGAAGGGGTACCCTCATCCATTGCTCGTGGGAATACAATCTCGTGCAACCACTTTGGAAATAAGTGTTTCGGTTTCTCAGGAAATTCGGGATCAACCTACCCCTAGACCCAGCAATACCACTCCTGGGAATATACCCAAGAGATGCCCTATCACATGACAAAAGCATTTGTTCAACTATGTTCATAGCAGTATTATTTGTAATTGCCAGAACCTGGAAACAACCTAGATGCCCTTCAATGGAAGAATGGATGAAGAAAGTGTGGAATATCTACACATTAGAGTACTACGCTGCGGTAAAAAACAATGACTTCTCGAATTTTGCATGCAAATGGATGGAAATAGAAAACACTATCCTGAGTGAGGTAACCCAGACCCAAAAAGATGAACATAGGATGTACTCACTCATAATTGGTTTCTAGCCATAAATAAGGGTCACGGAGTCTACAATTGGTGAACCTAAAGAAGCTAAATAAGAAGGTGAACCCAAGGAAAAACATATAGTTATCCTCTTGGCTATGGGAAGTAGACAAAACTGCCGGGGAGAAAATTGGGATCTTGGGGGTGGGGTGGGATGGGGGTAAGGGGAGATGGGGAGAGAAAAGGGAGAAGGGGAGGATGGGGGGAACTTGGGGAAACGGGATGATTGGGATAAAGGAAGGTTGGATAGGGGAGCACGGAAGCACAATTCTTAGTTAAGGGAGCCATCTTAGGGTTGGTAAGAGACTTGAACCCAGGAGCCCAAGTAGATGTTCCCAGTTAGTTCCTTGGGCAGCTGAGGATAGGGAACCTGAAATGACCCTATCCTATAACAACACTGACGAATATCTTGCATATCACCATAGAACCTTCATCTGGTGATGGATGGAGATAGAGACAGAGACCCACACTGGAGCACTGGACTGAGCTCTCAAGGTCCCAATGAGGAGGAGAAGGAGGGAGAACATGAGCAAGGAAGTCAGGACCACGAGGGGTGCACCCACCCACTGAGACAGTGAGGCCGATCTATTGGGAGCTCACCAAGGCCAGCTGGACTGTGACTGAAAAAGCATGGGATAAAACTGGACTCTCTGAACATGGCGAACAATGAGGACTGATGAGAAGCCAGGGACAATGGCATGGGGTTTTGATCCTCTTCATGTTCTGGCTTTGTGGGAGCCCAGCCAGTTTGGATGTTCACCTTCCTAGATATGGACGGAGGGGGGAGGACCTTGGACTTTTCACAGGGCAGGGAACCCTGACTGCTCTTTGGACTGGAGAGGGAGGGGGAGAGGAGTAGGGGGAGGGGAGAAGAGTGAGAGGAGGGGGAGGGAAATGGGAGGCTGGGAGGAGGCGGAAACTTGTTTTTTTCCTTTTCTCAATAAAAAAAATTAAAGAAAAGGAAATTATTTTATGACCCAATCATCAAGCTTCAGTGGTTGACCATTCTGTACAGGATATGTAGCAGTCCCATTCACTGTTAGAGAAAACATAATTTGTATGCAACTCTTGGAACTACTTGCTAATTCCCCCAAAGCTACATAAACACTCATCATAATATCTAGTTCTAGATTATTGCCAAAGGGAATGTAAGCAAAGTTCTTCTAGGAAGGTCAGCATTTCAAAGTTCACAAAAGCATTACACTGTAGTCTAGACAAAAAAAAAAAATAGTTCAAATATCCATATTGAAGAGAATGGAAAGCAAATTGCTCTACACTGATGTGGTAAATATTCAAAGCAATGAAACTAATTCCTTATGGATCCAAACAACTTTGATAAATCTCAAACTTCCCATGCTGACGTTAAAATTTGATATTGTTATCTTCCTATTCATTTTACTGTTCTTTCATTCTATTCCCTACTGCTGTTTTATCAAAGCATGAACTATAATGGACTGGAATATATCTTACTAATTTAATGACTAAAAAATGGTTAGTTAACACTGATATATATTTTTTATTAAGAAGGCTTCTATGAAGGAGTCTTTTGAAGTTCACCACATTTAGTCTGAATTATGTTGTAGAAAGACTCACAATTTTCTTTTGTATAACAAATGATCACTAGAGCTTTAGAGAGCTTTACCTCCTCTGACCAATTTCAAAATCAAAATGAGGTAGAAACACACAAATATGCACCATGGAATTGATAATAAAGTGGCTATGAAGTGCTGAAGAATGTATTTGCAGGACAGAGAAACAGACCTGGTTTTATATCATGTGTGTGCCGATTGCTGGTGTGATTAGGCCTATACAGAAAATAGCTTCTCTCAAGCACTGTCAGTGCAAAATGATTGGCAGACTTGTAGGCAGGATGTCTACTGCGTTGCTCACAGTGTGGACACGAGATAACAGAGGTCAGCAAACCTTCTGATGGCTTGTCCGCACTGGCCTCCCTTCTGGGTGAGAATCTTAAACACAGCGAGTATTATAAAAACCCCGATGTCTACATAATTACAGGCCACCAATCAAATGAAAATGTATAATATCAAGAAACTGGATTTTGGGTTATACAATGAGTTTCTCTATTTTAGTAATGCATGCTAGTTACTATTGTAGATATGTTTTTTAATTGCTCATCGTCTCAGTTGTGTGAAACAGACTTTATCCACTGAACCACCTTCCCAGCCTTGACTACACATATTCTAAAGTGTCTGTGTAAAGGAATATGTTTATCCTCTTTACAGGAGAAAAGATTTATACTTGTTTGAGAAATTTGCACAGAAACCTTTTGACATTTAGAATGACATTTCATCATGAGAGTATTGAAATTTTTCTAGCATATTAATTTCAATTAATATTTAAAATATTCTCAACTATTTTTTTCAGTGTCCCACTCTGGGAAAATTCACTAAGAGACATTTCCCTAATTATCAGCTTGTCATCAAAACCACAAATTAAACTTTATGTTGGAAACAAAGTAAATTAGGAATTGAACTAGATTTTCATGTAATCATTCACAAAGTTCAAATAATTCGCTTATGAAAAAAAAATGTGACCTAAATTCATCACCATAAACATGATGTTTTATAAAATAATAAAATTTAAATCACTACATGAATATTGAATGTGTATTTGACTATCAACTTTAAATATCTTAAGTTTAAAAAGTATGCAAAATTTTAAAAATGTATAGATAGTGGAGATCATGCTAAACTCATAGAGCATAGGTTCTCAGCATAAGGGTCATGACCCCTTTGGGAGTCATATGCCAGATATCCACATATCTGATATTTGCATTCCGATTTGTAGCAGTGGTAAAATTACAGTCATGAAGCAGTAACAAAGATAATTTTATGGTTGGGGACACTACAGCATGAGCAACTGAATTAAATTGTCACAGGATGAGAATTTTAAGAGCCAGTGCTATAAAGGGGTGTGGTCACCACCACGTCCATAAATTGTGTCCACCCTAGGCAATTCCACTCCATGTTGTTTCACATTCTGAGAAATAAATCACAAGCTTAAAACATTTTCACCAGTGAACAGGATACATAAGAAAGCAAAAGGAAAAATCAAATTCATAAGATTATTAAGAAAAGGTAATTAAAAAATAAATCTCTTAAAAGAAACACCAAAAATTATTCAATCCACTTCCCATCAGCATGGGAGACAGCAGAGGAGTGAATGTCTTCAGATGAACTTACAGTTCAAGATTCAAGATTTCTTTTCTTTTTTTTTTTTTTGCATTTATGAACTTTGTGAAAATTGTTTATTTTGGTCTACGAAAGTCAGACGAGTGATTCTACATTTTATTTTTTTTTTTGGAGGCTGTATTTGTTTTCTTTTCTTTTCTTTCTTTTCTTTTTTTTTTTTGGCCTGGCTTCTTGTCCCTTTTTATTATTATTATTAATTATTTATTAAAGAATTCTGCCTCCTCCCAGCCACTGCCTCCCATTTCCATCCCCCTCTCCCGGTCAAGTCCCCCTCCATAGTCAGCCCAAAGAGACAATGGGGATGTTCTATCGGGAACTCACCAAGGCCAGCTGGCCCGGGTCTTAAAAAGCATGGGATAAAACCGGACTCGCTGAACATAGCAGACAATGAGGACTACTGAGAACTCAAGAACAATGGCAATGGGTTTTTGATCCTACTGCACTTACTGGCCTTGTGGGAACCTAGGTAGTTTGGATGCTCACCTTACTAGACCTGGATGGAGGTGGGTGGTCCTTGGACTTCCCACAGGGCAGGGAACCCTGATTGCTCTTTGGGCTGACAAGATTCAAGATATCAATTATATTTAATTGAATTGGGCTCTTGCAGGTTGGGAGGCAAAATACAAGGATGTAAAAGTGAACATTGATGAAAATGGGATAAATTAAGAGCCTAAATGTAGAGGGAAACAAATCCAAGAAGGGCTTTGCATTTAAAATGAAGTTCTACTAAATTTTATATGCACAGAGGGGCATAGTTTTTTGAGCAGGAATTTGATGCAAACACAGCTGTGTATTTAGAAAATTAAACTGACTGTTTTGATTTTGTGGAGAGGTAAGGAAACAAGATAGAAATCTATTTAAATAATCCAAACAGGCATTTGAATTAACTTGATTGGAATGAAATGTTTTGTAATATTTTGGGAGATGTGAATTTAATTTAATGGAACTCCAGAATAGCAAGAAAAGAAAAGCAGATGACATGTAGTACCTAGCTTGTAACCAGATTTGCTCTTGTGTGTTTAAGGACAAAGTACCAGAGGAAATGGCAAGCGGTAACAAGGTTATACTTTTTTTCTTCCCTTAAACTTTTTATATGAATTAGTTGATATCTAAATTAAATTATATCTATTTTCTCTAAAAAAAAAACTTCCATTGTTTTTATCCAGCTTGATTTCAAGTACTGCTTGAGGACAGTACTCAGAGAATGGGAGGAAACTAGTACCACATAATCTCTGTGGTTAACTCAAAGACAAATGTAAATTTGATGACACAGTGTATTATCAGATTCCTACATTCTGTGTTAAAAAAAATTGTTTTCATAAGACTGCATGTATGTCTTCATGAAGGTACACATCTCTTCAAATTATAAAGATTTATACCAATTAAAATCATAGCCACATTTTCTAGAAGTACCCATATATCCACATCTTTTAATTCTGAATTGCATGACATTCCCAAAATATTAGTAATAAATGCAACATGGAAAATGGAAGCCAAGTAATTTTAATTATCATGTAATAAACACTACATATGTATATGAATCCATGTTTGTGGATTCATATATGGTTCAAGCCAGAAAATCCGTGGTGGAAATAATGCTTTAGATTGTCCCATCTTTTTATATCTGTGGTCACAATGAGAAACACTTACCAGATACTCCAGCTAAAAAGACTAATTGCTGGGAGAGCTTGAGTAGAAACTAGTTATCTGTTGACTTCTTTAGTGGTTGGTTTAGCTAGAGAAGGTCAATCATTGCTATGATATTTCCATCTCAGGGTGGCTAACCCAGTGACTAGTCTCTAAGTGATCACAAAGACCGACCATATTCACACAACCAGTAAATACAATACAAGGTTGATACAACATGCAAAGCTTTCCATTGGATCCAAACTCTCTTTGGGCTGCACTGTGGGTCAGTTTCTATGATGACCGTACCTATCTATAACTCCTTTGAGGACTTATCCCAAAAACCTAATAAAACACAACTTAGTGTTCTTAACTAGCAAGCTAAGCATTTTTACCAATAAATTAAACACTCAGAACTACTTCATATGCCTTTATGAAAAATTTCTGGCTTTCAAAAATGAAAATGAAAATGTATATAACTTATTAAGAAAGAAATTATAAAATTATATAATCAAGTTCTAACCGTCAGTATCTTAGAATGCAATTTGACATGGAGACAGGGACTTTAGAGAAACAATTACAGCAAAATGAGTTCATTAAAGTAGATTATAACCCAATATGATCATATATGGTGTTCTTCCAAAATGAGAAATTTGGGCAAAAGGTTCCATATGCTACTGAGTAATGCTGAAAGACATTTTGGGATGACATCTGAAGCAGGTCAAAAAGGCTCCAGGTTTCAGGGTTTCAAGGCCATGCTCACAACTTCATCTCAAAGCACTGCCACCTGGAACTCCATGATAATAGATTTCTATCGTTTTAAGTCAGTGTGCATCTATGCTAGAGGAATTTCAGGAAGCTAACCCCCATATTCACGTATGTATGTGGATGGAAGTTCCCAGACAGAAACTTCTGGAATGCTGACAACTGATTAGAAATGTATTGATTCTACCAGGTTGGGAGTATTGCAAGTCCAGAGTCTAATTACAAATTATCATGGACATTCTTAACCCCTAACTAACCATTCCTTGTCTAGGCCTGTATAGGACCTAACATCCTGTGGCTAATAGATTAAAAGCCTTTTGGAATATGCAATTAGCACTTAGTAGACCAACTGCTATTTGTTTCCACCAACACAAGAGCTAAGAATGTCAGTTGTCAGATCATGTCTTAGACTGCAGCTGAGATTTCTCTGTTTGATTTAGCTGTCTCTCATAGATTTCCAACAATGTATTGGAGGTGTCTCAATTTAGTATTTTCTTTGTTTTGTTGCTATGAAACCTTCATGAAACTTTCATGTCAAGACATGAAATTTGAAATAATATAAACCTGTGTTCATAAGCCACAATTACTCATATTTTGATCTGAAATAAGCTGTCTCTTATTTCATTTGAGGCAAGAGTTGTGTTTTTGCTTTCTCTCTCTTTCTCCAAATATATTAATCACATGCACAATCATGTGTTTGACTTCAGAAATCACATTTAATTATTTGTATACTAAACACACATATTAATATCTTTGTAATAAACAATTTTATTTGGAAATGGTTTTAAAGTCTACAGTTAGCAAGCTAGTTCTATTTTATTATACTCTATGTGTACTTCCTTTCTTAAAAAAAAAACCATTGTGTCCTTTTTTCTGTGAGTTAGTTGGTTTGCTTTGTCAACTTGATGCAAGCTAGAGTTATCTGAAAAGAGGGAGCTCCAATTGAGCAAACGCCTCCATCCCTCCATCTGAGTAGCCTGTAAACAAATGTGAGGCATTTTCCTGATTAAAGATTGATAGGTCAAGGACCTAGTCTACTATTGGGGAGTGGCACCCCTGGACAGGTAGTTGTGGATTATATAAGAAAGCAGAACAAATGAGCCATGTTCAAGTAAGCTAGTAAACTCTGTTTCCCCGTGGTTCCTGTCTCTGCTGCTACTTGAGTTCCTTCTCTCATTTCTCTTAATAATAGGCTGTGATCCAAGATATGAAGACCAAATACATGCTTCCCTCTACCAAGTTGCTTTGAGTCATGGTTTTTATGACAGCAATAGAAACCAAATTTTATAACTTTGTCCTGAACCATCACAATTTTCATAGAATGGCTAAAGTCAAAAACACCAAGGATAACCTTTGCTGGAGAGGCTGTGGAGGAGCGGGTACCCTCATCCATTGCTGGTGGGAATGCAATCTTGTGCAACCACTGTGGAAGTCAGTGTTTCGGTTTCTCAGGAAATTCGGGATCAACTTACCCCTGGACCCAGCAATACCACTCTTGGGAATATACCCAAGAGATGCTCTATCAAATGACAAAAGCATTTGTTCAACTATGTTCATAGCAGTATCATTTGTAATAGCCAGAACCTGGAAACAACCTAGATGCCCTTCAATGGAAGAATGGATGAAGAAAGTATGGAATATATACACGCTAGAGTACTACGCTGCGGTAAAAAACAATGACTTCTCGAATTTTGCATGCAAATGGATGGAAATAGAAAACACTATCCTGAGTGAGGTGTCCCAGACCCAAAAAGTATAGCTATAATGGAAGTTTAGCCCAAAGACACTTTGGGCAGCTGTGTATTTCCACCCAGGTTAATGGAACAGAGCAAATGAGTATGAGTTCCAGTTTTGTGCAAAGTTTTCCTTGTAGTTACTACCACAGGATAGCCAGAGGTAGTGTAATGCTAATGAAATTAGCAAAGTTTATTATCTCTTTAGTAATAGGATGCTAAGTGATGACATTTGGACTGCTGGAAGCTGATGGTGTGCTAAATAAACACACCACAAAAACAAAGGTTTTACAGATCTAAATAGTATAATTGTATTACTTTTTCCTAATGGATATGCCAATGGTCTTGGAGACCTGCTACTGATTTGAGGGGAAGAAATTAATATTTTGTTTTCCAAAAGCAAAGAAAATGTCCGGATAGTATTACCATCAACTTTTATGGTAAAAGTTAACTTTTAAAATACACTCTCATACACACCTACCACCATACATTGAGACATCATCCTATGTTATTCACCTTTATCAGGTATCATCTTGAACCTCACAATCTGTCTATGCTATTCCATAATAATCTAAAGGAAAATGCTGGCTTTCAACATGTCATAATGTCAAGCCAGAAAATAAGAGGCATACAAAAATAACTTATCAGTGAGAGTATGGAGAAGCAACTTTGAACTTATCTACAATGATAAACATTTGTCTTGAAATGTTGATGGTTCATTAAGAATTGGTTATACTTTTGTACAAGAAGCTGCAGCTCCTCAGTAAGAGAAAGCACAGCCATTATAAATAAACACTGCCTTTTATCAAATATGGCCCTGCAACAGTCCTGGAAATGGACTTATGCCATTTGATTTGGGTTTTGTATAGTGCCATAGTTCAGGCTTTCAAAGTTTGAATTCAACAGTTATGTCCAATATTGTTCCAAAAATTTCAGGGCAAAGATCCTAGGAACACATGCTGGGAAATGTAACCCTTCAAAGACTCCCTGTGTCACCTTCTAGGTTTAAAGGACAAATAAAAGTTTCAAATTTTATTACAATTATATTATTACTTTACATAATAGTACATGCTTTTACCATATTTACCATTTCCTGTGCTAGGTTAATCTCAGAATTCTGCTTATTCTTGAAGACACTCGTCAGTGCTTAAATCACTGGGCACCACCCGAAGGATGCTGTGATGGCAAGTGATTTCTTGGTAGTTTCAAGATCCTCTATCCATGAATTGCATCAATTATTTTTGGGGATGACAGGTTACAGACTTCAGAGTTCAATGTAAAAGAAAAAAAAACCTTTATTTTGTGTGGGATGTGAGATAAGACTATGAGAAAGACAAATTTAATCCTTTATCAGAATACTTTGTAAAGTGGTGGTCTCTAGAAGAATCAGATGCAGAAGAGCCATAAGAGTGTATACATTGAAAATGAAGCGGAAAGAGTAAAGTGATGAATAAATTGAGAACACAATTCTCAACACACTCAGAACAATGATTAATTTAAGACAACAGATGTAACTACCTGGATATTCATTGTGTTTTAACATCCACCCATTTTGATGCCTGGAAATCTTTCAACATGATTAAAGGTGTCAATGTTTACTCATTAAGTGATGTTTGGCAATCTCGTTCTGCTAAATTGCACATCATCAGTAATCCTGTCTTCATCATTTCTTCAGAGGCTTCTGCTGTTGAGTGATGCCTCAGATATAAAAATTCTAAAAGAAGATCATATTTACCTTGCCTGTGTGCATCATCAAAAGGACAATATACTACAATGTGCCTGGGATATGGATTATGATGGGAGATGTCTTTTCATATAAGAATTCAACATAATTGCTTCCATAAGTGAACAGAAATGAATAAATAGTAAGCTTAAAACAACTGTGATAAATTACTCTGGCTATTGTTGAAAGCAAACATAATTTGAAAGGTCTAGAATTTAGGAGTACATTGAGGTGTTTGTTTTGGGGGTAAAAGACTTACTGATAAGTTATTAATGGCATACAAAGACATAACACCTTGAATAGACAGGATTCTGAAGAGATTTCAAGCCCATATACCAAAACGGATGTCACTTTTCATAAGTTTCAGAGACAGGAAAGGGTCTCATGCTTGTCAGATGGTTGATATATGTAGTTCATGACGTGCAACTGAGGTCACAATATCTCTTATAACTGGGTGGCAGATGGAGAAGAAAGGACTCTGCATTCCTGAGGTTGTGAGCAAAATTAGCAGGAAGGGCAATGTAGTTTAAATGGATCCATGTTATCATAGCCCTTTGATGTCCTGGGTGACTTGCATTCTTTCTTGGTGAAGTAGGAAATGAATTAAGATGCCTGCTATTCTCTTGGAATAAGCTTACCTGGAAAACCTATTAGAAGGCGTACAGAGTCACAGACAAGCTGTCCTTGGTAGGAAACTTGCCCTTTTCTTCACAGTAGCTATGAGAAAGAAAACACTATAGGTGATCATAGGTTGAAATGCTTGCAACCTAAAATTTAGCCTAAAATTTAACATTCATCTTAGGCAGTGATTTTTATTAGAGGCTTCTAAAATTCTGGAAAATAATCTTTCTTGACCTCATTTCTTCAAGCCTTAAAAAGGAAGTGGGTAGGTAAATATAACCAACCTCATTTGGACTGCAAGAGAAACAAGAAGAAAAATGCTGATGGCCACACATTTTATTATTTTATGCCAGACATATAGTAAGCATAGAGTAAATGTTAGCTATTATTACAACAGTCATCCTCATAGTTTCTGATAGAGGGTCTCCCTAAACAACAAAAGCATCTCATAAACTTGTGATTCTCCTGTTTAGTCTCCCAGGTGCTGGGATAGCAGCAATGGGCTTTCAAACTTGGCTGAAAAGTGCTTTATGATGTGAGCATTCAATTTACTGTAAATTTCTTCAAGAACAAAATTAGAAAATAATAATACTATTTTAGAAAAGGTATTTACATAGGGTAAATTAAAATTTCTATTAGCTCTGAAATCCTTTATTAAGTCATCAGTACATTTATTAAGAAATCATTTCTTTCCATGCACCATTCAATAATCTGTATTATTTGTGCTGCATTTAATTCTAGTCTATAGAAATATAATCAGATATTAATGACATGATCAGGGGTTTTAAAAATTAATTTCTTCATTTAGGAGACTTTCATTTTTATTTTGTTCTTGTTATTTCAACACTGACATTACATCCCAGAGTAAAATCATTTTTTTTCGAAATTAGTGTGCTGGCTTCATAATGAAATAGAATAGCAATTTCTCAGTCATTTTTATCTTCAGCACAATAACAATTCAGATTTAGTGTTTATTTATTCTTGATAAGAGCAGGCTTGGACTCTTCACCTTCTTGGATTAGCTTTATCCTTGTGACACTGATACAAGGGATAAGAGTTGAGTAGAACAAGCCAATCTTAATCCTTTGCTCCTACTCCAACCTTGCTGTTAATTCAGTGACTATCCATAAATAACTTCTCAAGGATAGATCTGTAGAGTTCACATAGGCTCACATAAAAAAAAAACAGCTTAGACATTTTTATTTTTCTTACTTGGAAATAATTTTCTTGAACTATTTTTTAAGAAAATGAAATGTTTGTTCATAGTACTAAAGAGACATATCCGTTCTTGTTAGAAATTTTAGGTCAAGGATAAGTACTTTAAACTTTCATCTCGTGCAAGGAAAATGAAACTTGTTATTCTGATATACATCTGCTAAGTTGTAATGGAAATGATTCGAACAGATTTGCAAATGTTTTCTACAGAACTGATTATACTTGTTTAATAAACAGCTTGCATGCTATCTAATTCTGTGCCCCAACACAAAATCTGTTGGCGAGGTAAGATGTTAGAAGATAGGGAGAGTTAGAAAATTTCTCAAAGCAGCACCCTAAAACTTTCAGACACTGATATTTTAGCAAAGAATCCTCAAAACACTTTTCACTGCTTAGTTAAAATGATCAAAGGAGCAGCTTGGACTTTCAACTATTAGATTAAAGACAAACCAATGGCAATGCTCTAAACTGGTCACAATCCTAATAAGTAAATTAACGACAGTGAATTGAATTAGCTGTTCCTTCCTGGCTTTAACTGAACAAAAGCTACAAAGGTAAGATCATGGAAATTTGTAAGGTTAAGTAGGTTTGATATAGATTAAATTCATATCCATATAACAGGCTTTAACTGAGCCAAAAATAAAATTAACTGTAATGTAGTTGTTTTCTCCTCATTTATCTTCAGGGGATGGGACAGTTTTCAGCTCACCTCAACACAAAAATATAGGCAAAGACTGGAGGTAAACAGTTCTTTTTCCTTTCCCATTTCACCTTCCATGCTCTCTTGCAAGGTGTATTATCCTAGACTTCTACTGTTTCTTTGGAAGCTCTTTTAAGCTTCTGGTCTCTGTAGAGATCTTTGGCTGTGAAAGTGCTCTACAGAACTACTATGACTCCATTTCCTCCATGTTGAAATGGTCCATCCCTGAAGTAGGGTCCTTAAGACTCGGGATGTTTTTAGTTGAAACATCCCCTCCAGGAGTGAGACTGGAAGCTCACAAGTCTTGGGAAATGAACAATTCACAAGTTTGCAGAAGTTCCTGAAACTAAGAAGATGTGCAGCATTATTGTGGCACTAAACAAGTGCTAGACAAGGGAACTCAAACTACCTGAGCTGCCTGGAGACAGTGACAGTTTACCTATCTATAATTCATACAAGAGATCCAGGGTCACAGCTTCTGGGAGTCATTATTCCTGATCAGGTGCCATTTTGTTACTGTAGATGTCTTTGAAATGCCCTTTGTCCTCTAAGTAATCCCTCACCCATATTCTTGCATGGAACTCCCCCCAAATTCAATTGCTCACTCAGTTACACTTTAGTGTAACGACTGCTGTGAGGATTTAATGTTCAGTCTAGCTGCTGCTAGGAACTCAGTATCTGCTGCACTGATCCCTTCTCATGGAAAGAAACGAGTAGCCTAGTGAAATGGGAGCTAACAGACCTCCAAATGCTAAGTTTATATTAAAACATGTATTGGTAGCTACAGGTCCTGCTTTCCAACACCTAGCCAGCCTTCTGTCAGGGAATTAGAAAGCTTACGTGTGAATTCCCACTGTAAAACCTCCATCTTCAGAAAGTTCTGATAACAGATTCCTGCTTCTGCCCAATGGGTCCAGATAGCTTCTCTTCAGGGCTCCACCATGTTGTTCCTCTCGGGTGCTGGGGCTGCACTCTCTTCAAAGGCCCTGTCATTTGGTTGTCTGTCCATTTGTCTCTTTATAGAATGAACGACTCTTCTAATTAATCCTTATCACCAGGAGTCCATCTCAGCATGACTCTAGAACCACTGAGACTTGAATTATTTTTTCTGTCATCAGTCAGTTCTCTATCTGAAATGATATCATTTATACATTTATTTTCATCTCCTCTAGAAAAGTGACACAGCACGAGGAGATATATTGTACGGAGGGAGGTGATTTTCCAGTTCTGTGGTAACAGGTCTGTTGAAGAAGCACTAAACTGATTTAAACAATAAAGTTTTAAATAACTAAAAATCTAAAAAAGTCACACTATGAGAATTTATTTCCAAGGCAGACTCAAGAGAACTATATGCACTTCTGTCTATGAACATGGTATATGAAGGAGACCAATGCACCAGGAGGACTTCTTCTTCAACCCAAGACTAGACATAAACCACACCCAAATGCCTGTTTTAAAAAAGATACTTTATAAATGCTTCTGTATTAAGCCAACCTATATATTTTGAAAATGCTTCCACTCAAAATTTAAGTCAAAAGATATGCTACTTTGGAGAAGTTTTGCTTTTATTTCCAGAGGAAATGAGAGGTTGTGGATTCATTCTGGGTTAAGAAAAATAAGGTTTGATCAAGAAAGACCCCCGCCCCCCAAAAATCTCCAGTGGGACATATGGCTCAGATAATTCAATGTTTCAGAGCATTCCTATTGCCGTTTCTTCTGAGTTCTACATCCAAAACAACTTCAAGACTGCTGGCTAAGATGATCCAGCCTCACAAAAATACTCAGTAAGGACCTGACCATAACCTTAAATTTCATTTGTGTCCCCATAAGAATACTAGTGCCCCCAATCAGCAGGAAGTAGCCTGGAAACTGCACCTAGATTTCCAAGATATGGATTATGTGTTAGTTTAGTATATTGGTTACATGTTGTTAAGGATAACGGTCCCAAAGAATAGTCAGAACCCTTGAGTATTTTCACTCATGTGGCCCATTGTCAAAACTGGCAATATATCTCTCTTAATCTGGGCTATCTATTTACTGAAAAATAAGGATATCTTACTCCTTTTGAAAAATCTGTGTTCCTTGATTTTTAAATTCTCTCTTAGTCAATGTCCAGGCCCCAACTACTAGTAACACCATCACTTGTATCTAGCAATAAGTTCTGCATGTCACCAGTGGGGGGAAAAACCCTACTGGATTATGAAATACAGTAATCATTTTTATGAAGATACCAAGTTAACACAACTTAGTGCTTTGAAATACTGCTTTAATATCTTTACTGTTCTGTAGGTCAAAAATCCCAGTGTGGTATCACTTTGCTAAAAAGCAAAGGATTGCCAGTTATGCTTCCTTTTACAAGATGGCAATATTTTGTAGCTCCATCCTTTATCTCCAAAGTTTCTTTACTACATCTCAAATTATACTTCTCGTGAATTTGTTATTGGTTTCTTCTGAAGTTAAGCTTCATGATGACATTTTATATTCGTAAATAACCCAACAGATTTTTCTGCATTTTAAGGTCATCTGAGTAGGAACTTTAATTACATCCATAATCCAATGAAGGAACATATCCATACATTCCAGAGATCAATGTATGGATACTTTTAAGAACCACAACAACTTCCACACTATGCCCTGATTAGATCATCCAAGATGACAATCTACAAACTTATAGTTGGTTTTTCAGAGACACATTTCTTCATACTAAATAAATCTTAAGAAATCATTCCAAAGCTGCCAACTCTTTTGCTTTCAAATACCTTTCACATGTGACCAGGAGATGCACCTGGTTGTGTTTGGTTGGTTGGTTGGTTGGTTGGTTGGTTGGTTGGTTGGTTGTTTTGTTCTGGCTATGGAAAGAAAATTATTTGTGGAAAAAATTGATTGCTAGCATACTGCTTTTTCAGTAGAGTACTAGGGTTCTTTGAAATCTAACGCTATGTGGTCAGTATAGCAAACCATGAAATAGAGACTATAATGTCTAGTACAGATCTATTTTGACCTTTATTTTTGAGACAGGGTTTCTGAGTGTAGCTTTGAAGCCTATCCTAGAACTAACTCTGTAGAAACTGCTGGCCTTGAAGTCACAGAGATCCACCTGCCTCTGCCTCCCGAGTGCTGATTATAAAAAGTCTAACTTTCATTTCTAATTAGCTTCTCCTATTCAAAAACAAGTATAAGTCCATCTATCCTTTTAAATATAGAACATATCTATAATATATATGATTTTAAATATCATCTATATGAGAAATACTGACATATATATCTACATTACGTGTGTGTGTGTGTGTGTGTGTGTGTGTGTGTATCTTTTGGTCACATATTTCTATGTATGTATGTGATATATACATATATTGCAGGAATTTTGATTACACTGTGACACTCAGAGATTGTTATAAAGTTTACCGTGAATCAGAAGGCAGATCCAGCAACTAAATGACCAGAATTGGCCATAGAGAAGCTAGTAATTTGGATAGAGAAGCCATATAGGAAGGAAAGGGCAGGAGCTTGTGTTTGGCACTTCTTTTGTTTTGTGGATGAGTGAAGAGATAGGTCTCTTGCTGTGTCTCTGGCCAAAAGCAAAGA
This sequence comes from Microtus oregoni, assembly GCF_018167655.1. NCBI lineage: Eukaryota > Metazoa > Chordata > Mammalia > Rodentia > Cricetidae > Microtus > Microtus oregoni. Next base: position 1,751,252 of record NW_024544709.1, on the reverse strand, counting down.
TTAGTTGGTTGCTTCTCTGCTTCTCTGATGTGGCAAGTTTTCACTCCCCACATCTGACTTCTAAGTCTTCATTGGTAATAGAACAATAAGGACTTAGTTTAAAGTCTCCTGGGGTGGCAGGATCATAAGACTCTGCAAGTCATGGTGACTATGGGGCCATGGGACCAGAGATGATAATCAAAATAACAGTAGATTCATGTACAGCTGCTAAGCTAGAGAAAACATAATACATGGGGTATTTTTGTTCATTTTGCCACACAATTCTACATTTAACACCTAATCTAACCAGTAAGAAAGTTGTATGGACAATAGTCTTGGAACTATTAAGAGAAAGGTTTATTCAATGACCCTGTGTTCCACCCTTCTTAAAGATCATTGAGATGATCTTTTCTTAGAGGAATCAGTTTCTGCATAGAATATACGAGGGATTATTACCATGTGTTATTTGGGTGTCAAGATCCATAAATAATTTGTGTGGGAACTTACTGAAACAATATTTTAATCTTATTTATATATTACCAATTATTATTCACTTAAGAATAGTATGTTTTTGAGATAAAAGTGATTAATACAAACTTCTTAGTCAGAAAATCCGTATTTAGGTGCTTACTATTTTGCTTCCTTTCTCAATTAATTCAAGATTGCCAACCAATAATCTCAGTTAATTATTTAAGGTTTTTTTTTGCTTCTTGTCTATAAAAATTTAATCAGGTTTCAACTCAAGATGGTACAAATGTCAAGTTCTGTGAAACATCCTTATGACTGTAATTATGCATTAACAGTTCCTTAAATTCAAATTATTTGTCTTTTTGTTCGATTTCTCTGAATCTGAGGTTAGAACATTGGCTCATTTACTTAGGCATGGTCTCCTCCCTAAATTAAGATGCCAGCCTTAATACAGAGAAATGTAAATGTATTTTAGCAGGTCTGCCCAATAAAATGCCCCAAATAAACAAAAACATTAGGAGATGCACTAGGTCTATAGATTTCTTTTGCTCCATTTTTATGTGGGAACAACTGGAGAAGTACAAGGATTAGTTGCCAGTTAAAGCAACATGTTTTGCAGACAGTTCACTACTGATTCCGAAAAATGACTTAGTCTTAACATCATAATCCATAAATGGTTCACATAACATTTTGGAGGAATAGCTAAAAAGTAAAGATTTGGAGAAATAAAGATTGTTTTTAGTTACCTTGGGGCACCATGAGATCAAAGAAGCCTTAATCATAGAAAGTAGACTATCCAAAAAAGCAAAGGTGATACGGCAAGAGAATCAAATAAAAAGGGAAATTGTAACACCTGGAGTGCTGGATATAAAGGTGGAAGAGAAGTCACTTAAAAAAAGGTGAGTTGTTGGCAAAGACAAAAAAATTGATTCTCCCCTAGAGCCTCCAGAAGAATCAATTCTGCCAATACGCTGATTTCAGCCTAGAAATGCTGATTTTGGATTTCTGGCTTCCAAAACTATAAAATAATAAATTTGTGTTGTCAGCAACTAAGTTAATGGCAATTTGCTAGAGCAGCTGTAGAAATCTAACATAATTAGTACATTATCGATGAGTTCCATGAGACATTTCCAAGGAAAGTATCCTAACAGAAGTATTTTCTCTTTCTATTTCTTTCTTCATTATTTCAGAATCCTGTATGATTTGGAAAGCTGAAAAGGAACAATTTAAGAACATAAGCTCTGCATTTAGGAAATTTGCTTGGAATTTTGGTGTTTCCTTCTGAGTATGGAGAAGAGTAAGGCAAAGACTATGAGTTCCTGTTCCCTGTACTGGACACAACTGTGTGATGTGAACTTTCCCTACTGCTCCAAGTTTGATCAGAAGATGTATATTCAGAGAGGTGTAACAAAGTTTTCAAAGTTGTGGATCAAATACAGAGATGTATTGTCTCGCAGGTCTGAGATGTTGAAGAAAGGAAGGGCCATACTTCCTTTGAAGGCTTTAGGGAAGAATATCTTTGTGATTTTTGTCCATATTCTGTAGCTACCCAATTTTGGGGACTTCTCAATGAATCCCATCAGCCCCATAGCTTTCTTCTCCTGTGAATCTTCACATATTCCTCACTGTGTGACCTTCCCTGGGTTCAAATTTTCTTTCTGTAAGATCACCAAGTATATTCTTATAGGTCACAGAATCCAAACTTCTTTTTAACTTGATTATATTTTTCATAATCTTTCATTCAAATAAGATCTCAGTTTGTTGTAAAGAAAAGGATATCCATGCTACAATCAAAAGTCTCAGAGAGGCTAAGTAAAAAGGAAGGCCTAAAGATTGGATGTGAACAGATGGATTTCCCTGGGAAGCAGAAATGGAAGAGACCTCCTGAGTAGACTGGGGGCCTATGGGGATGAGATCGTGATGGATTGGGTTGGCGAAATGAATGGAGGGGCAAAGTAATGAAAGTGACATCTTGATGGGGAGTGCTTTGGGGGGCTCATGTAGAAACCTGGTGTAAAGTAGACTCCCACAAATCTACAAAGATGACCCCAGCTAAGACTCCTAGCAACAGTTGATAGGTAGCCTGAACTGGTCATCTCCTGTAATCAGATTGATAACTACCCCAATTATCATCAGGGAACCTTCATCAAGTGACTGGTAGAAACAGATGAAGAGATCTATAGCCAAGCACTGGGATGAGCTTGGGGAATCCTGTTGAAGAAAGGGAGGAAGAATTGCACGAGGCAGGGTTGAAGGTTACCACAAGAGAACCCACAGAAATAACTAACCTGGGCTCATAGGAGCTCACAGACTGGACTGGCAGCTAGGGAGCCTGCATGGGACTGACCTAGACCCTCTACAAATGTATTACAGCTGTGTAGCTTGATCTACTTGTGGGACTCTGACTGCTGAGAGCAGCCAGCTTCTAACACTGGCTTCTAGGAACCTATTCATCATACTGAGTTACCTTGCCCAGTCTTAATACAAGGGAGGAGCACAGTCTTAGCTAATTTAATATGCCATGTTTTGTTGACACCCACATGAGGCCTGCCCCCTTCTGAACAGAAACAGAGGACTAGTGGATTAGGGAAGGGAGGAGGAGGAGAAGGAAGAAAAACTACAGACAGGATATAAAATAAATGAATAAATTTAAGTAATAAAACGAGATCATATTCTCAAAAACTGGACTTTAATATCTTTATGGAGATGGGGATATAATTAAACACAAATCATGTTGCAAGTTAGATTCAGAGAAAGAATTCCATGATCACACTGGTTAACATCATGCTGATTCCTAAAGTTGTAATGTCACCACAATAAATTTTCTATATAGAGGGCATATGCCAAAACCCACAAAATATTCATAATATTCATTTCTACTGCTGTTCTAACACATGAATTAAATATCTTTCTTAAAAGAAAAATTTGCTAACTTGAAATTGTAGCATCTTTATGTTTTGAAATCAAGAAATAGAAAGGAATTTTAGGATGAATTTTATGTAAATTCATTGAATAATGTATCCTTTCTACTTCATATGCACAGATTCAAACAATATTTTCAGAGATAATGACTAAGTCACAAATGTAAAGTTGATTTTTAATAAAGTTTCATTGGTTAACAAAAAAGAGTAAGTGGTCTATTCTTCAATAATGATAAAATAATGATGGTTATTTCTGATTGTTTTCTGTTTCAACACTAGAGGGAAAATAATAACAAATGTATTATGATTATGTAATACATTTACATTACATAACATAATACAGCAACAGGATCTTCTGTTATTATTGACTTATATTACATGCCATTAAAATTTCTACTTGAGATTATGCTTGAAGCAAAGAAAGGCAAAAGCAAAATCACTTAAACTGTAAATGTTTAAAACGTGGGATGTGAATTCACATTTGATACCAAAAAAAAGTTTCTATTGGATGTGTAAGAAAGTGCCTATGTTCCCAATAATTTAAAAGTTGAATGCAATTTTGTAAGTTTCAGAATGAAAGGCGACTCCTGATTGTATAATTCACACAGACTTCTGTTCAGTTCAGATGTCAGTAGGCATGGGTACGTGAATGTGTCTTTAATAGCTCCCAATTTTCCCTCTTCCCACGTTAAATGTCTCTTCTGCTATCTGAAATTTGGTGGCAAAATTTTGAGCACCTCTCTGTGGCCATTGGTAATTTCAAAGCCATTTCCATTCAGAGTGTCCAGGATTCATGAATGTTACATATTTTAAATATCACTACCCTGAGGGAATTTAAGACCCAATTGATGCCTATTTCCAATAAACTCTTCTCAGGATACATGGACCTGATAGCTAAACAAAGAATGCTTTCAGTCTGGTCTCTCTCCTCCTGCATTTCCATTTTCATACAGGCCAGCAATTGTCAAGGCCAAGGCCAAAGTCTTCTGACTTTCAATTTCCAAATGAATCAAGAGTGAATAGATTTTTGGCTGACAAAATTTTCTGTTAAATATTTCAAGTCCTGTTAGATCATTTGCTCTGCCATTCCAGTTACCTACTGGGTGCTTCTGAGTATTGGCAACATCATTTTTCTCACTCATTCTGCTTCCATTCCCATACTGTACTAATTTGTGTTCTTCACAATCCTATCACACCAGATGACTGATGAATACTTTTATAACTCCGATATGAGCAGCAGTAACTATATGTTAGCTTCCTAGAATTGGAATCAATATCTGAGATAATTGGCTACTGAAGTTAGCTAATTCAGTTTAGGAAGTTTCTACCACTTACCCATATTAGGGAAGAGAGGATGCTCACCTTACTAGACCTGGATGGAGGAGGGTGGTTCTTGGACTTCGACAGGGCAGGGAACCCTGATTGCTCTTTGGGCTGATGAGGGAGGGGACTTGATTAGGGGAGAGGGAGGGAAATGGGAGGCGGTGGCGGGGAAGAGACAGAAATCTTTAATAAATAAATATATAAATAAATAAATAAATAAATAAATAAAAGAATTGACTGTGAAGCCACAAGACCACATAAATCTAACTCAAATCCATTGCTCAGCCAACACTGACTTAACTATTTCATATAGATAATGGAGAAAATACCCTTCCAATACTGTTAGTATTTTTTTGTTGTTCTTTTTTTTCCATTTTTTTTTATTGAGAAACGGAGAAAGAAAAAAAAAACCAGTTTCCACCTCCTCCCAGCCTCCCATTTCCCTACCCCTCTTCCCACCCTTCTCCCCCTCCTCCCACCCTTCTCCCCCTCCCCCCACTCCTCTCCCCCTCCCTCTCCAGTCCAAAGAGCAGTCAGGGTTCCCTGCCCTGTAGTAAGTCCTAGGTCCTCCCCTCTCCGTCCATTCCTAGGAAGGTGAACATCCAAACTGGCTAGGCTCCCACAAAGCCAGCACATTACTTAGGTTCAAAACCCCGTGCCATTGTCCTTGACTTCTCATCAGACCTCATTGTTCGCCTTGCTCAGAGAGTCCAGTTTTATCCCATGCTTTTTCAGTCACAGTCCAGCTGGCCTTGGTGAGCTCCCAATAGATCAGCTCCACTGTCTCAGTGGGTGGGTGCACCCCTCGTGGTCCCGACTTCTTTGCTCATGTTCTCCCTCCTTCTGCTCCTCATTGGGACCTTGGGAGCTCAGTCCAGTGCTCCAGTGTGGGTCTCTGTCTCTATCTCCATCCATTACCAGATGAAGGTTCTATGATGATATGCAAGATATTCGTCAGTATTGCTATAGGATAGGGTCATTTCAGGTTCCTTATCCTCAGCTGCCCAAGGAACTAACTGGGGACCTCGGCTTGGGCATCTGGGACCCACTCTAGGTTCAAGTCTCTTGCCAACCCTAAGGTGGCTCCCTTAACTAAGAATTGTGCTTCCGTGCTCCCCTATCCAACCTTCCTTTATCCCAATCCTCCTTTTTCCCCAAGTTCCCCCCATTCTCCCCTTCTCCCTTTTCTCTCCCCATCTCCCCTTACCCCCATCCCACCCCACCCCCAAGATCTCAATTTTCTCCCCGGCAATTTTGTCTACTTCCCATAGCCAAGAGGACAACTATATGTTTTTCCTTTGGTTCACCTTCTTACTTAGCTTCTAGAGAACTCAGGAAACTAGACTTTAAAATGCTAATTAATCCAATTAAAAAATGGGGCACTGAACTGAACAGAGAATTCTCAGCAGAGGAAGTTCAAATGGCCAAAAGACACTTAAGGTCATGCTCAACCTCCTTTGTGATCAGGGAAATGCAAATCAAAACAACTTTGAGATATCATCTTACACCTGTCAGAATGGCTAAAATAAAAAACTCCAATGATAGCCTTTGCTGGAGAGGCTGTGGAGGAAGGGGTACCTTCATCCATTGCTGGTGGGAATGCAATCTTGTGCAACCACTTTGGAAATCGGTGTTTCGGTTTCTCAGGAAATTCGGGATCAACCTACCCCTGGACCCAGCAATACCACTCTTGGGAATATACCCAAGAGATGCTCTATCAAATGACAAAAGCATTTGTTCAACTATGTTCATAGCAGTATTATTTGTAATAGCCAGAACCTGGAAACAACCTAGATGCCCTTCAATGGAAGAATGGATGAAGAAAGTGTGGAATATCTACACATTAGAGTACTACGCTGCGGTAAAAAACAATGACTTCTCGAATTTTGCATGCAAATGGATGGAAATAGAAAACACTATCCTGAGTGAGGTAACCCAGACCCAAAAATATGAACATGGGATGTACTCACTCATTATTGGTTTCTAGCCATAAACAAGGGTCACGGAGTCTACAATTGGTGATCCCAATACTGTTAGTATTAAACACATTGATAATGGTAAAAACTGAAAATAAGGTTGTGACACAAACACTACTGTTTAAATGTTTTCATTTTCTCTGCTCTCCTCAGCAAGGGTTTTTAAATCATGTATAAGTACTTCATTTTGACAGAGAAACTATTATCTTCCGTGCCAATTCATTTTATGTATGACCTATGAATGTGTCCTCTATGTTTATTCCTATCAGAGTTTTGAGAGTTGCTTCAACTTTGTAATTTCCACCCTCAGTGCTGTGTAGAAGTTGTGTGTCTCGTTCTCTCTCACTTTTTCTAATCAGAAAAGAAGTGGCTAGCTTTTCTAAATCTTGTATTTTAAAACTTATTTGTATTGCAGCTGTTTTATCTATTCTTCACATGAGATGTTTACTTTCATCTATTACTTACCTTCAGATCTATCTTAATTTGATGAGAATAACATCATTCTCAGTTATGTTTTCATTTCCAAAGCACATTATGAAGAACTCTGGGCTGACCAATAAAACATAATTGGAGAAAGTGGCCTTTTCCAATAGTTGTACATCCATTGTATTTAAAAAATCATTTGTTAACTCAAGAAAACTTAGGGGAAAATATTTTATTGCTCGTCAAACCAATATTCACTCTGAAGTAGACATGATTCCAATTACATGGTATTCAATAATAAAGAAAGGAAGGAAGGAAGGAAGGAAGGAAAAGAAAAAAGAGAAAGAAAGAAAAAAGAGAAAGAAAGAAAGAAAGAAAGAAAGAAAGAAAGAAAGAAAGAAAGAAAGAAACCAGGTTCATTTTGTCAAATAGCAAAACAATTGCTTCTCTACCTATGGTTTGTGAAGAGATCAACGCACCACTCCTCAATATAAGCAGTCAGGTACACTGCAAACCAGGATTCCGGCTTACTTTAAACTGACAGCAGCCATGGAACAGTTTATTCCCTCGACAAATCTTTTCTGCTGATTAAACAGTGGGGTTTTTATGGTCCATTTCTTGAATAATATATTTGGGCTTGTTTTATGTGTACTTGCTCTAAACTGCTGACCCTATAAAACTGAAAGCTGACTCTGGTGTCTTTTCAAGATTTAGGAGTTACACATTTTCTTAATTGGATTTGTTGATTTATTGCTAACAAAGTTACAACTTTCTATTCAGTCACATACCTGAGATTTAAAAATGCTTCTAACTAGAAAAAAAAACTGCAAGGTTTTGACAAAATATGATCAAAGTATGTTTGGCCAGAAAACTATTAACTTGGTAAAAAGGGGACAAGCAAAGAAAATGTACATTTGTAATATTTTGTAAAACTCTAGAATAAAATTACTGAACTGAAAACTGAGCAGTAAAATAGAACTAGTCACTACTGCTATATAAGTTATCAACGAGTCAGTTTTATAGCTAATTAACGCTATGTGGTAATATTATAATTAGTGTAATTAATCAACATTTTATAATTATAATAATGATATAATATGCTTATAAGTAGCTAATATATAATTAACATTCTAAATTTAAAATTAAACAGAAAATAAGTATGCCAAAACCTATTACAAAATTTAATACTATGCACTTGGAAATCTTTCAGTCTTTTAATCTATATAAGAGGAAAATATTCTCCACAGAGTTATCCAATTCTTTAAAACTAGAACAAAAAATTAAAAATTTGGCTTTTCTTCATTTTTGATGATCTGAAATGTACTGATATTATTTTTATAAATTACTATTCTATTAGAAAAATTCCCATAGTTTTGTAAGAAATGATTTATTGCTTTATGATTTATTAGTATTGCACCTATTTGTAAATGAGAATTCTCCTTAAGTAAATAAAATATCTTGGGTCTTTTTAGTGTACTTTTGAATTGTAGAAACTTCATATGGTAATGTTGTTCCTATATTAGCACTAGGCCAGCTAAAGAGATCAAGAAACCCCAAGAACAAATTTATAGTTTACATTCTGTGTAAGAAAAATGTTCAAATTCTATAATCTAGTTTTCAGTTAGAAGACAAAATACTTTGCAGTTATGTGAAATAGAATTTAAGGATTTAATATTTATAAGAAATATTTTTAAATTGGTTTGTGCTGGAAAATTACCTAGAATCCATATTTGTACCTTTTGAATATATTTTGGAATTTTTCCCAATAAAATTTTCAGAACAATGACATAATTTTGAAAATAGAGAAGAGAAATACAGTAAAAACAATAGAAAAACAGTTTCACTCAGACAACACAGCAAGAATAAATATCACGTTCCTTCTTCCCTTCCTTATTTATCTCTAAAACACAGTACTCACCAGTTAGGGGCCATATCTATCCCACCAGTGCCACGTGTGCCTAGCACAGCACAGAAATGATTTTAAACCTTACTATTATGTGTGTCACAAAATACACTGCTGCAAAGAACCATCATCTTGTGAAAGGAGTAACCCAGCCATTATCCTTTCCTTGTTACTTCAAAAGCCAAGTTCTACAAGACATTAAATACCATGCCCCGCATGCCAAGTAACTTTGCCAACTTGGGTTAAGGCATTCAAACCATGTTTCCAAAATCTCACCTGGATCCACTCATGTGAGAAAATAAAGAGTAGTAACACTCTGAAAAGCTAAGGTGGGAAATTGAAGAGAAAGAAATCTCTTTTTTTTTTTTTTTTTTTTTACCCAGCTAGCAAGGCCCATGATTTGTATAAAGAAGCCAGAGGGAATCAACATATTTGACTAAAGGGGAAATATATAGCTTTAAGAAAATTTTAGTGTTCAATGTGGATATAGAAACTTTTTTTGTAAAGCCACGAGAACACAGAAAACCAAAGTTGTTTCAACAAAACATTCTTGGAGTTGGCACTTGGGGTTGTCATGTAGTCCAGGATTTGTTTCATTTAGGATGAGAGAGTAAGAGGTTTAGTTCTCTCTTTCTTTTTTTTGAAATGAATGCAAACGATGGTCCAACAATAACATCTGTGCCAGGAAGCAGAAAAAATGGAACTTTTTGCTTAATGTTTGTAAATTTCGCCACAAATTATTTACTAGGTTTTGGCAAAATAAATCAAATAGTAATGACTTTTTAAAAACAATCTACAAAGATAATTTTAATTATGAGATAAAATGTAACTTTAATGTTTTTTCTTTTATTTGGGGGATATCATTAGTTTAAAAATTGTCAATCATTGTAGCAATGACCTGCATTTTACTTTGGTCATCTGTGTATAACAAGCTTTGTTTTGTATTTGTCAACTGAAACAGTAGAGACATATCTAGTTTTCTCATTCTCTATGTTTCTAAGAATAGAAACATAAATCAATTTTGAGTTTTCTGAGGATTGATGTAATCTATTCTATGAAAATAAAAGCCAATATCATTTAATAAGCTTCCTTGGTTTTCCTAGTCTTCTCTCCTTAATTGTACTATTCTTTGTGTTTAAATACATTTATGCAATTTAACCTTATTGTGTTTTATCATTTTATTTTGTAGCACTTACATTGATTTCTCTTAACTAAAGGAAAAGAACTGGAGTTTTATTTGATTATTCCACGTAAGGCCCTCTTTTCGTATCTTTATAAAATCTTATACCCTCTATGCATATAAAGTGTAGAACAAAGTTGTTATGTCTTGTATATACTGTACTAAGTCTTTCACTGGGGCCAGAAGTCATATACATCTATATCTACTTATACATAAACATACATATTTATGAAGATGCCTATACACACATTTGTGTGTGATATTTATGATGTATATATAAGGATATGTAGATATATTTATCTGTGTGCATATATAGAGTTATGCTAACATTTAAACTATGCATAATGTCTGGATGTGGATCTCTGCATCTGTTCCCATATGATGCTGGAGAAAGCTTAGAGTAAATTTTAGTAGCACATATAAACCAGTAAACAAGCAATTGTAGACTAAATATTGCTAGAATTAAATTGAAAATATTACGACATAGAAAAGTTCGTTTCTTCTTTTGTTATATTTCCTACAACAGACTCTGGTCAACCCTGGTGATTTGAATCAGATTTCCTCCACAGTCTGGACATTTCAATAATTGTTCCCTAGTTGCTGGAAAGTTGGGAAGGCATAGAAAGTGTGCCCAACTAGAGGAATACATCACTGGAAGTGGGGTTTGAGGTTTCAAGAGACTTTGTTATTTCTTGGTCACTATCTTTGTTTCTTATTGTAGTTAATGATTTAAGATCTCAGTTTACCCATAGAAATGGTGATAGACATTTGTCTCTCTGGAATTTAAACACCAAATAAACCCTTGCTTCAATAAATTGACTTGGTAATTGTGTTTTATCACAGTGATAGAAAAGTAACTAATACATCATCTTTAATTGGTAGCTCTTATTGAATTGCCTATGCCTCAGCTTCTCATATGACATGGAAAGTGAAGTATTGCTTGACTGTTGCTGTCATTCGTCCTCTGGATAATAGACCTTCTGACTGGGGTGAGGTGGTACCTCAGAGTAGATTTAATTTGCATTTACCTTATGGTTTTGGATACTGAAAATCAATTAAAATACTTATTAGCTATCCATGTCCCATATTTTGAGAACTTTGCATTTACCTTATGGTTTTGGATACTGAAAATCAATTAAAATACTTATTAGCTATCCATGTCCCATATTTTGAGAACTTGCGGTATAGTTGATAATCCCATTTGCTCATTGGCAGGTTAGTCTTTGCTTTAAAGTTGCTTTAAAGTTTTATATTTTAGACATCACCCCTCTATCTGAAGGAGAGTTGCCAAAGATTTTTTCCACTTTGAGCAAGGTCTGTTTATTCTTGTAAAAGCTGTAAAGAAATATTTTAATTGCATGCAATACTAGTTACTGTTTCTTGCTGTATTGGAGTTCTGTTTAAAAATTCTTTCCTTTTCCTGTAAATTGAAGTGAATTCACAGCTTGGTTGTGCCTAAGAGCTTCAACAACTTGGCTTCATTTGCATCTAAGGAGAAAAATGTGAATGTGCAGTTTACCCAGCATCATTTACTGGGAAAGGTTTTGCTTTTGTCTGTTTTATTTTTTGTTTTTTGTTTGCTTGTTTATTTTACTATCAAGTGGCTTTTTCACCTCCATCAGAATTAGGTGTTCATAGCTGTGTTTGTTTATACCTTGACTCTCTATTCTGCTCAGTTTGGTTGAAAAGTTTGTCTTGGGGCAGTAACATGCAAAGCATTTTTAATGCTTTATTTTTTGTTTGGATTTTTGTTTTTGTTTTGCATTTCTGTCCAAGTAATTTGAGATTGGTAGATGTGATGGCTCCATATGTTCTCTCTTCTCTTCTTAGAAATGTTTTGAGTATTCTTGGTCTTTTGTGTTTTCCTATAAATTTCTGGATTATCTTCTCAAGTGGAATGTCCATGGAATTTTGATGGATATTGAATTGAATCTGTAGATTCTTTGTGATAACACATCCAGGTTGACAGTGTTGGTTCTGCCAATCCAAGAGCATGAGAGGGCTTTCCTTCTTGTTTTCTTATATTGGTGTCTTAATGTTTTCACTATGCAGGTCTTTTAGTTCCGTGGCTAGGCTCATCACCCTATACCTTTTAATGTTAGCATGAATAGGATAGTTTTACAATGTCTTTCTCAGCAAGTTTGTTATTGGTGTATATAAAAGTTGATACCTTTGAAAATATTTATTTTATTTTTAATTATATGTATATGGGGGGGTCAGGATATATCCATGTGTGAGTGCACGTGCACACAGAATCTAAAAAATATTATACTCCTTTAATCTGGTTAATACCACTCCGTGTGAGTCAGCCAACCTTCTCCAGTGCTGTGAACTAAACCCAGGTTGTCTGTAAGAGAAGTGCATGCTGTTAACCACTGAGCCATCTTTCTACTCCAAAGCTTTTTATGTCTTACAATTTTAGAGGAACTCTCTACTGGAGTCTACTGAGCTTTTAAATACAATCTCATGTCATTTGTGAACAGGGCAATCTGACTTCTCCTTTTCTATTTCTGGTTATGTCTCTCACTAGCTCTATTTCACCATTATTAAGAATTATATTTCAAGCATTTAAAAACTTATCCATAAGTTTAATTGAACTTTTCAAATTCCTAATTGAGCATTAAATGACTTAAGCTGTTGCTTAAATTAGAGAGGTTTATCATCAGTCTCTCGCTGCTGAACCAATCATTCTGTTAATGATGATTTAATATGTCACTTGTTAATTCCCTGAAGTACAATATATTGTTGAATTGATACCCATTATTAATTAGCCAGTTAAAAATCAATATTTAAAGTGTTATTTTATTCAAAATTTTAAGTTGCTCAATAGTTTCAAACTGTATTTGTTTAACTGTTTACTGGATAATCATTGTTTTTAACCTCTTTTGTAGATACCAGACTCATTCTCTCTGGAAGGCAAGTGACTATATCTTCTCTTAGAGTGGTATTTTCAGAAATTTAGTTCATCTTGTATAAATCTGTTTTCTTTCAGTTAGGCACTACAATTTGCTTACTTAGGCTTATGAAGACTATATGATATTTTGCTCTCCCAAAGGCAAACACATGGGGTAAGGCGGGGCTCAATTGAGACTTTTTTTATTTGACTAAATATGAATGTAATAAAAATGTATTTAGTCAAATAAAAATGTGTAATGTGGAACACCTGCTGTAAAGGTCTTAAGGTAATCAAACAAATTTATACTTTATATTTATAAGTAAGTATTCATATATAAAATAAAGACATGGAAGTTTTAAATAAATTTTAGAATTCTCTCCCCTCATCTCAAAATATCATCTGATATTCTCACTTTAGATCCCGTCATTCTGAAGTATTCTGATGATTTTTACCCAAGTGTCCCATGGATTATTGGCTAAATAATCATTATTATTCATTAAATCCTATTTCTAGTTCTTTGGTGGGAATATTATATATTTGGTATCATTTTCTGTAGAAAGAATGGAGGGGAAGAATGACACACAATAATGGGACTAGCTTTCCTGTTAAGCCACAAACCTACAAATACGATTCACAGCCACACCAAAACCTAGCATTATTTTTGATTTTAGCATTCAAACAAAACCATTTTTTGAAAGAATCATAAGCTGAGGAAATCCTCAGATAGAATCTTAGGAGGGAAAAGAGGATTGAGATGTGTGGTTTGTGCAATAATCATTTGGCTGCTTCAACTGCTTCTATCAAACACAAAAGCTATATTATTTTCAATTATCTGTAATAGAACTGTTTTTCTAAGAGGCTTAAAAAATCTACCTTTAAAAGATTAGACCTCCCTCACCAACACCTATTTGGGAGCATTTTACTTTCAATATTAAAGTAATCAATAGTTTCTGTTCTGTTAAATAACAAGCAATCGTAAATAACTGAACTTTGGTCCTATCAGTATAATGACAGCGATGAGAGATAGTATCTATCTTGCATGTATTGAACGTATTGCTCTATGAGATCTTCAAACACTTTTGTGTGACTATGTAATCCATTGAAAACTGCTATCCATTACTGAACAAATATCAATTATAAGCATAATTTATCTTAAAATATTATTTGCTTCAAAGTGTACAAGTGAACTTTGATGATATACTTGTTCATCTTACTTTTAGTTTTTCTCTACTTTGTGTATTTTCTCAGGGGCTGGGCACTCATTCCTGTCTCCTGCTTCTTTATTGTTGTTTCTTGTAATTTCTCAATCCTCAGACACATTTCTAGAAGAAAATTATGTGGTACTCTGGGTGCTGGTGTCATATTTACAGATATCTCAAGGTACTCATTTCCATTATGTGACTGACAGTCTAGGAATAATGGAGCTTGTTGGTGTGCAATTATGCATAATCAGTATACATTTAATAAATAGAAATTCCCTCTAGAGTTAGAAACAGCATAACTCAGAGAAAGAATAACTGTTAATTTTAGATTAGAAGTTTAGTATTTATAATCCTGTCAAAATCAATATATTTTTAATAAACAGGGATTAACTTTAGGGGAGAGAATTTGAATTTAGGCTCTATCGAGTAGTATCAAATTACTTACATGTACTTATCTTGGAGATATTAATTGAACTATTTGAACTACTGGAATGTAACAATGATTAAATATTGATGGAACAACCTTATGTGATATAGTTCTGTTGATAAATATTCTTCAGTAAAAACAAGTTTCAACTACATGCAATCCTTTGTAAAGAATATAAAAGTGATTCTTGGAACTGGAAAGCTGTCTCAGTGATTAGGAATATTTACTGTTCTGCAGAGGACCCTCCCTAGTTTGGTTCCCATAACCCATATCAAAAGCTCACCACTCCCTGTAACTCCACTTCCTGCAATAAAAGGATCTCTGAGCTCAATGGGCATCTACATGCACATGGTGTGCATAAACACTCACATAGTCACATACAAACACACAAAAATAAATAAATCTTTAAAAGTAATTCTCTCCTTGCCGAAGTGTAATTAAGTATGCAATTTAGTGCTCTAGGATAATAAACTTCATACCCCGATACTGATAAAACATTATCAAAATAATGATTTTTGTTTCTTTCTCACAATCTTTTCTTTTGTTTAAACAAGCACAAACATATGTCTTTCAAAATGGAACATTTAAGATAAAAAGAAGAGCTATTAGCCATCTAGGTGGATGAAGAATTATAAGTAAACCAGAATTGTCCAAAGTAAACATTTTCTAAAATAATCTACCCTGACAGGCTGACTATGGTAGTATATTTGATAGGGAAGCATTTGATAGGCAAAGTCAGACAGACCTCTTTGAGTTCCTAACCAGCTTAGTTCTACAAGTGACTTACAGGCCAGCCAATGTCACATAGTGAGATTCCACCCAAAAACAAATAAACAAAAAACACACAAAGGAGAAGGAAGCTAACTGTTAAATCAAACCATTGCCACTTGCTAAGTCTGCCTTGATTCTAGTGCACTTATTTGAGACTGGAGAGATGGTTTAGCAGTTAATAGCACTTGTCCTCTTCTGAGTTACCCGCAACTGATTCTCAGCATTTACATGGCTGCTCACAAATACCTGTGACTGCAGTTTCAGAGTTCTGAAGCCTTCCTCTGGCCTCCGCCGGTTACTGCATATATGCAGTCCATGTAAATTCATAGAGATTTGCAAACACACATGCAAATAAAAGTAAACGGTTAGGAAAAACCAATCACTTCTTTACATGTGCATATCTGTCTTTAGTTCCTTTTTTAATAAATGAATAAAACTAAATTGAGTCTATTTTTATCAGATAATTATATATATGTAGATAATTATATTATATATGTAGATAATTTATATATCTGATCACCATTCCTTTCTGTTGGTGGCCAGATTCCATGCCAAGCCTAGACCTCTAGCTTCCTTTCTAAATATCAAATAAATGTTTATACTTTGCCTGATGGTTCAACAGCTGAAGTATATTTATTTACACAAAGAACATTCATTAAATATAGTATGTAGTGAAATCCATGTCTTCCTATATTTCTTTCTATATTTAGAAATAATTTTATTTACTGACTTATTTTGAAGTTTTAGTGTTGGCACAGTTGCATGAAGATATTATTACTGTATCAAAAAATCAATATTTTAAAATGTGTTATAGATACTAAAATACAGAAGTACTATATCATAAAAACAATAGAAGTAAATCATTTTAATAATTAACATCATGTTTATATAAAAACAGGCCTTAACTACAATAAACTATTATTTCTGTCACAGTCTGCTTTTCCCATTCATGTTGGGGACCACAGACCACCAGACCCTGAATTTCCTGTAAACAACTTATTTTCCTCTGTTCTGAGCAGCCTGCAGCTGCTCTGAGCATAAGACCCTGATGGCAGGGGAGTGGATTCTGATGACTCTGAAGCCAAAAGATCCTGAGAGCTGGGGCATGGCCAGAGCCCTCTATAAGCTGCCCCTGAGCACAATAAAGTGGCCATTCTTGGCATTCTTGTCTCAAGGATGACCATGTCCCCATGGCCCTGTCTGTCTGTCTGTCTCTCTGTGTCTAAATCTTCAGCCTAGTTCCCATAGCATATAGCGAGTAGAGCACAGAACAGAGACAGTGGAGTTTTATACATTCAGACCACTTTTCAGAATCCATTTTATTCTCTCTTTCCATTAGAGAAATTCAGTAATTAATCTCCAAAATCTTTTTTCTTTACACTGTATCTGTGCATTATAAAATACACTTTCTTTTTTTTCTTTCTTTCTTTTTTTTCTTTTTTCTTTTTTTGGTTTTTCGAGACAGGGTTTCTCTGTGGTTTTGGAGCCTGTCCTGGAACTAGCTCTGTAGACCATGCTGGTCTCGAACTCACAGAGATACATACACCTGCCTCTGCCTCCCGAGTGCTGGGATTAAAGGCGTGTGCCACCATCGCCCGGCCTAAAATACACTTTCATGGATTTAAAAATCACCTAGTGATAAACCTGGAATATCAAATTATGTCTTCAGTTGATATCTGGAAATTATTAGGACCCACAATTGTATTTATCTATTCTGTGTGTATGCTTTGTTTTCACCTGTTTTCTATTCTCTGGTAAGAGTAACTGCTTCCTTTTACTACTGAAATTAAAAACTTTGCCAATAACCCTGACTCCTGTTTTGATTTCATCCCATATTTCTGTCCAATCCTGCCTTCTGTATCTTTGTTTTTTGTCACCACAAGTCAAAAGTAGAAATCATCCATTACCCATTAACTACTAAAAGGATAAACTAGGTACAGTGTATACAAGCAATGAAGTATCATTCGTTCATAAGAATGGTCAAAGTACCGAAACAAGCTATAACATGGATGAACTCTAAAACAGCAATCTTTGAGAAAAAAGCCAGACACAAACTAAATGATTAAAACAAACAAATAAGAAGCCACTAACCTGAGGCTGTCTCTCTGTTTGGACATTCTTTGTAAAATACCAAATTCTAATCTTAGAGTTCATTTTTACATTAAGTAGCCAACTTTCATTCAAGGACAGAGAAGCAAACCAGATATCAACAGATAACCAATCACATGCCTACTGGACCCAATTACGTGTATCGTTTTATTATTTTACTTATTGTTTGCTCTGGCCCTCAGTAACAATGATCTATGAGATCACCGTTGTCTACTACTGTAGACAGTAGCTAGCACAAAATAAGTAACCAGGGCTCTCACAGCCATTGCAGTACATTGAGCTCCATAGAGACAGCGCCGGGGCAAGCGAGAGCCGGACGGGCACTGGGCGACTCTGTGCCTCGCGGACGAAAATCAACTAAACATGGGCAAAGGAGATCCTAAGAAGCCGAGAGGCAAAATGTCCTCGTATGCATTCTTTGTGCAAACCTGCCGGGAGGAACACAAGAAGAAGCACCCGGATGCTTCTGTCAACTTCTCAGAGTTCTCCAAGAAGTGCTCAGAAAGGTGGAAGACCATGTCTGCTAAAGAAAAGGGGAAATGTGAAGACATGGCCAAGGCTGACAAGGCTCGTTATGAAAGAGAAATGAAAACCTACATCCCCCCCAAAGGGGAGACCAAAAAGAAGTTCAAGGACCCCAATGCACCCAAGAGGCCTCCTTCGGCCTTCTTCTTGTTCTGTTCTGAGTATTGCCCCAAAATCAAAGGAGAACACCCTGGCTTATCCATTGGTGATGTTGCAAAGAAACTGGGAGAGATGTGGAACAACACTGCTGCAGATAACAAGCAGCCCTATGAAAAGAAGGCTGCCAAGCTGAAGGAGAAGTACGAAAAGGATATTGCTGCTTACAGAGCTAAAGGAAAACCCGATGCAGCGAAAAAGGGGGTGGTCAAGGCGGAAAAGAGCAAGAAAAAGAAGGAAGAGGAAGATGATGAGGAAGACGAAGAGGATGAAGAGGAGGAGGAAGAAGAGGAAGATGAAGATGAGGAAGAAGATGATGATGATGAATAAGTTGATTCTAGCGCAGTTTTTTTTCTTGTCTATAAAGCATTTAACCCCCCTGTACACAACTCACTCCTTTTAAAGAAAAAAATTGAAATGTAAGGCTGTGTAAGATTTGTTTTTAAACTGTACAGTGTCTTTTTTTGTATAGTTAACACACTACCGAATGTGTCTTTAGATAGCCCTGTCCTAGTGGTATTTTCAATAGCCACTAACCTTGCCTGGTACAGTCTGGGGGTTGTAAATTGGCATGGAAATTTAAAGCAGGTTCTTGTTGGTGCACAGCACAAATTAGTTATATATGGGGACGGTAGGGTTTTTTTTTGTTCGTTTTTTTGTTTTTTTTTTTCATCTTCAGTTGTCTCTGATGCAGCTTATACGAAGATAATTGTTGTTCTGTTAACTGAATACCACTCTGTAATTGCAAAAAAAATTGCAGCTGTTTTGTTGACATTCTGAATGCTTCTAAGTAAATACAATTTTTTTTTATTAAAAAAAAATAAGTAACCAGTTAGTATTGCTTAATATCAGTGATTGGGTTTGTGAGACTTTAAAATAGATTACAGCAATGGCTAGAACCATTTAAGATTGGACTCAATGAGAATAAAATTTAGGTAATTTTTCTACACCTACAATGCAAACCACATGACTTTTACTGCTAATTAAAATTAATCTGTAGGTTTTAAAAAGTTAATTGTAAGTTCTACCAAATACAACCTACAGTCATTCGTTTGGAGAGACAATCCCTCTTCTCCCCACCCCCTGTGCTCAACAACACTGTTTCTAAGGCTGTCTCAACAGAACAGAACCCAGTGTGGTGTATTTATTTGACACTCCTTTCCAATGTTTATTAGGCTCATTAATTATACTGACTTATTTTCCTAAACAAAAAAGTAAGAACAATAACAAGGCCAGACATGATCAAAATTATTCTACAGAAAATCAGATTAAACTATAATAATATAGATAATAAATGTCAAATTATGGACATTAGAATAAGCGTAAGATTTTAAAAAGCTTCTGAAATATTTTCTAAAATTATGAATAACTCGGCATTGAGACAGATTATGCTGAAGGATTTTTAATATAAAAAGTGATATTAATTAAGAGTGTAAATGGCCCCAAAGTAAACAATGTGTAACTGACCTCTTGCACTGGGAATAAAAAGAACATTTAAACCTCATTTCTTCCCAGATGAAGAATGACCCACATTTTCAAATTTCTAAATTATCATACATATTTTATAAAGGACTGGTCTGAGAAATTCAAATACCATAAGCATAACAGATGGCTGTGGCTTTTTCCATAGTAAATTTTATTTAAAATTGAATAGAATAGCATTCTGAGTATTATAAGCTAAGCACAATCATCTCACATCACCACAGAATGGGGATACTGACCAAAACCGACAAATAATAGAAGTCTCATTTGTGCCATATCTGTAAACTACTGCTTCATCAAACCCTGCAACGAGCTAGGCTATAGAAGAAATATGATATTCTTTCTTCCCTCCAAGGGACATGATACTAAAATAAAACCTTACAAAAAGAGAAACAGAGAACTCATATCATCTAGAGAATGAGTGATTGAATGTGGAGGCCGGCCGCCTGCTGGGACTGTGGGTGCTCATTTGTGATTCCCTCGGCCTCATTTTGGTGACCACACTTCTGCGGTGGGGATATAAATGTGCCTGAGTATTTCCAATAAAGCTAGTTATTAGCCTTCAGAGAAGCATGACAAGGGCAATAGATTTTGTTCTTAGATTATGTTCTTCAATGAAACCAGAGCTAAAGGGTTTGGCTTTTTTTAAAAAAAAAAAAATGTGTCCTGAATGTTCTCTAGTCAATATATTAAAATCTGGAAATATAATTATTCATTCTACACTGGTTACGTTCATCTGAATGGAAATTTATTCTCTCAGTAACTAAGTAGGGCCTTATAAAATTGGCAATGCAATGATTGCTACATAATCTATATTCTATTTTTTTCATAACACATAAAAACTTACTTGTAGCTGAGGGACTGAGGCAGAGAAAGCAGAAAGGCAGATGATCAGAATTTAGATCATTCTTTATCAATTATTTCAGAGATTTAGACTTTTCAGATGAAACAAAAATGGAAAACAAAATCCCCTCATCCAGCTTTCTTTCACTTTTGGGATGAGCATTATTTCTTAAAACAAGGTTAACAAGAGGTCTCATCCCCTCTTTGCTATCAATAAAGCACTTTTTTTTGCTAGCATTCAGAAGTCAAACCAAGGCAAGAGTGAGCAAATGATGAGCACATCATTTGAGGAAAACTTTCTGTTCCTGTAATGTCTTTGACAAACAGTTAAAGCAGCTGATGTTTTATCTATTAGCCTGTAACTCCTGTTCAGTAGTGCAACACATATTCTGTCCTTTGTGTTCAAATGCATGTGCACACATGCACACACAGATACATAATAAATACCTCAAAACACACAACTAAGAAAGAAAGCTTGTTTGTGAGTCTCCAAAATAGAAGCAGAAAATAAGATTTATCATTGGCATCAACGATACAGCAGAGATAGTCATAGAATCTCATGTCCTGAGAGAACTCACAAGGAAAGAACATTGTGGTCCCCTGCGCATGTTCCCTAGGTCCGAAACTGAGTGTAGTCTTCCACTATTTTTATTGGAAGCTCAGCACAACATAGCCCCTATTAATTACACACCCTGCCTCCTGAATAAATGGCCCTGGAGCATGAAAGCTAGTGTGCTTCCTTTGCTTACATATCTTTTACTGAAGAAGAAATTCAAATAAAAAGTAATAACTAGAATGTGTGGAATTTAGATACTGATATATTCAATGCATTGTTTCATTAAAATATTTCTAATTTTTAAAGACTTATATTTTTCCTAATTTAATATATTTTCTGTTGCTGTAACAAGGTAATTATGCCAGATATTTCGTGTAGAGAAGAGGTTTATCCAGTTCACAGACATGGAGGTTCAGGAACACAGCAATGGTAAAGGATGATTTAGATGCTAGTATTGTGGTAGATGGATGATCAGAGGAGGGACAACAGGCTAGAACAATCATATGGTGAGATGGGAAATTTCAGAGTAGGGAGAGGCCTATTTTGCTTCTTTACAACAGGTCATATTTTCAGGAACTAAGTCATTCTAGTAGGTTTTCCTTAACCATATCTAAGGAAAAAGCCCCCATAATCTCGTTACTTTGCATCAAACCTCACCTGTCAGGACATCTGCTAATTCCCTAATATTGCTACAGAGGAATGAGTTTCTAAATATGAATATTTGGGCTCCCATACAAACCATATTTAAATCACTATGTGTCTCATGCTTTCTCCTCTGTGCTGCCTTCAAAATGTATAGAATTTATATTTGTTAAATTGCTTGGCTATCAGTCCATAGTAATTACCTACAGAATGTCATCAAAAACCCATCTGTATTTCTCAAATTTTTATTTTTATTTGAGATTAGAAGAAAAAATCTGTAATCCTTTAGGATTACATATAAACCCTATTTTATTTGTGCGAGAGAATGGCTTAATTGTTAATAGTATCCAGATTATGATTTTAATTGTTCCACAAAAGTTCATTTGTTGGAAGTTTGTTTTTTATGTAGCAATGAATACTTATTAGGACTGGTAGAATGTGGAACCCTGTGGACTATTTACTAAGAACAGTGTTCATGGGAAGGATTTAGGTGTTTAAGATAGGGACCTTGAGTTAATTCTCATGAAAGCATGCTGATACAAAGACCCCAGTTTAGCTCTGTGTGGTGATGAAATCTTCCCCTTCCATTTGATAGAGTCACACCTTCGAATACTGATATTTTTGTCAGAACTGAGCTGATGCCAAGGCCATATCACAAGCTGCAAGAACTGTGTAATAATCGTAATTTTTCCTAACAAATTTTTGCACCCTCTGCTATTTTATTATGCTAACACTAAACTGGCTGATATATTATGAGCACTACTAACCATGTGATGGTTAATGTTAATTGTCATCTTGATGAAATCACCTAGGAAATGTGTCTCTGGGAATGCTTGTTGAGTTTATCTTGATTGCATTAATTGAATTGGGAATACCCGTTTACTGTAGGTGTGCATTTTGTAGGAAAGCAATCCTGAGCTCTATAAAAGGAAAAAGTGGGTCAAACACTGAGCATCCTGTTTCCTGATCATAGATATGTTACAACAAACTGTTTCCAACATGATATTCACACCATGACAAGGCCTTGACTTCTCTGCCAGGATGGAACATGCTCTTCCTTCAAATTTCCTTTGTCAGATTATTTTATCACAGCAATAGGAAAAGAAATGGAGACAAAGCCAACATCCGTACTTCGGTTTCTGCATGAGCAATATAGAGATGATGAGACCCTAACTCATGAGAGAGTTATGTTGATTATATCAAATGACTTTTATAAAACAGTTTCACATGCTTGATAAACTATAAATGTCTCTGCCCTCTTGTGTATTTTTATTACATAGAGAATCAATTGAGTATGTTTCCACCTTAGACTATCATTTGACCTAATTGAACTCACTCATTAGTAGGTAGGTATGTTTTGCAGACCACTCATGTTAGAAGATGGTATTGGTAGCCTTTTGACTTTGGAGTATAAGTTCCTGGGGATGTATTTTGTATTCTGATTTATAAAAACTGTTCTTATCCCATCTCCCTTGGCTTGCCTCTTTTTTTCACTCTTTCTGGTACCATCCTAATACCTAGTTTAACAGTTTTTAGAAACTCGGCTGCTGTGGAGAAATTAAAATAAGACAACTTATTGGATGATTGGTCTTCTGTAGGATAAGGAACATGGGTTGCTCAGCCCTCAATAAAATGAAGGGAAGAGATTTCTCTGGAAATTCCCTTTCCCCAGCTCCCGTGATTTTACTTTCATGTATTCTTTTCTTTTGCAATATACTCAGATCCTCCATATCTCTGTTACCATATTGTTTCACAAATCAGTTATTCAATTTTTTTGTTTCTCCTCTGTTCCTAAACCAGCCAATTTAATGAAAAGGTGTGTAGAGATCCTGGGGTTCTAAGAACTGCCTTTAGGAGTGAAACATCATTGTGGTGAGTGAGTGCTGCGGCAGCTGGGATCATACCTCAGCCCGCCCACACTTCCTGGCCATCCTACAGGGGCTATACTGCCCAAACCCCCTCTCTCTTCCTATCCCACTCAGCTTACATCCAGATCCCCACACCCCCTGTCTCCCTCCCTCCTTTGGGGCATAGCGCCTCCCTGCCCAACCTGCTAGGGCGCTGGGACCGAATCTGAACCAGGAGGACATAGGGGTGGCCAGTAGCTCCTTTGTTCCCATAGCCTGCCCGCAGCGAGCAGGGTGGGCCCTTTGTTCGCGAGCTAACCAAGCAGCGTGGAGTTTCGTTCTGGGCACGAGTGAAACATCATTGTGGAGAAACATCTCTGGGGAGTGACATCACTGGGAAGGTACATCAGTGGGCAAGAAGACCTGATCCTATAAAAGAAGATCCAAAGGGGAATATTGGGAGGAAGAGATGGGCAGACGTCAATGCAGGAATTCTCCCAACAATCTGAAAAACAACACGAAACCACCAGAAGCCAGTGACCCCACAACAGGAGGACATGAACACCTTAATCAAGAAGAAGTAGAAAAAACTGACTTCATGAAAGTGATTGACACCCTTAAACAGCATATAAAAAACGCCCTTATAGAAATGGATGAGAAGTATATTAGAAAGTTCGAGGAATTGAGTAAATCAGTGAATGATACCCTAGGAAACCAAGGAAAAACAATCAAGCAGATAAAGGAAACAGTTCATGACTTGAAAACTGAAATGGAGGCAAAGAAGAAAACACAAACAGAGGGCCGACTGGACATGGAAAATCTAGGTAAACGAATAGAGACTACAGAATCAAGTATAACCAGCAGAATACAAGAGATAGAAGAAAGAATCTCAGATTCTGAGGATAACATAGAGAAAATAAACACTCTGATCAAAGAAAACAGCAAGTCCAACAAACTCTCATCACAAAACATTCAGGAAATATGGGACACAATAAAAAGACCAAACCTAAGAATAATTGGAGTAGAAGAAGGAGAAGAAGTGCAGCTCAACGGTACAGAAAGTATACTTAATAAAATTATAGAAGAAAACTTTCCCAACCTGAAGACAGATGTACCTATGAAGGTTCAAGAAGCATACAGAACACCAAATAGGCTGGATCAAAAGAAAACATCCCCTCGCCATATAATAATCAAAACACAAAATATACAGAATAAAGAAAGAATATTAAGAGCCGCAAAGGAAAAAGGCCAAGTTACTTATAAAGGTAAACCTATCAGACTTACACCTGACTTCTCTATGGAAACCATGAAAGCCAGAAGGTCCTGGATAGATGTTCTCCAAAAACTAAGAGACCACGGATGCAAGCCCAGACTACTATATCCAGCCAAACTTTCATTCACTATAAATGGAGAAAACAAAATTTTACAGGATAAAAACAAATTTAAACAATACGTAGCCACAAATCCAGCCTTACAGAAAGTAATAGAAGGAAAATCACTAACCAAGGAGTCCAACAATGACCACAATAACTCAGACATCTAGAGACCCTTCACCAGCACAACTCAAAGAAGGGAAACACACTAACTCTACTACTAAAAAAAAATGACCAGAGTTAACAACCACTGGTCATTAATATCACTTAATATCAATGGGCTCAACTCACCTATAAAAAGGCACAGGCTAAGAGATTGGATAAGAAAACAGGATCCAACATTCTGCTGTCTACAAGAAACACACCTCAACCACAAAGACAGGCACCTACTCAGAGTAAAGGGCTGGGAAAAGGCTTATCAAGCAAATGGACCTAAGAAACAAGCAGGTGTGGCCATACTAATTTCTAACAAAGTAGACTTCAAACTTAAATCAATCAGAAGAGATGGAGAGGGACATTTTATACTCATAACAGGAACAATTCATCAGGAAGAAGTCTCAATCCTGAATATCTATGCCCCTAATATAAAAGCACCCACGTATGTAAAAGAAACATTACTAAAACTCAAGGCAGCCATCAAACCACACACACTAATAGTAGGAGACTTCAACACTCCTCTCTCACCAATGGACAGGTCAATCAGACAGAAACCTAACAGAGAAATTAGAGAATTAATGGAGGTAATGAAGCAAATGGACTTAACAGACATCTATAGATTATTCCACCCAAAGAGGAAAGAATATACCTTCTTCTCTGCAGCTCATGGAACATTCTCAAAAATTGACCACATACTTGGTAACAAAGCGAACTTACACAGTTACAAAAAAATATTAGTAACCACCTGTGTCTTATCAGATCACCATGGATTAAAGTTAGAATTCAACAACAATGCTACCCCCAGAAAGCCTACAAACTCATGGAAACTGAACAGTCATCTACTGAACCATACCTGGATTAAGGAAGAAACAAAGAAAGAAATTAAAGTCTTTTTTGAATTCAATGAAAATAAAGAAACAACATACTCGAACTTATGGGACACTATGAAAGCAGTCCTGAGAGGAAAGTTCATAGCACTAAGTGCCCACCTAAAGAAAACAGAGAAAGCACATATTGGAGACTTAACAGCCCACTTAAAAGCTCTAGAAAAAAAAGAAGCAGACTCACCTAGGAGGAGTAGAAGACTGGAAATAATCAAATTGAGGGCTGAAATCAACAAAATAGAAACACAGAAAACAATCCAAAGAATCAATGAAACAAAAAGCTGGTTCCTGGAGAAAATCAACAAGATAGATAAACCCCTATCCAAACTAATCAAACGAAAGAGAGAGAACACGCAAATTAATAAGATCAGAAATGAAAAGGGGGACATAACCACAGACACAGAGGAAATTCAGAGAGTCATTAGATCTTACTACAAAAGCCTGTATGCCACAAAACTGGAAAATGTAAAAGAAATGGACGCTTTTTTAGATAAATACCATTTACCAAAACTAAACCAGGACCAGGTGAACAATCTAAACAGACCTGTAAGTCGCGAAGAATTAGAAGCTGTTATCAAAAACCTCCCTACCAAAAAAAGCCCAGGACCAGATGGTTTCAATGCAGAATTCTACCAGAACTTCCAGGAAGACCTAATACCTATACTCCTTAATGTATTCCACAATATAGAATCAGAAGGGTCATTACCAAATTCCTTTTATGAAGCCACAATTGCTCTGATACCAAAACCACTCAAAGACTCAACCAGGAAAGAGAACTACAGGCCAATCTCACTCATGAATATCGACGCAAAAAATCCTCCACAAAATACTGGCAAACCGAATCCAAGAACACATCCAAAATATTATCCATTATGATCAAGTAGGCTTCATTCCTGAGATGCAGGGCTGGTTCAACATACGAAAATCTATCAATGTAATCCAGCATATAAATAAACTGAAAGAAAATAACCATATGATCATCTCATTAGATGCTGAAAAAGCATTTGACAAAATTCAACATCCATTTATGTTAAAAGTGTTGGAGAGATTAGGGATACAAGGGTCATACCTAAATATAATAAAAGCTATTTACAGCAAGCCGACAGCTAACATTAAATTAAACGGAGAGAAACTCAAAGCCATCCCGCTTAACTCAGGAACACGACAAGGATGTCCACTCTCGCCATACCTCTTCAATATAGTGCTTGAAGTTCTAGCAATAGCAATAAGACAACATAATGGGATCAAGGGGATTCGAATTGGAAAGGAAGAAGTTAAACTTTCGTTATTTGCAGATGATATGATAGTGTACATAAGCGACCCCCAAAACTCCACCAAAGAACTTATACAGCTGATAAACAGCTTTAGTAATGTGGCAGGATACAAGATCAACTCCAAAAAATCAGTTGCCCTCTTATACACAAAGGATAGGGAAGCAGAGAGGGAAATCAGAGAAGCTTCACCATTCACGATAGCCACAAACAGCATAATATATCTGGGGGTAAATCTAACCAAGGAAGTGAAAGATCTATTTGACAAGAACTTTAAGGCATTGAAGAAAGAAATTGAAGAGGATACCAAAAAATGGATGGACCTCCCTTGCTCTTGGATTGGGAGGATCAACATAGTAAAAATGGCAATTCTACCAAAGGCAATTTATAGATTCAATGCAATCCCCATCAAGATCCCATCAAAATTCTTCACAGATCTTGAGAGGACAATAATCAACTTTATATGGAAAAACAAAAAACCCAGGATAGCCAAAACAATCCTATACAATAAAGGATCTTCTGGAGGCATTACCATCCCTGACTTCAAACTCTGTTACAGAGCTACAGTAATGAAAACAGTGTGGTACTGGCATAAAAACAGAGAAGTCGACCAATGGAATCGTATAGAAGACCCGGATTTTATCCCACAAACCTATGAACACCTCATTTTCGATAAAGGAGCTAAAAGTATGCAATGGAAGAAAGAAAGCATCTTCAACAAATGGTGCTGGCACAACTGGATGTCAACCTGTAGAAGAAGGAAAATAGACCCATATCTCTCACCGTGCACAAAACTCAAGTCCAAATGGATTAAAGACCTCAATATCAGTCCGAACACACTGAACCTGATAGAAGAAAAAGTGGGAAATACCCTACAACAGATGGGCACAGGAGATCGCTTCCTATGTATAACCCCAGAAGCACAGACATTAAGGGCAACATTGAATAAATGGGACCTACTTAAACTGAGAAGCTTCTGTAAAGCAAAGGACACTGTCACTAAGACACAAAGGCAACCTACTGACTGGGAGAAGATCTTCACCAACCCCGCAACAGACAAAGGTCTGATCTCCAAAATATATAGAGAACTCAAGAAACTAGACTTTAAAATGCTAATCAACCCAATTAAAAAATGGGGCACTGAACTGAACAGAGAATCTCAACAGAAGAAGTTCAAATGGCCAAAAGACACTTAAGGTCGTGCTCAACTTCCTTAGCAATCAGGGAAATGCAAATCAAAACAAATTTGAGATATCATCTTACACCTGTCAGAATGGCTAGACTCAAAAACACCAAGGATAACCTTTGCTGGAGAGGCTGTGGAAGAACGGGTACCCTCATCCATTGCTGGTGGGAATGCAATCTTGTGCAACCACTGTGGAAGTCAGTGTTTCGGTTTCTCAGGAAATTCGGGATCAACTTACCCCTGGACCCAGCAATACCACTCTTGGGAATATACCCAAGAGATGCTGTATCAAATGACAAAAGCATTTGTTCAACTATGTTCATAGCAGTATTATTTGTAATAGCCAGAACCTGGAAACAACCTAGATGCCCTTCAATGGAAGAATGGATGAAGAAAGTATGGAATATATACACGCTAGAGTACTACGCTGCGGTAAAAAACAATGACTTCTCGAATTTTGCATGCAAAGGGATGGAAATAGAAAACACTATCCTGAGTGAGGTGTCCCTGACCCAAAAAGATGAATATGGGATGTACTCACTCATAATTGGTTTCTAGCCATAAATAAGGACCACGGAGTCTACAATAGGTGAACCTAAAGAAGCTAAGGAAGAAGGTGAACCGAAGGAAAAACATATAGTTGTCCTCTTCGCTAAGGGAAGTAGACCAAATTTCCGGGGAGAAAATGGGATCTTGGGGGGGGGGATGGGGGTAAGGGGAGATGGGGAGAGAAAAGGTAGAAGGGAAGGAGGGGGGACCTGGGAAACGGGAGAATTGGGATAAAGGAAAGGTGGATAGGGGAGCACGGAACCACAATTCTTAGTTAAGGGAGCCACTTTAGGGTGGGCAAGCGACTTGACCCTAGAGGGGCTCCCTAGTGCCCAAGATGAGGTTCCCAGTTAGTTCCTTGGGCAGCTGAGGATTGGGAACCTGAAATGACCCTATCCTAGAGCAATACTGACGAATATCTTGCATATCATCATAGAATCTTCATCTGGTGATGGATAGAGATCGAGACAGTGACCCACACAGGAGCACTGGACTGAGCTCCCAAGGTCCCAAGGAGGAGCAGAAGGAGGGAGAACATGAGCAAAGAATTCGGGACCACGAGGCGTGCATCCACCCACTGAGACAGAGGAGCTGATCTACGGGGAGCTCACCAAGGCCAGCTGGACTGTGACCGAAAAAGCATGGGATAAAACCGGACTCTCTGAACATGGCGAACAATGAGGGCTGATGAGACACCAAGGACAATGGCAGGGGGTTTTGATCCTACTTAATGTGCTGGCTTTGTGGGAGCCTAGCCAGTTTGGATGTTCACCTTCCTAGATATGGACGGAGAGGACCTAGGACTTAACACAGGGCAGGGAACCCGGACTGCTCTGGGGACTGGAGAGGGAGGGGGAGAGGAGTGGGGGGAGGGGGAGAAGGGTGGGAGGAGGGGGAGAAGGGTGGGAGGAAGGGGAGAAGGGTGGGAGGAGGGGAAGGGAAATGGGAGGCTGGGAGGAGGTGGAAACTTGTTTTTTGTTTATGTTTTTTTTTCTTCTTTTCGCAATAAAAAAAAATGGTAAGATTAAAAAGACAAAAAAAAAAAAAGAACTGCCTTTAAAGACAATGATGTGTGTTGACTTGAAATCATTGAAGATATAGTCGGCCCAACTAATTCTTGCTTCTTTTAATTTTAAATTTGAACTTCATTTTGTAGGTTCTTGTAGTTTCATTACTCACTAAACCCATAGATTATGACATGAAATCCCTACTCCTTATTACACTGTTTCTCCATTACTTATATTAAAGGAATATTTTTCTTGCTCATTTTACCAATATCTTATTAGAGTAAAAAGGAATAACTTGAATGGTGAAATGAAAATGGATATGCTAGATAAAAGCTGAAAAGGAGTTCAATAGACATCATTTGAAGAAGAAAAGATCTGAGAATTCTACGTATGCTCTAACTCTGCTCCTTAAATTTACCTCAAAAAATGTAACATTTCAGGTATGATTATCCATGAAAAACAACCATAAAGCTTGATATTTTTAATAAAAAGGTATTTCTATCAGTAATACTGCTCATGTAGCCAGTGAGATTTTTCCAGTTAATATACTTAATATTATATATTCACTACTATTTTTAGTAGATGATATTATGTGTATGTAAGCTGTTTTAATGATACTCTGCATTAAATTCAGTACCATAGCTATGTAGATAGAAGCAAGGGAGATTTTAAATCAATTTAAACAAGTCCAAGGTGTATTTATTTAGTGTTTTACTGAAATGAAATAATCAATACTACACTCAAAAATGCATTTTTAATCATTTATCATTAGATGATTCTAATAACTTATCCTGTAAAGTTTTAGCTACATTTTAATATTCTTTGTTAAAATAAATGGACTTTGGGTCTCTTAGTTGTTAGAATTATGGTTAGAGTTGATAAACTTCCCTTTAAACAGTACATGTTTTGACAGTGTGCAGGTCACATTTATAACACTTAGCCTTATGGTGTCTCTAATAATCACACTAATCTATTATTTTGTTCAAAAATGGAGTAAATCAAATATTTTTCTCAGGTACCTCATCTTTATCATTGAAGCCCAAATCCTTTTGTATTAATTATAAAAACTCAGTTGACGATTTAGGCTTGTTATTAACTAGTTCTTACATCTTAACACATTTTTATCAATCTACTTTTTATCTTGTGGCTTTATTAACCTTACTCTGTATTATCCATGCTTCTTCTCTGAATTCCTGTCTTCCTCTTGGCCATTATTTTTAAACCATTCACCTGACATGAAGTTAATTACTCTCAAACTAGGTGGTGAATTCTTTCTCAGTAAGTAAGGCTCATGCCTGTGGAATTGAAAGAGATTATCAAAATCTAGAATAATAGGTGATTTAGTTTAAAAATTAGAAAACCTAAGTCCTGATCCTCTTTATAAATATTTGACTTACAGACTATCAAATAATGGTGTCAGTGGAATTTTTGTCTGTGTTTTCAGAATTTATGGTCTATTTTGTTCTGCAAAGTTTTCTTTTTCCAGTGCTGCAGGCAAAATGTGAAATGTATCAGCCTCTGTAAAAGGGAAATGAGCAGAAGAAAATTCTAAGCACATGGGAGCACTCTGCCTGCTCCTTCATCAGCAAGATTTAATTGTCATTTGGTCATAATGAAGAATTAAGTTCCAACTTGGACCGGAGTGATAATAACACAGAAGGATAAGTCTTGGCTTTAGTCAATAAGCATTCCATATCGTCTGGGCCATTCTACCCCATTCAAGTCATACCTAATTTGTAAAAACCAAGAAAGAGCATGGACCACCTACAGAATCCGGACTGAGCTTAAATAAAGCTGTGAATTAACCAAATTTCTCATTTAAAAGACTGCCAAAACCTCCAATCTAAAATACGACATTTTCTGTAAAAATTATTAGCTGGAATTCTGGGAAATGAAAATGACTGTGTCTGAGTCATGCATCTTTTGCTTTCAATACAGCTTTAACTGACTTCACTTGGAGCTCAACATTATAATGTTACATTGTAGATATCAAAGCCATGTCATTTAGTTAATGCTCTGGCATGTCAAAATTTTAGCCAGATATTATTCTCTGTCTAGTCATTTTTTTAAGGTTGTATGGGTAAAAAAAATAATAAACTGTAATACAAAATTTGTTCAAACTTTATGTTGATTTATGTAACTGTGAGGGCTAAGTTTGAATTTTTGTAAATTACATTTCTTATGAGAATATGAGTCTGTTTGAGAGAGATAGGATCTATTTCACTGTTCTCACCAGAGTGATTCTTTGTGTGCTATAAATACTAAATTATGAACAATAATAAATGCCCATAAAACCCAGGAGGAAGTGTTACACATTTATTTATCGATTCAATTTCCACTGTACTTTCCTGAAGAATACTTTATTGACTTGAGTTCAGGTTATACAACTGAGTTAAGTAAAATGAACAGGATATACAAAGGGAAGGAATTATAGGCTATGTATATCCAAAATAAGAAACGGTTTTTGGCAAAATTTTATATGTATCCTAATACCATGCAGCAAATCTGTTAGGAAATTTGTAGAGGAAAAAAATATCTCAAGAATGTAAATTCATTTATTGTGGAATCGGGATTAAAATAGCAGGCTCAATACAATAGAAATTTTATAGATAAAACTTTGGTGATTTTATAAGAAAGCAATAACAAGGAATTTCTTCATAAATATTTTAGTAGATCAAAAATGTATCTTGTCTGATAAAACCGGACTCTCTGAACATGGCGAACAATGAGGGCTGATGAGACGCCAAGGACAATGGCACGGGGTTTTGATCCTACTTAATGTGCTGGCTTTGTGGGAGCCTAGCCAGTTTGGATGTTCACCTTCAAACATTAAGGACGGAGGGGGGAGGACCTAGGACTTACCACAGGGCAGGGAACCCGGACTGCTCTGTGGACTGGAAAGGGAGGGGGAGAGGAGTGGGGGGAGGGGGAGAAGGGTGGGAGGAGGGGGAGGGAAATGGGAGGCTGGGAGGAGGTGGAAACTTGATTTTTGTTTATGTTTTTTTTCTTCTTTTCTCAATAAAAAAAAAATAAAAAAAATGTATCTTGTTCATGAAATTGTAAACAAATCTTTACTTCTACTGGGACAATAAATTTGTTGTATTGAAGGCACCTTTGGGGAAGAAAATATAATGAAAAACATATAGAGAATAGGTGTACATGAGAAAGACTGGAGCTGAAGATCCAAACTGTGCTGAATGGGATTTAAGACAAGAAAAAGAAAAATCTCTTGCTGAGTACTATTCGGAATGGCATAAATTGCCATGCTTTTCCTCTTCAATAACAAACCACATATAATTTAAGTGAACTCAAATCCATACAGCATTTTTAATTCAAGGGCATGAGAAGGAATCCTGCAAATACCAGATACGAGTCCCAAGAGACAGGAACATCATCTGCTCAGCACAGATAGGAAACTGCAGACAGAGTCTGACTTGGAGAACCAATGAGTGTTGTTAGGGTTACTTGTGGAATATGTGTGAGGGGTCACATGCAGGAGCAGAAGTGACTCAAAGACAGCTGCATCATCCAAAGTCCACCACCATGAAGGCTGAGAACCTGGAGCACACTGGACAGCCTCAAGCCAGACAGACAGGCTGGAGAGTGTCTCCTGCCAGGTGTCTCAGTCAGTCTGACCAGAGTTGAGTCCCAAGGATGAACATTGGGTACAATACCTATAACTACAGTTTTGGGACTTGATACACTCCTCTGCCTCCAGAGACATTTGAATACATAGAAAAGCAATTTAATTTTTGAAGTAGGTTTTCAAATAACACTGATAAACTTGTATGTTTAAGGCTTAGTTCTTTAAACTAAAAGAGTTATGAAAATGAATCAATTAAGATATTCACTTTACCTCTACAGAAATCTGCATTAAAGGAAAAGAATATTGAAAATACATTTACACCTGAGCTAATGGCAGAATGATTGCCTCTTTCTCCCTTTCTATTATACTATTAGCTATAGAAATTTCTGTGACTGAAATTAAAGATTTTATTTTGCTTTTTTGCTGCATGTCTATCAATACTCACATTCTCTCTCCCAATAAGTAAAATTCTCAGTGCATTTACATGTGTAATGTAGTAACGGGCGCAGTGAATTTGTACCTGAGAGATATCTGGAAGCCAAAGAACATGGACAAAAAATAAAATATAAAGAAGGGTTTGGTACTTTTAGCAGGCAAAAAGAGCATGGATGCTATACTCAAAGCAATTCCCTCCCTGAACAAAGGAAGCAAAGAATTGTTTTATTTTGTTTTGTTTTGTTAGGAAAAGTAAACATAATTATACATGGGAGTACTCAGAAATAGTACCAGACCTGAGCATCCCCCGTTTAGGAGTGTTCTTCTGAGGTTATTTAGATTAAGGTCATACATAATTTAGAAAGAAAAGAAGACAGACTCATTTTGTCACTAAGCTCATGGTCATAGAGCCCAGGTATTAAATATTATATAACAATGCCTCTGAGCATGCTTAGCTTATATAATAAACATTGGGCTATGAAAATACAGAAAGGACACTTGAAGTTGCATTAAGAATTTTCCAACAGGGGCTGGAGAGATGGCTCAGAGGTTAAGAGCATTGCCTGCTCTTCCAAAGGTCCTGAGTTCAATTCCCAGCAACCACATGGTGGCTCACAACCATCTGTAATGGTGTCTGGTGCCCTCTTCTGGCCTTCGAGCATACACACAGACAGAATATTGTATACATAATAAATAAATAAATATATAAAAAAAGAATTTGCCAACAAAGATGTTTGAATATTTAGAGGATAACGAGGTCATTGTTTTCTTGCATCCATCTCCCAAAGTACTTATCACATCTGTTCAGTCAACACAGGAAAGATTTCTAAGCCCACTCTGCAGCTTTGGTCCCAAGACCTGCCTTCTTCTAACCTCTCTAGCTGGACACCAATATTCCTGTATGCAGTTTGTTGCTGTTAATTTTTATTTTATAGTTTGGTAAGACCCCGCTTACAAAATTTCCTAAGTAGTGAACATGAATATAAGTCATAGCAGGCCTTACATCCCTCCTTTGGAAGCAATATTTGATGCAGGTTTCTATGATAGGAGTGAACTTCCCCTTAAATCTGAAAGTTTTATTTTCAAGTTGACATTAAGCTGCAGAGCTACTGTTAAACTGATTGCTATTGTTCAGATTCTCCATCATTTGTACAAAACCTAAACTTTTATTTTATGGTTTGCTGTATTGGTTTTTAATTCTTCCTTTTAACTTTTCTCTCTTCTCTCTCATTCTTCTCTTACACGAATTCATTCTCCTGTCTTTAAATATTCTTCAGTCCTGTTTGTGAACCTGGTTTTCAAACATTTTATAACAATGATTTTGTAGTAACTAGATTTGCATAAGAAATGAACTATGGCCGGGCGATGGTGCCACACGCCTTTAATCCCATCACTCAGGAGGCAGAGGCAGGCGATCTCTGTGAGTTCGAGGCCAGCCTGGTCTACAAGAGCTAGTTCCAGGACAGGAACCAAAAGCTATGGAGAAACCCTATCTCAAAAATAAAAAAAAGAAAGAAAAAAAAGAAAAAATAAATGAACTATGGTGGACATGTTGTAGGCCTTTTCAATCATGAGACCCAGCTAAAGCATGTGACATTATCTTAAGTTTCCTTATATAGGGAAATGTTTTACAATTCATACTTCTTTTTTGCTAATAATTCCATTCTTTAATAGTTTTTCTATTTACTATTAATTAACTACATAATTACACATAGGTCATTTCTGCAAATATAAATTGCATTTTGTTTTAGAATAAACTATATTCCCCCCAAATTCATATCTGGAACCTCTAAGTCTTTTGAGACTATGTTTAAAAATGGTTAACTATAGTAAATGAGTATAGTAACATGTACTCTAATATAAAATGTAAGGACTCAGTTATAATTCTCATTGTTATCAGGGACAGCATCCCGTGGCTAGCTGGACATAGGCCATAGGGGAGGTCATACACTACTATTCTAGTAAACACACATGTATAACATAACTCATAGCAGCTTATCATCATAACCACAGATTAGTGAATCTCTCAACCATCCTTAAAGATGCTTTCATCTGCAAGATGATGTGATGATGTCTAACACAGCGACTCACAGTATGCATATATATATATATATATATGCATTTATATGCCGAAAGATTACTGCATAAGAGGTTATGAAAAGATTATAAACAGAGAAAGTAGATGACTACAATGAATAGAATTTCTTTTTCTTTTCTTTTTTATTTTTTTTTTTTTTGATTTTTCGAGACAGGGTTTCTCCGTAGCTTTTGGTTCCTGTCCTGGAACTAGATTTGGAAGACCAGGCTGGCCTCGAACTCACAGAGATCGCCTGCCTCTGCCTCCCGAGTGCTGGGATTAAAGGCGTGCGCCACCAACACCCGGCCTGAATAGAATTTCTTAGGCATAACTGATTAATTTCAAAATTTTAAAAAACTCATAAGACTTCTGACAATATTCACAAGACCTGAACAATGGATACACAAAATCCCAGTATTGAGAGGATAGGTGGACATAAAGTCCCACCCCTAGCAAAGTAGCTTAAAATATACTTTGCAAGATGAATGAATAGCCACTATGGAGGTGCAGATTGAAATGACGCTTTGAAAATGTTAATGAGCAATATTAGAAAAGTCTAGACTTGAGCGGTCCCCCTTCCTTAATGTCTGACTTTCTACCCAAAGAACCTTTGGCAACATTGTCATTCCATCTGGAGTTGTAATTATACCAAAAATGGATGTCCCTGAGCTTATAGCATCATTAGAAACTTGTGGAAAAGGAATTGCTATTCTATTGTTTGGGTTATTTTGATGATAGTATACTCCTAACCCTTTCAGTAGTTAGGGCTCCAGAATTCTGGGTTGGGTAAAACTTAGACAAGAAAAGAATATATATCTTGGCACAAGCCTTTAATCCCAGCACATAGGAGGCAGAGTCAGGAAAATCTCTGTGAGTTGAAGGCCAGCCTGGTCTATGGAGCAAGTTCCAGAACAGCAAAGGCTACCAAGAAAAACCTTGTCTCAAAACAAAACAAATCACACACAAAAAAAAACAAACAAAGAAAGAAAAGAAAAGATAAAGATAAAGCCATCTTACAGAAAGGATGATGAAGTAATGAGCGCAATTACGAATATGAGCACAAGCTCAGATAACCTTTGTCTCCTGTGTCTGACACATCACTCCACAAGTGTCTGTACATGGACTCAATTTGTTCTTCTGTGGCAGTCAGGATAACTCCCCAGAGAATAGTCCTGGTGTTTGCCTGCCAAACTGACTCTGCAGGTAAAATTTATTAATAAGTGGTATGTAAATAAAAATTATTAAAAAACTAAACACAATTTACATGCGAAACATAAGTGGATTTGGGGATGGGAATGTGATATTTGTGTTGACCTAGTTCATTCAGATTAGCTCTTAAAGGAAAAAGACAGAGGCTAAAGAAAATCAGTCAGAAAATGCTGATAAGGAGCTCCATCGTGGTTAGCTCCATCAAGGTTAGGAGGAAGAAGGTTCTAAGAGCAAACAGAGGTGTAGCCATTGGTAGAAAAGCCTGGGAGAGGCTGTTGCCACCAGTGCACAGTAATGGGTTCTGTCAGCAACATAGATGTGCAAATAAGAGGATGCTCTTCTAGAACCTTGGCAAAGAATAAATTATTGGTCTTGTCTTTATTGAATCTAAGTAAACATACATGGTTGACTCCCTCAACTAACAGAGTTGTGGGATATAAACTGTAATACTTATACTGTGGAGTACATGTATCACTGCAGTAGAAACAGTAAAGAGAATTAGCTATGGCTGTAAAGGCTGCATATAAAAACAGGGGCTGTGGGGCTTAAATATGATAAAATTGGCACTCTAGACTCGATGTTGTATTTATTATAGGAACACTGAGAGAGTTTTCATAATGGAAATTAAAATTTGATTTGACATGTTTTGAAACATTAGATACATAAAATATTAACACATTTAGCACCAATAATGCATAATTCAACATAGTGTAAAAAAAAATCAATGTTCAGCAATAAACTCATTTCTTGTCCTCTACACTTTCCCAAGCCACATTATCTCCTAAGTGCTGCAGCCCTCATTATTTATTCTATGAACCCATGTTTGCCTTCTGAACAAAATGGTAATACATATTTTATAACTTACTATAACTATGTCCTTACAATCTGACAGCTGTGGGAAGCCATATACTTTGCAGTGAATGTGAAACTCAAAATGTATGTCATATTTTATCAAACCATAGGACTATTAATGAAATGAATAAATTTCATACAGTCCCAATTAATCTTAATTTTATGTTGTGCTCATATAAAGTAACAGGAAATTTGTGTGAAATCAAATGCTTTAGTTTTAGACATCAGAAGATAAAAGCTACAATAACTGACGATTTGGGTTTTGTATAAATTTCAAGGCATTGAAGACCAAATTATAATTTCCAATTATAAATTATATTTGAATTCAATGAAGAGTTTAAAACATAAATGAAAAGGGGGCATTAAAAATAAAATTACAAATATTTTCTCATCAAAAATTTCCAGAAATAAAAGGTATCTAATACGTCACTAGACTCAAGCTAATATTTTGTGCAAGGTGAATGAGTGACTTTTGACCTACACTTGATTTTCAAATATTGATTAAGGAAAATAGAAGTTAACAAGGTCTTATTGACTGTTCCCACATTCCACACAGGGAAACTGGCATTGTACTAATTTTAATTCAATAAGTAAGCTTGCAGATCATTAAACTAAATCCATCAGCAATTTATTTCTCGGTATTCTAGCAGATTTTTAGAATCAATATGCCTCCTAGAAAGCTGAAGACTTCATTGCAATTTGTTTGTTGGAAGGATCTGACTAAAGGCTTTTTCTGAGCCGTCTTAGCTCTGCTGGCTTCGCTGCCATTGTTTGTTCAACACACATTGTCTAATTGTCAAAAGGACTTGACCAGTAGACTCTGTAGAAACATCACAAATAATAACGCCCACTAAAGGCATAAACATTTTTTTTAAAAAATGGCTGTAAAGAGTCAGATAAGAATGGGGTATTATACCGCAGTCCAGCTTCAGCAGGTCAGAGAAACTGGAGAGGAGATGCAGAGTTGGCGTTGCTAAACTCACAGGAGACTTCTCTGAGGGGGCAAAGCTTAATTTTTCAGTTTATTTTTCTCTCTCTTCTTTTTCTCATATGACTCTTTATTTATTCTCTTATCCCTTTTATACCACCTAGGACAACAATTTCTACATAAGAAAAGATTACCTCACAGCATATTATATATTTTAATAAAAACAAATAAAATCTCTACACAAGAGGAAATCACAGTATGGTCACACAAGTTACATGTTTTTCTTAGAAGCCCACAAGTAGTCAATTTCCTTTGTTAATGCACTCATTTTCCCACTATAATGTCTTTACCTCAAATAATGATTCTTACATCATTGATTAATAAAGTTTTGAGCGAGCCAAGAATATTTAAGCCAGTTTCTTTGTACTGGCAGAGAGTTGTTTGCTGTTTCAGCGGAGCAGATTCCTATCGTATTTCTAGTCTACAAAACATTACTCAAGTGGTCTAGCTATATATACTTTTTCTCTTTTTCTGTATACACAATAGGATCAATTAATTTCTTTTCACAACTTTGTTTTCCAAGGCACATACTGAAACCTGTGATTAATTCTGAAAACTGCATGAACAAGGAACTCAGACCTAACCTTTGTATAGGGACATAATTGCTTTCTTCTGTCATCAGCTGTTTCTTCACAGGCAGAACTCAGAGTATATAATGTACGAAACATCGTTCTTTTCATTTTCGATCTTCAGCAAATCTCACATCTAGCAAAGCAAAGGGTGTCTTGTTTCTATCTTATGTATGTATCACTGGAGCAATTGGCAGAGCAGCTTAAACCATTTCCTTAATCACCATCACTACCTTAATTTCCTATATCTTTTAGGTTGACTCAGAAAGTTCAATTAAATCATTGATCTAACTAAGCACCATATTTCTTATAAAAATCATCTTCTTTATGAACTGCAAGTCAATTCCCCAGTGAGGAGTAGGGTTTTCCCATGAAACAATCATACTATATTAGATAGAGTGGATCCTTACACAAAGCAATCATACCATGCCAAATACAGTAAGAACATGAGAGCAGAAAGAAAGAACACAGCAGAAGCAAGGAGCATTCTGGAGGAAATCCCAGAGGCAGGATACTCACTAACTTTTTCAGATGTCAACTAAAATTACTGTCATCGTATGTCCAGTGATTGATACCTGATGCCAACATAGATTCCAAGAGCTGGTTAAATGATTTACACTCTTTCTTATTTGCACTCTTCATGTGATTGCCTTTGATTCCCTATGACATGGCTGTTTAATTTGAAGAACAATGCCCTAAGAAGCAAAGGGCATACACTTTATACTTTCTTATGACCTTTTCTGTGAAGATATTGCTGTTATAAACACAAACTCAACTAGATTCTAGGAAAGGAATCATCTAACACCAGAAAATTCCAAAAATTAGAGAGTATCTTATGGTCCACAAGAAACACAAAACTGTATTCTCTGTATTAAATGCTGCAATAAATGATATTTTACTTAATATTCAGAATGAACAATTGACAGCTAACCAATATTAGGATGCAAATTCCAAACTGGGGAATGCTTGCTTTATACATACATCTTCACCAGAAATGAAACTTTTAGAAAACATAAACTAAGTATGATTAGATTGCTTTATAATTATCTAAAATGTAATTGAAAACTTTGCATTTATCTTGAATTAATACAAAAATATCTTAAAATACTGGATAAAATTAATATTTTTAAAAGAATAATATTCTCTTATAAACTGGGCACATTCAGTGAAAATTCAAACAATATTTGCTTTTATATTATGTATTTGTGGCTGGTAATCAGTCTTAGGGCCTTGCATATCTGGACAAATGCACTTCCCAATACTATAGGATTTGACCTCTGATTTTGTAAATGGTTTAAAACAAAATACTAAAAATTTAAGAAAATGCCTAACTGGTAAGAAAATATCATAAAATTTAATATAAATGTGATGATAAAATATATCAAAATAAAATAGGGCTGAATGTCTGGAAATAGATCATGAAAATTTACTAAAGGTTACGATAGTTTAATATGTCACTCCTTAGTGAAAATATGAGCTCTTGAATAAATTAGGATAGGAAAAATTGTGTAACTTTTGGAATTCTATATTTATTGATAATGAGTTCTTCAATCCATAAACAAACATAATTTCCTTAAGTACAAAAATGAAAAGTGAGAGGAGAAGAATATAAGAAGAAAACTTATATTCAATACATCAAGGGTAAATTGAGCAGCAAGAAGATGGAAAAGTTGTAGAGCTATGATTATATACTTGAATACCTATAGAGACAAAATGTTTGTGTAATTAAAGAAGCCTCAAGCAAAATTAGACAAATGAGCAACTGGAATATACGAATTCAGTATAGAGAAGCAAAAACTACTCCAAAAAAACTATGAAGAAATCATTAATGTTTACTAACAACTACATATAAATGATTGAGAAATACAAAATGCTCCCTACTTCTGCCATTCTCCTAAACCAATGGAATTTATAATTATTCTTAACCCTTATCCTTATTCATGCAGATAAGTGTAGCTCTAAACCTTTATCAAAGGGACATCAGAGTTTGCAACATATGGCGAATATTACAGACATCCACAACTATAAAAGAAGTTCCTCTTCCTTTACAAACTAGCCAACATTCGTGGTCTTCCTCCTTATCCAAAGCTGATCCACTCACTTGATGAATGGCTGTGTCCTCAAAACCTACAAGTCCTCTTGAGGGTTATTAATGATATTCGGTCTTCTTGGAGAAGGATGTCAGTCTTTCACTCTGACTGAAATTTGGGAGTTATGACAACCACTTCCCCATACCTCAACCCAAAATACCACATGACTGGCACCTTCTCTTTGCAATCAAATTTCTCTTTCTGTCTTCTCTCACTTACCAGGTTACCCAGAATAAAGAGCAAATTCACATCTCAGGTGAAACTCAAATTAGATTTGTAAACTTGTGTTTCTCCTATGATACTTTCTTAATATGCTAATTTGCACACTCGGGCCCCTTTCCAGCTTTAGGGATTCTTAACTAAAAATAAGAATTTATACAAAGATGATTGAGAAAAAAATTACTTTATTAGTTTGTAAATTTCATTCACTCTTGTCTACAAAGAAGCCATACCCAGTGAACGCCCTTTAGTCAGTGTTTGAGATGTCTCCATTCCATTTTTTTCAACATCAACTTTCAACCTGGAATATGCCTTAGTGTATTTATAGAGTGATAGAATGCTATGTATTCACTTATATGTATAAACGTTAGCTGTAAAGTCTTCAATTACAAGCTACAGTCCTTAAACCCACAAAGGTTAGGTAGCAAGTAAGGCACTGGAGGTGTGGAATGGATCGTCCTAAGAAGGGGAAATAGAATAGATCATTAAGAATAAATGAAGGAAGAGGACCTGTAATGAGAGAATCAAATAGAAAGAATGGAAGAGGACTTAGGGAGGGAATATGTGGAGGAACAGCTAATACAGTAAAATCTTCTCAAATATATACATGTATAAAGGTGATATAAATTAAGCTGCCAAGTAACAGGGTAGATGGAGGCCCAACTAGTTACTCCTGTAAGTGAATGAATCTTTTATGGTTGGGAGCAGTGAGACCCCAGATCCTGAATTTCTTGTTTTCCCTTGATCTGAGTGCCTACAGCTGCTCTGAGCAGGAGACCTTCAGGAGTTCCTGATGGCAGGAGAGTAGTTTCTGGTGGGTTTGGCTGGGGCATGGCTATCTCCATATAATCTGCCCCTGAACACAATAAAGGGGGCATTCTTGGGGAAGTCAAGGATGACCCGTGTCGCTGTCTCTCTGTCTGTCTGTGTCTGTGTATTTTAACTTCCAGTCCCCTTGCCCGAAGCTAGCGAACTGGGTGCCAGCGCACAAAGCTCAGACACAGGGGCGCTGTGTGCAGCATTCCATGACCAAGTTGTTGGCCAAAGGGGCTCCGTGGTAACTCCCACACAACCCAAGCTATTGCCAAGACTAATGGTTGCTCTACACAAACTGACATTAAGACCCTATTGGTGAGGACAACACCTAATCAACTCAATGAACACAGAGAATTGAAACTGGTACCTGTTTAGAGCTTCACCTCTATGGGCCAATGTTCATGCCATTCGAGAAAAGTAAACACCAACTCAGCTACAAACTCCTTGATCTACAAGGGTGATCTGTGTGCAAGATGTGCTTACACAATA
Organism: Microtus oregoni; assembly: GCF_018167655.1. Classification (NCBI taxonomy): domain Eukaryota; kingdom Metazoa; phylum Chordata; class Mammalia; order Rodentia; family Cricetidae; genus Microtus; species Microtus oregoni. Next base: position 1,707,867 of record NW_024544709.1, on the reverse strand, counting down.
GTGGCACCAAGTTATGGGTTTAGGCAACCAATATATGGTTTTATTTAAGGCCCACTCTTTGAGATGAACTCCATCTCTGACACTGTTTGGGTGACCAAGAACCTGAGACTAGATAGGCCAAGGACCTAGCAAAACACAAATACTACTGTTCTGCTAAAGGAACATAGCAATAAAATTACCACTAATGACAGTATTCTGTGCTATAGATCAGTCTTTCTCAGCCTTAGTCAGAGAAGGTTCTTCCTATGTTAAATGGGAAAAAAAATACAGAGATTCACAGCAAGACAGTGTACAAACACAGAGAGAGCCCATGGAAAACTCAGTTCTAAATTGATAACCTTTTGCAAATGAAAAATTATTTCTCCCCAAAGTAATCTCACTGGGATGAAAACCATTCTTAAGGGCTGGCCCCATGGCCAGCAGGAAATGCATAACAGAAACTGAACTCAATGATATCTTTGGAGGTTTTAGGCCTCAGAGTCCTTTAGCTATTTGTTTGTTTGTTTGTTTTATTTATCTTAGAGTTTCTTTTGTGCATACCGTAGCTTCTTGTTTTGTTTCTTGATGAAATTCCTGTATTGACATATGTGTGTGTGTAGTTGTATCTGAATGTGTTTCTTACGTTTTTTCCTGGTCTCTTTTTGAAATGTTCTTTGTCTTATTCTATTCACATCTGCTTGCTTTTGTTGTATTTTATTTTATTCTATTATTATTCTTTAGATGCCTATTTGTTTGCTAAAGAGAGAGAGAAAAGGTGTGGACAAAGGTGAGAAGAGAAATAGAAATGATCTCAGAGGAGCTGGAGGAGGAGCAACTATGATCAGAATAAATCTTACGAGAAAAATATACTTTCAATAAAATAAAAAGAGAAAAGGAGAAAAGAAAAAGTCATATATGATAGGCATTCAAATAATAGATTAAGACAAATTACTGTCTTTCAGAAGAGTAATTTGCATCTCAAATTCATAGCATCTTTTGAGTTCCCAAAGTTTATTTGACATACCTCAATTTAAGAATCCTTTGTTTAGCCTTTGTTGGAGAGGCTGTGGAGGAAGGGGTACCCTCATCCATTGCTGGTGGGAATGCAATCTTGTGCAACCACTTTGGAAATCGGTGTTTCGGTTTCTCAGGAAATTCGGGATCAACCTACCCCTGGACCCAGCAATACCACTCCTGGGAATATACCCAAGAGATGCCCGATCATATGACAAAAGCATTTGTTCAACTATGTTCATAGCAGTATTATTTGTAACAGCCAGAACCTGGAAACAACCTAGATGCCCTTCAAAGGAAGAATGGATGAAGAAAGTATGGAATATATACACACTAGAGTACTACGCTGCGGTAAAAAGCAATGACTTCTCAAATTTTGCATGCAAATGGATGGAAATAGAAAACACTATCCTGAGTGAGGTAACCCAGACCCAAAAAGATGAATATGGGATGTACTCACTCATAATTGGTTTCTAGCCATAAACAAGGGTCACGGAGTCTACAATTGGTGATCCCAAAGAAGCTAAGTAAGAAGGTGAACCAAAGGAAAAACATATAGTTGTCCTCTTGGCTATGGGAAGTAGACAAAATAGCCGGGGAGAAAATTGAGATCTTGGGGGTGGGGTGGGATTATGGTAAGGGGAGATGGGGAGAGTAAAGGGAGAAGGGGAGAATGGGGGGAACTTGGGGAAAAAGGAGGATTGGGATAAAGGAAGGTTGGATAGGGGAGCACGGAAGCACAATTCTTAGTTAAGGGAACCACCTTAGAGTTGGCAAGAGACTTGAACCTAGAGTGGCTCCCAGATGCCCAAGCCGAGGTCCCCAGTCAGTTCCTTTGGCAGCTGAGGATAGGGAACCTGAAATGACCCTATCCTATAGCAATACTGACGAATATCTTGCATATCATCATAGAACCTTCATCTGGAGATGGATGGAGATAGAGACAGAGACCCACACTGGAGCACTGGACTGAGCTCCCAAGGTCCCAATGAGGAGCAGAAGGAGGGAGAACATGAGCAAAGAAGTCGGGACCACGAGGGGTGCATCCACCCACTGAGACAGTGGAGCTGATCTATTGGGAGCTCACCAAGGCCAGCTGGACTGTGACTGAAAAAGCATGGGATAAAGCTGGACTCTCTGAGCATGGCGAACAATGAGGGCTGATGAGAAGCCAACGACAATGGCACGGGGTTTTGAACCTACATAATGTGCTGGCTTTGTGGGAGCCTAGCCAGTTTGGATGTTCACCTTCCTAGAAATGGACGGAGAGGGGAGGACCTAGGACTTACTACAGGGCAGGGAACCCTGACTGCTCTTTGGACTGGAGAGGGAGGGGGAGAAGGGTGGGAGGAGGGGGAGAAGGGTGGGAGGAGGGGGAGAAGGGTGGGAGGAGGGGGAGAAGGGTGGGAGGAGGGGGAGGGAAATGGGAGGCTGGGAGGAGGTGGAAACTTGTTTTTTTTTCTCCTTTTCTCAATAAAAAAAATGGAAAAAAAATAAAACCTTAAGTAAGAAAAAAAAAGAATCCTTTGTTTTCTCTACTGCAGAAACAGGCTGCACATTAATATACTCCAACTATGCACGTGGTATTCATGAAGTCATTACTTAGAGCTAAATAAAGAGTAGAATTAATGAAACTAATGAAAAAAGATCCTTTTCTATCTGTTAGTGATTTATTTCATATGTCAAACGTAATCTGAAAGCTTAGTATATGTGAATTTGAAGACCTGTTCACATCATCCTGTGCTTCTCAGAATAACTCAAAAAAAAGAGTGTTGTTTAAGAACATCTCTAGTGCCGGGCAATGGTGGTGCACGCCTTTAATCCCAGCACTCGGGAGGCAGAGGCAGGCGGATCTCTGTGAGTTCGAGACCAGCCTAGTCTACAGAGCTAGTTCCAGGACAGGCTCCAAAGCCACAGAGAAACCCTGTCTCGAAAAAAAAAAAAAAAAGAACATCTATAGTTTGCTCTGGCTGCCTATGCCTGTTATGGAAGCACTTGAAAGATAAAAGGGAGGAAAGAGGATGATGATACAATCATAGTTAATTATAAAAATATTACAAAAATACTTTTTGCTCTAGCTAGAACCTCAAAAACTATACCTAATAGATATGGAGAGAGTGGAAAACCTTGTCTTGTTCCTGATTTCAGTGGAATTGCTGGGAGTTTTTCTCCATTTAGTTTGATGTTGGATGTTGACTTGCTCTATATTGCCTTTATTATATTTAGGTATGTTTCTTGTATCCCTGCTTTCTCCAAGACCTTTGTCATGAAGGGATGTTGTATTTTGTTGAAGACTTTTTCAGCACCTAATGAGATGATCATGTGGTTTTTATTTTTTAGTTTGTTTATATGGTAGTTTACGCTGACAGAATTTTGTATGATGAACCATCCCTGCATCTCTGGGATGAAGCAGACTGGATCATGGTAGATGATTTTTTTTGTTGTATTCTTGGATTCAAATTGTCAGTATTTTATTGACCACCAATTTGGGTCTGTATCTTTGAGGCTCATTGTAGCTCAGAAAAACACAAGGTTATCTGTGGTTTTGCTTTTCATTGGAATTCATTTCAACTCATCCACAGTAAACACTCAACATACAGGCTACACTCACCAACAGACCTATATCCTATTCTTCACTGTTAACTTAATGTTATGGTCATTCTCAACTGGGAAATTTCTCTCTTCTTCATTCCATGCAACCACTTGAGGTCAAAATACAGCACAAGAAAACATAAACAGAAATAATTTCACTCCAGGTCTCATTAGTGGCAGCTGCATGATCTCACTGTTTCCACAGAGAAAGAGCTTCAAAAGCATGCTCAGTAATCACTAATCACTGCCTTTAATTTTTTCTTAAAATTCTTTTTTGTCTCTCTTCAATATGATTCTAGACTTTTGTCCTTCAAATGTTTTTTAGGTGAAATATCAATCACCACATGAACAGACTTAAAGATAAAACTCACATGATCAACTCCATAAATGAGTAAACCTTGACAAAATCCAACATGCTTTCATGATTAAAAAACATTTTTAGAAAGAGTAGAAATACAGGGAACATACCTCAGCATAAAAACAGCAAAAAATAATTATCCTAAATAGAAAAAAAATCAAAGCAATCCCACTAAAATCAATAACAAGCAGGAATGTACACAATTCCCATTCATTTTCATTATAGTGTTTGAAATACTAACTGGAACAATAAGGTAGGAGAAAGAAATTAAAAGGAGTGCAAACAGCAGGAAAATAAGTCATATTATCCCTATTTGCATGTGATCAAATATTATACATTGCATGTCCCAAAAATTCTACCAGAAAACCTCTAAAACAATCAGATGAGGAGGAATACAAACTAAAATTATAAAAATTAGTACCTTTTTAAATTAATAAACACACTAAAAAAGAGATCATAGGCACACTCCCAGTTTCTTAGCTTATAAAACTAAATATTAAACTTATTCTTCCAGGTATGATGTGCAAACAACATGTAACATAAAAAAAGATTAAGAGCGCCTACTCTCCAAACTGTCATTTTATAGTCAAGCAAAGGTGGTGAAAGTAAAAATGCTTTTCTATTCTTTGTTTCCTAAAGCAAATATATAATCATATGAAATGCAAACTGAAGTTGAGAAATGAGAATACCATATTTTTCTATGCTACAGTGTAATTATAAGACACACATGCCCAACACTAGTCAGATCCATCAAAGCAAGACCACCACTTTGCTAGCCCTCTTGACACACATATGGATGCAAAGGGACTATGACTAACTTGTCCCTGACTGCTACCAAAAGTTTGATCTTGGTCCAGTGCCTCAAGCATGGAAATTCCCACTTCTACTAATTTAACTGTAATGAGATTTTTTTTAATTAATTTAGAAGACTTTAAAGTTTCTATCATGAAGAGAAATGTACATATTTTTCATATATATAATTCACATACCTAGTCAGGATTTGTTGATGGTAGCACGCTGTTCTGTGGGCTGTGAATGATTTTATGAAGGAGGCAATCCCCTAATAGTATATGCCGCAGTTCATTCAATACATTAAATAAAAAATATATTCCTACACGGAAATCATATTAAAGGCATAATTTTCAGTATTTATAAGGAAATATCAATGGAGATGCTATTTCATATTTATAATATTATCCTTGACTATTTCACACTACTATATTTATTACAGGCAATGCATTTCACCATGTTTCCTACTAGAACTCTATTTACACAGCTTTATATAATTTATATTTAATATGATTTAGTCCTTGATAGAATATGCATTATTTCATCGCAGAAAGTAAATTTTATATAATCATGGCATGTCAAATATTCTTGTTAAATAACAGGAGCTGAATTTATTCAGAACATAAGAAATTGCAGAATGTCTCTGCTTTTGGAATATTTGGCAAGAGATGATTTATGCAAGGTCATATGTGGGTATAAAAATCTAGATAACATATTGTTATTGGTCAATGCTCTAGATAATATATGACTCCCCTTCCTGTTAATCGAAGTGACCCTTTGGCCTATAATTTATCTGATTTGTAGATGAAATTAAGTACATTTTTATGAGGAAGGAATATATAGTATACAAAAAACTCTTACAAATTCCTTAAACATCACCCTACCACTAGCTGCACTAACACAGAAAACCAATAAAGAACAGATGAAAGAATCTCAAAGTAGATATACTCTGAACCACACAAATCCTTAGATTCCTAAGGAAGTGTTTATCATATACCATTCAAAATTGTGCACAATTATTCTTAAAAAATAAAAAGAAGTGATGACCAACAGTACCACTTAAAACACTCTTGCAGAACACTCCTAACAACTGCAGTAGTAATTGCTCTATTATTATGTGCCTGCCTTTGTTGCACAGAATTCCACATCGTTTGTAATAATTCTCGTCACAGCCCCCATGGTTCTCCACAGAATTAAGAGACTTCAGAATGAAGAACTATCTGTAACAATAAAATACTATTTCTTTGCTAGGAATTGCATATCCGAGGTTTTACATTTGGAGTCTAAGAAACAAAATCAATAGTAATTTGTTCATTTGATTCATTTTATTTAAATTTCAGCTCAGAGGATACATAGGAATTGTCTTTTTGTTTAGATGCATGAGAGGACTTGAAAAAATTGTTTTTGAGAAATAGATATGGTGAATAGTAGCAGAGAGACAGATAAAGGCAGACCATTCTCTCTCCTAGATACAATATCTTCTTTAGTGCCTTTCATGATCTAAGCAGTGTAACTACAAAAGGGATTCTTTAAAAAACAGTGGTTTCATGGGACATGTTGGACAAGATGTAGTTTAAGAAGCAAGACATTTCAAGTTGCATTACATGATTTCACCTAGCACAAAATAATGGTCTTTGAGAAAATTTTTCACCTTTGTTTTTTATGACTGATATCCTAAGATTATCATTCCATATTCTGTTATCTGATTTGAAATTAAAAGAACAACTCTATAGTGAAATTGCTTATGATTTTATGTAAATAGGATGCAATTTGATACGAACAGGTAGGTAAGTAGCAAAGTGTTTCCACATTTAAATTATATGCAAAAATCCAAGAAAAATATTATTATAAAATAAAAGGAAATTAAAATAAACAACTCTAAAGAAATATGAATCTGCTTTATATACATTTAAATTTTTAAATATAATTGAGATTCTCTGTCTCACATGTTTTAAAAATAATACATGTTTAAAGAAATATAGAAAACATATCACAATACCCTAGAATAAAAAGTTATGTATACATAAGCCTGGAATCAATAAAAATATACTTTTAAATGCAATACTGCAAGAAGCACAGAGACTTATAAGCCAACTTCACATGTCATCATGACCATTTCTGCAGGAAAATTCACTTCCCTCCGTAGTTTTATTAATTTAATAGTTTGTAGATTGTGTTTGCAATGTTGCATATTAAATATATGCTTCAAATAAACATCAAGTTATATTTGTTGTGTTGTTTTGTCTTGATACATTTTAAGAATTATTGTCGTAGGAAATGTATAATCATTTTTTAAATCTATCAATTGAAAAATACAAAGATTATATGATATTAGATGCCCCAACCATTAAATTATTTTCATTGTTACTTCATATCAGCAATTTTGCTACTCTTATGAATGATAATGTAAATATCTTTGTTTCTGAAAGTCTTAGGCAACCCCTATGAAAGGGTCATTTGATTCCCCAAGGGGGTTGCATCCCAAGGGTTGGAACCCACTGAATGACTCAGTACCTACTCTTTGAGTAACTTTCATTTTTCACAACAAAAATAGTAGGAAAACAAATGTAACCACTACATGAAATGATCATGGATACAAGTAAAGTAGTCATAATTATTTACGGCACAAATATATTCAGAAAAGGTTATTTATATTTAACATTGATCACAAGAGGAAAACAAATGATTTTATGAGTGTGTAACATAAGATATATTTACTGAGGAAATCATAAGTAAAACAACCTTCAAATTGCTTTATGATTCTGTTATTGACTTAGATGTTTAAAAGGATGCATTTGAAGTTAACTGAAAAAAAAACAATATGTGTCTCAAAAAATGAATCTATGGTATTGCTGAACTTCATAAAGTATAATAAAGGGCAAAAAATGAGAATCTAGCCAAACATCCACAATCAGCATTTTTATATATTTTTGAAACTACACAAAAGGAGTAGTAAAGAAGCAAGAATCTGCATATTCATATGCATCATTAGGGCTGGGAAATGAAGCATAGCTGCAGCATCAATCATCAGACCTGACATGATTCCATTTCTTTATATGCTGAGCCACCACAAAACTTGATTTGTAAGGGTCTTATATGTTTTTGAGAAAAACAACTTTGATTTTTTAATAAATAAGGCAAAATTGAAACTTTTTAAAATATGAAACTGCCAACTATTTAACAGAACAATAGTAGACTTACACATGGGACCTGTGAGCTCCACAACAGTAGGTTTTTGAGCAGAATTATAGTACAAGGCATTTGCTTCCTCCTGTTTAACAGGACTTAAGTCAAATCAGAAAGTAGCTGGCTACTTCCATAATTATTATGCCACTGCTGTGCCCATGGGCATATTTTCCCATGCCAGTCATTATTGTACCTCACAGGACTCATAGCTAAGTAAAATTCTCTCTCTCTCTCTCTCTCTCTCTCTCTCTCTCTCTCTCTCTCTCTTTCACACACACACACACACACACACACACACACATGCACACACGCACACACATACCATCAGCCTATATAGCACATTCTGGTACTTTTAAATCCAGCATGAAGAAGCTTTCTTGCCAGTAGCAACTTGTTTTCTTTGTGTCCTGTAGCACAAGTTCTGATAAGTCTTCATAATAAGAGCCCAGAGTCAGATATTGGGGGAAACACTAAGAGATCAGAGAGATGACTAGAACTGGTGCTACAGTGTCCTGTGACCAAAACATATTTAGCAAGAGTCTTATCATTATGTTTTCAATGGTAACCAAAAGCAATATTAACATTGTGTTCTATAGGGCAGTATCCATGGCATGCCTGACCAGTAATTCATGTGGGTATCCTATACCTGGCAGAGGGCTTTTATTTGGCAACCTATACCTTCTAGAGGGACCCAGTATCAAATTGTCACCTTAATTTATATCTTTGCACCCACAGATTAAAGTGGTCCTCAGATATAGTTAGAGAAGTTATTGTGGAATGTATGATAGATGGTTAAAATAGAAATCTATAACCAGTCAAAGCATTGAGAGTAATATCAATGGAGTAGTCAGAAAAAAAAATGGAACGTCTATGCTAACCTCACCAACAGGATTCAAAGAAGTATGAAGAAGAAGGAGAAGAAAGATTTAAAGAATCAGATATCTAAGAGAATCAGACTAAAATATTGTCTTCTGGACATGAAAGTGTTGTTATACTCCAAGGCTCATAGGAGCTGTAGTTGCCTTCATATGACCTGAATATACTCAGGTCAGTCAAAAGTCTAGTATAGAGTAGGATGCTCAGAATTCCCCAATTCTACCTTAACATCAATTTATAATGGATGGGTTCTTGTGGAAAGATGATCAGTTTTCTTTAAGGGTGTGGTCAATGGCAGGCTGATCAAAGTCTAATGGATGGTCGCACAGCCACGAGTACATGGCAGCACAAATTGGACTCAGGAAGTTACTGCAAAAAGAAAGAGGGCATAAAATTGGGAGAAAGAATGGACATAGGGAGTGAATTCGGAAGAATTTTGAGACAGCGGTAAGGGGCAGTTATGGTCAAAATATATCATATAAATTCTCTAAGAGTTAATAAAAATATATTATATTTTAAAAGCTTCTAAATATATTATTGCAATGTACTTTTATAAATTAAGAAGACCAGAATAAAACTCAAAAGCATGTATGATGAGGACAAGTATTCTGCTTCACTGAACATTTCAGGAAGTTGGCACTTGAATGCTTAAACAGAAAAAGAAAATCAGCTATACATTTTAATGAGTTTTCTAACTAAAACTTAGGTAATGATCAAGGGAATTTTGTTGGCACTGTTTTGTGTGGTTCTAAAGCAGTACATCAACATTTACTTTAATGAATGCTCAAACTACTTGTGTTAAAAACACATAGTTTCTGTCTGTGCAGCATATCAAAGTGATGAGGCTTTGTTGATACACTGTAGTGATGACTAGTCAAAAAGACATCAGTTTCATCATGCTGAACATTAAACATAGCACCATACTTGTTACTTGTCTTTTTCTTTGGGATAGCAATATAAAGCCAAGTCTAGCAGACATTTTTTTTTTTTTGGTTAAATGACTTCTCAATGACATGATAGAATCATTCTCTCTCTCTCTCTCTCTCTCTCTCTCTCTCTCTCTCTCCTCCACACACACACAGAGACTACAACACACATACATGTGTACACATCTTTTACTTATTGAATATGTATATATACATAATAATCAGAATAAATTAAACTGATGAACAAAGCAAACCCAGGTGAAGAACTATTATAAGAATAAGTAGATAAAAATTTAAAAATGATAAATACATGTGTGGTGTTTTTTATAAATAATAAAAGTATCCCAGGATATCTGTAGTGTATCTAAAAATAAAATCACAATATGAAACAATATTCATTCTTCTTACCATCAGACAGAGATGAAAATATTATAACATATCCCTTAAGTTTTTGTCAAGTCATTTCCCTTTATTACACTTATAAGTATTTGACATATGCAATATTAATATATAATTATATTATATAAAGTATAACAGTTGCTTTCCTATTGCTGTGATAAGACGCCATGACCAAGGCAAGTCATACAGTAAAACATCATATTTGGAGCTATGGTTTCAGATCTTTAGAGTCCATGTTAGTGGAGCAAAGGTAGCTGGCTGCAGGTGGCTGGACCAGTAGCAGAAAGATGACTTTGTGAACCACAACCAGGAGGCTGTGGGAATATAGGAAATGGCACAAGCCTTCTACAATCTTAGGCCTACCCCAGTGATACACATACTCCAACAAGGACACACCTCCTGATCCTTTCCAATCAGTTCCCCAACTGGGGACAAAGTATTCAAGTAAATGAGTCTATGGGGAATATTCATTCTAACCACCAGCTAAAGTATATCAATTACTGCCATTTGTTCTCTTAATGTGGTGAGTCAGACTTAGTATTTTGACTGTTTTAAACCATCCTTCATCCTAGGGATTTTATTCGACTACATTTCATGGTCAAATCAATGTGATTCTGGAATCATTTTACTTATATTTTATTGGAAATTGTTGCTAAATTAGGAGAGCCATTTGCAATTACCTTATGGTGTTTTGTTGTTTACTTTGAGAATAATAGGGGTATTATATGATAAATTTCAAGCATTTTGTAGTGTTAATTTTTAGTAAGAACTTGAGAATTTGCTTTAATTATTTAATGTTTGGTAAAATTCACCCGTGCAGAGTCTGATCCCAGTAATTTCTTTGTTTGGGATTTCTTTTTTTTTTTTTTTATTGAGAAAAGGAGAAAAAAAAGAAGTTTCCACCTCCTCCCAGCCTCCCATTTCCCTCCCCCTCCTCCCACCCTTCTCCCTCTCCCCCCACTCCTCTCCCCCTCCCTTTCCAGTCCAAAGAGCAGTCAGGGTTCCCTGCCCTGTGGTAAATCCTAGGTCCTCCCCCCTCCGTCCATATCTAGGAAGGTGAACATCCAAACTGGCTAGGCTCCCACAAAGCCAGCACATTACGTAGGATCAAAACCCCTTGCCATTGTCCTTGGCTTCTCATCAGCCCTCATTGTTCGCCATGTTCAGAGAGTCCGGTTTTATCCCATGCTTTTTCGGTCACAGTCCAGCTGACCTTGGTGACCTCCCAGTAGATCAGCTCCACTGTCTCAGTGGGTGGGTGCACCCCTCGTGGTCCCGACATCTTTGCTCATGTTCTCCCTCCTTCTGCTCCTCATTGGGACCTTGGGAGCTCAGTCCAGTGCTCCAGTGTGGGTCTCTGTCTCTACCTCCATCCATCACCAGATGAAGGTTCTATGATGATATGCAAGATATCCGTCAGTATTGCTCTAGGATAGGGTCATTTCATGTTCCCTATCCTCAGCTGCCCAACGAACTAACTGGGAACCTCAGCTTGGGCACCTGGGAGCCCCTCTAGGGTCAAGTCTCTTGCCCACCCTAAAGTGGCTCCCTTAACTAAGAATTGTGGTTCCGTGCTCCCCTAAAAATCCATTCATTCACTGTTGTTTTGCTTAGCTTTCCAATTTCCTCATGATTCAATCAATAAACTATATATTTACAGCAAAGTATAAATTTTCTTCAGGTAGACAATGTTTTGATAAATAATTGGTGACTGTAGTAATAATTTTATGGTATCCAGTTCCATTTCGTGAGTAATATCACTTTAATTTAATATCACATTAATTTAAAGGTGTTTTGTAGTTTCCTGTTCAGTTTTGTTTAACTTTTAACAGTACTCACTGTTTTGTTGATTCTTTCTCTGTGTGTCTGGGGGTTCTCTTTTATTTATTTATACCTTAAAGACTCCATTCTCATCACCCCAGTGAGCATAGCATCCCGGGGAGTATCTAGTTCAGTATGCCATCCTAGTATTGCCAGTGTACCCCTACAACTCTAGCCCTACTAACCACCTTAGTGAGGGAAGTAAATTTACAAGATTTGAGATTGTCTCCTCGTCACTTTGATACCACAGCATTCTCAAATTTCAACATGTCCCTTTGCTATTCCAGTGAGCTCAGTGCATCAATCACACCCTATTGCCAAGAATATTCCATTATGTCCACTGATGTTCCAAACATCCTACTAGTGAAAATATTCTCACACATCACACATCTATGCTCTCTCTGAAACAATAAAGTTTCAAAGAAGCTTTCAGGTAAAGTTTTAAAAATGAATAACAAATGCATAATTTCAATAAAAAGCTTAGATTTAGATGTGTAAATACAACTAACATAAAAAGCCAAGATAAGTTAAATCCCCCAATAGTTATTAATTATATTATAATGATCTCTAGTAAATGTGAATTGTTTGTGTCTCAGGTTTTATTTAACTCCCCTTCCCTCTCTTGATATTTGTCTCTTTGTCATAGTTTCTCTTTTGTAATATTCTTTACAATGGATTTATGCAAATTATATTAGAAACTAGCATCTATAACATCAACAATGAAGAAAAGATAATAAAAGTCATAGCCTGCCAGAAAGAACCTTAATTAATATCTAAGTGAACTCAAGTTCAACTCACCTCTCACAGTCTTACTATGTAAGAGACTAAATGATTAAAAAGCCATAACTGAGAAAAGAAGTTTTAACTAATATACTTACAGACATCCTAGAGTATGTGTTCACTTGAAATAAATCCTGGAAAAACACCTTTTTCTATATATAACACAAGTACACATATTATACAAATAGGATGTTGACCTGAGCTCTGAAACTGACATTTAGGGACTGATGCAATGTCAATGAAAAATGAATTGTTTGAGATTCTAATCTAGAATTAAATTTTTGTAATTCAAAGATGGTTGTTTGGAATCAAAGAAAGGAGCCATCAAGTGCATATAAATATCAATTAATTTATTAATGCATTATTATGGTATTCACAATCTTCTTGATATCTAACTTACAGTTAGCTTTGGCTAGTGCACCATAGTAAAACTGCTTAAAAACAGCATGCTTTTTATTATTTCTCACATTCTGTGAATTGCTTTGATGGTGGAGCTAGCTTGGGCTAGTGGACAGGAGCTTAGTGCTTAGTGGCAGATAATTAAAAATATGAAAGTGACATATAGAGCTCATAGTCCATTGATTTTCCTGGGCTTATCTTGAAACTTTAGAATATCACAAAAAGGATTATTCACAAGTATCAAGCACACACTCATGAAAAACAACTTATAGGTACATTTCTGATTTATTTCTCAAATTCAAATGTTACTATACACACGGGTACTGCTATTCATCAGTTACCTGGTACTCATTAAATATGTACTGAATATATAATACAAATTGATAGTAATAGTTATCAGATATTGCTTTTTCACATTTGTGGTAATTTGTTGAACCCTTGTGTCATTTGATGATTCAGCAGTGTCCTGCATATAATCAATTATATTCTCAGCTTTACCAAGTCCTTTTTTTTGGCATGGCAGAGGGGAAGTCATGGTTTAGTACTTGTTTTAAATTTGGATGTAAAATGTTCTGCAATAAGGACTTCTTCCATTCTCTAAGAAAATTCAACTTGAATAATAATAGCTTATAAGAGCAGTTTTTTTCTGCATCACTAAAAGGTAAATAACATCATTTGACTTCAATTAAATGAAGTGACGCTAAAAACTTTGTAAGCAAAATGAAACAATAAGAATACATTAGGATGGAAATTTATAGTCACGCCACAACTTATGCATAGAATGAAATGTAATGGGTGTCAGCCATGGCAATTGCATTCCCCAAAAATGCAAAACAAACTTAACTCATTAAATTCATGACATAAAGAAACTCCATTTCTTTACATTATCTAACTCCATTATATTTTTAGTTAGAAAAGAGTTTGAATTGCAGGAATCAGAAAGAATGTAATGCCTGAAAAACAAACACATTCATAGCTACTGGGTATTGTTATATGAGAATGAGTTATTCAATCTCATGGCTACTTACATTTTAAAAATCCATTACAATTAAATATATCCTCTAAACATCTTTTGTATTTTTAGCATTTTCCTTCATATTTGCAAGCAATATAAATGATTTTTGTACTAAGTTGGACCATTCCTAAGTTATTCTGACTCTTAAAGTAGCAATGGGACTCAATGCAATTGTGTATACATCCTATCTCTTCTTCAATGATTTATTTATTCTATGTGCATTGGTATTTTGCCTGCGTGCATATCTATGTGGGGGTGTCTGATCGCCTAGAACTGGAGTGACAGATAGGTGTGACCTGCCGTATTGGTGCAAGGATTTGAACCCAGGTCTTCAAGAATAGCAGCCAGTTCTTTTAACCACTGAGCCACATCTCCAGCCTCCTATCTCTTCTTCAAAAACCTATGACACAATTTAAAGTTTGGACAGATGGTCTATGAAGCAAACGTGGGTCTATTGGCAGGTAAAGCCCTTTCTCTTCTCAGCATAACTCTGAGGACCAGAAAGTACTTGGCTGAGTCCACACTCAGACCTCTGAGAGATTGGTCGCTATAACACTTACCAAGAAGAGTTTCTGTAGTCATTTTGTATCTGGGGATGTGATATGACAAATGGTTTCCAACATGTACTTTGTTCTCTAAAATCCCAAAATATCTCTACTGTCATGGTGTCCATGACAAATTGGGTTCCCAATTTTACCCCATGATTTCGTATTTTAGATTTCCTTTCTGTCTAAAACTTCCTACATACCTAGGGGGAAAACTACTGAGATAGACTACACGGCCACTAGCAGCAACACCAGGATGTATCCCTACTGTTTGTACTGGCTTTTTGGAACCCATTTTCTTTGGATGAATACCTTACTCAGCCTAGCTGTAGTAGGGAGGGCTTTGGTCCTTCCTCAAAGAAATGTGCCTTACCCTATCTAGGGTGGGGTAAAGTGGTGTGGGAGGGATTAGGTAGAGGGAATAGGAGAAGGAGAGGGAACAGCAACTGGGATTAGTATGTAAAATGAAAAAGGATAGCTTGTTTTCTTTTGAAAAAAGTAAAATAAAATATAAAAGAACTTCAAAGCTCACTCCCAGTGACACACCTTTCCCAACAAGGCCACACCCATTGCAACAAAGCCACACTCACCACAAGGCCCATCTTAAAATCTTTTCCAGGCAGTTTTGGACTAAGGACTAAGCACTCAGAGATGAGACCATGGGGCTATTCTCATCAAAACTTCAAGGGAATGTTACATAACATAGCTTGCAGTCTTAGGAAAGATTGCAAGGGAAAATTAAAGGTTCTATTGACACTTCTAGTTCCAGGTTCCTTTAATAACTTCAGGATATTTCTGAGCTAACAACCCCAAAATATTTACCACAAGACGTCTGTGATTTCACTGTGTTCTCACTCCTGAAAAAAACACACACGTGCACTTTTAAGGACCTCAATTAATTTCATAACTTTGAAAAACATACATAATTTATCATTTATCATTGTAAATATAACTTCCTTAACTCTATATATATGTATTCAAACTCAGCTACCCAAAATTCATCTTAGGTTTTATATGCTTTGGACCAACTCCTAATATTACCTCCCAGCAAAACCCCACTACTTTACTCACAATCTCATGCATCTCAGTAAACAGAAAATTAATCTTCTTGAGTACTAAAGCCAGAGGCCTTAGAAACATTCTTAATACTTAATTTGCATTTAGAGATATGTGCAAATTCTGCTGATTCAGACTTTAGCATACAATAGACCAACTTATCCACAGATTCACTTTCTCTTCTCAATATTTTATTCATGTTTATTTAAGACAAAGCTATCAATAAGAATATGTCTTTGACATTCATCTAAATCTACTGTATTCCAAGTTTTCATATACAAACAAAAGCTTTACTTTAAGAAATTAAGCTTTCACATCTGAAATTCACACACCCTTGAATCATTAGTAAAGTAAATCTCTAATATTAATAGTGCCACATATTGACTATCAAAGATCCATATAAAAATTTCTAAAAATATGTTCAGTTATCCTAGAGTGGGACCTATTAAAGAAAATTATTAGATACCATCTATTTTTAATACTTTGAAAACTAAAAGATTTTCATAGTAGATAGCTCTTTGACATAAACAATAGATGGTCAAATATAAAACATCTTCTTAAGAAATATGATTAAAGTAGAAACAAGTCTAGGAAAAATTAGTTTTCTGATACCATCAGTTATACAACTGATAGTTAATAAGAATATATTTAAATAAGAAGTCATAAAAGGTAATAAACTTACACTCATAATCTACTTCATTTTATAAAATATGTACATTTGAACAAATTATTACATGGAAAAGCAAGGGAAGACCTTTCTTTTAATTTATGAGTCCCTGGGCTTACACCAAAAGAAATCTATGGTGGCTGAATTTGATGAGATAATTTGTAAAGTTTTTCTTTTGTGTATAAGAACTCTAAGAATTCTCCAATTCTTTTAAGGTATTATTGTTATGTCCACCTTGTGATATTATTTTGGTGATTTTTTACTAATATATTAAGTTTTTATAATTTATGAAGTTAAATGCTTGTACTAGAAATACTTCAACAGAATACATATGAGATTACCCAAAGCTAAGACTTTGGGAAGGAAATTGGTAGTCTAGAGACAAGTGTGTAAGTGTGCCAGATAGTGATGTGCTAACCTGGTATCTGTACAGAGAACTGCATGCCAGTATGTGTCTTACTGAGTACTAAGAAGCACTTCTCACTGAGTAGCACAAAGTCACGCTTTAAAAACTTTTACCACAGCTATTTTAAATGCTAACATTTCCTGAGTGCTTATTTTCCTTGCCTTGAACTTTCTATATACAGTTTATTAATTATCAGGTCAACAGATGGAAGGTAGATAATCTGCAATTTACATTTTGCAGAAGAGCAAGCAAAATTACAGAGATCTTAAGAATTGGGTATCGAACTGGAGAAATGATAGTAATATTTTCTTACTCTAGACTGAACATTAATGGGAATTAAGCTTCCCAGAAATTTACCCTAGGAAATTTTTTCCTAGCTTTTTAACCAACTTTAGAATTTAATCAGATAATGAAGCAAACTTGAAAGAAGCAATGACTTATTATTTATAAATGCTGTGAGCTATATTACAAATGGTTTACAAATTAACCTCTTAAAGAGACAGGCCTACCCACTCCCACATGATCACCATGGCTGACCCCTTCCCAGGCAGCTGTTAAGGCCTGGGCATCAGCTGCAGTGCAGTGCACAGAGTGCTGTAACTGCCACAATTCCCACAGTCTAGTGACTGACCACTGACTAATGTTTATGAAACACAGATCACTTTGACTCATGGGAAATGGTGAAGTAGTTCCCTGAAATAGACAGAATGTCAATTTTATATTTACACCGTGCACCAAGAGGGCAATAAATGTGATAATGAAGGCACCAACATCAGTTGGTCCTAAAGCATTTAAATTTTTTCCAGTATTTTGATTTTTGGGGTTTTCCCTTTTTTGGGATAATTTACATTGAGTAGAAGATCCAGATTTACTAAGTAATGAAATATTGCTATATGGGCTAGACGTGGAGTTGGAGACAAGGAAGTTGCATTTCTTATGAGGAGTAAATAAAAATAAAATTGACATGATGGATTAAAAAGAGATTGCTTTAAAAGACCTAATATATGTCAATAATTTCTCCCTTTATTTAAAGCCTTACTTAATAACTTAAGAAGTTGGGCTTTAGAACCATTTGAGATTTGTACAACTGACCCAACAAAACACAAAGACTAGTTTCTTGTTACTCAGAAATATTGTTGTGCCAATGTGGAATCTGTCAGAAAAAGAAACAAAAGAATCTGTAAGTTGCGTTTTGGATTGATTTATTTACTGGTTTAAACCACTTTTACCACCTACAATTGTTTTTGCCTCATCAGTGTGATGGAATCAGTGGGCTGGAAAATAAAAATTTCTGAGTTCCATTTTTACTGTGTGGCAGCTAAGAATTGAGAAACTTTGTTCAATTCCTTTTACACATATAAAAATTAAATTAAAACTGTCATTCCCAACGTGATTAATGTTTCATTAAGAGACCAAATCGCATACTGGCTAAAAGATGGAGCTGTAATTCACTGAAATTTTCATAAAAGATTACATGTCAGTGTATAACAACATTTTAACCCCAAACCGTTCATTTTCCTTCATTTTAAGAATTAAAGAAACATGGCAAATGAATTACCATTTGCACTTTGACTTCATTTATAAAATAATCGAGCATTTACCAAAGCCTTATTGCCTACTTTTGAGCTTATCAGGCAGGCATATCCTCTAAATGACATTAAGAAGCTTACTCTCCCTGTTCCTGAAATTTGAAGTTTTCTCTGAACTTCAAATTCTGGTTCCCCAGCAGAACTAGGTCAACTAACTCTGTGTCTTAGTTTATTTTTCTGTCACCACAAAAAAAAAAAAAAAAAAAAAAAAAAACTCTGATACACACTACTTCAGGGAGAAGGGGATTGTTTGAACACTTGGTCCCCAGCCCGTGATGCTTTTTGGCAAGGCTATGGATCTTTTAGGAGGTGGACTCATGGTGGAGGAAGTCTTTCAGTGGAAGTAGGCTTTAAGATTTTATTGTTTTTCCTTGGTTCCTGAGTGGGGATATAGAAATCAACCAGCTTCATTTTGTCATGCTTTCTTTACCTGCCACTGAAGCTAAATCCTTGCCACCATGGTGGACTCCATCCTTCTGGAACTGCAAGCCAAAACAATCCCCTTCTCCCTGAAGTAGTGTGTATCAGGAGGGCTCAATCTTCAATATGGTCCTGTCTCAACTTGATACACCAGGCGTTGTCTCCCCATGGGAGGCTTTACCCTTTCTATGGAATAGATAGGGAATTGGATGAGGGAAGCTGGTGAGGGAGCAGAAGCACGGAAGTAAGAAACTGTAGTTGGTATGTAAAATGAAAAAAAAATTCAAATAAGAAAAGAGGTATTCAGAAGATGTAAATGAAAAAACTCAGTATAAGTGGTATCATAATAAAAGCAAGGTCTTTTGGAACACAAAACCTTTGTGAGTTCACACAAAGTGGGGAAATGCCCTCCTGCCTTAGGACATTTTATTTATTTGTATAGCTATAAAAGCTTATCTGTAGCATCAAGGAAGCAGGTACAACTAAAAAGACCTATTCCAACCAAGATACAGCTACACATTTGTTTACCTCGTATACCTTATTGGCACTGTTCCAGATCCCTTGACTGATCATATGAATGCTGTTTAAAGATTTGTTGTCCAAAACTAAATATATTCTACAATTGTTAATATTAAGCCTATATTATGCAATTTAGATCAGTGTTTTAACATGAGCTTGTTTGACTTCAATAACAAACAGCGCTTGGGGGAATTCTCCTCCTCTCTAACGCTCATGTATGTCTTCAACAGAATAGAATCACAAATTCCAGATATTACAAACTCAGCTTGCCCTCAAAATTGAGTAGTTGAATGTTACCATGGATTTATTTTTTGCACTTTTGTTTATTTTGTGTTTGTGTATGTGTGTGGGCATACACATGCCTCAGTATGCCTGCAGGGATCAGAGGACAACTTATAGGAATTGGTTCTCTCCTACCATGTGGGTTCCTGGGACCAAAGTCAGGTCATCTGATTTAGCAACAGGTGTCTTTATCCGCGTAGCCACCTCAGCAACCTACCATGTAGCTTTGTACATCTTCAGTGATGTGCACTGAATGCAAAACAAATCTCTCTGATCAACTTTCAGGTTTCCCACTCCATCTCTCTTCCCTTCATCTGAAGGAAGAGTAGCCCCATCTGACAAGCCCTTCACATGCATACATATATGTTCAAAACGAAAGGAAAGTCAGGGAGAGACAGTGTTATAGAGAATTTAGATAGGGCTCGGTAGCTTGAGCCTTTGAACAAAATTTTCCAACCAGCTTCCTATGCCTGTTTAAGAAAAACCCTTGAATAGCCACAATAAAGCATTGTGTTATATAAAACTGTCAAGTAAATACAATTCCAAAATGTCATTCCATAATGATATTCTCATTATTGAAAAACAGCACTATAGATAAGCTACCCATATAGCCATAATATTATAAGGCAAGAATTGTGTTTTAAAATGCTAGCTGTAATGCTTTTCTGGGTACAAACTAGACTATAACCACATTTTAATAACACAGCATTTATTAGGAATTATAGAAACATCATAGATGACATACTGTTTTAATATACCATTTAAAACTTTAATAGTATTTCATTTTAAATGATGGAATCATTAGTTATGAGCATAATAATCAGAATTATCTTCAGAAATGACTTTTAGACAAGTTGTAATGATGCTCCTAAAAAATTTACTGAATATAGAATAACTTGGTTCTCAACACTTTCAATAATTTACTGGTGGTGTAATTTTTCAAGTTTTGTTTATTCATAATGAATTCAAGTACATAGCAAGAGAATACATTTATATGAATCCACATGATAGAAGAAAATTAGGAGTGTGACAGATGTTTAAAATTACCATTCGAGCCTAGTACAACACATCATAAACCTACTGCAATTAAAAACCCTGAGCTTAGTCTTATGCTACGGGCTCATCACAGTGAGGCATATTATAAATGTTTTCCCCTTGCTGCACATTTTGATCTTATGATCATGAGAGAACGGTTCTACAACATCCCACATCAGCCAGAACAGGTGATCCCACAAAGGTCTAAAAACGCTTCTAAATAAAAGCTTGTGATGTCTTCTCAGAAGCAATCCTCAGGATAGTAATGGTATCCTTCCCTGTTTAAATATGCATCAAAATCAGGGACTACAATGGGTTGAATTCAGGAGTTCAAGGTCACCTTCACTTGGCTACACAGCAAGTCTGAGATTACTCTGGGCTACCTAGGCTACAGGAGATCCTACACCAAACAAACAATCACACAAAGCAATGCAAACTGAAGCTGTGAATCTTTCATGAAGAAACATAAGAGGAAAAAAACAGAATTGTTGTAAGATAAAAAGCATTAGGTTAAAATTTTAAAGACGTAAAACACAAAAGGTAATACAAACTGGACTCCAACATTTAAAACCTAGACAGTCTTGTGTTTGACTGGAGTTCGGAGTGCCCTGGCTCACTTGGTGGCTCTGATCTTTTGGGGGCTTGTCTCACCTACTGGCTTCAGTGCTATCTAGTTTATACTCCAAGCGCAAGTGTACACCTGTGACCCAAAGAAGAATGGGAAACCAAATTTCTTGGACTAGACCCTATCTGCTTTTCATCCATCCCAAATTGAAATTCAACTCTGAAGCATGGTTACGTGGGATGGAGACATGAAATCAGCATCATAGAGATTTGAGGATGCTTCATTTGGACATCTTTAATTTCGCAACATTTTCTACTTTTTCAGTATGCTAAATACTTTATGCACAGTGGAAGGCAGCAATAATGCATTGCTTTTCTGGATCCTAGATGTCTTAGATAACAAAACACTGATGAGTATTTTATAATTAGAAACTTTAGGAGAAAAGTTACGTTTATATTTTGACTAGAGAAAAACTATCTATTAAATAAATTTTAAAATAATAGTTCATCAGATCATATATCAAACTCTTAATGGACATTAATCTCTATACACGTCATTAATTAAATGCAGTTGCTTATATTTTATCTACAAGAAAACAAATGAATTGAGAAAATTGAAAAAGTTTCTTTTTGGTAAAGCACACAGGCTCTATTGAAGACTGTCACTGTGCCTAGCTGCCTTTTCTCTCCACTGGATCAATTATTCCCTCTTTATTATTTTTAATCAAAAAGCAACACACACATACACACACACAAAGACTCTTGCTGCCAGAGTGTTACATGAAGTGGTTCCTGGTAGCCTTAGATGTCTGCACGTGTGGGTGCCATTTTCATCACCTGAAGAGCCAGTGAGAGTCACAGGATGTCCACATAGAAGTAGGTAAGGATCTAGATCAGTGGTTCTCAGCCCCTGGGTCATGACCCCGACCCTCTCACAGGGATCACCTAAGACCATAGGAAAATACAGAGATTTACATTGCAATTCATAACAGCAGCAAAATTACAGTTTTGAAGTAGCAACAAAAGTAATTTAGGAGTTGGGGGTCAGATTGATATGAAGAACTGTATTAAAGGGTCGCAGTGTTGGGAAGGTTGGGAACCAGTGGTCTAGATGAAATAACTGTGGAAAGGCTCTCAAACAAAGCAGCTGAAGGGTGGTGAAAGAAGGGCATGGATTAGGAAGAAACCTAGACGGGATTGCAGAAGTGCTGCTCCAACAGGGAGCAACTGAACAAAGGCCACACCTTCAATTTGTCTTTCCTTGAAGCAAACAGGCTGTGTTGGGGAATGTTAAGCCTGTCACTGGCTCTACAGGACTGTGTGATAGGATAAAAATGAAATACCCGGATGCTTTAATATGCAGAGGTTGTTTGCTCAAAGTCATCTGTGCAAAAGCTAAGACCTGGCTCTTACTACCTGGTGTAGGTGTGTCATCATTCTGGAAATGGGTGAGAAATCCGGGAATACTGTGTTTCCTCTTAAATTCTTCTGCCAGCTGGGTCAACCCATATCTGATCTGAAGCCTCCATTACAAGTTCACAGTTCCCAAGGCCGAGTGTTAATGTCAGAATTCTAATTAAGTCCTGCTATGTCTTCATAATACCACATATGATTCAATTACACTTATAGTAGAAATAAAATTATATATAGCCAATATACTCTCTAAGAGCAGGCAAAGCCTGTTTTGACTTTGTCTGTGTGCTGTTTCCTACAGATGATTAAGCATAAATTTCTTTCCCATCACTCTTTCAAATTTTATAAGAGAAAGATGATACTAAAGGAATTTTGAAATATTTTTTATGTATTTGAACAGTATAAATTTCCCATAGTCTATAACATCTTCTCACTTTCTTAAATATATACAGTGCATGTTCTCTAATATAGACATATAATACTCTAAATCCTGATAGCAAACCTAACATAATTCTTCTGGACTACATGACCTGGGGTTTTGGACAATTGAAATAACTTAAAAATTAAAAATTGCATCATATATACATATACATATATTTCTTCAATAATGATTAATTTTAGAAAACAGGCCATGAATTTGGAAGAGAGTGGGAAGGGCATATAAGAGACTTTGGAACAAGTAAAGAAAATATGGAAATGCAATTATATTACAATCTCAAAAAATAAAAATGAATTAAAAGAGAAATAGAAAAAAATTAAACACTGAACCCCAACTGTAAAAGATAGCCTCCATCTTGGAGTCCACTGTGCCTATTTTCTTCTATTCTCTTCCATCTGTGCTTGCTCTCCGCAGACAGAATGCAGAAAAACTCAAGGGTTATTTTTTACAAGATCAGGATCTCGCTTATATTTTAGGCGGTATTTCTTGTTTGCCTGGACAGAAGCCAGCAACTGTATTTTTAGTTGTATTGTGCGGAAATGAAGACAGTTTCCAGTGTAGCAGCGAACATGAAGTGAATTTGAATATAGATCTTCTGAGGCTCACCCAGACCAAACGCCTTGCGAAGAGGTTTTCCTACTTTGAAATGATTACAACTTTGGCCACCATCTCCATTTCCAACTAAGGAGTCATGGCTCATGGGCTGCACTACTGAAGGTATAAACAGCCTCCTTAACCACTGATATCAGGAAATATTAACTGTAACTATTACAAGTGGTTAAGGTTCATGGGTAATTTATATGAAAAAATAGCAATGGGTATTAATATATAATTAATACACATTGATCGTCACAGATAAATGACTTAGCAAGGATGCATAATTCCTGGGTGACAGTGTCACACCTCCAACTCTATCTCTGAAAGAGACCACAGCTCCAGCAGCTGTACTGAGTCATTTCACGTCGAAAGAAATGAGAACCACTTTTAAGGCAGCTTACTTTTTTGTCAGCGCTAGCTCATTTGTTTTAACTGAGAGTAAAATGTCAGCCATTGTAGAGCAATCTTAATTGCTTGGGTATTCTGCCAATAATGTTTTCATTCATTTATTGTAAACATGCACAAAGGGGCTAATTTTTTTTTAATTTATTTATTTATTAAAGATTTCTGTCTCTTCCCAGCCACCGCCTTCCATTTCCCTCCCCCTCCCCTAATTAAGTCCCCCCCCCAGCCCGAAAAGCAATCAGGGTTCCCTGTCCTGTGGGAAGTCCAAGGAACCCCCCACCTCCATCCAGGTCTAGTAAGTTGAGCATCCAAACTGCCTAGGCTCCCACAAAGCCAGTACTTGCAGTAGGATCAGAAACCCAGTGCCATTGTTCTTGAGTTCTCAGTAGTCCTCATTGTCCGTTAAGTTCAGAGAGTCCGGTTTTATCCCAGGCTTTTCCAGACCCAGTGCTGTGGTTTCTCATAATTGGATAAATTAAACAGAGACACCCGGAATAGACCCTGAGAATTCCCAGCATCTTGCTTTCTTTTGCTAGTCATTTCACCAGATCTGATGTTCTGATGGGAGAAAATTGATAAGGATAAACAAACATTCGTTATACTGTTGGGATCAAATATTCTATCTCATGTAGGAGGACCTAGACAATGTCAGACACTACCCAGTGTCATTTCTACCTAAGGCCTTCAATAGGCGGGGATACAAATGTGAAGTTGTATTCAGTGTCCACATGCTCTGCACTGAATTACTCCCTCATTTTACTGCTGAGACCTTGAGCAGCAATTTCTAGTTTTACATAGACTACTCAGTCTGTATTACCTCTCTTCCTAATTTTCAATTTATAATTATTTTTATTTATTTAATTGTTCTTCTCTCATATATCCCCACCACAGTTTTCCCTCTCTTCTCTCCTCCCAGTCCCTAAACCCCACCTCCCAACTCCATCAGATCTACTCCTCTGCTTCCCTTCAGAAAAGAGCAGGCCTCCCAGGGATATCAACCAAAAGTGGCATAACAAGTTACAGTAAGACTAGACGCATACCCTCATATCAAGGCTGGTCAAGGCAACCATGTAGAAGAGAAAGGGGTCCAAAAAGGAGACCAATCAGCGAGTCAGTGAGAGCCACCATTACAACTGTTAGGAATCCCACGAGGACTGGGAATACCCACAGAAACAGCCGTCCTGAGTAGTGGAAGCTCACTGATGCTGGCCACAGCAGGGATGGGTAGGGTGGGGACACCTGCTTAGGACCAAACTAGCCTCTCTGAATGTGGTTGACAATTTATTACGGGGGCGGTATTTTGGGTCACTGACAATGGGACCAGAATTTATTCCTAATGCTTGAACTGACCTTTTGGAGCCCATTCATTATGGAAGGATATCTTGCTCAGCCTAGATACAGGGAAGAGGACCTTGATCCTGCCTCAAAGTAATGTGGCAGACACTGATGACTCCCCATGGGAAGCCTTACTTTCTGGGATAAGTGAATGGGGGTGAGGTGCTTAAAAGGTTGGTGGAGCAGGAGAAGGGGAGGAAGTGGGAACTGGGATTGGTATACAAAATGAGAAGATTGTTTTTTAAAAAAAATTGTCACATTAAAAGCACCAACTTACTTCCAATGTAGCAATTAAGTTATAAAACTTAAATCCACGAATCTTATATTTTCTATCAATTTTTCTCTCAGTGGGGAATATTGTAACTGACATTAGACAAAATAGAAATGAGCCCACGAGGCATGGGGCAGTACAAAGAAACAAACTATTAACAAGCACAATGCACTACCCACTCATCCAACACTGAATCAAAACATCATTTACAAAGAACTGTGAGGTTAAAGATGTTATGTCCTAGAATAAAATAATAGAGAAGAAAAATTTAAAAATCAAATATGGGTTTGACACAAAATATAAATATTATTCAAAACAGATTCACATATATGTGTTGTGCATCTGTGTGTGTGCATGTGTAAGAGATATTTGTCCTTGTCAACCAAAGAAATGAATGGTGCCAAGTATTTTAGGACTGAAGTCAAAGAAATGTGGACAGAGAATTTTGTGATTTGCTTTATACAGATTCCTGCATAGGATCACTTCTTCACCTACCGTGTTCGGCACTCTAAGGCAGGCAGGAATTTACGGGTGAAGGCACCAAAAATACGTGGGTTTTAGTGACAGAAATTTCAAAACTAATCAGATCTCCATTGTTAAAGAAAATTTCTGATACCCAAAGCAGTTCAATTTTGGGAGATCAAAGGGTTTTGTTTGGAATCCCAAAGTCCATCATGTCTTTAAGATAGGCTTTATTTCTGAGTAATCAATAGGATTGACCCGTGGATGTTACATGTGGATTAGTTACAACGTACTACAACATTCTCTGCCAATACTCGTGGAGCTACAACAGCATCTTTGCTTATTTGTTTCATTTCTCTGAATTAAAAGAAACCCCAGTAATCCCTCCAATGTTTGAGTTGTGCATACGGATAGTGAGTATTGTATCCCACTAGCTGTGAATTTAGCATGTTGATTTAATAATCAATACTATAAAGTGTAATATTTGAGATATCTTTATTGCTTTAACAGTCTTTACTAGAGTCATTTTATGGGAGAAAAAGACAAAATCTCAGCCTAGTCTGTGCCTCAATTTATTTTCTGTTACTGACACCTAGAATCTTCCACGTGTAAAGACAACTCCCATTCTGCTAAGTGAAGAAAAATCAGTCAATGGTTATGAAATTCAGACGACAATTACCTTATCGGTAAATATCCATTTAAATGTTTGCAGATTTAGCATGCTGATGTCCCTATAACAGATAATATTCTCATATTAATTGTGTTTCCCTTTCTCAATAAGTTGATACTAAGTGAGTCATAGTTTGTATTCAGCACAATGAGTGATAAATCTATGAATGAGAGAAACAGATCTAGTAACTAATAACTATTTCTCTTTTGAGACTTTCTAATATAAGGGTACTTTATAAACCAACTACATTTGCTTTATTGCTGATGACAACACAGACTATGTAAATGAATCAGTTACTGTAGAATTGCAAAGATTCCCAACTAGTCCACTATTACATTTGAACATAGTATAAATCAGTTGCATTTGTAGCAACAGTTTCATTTTAAAACAAATACAAAGGAATGATTACTTAAAGATAGGAAATGGTTCCAAGAGTAACAAAGTTTAGACCTTTAAAAGTTTTAAAGTTTCAGGAATAGGAGTGCTGATAATCATCCAGAAACTTTCAACTGAGTCCTTGCTCAGTTCTTAAATAAATTGCATATGAATGATTAAAAATATATACTTTCATAATTTGTTATGATTTTACATCTGGCATTTTCAAATTAGTGAGAAACAATAATATTTTCTCTTTCTTTCCTACTGTATTTCTTTGCCCAATAAATAAATTCCTAGTCTAATAATTTGTTCCTGCAGTAGTTATTAATGAGTTTCATTATAATGCCATAAAGCAGATATAACACTTCGAAATTTACATATATACACGAGTCAGATGTATTAATAACTTTATGTATGTATATATCAAAATTATTCAT
The DNA here is from genome assembly GCF_018167655.1 of Microtus oregoni. NCBI lineage: Eukaryota > Metazoa > Chordata > Mammalia > Rodentia > Cricetidae > Microtus > Microtus oregoni. Next base: position 1,680,243 of record NW_024544709.1, on the reverse strand, counting down.
TATACACTCATGCTTAAATTATTTCTAAACAATAAATATGGAAAACATTAGAAGGAAAAGTTCAAACTTATGCAACTCTCTAAAGAACGAAGAAAATGCAAATTAAATGCATAATGTATTTTGAAAGTAATAAAAACTATAGCAAGAGAGCATATTAGGAAAATTTTTCCAATTAATTTTACTGTGTCAACAAAAAAAACAAATTTTTTACATTTAATTACTTCTCAGGAATTCTAATTCATTGGATGATTTTAAATTATGGAAAGTAAATGTATTAATTACCGAGTAATAAGGTATTTTCAAAGGGACTGTGTACACAAGGTTCAGAATCCTAATCTCTTTCTTTTCTTGTAGTTTTTAACTATACTACCTAGAGATACAATTTATATAGCACATTGCTGGAAGCCCACAAAGTCTCAATGACTAACAGCATTCATTTTGTTACAGAAATAGTAACTAATGTAATCTGTGATAATGAAATGTTTTCTTCCTCCAATACGGCTAGTTTATTCTCCCATATCACCTTGTAGAATATTTTCTATATTTTCAGAAATTCACCTTATATATTTATTTTTTCAATTCTCCCCAACTTTAGCAATACAGTCACATTATCTATCATTTTAAATGAACTTACATTAAGCATCTTGCTTTCTTCAAAACATCTTTAAAAGATCTCTTTTCTCTTAAACTGCCAATTCCTGAATGGCAGGCGTAGGTGTGTCCTTTGTTCTCCCTCACTTAGCATACAAAGTGTCTCATTCATACAATGAGAATCAGCTGAATTTGTAGTACCATCTTTTCCCACCAAAAGTGACATAGATAATATAAATTGCAACGGATGTTGAGTCATCTAGATGGAAACAAACAGAAAGCTTCTACTACTCCAGAAGTTCATTTCCCTCAGTGAATCAAACAGAAAAGGGATGACAACAGCATTATCAACATCATGTCAATAAAATACATATTACGATGTTAATTACACATTGACAGAAATAAACTGCATCCTAAACTATCCACAACAGCATTAAAATATATACATTTTAAAGATTTGTAATTTAAAAATGGCAGCATCTTGGTCCTTTTTAATAAAACTAAAATGAAAAATATTGTCATGTTTAGTTGCCTTTGGCGTGAGAGTTAGATACATTGCTATTATTTCAACACTAGAATAAAGATGAAGCAGTTTAATGAAAATTGCTGAGGGTGCTGTCTGGCTCATGTGACATTGGAGATTGATTAATTCACAGGGGAAAGGTCACTGATCAGGCATAAATATATTATTATTAAAGTTGTCATATGGCTAAGTGGGCAATATTTTTGAAAGTTTTATATCAAATTTACAATTTGCACAAAACATTAAGGATAATGGGATGTTTAAAATACCAAGATGAAGCTCTCAGACAATTTCTAGAGCATGTTGTTTTAGACTATGAAAGATGATGAATTTGGGGAAATTAAGGTAAGGGATCTTCTCTAGGTTAAAAAGAAAGCCCACAATTTTGACAATAAATTGCAATGCAGACATCTGGATAAGAGACTAAAGATAACTGGAAATATTTAAATGTGTGGAATTGTATTTAGACTGAACTGAAGAAGCTTCTACTGAACTAGTCTATGCAATTAAGTATAAAACCTGGTGAAAACATTTTTTCATGATTCAGCTCATAAAAATGTAAATTACTACAATAAAATAAATATGTAAGTTACTACAATAAAGTAACTTCACATCTTTTATTTTATTTTATTTTTTTAGTTGTTGCAAAAAAAATTTCCCATTTCCCTCCCCCTCCTCGCACACATCGCCCCCTCCTTCACTCCCCTCCTCCTCTCCCCTTCCCCCCCACTCCATTCCCCCTCCCTCTCAAGAATGAAGAGCATTCCAGATTCCCTGCCTGCAGGAAGCTCAAGATCCTCCCAATTCTATCCAGGACCAGGAAGGTGAGCATCCAAACAGGCTAGGCTCCCACAAAGCCAGTTCACATATTAGGATCGAAACCTAGTGCCATTGTCCTTGGCTTCTCATCAGCCTTCATTGTCTGCCACGTTCAGAAAATCCTGTTTCATCTCATGCTTATTCAGTCCCAGTCCCGCTGGCCTTGGTGAGCTCCCAATAGATCAGTTCCACTGTCCCAGTGGGTGGGTGCACCCCTCGTGGTCCTGACTTCCTTGCTCATGTTCTCCCTCCTTCTGCTCCTCATTAGGATCTAAAGAGCTCAGTCCAGTGCTCCAATTTGAGTCTCTGTCTCTATCTCGATCCATCGCCAGATGAAGGTTCTAAGGTGATATGCAAGATATTCGTCAGTATGGCTATAGGATAGGGTCATTTCAGGTTCCTTCTCCTCAGTTGCTCAAGGTACTAGCTGGGGACATATCCCAGGAACACCTGCGAGCACCTCTAGAGTCCAGTCTCTTGCCAACCCAAAGATGGCTCCCTTAATTAGGATATATATTTCTCTGCTCCCGTGTCCACCCTTCCTTTATCCCAACCATCCCTTTCCCCAAGCTCCCCCCATTCTCCCCTTCTCACGTTTCTCACCCTATTTCCCCTTAGCCCCATGCAAATTAAAACAACTTTGAGATACCATCTTACACCTGTCAGAATGGCTAAAATCAAAAACACCAATGATAGCCTTTGCTGGAGAGGTTGTGGAGTAAGGTGCATATTCATCCATTGCTGGTGAGAATGCAAACTGGTGCAACCACTTTGGAAATCAGTGTGGCGATTTCTCAGGAAATTCGGGATCAACCTACCCCAAGATCCAGTAATACCACTCTTGGGAATATACCCAAGAGATGCCCTATCTTATGACAAAAGCATTTGTTCAGCTATGTTCATAGCAGCATTATTTGTAATAGCCACAACCTGGAAACAACCTAGTTGCCCTTCAATGGAAGAATGGATGAAGAAAGTGTGGAATATATACATATTAGAGTACTACTCAGCGGTAAACAAAAAAAATGACTTCGCGAATTTTGCATGCAAAGGGATGGAAATAGAAAACACTATCCTGAGTGAGGTATCCCAGTCCCAAAAAGATGAACATGGGTTGTACTCACTCATAATTGGTTTCTAGCCATAAATAAAGGACATTGAGCATATAATTTGTGATTCTAGAGAAGCTAAATAAGAAGGTGAACCCAAAGAAAAACATATAGTCATCTGCCTGGATATGGGAAGTAGACAAGATTCCAGGGCAAAACCTGGGAACTTGGGGATGAGGTAACTTCACATCTTGAACAGTAACATAGTCACCTCAATTGGCAAGCATTTTCCAATTTCAAATTAAGCACAGTCCTCAGACAAAGCACATATTTTGGGGACTTCTAGACAAAGGCTAAAATCAGTCAAAGCTACCAAAATGTATGAACTATGAAAGACAACTTCCACAAATTTGTTCATCTGGTAAATTTTACATCCATACAAATAAGCATTCATTACAGAAAACACATGTTAAAAAGCCTCATACAGATGGAGATACATTGGTAAATTAATCAAGTTTGGGGGGATATGTTAAGAAGGATTACCGATTTGAACTTACGGTCACGTATTAAGATTGACAGGTGACTTAAGTACAAAGCCAAAATCAAATGAAGAATGCTGAATTGTTTAAAGTCAATCTGATTCTTCCCTATAGTATTTATAAATCTAATTCATGTAAATTGTAATTGGAGATCAAATTCCTGCAGAAGGTTTAGTACAATTTTATTCTTGATCAATAATATATGACACATGTAATTCTGTACATATCAAAGTTCTTAGAAGACATCCATATTAAAGTAATAATGAAAATATTAGCTCTGTATCTGAATAACATAAAACTTTTTCATGTTCTGATTAGGAACAAAAGGCCATGCTAAGAGTTTGCTGTCTTTATATTCAGTGTCTGAGAGCCAATGAAATGAATAAAAAGTGTTAGAATTTAAAGTGATTAACAAGATGAAAACAGCATGAGGTTTAAAAGGCCAACACATTGACATATCTTGAGATGAATACATAGAAAAAATATTTTGGTGTTCTCATGATAAACAATATAAACAATGAGTGGATATTTATATTCATTTGTATTTATAGTATTAAAAATTCATATGTGACAATCAACACAAAAGCAATGCTATTTGGAGGTTGGGGTTTGGGACATGATTAAGTTATGAGGTCAGAGACCTTAAAATGAAATGTTTTTCCTCATAAAGTCTCAGGCAGCATATCTGTTATCTTTCACCATGTGAAGCAAATCAATAAATATGTCTTTATGAACAACCAAAGTTGTCTTGATCTTGGGTTTCACAATCTCAAAAAACTGACAAATAAGTTTGGTTTTGGTAAGTCACACAATCTGTGCTATTTTGTTAAAGAAATTTAAATAGACATACACAAAATGCAAAACAGTAAGATACTAGAGAATTACACCAAGAGACACACAAGAGACAAAAAAATGAGATAGAGAAAATTACACAGAAAAAGATGTTTGGGTGTTGGGAGAAAGATCATCTGTGAGATGCCCAACATGTGTGCTGGAGACTGAACTCAAGTCCTTTGCAAGAACAGTACATGTCCTTAAACACCGATTCATCCCTGCCACCTCTTACCAATCTCATAAGGTAAAACTATCAAGGGCTCAGAGCACATCACTAGGAACAGGATTATATATGGTTGAGCTGCTTTGCCAGAGGTAGCAGGATTACTCATCAGAGCTCCAACAGGGCATCTATAATTTTGTTATATAGTTTATTTGCAACCAGCAACTTGATTAAGGTTTAATATGCAAAAATAACTACAATATAAAATTAATTCATTATAAAAACAAAAATACATAATTCTGTAAGTCAACCTATCATGTAGAGAAGAGACATTCCCAATTCTATCAAAGTGAGGTTTACAGGACTGTAGGTGAATTAAATAAGAATTGTTAATAAAAATCTATCTACTTAACATTAATTCTTGGACTTCTAATAGATCTGGGAAAGAAGATATTAACGAGATTTGGGAAAACCTTGTATGGTGGTCATTGTTGTTGTTGCCATTGTTGTCATTGTTTTTAAACAAAGATTCTTCAACAAAGGACTATCTATGCTCAAATAACCCAAACACTTTTTTTAAAAGATAGAGTTCACAGGATAGAGTAGCAAATTAAGTAAATTGAGATTGTCAAAGGGAACATAATGTTATAATTTAGAATCATGCTTAATCCTACCATGCAGTGGTTTAAACATTGAATGTTCCCAATTGGCTCATGTGCTTGAACAATTGGTCCTAATGGAACACGCAGGGTGCCAGATTCAGAGCTTGTGACAGCCTTGAGCTCTGAGAAAAAGGAATCTATGGTTGTGCACTGCATCTGACAGCCCACCAGGAGTGCCCAGCTGTCAACTAAGAAGCCCCAGAGGGAACAAAAAGCTAAAACCCCAACTAGACAGTAATTGATATCCGATATAGTACAAAAAAATTTAAGTGTTTTATGACATTGTAATTTAAAAATCTCCAAGGATTTAAACTTTCAACTTATTTCAGTAACAATACTTTTTAAATTTATTTATCTTTTGTATGCATGGATGTATGTATTGTCTACTTAATGTCTGTGTACTATTTGAGTGCAGTGCAAGAGGAGGCCAGCAGGGGGTGGTGGAGTTCCTGGAGGTAGAGTTACAAAAGCTGTGAACCACCTACCTGGATTTTCAGAATCCAGCTCATAAGCAGTGAACATTTTTAACTGCTGAGTCATCTTCAGCCCTAAGCTTTCTACGCACTTTTGAATAAGAAGTGTCGTTTCTGAGGACAAATGATTATGACAATAGGATCGATGAAAGGAAACAACAGACTATTTACAAATACTGGAGATAAAGGTACTTCTGAAACATCAATTGCAAATCCCTTTAGAAAAATAAACCAGAAATACAGAATGGATGATCATAACTTATAAAATGAGAAAGAATGAATTTCTAATAATTTCCCCCTCAACCAAGAAGTTATTTACACTTGCTGTTTTCTGGGAGAGGGAGACATCGCTTTTCTCCAAAAGGGTGGCACTGAGTCTCCTAATCAGAGCTCAGGGCAGGCCCTGTGCTGCGGAAGCTGGGAAACACCAAACAAACTCTTCTTTTTGTGTGTGCTTTTGTTATTCTTTTGTGGCTTGGTGTTTCTGTTTGTCTGTTAATTGGTTTCGAAGGAAAAAAATACAAGAAGTTTTATAGATATGGAGGGGAAAATAGCTGGGGAGAGTTAGCCGAAAAAATAGGATCAAAATATAAGAAAAACTTTGATATGATTTAAAAATACATTCAAAAAACAAGAATGGAAAAGCAAGATTTCTGTGAATACCATATTCTTTTAACTCAGTTGGTAAAAGTAAAATAAAATAAAGCTAACTGTGCATTCACCTGAGGATTCCGTTGGGAAGTAAGAAGAGCTGTAGCACCTTCTCTGATGTAAAACTGTGACCATCCCCCTGGCTTCCAACCTCTGTGTAAATATGAATCCATGTCCCCACTGTACCAGCTGGCAAGGAATGCAAAAATAACCCAAGTGGTAGTTGATATATTCCAAGCTAGGATAAAAGGCACACTTTCTAGGTAAGGAAAGGATGAACTAATAACAGACTTTTTTATTTAGCATTCATGTTAATTTATATCTTGAGTTGATATTTAGAACTTCATATATGATAATAAATATATAACAGACAAACTGAGAGGACAAAGTAAAATACTAAATTATATTATCATACGCTGTTTGTTTTGTACTCCGTTTTATGCCCATTGTTCTCCCCGCTAGACAGGGACACGAGTTACTATCTGTGTATTCAACAATATGTACATCAAGGAATTTTTTTATGTTTCTGTCTTTATAATCACTAATTTATTACCAAGCCAATTCATTGCATGAATTCCCTTCGTTTAATATGCTTTTCTGACCTTTTATTTATAAATGAGACACTGATCATGGTTGTTTCAGCTTTGGTTGTTACTTAAAAATGATTTTTGTGCAATTTGATAAATATCATACTTATTACTTTTGTTTTAATAAAATATTTTAGTTGACCTGAGTTTATTCTGTGTGTCTGTGTGGAGCAATGGAAACCTGGCTGCTCACTTCTCACCACACTGCCGTACCAACCCGTCTCAGTTCAACCTCGTACTCAGTTATATGGAAACAAAGGCACACTTCTGACAGGTTTGTGAAGTTCAAGACAACATACATCTCGAACCCAGCATTCAGAAACTTATTTGTCCTATAATTTTCTTTTCTCGTCCTCTTTCTCTTTTCCTCTTCCTTCCTTCCTTCCTTCCTTTCTTTCTTTCTTTCTTTTCTTCCTCTCTGTCTGCCTTTCTTTCTTCTCTTTTTCTTTGTTTGGTTTTTCGAGAGAGGGTTTCTCTGTGTAACAGTCCTAGAACTGCATTTACTTAAAAAAAAAAAAAAAAGAAGAAGAAGAAGAAGAATCAGATTGTTAGCTTAGAACACATGCAATTATCACCATTGAATAAACTAAGGTACACACTAAATGCACCTATATGAATTCCCAATAGGCCAATCAATACCATGCACAAATTACTTAGGGAAACCAGAAAAATACTGTCTCGTTAAATGGATAATATAAATGAAAGTAAATTATGAAATGTCACACAGCGGGAGGGGTCACTGGAGCATTCTATGAGAAAACTTATACAAAAAGTCAAAGATATACAAATGCTAAGAGAAAAAATATCTGAATCCATATAGCTTGTGCCTGCTGCTCCCTGACAACCTGGACTCTATGAGAGAGTCCATGGACTTTTAGGTCCCCTCCAACACCATTCTTTGCATAACGACTCCCTATGTCCAGAATCTTACATTGAAAATAAACCAATGCCAAAGTCCAGAGCCTACAGATACAAAGCAAAATCATCGTACAGAAAAGATGGCCAATTAAGACTGTAGAATGGTTTAATCTGACTAAAAAGTCACTTTAAAAGCTAATATATGAAACAGTTACCATCGTCAAAATTTTAAAATAAAGAGGAAGCATGCCCACAAATTTATCAAACATCCTTTGTGATGTTATTTGATGGCAAAATAAAGAATGTAGGTCAACATCAGCCAATCACTTTGTGATGTTTCATTCTAAGTAAGAATGGAGACCTAAACTGAAATGAGGTCTTTTCACCAACTCCAAGGACCCTTCTTCCTGTCTCTTGCTTCCTCGTGCACAAGCTTGGGAAAGCGTTGTGTATTTTCTTTCTCATTTTAAAAATTAGTGTAGTGTTCTTAGATTCATTAGGCTGAATGCACTCCACCCTAGCCACGCTATCATTTCGATGCCCAACACTGTGGACCAAGGTGTTTACACAAATAGTTCTTTCTAACAGCTTTATAAATTTTAATAACTGCAATTAGGGAAACGAAATGCTGATGATGCAAACTTATACAATAAGACCATTAACTTTTTATGTGGCAAATTTCAAAATATTGCAATTATAAGCATATAAATATTGGTGAGATATAAAACAGCGTTTATAGTGGAAAACAGCATTTCTACACCTAGGAAAGCATTTCTTCTCTGTGCTTGTTTATGTTGTTAATATTTTTCCACGGTGAGTTTTAGCAATCTCACATTTATTTGAAATATAGTGCTAAAAGACTGTAAAATACATTTTAGGATTATCTAATTTAGAGGGGGAAGTTTTGAGCAGAAAAAATGGCTTTGTGATATAATTAAATAATTGGTTATGCTTCTTTCTTTTCTCAAACATTTGGGTAATCATGTGTTGTTTCTAAAATCTGAACACATTTACAGAATAATGAGAAAACTTGCCAAGGTGTTTTTGAAAAGGAAGGACAATGTGAAAATGTGTTGCATTCTTTCTGATAAGAAAACTAATCGCATGTTTGGCAACATGAGCCTGGCACTCACTGGCCCAGGTCTGAGTCAAAGCTTGATTCCCCATTCTGTGTATTGTCACATTGACCACCCTTCGCACGCCCTTTATACAATGGATGATTGTCAAAATTATTCACTGTGAGCATCTGCCCATTCAACGAGACACGTGCCAATGCAATTCTCAGTCCATACCAGAACCTAGCAACTGACCCTTTACAAATTGGTATCCCACCATGGCAAACAGAGTAAATCACAACTGTACCTAGGACTTTCCATTAACTTCAAGCACCTGTGCTTTATGCCTCTTGCTTCCTGGTACATAACCTTGGAAAAACTACTTAACATTATATAGCTTTTCTTTCTTTTTAAAATCGGTTGTGGTAGTGTTTAAATTTGAGGGTTACTAAATTAATTAGATTAATGTTAATACAACTAACCTCTAGTTCACTTGAATATAATGCAAACCAAATTGAGGTCAACCAGATTGCAGAACTTTCTGGTACAGTTAATGTCGCTGTGACTTTGTTTAAACTTTTAGGGACGATTGTTATGTCTCTCATTTTACCTCGAGGGATTTTATAACTCTTCATGGTCTTTTTCAATAGTTTATTTTGGTGACTCCAGCATGCAAAAACTTTACAAAATTGTTAAACTTCCTCCAATTAATCATTTTTTTTTGACAGAAGCTGTTACGAAGACTGTAAAATTCAATATATTTTTAATATCTAAAAGTGCTAAAATGTTACAGCTAAGGTCCTTCAGTACATGTAGTTTCCTTCATAAATCAGAATTTTAAATAGGAAGCCATCTGTTTCATCCTGTTTCTAATTATAGGACCGAACACAAACTTTAATAGATGTCTTAATTTGAACCACTTTCATGAGAAAACAACAAGATAAGGGTTACTGAATTGGTTTTCATAATAAATACATTATTACAACAATGAAGAATGTATTGTAAAATGCTGATGTTTAAACAGAAAAATCTAATTTCCTAAAATAAAATAATGGGCCATTTCAAACGATGGTAAACTCACTTCAAAAAAGGACACAATAGAAGATAAACAGTCTTTGACTTATAATTGTGAAGATAGCAAACTGATAAATAACAATGGAAAACTTATCAACAGAGCTGGAATTGTCTTCAGGTTATAAGTAGTTACCATTGAATATTAGTTCTAAAATGAAAATAATACCCACTTGTTGAAGGTCAATGGGAAGGCAACATTGAGAAAATTCATTCTGAAGTAATAGAGTTCTGTCAAGGAAATTATCCACTACTTTAGAACAGCAAAAAATTCATCGGTTATATTTATTGTTGATAATACTTTTAATATTTTCGAACTATTATGGCCTATTTTAGTGTAAGAATAGAAAAAAATGAGAAATGTTGGCTATATAAGTTACCTAAGAACACAGAAGTAGAAAAGGTTGATCAAGGATTCAATAAAAATCTAAATCTGTTCGTAAATAAAATGCCAAAATAAAAAATATATGGTCAAGAATATCTTATGCATGAAGCAAATGAGAAACTATCAATTTAATATATTCGGACATTCGTTTCACAAAACTTAAATTTTCTGTTAGTGAAATTTTACCATAAGTAAAAACAACCTCAGAACATGGTAAATGAGGGCTCATAAAAGATCATCTCATTACTAAAAACAATTTTATGTGTATTGCTATGCTCATAAAGCATTAAATAAATGTAAGAAATGAAAAGCAAAATCCAAAGACCATAAGAAGTTTAGATTTTTCGGCCTCAAGTAGAATAAGTGTCAAGAATAACAATCTTTAGTTGAAATGACTTAGCATTTTTGTCTTATAGACTCAGAACCAAATCCCTAACAGTTATCAACAAAAGATTGAAAATAATGATGTATGCATGAGTATCCTCTTCAAAACAGTAAACAAAGAATTACCTAACAAAAGGAGTAAAGAATATAAACAGGCATATCCAGAGGAAGAAGACAACTGGTAAACTAACATATTAATGTTGTTGGCTATTTTCAACTTTTTCGCCATTAACTTTTTGATCTTTGGGGGGTCCACCACCCAGCTCCCAAATAATCATACACAGAGACGTTTTCTTACTTATGAATGCCGGGCCTTAGCTTGGCTTGTTTCTTGCCATCTCTTCTTAAATTATCCCACCTACTATTTGCCTCTTGGCTTTTAACTTTCTCTATTTTCTAAGTTCAGTTTGTTTTTATGTGATCCAGCTTGTAGTTATTATTCTGTAGCTGACTGTTTAGTTTCATCTCCCTCTGTCTGGTTCCCTGGGCTCTGAGCTTCAACACCAAACACAAGACAACAGAGCAATTTTTATAAGCTTCAACTAACACCCACAAATGTATAAGTCAAATTCTCATAAGTTCCTTACATGTGTCAATAGGATTCTGCTTCTTTGATTATACTTTGACTATTTTAACTAATGAAATGAGGAGAGTAACTGAACCTTGTTGGGACCACTCAAGTCCTGGCCTTCAGCTGCTCTTCCCTGTCTAGCGCCTTCTAATTGAAGTGACTACAAGCTGTGCTTTGCCTAGAGGATGAGAGGATGGAATTTTCACCTGTTGGCCATTGACTGCAGGGTATTTAAGCCTCCAAGATGCTATTAAAGGAGGGCTTTTTGGTATCGGTGTTTGAAGGTCTGTGTGTCGGTCTGTCTCTGCGTGTGTATTCTCAACCTCCAGCCCCTTGCCCAAAGCTCGCGAACTGGGTTCTAGTGCATAGAGCTCCGACCAGGGCCGCGGTGCGCGGCAGAACTTATGATGAGTAATGACAATATTTCAGCAAAATGAAAACATGAATTTAGCCTTATTTTCCTTTGCCTTTAGTTAAAGACTAATACATAAATTATGAATAGCTTCTTGGCTAGGTGTGAGACTTTGTGCTCACTTTCCTTTCTCCATTTCTGCAGAAGGACACTTAAAAGAAATCCCACACTAGCTCAGAATTGAGAAATAGATGGTTATTTATTTAGGGGTAAACTCACAAATCAGAATCCTCTGCTTGAATGGAGAACAGAAACTGAATCCAACAACCAGAAAGAGCCATCAGAAATGAGACTGGACCCAAGCTCTACATCAGCCTATATAATATAGGAGGCCACGACCCAGTTGGTGGGAAAACAATGGCTGTAAGACTTCCTACAGCACATTCTGAGATTTTTGTTCTCGAGTTGCAGATCTTGGGTTGTGCTGTCACAGCATCTGAAAGCTGATAAATGCATCAACCTTGTTGTATAAGAAAAATGTTCTTTCCCTAAGCTCCACAAACACCTCTGGCTCACACAACCTTTCTACCCCTACTCCTCATAGATCCCTGAGCCTTGAGAGAAGAGTGTAAAGAAGACACTTATTTGGGTCTGAGTGTTCCAAGGCAGCTCACCCTCTACTCATCTTCTAGTGTGGGTCTATGTGTCAGTTCTCATCTGCTGTAAGATATTTCTCTGATAAGGTTTGAGTGATCCACTCGCCTTTCCAAATGCCACCTGGAGGCCTACGACTGTAGAAGCTTTCTACAACTTGTATATATGTAAAAGGAGGTTAAATAGAGTTACTATATAATAGGGGAAATGATCCCCAACCACACGCCTATTAGGCCAAAAGGATCCATCTGGAAAGGTGCTTCGTGTTAGTTACCCCTCCCTCCCAGTAATCACGTCTCTACTCTGTACTCCCATCCCAAATGCCATTTAACTGACCTGCACGAATTTCCACTTTATCCCTTGAGAACACTGCAATCTCTTCCCCTTGCTCAAACAATCACTTCAACCCACCTAGTCACGTATTCACCACCTTACTTTTGTGGATATAACACTCATATCCTAAGCTTAAAACCTAACTTCTACTTTTAAGGGAAAAAAATGCAATGTTTGTCTTTCCAGTGCTGGGTTTCCTCATTCTGAATAATAGTTTCTAATTCCTTCTAGTCTCACAAATTTAGTAATTTCATTTTTTCTTAACAGCTGGATAACATTCCACTGTACAAATTCATATTTGTTCATATCTTCCCAGGAATAGCATCACAAAACCTTTTCAAACAGTGAACTAAAATGATTTTTTTCTTAAAGTTGCTCTTCATGGATAATTCATTGGTCATGGCATCTAAAAGCTGACTAATAAAGATTGGGATTGTGAATTAAGGCACTCCTAGGTATATATCCAAAGAAGATGATAGATAGATAGATAGATAGATAGATAGATAGATAGATAGATAGATAGATGCATATATGTAAATAATCAAAGAGGCATTGTCCCCATATATATATATATATATATATATATATATATATATATATATAATAGTAAAAGTAAAAGCATATGTGTTATGAGATGATCTAGGAGGAAGTTGCTTATGGAGCACAAATGACCAGCTAGCTCAATCCTCAGAACCCAGGAAGAAGCTAAAGGCACTAGGTAAGTATCAGTTATGTGAGTAAACTCACAACTAGAGATGAGAAGCAGATGAAGGGGAATAATTGACTCTCTGGCCAGCTAGTCTTTCATATACAGCAGTTAGTAAAAGACCTTATCTTAAAAAGGCAGACGGTAAAGACCAACATCCAGGGGTATCCTCTGATCTCTACATGAGTACCTACAACCTCCCTCATGCACACTGTACACATATACCATACACTCAAAATAATTAAATTAAAAGAATTTAAGGGTGCATTAATTGATTAACCAAGAAAGAAAATGTGGACATATACACAAAGGAATACTTGAGCCATAAAAAAGAATAACATGTTATCATTGACAACAACGTGGATGGAACTTGAGTTTATTATGTTAAATAAAATAACTCAGATACAGGAATGCAAGCACCCTATGAGCTACAAACATTTCCAGAAAATAAGCATACAATGGGAATTTACCAGAAGATAAAGATCGGATTTGTGAGGAAGGATTGAAACGATTAATCAATGAGTCCTAAATAGGACTCAGACAGTAATAGGAAGTTTGTATGTGTTATTGCATTATAGGGTGAGCACAAATAACAAGAATGTATGGTACATTTCAGACTGATGGAAAGGAGGGTAAGTAAAAGATGTCTCCACAAAGAAGTAATTACTGAGAAGAACATGTTCAACCTATTTGAATATCACACAATGTATTATGGATTACAACATCATGTTGGACTCATTCAACATCTAGAACTGTTGTATTTTATATATCAGAATATATTTTCTTTTACAAATAAAACAGTAGGGAGTAATGGGATAAAGATGGATAATAAATAAAGATGTATTTGCTCATACAAAGTAAAGACTATCCATGTAGGAAAATGTCATAATGAAACTTGCTGTTTGGTATACGGAGACACATTCCCATAATAAAACAGAACTAAAATTCACTAAAATAAAGATAATTAAATAAAAGCCGTTATGTATGTAAGTTTGGGAGTGAAAAGTATGGAGAACGAATGGAGGGATTGGAGAAAGGAAATGTGATGGATTTGATCAAAACTTTCATTATATGCATGTTTTAAAAATAGAAAAATTAAACATCTTTAACATAACCAATTATCCTGTTCTTGCCTTCTTGGGTCTCAAGTATTTGTCATTGTTCTGAGTAACCTGATTTTAACATCTACAGTTCATCTTTTTCTTCTCTGTGGTACACTGAAATAAACAGTATAAAAATAAAAATTAAAACTGTCACATACATTCTTATTCCTCTTCTTGATCCCACCACCAAAGAATCTCTACATATTTCCGGTCTAACTCCAAGTTCAACTTTCCAACTTACTTCTTCAGTTACTGAAATGTACATTTAAAGGCCACTGAAATATGGCCAATAAATAACAGGAATAAGCAGACCTGTCCCATCACCTCCCATCGGTGTCTTATACATGAGATTTTGCACATTCACCCTATACTCAAGTCATAAATGAGATAACTTACATGTTACTGTATTAATTATTCCAAATGAAACCATTAAAATTCCAATCTTCTATTTGTTCTTTATGTGGGGAAATATGAAAGTGGAAAAAATAAGGAAATAGTGAGAAATAAAATATTCAATTGAACAGTACATCAAAATCACCCCTAGGAAATTACACACATAGAGAAGCTAAGGAAGCAATGAAGGTATTTTTAGATGTATATAATACTCATTTGTCTAATATAGAACCTCTTCCTCATTTCTCAGATCATTTTACAAATATCGCCCACAGCAGTGACTAGATGGTGTGTTCCCGAAATGAATTTGATACCACTGCTGTGATTTTGTGGGATTTTATTTTTAAGTAGACTTCAGATCTTATGATGGCAATTCGTTACTAATGAAAGGATAAGAAGACCATTGCCATGGTGGCTTTACCAAATAACGAAACAGCAGGTAAGAATAATCTCTCTACCTGCCGTGTCCATATTACCCCTAATAGCCTGGTCTAGCTTTTCAAACTGCTTGACAAACAATATTGCAACTTCTCAGTGAAGCAGCCAGGATAATAATTAGAGTGAATGCATTTTCTAACCCTCAAGGCAACACTCGCAGTAGAAAATGATTACATTTTAACTCTGTGTTATATTTTGCAGTGGTTCTATGGCTTCACAAAATTTTTGTGAGCTAGATAAATAATTCCAAATTTTATACTCTTGCAAGTATCTTAAATAATGTACTCATCTTTATGTTTTCCGTTTTAAAAGCATCTGATGATGGTGTGAAACTATAGATAATATTTTTTCAACATCTGTACAAAACTAAAAATGCCGACTTTATACAAATCTTTTCTTATAACTTCAAAATACAAAATGTTTGTCCATGAAAAATGTAAACATTTTTAACTCTTATCTGAGGAATCAATGAACTACAGCAGACACTACTGCATTGACAAGCTCAAATTAGCTGCTGATTCTGATTTGTTAGAAAAAACAAGCCTCACAGAGCAGTATGAAGTAACGTCAATTTTATCGACAGAAACATCTCCACCTCTAGCTTATTCTTGCTATTATTTAGTTCATAAAGCAGGAACGTTCTGGGCCTTAAGTCTGAAGATTTTGTTATACAACAGTAACCTACTTTTTATATTTTATTCATTTTTCAAGTGAACTCTTTCTACTATATGAACCATCTGACAACTATCCTTGTCCAATTAAAATTAAATTAATGAGAAAGGTTGCAAAGTGGCTGCAAATCCTTGGTTAGATCTATACAATTCGTAAGTTGATGTAGTAGTATTGAAGGGCATATCAAAATTCTCTCAAAAATAGCTACACATACTCCGGATATTCAGATATTTTAGAAAATCTAAATTCCTTTTCTATTTTTTGCACAAGGCCTTTGCATGTACTGTTATCCTGGTGGAAATTCCCTTACCTGTGATAACCTTGCTGAAAGACCCTGATTAAATAGTCCCTCATTAGAAGTCTTTGCCTCAGGGGGTCAAGAGCATGATGGGGAATATCACAGACACAGCTGACCCAAGTTATTGGAACCTCATGGACTATGGACTGACAGCTGGGGAACCTGTATGGGACCAAACTAGATCCTTTGAATGTGAACAACAATTATGTGGTTTGATCTGTTGTGGGGTGGGGGCGGGGAGCGGCACCAGGACCTATCCTAAGTGTATGAACTGGCTTTTTGGACCCCATTCCCTATGATGGGATACCTTGCTTGGTCTTGATATGGTCAAGGGGCTTGGTCCTGCCTCGAGCTGGTAAGCCAGACCTTGTTCTATCCCCAAGGAAGTTCTTGACCCCTCTGAGGAGTGGATGGGGAATAGGAAGGGTCAGGAGAAGGGGCAGAAGCATAGATCAACACATCACAACATTCTAAAAATTTAGTTAGTGTTGTTTTATGCACTCATTAATACAGTAATGTCTGCCTGGAACAGGACCTACTATTTAATAGCCATTGAGTGTAAGTTGTGTAGTAGTTATTTAATTAGAGGTTAATTGTGACATCTGTGCATTCAGGAATTCCATGGCAGAAACTGAAGTAACTTATTTGGCTTGAAACAGTAGGTTTGTAAACTGGACAGTGGGATTACAGAAAACAAAACCACTCACGTTAGTAGAAGTGGGTACAAATGCTGCATGACTTCCTTCTCTATAACCTTAAAAGAAGCACTTACCTTTACATAGAATTATAATTCAATTGGCATTCAGTTCCAAACATCCACTGGAAGTGGTGATCAGAAACATTATGATGTGATTTCTAAGATATTAAACTTTACTCAGAGTTTAGAATCCTCAGATACTAAAATGACTATAGGATTTTTTTAAAAGATTCTATTATTGATCCAATTTTATATTTCTAGAAAATTACAACATGGTGATTTGTATTTTCTTGATATACTGGTAGATTTTATTTGCTAATGCTTATTTGAGCTTTTTATTTCGATGTTGCGTATTTGACTAGATGTTTTCCCCATCATTTTAACAACACTCTGGCACAAATCATTTGTCATAGAAATCGAATTTGAACGATTGTTTTTTCCTCTTTTTTTTAAAATGATTTCTTTTACTTTATTTGTAGAGAGAATAGTTTGTGTATTCTAATTGTATATCTTCCTGTTAAAACGAGCAGGGCACAATTTAAGATGTTTCTAGATCTCAGAATAACTGCATGTATTGCTTCCATTATAGCTTTAAGAAGCATGTAAAATAAATAACAACAACAGCATTTTTCTCTGTCTGAGGATTCATAATGCTCTACAACCTATCATGAATTAAAAAATGATTAAAATGATTCTTGAAAAGTAATCCAGATAGTCAACTAAAGGAGATTTTTACCTTAAAAATATTGATACCAAGCAAAAAGTAAGATGAATTACTTTTTGTCATACTTTTGCTATTTTTGCAAACAAAAATAAAATGATTTTCAGCTAAATATAAACAAAAAACATAAAAATATGAGAGACGTAAAATATTCTTTAGTGTCAGAGGTTTGCAGAACTCAGTGCTAGAAACAACCTTATTTGAAATCAATGCACCAGCAATTAATTTGTCAAAGATGAAATAATATTTTCCAGGACTGTGCCCCTCAAGACAAACAAAGTGAATTCCAAGAAAAAAAACCTGTACACAACAACATTTTAAAATTCTTTATAAATTATTTGAAAGCCTAGAATGCATCTTTTAAGCATTTTCCTCAAGAAAATGACAAAAGTCAAACAGTTTTGTAGAATTCACATTAAGCAATTTCTATCATCTTTGCCCAGTCCATACTCTACTATAAAGTTAACCAACACCAACAGGCTGAGGAGCCACTTGCAATCTTAACAGTTGATGTTGCCAAATCCTTATTTTAAGACAGTTTTACTTATTTCATCTGTGGAGCATGAACAATAAAAACCCAAAGACAGATATTGTTTAAACCGGAAGATTAGAAGCGAAGCAGACAGCCACTGGCTCTTACTCTAGCCCAGACCAAAATGGCGATCCTGCCTCCACAAATCCTCAGAATGATACTAAGCTGAGAAGGTCTCCTGTCTTATATTTCTTAGGGCTGGGATTAAAGGCATGAACCACCACTGTCCTGCCTCTATGGCAAACTAGTGTGGGTACTGGGATTAAAGGTGTGTGCCACCACTGCCTGGTCTGTAAGGCTGACTAGTGGGGCTGTTTTACTCTCTGGTCTTCAGGAAAGCTTTATTTATTAAAATACAAATGAATTTACTACACATCTGTCTGGCAGGTCCTTAGAAAGCCCACCCACAAGCTTTGTCTTTATATAACCCTACTCAGAGCTCATTCTTTACAACCTTTTTCCTACAAACATTTTTAAGACAATTACATGCAATTGTTTAGCGTTGTAGATGAAATACATAGTGGCTATTACTGTAACAGACAAGAGAGAGAGTCATACATTGAAAGTAATAAGGAAATTATGGCCTATATATACAGCACTGAGAAAATCCAGGCAAATCCAGGCATTGAACATACTGAACAAAAGCTTTGTCTGTGTTGTTCATATGGGTACTTTCACCTATGTGTGTAGTCGTGGAAACCAGGTGTCTTTTCAACCACTTCTCTATGACACTTTGTAACACAAAGTCTAACACTGAACACTGTTCACTCTTTCAGCTCCATTATTGAGATAACAAGCCCTAGAGATCTTCCCATCCACCTCTCATGCTAGACTCAAGCCACTATTTGCCTTGTTCTTTTACACAAGTACCAAATATCCAAACTCAGGTCCTCACACCTGTGCCATAAGCAGATTAGAGCCATTTCACCAGTTGGCACAAACACTTCCAAGACAAATGTCACAGGGCATCACTAGATGATTAATTTACAAAGATTATCTCTTCTATTTCATTGTAAAAACTATTGGTTTCTTGGGTTACATGCTTTGACAAATAAAAGCTATCATAAAAACGAGCTTCAGTGACCAAGAACTGAGCAACAATGACCAGGAAATAGTCAGAAGCAACCAGCAGCCTTAAACCTAATAAATCTTTATAGTGTGACTTTTCCTAAGTAGAATAACTGCTCATCCCACATAGGACTTCAATGAAGGACCAGAGAAACAATGCTACCCAAGTATACCTTAGTGAGCTGCTGAGTTTATTGAAGTTGTTTGTAGAAGAATGGGTGAGGGGTTGTTTAAAGAAGTGCAAGTTACTCAGAATTTCAAGACCAAAAGTCAAGCTCCCTAAAACTTTTCAGGTTAGTCTGTGGTTCTTAATGAGTTTTCCTCAAGGAGGGGATGTTTCAGTTAAGAGGAAATAGCTGCATAATGCCCATGGGAAACTGGATGGAATCAACAACCATTGAGAAAGACTACCACCCATGCCTGACTCTGAGCTAGCACCTATACTGTAGCCTTGTTAATTGTTATAAAACAAGTGATCCAGAAATCTTTACCCAGATTTCTGGCCCAGAAACAGTATAAGATGATAGATGTACTCTTTTAACTCACTATGTTTTGGGTTAATTTTGTACACGCAATAAATATTGCACCTCATTTCCCTCACTTTCCCTTTTGTTTTGGCAATAATGTGCCTTAACTGAGAAAAACAATGATAACATCTAGTGATATTCAACTTATTTTTAACAAAGAAGTTCCTAAAGTCATGAAGCTCAAAGAGAACATAATTCCTCACGGGAATGATGAAAAGAAAAAGAAAACTAAAGGAAAAATGTCTCTGATGGTGAGCTAAAAATACAAATATAACTGTGAGTATTTATATCTCATTTTTTGAATATGCATTTTAATGAATCACCAGATGCATAGAAAGATGTTGTATGAATTTTTCATCTCATTTATCTCATACTATGGTGGTCAGTAAGAACATCAGTTGTAATTAGCGATTTTTTCTAAGCCTTTTATTCAGAGCTCTTTACATACTCAAAATGTTTAAATGAGGTATATGAGTATGGTATTGAAATGTAATGGATCATCAATCACGGTTTCTGACCTAATACTTAAGTATGCTGCAATACAGCATTATTCCTCCCATTGGAAGTGAAGGACAAGATAAGGGTTAGGCAGCTGGTAGTGTTAGATTCCAATTCACACATTTCCTACGTCTCTGTTCTCTGCAGATACTAACAATAATAGGTAAAACATGATGAGTTCCAGGGACTTCCATTTAGAATAAAACTGAGATACTTGCAAACAACTGAACTATAATTAGAGCCAGCACGAAGAGTGACATGATTCACAACTTCTGAATCTCTGCTTAGATAATTATTGAGTTGCCTATATGAATTCCTGTATCTTAAAAAGTGGTATTAAATATTTAAGTTAAATGACATGATATTTACTTTGCCAACTAAAAAGTTTTATTTTGTGATATTTAAAGCAAAATATGGTGTGGCCACATATATCAAGAATCAAAGCCCTAAGAAAGCTGAGGGGAGGGAATCGTAAGTTTAGGTTCAGCCTTGATAACATAGTGATGATGTCTATCCAAAAACACAAAACAACAAAACAATACAGATGTCATGTAATTTATCAGCATGGTTCCAAATTTCCCTTGGTTTACTTGAATCCTTAAACTATGTTACATATTCCCACTCTTTGTACTAATGGCTGAAATGGTTCACTTTTTCAAATATCAATTAAATTAAATTATTTAACAAGATTTAGTTACTACTAATTGGGCAAACACTGTAGACAATTCTGCTTTAACATGACATATTGTGAACGTTGATTACGTTTTTGATAGTAACTATCACAAGGAAGTTTTATTTCCTAGACTGCATTGATTATTATCATTTTTTAAAAAAAAATGTATACACTTTCCTTGTAGTATATGTTTGTTCATTGATGCTAAAATGAGGGATGAAATGTTGTTACAATATTTTTATAGTTATTATAAAGTCCAATGAGGAAATGTTTTGAAAGCCATTTCATATAATAATACAAATGTGCCAGAACACCAAACAACACTTGCAAATATTGGAGCATAAAATAAATTCCCAATATAGACCCAGAATTACCATCTTACATTGCTGTTTTCTGAAAGATGGAACAGATCATGAATCCATCACTGTTTTCAAACACAAAGCCCTCATGCTATGTCCTAGAAGAACCATCTCTAACACTAGAACAGGAATTTTGTTCTGAAAAGAAATCCATCTTCCATCTCAAATGTCCAACCTGGATGCTGATGTAACAAGAGTCAGAGATCACTAAAGCTTGAAATAATTTGTATGGAATAACAATGTAATGTAGCAGAACTTTATTTCCCATTCTGACTTATAGAGGTGAAATATCTAGAGTATACTACTCTACAGTTCCTCATGTGCTCATAATTTTAATTTCCTTCTTATGATCTGAAGTCAACTATCAGGTCTAATTCTGGGAAAGAGAAATAGATGATTCTCATTTTAATAGAGCATTGTCTTATAACCAAAAATAAAGAAAAATAAACTAATGATGATGTTAAAAATGATACATTTAAATTTTTTCTATGAGTCATAGAGAACTACATTACTTTTCATTCATGAGGAGTAAAATTATTGATCAAAGATCATCTTTACATAATTAACTCCATAATTTAGTGCCACCAAAAGTAAATCTGGACATTTGCCAATATTTTTATTAACTTCTAAAACTAACTGTGTATACTAAGCTCCCAATAATTATTTCCTTATTCCCCAAAGGTCCTATATATTTCAGACAATTTAACAACACCAAGACATATTAATTTGATAAGCACTTACGGTCAAAAAGACAATTTAAAGTGGTATCCATGGTGTTTAAGGTTCCTGAAACTCATATTAACCATTGAAAATCTAAATGATTCAATGTATACTGAAATTTACATATTATATGTGATTGTAAATAAATAAAACCATCAATGAAAATTTATGTCTTGACAGATTTTAAAAGACAGTTAAATATGATTAATATTGAAAATGGCAAGAGGGTTTGTTTGTTTTATTTCATATAAATTCATTCTAGTTTATGAAAAGAGAAAAAAGTAAACAATTTTTCATGTCTTTCTTCTTAAATAGGGCAGCCTTGCTTCTTTCACTAATTGCACTAAAGAACTCAAGATAAATGTTCCCCAAATCAACGTGACTGATTGGCTTTTCTCTCACAGGGAGAGCTTATTTAGTACCTAGAAGCAATTTGTGTGTAATAGAGGAGAGATGCCATTTCGTCAAATGAGTTCTTTAATGAGCTTTTGTTTCACAACTTAATGGTACTTTTTGTTTTTTTTCTCTAAGATGTCCTGGTGTCCTTCGTGCAAAAGCAAAGAGCAACATGATTGCCTAGATGAATCTAATATGGCCTCCCTTCAATAAAAGTAGTAAATAATAATGTATTCACTCTGGGAATTTTTCTTTTTACATATCCAAGTAATATTTAAATAATTGGTTATTGAGCATAAAACAGTCTACAAGGTGAATTTTATAGGCTTATTTTTTTTTTACAATTTTACTCAATATTTTCAAAGCATATAAAGGCAATAGTTTTTCATTCATTCCCAGGCAATCTCTATATACCTTTTATGATATTTCACAACACTTAAACTTCATTATACTTTTATTTAACTGCATACTGCTGAATTCAGTGGATTAAAAGAGATATTAATATTCATATCTCTGAAAAATCTTATTCTTGGGTCAAGGGATATGTGTTCAATTCTGTTAAGATTTGAATAAGGTGCAGAGGGAAGTAGACACTGTCAGAATAGTTTCCTCCGTTGACAAATTGCTTCTGGCAGTTTTTAATGAAAAAAAATAAAACAACTCAAAAAAATATCCCTCATGTTAATATTTGATGTGCAAGTAAAATCAGTATTATGTTGATTTGTGCCAAATATTATCTTCTCTTTGTGTCATTTATTTAGTTGATCAATTATGCCATTCACTAAGTTGGTTTCATGAAATTTTCAGTTTTAAAATAATGCTGTTCTTCCCATTATGGTAAGTGTAAGAAGACAACAGACAAATGTCACTTTTCAGATTCTAAATGAAAATAAATAAATAATATAAGTGATATAAGTTTGTATAACATATAGAACGTATATGATACATAGCACATTTATATAGGTAAGAATTAAGAATTTCATATTTAAAAATAAGGGAAAGTATTAAGTGATATGCATTTGCATGATTCTCTTTAATTACAAGTTTCTTCCCAAATAAAACATAACCCAGTCACTATATAATGTGTATTTAAAACATAACTGATTTTTTGTGTATGTAATGTGAGTATGCATACTCAGTCATATTTACAGACGACAGAGGACAAATTGTTGAAGTTGGTTCTCTTCATTCACTGTGTGGCATCAACTAGCCTGACAGATTGGAGGTAAGCACATCTACACTCTGATCTATTTCACCAGCCCCCTAAATATGACTTATAGGAATATGAATTTTTATTTCTACATCTATCCCCACTTCAAGCCTGTCCTACTCAATGGAAGGTCATATACTATCTTAGGTTGGAAATCTTATTTATGGTTTTCTTTTTCGTTTTCTTACTTCTTTTCTCCAATACTTTAATCATTACTTGGGACAAAGAATTTGTGGAAAAAGCCATTTGGTAAGTGAGGAAAGAATGAACCTAATATAGCAGAGAACATACCACTTTTTTTTTACATGTTTCTTTTCTTTTTTTTTTTTATTGAGAAAAGGAAAAAAGTTTTAGCCTCCCATTTCCCTCCCCCTCCTCCCATCCTTTTTCCCCTCCCCCCAACCTCTCCCCCTCCCTCTCCAGTCCAAAGAGCAGTCAGGGTTCCCTGCCCTGTGGAAAGTCCAAGGTCCTCCCCCCTCTGTCCATGTCTAGGAAGGTGAGCATCCAAACTGGCTAGGCTCCCACAAAGCCAAAACATTAAGTAGGATCAAAACCCCATGCCATTGTCCTTGGCTTCTCATCAGCCCTCATTGTTCGCCATGTTCAGAGAGTCCGGTTTTTTCCCATGCTTTTTCAGTCACAGTCCAGCTGGCCTTGGTGAGCTCCCAATACATCAGCTCCACTGTCTCAGTGGGTGGGTGCACCCCTCGTGGTCCTGACTTCCTTGCTCATCTTCTCCCTCCTTCTGCTCCTCATTGGGACCTTGGGAGCTCAGTCCAGTGCTCCAGTGTGGGTCTCTGTCTCTGTCTCCATCCATCACCAGATGAAGGCTCATAGCCAAGAGGATAACTATATGTTTTTCCTTGGGTTCATCTTCTTATTTAGCTTCTTTAGGTACACCAATTGTAGACTCTGTGACCCTAATTTATGGCTAGAAACCAATTATGAGTGAATAGACCCCCTTGTTCATCTTTTTGGGTCTGGGTTACCTCACTCAGGATAGTGTTTCCTATTTCCATCCATTTGCATGCAAAATTCGAGAAGTCATTGTTTTTTACCGCAGCATAGTACTCTAATGTGTATATATTCCACACTTTCTTCATCCATTCTTCCATTGAAGGACATCTAGGTTGTTTCCAGGTTCTGGCTATTACAAATAATACTGCTATGACATAGTTGAACAAAAGCTTTTGTCATATGATAGGGCATAGCTTGGGATTATTCCCAAGAGTGGTATTGCTGGATCGAATTTCCTGAGAAACCGAAACACTGATTTCCAAAGTGGTTGCACAAGATTGCATTCCCACCAGCAATGGATGAGGGTACCCCTTCCTCCACCGCCTCTCCAGCAAAGGCTATCCTTGGTGTTTTTGATTTTAGCCATTCTGACAGGTGTAAGATGATATCTCAAAGTTGTTTTGATTTGCATTTCCCTGATTGCTAAGGAGGTTGAGCATGACCTTAAGTGTCTTTTGGCATTTTGAACTTCTTCTGTTGAGATTCTCTGTTCAGTTCAGTGCCCCATTTTTTAATTGGGTTAATTAGCATTTTCAAGTCTAGTTTCTTGAGTTCTCTATATATTTTGGAAATCAGACCTTTGTCTGTTGCGGGGTTGGTGAAGATCTTCTCCCAGTCAGTAGGTTGCCTTTTTGTCTTAGTGACAGTGTCCTTTGCTTTACAGAAGCTTCTCAGTTTTAGTAGGTCCCATTTATTCAATGTTGCCCTTAATGTCTGTGGTGTTGGGGTTACACATAGGAAGAGATCTCCTGTGCCCATCTGTTGTAGGGTATTTCCCACTTTCTCTTCTATCAGGTTCAGTGTGTTTGGGCTGATATTGAGGTCTTTAATCCATTTGGACTTGAGTTTTGTGCACGGTGAGAGATATGGGTCTATTTTCATTCTTCTACAGGTTGACATCCAGTTGTGCTAGCACCATTTGTTGAAGATGCTTTCTTTCTTCCATTGTATACTTTTAGCTCCTTTATCGAAAATGAGGTGTTCATAGGTTTGGGGGTTAAAATCCGGGTCTTCTATATGATCCCATTGGTCGACTTCTCTATTTTTATGCCAGTACCACACTGTTTTCATTACTGTAGCTCTGTAATAGAGTTTGAAGTCAGGGATGGTAATGCTTCCAGAAGATCCTTTATTGTATAGGATTGTTTTGGCTATCCTGGGTTTTTTTGTTTTTCCATATAAAGTTGATTATTGTCTTCTCAACATCTGTGAAGAATTTTGAAGGGACCTTCATGGGGATTGCATTGAATCTATAAATTGCCTTTGGTAGAATTGCCATTTTTACTATGTTGATCCTCCCAATCCAAGAGCAAGGGAGGTCCATCCATTTTTTGGTATCCTCTTCAATTTCTTTCTTCAATGTCTTAAAGTTCTTGTCAAATAAATCTTTCACTTCCTTGGTTAGAGTTACCCCAAGATATTTTATGCTATTTGTGGCTATCGTGAAAGGTGAAGCTTCTCTGATTTCCCTCTCTGCTCCCATATCCTTTGTGTACAAGAGGGCGACTGATTTTTTGGAGTTGATCTTGTATCCTGCCACATTGCTAAAGCTGTTTATCAGCTGTAAAAGTTCTTTGGTGGAGTTTTGGGGGTCGCTTATGTACACTATCATATCATCTGCAAATAACGAAATTTTAACTTCTTCCTTTCCAATTCGAATTCCCTTGATCCCCTTATGTTGTCTTATTGCTATTGCTAGAACTTCAAGCACTATATTGAAGAGGTATGGCGAGAGTGGCCAGCCTTGTCATGTTCCTGAATTTAGTGGGATGGCTTTGAGTTTCTCTCCGTTTAATTTGATGTTAGCTGTCGGCTTGCTGTATATAGCTTTTATTATATTTAGGTATGACCCTTGTATCCCTAATCTCTCCAATATTTTTATCATAAAGGGATGTTGAATTTTGTCAAATGCTTTTTCAGCATCTAATGAAATGATCATATGGTTTTTTTCTTTCAGTTTATTTATATGATGGATTACATTGATAGATTTTCGTATGTTGAACCAGCCCTGCATCCCTGGGATGAAGCCTACTTGATCATAATGGATAATTTTTCTAATGTGTTCTTGGATACAGTTTGCCAGTATTTTGTTTAGGATTTTTGCGTTGATATTCATGAGTGTGATTGGCCTGTAATTCTCTTTCTTGGTTGAGTCTTTGTGTGGTTTTGGTATCAGGGTAACTGTAGCTTCATAAAAGGAATTTGGCAATGACTCTTCTGTTTCTATATTGTGAAATACATTAAGGAGTATAGGTATTAGGTCTTCTTGGAAGTTCTGGTAGAATTCTGCATTGAAACCATCTGGTCCTGGGCTTTACCACTTTTTCAACAAGCAAGTGTCTCTCAAGGTTAGGTCAAGATTTCTTTGAGAAATCTGCCTTGGTTAGATTTATAGACTATGATCCAGGAACATTGGTTATGTTTTCCATATTAGAAACACAATAGAAGACTAAAGAATGCAACTCAGTAGAAAGAGAATTTCAGTGAACAGTAAAATAAATTAAGAGGAACAAAATTAAAATACATAAAACTACAGCAACAAAAAGAAAAATTTCCTGTAATAAAATTCTCAATAAATTAAAATAATAAATTGAAGGAGTATTGTTGATCCTGATGACAATGATAATAATCTCAAGCTCAAGAGAGCACGCAAGATGCATAAAACACCAACCTGCTATTCCTGCACCAGAATCAGCAACAAGAAAATGAATATATGACACATGGATCATGTAAATGGATTTTCAAAAACTACCTAATATTAAACCATAGGTTTCAGAATTCAGCGAACACTAAAACAGAGATAAACTTTTAAAGCCTACAGGGGGTCAAGACTAAACCTCTATAAATAAATAAATGATAAATAAATAAAATAAGGTATTATGTCAGAGTAAAGTTGCTCATGTCATGGTTATTAGGAAGCAGAGATTTGAGAAAAATTATACTTTATAAGACCACACCCTATTGACTTGTTTGCCCCAAATGCAAGTCTCCTCTTCTGACTTCATTACCTCTGAATGACCTTCTAGGTCACAGGTCTTTCAATGGGCTAATTCATTCATGGTTCAGAGCACTATAATTCAATCACTTCTGTAGGCCCCCTCTCTAAACACAGCTTTATTAGAGACAAAATTTTCGTTTTCCAAAATTTCCAATTGAGATTTTTGGAAATACTCTAGATCCAAATAATACCATGGTCCTTCCATTTTGGTGTGTCCTTTTTATTTTTTCCATCAGTTTTTTTTTTTAATTTTTATTATAGTGTGCAATATCAACAAGATCCTCTGAGATTTTTCATTGGTGCTTCACTTCAAGACTAAGTCACCAGGCTGGAGAACCAGAATCACAGTTGCCACATGTTTTGTTTTTTCTATCTTGAGCTGTCATCCCAAAACTCAATGATGCATCACATTGCCATCATCCCGTGGAACTCTTTTTTAGACTGCAAAATGCAGCGAATCATTGATTGTTCAGGTTCTTCAGGTAAAGACTAACTTTTAGAAGTACTATCCAGACATTTTAGATGTTTCTCAGTTAAGTTTCAAATTAACATAGATACAAATTATCAAAGTCTAGAATAAATAAATCAGAAGGCATAACATAGTTTATAGTAAAATCCATATAAATATGTATGCATATGAAAATAAGTGTATATGAATATATGAGAGAAATATATGTATGTACACATTTGAATATAATTTAGAAATATCATTAAGTTGGTTTTCGGATATTACATCTTTTCTTTACTCTTCATCTGCATTACAAACTGTAAAGTTGTATTCTTGGCATATTACATCTGTGTGGTCTTTTGGGTTAATTTTTATTCTTTTGATTTATATTCTGGCTCATAATATTCATTCATATTTAATATCATCCTTGAAAACACTTTTAGTAATTTTTTTTTTTTTTTTTTTTTTTTTTTTTTTTTTTTTTTTTGGTTTTTCGAGACAGGGTTTCTCTGTGGCTTTGGAGCCTGTCCTGGAACTAGCTCTGTAGACCAGGCTTTTAGTAATTTTTAAACATTTTTTATTTTATGTGTGTGCATAAATGTGCACACATGTGCACGTTTACACATGCTCACAAGACCAAGAGAGCATATCAGATGCCTTAGAATTAGAGTTAGAGGCAGTGGTAAGATGTCCAAAGGAAATGCTGGGAACTGAACACTAGCCTTATGCAATAGCTCTTAACTCCTGAGCCATTCACACAGCCCTTCATTTTATATTACGAGCAGTAATGTTTTGGGTCTCGTGTAAACTTTTTTATTTTGGAAAATAATTAATATTTCTTTCCAAAAGCTCTTGAACATTTCTGATGTTTCTTAGGAAACAAGCATTGCTTTAACATCTGTCCCCGTAATGAGAAGGGCATTCTTAGGTCTTCTGCATTGTTTTTTTTGGTTTAAAATGTCTTGTCTTTCCTTTTCATTTCAGATGCATTTGTAAAACTGACATAGAAAATAACTTGAGTCTTAAGGTATTACCTTCATCCAGAGAGGACTTGGGCTGTTTTCATTTGGGACCCCAGTAGGCTGAAGTCATCTCAGTTCAGCTGCAAAGGTTCAGTGATTCAATGAACTTCCAGGTGTGCACATTCAGCCCCAAGCCATCTTCATCAAGAATTGGTCCATCTCTTTCACCCTTTATTTTACAAAGATACAAATAATACAACCAACACAAACCTAATAGTACAAATAACATTTGTAATATTAATACTAGCTAGACATATAGCAACAGTTTCATAACTACTATTCTTAATTGCTGTTCTATTGCTGTGAAGAGATGCCAAGACCAATAAAGCTCTTAATGGAAAACATTTACCTGGGGGCTTGTTGGCAGTTTCAGAGGCTGAATCCACAACCTTTATGGTGGGAAGCATGGCAGCAGGCAGGCAGGCATCGCTCTGGTGCAGTAACTGAGAGTTTGCATCTTATCCAACAAATTGAGGCAGAAAGAGTAAGACAAAACCTGGCTTTGGCTTTTGAAACCTCAAATCAATCATGCTTCCAGTGACACACCTCCTCCTCATCCTTCCCAACCAGTCGATCATCTAAGGACCAATCATCTAAATACAGGAGCCTATGGGAGTCATTCTCTTGCAAACCACCATGTTGCTCCTCTAGTTAATCACTAGAGGATAAAACGTCGTTACCATAAGGACCACTGGAGTGATTAGCTAGGATTAGTTACCCTACTGCACTCATTCCCTTGCCTGTTTTAAAGGCTTTGTGCCTTATTACAATGGTCTGTGTCAAACCTGTTTCTATATCATCTCAAGAGTGATGGTCTCACAAGAAATTCAGATAGTTATATTCATGCTTAAATTTTTCACTTAATTTGCTACAATAGGCTTAAAATTATAATAATAAAGTAATACAAAGAAAGGAGCAATTTTATTGACCAACCTACAGTGTCTGTAGGCTGTATACATTCCACAAAAATGTTTTAATTGTGGTAGAGCACAAAATCATATATAAACTTAGTTAAAACATGCCAATAGCTTTGTGGGTTTTCTCTGGTAGCACAGTTATGAACCTCATGCTTCCATTCAGTCAGACGTGCCTAGACGCCATGGTAAAAACTTATTCTAACAACGGTTGTGTGAGTTTGAACAGATTACTTAAGTTCTCAGCCCCAGATGTTTAATCTCTCAACATTGGACCAATACCGGACAGGAAAAAGGCTCATTTGGATATTAAATGAGAAATGAACCTCTAGCAGAGAATATTAATATGATGTAAAGCATTGTATACAACATCGTAAGAAAGCGGCAGGTATCAGAAGTTTTCTTATCTGTAATTTAACTCTTACTACACAAAGGTTACAAGATTTATCTTCTTCCTTTCTTTATTATATCTTAGCCCACTTCCAACCCATTTTTTAGGGAGAATACAAAAGAAAAGTAGAAATAAAAAGGGTTATTTTTAATTTTTTTTAAGCAGAAAGTGCAATCGCTTTCCTTCTAGTGTAAACAGGACATGTAGAGTTTCCTCAGCTATAACGGGTTCTTACAGATAATGGATCAAATCCAGAAAAATACACAAATAACAAAAACATATTTTTTTCTTTATTGAAGACCATATCACTGTCAAATGAAAACAAGTTAATTTCCAATATAATTTACATTTTGGTCAAGAAAATTTTCTGAGCTATAATGTGTTTTAGTAACACAAAGAAAACTGGCAGTGGGATAAAATGTTGCTACCATAAGGACCACTCGAGTGATTAACTGAATTTTGCTTCTTTTAGAAAGCAGTGAAATCGACTGGTTCAGATCATTTCCTTTTATCTAGAAAAAGATAAACTACAATTCCCCAACCAGTAGAGTGGGAAAATTTCCTTCTACAAACAGAACAATGGCACAAGTGAGAAGCTGTCCGTTGATATTATTCATTTAAATTGTATTATAAGTACATTTATAAAATATGAGGATATTATAACAAGAGAGTGAAATATTCCACTATCCTGATATCAATATCTGTTCTAATCAGAGTTACTATTGGTACAATGAACCCATGACCATTTAACACATTCATCTCAAATGTGTGCAATTTTTTCCACCTTCAATAAATGGTAAAATTACATGTATACAAAGAAATTGTTTTTAAATGAATTTATTTTTTATTATCACTAGAGATTTAATTTGCATACCTATGTACTTGAGAAGCCCTATGTTCTTGAGAGGAACATAAAAGTCTCTTGGGCCAAAAGGGGATGGTAACAGAAGAGTTTAAGGCATTCTTTTTATAATAAGCTTAAAATAAAAGAATAAGCTATAAAGATGTCTTTAAATGAACTGAACTTTACCACACAAAACTTGAAGTAGCTGGTGATTTTAAGTTTTGTGAAACAAACATCTTACACGAGACTTGTTGAGAATGACTAGCTCAAATTCGTTAGCTAGCCTGGAGGAGATTTTGCCTTCTCATGCTGTGAACGCCACGTAATGAATGAGACGGATACACACTTATGTTGGCTAATGAGTTCAGCTTCGAACCCTGAAAACCCAAATTGAAGTAGATCCCCAGGCAACTATCATTAGGAAAAGAAACAGTGTAAGAAATAGAATCACTAACTAAAAAAGAGGCACACTAATAGAATACCCTGTTCTATCATATCTAAGGTGTCATTAGTTCCATGCTGCCACACCAGCGGCTGTGACCTCAAGAGCTTCCAAACAAATGAACTCCTACATACTGTTAATTGGTTCCAAGAAACATCCTATAGATTGTAGATATGTTCAATATAAAAAGATGCATTTCTGTGAAAATGAAATATGGAATTCTTGTAATTACTGGATATACTTTTACTTCTTGTACCATGGGGACTCTGAATTGTCTTTAAAACAGAATATTTTTTCAATTCACTATAATTTAAGACAAGTCATCTGATATTTAGTAAATATTTATCTATGGCATGCATAATAAAGGATAAGAAATCATTGTCCAATTTGGTAATTGCACTTAATATTCAGAATTTCCTATAGGAGTCATTTATATTGACATGATCTGGGATAAATTTTGAATTTCATTTCCTTTTGTTTTCTCCCTTTCTTTTCAAATTGTTTCCACTCCAAAATTCCAATTTTCTTGCTCTCTTTTCTGAATTCACTGGTGCATGCTAAGGGTCAATTACATTTCAATCACATCGTCACATACTATGCAACATACATGTAATATATGTGATCCATCTCGTTAAATGTAACTTTAATTGATATTCTGACATTCTGCTTAATGCTAGAGAGCTGAGAAACAGATAACAAAGGATTAAGAGATTTATTTTTGTATAAAAGGTTCTAAATACATCATTTAGGCAGTTTCATTAAAATGCAACAAAACAGGCATCATATCTCAATGCAAACATGAAGCTTTTATGCCTTAGACTATTTTGTTTCAGGAATATGTAAGATTTGGAAGCTGTGGCCTACAAAAGTTATTAAGTACTCAGAGCCTAAGGAGCTGTTATGAGCATTTAAAAGAAAATTCTGAGAGTAATAGAGATAGTGGAATCCTAACTTGTATAGTTTCAAAAGGAAGAAATAGCTCTATTTGGGCTTTCCATGTGAAATTATGTATTAAAAAATCTGTGAACATAAAATCTTTTCTTTAACCGAACAATGGACATGGGTAAGATGAAACTGAAGAATCATATGCAATTACTAAGAGACTAAAATCACTGAAATAAAATCTTCTGGAAGCATTTCCACAGGGTCAGGAAAGATACAGAAGCTGTATCCTGGAGACCAACTCTGCATCTCAAGATGGCAGCCAAACTTGTCAACATGTAGGAGTCTCCAATTATACTGTTTTAGTGATCTGAAAGATGAAGGATTAAAGGGCCTATATAGAGGTGGAAACTCCCACATGACAGGATTGGAGTCATGAGAAGAGCCTAGGAAAAGTCATTAGTAGGGAGGGTTAGCCTCAGTTTCTGCAGAGACACCAAAATAGTCAAGAGGCCAGGACTGTGGAATGCCCACTAAGAACAGCAGCAAGTAAGACCAGCCTGAGACTGTGAAGCAAGATATATGTGACCCAAGTGGAAGAGCCAATGGAGTGGAACTACCTAACTTTCAAGGCTCTAGAAACCAAAAAGTCATGAGTCCAAGAGGTCCAACATTTAGCTTTTAATACTGTTTGATTTGGGTTTTACTTTGGTCTGATGGTAAAGTGTGCCCTAGCTTTACCATCTTGGAATAAGAAAGTATGTAGCATATTCTTGATTTTGTAGGATGTCAGACTAAAGGGACTTTGGATTTTTAAAGAGACCCAGATCTTTAAGTACTGAATTTTTAAATATTAGAAATGTTAAAATTGCATTAGATTTTTTATTATAATAATAACATGAGATCCTGGGGACAAATAAGAAACAAAAGATCATGGTTTAAATTTGTATGTTTTGTGTCAAGTTGACAAGGGGTAAAATATCTTAGATATCTTCAGGTTTAAACTTGACAGATATTTGGGTAATCTGAGAAGAAAGAACCCTGGGTTAAGAATTGCCTAATCAGTTTGACTCTAGCCATTTGTTTCTTAATTGCTTGTTGATGTAGTAGGATTCAGTCCACCCTGCCCAAATGGGTTTGAGCTTTACAAAAAAGATACTGGAGCAAGTCAGAGGGACTAAGTCAGAAAGCAGAATCCCTCTGTGGTTTCCACCTTTGCTACTGCTTCAGTTCCTGCCCTGGATTTACTTCAAGGATGGATTTTCAGCTGCAAGTATAACACCTTAAACACTTTATCCCCATGTTGCTTTTAGTTATGGTGTTTAACAAAACAACAAGAAAAAGAGAACAAAATAAGGTGTTACCACTGAAGATCTCTTCTGCAGGTGTTTCTCCTGAAAAAAGAAAAAAAAACCCGGATTGTGGTCAGTTTGCTCACTCTCTTGTCTGTCTTTCCTTCCTGTGAACCTTACACTAACAATGAAATAACCTCAACCAACAGGAAAGGGTCTCTGCATGAAACAATCGGAAAACTGAAATTATTCGACAAAACATAACCTTCATGTGTGTTGAAGCAGCTTCATCTGGAGAGACAAAGCTAAGATTTTCCACCATTCTAATTAATGCAACTATCTAATTTCATACAGCAAAAAAATCTGTATTCAGTAAACACTATTTTTATGTGCATCCACAACACAATCAGTACAACCATAAAGGAGAAAAATGCCTAATTAAACACTTTGACAGTATGTGTTATCTCATTGCAGAATGTTTCTGAAGAACAAATAGCACATCCTACTTTTAGAAACAACCTAAGACATATGTAATCAACATAACGGCTTGCATTCACTATCTGGTTAGTGCATGAGAAGATTGTCAAGAATCTCCCTGTATCTACATTTTAATGGTTATGTTTTTTAAGAATGGGAAGATGAAGTGGGTGCTATAATTGCTGGAAATGATTGTATAGCAAAAAGAAAAAAAAATGTACCTGGCTGCTAGCCATTATCTAAACTGGTAATGTTGTCAGAGACTAATCCCTAAACAAAATAATTACATTCAAGTCCAGCACACATGCACAGCATGCGCAGAGGAAAATGTGTCCTAATAAAGAAGTGCATATCCAAATATTTCCTAAAATGGAAACAGCACCTCTTCCTTAGCTAAGCTCTCCTATCTTCAGAAAGTGAGTTTGCTTGCAAATTTTAAGTCAAAATTATTAAACAGATGATTCTGTTTTCAAAGCTTCAGTTCTTGCTTTTTTTTTACTTTTGGGTTTCTTTTTTTTTTTTCAGTGTAGTGCTCATAGGCTTAGCTTTTCCTTCTCTGCTTTCAGTTGACAGTGAATCATTCATCTGTGTCTGCAGAATGGCACTGGAGTAATTTAAGTGCAAACAATGGCATTTTATACATGTAGATACTTGTCATTGCTAGCAGATATTTATAATGCTAAGTTTTCATCACATTGATTTCCCTCTGAAACTGTGGAAACATCCTCCTTGATCCCAATTCCCTTGCTGCAAGGTGAGAGCCATTCAGAACTGATTGTGAAGTTCTGCCTTACTAAATACATACCAAGTTCTAGAGATTGCTCTATTATACCTTGTTAGAAGTCAAAATTGTAGTGCACTCTAGTAATCATATTGTGACGCTAATATAATCAGGTCATAAATTCATTAGAATCTCTCAGTTTCCTTTGTTATAATTATCATTTTGTAGCCACATCCACAATGAGTTACCTGTCACCCTGGATACATCCACATTATTGCACTGCCCAGGACATGACACAATATCTGGGTAGAGAAAGTAAAACCAATTAGTTTTTCTCAAAACCATACAAGTCATTGATTTTTATCAGTTTAAAATCCATTAACTTGTAATTTTTCATAGGAAATATGATGAAGCACAATTCACATACTCATCTATAAGTTTTATTACATTAAGTCCTTTAAGGGATGTTTTAAATTTATTCATTGATTCATTCATTTTGGTTGTTCAAGACAGGGTTTCTCTTTGTAACAGCCCTGGCTGTCTTGGAACTTGCTCTGTATACCAGGTTGGCCTCAAACTCACAGAGATCCTCCTGCCTCTGCCTCCCAAGTGCTGAGATTCAGGTGTGGGCTAGCACTGCACATCTATCTATCCTTTAGAAATTTTTAAGGCAAAGAATAAATGTCTAGATGTGGCTCCTAACTGTTTTTAAGTGGTAAATTCATCAGTATTTGTAAAAACTGATGAATTTAAGGTTGATATACTTCAAACAAAAAAATAAGATGTTCTGTTTTATATTTGGTCATCTCTAGTCATACCTTGGCCTGTCATTGAAACAGCATTGTTCTGAGGATCCCATCTCCATTCCGTCCCTGAAGCTGTGATTTCTGGTGAGCTACCATAGCTACAGAGCTTTTGTGGGGGTTGTAGGGATCAGAATCCAAGTTTTCGTTTTTGTAGAGAAAGTACTTTAATCACTAAGCCATCTCCTGAGCCATGTTGGTGGAGTTCTGCTGACCCACCAATTTCCTCTTGGCAATGGTGTTAAATAGAAATTTCCCTGGATGCCATTTGAAATGGGAAGCCTGCCTTCAGTCCGCTGCAAACAATCTCTTTGGCAGAAACTTCTTGCCCTATTTCTGCTTATCATATTAGAAGACAAATTTGTGCTGCCCTTTTAAAAATCACCTTCTAATAATAAAACCAAGTACTACAGCCAGTCCATGGGGAGAAAAACACATGCCAAGTTCATTTAGCAGCAATGTCCTTGAAACTGGTAAGTTCTCACTGCAGTGTTGGTTGGGGTGAGGACCACACTTCTTTAACTCCAGCAAGGTATTTCATATATTTTAATTAATACCTTTTCTGAAATATCCACAGGAAATGTAAAATGAGGGAAATTTGTGAATTACTCTGTGTCAACAGGAACAGAGTACCTATCAACAACTGTAGTTCGGCACTCTGCCTTTTCCAGAACTCACAGTCAACAGAACTGACCAAAATAGGCTTCCAATTCCAGACCAAATATTTCTAATGATGGGAAGATTTGTGAAGGTGTGATCAAGGGCATGCTTATCTAGAAATGTATTCTCTGAACTTGAATGGTTTTGTTGCTTAGCAAAATGAAAAAAAATAATGCATGACTAGTAGAGGGTAAAATTCCTATAATCAGGGATCCATTTACCATCTGACCAATACTCTACTGAGTATAATGGAGTTTTCCATGAAAAACATTCCTCGGAGATTTTTGTTCTCTTCTGTTTGTTTTGTTGAAAGGGAAATTATCTTACTTACTCCTCTCTGAAAACTCTTTTTGTTTTTGTTTTGACATTGTGACTATCAGGAAATTTCAGTAAATGCCCAATTAGTGGGAAAAAATGGGAGCCTGACTCCCTTAGACTTAGAAATGTACAAAATAATGGGTCTTTAAAAGCATCCCAGGCAGAGAGGCCCCAGAACAGATCTTGGTCTTTTATAGTAATGTCCATGTTTGAAAACAAGGACACTCTGTATTCAAGGATGCCATATTAAAAACTTCGTCGGCTCTCCTATAATTTTTACTTCATAAGATGATTTACATTTCTGATAAATATAATAAATAAATGAAATGTAATCCATGCATTGATGTGGGAGTGTCATATATCAATCTGTTGATTTCATTGGTTAAGCAATAAAGAAACTGCTTGGCCCTGTGGGTGGAGTAAACAGAACAAAATGCTGGGAGGAAGAGGAAGTGAGGTCAGACTCCACAGCTCTCCTCTTGGGAGCAGATGCCAGAGAGACGCCATGCCCCGCTCCTGGGCAGACACACTCCATGAAGCTCCGACCCAGGATGGACTAGGCTAGAATCTTCCCGGTAAGACCGGTTCTCACAGATTATTAGAGATGGGTTGATCGGGATGTGAGAATTAGCCTGTAAGTGCTAGAGCTAAAGGGCCAAGCAGTGTTTAAAAGAATACAGTGTCCGTGTAAATATTTCGGGGCATAAGCTAGCAGAGCAGGCGGCCAGGGTGCTGGGAACGCAGCCCCGCCGCTCTTATTACTACAATGCATTTTATACATGAAAATATAAAGTATTAGTTTAAGCCAAACAATGCTAAGACTGAGTTATTCTACTCAGAACAACTTTTTACTCTTTATGACTTTTATCTAGCTAAATACACTTGACGGTCAGAAGTCTGCTGTTTATTAGACTTGACACTGAAATAAAATAACCTGTCTAAATTGATGTAGTTGGGTGATGAAGTTCAATTATTCTTTTTAACTATTTTAACTAGACTGTATCTTTACTATTAGAATTGATGACAGCAGGAGAACACATCCCACATCATCAACTAAGTAAGACACAAAGGGACCACACAGAGATGAAAGAAGCAACCACAGAGCCTGCATGGGTCTGCAGTAAGGCCTCTGCATATGTACTGTGGTTGTGAAGTTTGGAGTTTTCGAGGTGCTCCAAACAGTTGATGTGTCCCTGACTCTTTTCTCTGCTCTAGGGACTCCTTTCCTCCTACTGGATTGCCTTATCCAGCCTTGATATAAGAGTTTGTGCCTAGCCTTGTTGCATCTTGTAATGCTATGTTCAGTTGATATCCCTGGAAGGACTGCTCATAATTGAATGAGGGTAAAGAAGCAGTAATCTTGGGGAGAAGAGAGATGGGGCACAGACTAGGAAGTGCGGAGAAAGGGGAGGTTTTGCTTAAGACGTATTGTATGAGAGAGAAATCAAAAAAAAAGAAAGATCATTCTGTTAAAAATTAATCTAATAATTTGTTAGTATTTTATCCTGTTATATAAAAGGAGTATTGGATTATATTTAAAATTAGCTATTGCAACATTCTGGAATAATCCTGACAATTCTCTCCAAATATTGATCAGTTTCTTCTGCACTACTTCCTATTGTTTGTCATTGAGGAGTGTTGTGACAGTTTGTAAACCGCCTCCTTAAATGGCTGTATGAATAACAGTATATCCCATGAGAAGAAATTATCTTCTTTCCTATGTCAAGTGAATGCAAACATTTTCAATGACTGCTCTGGGGATGAACTTACTTTGGAGGTTCACCGTGCATACACAAGACACACACACAAATCCAATTTCTAATAAATTCTGATACATTTTTCAGATTTGCTTTAATATTTCCACTTTAGACAGCTGGACATCTTTTTTTTTTTTTTTGGATTTTTGAGACAGGGTTTCTCCGTAGCATTTGGTTCCTGTCCTGGAACTAGCTCTTATAGACCAGGCTGGCCTCAAACTCACAGAGATCCGCTTGCCTCTGCCTCCCGAGTGCTGGGATTAAAGGCGTGCGCCACCACTGCCCAGCTATAGCTGGACATCTTTGAACATGAATTTTGTTACTGTTTTGCCTCATGCAGTTGGTTTTATTTCCAGTAAAGTCCATTAACCAAAAGCAAGCCATTAAATGGCTTTAAAAGTATCCATGTGCAAGCTACCTCTCAGCTGAGAGAAATATCCCTGGGGACATCACAGACACACTGGCACTTCAATGGCATTTTTGTTTCTTCAAAAAACACCAGATTTTAACTTGTCTGAATTGGATGCACTAGAAACAGGCATATGTTGTCTTAACTAAGCTCTCTTCTTTTATCTAGAAAGCCTTCACAAAACAAACTAGTTACTAAATATATTTTTATATAATGACAATGAAAATAAAATAATGAACAAAGTATAGAATCGCATCAGACTATACAGAAGTAGCAGGCTCCCATTTTTTAGGGCAAATATGAGTGAGTGAGTGAGTGGGTGGGTGGGTGGGTGAGTAAGTAGGTGAGTGAGTTAACCAATGGGACTCTGATTGCTGTGAGTTTTGTGCTGTTTTTCTTGTAAAGCTCCCATCCGATCTGTTTTCTTTGTATTATTTCTATATATTATTTCTTAGATTTTATTATTATCCATAAGAAGTCTATGTGTTTTCTAATGAGAGAGAGTAAGGTAGTGGACCCAGATGGGAAGGGATGTAGAGAGGATCTGGGAGGGGTAGAGAGAGGGGAGACATTAATCAGAATATATAATGTGAGGAAAAGAAATCTATTTCCAGAGACGCGCAGAGGCGGAGCGGCGCGGCGGCCAGATGCGCAGAGGCGGAGCGGCGCGGCGGAGCGGTGCGGCGGCCAGACGCTGCGGAGCAACACCACATACAGGAAGAGGCTTTCGGGGACCAGCACAGCGGCAGACCCAAGCAGCGGGGACAGACGTGCAATAAGGAGAGCAGTTCGCCCTACTACAATTGAATCAAAGAGGTAGGCTTTTGGTTGGCCAGGTCACTGGCACAAGGGGAGCCTGGTCCTGTCCTGAAGATCCTTCAGAGGGGTGAGAGGGTTCTTGGCCTGCAGCAGGAACCACGAAAGAGAGTGAGGGCATTTTGTAAGCGGAGCCCTTGGCCAGCAGGGAAACCTGATCCGGTTTTTAAAGGACCCATTGGATAGGATCAATAGGAGGAAATGGGCAGGCGCCAAGGCAAGAATTCACCCAATAATCCGAAAAACAACATGAAAACATCAGAACCCAATGATCTTACAACAGAAGTATTTGAACAACCTAACACAGAAGAAGTGGAAAAAATCGACTTTATGAAGATAATAGAGTCCCTTAAACAACATGTAAAAAATGCCCTTATAGAAATGGATGAGAAGTATAACAAAAAGTTTGAAGAAATGAGTAAATACGTACATGATACCCTGGGAAACCAAGAAAAAACCATCAAGCAGGTAATGGAAACAGTTCAAGAATTGAAAACTGAAATGAAGGCAAAGAAGAAAATACAAACTGAGGACCAGCTGGATATGGAAAATCTAGGCCAACGAGCAGAGTCTACAGAAACAAGCATAATCAATAGAATACAAGAGCTAGAAGAAA
The DNA here is from genome assembly GCF_018167655.1 of Microtus oregoni. Lineage (NCBI taxonomy): Eukaryota > Metazoa > Chordata > Mammalia > Rodentia > Cricetidae > Microtus > Microtus oregoni. The sequence goes on along the minus strand of NW_024544709.1, from coordinate 1,639,851 downwards.
GACTCTCAGATGCTGAGGACACCATAGAGAAAATAAACAAACAGATCAAAGAAAACAGCAAAGCCAACAAATTCTCAACACAAAACATTCAGGAACTATGGGACACAATAAAAAAACCAAACCTAAGAATAATAGGAATAGAAGAAGGAGAAGAGTCACAGCTCAAAGGCCCAGAAAATATTTTCAACAAAATTATGGAAGAAAACTTTCCCAACTTAAAGAAAGATATTCATTTAAATATTCAAGAAGCATACAGAACACCAAACAGACTGGATCAAAGAAAAACATCTCCTCGCCATATAATAATCAAAACACAAAATATACAGGTTAAAGAAAGAATATTAAGAGCTGCAAAAGAAAAAGGGCAAGTAACTTATAAAGGTAAACCGATCAGACTTACACCTGACTTCTCGATGGAAACTATGAAAGCCAGAAGGTCCTGGATAGAGGTTCTGCAGAAGCTAAGAGACCATGGATGCAAACCCAAACTACTATACCCAGCCAAGCTATCGTTCATTATCAATGGAGAAAACAAGACATTCCAGGATAAGAACAAATTTAAACAATACGTAGCCACAAATCCAGCACTACAGAAAGTAATAGAAGGAAAATCGCAACCCAAGGAATCCAACACTGCCAACACTGCCTACAATAACCCAGGCATCTAATGACCCTTCACGAGCACATCTCAAAGAAGGGAGACACACAATCTCTACTACCAAAAGCAATAAGAATAACCGGAGTAAACAACCACTGGTCATTAATATCACTTAATATTAATGGGCTCAATTCACCTATAAAAAGGCACAGGCTAAAAGATTGGATACGAAAACAGGATCCAACATTCTGCTGTTTGCAAGAAACACATCTCAACCACAAAGACAGGCACCTACTCAGAGTAAAGGGTTGGGAAAAGGTGTTTCAAGCAAATGGTCCTAAGAAAAAAGCAGGTGTGACCATACTAATTTCTAACAAAACTGACTTCAAACTAAAATCAATCAGAAGAGACCGAGACGGTCACTTTATACTCATAACAGGAACAATTCATCAGGAGGACGTCTCAATCCTGAATATATACGCCCCCAATATAAAAGCACCTACTTATGTAAAAGAAATATTACTAGAACTCAAGGCAGACATCAAACCACACACACTAGTAGTAGGAGACTTCAACACACCTCTCTCTCCAAGGGACAGGTCAATCAGACAGAAACCTAATAGAGAATTAAGAGAATTATTGGAGGTAATGAAGCAAATGGACTTAACAGACATCTATAGAACATTCCACCCAAATAGGAAAGAATATACCTTCTTCTCTGCAGCTCATGGAACCTTCTCAAAAATTGACCACATACTCGGAAACAAAGGAAACCTCCACAGATACAAAAAAATATCAGTGTCCACCTGTGTCTTATCAGATCATCACGGATTAAAGTTAGAAGGCAACAACCACGCTGCCCCCAAAAAACCGACAAACTCATGGAAACTGAACAGTCAACTACTGAACCACACCTAGGTCAAGGAAGAAATTAAGAAAGAAATTAAAGTCTTCCTTGAATTTAATGAAAATAAAGGGACAACATACTCAAACCTATGGGACACAATGAAAGCAGTGCTAAGAGGAAAGTTCATAGCACTAAGTGCCCACTTAAAGAAAACGGAGAATGCATACATTGGGGACTTAAAAACACACCTGAAAGCTCTAGAAAAAAAAGAAGCAGATGCGCCCAGGAGAAGTAGAAGACTGGAAATAATAAAACTGAGGGCTGAAATCAACAAAATAGAAACACAGAAAACAGTCCAAAGAATCAATGAAACAAAAAGCTGGTTCTTGGAGAAAATCAACAAGATCGACAAACCCCTATCCAAACTAATTAAACGACAGAGAGAGAACACGCAAATAAATAAGATCAGAAATGAAAAGGGGGACATAACCACAGACACAGAGGAAATTCAGAGAATCATTAGATCTTACTACAAAAGCCTGTATGCCACAAAACTGGAAAATACAAAAGAAATGGACATTTTTTTAAATAAGTATCATATACCAAAGCTAAACCAAGACCAGGTGAATGATCTAAATAGACCGGTTTCTCGCGAAGAATTAGAAATGGTTATCAAAAATCTCCCTTCGAAAAAAAGCCCAGGACCAGATGGTTTCAATGCAGAATTCTACCAGAACTTCCAAGAAGAACTAATACCTATACTCCTTAATGTATTTCACAATATAGAATCAGAAGAGTCATTGCCAAATTCCTTTTATGAAGCTACAGTTACCCTGATACCAAAACCACAAAAAGACCCAACCAAGAAAGAGAATTACAGACCGATCTCACTCATGAACATCGACGCAAAAATTTTCAATAAAATACTGGCAAACCGAATCCAAGAACACATAAGAAAAATTATCCATTATGATCAAGTAGGCTTCATCCCAGAGATGCAGGGCTGGTTCAACATACGCAAATCTATCAATGTAATCCACCATATAAATAAACTGAAAGAAAAAAACCATATGATCATTTCACTAGATGCTGAAAAAGCATTCGACAAAATTCAACACCCCTTTATGATAAAGGTCTTGGAGAGAATAGGGATACAAGGGTCCTACCTAAATATAATAAAAGCTATTTACAGCAAGCCAACAGCTAACATTAAATTAAACGGAGAAAAACTCAAAGCCATCCCACTAAAATCAGGAACACGACAAGGATGTCCACTCTCTCCATACCTCTTCAATATAGTGCTTGAAATTCTAGCAATAGCAATAAGACAACATAAGGAGATCAAGGGGATTCGTATTGGAAAGGAAGAAGTTAAGCTTTCATTATTTGCAGATGATATGATAGTGTACATAAGCGACCCCAAAAATTCTACCAAAGAACTCCTACAGCTGATAAACAGCTTTAGTAATGTGGCAGGATACAAGATCAACTCCAAAAAATCAGTTGCGTTCCTATACACTAAGGATAAGGAAGCAGAGAGAGAAATCAGAGAAGCATCACCTTTCACGATAGCCACAAATAGCATAAAATACCTTGGGGTAACCCTGACCAAGGAAGTGAAAGATCTACTTGACAAGAACTATAAGTCTTTGAAGAAAGAAATTGAAGAAGACACCAGAAAATGGAAAGACCTCCCTTGCTCTTGGATTGGGAGGATCAACATAGTAAAAATGGCAATTCTACCAAAAGCAATCTATAGATTCAATGCAATCCCCATCAAAATCCCATCAAAATTCTTCACAGATCTGGAGAAGACAATAATTAACTTTATATGGAAAAACAAAAAACCCAGGATAGCCAAAACAATCTTATACAATAAAGGATTGTCTGGAGGCATTACAATCCCTGACTTCAAACTCTATTACAGAGCTACAGTATTGAAAACAGCTTGGTATTGGCATAAAAACAGAGAAGTCGACCAATGGAATCGAATAGAAGACCCTGACATTAACCCACAAACCTATGAACACCTGATCTTCGATAAAGGAGCTAAAAGTATACAATGGAAAAAAGAGAGCATCTTCAACAAATGGTGCTGGCAAAACTGGATGTCAATCTGTAGACGAATGAAAATAGATCCATATCTATCACCATGCACAAAACTCAAATCCAAATGGATTAAAGACCTCAATATCAGTCCAAACACACTGAACCTGATAGAGGAGAAAGTGGGAAGTACTCTACAGCAAATGGGCACAGGAGACCACTTCCTATGTATAACCCCAGCAGCACAGACACTAAGGGCATCATTGAATAAATGGGACTTCCTGAGGCTGAGAAGCTTCTGTAAAGCAAAGGACACTGTCACTAAGACAAAAAGACAACCCACTGACTGGGAGAAGATCTTCACCAACCCTGCAACTGACAAAGGTTTGATCTCCAAAATATATAAAGAACTCAAGAAACTAGACCGTAAAAGGCTAATCAACCCAATTATAAAATGGGGCACTGAGCTGAACAGAGAATTCTCAACAGAAGAAGTTCAAATGGCCAAAAGATACTTAAGGTCATGCTCAACCTCCTTAGCGATCAGGGAAATGCAAATCAAGACAACTTTAAGATACCACCTTACACCTGTCAGAATGGCTAAAATAAAAAACACCAATGATAGCCTTTGCTGGAGAGGTTGTGGAGAAAGGGGTACAATCACCCATTGCTGGTGGGAATGCAAACTTGTGCAACCACTCTGGAAAGCAGTGTTTCGGTTTCTCAGGAAATTCGGGATCAACCTACCCCTGGATCCAGCAATACCACTCTTGGGAATATACCCAAGAGAGGCCCTATCATACAACAAAAGTATATGCTCAACTATGTTCATGGCAGCATTGTTTGTAATAGCCAGAACCTGGAAACAACCTAGATGCCCTTCAACGGAAGAATGGATGAAGAAAGTATGGAATATATACATATTAGAGTATTACTCAGCAGTAAAAAACAAGGACTTCTTGAATTTTGCATACAAATGGATGGAAATAGAAAACACTATCCTGAGTGAGGTAAGCCAGACCCAAAAAGAGGAACATGGGATGTACTCACTCATATTTGGTTTCTAGCCATAAATAAAGGACATTGAGCTTATAATTCATGTTCCTAGAGAAGCTAAATAAGGCGAATCCAAAGACAAACACATAGGCATCCTCAGGAATATTAACCTTCATCAGGCGATGAAAGGAGACAGAGACAGAGACCCACATGGGAGCACCGGACAGAAATCTCAAGGTCCAAATCAGGAGCAGAAGGAGACGGAGCACGAGCAAGGAACTCAGGACCACGAGGGGTGCACCCACACACTAAGACAATGGGGATGTTCTATTGGGATCTCACCAAGGCCAGCTGGCCTAGGTCTGAAAAAGCATGCGATAATTCCGGACTAGCTGAACATAGCGGGCAATGAGGAATACTGAGAATTCAAGAACAATTGCAGTGGGTTTTTGATCCTACTGCACGTACTGGCTTTGTGGGAGCCTAGGCAGTTTGAATGCTCACCTTACGAGACCTGGATAGAGGTGGGCAGTCCTTGGGCTTCCCACAGGTCAGGGAACCCTGATTGCTCTTCGAGCAGATGAGGGAGGGGGACTTGATCGGGGGGAGGGGGAGGGAAATGGGAAGCGGTTGTGGGGACGAGGCAGAAATCCTTAATAAATAAATAAATTTTAAAAAAAAAAGAAATTCAAAAAAAAAAAAGAAATCTATTTCCAATGAAATGAAAAAGATAAATAAACAAGAGCATTGAGTAAATAAAACTATACCTCTTAATATTTACCTGGCATGCCATATTTTCCCTTTAATGCATGTCATGGTCACAATACTATGTTCTCTTTAATTCCTCACTTAATGCTTCTTGTGTTTTCTTTTGTCTTTGTTTTAGATATTAACTGACTTGCTCTGCTATTCAATTTAATTGATTTTTGATAATTATCTTCATTTGTCAACTCCTCTCCCTGGGTTTCATTTCCTTTTAGTCAAGTTTCCTATGTGAAAAGTTTGGGTCCTTAATCCAAGACATTTCTTGTTCTAGTATAATGTTAAATAATCGTTTTAATTTTGGTTTACTTGTACATTAAAAGAATTACACAAACGCAAAATATTGGACAGATGACATATATATATATATAAATAAAGATAGATAGATAGATAGATAAGATAGATTAGATAGATTTTAAATTTTTCATTCAAATATTTTCAAATGCTTCCTTGGGGTTTCTTTTTGATTCATAAATTGAAGTATGCCTATTTTTCAACAAAAGTATTTGATAATTATTCTAAATATGCATCTGCTGTTTTACTCTAGTTTGATCCATTTAGAATCTAACAATTTATTTTGCACATTCTTTTACATTTTTTGAAGTATGAGTTACAGTTAATATTATTTTATGTGGACAAAGTTATGTAGACTATATAACAAATATTAGATCCACGTGAGGTCCTGATTTTGAAATTTTTCACTTCCCCTAAGGAAAGATATCTTATTATTTATTAGCAATAAACATTTGATTTACATATTTATTTTACATAGCTATAACACTGGTGTTACAGATAAGTTTCTTGGAAAAAGAAATTCACAAGAAGAAAATATTTAACAAACGCTGTCTTACATGATTTTGTGTACTTAATTTTGAGCACTTAAATTAAATAATCTTATATCTAATTGTGAAATGAATGAATCCATTTCTCAGAAAACAAAGTAATGAAATGACAAGGAAATACAGACGCGGAAAATGAAATTCACTTACAGGGACCTCACCTTTCTCTCTCATGTCATAGTCTGTCTGAAGCATGTTTTGATATTCACTCTACCTATGCTGCTTGTTTACTTGGATGTCTGACGTGGATGTCTGAGTCAGTTAAATCAACATAATTTTCATAAACTTATCTGCATTCTCAATTACAAAACATTTATTTTTGCTCCATTCTCAGGTTTCTAACTGATCCCTTTCAACATCCACAATAGATCATTCCTACTTGGTTTCTTGTCCATAAAACATAGGCAATGTCAACATAACTTTAGAAATGAAGCATACTTACTGTTGATTGCATTCTGTGTTACAAGGCAGATGAAGATATTGCCTCAAATCCCATCTTGGTTTTGTATCAATTGTTTCTTTTTTAACTTTATTGGATCAATGGCATTCCTGACATAGCGCTCTACTTTTCTGCCTTTTATGATACTGAATATAATTTCAAAGAAGTTGTTGATTTCTCAGGAGATCTGCCAACCACTGCAAGTTCTTATAGAGTTCTGAAAAAACAAAAATGTATGAGCATTTGTCCAGTAGATTTTTACCTGCAACGGAGAGTTGTCAGCTTTATGGGATTTGAAAGACAATCCTCTGGCCAAGTCTATGAGGAGTTACCTGGAATGATCTCCAGAGTGGAATAGACTCATCTGTGGGAAGCATCTTCCATCTGCAACCCAAATATAAGGGTTTTCAAGGGCACAGCTGTTGCATTTTGCCTATTCACATCTGCCTCTTGTTTCTGAGTGCATCTACTGAGTTGCTACTGTTGCTGCTGCTTCTGTCATCCTTCACTGACTTTAGGAAACAATTTCTCCACCCTTCCAACTGTCAAATTAGATGGCGAAGGTATCCAACCTCATGAATGAAGTAGGTTCTCAGTTTTTCCAGAGTGCAGAGAGCCATTTTCAAAAGACAATCTGGCCTATGTTGTGTAAGGTAATCAAATAATGCTCCTTTAAATATGAATCTGGTATATTGGATTTGTGCCTCTATACAACCCTGGCCAATGTACCTAATGAGTAAATTATTAGCCTTTGGTGTTTAGTCTGATCTGCTAACAAATTTTGTAAATAATTAATCGGCAACTAATTTAAATTAACTTAGAACATCTACACAAGCAAAATTCAAGAAAGTATGAAATATCCATTTTTCTTTCTCAAATAATTCAGTAGTGCTAAACAAATTAGTTGCCCATGGAAAAAATGTTGCCATTTCTTAAACACTGCTTTTTAAATTCCATAAACTATTTAATTTGAGCACCAGTTTGAGTATAAAACAGATACAGCAAACCTTTAAGTTTATCACAATATTTCAACTTATAAAAACAAAGAAAAGCCTTAGGTGGTTCAGAGAATGACACACACAGTATAGTTCAATTTATATTTCTTCATCTGACCTACCATTATATCATTTTCCTATTAAATTAATAAATAAGAGTCTATAAGGTAAAATTAATTCCCATATAGAAGGATCATAATTTGTAATTTTTACAGCCTGTTTGAACATAAATGGAAACAAGTATTTAAGATCTGATTATTTTCTTACCAAGCAATACCAAGTCAAATTATCAGGATGCTGAAAAACATAATTGCAAAATTTTTGAGTCATGTCTACTGGAAATGTAATTCATTCTTACATAAACGAAATAAGATTTCACTTAGCTGTTTATGACATAGTTTTGTGTCTGCCAGCCTGTCCTTGTGTGAGAGCAGATACATGTATCTGTGATTGAGTACGGGTCTTTTCCTGAAACTGAACAATAGGATAGTACCTTGACTATAAGTTCACTAAAATAATCCTAAAATGAGAGAAAATGTGTGCCATTAACCAGCTAGAGATACCCTAGGGATGACAAATAAGGCAATAATGGCAGAAGAATTCCATTAGAAGAACAGAGCATTAGCATCTGATCTGCTGGACAACGATGGGGTTGATAGGAATAAATATTACAATTAAGTATGTAGGGGTGGCCTTACAAAAAATAACAGGAAACTACTTAAATTATTCTGATTTAAGTGCTTTGTCACAATCCACAGAGTTAGTTACACCACACCATGAAATGTGTAGGCCAATATTTGTCAATAAATGGGGCTTCAGACATGTCTCACTGTTTAAAAAACACTTTCTGCTTTTGTAGAGGACCCAAATTTGGCTCCAAGCATCGTGATAAGTGACTTACCAAATCCACCTCCCGTACCTCCAGACTCAATGCCCTCTCTGGCATCCAGAGTTATATACACTCACAGGTACACATTCCCACACACAAATACATCTATACCCATAAATACAAACAAAAAATCCAAAATGTCAACAATGAGAACCACCTATTCATAGGCCAAAATCCTGACAATTGATATTTGCTGACTCCTCGTCAATATTTTCTTGAATTGGCTAGAGGATTTTATTAAATTTTTACTAAATTCACTATACTCCATAAGCCACAAAATTTATTATTTTGACTTAAAATACAACTACTAAAAGAAAGACTACATTGACTTTGCTTTATGTGGTAAAACTATTTAAAACAACTAATTGGCTTATAGATCAAAAATAACTGTATCTACTCTAGCTGACCCTAAAATTCTATTATCCCGATAGATGTATGTAGAACATAAAGGCCCAAAGTGAGTGTGGGCATAAAGAAAATTTGTAAATGTCTGCCTGGGATTGGTAATTCATCCTTGAAAAGGAATATTCTGCTGCAACTGGCCCTGAGTGATCAGTCATAGAACAACCACATCAAGATTACTAAAGGGTAAGGGCAGCTCAGGGCTGAGTTCCACACTCTTGCTTGTGACTTGATCTGGTCTGTAAACTAGACGTGAACGTGCTATGTGTCTATGAACTCAGAATTAGCTTCTCCCTTGCCTTAACTCTGTCTTTCTTTGTATCTTCAGAGTGGAAAAGTGAGGCTGGAACAAAAAAGGCCTCAAAGCCTCACAGTGACACACCTCCTCTAATAAGGTCACATTTCCTAAGAGTACCACTCCCTTTGAGATTATGGGAGTCAATTACAATCAACTGACCACAGGAGATATCCCCAAACCACAGCTTTCAGAGCCTGCTAGGCAGTACAAGTGTTCAGCTTCTGATTTCTTGTGTAAAGTTTGTATTTCTTTTTTTTTCTTTTTTTTTTTTTTTTTGGTTTTTCGAGACAGGGTTTCTCTGTGGTTTTGGAGCCTGTCCTGGAACTAGCTCTTGTAGACCAGGCTGGTCTCGAACTCACAGAGATCCACCTGCCTCTGCCTCCCAAGTGCTGGGATTAAAGGCATGCGCCACCACCGCCTGGCTAAGTTTGTATTTCTTGACAGTACCCAACAGCTGTCTGATTGATCTCAGAGCTCAACTTAGAGGAGTACAATCTTGCCTTGTACTGTAAATCTACCCAGGTAAATATAGCTATTGAGGCTGTAGATCTTAGTGGAGAAGGTACTGCTGACACTTTCCTAAATAAGTATAATTCCTAACTGTATTCTAAATGCCCTTTCTTGTGCCCACGGGCAAGTATAGTTCTTTCCCTTCCTACAAATGCTTCTTTTTGTAGTAGGGAACCATTACAGACACCTACAAGTAGTCAAAGTGCAGAAAACATTTGAGTGTGGGATGCCAGGCCCCAGTTGGGACATCTACAACACAACCCTGAACCTAAGGAACATCCGAAATGGGGATCAATTGGAAAGAGTGTAAGAACCAGAGGACCACAAAGTTTGCTGTGAGATGGTCTTCTAACTATGACAAAAACTACAGACATGAAATCTCAGCAATATGACTGCCTAAACAAGACTTGAACATTTCTAACAACTGTTGAAATTCCAACATAAATGGGGAAAATCTGTTGGGGCCCCACCCCTAGATGAAGATGGCTAGGCAATTACCACCTGCTGAGAGTGGGGAAATGGATTCGTCAGAATTGAGCCCCTAATTAGTTATCTAGTATCAAGTGGTGAGTCTTAGGACATACACACAGGCAATGCTGAACAGACTCAGTAAGTTGTATTTATGTGTTTAAAAATATGTATATTTACCTACTCATGTATATGTAATATCAGCAGTTAGAGAAGGGAAGGCCATGAATTTTTGTGGTAGTAGAAAGGGGAGAGATGGGAGGAGAAAGGAGAATAGGGGAGATTTTAAAAATATAATTAATTTTTAAGTTGATTATTTCCTAGATTTGAGCATTAGTAACATGCTGTAAGAATCTTTGTTCAAAATCCCTTCTGAATTAGTGATTTTGCCCCTTCCTAGCTTAAGCCATGAAGCGCACAGCTCAGCCCTACCTCTTCACATGATGGCACCTCTTCTCTTCTAACTCTTTTTCTTCTGACTTTACAGAGAGCTGCATGGTCCTTACTCTAAACCATCACAATACCTCAGGCTCTTGAGTGAGTGAGCTTGGATTTTTCATGCCTAAATGTAGTGTATTATCTTGTACTAAATTAATTTAAAGGAAATAGTACACATTCGAAATTCTAAAATGGGAAGGTAATGGTAAACTAATGGTTTCTATAAAGATGTGTGGATTTCATGTGGAAGGAGTAACTTACTTCTGAATAATCCAAATTTTTACAATCTGCTCATTTATCTTTCTACTGGCATGAGATGATTCATCGTAAATATTGTTTAAGGATATTCACAAGCTTCTCCCACAGAAAACAGAATATTCAAATAAAGATTTAAAAAGAGGTTATTAAAAAGAGTATTATTTGTTAAAGCTAATAAAAGAAAAACCATTAACAAAAACTAAATTTTTTCTGAAAGTTGTAAATATCCTGAAATGACTAAAAATTAATTGTAAGAAAAATAGCAAGAAACAAGATGTATTTATGATGTAATGTTAAATAGGAAATCATACTGCAAACATATTAATGTAAATAGATATGTATACATAACCAAAATTTTTACATTAAAAGGAAAATAATTATCAGAATCTCAAGATCATAGAATCCAAAGTCACGCATTCTTTTTATTGATTTTTTACAGTTGTGTTTTTCTTGTATTTCCATTTTTTTCAACAATGGAAGACATAGTTTTCATAATTACAGGAAAACTACAATATAATAGAGATCTTTATAGGCTTCACAAATTTCAGTTTTCAATGTGGGAAACAATTCAACCAATAATTTAGTAGAACCCATGATGTAATATTAATATGGTATCCACTTTAAAATTCGCAGAGTAAAATAAAAATCGCACATCTCAAAAGGTTTTGAGAAATAGCTTTAGCTACAGTGCTTTGTCAAATAGCTTAGATAAAGTTCCTAAAGCTATTTCCTGGCAGTGTTGAAAAAATCTCAAAGTTAAAAAGGGCAAAGGGGCATGTATTTCATAGTGTTCCGATTTTGTATCATAGAGATTAAAGCACTTGCCCAGAGCAATGCTGGAAGTTGCTCGTTGATAAGGAAAACTTTGGCCTCCTGGCTCACACTCTAATCTTCTCCCTGCATAAGGAACCATGTTTTAAGCCTGTGCAATGCCTAGCTTCCTATTCAGCATTTAGCCACAGACAAGGTTAAACTGTAAGCCTGGAACTTACCTTTAAATCGCAACATGGAAAATATCCATCATTTTCAGGGACTTTAAAATTAAGCTTTACAGTTCCAGAGCCATATTGTAAGACACAAGTATTCTCTAAGACTACACCCACCAGGCTTCAAGTGGCCTAATTCAGTACAGAAATGCCAAGATTTATAAAATGCCACTTAAGATGACGCAAGCCCTTGAAAGAGCAGTATCTGTGTCTGCTGGCATTATGCATTGCACAGAAGGTGAGATTTAACACTTGTTTGTTTAACTGTGGGTCTCTTCTGCATCTGCTTCCATCAGTTGCTGGATGAAGCCTCTCTTATGACCATTGAACTAGGCGTCACTCTATGGGTACAGCAGAATGTGATTAGGAATCATTCCATTGACTCTTTTTTTTTTCCAGTCATATTTGTCTCTATCCTAGATTTCTGGGCTACCAAGCGTCTGGTTCCTGGTCCTCCAGAAGTGTCAGGTGTGGGCGCTGCCTTATGGTATTGGCCTCAGGTTGGACTAGTCATAGGTTGGCCACTCCCACAAGTTCTGCACCACCCTTCTCCTGACAATCTTGCAGGGAGGACAAATTATAGCTGCCTTGCACTAGTGCAATGTAAACTCCCTGGAGTCAACAAGGAAGGCCCTGGATAAGATTCCTAATATAGGGGGATACCGAGCCTGAACACACCATCTTCTGGAACCAGGCAAGGCCTTTAATGATGATAGTGTCTGTCTTTAATCCCAGCCCTACAGAGGATTATAAAATGGAAGGAAACAGTTCTCAACACACAATCTCGTTTTGAGATTCCTGGAGGCAGGATCACTATTTCAGACTGAGGTTGAGGTAAGAGCCAGTGACTTACTGTTTTGTTTTTTCAGATCTTCAAGTTGAACCCCAATTTCTCTCTCTCTCTCTCTCTGAGCTTTTATTAATCATGCTTCAGGTTACCCTCACTCAGTTATTTTTTTTTAATTCCATTCATTTGCCTGAAGATTTCATGATGTCATTTTTTAACAGCTGAGTGAGTAATCCATTGTGTAAATGTCTCACAGAACCCCACTGAAGAGGGTGAGGAAGCATTGTAAGAACCAGAGGGTCTGAGGAAAACTCGAGAACATGGTCCACAGAATCCACTAAACAGGGCTCATAGGGGCTCACAGAGACTGTAGCAAAAATCATGGACTCTGTGTGGGCCTGAACTAAGTCTTCTGAGTATACTGCTATGATTGGCTAGATTATTGCTCTTCAGAGACTCCAGACAGAGGGGGTGGGAGTTATGTTGGACTCCTTTGCCTGCTCTTGCAACTCTTTTCCTCATATTTGGTTGTCTCACCCAGTCTTGATGTGAGGGTATGTGACTAGACTTATTGTAATTTGTTATGCCATGTTTAGTTGATACCCCTGGGAGGCCTGATGTTTTCTGGGGGGAAAAGGGTGTGAGAAGAGTGAAGAAAGGGGAACCTGTGGTCGGGGTATAATATATCAAAAAATAAATAAATGATGTGGGAGTGACTTCTTTCTAATCTGTTGCTTTCATCGGTTAATTAATAAAGAAACTGCTTGGCCCTGATAGGACAGAAAATTAGGTAGGCAGAGTAGACAGAACAGAATCCTGGGAGAAAGAAGCCTAGTCAGTCGGTTGCCATGGTTCTCCCAATCCAGAAAGACACAGGTTAAGATCTTCCCTGGTAAGCCACCTCGTGGGCTACACAGATTATTAGAAATGGGTTAGATCAATATGTAAGAGCTAGCCAATAAGAGGCTGGAACTAATGAGCCAGGCAGTGGTTAAAAGAATACAGTTTCTGTGTAATTATTTCGGGTAAAGCTAGCCACGCGGGCGGCCAGGTGCCAGGAACGCAGCCCTGCCACTCCTTCAACATATAAAAATATATAAAAAATAAAATTTGGTGTTTGAAGAGTAAAGAGTGTATGCACAAAATCATCATTAATAATGATCCTTTTTAAAGACTGAGTCAAACTGATGAACAATTTCTCTTTCCTCAATTTTGACTTCCTAATTATTTGTTTTATAATTGTGGTGTGTGTGTGTGTGTGTGTGTGTGTGTGTGTGTGTGTGTATTGGTTGCTTCTGTTTTTTTACACCCATATATTTGCAGCAGTAAAGACCGATAGCTTCATCTCATAGTTCAGCACAGAATTATTGTTTTCAGGTATAATGGCACAATTTTAATACATGCCAATAACCACAAAATAATTTTAATACATTTTTCCAAGACTAGCAGTAGCTTTCCATATGACATACCTATACACACATACATAAGCATTGTATCCAAGTGCAATATTAAAAGCAGAATAATGAAAGCATGTGCCTACAAAGAGATATATAAACAGTGTAGGTTATTTTTCTTAAATCATTTTGCTATATAATAAATTGGTCTTACATGTAGGTATCATGAAAACACTTGCACTGTGATATATGGTGGCTCCCTATTAAAGATATTAGTATGTAAAGCAGGATATTTTGAGTGGTTTTTGTTTTTATTGTTTCCAAGAATGGAAAAGACAAAGAGTATTCAACATTCAAGACCCTAGAAACTTATTCTTCTAGAGAAAAAAAAATCATCAAAAATTCCTTGGGTAATTCTCTTTCCTCTCATTGCTTATTGTGGTGCTGTTGAATGAACAAAGACAATGTAAATATTGGTGATGCGATTCAGCTCAGATTTTCTGACAGGATGCAGACACAAACATTTCCCCTTTAAAAGACATGTAACAGGTTAGTGACTGAGGAGATAATTTGTTTTTTTGATTTGGTAATATGCTTTCCCTGTGTCTGAAAAACAAATGGTTTCATTGTATTTACTGAATGTCTTTTCTTATAGTTTCTTCTCGGACAAATAACATCAATGATACCCCTGATCGCCCAAAATGGAACCAGTCTTGACTTCCCATCTCCAAAGCCTTTTCCTGACTGTTTGCTTCTCTCCAATCTTTTTTTAATGTACTTTGTTGATTTGCCCACACGTGTGTCCAATCTTTAAAGACAACTGTACCTTACTGAATGTCACCATCAGTCTTTACTGATGCTTATTTTTGTCAAAACGTATTTGACAACACATTCCCAGAATCTACTATCAACATTACAGCTATAGTTTTTAATGCTATGTTATCTTCAAAAGACAAACTGGCACCCCACACCACGCTCAGTCTCTGTCTTCATTTTGCGAGATTCTACTCTTCATTGCTCATACACAGAGGCTGACAAGAATTATGGTCACACTCATTCACGCCTAGTTACCACCTTTCTCTGACTCCATTAGAATCAGCCGATGGCAGCTTTCAAACACAACTGAATGCACTTGTGCCAAGGTGAAGACCATTTTGTTGATCTAAAAGAAAGTTTTTGCTTTGTCTTACAGAGAGAGCGGGTTTGAGTAAGCAGAATAAATGGCATCAATGGGCATATGGAAGTGTTACTTTTAGGGATGCCAGGAAATCTATGGCAGCTTTCAGAAAAGTTGCTTTCTGAGCAGTCCTTCAGATGTGCTAACATAGATACAAAGATTTTTTTTAGTTTAAATGTATTATGCAAAATAAGTATCATAATTAATGTAATAGAATTAATCAACATTTCATACATTAAACCATTAAATTAATTTGCAAAATAATTTTATTAAGACTATATAACATCCTGATTTACATGATTGGAGAGAAACAATAGAAAGAAATTAAGACAGAATTTAACTATTTGCAAGCAAAGTAAAAAAATACATATTCAATACAAATTTTTTAGAATATGCAAAGGAGAAAATAAGTTCTCTATAAATATATGTGTATATGTATACAATAAATGCACTATATATAGATAAAGAGAGAAATATGCATATAGAAATTTAATGTACTTAAATATATCATTAAGATATATTTTCTGTGCCTTTGAGCTGGAATTCTTCTCCTTCTTCTATCCCTATTATGCATAGGTTTCATCTTTTCATAGTGTCCAAGATTTCCTGGATGTTTTGTGTTAAGAATTTGTTGGATTTAACATTTTCTTTTACTGATGAATCTATTTCCTCTATAATATCTTCAACATGGGATTCTTTCTTTCATCTCTTGTATTCTATTGGTTATGCTTGCATCTGTCATTCCTGTTCCATAATGAAAAAATCCATAAATCAAATACAACTGTGGCTTTATGAAATTTTGGGTTTTCACACTGTATACAATACATGTGCATTCTTTCAGTAAATAAGGAAATCTTTGATGTGATCATCAAAACTATTTAGATTACTATTGTACTTCTCAGAAGACAGTCTGGAAACTCATGGTCAGAACTCTTTATTTTCTCCATCTCTAACTCCCAATATTCACTTGTTAATGTTTTGTTCCATTTCTCTGTCTTTCTGAGTATATTTTCATTTATCTCAATTTATATTTTCTTTTGCTTTGAAACAGTTTCATGTAATCCTTGCTGGCCTGGAACTTACTATATAGTCTGAAATGACTTTGAATTTCTTTTTTTTATTAGAAAAAATTTACTTTTCATTTTACATACCAACCCCAGTTACCTCTCTCTCCCCTTCTCTCAACCCGCATCCACTCTTCAGAGTGGGTAAGGCCTTCCTTAAAAAGTCAACAAAGTCTGACATACTAATTTGAGGCAGGACTAAGTCCTTCACTCCAAATCAAAGCTGAGCAAACTTATTCTTCAGAATCTACCTCAAAAATCCTGACATACTTTCTTTCGCACGACCCAGCACCCCCAGCACCCCTCCCCAACCCTGCCCTGCTGTATGCTAGGACCAGTGCTCAACTACAGTCTTAAGCTCCTAAACTAAGGCGACCCACCCAGAGCGGTGAGTGCCTGCCTACCAGGCAGGCCTCAGGGTCCCCTGTAAGGGAGCCTGGCACCTTCAGCTCCAGCACCAGGCTTCCTGCGCGCTCCTGGATACCACCCCCCCCACTTGCTCCATTCATCCTGTTGGCCCTGGATCATTGGGCTACCGGCGGCCCTGTTTAGTTGCTGAGGAATCCCATTGGGACGGGAACGGTTCCTGCTTCTACACTGAAGAGATATACCCAGAGAGTCAATCACAGCAAAGACTGGACCACAAGACCAGGCTTCTCCTGGCTCCATTTGAAGGAAGAGATGGGAAGGCGCCAATACAAGAATTCCTCCAACAACCTGAAAGGCAACATGACACCACCAGAAACCAGGGATCCCGAAATAAGAAGAATTGTACACCCTACTCCTGAAGAAATAGAAGAAATCGACTCAAAAGTGAACTATATGAAAATAATAGAGGACCTTAAACAGGAGGTGGAAAACTGCCATAAACAATTAGAGATTACAAACAAAAAGGTAGAGGAAATGAATAAATTGCTCAAAGACACGCAAGAAAACCAAGAGAAACAAGAAAAAGCAATCAAACAGGTTAGGGAAGCGGTTCAAGACATGAAGAATGAAATGGAAGCAATGAAGAAAGCACAAACCGAGGGAAGAATGGAGATGGAAAATCTGGGTAAACGAACAGGAATGACAGAGACAAGTACTAACAACAGATTACAAGAGATAGAAGAGAGAATATCAGACACTGAAGATACCATAGAAAAAATAAACACACTGATCAAAGAAAACAGCAAAACCAACAAATTCTCATCACAAAACATTCAGGAAATTTGGGACACAATAAAAAGACCAAACCTAAGAATAATTGGAGTAGAAGAAGGAGAAGAAGTGCAGCTCAACGGTACAGAAAATATACTTAATAAAATTATAGAAGAAAACTTTCCCAACCTGAAGAAAGAGCTACCTATGAAGGTTCAAGAAGCATACAGAACACCAAATAGGCTGGATCAAAGAAAAACATCCCCTCGCCATATAATACTCAAAACACAAAATATACAGCATAAAGAAAGAATATTAAGAGCCGCAAAGGAAAAAGGCCAAGTTACTTATAAAGGTAAACCTATCAGACTTACACCTGACTTCTCTATGGAAACCATGAAAGCCAGAAGGTCCTGGATAGATGTACTGCAAAAACTAAGAGATGATGGATGCAAGCCCAGACTACTATATCCAGCCAAGCTTTCGTTCACTATAAATGGAGAAAACAAAATTTTACAGGATAAAAACAAATCTAAACAATACATAGCCACAAATCCAGCCTTACAGAAAATTATAGAAGGAAAATCACTAACCAAGGAGTCCAACAATGCCCACTCAGTCATCTAGAGATATTTCACCAGCGCAACTCAAAGAAGGGAAACACACAAACCCTACTACTAAAAAAGTGACCGGAGTTAACAACCACTGGTCATTAATATCACTTAATGTCAATGGGCTCAACTCACCTATAAAAAGGCACAGGCTAAGGGATTGGATACGAAAACAGGATCCAACATTCTGCTGTCTACAAGAAACACACCTCAACCACAAAGACAGGCACCTACTCAGAGTAAAGGGCTGGGAAAAGGCTTATCAAGCAAATGGACCTAAGAAACAAGCAGGTGTGGCCATACTAATTTCTAACAAAGTTGACTTCAAACTTAAATCAATCAGAAGAGATGGAGAGGGACATTTTATACTCATAACAGGAACAATTCATCAGGATGAAGTCTCAATCCTGAATATCTATGCCCCGAATATAAAAGCACCCACATATGTAAAAGAAACATTACTAAAACTCAAGGCAGCCATCAAACCACACACACTAATAGTAGGAGACTTCAACACTCCTCTCTCACCAATGGACAGGTCAATCAAACAGAAACCTAACAGAGAAATTAGAGAATTAATGGAGGTAATGAAGCAAATGGACTTAACAGACATCTATAGATTATTCCACCCGAAGAGGAAAGAATATACCTTCTTCTCTGCAGCTCATGGAACCTTCTCGAAAATTGACCACATACTCGGTAACAAAGCTAACTTACACAGTTACAAAAAAATATTAGTAATCACCTGCGTCTTATCAGATCACCATGGATTAAAGTTAGAATTCAATAACAATGCTACCCCCAGAAAGCCTACAAACTCATGGAAACTGAACAGTCAACTTCTGAACCATACCTGGATTAAGGAAGAAATAAAGAAAGAAATTAAAGTCTTCCTTGAATTCAATGAAAATAAAGAAACAACATACTTAAACTTATGGGACACTATGAAAGCAGTGCTAAGAGGAAAGTTCATCGCACTAAGTGCCCACTTAAAGAAAACAGAGAAAGCACATATTGAAGACTTAACAGCCCACCTGAAAGCTCTAGAAAAAAAAAGAAGCAGACTCACCTAGGAGGAGTAGAAGATTGGAAATAATCAAACTGAGGGCTGAAATCAACAAAATAGAAACACAGAAAACAATCCAAAGAATCAATGAAAAAAAAAAGCTGGTTCCTGGAGAAAATCAACAAGATTGATAAACCCCTATCCAAACTAATCAAACGGCAGAGAGAGAATACGCAAATTAATAAGATCAGAAATGAAAAGGGGGACATAACCACAGACACAGAGGAAATTCAGAGAATCATCAGATCTTATTACAAAAGCCTGTATAACACAAAACTGGAAAATGTAAAAGAAATGGACACTTTTTTAGATAAATACCATATACCAAAGTTACACCAGGACCAGGTGAGCAATCTAAACAGACCTGTTGGTCGCGAAGAATTAGAAGCTGTTATCAAAAACCTCCCTACCAAAAAAAGCCCAGGACCAGATGGTTTCAATGCGGAATTCTACCAGAACTTCCAGAAGAGCTAATACCCATACTCCTTAATGTATTCCACAATATAGAAACAGAAGGGTCATTACCTAATTCCTTTTATGAAGCTACAGTTACTCTGATACCAAAACCACACAAAGACTCAACCAGGAAAGAGAATTACAGGCCAATCTCACTCATGAACATCGACGCAAAAATCCTCAACAAAATACTGGCAAACCGAATCCAAGAACACATTAGGAAAATTATCCATTATGATCAAGTAGGCTTCATTCCTGAGATGCAGGGCTGGTTCAACATACGAAAATCTATCAATGTAATCCAGCATATAAATAAACTGAAAGAAAATAACCATATGATCATCTCATTAGATGCTGAAAAAGCATTCAACAAAATTCAACATCCATTTATGTTAAAAGTCTTGGAGAGATTAGGGATACAAGGGTCATACCTAAATATAATAAAAGCTATATACAGAAAGCCGACAGCTAACATCAAATTAAATGGAGAGAAACTTAAAGCCATCCCACTAAACTCAGGAACACGACAAGGATGTCCACTCTCTCCATACCTCTTCAATATAGTACTTGAAGTTCTAGCAATAGCAATAAGACAACATAATGGGATCAAGGGGATTTGAATTGGAAAGGAAGAAGTTAAACTTTCATTATTCGCAGATGATATGATAGTGTACTTAAGCGACCCCCAAAACTCCACCAAAGAACTTTTACAGCTGATAAACAGCTTTAGTAATGTGGCAGGATACAAGATCAACTCCAAAAAATCAGTCGCCCTCTTATACACAAAGGATAGGGAAGCAGAGAGGGAAATCAGAGAAGCTTCACCATTTACGATAGCCACAAACAGCATTAAATATCTTGGGGTAAATCTAACAAAGGAAGTGAAAGATCTATTTGACAAGAACTTTAAGGCATTGAAGAAAGAAATTGAAGAGGATACCAAAAAATGGATGGATCTACCTTGCTCTTGGATAGGGAGGATCAACATAGTAAAAATGGCAATTCTACCTAAGGCAATTTATAGATTCAATGCAATCCCCATCAAGATCCCATCAAAATTCTTCACAGATCTGGAGAGGACAATAATCAACTTTATATGGAAAAACAAAAAACCCAGGATAGCCAAAACAATCCTATACAATAAAGGATCTTCTGGAGGCATTACCATCCCTGACTTCAAACTCTATTACAGAGCTACAGTAATGAAAACAGTGTGGTACTGGCATAAAAATAGAGAAGTCGACCAATGGAATCGTTAGAAGACCCGGATTTTAACCCACAAACCTATGAACACCTCATTTTTGATAAAGGAGCTAAAAGTATACAATGGAAGAAAGAAAGCATCTTCAACAAATGGTGCTGGCACAACTGGATGTCAACCTGTAGAAGAATGAAAATAGACCCACATCTTTCACCGTGCACAAAACTCAAGTCCAAATGGATTAAAGACCTCAATATCAGCCCGAACACACTGAACCTGATAGAAGAGAAAGTGGGAAATACCCTACAACAGATGGGCACAGGAGATCGCTTCCTATGTATAACCCCAGAAGCACAGACATTAAGAGCAACATTGAATAAATGGGACCTACTAAAACTGAGAAGCTTCTGCAAAGCAAAGGACACTGTCACTAAGACACAAAGGCAACCTACTGACTGGGAGAAGATCTTCACCAACCCCGCAACAGACAAAGGTCTGATCTCCAAAATATATAGAGAACTCAAGAAACTAGACTTTAAAATGCTAATTAACCCAATTAAAAAATGGGGCACTGATCTGAACAGAGAATTCTCAACAAAAGAAGTTCAAATGGCCAAAAGACACTTAAGGTCATGCTCAACTTCCTTAGCAATCAGGGAAATGCAAATCAAAACAACTTTGAGATATCATCTTACACCTGTGAGAATGGCTAAAGTCAAAAACACCAACGATAACCTTTGCTGGAGAGGCTGTGGAGGAAGGGGTACCCTCATCCATTGCTGGTGGGAATGCAATCTTGTGCAACCACTATGGAAGTCAGTGTTTCGGTTTCTCAGGAAATTCAGGATCAACCTACCCCTGGACCCAGCAATACCACTCTTGGGAATATACCCAAGAGATGCCCTATCTTATGACAAAAGCATTTGTTCAACTATGTTCATAGCAGTATTATTTGTAATAGCCAGAACCTGGAAACAACCTAGATGCCCTTCAATGGAAGAATGGATGAAGAAAGTATGGAATATATACACATTAGAGTACTACTCAGCGGTAAAAAACAATGACTTCTCGAATTTTCCATGCAAATGGATGGAAATAGAAAACACTATCCTGAGTGAGGTATCCCAGACCCAAAAAGATGAACATGGGATGTACTCACTCTTAATTGGTTTCTAGCCATAAATAAGGGTCACGGAGTCTACAATAGGTGAATCTAAAGAAGCTAAGTAAGAAGGGGAACCCAAGGAAAAACGTATAGCTATCCTCTTGGCTAAGGGAAGTAGACAAAATTGCCGGGGAGAAAATTGGGATCTTGGGGTGGGGAGGGTTGGGAGTAAGGGGAGATGGGGAGAGAAAAGTTAGAAGGGAAGGAGGTCGGGCCTTGGGAAAGCAGGAGGATTGGGATAAAGGAAGGTTGGACAGGGGAGCACGGAACCACAATTCTTAGTTAAGGGAACCACTTTAGGGTTGGCAAGAGACCTGACCCTAGAGGGGTTCCCAGGTGCCCAAGCTGAGGTCCCCAGTTAGTTCCTTGGGCAATTGAGAATAGGGAACCTGAAATGACCCTATCCTTGAGCAATACTGACGAATATCTTGCATATCATCATAGAACCTTCATCTGGTGATGGATGGAGATAGAGACAGAGACCCACACTTGAGCACTGGACTGAGCTCCCAAAGTCCCAATGAGGAGCAGAAGGAGGGAGAACATGAGCAAAGAAGTCGGGACCACGAGGGATGCACCCTCCCACTGAGACAGTGGAGCTGATCTATTGAGAGCTCACCAAGACCAGCTGGACTGTGACTGAAAAAGCATGGGATAAAACTGGACTCTCTGAACATGGCGAACAATGAGGCCTGATGAGACGCAAAGGACAATGGCACGGGGGTTTGATCCTACGTAATGTGATGGCTTTGTGGGAGCCCAGCCAGTTTGGATGTTCACCTTCCTAGATATGGACGGAAGTGGGAGGTCCTAGGTCTTACCACAGGGCAGAAAACCCTGACTGCTCTTTGGACTGGAGAGGGAGGGGGAAAGGAGTGGGGGGAGGGGGAAAAGGGTGGGAGGAGGGGGCGTATGGTGGGAGGAGGGGGAGGGAAATGGGAGGCTGGGAGGAGGTGGAATCTTGTTTTTTTATTTTCTCCTTTTCTCAATAAAAAAAAAAATCCTGACATAAAGGGCCTTTGCCAACAAGTCTAATGTCTGTGGTACTCTGAACCTGGGCTTTTGTGGATATTTAGCAAATACTCTAGCGAGTGTACTTTATCCACAGTGTGGATTATTATTATTGTTATTTTTGTTGTTGTTGTTATTATTATTATTATTTTAGTAAAAATAGAGTCTTCTCTCATATATTACAATATAATATAATACATCCAAACCACAGTTTCCTCTCCCTCCACTCCTCCTAGCTTCCCCATCTCCCCTCTCCACTAACACACTCCTGTTCCAATTTCCTTTTCAGGTAAGAGCAGGTCTCCAAGAGACAACACCCAGACAGGACAAAACAAGTTACAGTAACACAAGGCAAAGCAGGAGCTCAAAGATAGGCAACCTGGCTCCAGTCTCTGCAATTTTAACCAGACATCGTGCTACCATATCACACCAACAACACTGATAGCATCAGCTCTAAGTTTCCTGAGCGGCTTTCAGTAATAAAAGAAAGTTACATCCTCCTTTATTACAGCACAAGAAAACAAATTGCTTATATGTTGATATCATCAGAAGAGTTCTGAGTCTTTACTCTCAGCGGATCTACTGTGGAACACTTGATAAGTTTGCAGAATCCAATAACGCAGAGGGCAGAGGGGACATGAGATCCAGAATTGACGTAGGTGGTCAGTGGAAAGTACAATAATAAGACATTTTATCACCTTGAATAATAAGGACTATATAGCAGCAAGATGTGAGGTGTGTGTGTGTGTGTGTGTGTGTGTGTGTGTGTGTGTGTGTGTGTGTGAAAGAGAGAGAGAGAGAGAGAGAGAGAGAGAGAGAGAGAGAGAGAATATCTTGAAGGGCTGAATATCTGTCCTTCAATGCATTTCCTTCAGCATCCAGCTTCACATTCAGATCTGCAAAGATGTTCAAGGCAAAGAGTGCCCTTTCAATTGATCAGTTTATTGCTGGGAAGTACGTTTTTTGTTCACAGTACAACTTTTCGGAATTAAGAGTGGGGAGGGGAGAAGTGCAGTGTTCAGAGAAATACCCATAAAGTCACCCAGCTGCACCACAAGATGCTTTTGGTTCTGCACCACACTATTAGGCACATGGGAGCAATCAACAATCACACTGATATAAATGACATTGAGTGGTGGAAATAAATGTTTCCTTGTATTCTTTTTGTTGTTGTTGTTGTTTTTGGGGGTATTTTTGTTGTTGTTTCCTTGTATTCTTGAAACAACATATGCCAAGCAGAAGATCTGTGTAGTGCATTCTGGGGCAGTGTTTGTGCAAATACACTGACTCCTGCTTGGACTAATAATTTGAACAAAGTTGGTGCGCTAAACAAAGCTCTGACCTAAGTTTTCCTTACAGCTATTTCAGGTAGGTCGAGTTAGTCATTCTGTTCAAATGCCTGATGGTTGACCTTTAGTCACAGGGGGCTGGAAGTAAAACTGTTTCTCAAACTCTGTGCAGCTTCTATCACTGCAGTACCAGACTCAAAAATCTAATAATTTTTATTAGAATGACAAACAAGCAAATGGGTTAGGAAAATATGAGCAAATGTATTAGACCAAGTTCCAGAGATATTTTAATGATCCTGTAATTGCTTTATTATTAAGCCCCCTTGATCCAAGATCTAAAAATTTTCTATTTTATGATGATGAAAAATATTTGAGACATGGGGAGTAGATGACTCAAAATATCTCAATATTAAAAAAAAATATCTGTCTTATTTCTGCAGTCATAGCATCAGGCCACCATGTGAATGGCAGTTCAATTTACTTATTAGTCATACGTGAACAGTGTTTAATTTGAGATATAAATAGATTTTAATGTAGGAGACATAAAGCACAATTTTCCTCAAAGATTGACAGGACCCAGGTGCCTTGGCCACATTCAAGCTGATAGGTTTGTCACAATTATTTGCTGCATTTCCAAATCTGAATGATGATGTCACCATTTAAAACAAATGGCAGAAGTCATCATGACCAACTGAAGACTGACTAGTTCTGCACAAGAATTAGCTTGCCTGAAGAGAGGGCTAAGCAATTAAGAGCTCTTGCTTCTCTCCCTGAAGACCCACATTTAGTTCCCAGCATCCCTGTGAGAATCCATTCATTTTTTTCTGATGGTTCAGGTAGGAGAGACAAATGCCTTGTCTCCTTACTGCTCTATCTAAACCAAACACAGAGAAGGTAAATTAACTCTTCTCATTTCCCAAGTCACCACACTTCTCATTAGAAACTGTTGGAAACCTGGAACAAAAATATGGGCTATCCAGTCACTCACAGACCCCCTGGAACAGAGTAACACCAGTCTGTCCCTCCTTAACCTACAACTTTAAAAGATAGTTCCTTTATTTACTCTTCCTACCCTGTAAGCATGCCTACCACCAGAAACTGATCAGCATTTAAGACAGTCCAATATCAACTTGAAATATTGTGCAAAGGGGAAACAGGTCGCCTGTGGCCTGCTGCCTCCCCACTGACAGCACAGCCCTTCCTAAGCTCATCTACAACAACGATTTTCAAAGTTTAAATGGTGTGTGCACCTGGATCACTTTCTCGTATCCGTCATGACTAAGTACCACAACTAAATAACTTTAAACGACAGGAATGTTGTTTCTCAGAATTTAGAGGTCAAAAGCCCAGAATCAAGGCATGAGCGTGGTTAGTTCTATTTACAGGCTCCAGGAAAATTCCTTTCTCTTGGTTTGGAGGTTTTGAGATCTTTGGGGCCCCTTGTATTGCAGATCCATTGTTCTACTGTTGTCTTATGATCCACTCCCTATGTGCCTCTGTCTCCACATGACCTTCCTACTGGACTTATGACCCAAATTTAATCTGATATGGCTCATATGAACTCAACTGTAGCCACTAAGATTGTTTTTCCAATGGAGGTCATATTCAAATGTTCATTGGAATTGAGGTTAGGACTTCAATACATATTTGGAGGGGAAAAATCAACAAAGAACACATTGCTCCATCAGTTATTCTATTGAAACTGTAACCAGATCTCCATTCCACCTTTGAGTAAAATCATCTACTTTTCATTTATTTCCTAAATGCAGTCACATCCAATTCAAGTGAACTTAAGTGAATTCCTCAGGTTTGGTCAGCCTGTTTCATTGTATATAGAAAACCGCAATGGTTAAATGGGATAGAATGTATAAATGCTTATGCACGGTGAGCAAACTATAAGAACTGCTTACCGAGGAATTTTATCTGGCTTCAAACTCATTTTCAAGAAATGAGCACATGGCAAACAGAAGAATTGAATGACATCCTCATTGCCCCAGAGCCATTGGTAAAACATTCGCATGAAACTCCTAAATCTAAATTAGTTCAAATACCTTGCTTTTTGCCTTTTGATTTTTCTTTCTTTAGCTCCTTTCAAAGGCCCGAAGAGAGCCCAGAATCACAGCTTTGCCTCGTTTTACATCCTTAGAAAGCAAAAGGCAAACAGACCTACTGTGTCTTGATTTGAATACTCAGTCATCCTTTCTACTGTGATATACAGGCATTTGCGTTCCTCTTTCCACCGCATTCTTCTCTACTCATAGTGCAGTGTCCTTATTTCTTAAGGTCTCTTCCAATATTCTTTCTTCCCATTTTCTTCAGTTATGCAGAAGCCTGAGACATCTCTGGCCACAGACTCTGTCTGCTTGGCTAAGTGACCAACAATCAAAACACTGACAAGGACTCATTTAGCCAACACTTTTTCACCTGGAAGTGTTTTAATTGGGTAACTGCAAGTAGGGCATGCATAGGTCTGGCCTCTCTGCTTGTGCAAGCAAGATTGCTGCCAAGTAATAAATTGATCTTCATTCTATTGATAAAAATTAGAGAATCAGTCCTTGCTACCCCAACGCAACTATAATCCTTGTTAAAATAATGAGTGCAGTATGTTATTAGCAGAAATAAAAGATCATTTCATTAGCCATTTATTTACCAATCAATTTAGAATGTGTTGGATTATGTTAGCCTTTAGTATTTAACTATATTCTGAACATTTGTATCAATTTTTCAGTTATGTTTCCTTAAGAAATTATTTGTAAACTATTGGGAATTATTATATATTTTAAATATTTTATTATGTGAGTACATTTTGTACATTTAAAATGAAAAGGAAATTTTATTTTAAATAAATTAAAATACTCATTATCAAGCATTCTTCTGTGTTAAAAATAAAAGACAAATTTGACAGGCGTAAATCATGTGAACAGCATGCACCAGGGTTCACAGGATGAATGACAATGACCCACCCACTTCTGTGGTCTTCCTCCCAATAATTAAAAGCTAAGTCTTAGCCTAAGAAAACAGATAACATTCAATATTGGGAATCCTACAAAGTATTTGATTGATATTTCTCAAAATTGTCAGTGTCACCAAAATGAGGACTATCTGAGAAATCAGCATAGCCAAGAGAACCCCAAATATATGACAGCTAAGTATAACATGGTATCCCATAGAGGATCATGAATCAGAAAGAGACAGGTTAAAAGAGAAGAAAACTACATCTATTCCTGCAGGTATTCTCTGTCCTTCTTGCATGCAAGCTGTCAATGAATGCATGTGCTGTTATACTTGGGTACAGTAATTTAGTTAGTGACAAAAACCAGGGATTATTCATACAATCTATACTGAATTGACCAGTAGCATTGCTAATCTAGTAATTGATTCCTACCATAGATGGACTCTCAATTATGATTCCTTACTAGTTTAACCTATGTAGGCTCAATCTGACTTTTCTCCTGAGAAGTTAACAAAAACAAAACAAGTAAAGTTATGTGATACCTCAATTGGGAAAGGAAGTTAAATAGGGTATTGTAAAAACTGTAATACTGGACAAGGAATTAAATTCAGAGGTGCCATGCCTTGCATGTATGGGGTTCTGAGCTGAGTTGCCATCAACACACATAGACACACAATTGTATAGAGAGAGAGAGAGAGAGAGAGAGAGAGAGAGAGAGAGAGAGAGAGTCAGGTACTGAATTGGCACATTAGCTTTCAATCACCATTAATCTCCTTCTTCCCTTCCTCTTTCCTTGTTTTCTATTTTTCCTTCACTACTTCCTATCCTGCCTCCTTTCATTCTTTACAAAATTTAAAACTTTGTTTATCTGTTTTATGTTTACAGAGTTAATATTAAGTGGACATATTGTAGAACTAGATGATGGTTCATTTCATGTATACAGTGTGAAGTTCAAAAAAGGGTAGCCCATCTACCTCTTCAAAATTTATGATTCCTTTGGGGAAAAAACATCAAAGTCCTTTCTTGTAGCTTTTGTGAAAGACACAGTACATGATAACAATCTGTAGTCATCCCGCTATACAACAGAGCATCTAAATGTACATCTCTTATCTAACCATAACTTAGAAGAAAACTGTGGGTCAGCCTTTTTCTTTTATTTGCAATAAGAATTTTCTCTGGAGTGTAACTAAGGAAAGAAGTTGCCTAAGCTTGCTGGGTTTTCAAAATATGAATATATCAACAAAGGAAGTCTCTGAAACAGTATCATCCACTGCCAAAGCCACCAGCATATTCAAAAATAGATAATGGGTACCACTGTCTCAAACTTCACCCACTTTCTACACCATCGCTGAAACATGTTCTTGTAGATGGATCTTTTTAGCCAACATATTTGTTCAGTTCCAGCTATTTTTTTCATTTCTGTCCCTGAATTATGGTTCATTGTTTGAATGTATAAAATGCATCCATTCTTCTGGACATTTGAGTCGTTTCCAGCTTAGGACTATAATGAATAGTGTTGCTATGAACACACTTATAATTGCCCATTACCCTCTTCTTGACCTTGCTGAACCTTCATGGTTTAGTATCTCCAGGAAAGAAGCCAAATAAATACTTCCTGAAATTAGAAGACCCATGTGTTTGCATTAAATCATTTTAAATTTCCATAGGCTTGGAAGCATGCCATTTCTAAAGGGCAAAGTCACATTTTTCTTAATCTGTCCAATGAGTAATGATGCTGTTTCTCTGAATGTAGGCAAGCAAAGAATGATGGGGGTACAGAGACCAAGACTAGACCATGCTCCAAGCAACAAGCTGATGCCAATAAAGTTTCAACTACATCAGTGTAACAAATGGACCTTTACTGTCATCATATAACCCAGAAACAAAAAGAATTTTGATCAAAAATAAATTTCCAGTATCTGATATCTTACTCAGAAAACGTATCTTTGGAGACAGGCCCATTTTTCTGGTTCCAAGGCCCTCTTTGAAAATGAAAGGCTAGATTTCCATGTTATTCCAGCTACTTAGAACTTTAAGTAGCAAGGGTATATGTACAGTTATTCCAGTACCTATGATTGAAGCACGTGCCTGTTAGTAATCCAGGTGATTTAATGATACTATTACTAAATTAATCATATCATAATGCGAAAATGCATTCAGTCCAATTTCAAAAGTCCCCTTTGTCTATAACAGTCTCAAACTTCTGTAAGATTCTAAAGTTCAAAATCTTTTCTAAGAATCATATGGTCCCTTAACCCTGTAAAATTAAAATCCAAATGCAGATCACATACTTCCAACATACAATGATTCAGGATATACATTACCATTCCAAAATGTAGAGAAGGAAGCAAATGAGGAAATACTGAACCAAAGCAAGATGGAAAAACAGCTTGGCAAACTCTAAACTCTACATCTCCATGTCTGATGTCAAAACAGTACTTTCAGTTTTGATGATTCCAACATATTTCTTTTTTTTAGGCTGGTTCCACTTTCTGTTAGTAGATTCCCTCAGCGAGTATTCCATCACTCTGTCATCTCCCAATATCTTGGGGTGTCCACAGCAATCCATGCTTCAGCTTCACAGCTTTACAGAATAGTTTCTCTATGCCTCCATGAGAGTACAACCTTGCCACCTGTCTGTCCTTAGTGCCTTTCTTTAGTCATGGAAGTAAATTCCATAACCCCTTTTCTCTATCCTTAACTCTAAGCTAGAACTACATAGGCAAAACTGCCATGTTCTACAGCTTGCTAAAGCTAGAACATGGCCCCCTCCTCAATTACATCTTTACCAGCTTTCTGTTTTCCATGGTTCCTTCACTGCCTAATCTTTGCTGTCCTTGAACTTGCTCTGTAGACCAGTCTGGCCTCAAACTCAGAGATCGACCAGCCTTTGCTTTCTGAGAGCTAAGGTTAAAGGCATGTACCACCATACATGCCTATAGGCTTTTCTTTAATTCCTTTTCAGTAACTAAGTCCATTAACACAGAATAAGGAAAACAATTGAACAGTTATAGTATAAACAATAATTTGTGAACAAAATGAAACCAGTGGGAAAACCTCCATCCTCTCTCATCTTGTCATGCTGATATTAAGCATAGGGAGCATATGCTACTATCTACAGAAGGTAATACATCAAACGAAGAAGTGGCCCATGTCGCATGATACAACATGCCTTGGGATGTGAGAAAAGATGGCACAAGTCCCTGAAAAGTTTAAAAATGGGAATATTGTGCATAGCTGAAGAGCACTGGGGAATTAAGAGTCTTCGGAAAAGTAATTTGCTACTTTCTACAGTTACAAGCACTGAGGAATTTAAGGAATCCACATTTTATATGCTTTCATGCAAAGTTGGTTAACAAGGGAGGTCAGAGTCTTTTCTGCAAAATACTGCATTTTTGTTGAACCACTGAAACTGCACATATTTGAATCAAGAGAGAGAATAGTTTTGCTTGTGTTACCTTTTTGTAACAAGCTCGGCAGGTGAAGGATCAATGTTTCCTCTTATATGTGACCTATCCCCAGGCTTTTAAAAATACTGATACATTATGTTTCTCCTCCAAAAAAACGACAGCCTGGGAGTAAGAAGGGGCTCCCAGTTGGAGAGGGCAGAAGAGAGTCAATGAACTTGTGCACTATATATCTAGACCATACCCTGTGACAGAACTTTTCATTTCTCAGAACCCTGGTGAGCTAATTTGCATCTGGATAGCAACTCCAGCCAACTGACCCCTTGTCTTAATATACACACTTTGTCTTTAGGGGATGATTGAGGATGAACTAACAGACTACAAGTCTCATTTATCAAACAGTTTTCAAAAAAATTCCTAGAAACAAGCATTTGTGGGGTGCTCACAATGACAACTACCGAGAAACTTAACAAAGGAAAAATAGCCCATTTGTTGGAAAACTACAAATGCTGTGTCAAAATTTTACAAGTAAATAATTTATACTAATAGAAATTAAATTGAACTAAACAAAATATACAGAAATAAAAAAAACTCCAAATGATAGCATGATAGTGATAATTAAAATGACAGGGTCCTTCTAACAAACAGCATTGATGTTCCATCTGTTCACTATTTCCCTCAACTACTTATTGAAATGGCCAAAGAAAACTAAATAGAGAAGAAATCAGCTTTCATCAGAGAAGATTCTTCTTGCAGTAGATAGGAATTTGTAGAAACCTTCAACTGGACAATATACAGAGAGTGAGAGACTTTGGAGTACTGGTCTTTAATAGGATTTTTTCATCAAAACTCTCTCCTCAAGGCTCACAGATTTATGTGGAAAAAGAGAGGGAAGGTTTCAAGAGTAAGAAGTGATAGATGACTCCAAGGAAATAATGTCTACCCGACATGGCACGACTGGTGTGCGTATTAATTCTCTGAGGCTGGCAATACACACAAGGCTAGCACAGGTTCAAATGAGACAGCATCTCAAAACAGAGCAGAGAGAAGACACGGATTGTCCCGTTCCTAACAAAGAAGCTATTTGTAATTGATACCTACTGACAAAGGTAAAATCAGATTTCTCCAATGAAATATTACTGGTCATATCAGAGTAAATTAACCATTCTGTTCAGATGAACTCATGCCAAGTAGTAGTTGCCAACCCAAAATGAACTCCATGGTCTTATTTTTTTAATGGGGTTTTTGTTTTATTTTGCTTAAACATTTTGTTTATGTCTTATTGATTTTTGTCATGTTGTTTGTTTTGACTTTTTGGGTTTTATTATTGAAAGATAGAACAAACAAAAATAAGATATATGTGATCCTAAGTATCGCTAAAAACAGAAAAGGTCATGTGAGCATGTAAGAGTTTTCTAAAATTCTAACTTTTGTCAACTTGATTTGAATTATAACAAATGGAAATCCAAGTATCAATCTTATACTAGAAAATTTTCACAGAATAGCCGTACTGTTTCCTTTTGTAGACAGGGACAAAGGGGAAGCTGCAGAAGAAAAATAGGTAGTAGTAATAATGGCACAGCAGTAGTCTGAATGTTATGGGGATAGCCCAACCTGACTCCTCAGGAATGAGGTTCCTGGACAGCAGTGTCAAGTGGGAGGGCTGGGAATAAGAAATAAATAAGATAAAACAATAGAGGTGCCCAGAAGGCCTTGAATAAACTGATGACTTTTATGGCAGGTGAGAAGTACAGAAACATATGTTCTTTTTATAAGGGGAAAATAGCCAAGGTCATCAGAGAGCTAAGTTTAGGCGATGTTGTCAAAGAGAACATGGGATACGTCAGACACAGCTGTCTAAGGACTGATAATCACAGTCCAGGGGGAAAGAGTTGGGTCCCAAGAAGCCACAATTTTGACTCCCACAGCACTGACTCCAGCATCAGACAGGCCTTGCCAGGTCTGATTCTGAACAAGGACACTGAATTGTTTCTTTTGTCTTTTCATCAGGGCCTCTGAAAAAATCATGGTCAGATTTGCTCCCCATAGGAACCAATGACTTTTTGGTCCAATTTAAGACCCACTCCACAGTAGCAAAAACTATGCCTGGTACCTATGAGACTGGGGGCAGGGGATTGCCTGGAGAGGCCATAGGATAGGCCTGAGGCAAGAATCTACAACTATTTTCTTTGTTAAAGGGCATAGTATGAATCTGCCTTCTTGGTCTCAACTCTCATCAAAGAAGCTTCTTTTGGCAGTGACTCACAGCTGCAGTAAATAAGTGTCTACTTAGTGTTCAGTCCTATATACATCACACCTAATCCTCCAGGCAGGGCCCAGTGGACATCATCAAAGGAGGACAGAAAGATTGTAAGAGCCGGCAAGGAGGGGATGCTGCTCTGAAATGGTGTCCAGTAGAAGCTGGAAAGATTTGGGTGTCAATGTGACTAAGATGTATTATATATATGTTATTATTAAAGAATAAATTACTTTAAAGAGAGAAGGGCTGGAGAGATGACACAGAGGTTATGGATTCTATTCCTCTTTCAGGGGTCCTGAGTTTACTACCCAGCAACCAAATCAGGCAGCACATAGTCAGTCACCTATAACTCCAACGCATAAATTTTCTTCTAGTCTCTCTAGGCAGTACATTCATAGACACAGTTGTAAATCATATAGGACATGGATCATGTGTGTGATATAAATGCTTTGATCAGGTTATATTGTTGGACAAATTCTGTTTACAACTGTAAGAAATGAAATCAGCTTGATGGGGCAAAATGACAACCAGTGATAGAGAGTTAGATCGTGATGGCTGGAATTTTCTCTGAGGTCTATACAATCAATATTATGGTAATATTCATAAATCTTTTTAAATATAGCTAATATCTACTCTTTTGCAATACATGCATACTGTAACATTTATGATGTATATTCCATAATGGGATTACATTTATGCTGCTTTAAACTGATTATAAGATGGCCAATGAATTAAGATTCACATTAAAAGGATTTTTAAATCTTTGGAGCATTAAGAGAAAATAGGTTTAGAGATTTAAAATTGAAATGGCATTCAAAGGAACCTTTTTTTTCTGGCTGCATTCTTCCTAGAGACACCAAATACTACAAGTTATTTCAATGTACTTGAAAACTCTATCTAGGGAATTTCATTACATGTAGCATCCCCCACTAAGAGCATCCACAAGGAAATAGCCTGAGAACTGTAATTCCTGAAACTCCTGCTCATCTGAGCATTTCAAGAACCCATTGTCAGAGAGATCGAACTTGACCCCACTTTCGAATTAGGACAAGTTCTTCTCTTTGTACTGTCAGTTCCAGGCATTCCAACCTCAGGCACACAATGAGCAGGGGACCGACAGAAGCTATAATCAGAGATGAAGGAACTAGAGGTAAGATATGAGGTGCCATAAGTTTTGATATAAATCAATAGAGAAGTTCCATCTCTATCCAATTAAATAATTTATAACTTTATTGTCCTGTGAAAAATACAGCCCTTGTCAAAAGAGGCAAAGTTCAGGTCTGCTGTTATCATTTCTGTTGTTTTAACAGCATTTTGCAAATTGTTTTGGGCCAAGTATTTTCAAAGACCATTACTAGCCCAAAGAATTTCATTTTAATGTTATCCTGGGTATAGCGTAGATCACTTAACGCACTGACAACCATTTCTCCCTAAATTTCCTGTGACAGTTATCACTCTTCTGTGCAGATTCTCTCTGGTCACAAACCTTGGTAATGATTTGATGACTTGAGAGAAAAACAGAACAACCACCTTGCGTTTTAGGGGACCGACTACTCCAGACTTACCCATTCCCCAAGCTTCCCACCTACATCACCAAAGTCCACTAGAGAACATCCCCATCCCATGCCAGACGCCTCCAACTTCCCTCTTCCTTCTTCCATGTTCTACATCCTTGACTAAAGGTATTTCCTGAAGAAAACTTGGTCAATAAATCCCACAGTTTCTGCTTTTAGCTTTGTTATGGTAGGGCATGATCCTTAAACAGTACAAGAAAGGAAGCCAGCATGCTTTTAAACCACATTAAGTTTAACAACAGGCTGCTCCAATCTCTGGATTTCTTATGTCTGACCATCTTTAGACTCCTGATAAGAACTGCTACAAGCGTATCTTGTTTCAGCATTGCCCTCAAGACACTATAGTGGTTCAGTAAATGGTTGTTGACTTTCCATTTCTGGGACAATATTTACATAAATGGATGAATAAACATAACCTTATTAGTATTGGGGGCTATTAATATGTGCTCAGAATTTATATGGTATCCAAGAATTACAAAATTTGATAAAGATGAACTATCCTCTCTGGCCTTCAAATGTTTCTGTCATTCACAAAACAGAAGTGTAGCGTGCTCTTTGCAGTGGAGGTGTTAGCTAAATTGCAGAGCACCACTTTCTCCTTCTGCAGCTCCCAAATCAATGAACACCTTCAGAAACAGCTTTGATTTCCCTCCCTTTCTGCAACCTTCCCACACCACGTTTAATTTCCAATTTAATCAGGAAAAAAATGGTACCTCTTCCTTACTAGGGCCAGAGGCCAGAGTAGCAAAGAGAGATATTCTGATTTCTTTTCAAGGATGCTTATATTTTTATTTTATAAAACAAAAAAAATGAATAAACAAAATATGTGACATACAGAATAAGTCATAAGATTTAACACTTAAAAAAGCAAGTTGTGTGAAACCATGAAAAGACATAAAAGAAGCTAAATGCACATTACTAAATGAGAAAAAAAGTAAGTGTAAAAATGGCTCTATGCTATATGATTTCCACAAGATGACACTCTGGAAAAGACAAAACTATGCCAACCATAGAAAGGCCAGAGTTTACCAAGAGTTTGTGAAAAGATACAGAAGGGAAAAATATGTGGGAAATTCAGGCAAATGAAGCCACTGTGTATGATACCTACAAAGGTAAATACATGATACACATCCTTGTTAATCCATAGAATGTATAGAACCAAAAGTGAACCCTACTGTACACCATGGACCTTGGATGACATTAATGTGCCCTTGGTTATAAAGACACGCACTACCCCCCTTGATGGAGATTTTGATAACAAAGGAAGCTATACATTTGTGGGGATGTTTGGTATAAAAGAAATCTCAATAGATTCTGCACAGTTTAGCTCAAATTGTAAATCTACTCTAAGATAAATGGTGTTTAAGTCATTTAAAAGTTTGTCGAAAAATATGTTATTATAAAGAAACAGTTTCAAAATTATTTTTCCACATTGTCTCTAAATATTGTATCATCCTAAGCCATGGACCTTAGGAAACACAGAGGTGTTTTAGTAAAACATTTATCAGCTGTGTATTCTGATGTGGTCTTACTTCAGTTTCACTCTATGATGGGAAAGTTATTTTCCTAAAAATAAAGATGGTTTCTCCAGCAGAAGAGTTTAAGGATGTCATTACTTAACAGTGGCATTCACTGAAATTGCAAGTATCTGATAAAAGAAATAATATTTACAAAAATCACATTTACATTATAAAAACTTCATCTCTGTTGTTATGAATTCTTTTCACTAATAAAATTAGATGACAGGAACTAATTGGCAAAGACTCTGATGTAATTCCTTGAGAATTGCTAAGTGGAATGAAATATGCTTCCAAAGTTGGTGCTACATTAAAGCAGTATTAGTATTGCCCAATTGTTTGCAATTGGAATTTGGCAAAGACTACAGTATACAGCCCAGCCACTTTCACACTGTGTGTTAGGACAGTGCTTCTAATCACACCACTGGAGTGGGATTAAACTGATAATCACCTCAGAGCTTATACACAGCTCCAGCTGCAAGTAGGATAATGAATATCAGCAGAGGATAAAACGCTTGGAGAAGGTGCCATGATGCCCTGTAAGAGAAAACACAATGTAAATATCTGTGGCTATGATAGAGATATATAAACACATACGATGTTACAAACACAAACAGATGAAACAAGTTGATATAGCACCAGTCATGTGTTCTCATTAAACAATGGTTCTAGCGACTTGAACAAAATCATGGCTGTCTGAACAATGCATGTCTTTCATGGAGACAGAGCGTGAGCTGTGAAGTGTCATGCAGATGAAAACTTCATGCAGCCACATATGCTGAAATCATTAAGTCTGAACTAACAATGTCACTTTTCTTTTTTTATTTTTTTTAAAAAAGAAAACAAACTATCTTTTTTCATTATACATATCAATCCAAGTTCCCACTCCCTCCCTCCTCCCACCCCACTGACCATGCACTCCTCAGACAGGGAAAGACATTAACAGCGCTTCTCAGAAGGTGAGTCTTCACTTTCTGCAGAATGCATCAGGTCTATAATATGTGTGTACACACATGCATATACATATATACATATACACATACATATGAACATGGACATACATATATTCACTGCACACTTGAACCATGAAAGGCACCATCCATAGGCAGTGAACTAACTTGCAGTGCTATTTTAGTTAAATGTGTGCTATTAAATAATAATGTTGGCATTCTACTACTGCTTAAAATCTAAAAGGCAAACTCTTAATTTCTTTGATCATCTATTTAATAGTGCACATTTTACCTAAACACACTGAACATCATTCTATTGTGCTGATTTAATTCAATGCCTTCACTTGTTAAATTCCTATTACTTCTTGAAGTTATTTTAATTGAAATCACTCTAGTTAAGAGAGTAAAAACATGAGTTATCTTGCAAGTTAGTTTTGTTAACAGTTAGCAATATTATTTGCCTTGGAAAGTCAAGCTATAGCTAAGTCCTTCTGGTATTTTTTTTCTTTCTCTAACCCAGGAGCAGTTCAAAGGCAAAAGGCAATGCAAAATTCATATGTAGTTGTGTGATAGTAGTATGGCTCAGTCTTTTTTTTTTTGCCAGATAAATGTGGAGACTCAGTCTTTCAAAACCCCACTGAACATCAAAATGCAATTCAATGGCTGAATAGATAACACCTTTAATTTTCTTCCTCTACATGGCCCCAAAATTGTTCTGCTCTTAGTAAAGGTCCAGAGGATGGGGAGAAGTGTGTATGAATAATGTAACTGGTCTCAGTGAGTTCAAGGATGTTTTTTATGATTTCACTATATCACACACACAAGACCACTGAATGATTCCCCTTGTTAGAAATATCCTATTCTGAGTGATCTACCTCCCTTCCTTTTCCTTTTAACAAAACACAAAAATCCAAAGAGTTATCTTTATTAAATATCCACATTGTCTCCATTACCATGAATAAAATATATAAACAAACCCAATATTTGGACATATTGATAAATGAAATAGAAATGTAGCAGATAAGAAAAAATTCAGACACTCTGTGTTATTCTTGATCTACACAGATAATAATAAACCTGATTTGGTACTTTAGAGAAATATTTAAAGAAATTTCTCTATGATATTGTGATCTCAAATGGAGAGAAATAGCAAGAAGAAGTTAGAGAAACTCCTGTTGGTTATCAAAAGGGTGTTATTGATTATACTGTCCAACACAATCAACATGGCTCTTTCATGAAAACCCAGGAGGGAATTCTCTTGGTCTAGAGCAAGAAAATTTTATATTGTTATCTGGTGAAATGGCTCTCACACCTGATCCTGTTTCTGTTTGTTCTCACTACTCTTGGAGTCAAACCAAAGTTTGATAAAAACTCTTCTAAATGAAATTGACTTTCTGTCACACTTTTGTTCCCAACATTTCATTTAGTTGACACTCTTAAGCATTTCTTCCCTGATAAGTTAAGTCTCTAATTCTCTTTTTAAATTTTATGTAACGGTGTATGGAAAAGTAAAAAGGACATTGTGGTTTTATTATGTCAAGAGAAAACTTGTAATTTTTTTCAAATACATAATAATTTAGTAGGTTCTACTACTATAAATATACCATGGTTTTGAAGGAATATTTCATTAAAGAATGCAAAAAGATATATCTATTTGAAAAGATTAGAAGGATTAGGGTGTGTGGACTTGTTGGAGGAAGTGTGCCACTGGGAGCAGTCTTTGAGGTTTCAAAAGTTCACTCCAAGACCAGTGTCTCCCTCTATGCCAACTGCCTGGGAATTAGAATGTAGTTTTCAGCTCCAGCTCCAGTGTCATGCATGCCATTATGTCCCACCATGATGATTATCAACTAAACCTCTGAAACCATAAACAGCCCGGGGTTAAATGCTTTCCTTCATAAGTGTTGCCTTGGCCATGGTGTCTTTTCATAGCAAGAGAAGAGTGCTTTAGGAACATTTCAGGATTAAAACCATGCAGTAACTCTCCATCCATGAGTTCTTCCCAACATTCCACAAGACTATGCACTCTTTAACCCCATAAAGTCTGCCCTATATCAATATTTCTCCTTCATTGCTCTCCCACTCCACCCCTCCCCCAACTTGATCTTCCTGTTCCCTCATGTTCTTATCAAGATTGTGATGGGGAAATCCACAGAGCCAGTTGACCTGATGTAGTAGGAGCTCAGGAACTCTGGCCCAACAGCTGGGGAGACTGCATGTGACTGAACAAGGCCCTGTCCATGTGGATGACAGGTGAGCAGCTTGATGTGTTTGAGGGGCCCCTGGCAGTGGGAACAGGATGTATCTAATGTTACATTAGACGGCTTTTTGGAGCCCATTTCCTATGGTGGGATGCCTTGTTCAGGCTTGATGTAGGCAGGAGGGATTTGGTTCTGCTTCAACTTAATGTGCCAGGCTTTGCTGACTCCCAGTGTGAGGACTTACCCATCCTGAGGAGTGACTGGAGGTTAGATTTGGTGGAGGTGGAGGAAAGCAAGAGAAGGGGAGAAAGGGAGTTAGATTTTTATTGCCCTTAGTTATTTAAAATTTTTATCCGTGTACTTATATATTAGTGAAAGAATAGATACGTGTCATAGGAATATTTTCTTTAAACACTGACTTTTTCCTGAAAATAAAAAAGGCATGACTCAACTAATATATTCAATTTGGAATATAACCATAATTTCAGACAAACTATGTAAAAAGATGACATCTGGAAAAAAACATAAAGACAAAACACTGAACTTTCAAAATAACCCCATGAAGTAAATAAATGTTCCTGTTTGCTTGGTTGAGACAGCTGAGGTATAGCTTCTTGAACCTCAATATGAACAAACTGTTATAACTGAGCTAGGATTCAAATCCAGTCAACCTTAAATACTCTGCCCATAGCTACTATGAAATACTGCCACTGTGTATGATATTTTAAATGTAAAAGCAAGGTCTAGACAATTCTAGCATATCTAGACAATCTCAACATAGGTGAGGGCAATCTTACAATAATCTATTCCTAGATGATAAATTAAAGTACTGAGAGAGGGAGAATCAGTCTTCCCCAGAAGTTGCCCCCTGATTGGTTATCCAATACCAAGTGGTCACAGCTCTAGAAACATACACATACAGACAATGCTAGACATACTCAGCAGGTTGCATTTATATGTTTACTTGTTTATATGTAGCAACAAGGATTTGAAGAAAGAAGGACACGGATTTGGGGCCTGGGGTACATATGATTGATAAAGAGAGAAAAAAGAATGGAAATTACGTAGTTATACTCTAAGTAAATACAGAAAGAAAAGTAAATAGGCTTAGATTAAATGGGTAAGTTCCATGGTTGCACTAGTGGCTTTGTAAGAGGCAGTGACCTGACCTAGCTCTCATGCTCTTATTGGCTGTGATATGATGCTTTAGGAAGCATTTACCAGACACCAATTAGATTCCATGGCAATTCTCTTGGACTTCCAAGATTTCAGAACGTCAAGTCAATATCTATTATATAAATGTTACACATTTATTATATAAATGTGTAACACATGTGTTACACATTTATATAATATATAAGCATCTATTCTTTGTCAAATTAAAAAAATCTAGATGTAATATCTCACAGTATAACAGAGCTTCTCTGGTAAAATGTAGTATCTTTGTCTCTGTATGCATGTGTAAGTGTGCATTTGCTTGTAGAGGTGTGTATATGCAAGTGTTTGTATTTATGTGTGTATGTGTATGCCCCTGTGTATTTCTCTTGTGTGCAATGATGTTTATGAATTCCCTTCACTTACCTGCCTTCGTCTTCCACTTGGGTTCATTGTCTTAACAAGTACCCCTCTTATGTCCACCACTTTTTTTATGTGTGCCACTAATTTTGATTAGCTTCTTACCTGAGCATAGGGAGAAGTGACTATAGCAGAAGCAACTAATTTTTGATAGATGTCTCTCACTCAATCTGCACTTAGGTTCTTACACTGGCATACTAGACATTTTACTAACTGAACTGTCTCCATAGCCCCCAAAAGCAGTACTGAGAATGTATCCAGCAGATAGACTTCATAAACATTTTCATAAATTCTCTCAAACTAAGACAATAAGAGCATCAAAGATAAATCGGTGATACCAAAACACTGTTGATATGTTACCATATTCATTCCACACTGTTACGAAGCATTGCACTTCCAGGTGTCACACAGCTTTCCTTTCTGTGACAAAACAACTTTAATATGATTCAAACGAGGCACAAGTTGCTTTGACTCATAGTTTAGAAGCTTGAGCCCATGATCACATGAATCCATTGACTTTAGACATGTGACCAGTCAGAAACATCACAGCCAAAGAACATGGCAGAAGAAAGCTGTACATTTCAAGAAAGAAAAGGTCCAGCAAGAAGATAAATCATTTACAGTTACACCAGTTGGCTGGTTCAGTCTTCCAACTAGACCTCACCTCCTTGGAATCCATTCAGCTATGAACTCATTGCTATATTGATCCATTGATGAGATGAATGCCCTTATGAATTAATCTTCTTTCACTATGCCATCAACTGGGGACCAAGTCTTTAACACATGAGATTTAGGGCATTTCACAACTGAACCATAGCAGAATACATAATTCTTCCATACTTCTTATCTAAAAAGTCAAATTTCCCACTCCTGTCAACTTCCCCACCTCCCTAATGAGAGTAATTAGAATGCATAGTATACATGTATTAAATTCTCAAAGACTAAATTTAATTAACAAAAGTGTAATATAAGTAGTTTGCAAATAAAAACTGTGGGAAGCTGAAGCCAGGCATGCCTCCTCCAATTTAACATAAAAATTCAATAAGTGATCACACTAATTATATTTTCAATAAAGACTGTTTTTCTTTTTAAAAAGATGTCAAATTTCACTTAATATAATATATATATATATAACATATACGTATATTTATACTTATAGATATATCTATAGATATGTAGGTATAAATAGAGGTAATCTCATAGTATTGTCTTGCTTGCCATCATCAGAGAAGCATCTTCCTGCAGGGAATGGGAACAAATACTGAGACCCACAGGTGAACAATGTACAAAGAGTGAAGACCTCACTCCTACGTGGGCTGTCTCCATCAAACCCCACTTCCGGGGCTCAGGACACACTGCAGAATAGGAGGCAGAAAGATGGTAAGAATCAGAGGAGATGGAAGATACCAAGAACAAGAAGTCCTTCTAAACACAACAGGATTGATACACATATGAACTCACAAAGACAATGGCAGCATGCACAGGATCTACACAAGTTTGGGACAGACATTGTCTCTGACATGAAAAAGGAAGTGGATACATGCCCTATCCCTAAAGCAAAAGCTATCTTCATGAATAACTAGTCACAATTGAAAAATTATAACCATGTCTCTCACTGGGTATATCAACCACTCTTAAAGCCAGACCCAATGCCCAACAGTAGATCAACAAGACAAAACAAACTGAGTAACACTTTTTACAAATTATTTGTCTAATAATGCTTTGTTGGGACTTTTTAAGGCCTACAGATCCTTGCATATATATTAAGGCTTGTTTTTTTTATGGGATTTCTGTGTTAACGTGTGTGTCTCTGCATCTATGTGTATTTCTTGAGCTTTTCATTGGTTCTTTGGTTCCATTTCTTTGTTTGATTCTATACGATTTTATTTTATTATTGTTTTAGGTGTCTGTATTCTAAAGAGAGAGAGAAGGTATGGATTTGGGTGGAAGAGGAAGTATAGAAATTCTGGGTGGAGTTGGAGGGGGAACCATATAATGCATAAAAAAGTTATTTTCAGTAAAAATAAAAGGTAGGAGGCACAATGTTTATCACAAATCTGACAGAGAATACTTATTTAAAGTCACTCCTATTCAAATGGAAATCTCTGTTTATTAACTATATATGTCTTTAGACTTTTTCACAGCATATAAACTGATTAGACATGAGGGTCTGCTATTTCCACCCACATTTTTCATTGGTTTGTGTAGCAAACACTGTTATACCCAGCAGGCACCTCGACCTGTCCCTCTTTTCCTTGTTAACAGAACTCCAACATGGTCAGGGCAGATACCCAGCTCCAGGGAATTAATCAAGTTTTGTCTAAACTACCACAATTCCTTTCTCTCTTCCGTTGGACCCTTGTCAGGCACTGTATTTAATTCTTAGCACTGAGGTATAAGGGTTGGTCTTCTGAGGCCTTCTAGAATAGCTTACCCAAAACAAAAGAAAGAAGTAAAGCTCTGATATTTGTGAGTGTTAAATCAACTCCGAAGACCTGTCAATATGAAATCATAAGCCTGCATTAGCGATGTTGCAACAATATTGTGTCAAACTGCATAAAAACAAAAGTATCCTAGTTTCTTTACCTTTCTTGACTCACTCTATAATCCCCAAATCCAGTGATATAATATATGCAAGTCACTATTTTCTCACATCTACCATAACACAATTGCTCCACCTAGTTCTCTTCATATTCTTTTACATATGTGTTGTAATCATTTAAATGGAACATAGTTGGAATATAAGGCAAATTATTTGACATTTTGATGCTCAATTAGTAATTATGACCATCATAACCATTAAGCTGGATTCAGCTCACCCTAACAGAAAGAGAGAGTGCTTGGTTATACACCTCCGGTTTACAAAAGTATTTAGAAGTAAGGGCTTATTTTTTTGCCAGGCACTTACAAGAATCCCTGTGAGCACACAATTTTGCTGCTCTGAATTCTGAAGCACATTTACCACCTGCAGACACTGGAAAAAGTGACAAATCGCTTCTGACAAATAGGCAACTATTCTGTAGCAAAATGACACCTTGAAACATAAACTGTGTCAAATAAGCATTTTACATTGAACAAAATATACTAGATTTTCACACTGCAGGGTCAGGTTTATATACTTCACGACATCACATCTGGGGGGAAGCTTTCTTCCTCCCTTTTATGCAACACCCTTGGAGTGGCCTCAGTCAGAAAACCAAGGAGAAACTCAACAATATGCAATGACAGTCTTAAATTAGAAAATTGTTCTCCAGCTAGACCTCTCACGGAGCTTTCTAGGTCTGTGTACTTCAATTTGAAGAGGTAACCGTGGTCAAAGAGGATGTGTGGAATACTATAAAGGTTCCGTGATTGGTAAACAAATCGTCAGGAAGGAGATTGCAAGGTCATTCACACATGGAACTGTTAGAATGTCAGTCAGGAAGAAACTACACACCAAAATAGATAATACAATTTCGAATCAGAATGTATGAAATACCATCTGAGGTTCTGAAAGCGTTATTAAGACGAGTCAATATTTGATAAAGGTTGGTTGCTGAAAGTCACTCTGGGGCTGAGACACTCACTGTTACACATCCATAGCTGGGTGGGAATGGGAAGAGACTGAGAACACAGCTACACTGCAGTAAACACTGCCCTACACTAAATCCCTCCTTTCTCGCGTTTGAATCCAACTTGGAAATTCAAAATATAGCCCCCCAACAAACATAATAAGAAATGAAGCACTGAGATTGAACCCTCAAGCTGATACATTTATGTTACTGTCAGATTAAGCAATTCACACAGACATAAGAATGTTAAGCATTCATTAAAATATTTCTGTGAACTGCCCACTTCTTCAAAGTGGATTTCATTTCTATCTTGAACAGATTGCAGGCCCATCACAGTTT
Organism: Microtus oregoni; assembly: GCF_018167655.1. Classification (NCBI taxonomy): domain Eukaryota; kingdom Metazoa; phylum Chordata; class Mammalia; order Rodentia; family Cricetidae; genus Microtus; species Microtus oregoni. The sequence goes on along the minus strand of NW_024544709.1, from coordinate 1,595,392 downwards.
GTTCTTTATGGCCAGAACATAAACACTGTCTGATTAAATTGTTCTGAAACCAATTAAAATCTCAGCACTTACTTTAGGAAGACATATCTACCATTAGGGTCTGAACATGAACAAACTCATCAATCCACTGAACCATTTTCTTGGGGAGATTTGACATAGGACATGGGTTAAAGGAAGAAATCATTTACCTAAGTTTATTTTTCTTCTTGCCACCTAAGCTCTCAATTAACAGAAATTAGAAAGCTGTTCTCAGATAGGTATTGAGATACTCCAGTGATAAAGCCTCTCTCTCTCTCTCTCTCTCTCTCTCTCTCTCTCTCTCTCTCTCTCTGTATGTGTATGTCACTCACTTTCACACACACAAACACACACAAACACACACACACACACACACGCATACACACTGTAATGGTTTGAATAAGAAATGTCCCCCTTAATCTCATACATTTGAATACTTGGTTCTCAGTAGCACTTTTTTTTCCCTTTTTTTTTATTTATTGAGAAAAGGAAGAAAAAAAAAACAAGTTTCCACCTCCTCCCAGCCTCCCATTTCCCTCCCCCCACCCTTCTCCCCCTCCTCCCATCCTTCTCCCCCTCCTCCCACTCCTCTCCCCCTCCCTCTCCAGTCCAAAAAGCAGTCAGGGTTCCCTGCCCTGTGGTAAGTCCTAGGTCCTCCCCCCTCTGTCCATATCTAGGAAGGTGAACATCCAAACTGGCTAGGCTCCCACAAAGCCAGCACATTGCGAAGGATCAAAACCCCGTGCCATTGTCTTTGGCTTCTCATCAGCCCTCATTGTTCGCCATGTTCAGAGAGTCCACTTAAACAGCATGTAAAAAACGCCCTTATAGAAATGGATGAGAAATATAACAGAAAGTTTGAAGAATTGAATAAATCAGTGAATGATATCCTAGAAAACCAAGGAAAAACAATCATACAGATTATGGAAACAGTTCAAGACTTGAAAACTGAAATGGAGGCAAAGAAGAAAACACAAACAGAGGGCCAACTGGACATGAAAAATTTAAGTAAACAGAGTCTACAGAAACAAGCATAACCAAAAGAATACAAGAGTTAGAAGAAAGAATCTCAGATTCTGAAGATACCATAGAGAAAATAAACACACTGATCAAAGAAAACAGCAAGTCCAACAAACTCTCATCACAAAACATTCGGGAAATATGGGACACATTAAAAAGGCCAAACCTAAGAATAATAGGAGTAGAAGAAGGAGAAGATGCTCAGCTCAATGGTCCAGAAAATATATTTAATAAAATTATAGAAGAAAACTTTCCCAACCTAAAGAAAGATATACCTATGAAGGTTCAAGAAGCATACAGAACACCGAATAGGCTGGATCAAAAAAAAACATCTCAGTAGCACTTTATCTTGAGGTTTGGAAGGTACTGCCTTGATGGAGGAAGTCCTAGAGAGGACTTTGAGAGGTAAAAAGCCACATGTCACATTCCACTCTTTGCTCTGTTTTTGTGGCTGAGGTTGAGCTGTCTGCTCCTGCTACTGTGGTGCTTGCGCCATGCCTCATTGATATTATCGACTCTCATCCCACTAGAACCGTGAGCCAAAATAAACTCCTCCTTCTGTTAGTTGCCATGGTCATGGTGAATCACAAACACAAACATGCAAACATCAGAACATATACAGACACATGCACAGAGATATGTATCCACATACACACAAACACATTCAAACACACTAATTTTAAATTACCACCCTTTGGTGAAAAAGAAATGATGGAAGAGGTTAGTTATTACACTATCAAAAGTCTAGCTTACACTTCCCTCATAATGAACATACTGAAAACTCCCAGAGCCTCATACTGACAACCTTGCATTTCATTTTATCCTTGATAACCTCTTATGTATACAATAATAGTATGTCATTTTGTAGCTCAATGTGGTGGGCCTTTGTTAGGTTAAAACTCTTGCTCAATATTATATAGGTAGTCTATAGAAAAGCAAGGAATGAACTTGCACCCCTGAATTTTGATGCTGAAAGACACATTTTAAATTGTTATCTTATTGTTATTCTCTTTTTGTCTAGGGAAATAAGGTTGTTTCCTAATCCCACTAGAGAAAATTAAAAGAGAAAAGTTTATATCTTATATCAGTATGAAAGCTATGTTCCAATACTGAACAAAGCAATTAAAGACTAACCACTTCATTTGTCATTGAAGTAAAACAAGGAAGTCTGTATGGTCTATGTTACTATATATGTTTAAATATGATGTCATTACAAATATTCTATATTTAATATTAGCTTAAAATAGTGAGCCTTAAATATTTTTGTTTTAGACATTTTAAACTACAGTGTAAGATGTGAATTTGAGATCCAGATACAGGAACACATGCCTACAATCCCAACACTCAGGATATAGAGACAGAAGGATCAAGACTCCAAGGCCATGCTTTAAACATATACATATGAAAATATGATTTTACTACCGTTTCTGCTGCTGTGAATGGCAAAAGCGGCATTAAAGAGAAAGGTTTCATTTGGCTACAATTTCAAGTCACACACACACACACAGTCCATCAGGAACTTGAAACAGTTATTCATATCACACACATAATCAAGAACAGAAAAATGATACAATATATGCTTAATCTCACCTAACTTTATCTACTCTTACACATCCAGGACCCCAATGCCAGGAATAGTAACACCATACAAAAGCTGGGTCTTCCCTTAACAATTAAGACAATCCCAGCAAACATGATTACTTGCCATTCTGATGTAGACAGTCCTTCATCTGTGAATCTGTGAGACACCCTTCACGTAATTCCCAGGTTGTATCAATATATGCCAAAATATGAATTTTAAATATTGCAAATAGTATATCCCAAACTAAATGAAACATCTAATGTGTGTGTGTGTGTGTGTAATTTGTGTATTATTGATTACTGAATACCTGATACTGAGTGGGGTTTTTTTGGTTTTTTTTTCCTGAGTTTGTATTTCAGAAATAGTACATACATATATTCCAAGTAAAAATAATCAAGTTAAAAATTATAATAAACTTGCTATCTAGAGGGATTTTTCTGGATAGTGAAATATTTAATACAGTTATGGATACAAGCTATTCAGATATTACTAACATCCAAAGACTTTGAAGACAATAAAATGTACTTAATACAGGGCTTAGACAGAAAGTGAGTTCAACTTTCTTTGCTGATTCAGAAGGTACTCATGACCAAATAATACCCTAGGGCCATCATTATACATCAATTACCTTTCCCAGCAATAACTGTTAATAGAAAGAAAGTTTGTGCCCCAACTGGAATGCAAGCCTTTACATTCTGGAAACAAGAAAACAAATGAAAAAGATGTCCCAGAGGAGTGACAGGCACATGAAACATCAAATAATCTGTTCTTATATTCTGATTTAACTCTGGGGGAAAATGACACTCTATACTTACTTTCTTGAAATAAATTATAATAACTGCATATTAAGTCTTTAGTTTTTCCTAGAATTAGAATTGTTTTAAAATATACCCCAGACAAGGACCTTTCTTTTAAGATGGCATCACAAAAATTCAAATGGTCAAATAGTACAAAATTCTACTCAGTTTTCCCTAATCTCTGAGAGATGAAGGCCACATCCTGAGTTATCCTTTTTAAATACAGCCACGACTGGTACTGGTGACAGTTACTATGCTAAATATACTCAGTGTTTGATCTCAAATGGGAATAACTACAAATTCATGAAGTTTATGCTACTTGAAAAATGTACTTCACTACAAAGCATCTAAACAAATATCCTACCATACAAGATTAAAACCATTATTTTTATGCTTTATTACTGATATTTACCAGGTAATAGCAAGGTGTTTCAATAAAGTTGTCAGTAAATTTAAGAGATTTGGCAATTTATGGTCATGTCAAATAATGTAACCATGTTTACATCCAAGACCGTCATACATTTTTGCCAGTGGAAACAAACTAATATAAGCAAATCAATTTATTAGACCACTATTCTGTCATTATTAGATTATCAGAAGTAGAGGAAAATAATTAGAATTTCAAAACATAATTCAATTTTTCTAAATATGTTATGAATTTAGCAATGTAAAACTGAATGAGAAAGGACAAGGAAGGAGGTGAAGATGTTAGCACTTAAATGTGAGTGGATTCCAAGACCACATTATAGAAGGAGAAAATACATTCTTTCAAGTTATCCTTTGACCTCCACATGCATGCATCCCCACGCAATAAATGCTGTTTAAAATTAAGCAGGAGGCTTTTTTTTTAATGCACTTTTATGTAGTGGATAAGATGACAAGTTTGATTTATGAAGAATGCCAGCTGCAATAAAACAGATTAGAACCTAATCATTTTCCCAGTAAGTAACACAGTGTTCTAGGTTCTTATCTCAAAACAGATATGGCTGGAATCATAAAGATACTCTATCTGAGCTAATAAACCATACGCTCACCCAGTGGAAAAGGAAGAGGTGATGCCACTGTAAAGACACTACAGAATTGTGTTTCTATAATTAAAGCTATCAACCCTAATCTATTTATACCAGATGTTTTCCTTTTGTTTTAAAACTACATAATAAAGGGTTTTATTGTGCCATTTTCATGAATGTACATTAGCACAATGTGTTCATATTTTCCCCTCCATTATCCACCTTTGCTCCCATTGGTCTCCTTCCATATATACCTTTAATATATGTGTGAAAACACCTATAACAACATTTTCTTAAATCTAAATTCCACATACCAGAGAATAATGCAATATCACAAACACAAAAAAAAAAGAAAGAAAAGGAAAAGAAAAAAGACAGTGATAAACAACAATGATCAAATTTGGAAGCAGCAAAAAGATATACAACCAAAATACGTGGTGTGTTCTCAGGATTTACAGCCCAGAAATCTTTATATTTCTATCTTATTTGTTATAGTTGTGTCAATAAATGAACTTCTGTATATTCTCCAGTACTTCCCAATAAACAGACACTACTTTCAGTTCTTTTTTTTTATGTTTTCAATTTTTTTTTATTTTATTTTATTTTTTTATTTTTTTTAATTGAGAAAAGAAAAAAAACAAATTTCCTCCTCCTCCCAGCCTCCCATTTCCCTCCCCCTCCTCCCACCCTTCTCCCCCTCCCCCCACTCCTCTCCCCCTCTCTCTCCAGCCCAAAGAGCAGTCAGATTTCCCTGCCCTGTGGTAAGTCCTAGGTCCTCCCCCCTCCATGCATTTCTAGGAAGGTGAACATCCAAACTGGCTAGGCTCCCACAAAGCCAGCACATTATGTAGGTTCAAAACCCCGTGCCATTGTCCTTGGGTTCTCATCAGCCCTCATTGTTCGCCATGCTCAGAGAGTCCAGTTTGATCCCATGCTTTTTCCGTCACAGTTCAGCTGGCCTTGGTGAGCTCCCAATAGATCAGCTCCACTGTCTCAGTGGGTGGGTGCTCCCCTCGTGGTCCCGACTTCTTTGCTCATGTTCTCCCTCCTTCTGCTCCTCATCGGGACCTTGGGAGGTCAGTCCAGTGCTCCAGTGTGGGTCTCTGTCTCTGTCTCCATCCATCACCAGATGAAGGTTCTATGATGATATGCAAGATATTCGTCATTATTGCTCTAGGATAGGGTCAATTCAGGTTCCCCATCCTCAGCTGCCCAAGGAACTAACTGGGGACCTCGGCTTGGGTATCTGGGAGCCACTCTAGGTTCAAGTCTCTTGCCAACCCTAAGGTGGCTCCCTTAACTAAGAACCGTGCTTCCGTGCTCCCCCATCCAACCTTCCTTCATCCCAATCCTCCCCCTTCCCCAAGCTCCCCCCATTCTCCCCATCTCCCCCCTCTCTCCCCATCTCCCCTTACCCCCATCCCACCCCACCCCCATGATCTTAATTTTCTCCCCGGCAATTTTGTCTACTTCCCATAGCCAAGAGGGCAACTATATGCTTTTCCTTTGGTTCACCTTCTTACTAAGCTTCTTTGGGATCACCAAGTGTAGACTCCGTGACCCTTGTTTATGGCTAGAAACCAATTATGAGTGAGTACATCCCATGTTCATCTTTTTGGGTCTGGGATACCTCACTCAGGATAGTGTTTTCTATTTCCATCTATTTGCATGCAAAATTTGAGAAGTCATTGTTTTTTACCGCAGCATAGTACTATTCCACACTTTCTTCATCCATTCTTCCATTGAAGGGCATCTAGGTTGTTTCCAGGTTCTGGCTATTACAAATAATACTGCTATGAACATAGTTGAACAAATGCTCTTGTCATGTGATAGGGCATCTCTTGGGTATATTCCCAGGAGTGGTATTGCTGGGTCCAGGGGTAAGTTGATCCCGAATTTCCTGAGAAACCGAAACACCGATTTCCAAAGTGGTTGCACAAGATTGCATTCCCACCAGCAATGGATGAGGGTTCCCCTTCCTCCACAGCCTCTCCAGCAAAGGCTATCATTGGAGTTTTTTATTTTAGCCATTCTGACAGGTGTAAGATGATATCTCAAAGTTGTTTTGATTTGCATTTCCCTGATTGCTAAGGAGGTTGAGCATGACCTTAAGTGTCTTTTGGCCATTTGAACTTCCTCTGCTGAGAATTCTCTGTTCAGTTCAGTGCCCCATTTTTTAATTGGGTTAATTAGCATTTTAAAGTCTAGTTTCCTGAGTTCTCTATATATTTTGGAGATCAGACCTTTGTCTGTTGCGGGGTTGGTGAAGATCTTCTCCCAGAAAGTAGGTTGCCTATTTGTCTTGGTGACAGTGTCCTTTGCTTTACAGAAGCTTCTCAGTTTTAGTAGGTCCCATTTATTCAATGTTGCCCTTAAAGTCTGTGCTGTTGGGGTTACACATAGGAAGCAATCTCCTGTGCCCATCTCCTGTAGGGTACTTCCCACTTTCTCTTCTATCAGGTTCACTGTGTTCTGACTGATAGTGAGGTCTTTAATCCATTTGGACTTGAGTTTTGTGCATGGTGATAGATATGGGTCTATTTTCATTCTTCTACAGGTTGACATCCAGTTATGCCAGCACCATTTGTTAAAAATGCTTTCTTTCTTCCATTGTATACTTTTGGCTCCTTTATCAAAAATGAGGTGTTCATAGGTTTGTGGGTTAAAATTCGGGTCTTCTATACGATTCCATTGGTCAACTTCTCTGTTTTTATGCCAGTACCACACTGTTTTCATTACTGTAGCTCTGTAATAGAGTTTGAAGTCAGGGATGGTAATGCCTCCAGACAATCCTTTATTGTATAGGATTGTTTTGGCTATCCTGGGTTTTTTGTTTTTCCATATAAAGTTGATTATTGTCCTCTCAAGATCTGTGAAGAATTTTGATGGGACCCTGATGGGGATTGCATTGAATCTATAAATTGCCTTTGGTAGAATTGCCATTTTTACTATGTTGATCCTCCCAATCCAAGAGCAAGGAAGGTCCTTCCATTTTCTGGTATACTCCTCAATTTCTTTCTTCAATGCCTTAAAGTTCTTGTCAAATAGATCTTTCACTTCCTTGGTTAGAGTTACCCCAAGATATTTTATGCTGTTTGTGGCTATTGTGAAAAGTGAAGCTTCTCTGATTTCCCTCTCTGCTTCCATATCCTTTGTGTATAAGAGGGCGACTGATTTTTTGGAGTTTATCTTGTATCCTGCCACAATACTAAAGGTGTTTATCAGCTGTAAAAGTTCAAATTTCTTAGAGCACACTAACCTAAGCAGATTCCCAGGCTACACAACAGTAGTCTTTCCTCTGATTGTACCTAAATTATTACTGTAATTCCTGACTGAGTCTCATACATATTCCCTGAAGAACATCCATGAAGAGAAAGCCTCCACTAGCCCAAAAGTGACGGCCTTCTTATAAAACCTAAAAAAGTTGTCTGCTAATAAAACTTAAAAATTGAAATGACTTACCATCTTAGGCGTCTGTCCTCTTTCTCAAAGAAGAACTGGGTCTGATTTCTAAGGAAGAAAATGTTCATTTTCTTTATACACTCTATATGACAAAATACCATAATCTAGGAGTTTATGAATGCAAGAAATTTGTTTCTCAATTCTGAACCATTGATGGTGTAAAATCAAAGTATCAGTACATTGGATGTCTGTTGTGGTCTTTCTTTTTAAAATATTTATTCATTCTGTGTCTCAAAATACAGTTTCCCCTCCCTACTCTTCTCTGATTCCCTTCCTCTACCTCTACTCTCTCTCCCTCCCCCACAGCCTGCCCCATAATCCACTTCTCTGGTTCTATTCAGAAGAGGGCAGATCTCTCATTGATGGAGGAAGGTCATTGGCTAATAAAGGCACTGCCCTGGCCCATTTTATTGGTTAGGACATAGGTAGGTGGAGTAAACAGAACAAAACGCTGGGAGGAAGAGGAAGTGAGGTCAGACTCCACAGCTCTGCTCTCCTCTCGGGAGCACACGCCTGAGAGAGATGCCATGCCCTGTTCCCGGGATGAAGCTCCAACCCAGGATGGACATAGGCTAGAATTTTCCCAGTAAGTGCACCTTGGGGAGCTATACACAGATGATTAGAAATGGGCTAAATTAATATGTGAGAATTAGCCTAGAAGAGAATGGGCCAAGCAGTGTTTAAAAGAATACAGTGTTCGTGTAATTATTTCAGGGCATAAGCTAGCCGGGCAGGCGGCTGGGGTGTTGGGGACGCAGCCCCGCCACCGCCCTTTTTACTACATCTCATGGTGTGGAAGGTCCTTCTGTCTGTTGCTTTTATTGATTAATGAATAAAGAACTGACTTTGCCTATAGCATGGGAGGAGGAAAATGGAGTCAGTGAGATGCCGTGGAGCCAAAGCCAGAGACGGACATGCTGAAACTTTGCCATTAACCCACTGCCACATGGTGATACACATATGAGTGCAGATGGATTAAATTAACATGTAAAAGTTAGCCAATAAGAAACTAGAGCTAATGGACCAAGAAGTGATTTAATTAATACAGCTTCTGTGTGATTATTTCGTGTATAAGCTAGCCAGGAAGCCAGGAACCAACAAGCAGAGCCTCCTCCACCACTCTCATATCAATAAATCATGGCATATCAAATTGCAGTAAGATGAAGCACCTCCCCATGTGTTAAAACAGAGCAAGACAATCCAATATAAGGAATAGAATCCCAAAAGCAAACAAAAAGAAGACAGAGACATCCCCTGTCCCCAATATTAGAAGTCCCACAAGAGGATCAAGCATACAGCTATCATATATATACAAAGGGCCTACGTTAGTCCCAGGCAGGCTCCATGGTTGTCAGATCAGTCTCTGTGAGTTCCTATGACCCCAGGTTAGTTGATTCTGTGGGTTTTCTTTGGTGTTCTTGAATCCTCTGGCTCCTACAATCCTTCCTCTCTCTCTTCAGCAGGATTCCCCAAGCTTGCCTTAGTGTTTAGCTATAGGCCTGCATCTGTTATCATTAGTTGCCGAATGATGCCTCTCTGAGGATAATTGGGATAGTCACCAATCTATGAGTATTGCAGAATATCATTAGGCATCATTACATTGACATTTTTTTGCCAGTCATGTTTGGTTCTATCCTAGGTCTCTGAGCCATACAGCCTCTGGGTCCTGATACTCCAGTGTCAGGGGTGGACTCACTCTCATGGCATGGGACTCAGGATGGACCAGTCATTGGTTAACCAATCCCACAATCATTGTACCACCCTTATCCCAGTATATCCCATAGGTAGGACAGATTATACGAAAAAGGTCATGTGACTGGTATCCCAATCCCACCATTGGAAATCTTACTGATAAGGACTTTCTCACTAATGACACTGTGTTCTTTCATGGTGAAGGGTTGAATGAATTCCACTGTGCCTCTTAAAACTGCACCAATTCCACCCACAAGTTCCTGGTCCATAAGATCTAACCATCTCTCCTAAAAATCTCAACTTGGCAGCTAACATGTCAGCATATGAATTTTAAGGAAACATAAATATCCCAACCATAGAGAGGTGAGAGACATCCTCTATACTGAGCTTTTACATGGACTTCTGAGAATTCAAAGCAGCAAGTCTTTTGTGCCAATGAATGTTGGACTATAGCCCTAGCATAAAAAGCAATGGTAACCATTATACTGTAGCCATACATCCTAAAGCCATCACAGGTTTCCATTTATTATAATTGGTCATATATTTTAATTTATTATAATTGATAACAATATAGCTATATTGTCTCAAATTTTCCAGAAGTAAGTTATCTCAGACTGTAGCAAGATATGTCTTTCCTTCCTATCAATAAGATATTAATAACAAATTTAAATGAGGAAACTTACAATGCAAAATCCAAAAGAAAATTCCCCAATCCCCCAAATTACTTAAGTCCCTACATCACATGACTCACAATATTGAGTTTCCTCTTACTTCTATTGGATAAGCCCAATTTTTTGAATACCTGTGAATAAATACATCTAAAAAAATATCATGTCATCAGTACTTGGGGTGACTATGCAGTATGTTTTATGAAAATTTCATAAATATTGTTTTCCTAATAAAAACATGTACCTTACTTTTTCTCCATGTTTCCCCCCCTTATCTACAGCGTAAATATAATGCGATACTTGGTGCTAATGCATCCACTTTGCCACCATGTGCACAAAAGTCATTCAGCATCAGAGGTTCAAATGATGGAAGAAGAATGAATCCTCTGAGACTTCATTGGCCTATTTCACCATCTCTGAAGCACTTCGCTCTATGCATTTGCTCATAGAGAGGGCACTCTCTGTTAGATGAGGCTACAATGCTACTCTCTTACCTGAACTGAGAGCAATTTTATGATCAGTCTGGCTGAATTTATGTTCAGAGAATGAATTTAAAAATGCAAGAGGGGTCGTTATTTCAAAACAAATTTAGCACAAAAGATGTAGCTTTAAGAGGACATTTCCTTAATAGTAGAGGAAGCAAGAAGTTAGAAACACTGAATTCTCTATTCAATAGAATTCAAAATGTAGAACTATGAATAAATGGCTAGGAGATGAAATAAGATAATATATTGATAAGAAAGGAAATTTGGCTAGGATTGTGAACAGAAGTGAAAAGGAGCTACATTTAAATAAGATAGTAAAATTAATATCTTTGTGAGATTAGAATTGCTCATGATCAGATAGAGAGTAAAGCTAACACCGACAAAGACAGATTAGTGATATTACAGCTAATTTGAACAGCTGTATATGATGTAAAAGAAATGAGGAGCAGTAAAAATAATGAAAGAAGAAAAAGATGTCGCAGACAGAAATGATATGCATCATTTCTATTCTTGAACAAGAAATCACTGCAGTACAGTTAAATACATCTGAGTTAGAACAATACACTCCTGTGCAAAAGAAATTCTTGCGTCTACTATTTGATTAACCAGCAACATTAATGAGGACAGCACTTCGCATTGATTCTGGTAAAATTTATAAATTCATCGCTAAGGAACAAAACATAGGTTTAGTTGCTAACTTGGCAAGAAAGTTTACTTACAATGAAAAAAAATCAGACTGACTTGAGATATGTACTCAAAAATATCAAAAAGTGAAAGACCAGTATCCACTCACACAGCTTTAGAGGGCAAAAGTTATAAACCAAGAAATCCACACACAAAGAAGGTAGATATTGAAATTTTTAAGTAAATGTTGTGGTGGTTTCAATTGCTGTTTGATACAACTTAGAATCACCTGGGAAGGGGGAGGGGTCTCAGTGTCGAATTATCTGTATTAGGTTGGCCTGTGAGGTATTCTCTTAACTGGGTTTATTGAGGTTAGGAAACTCACGGTGAATGTGGATGGGCCCTTGTCGTGGACAGAGTGAAAAGGGGGTAGAGAGCTGAGTGCTGGTATGCAGGCATTAACTCTTTATTCTCTGCTCTTTCCTGTGGACGTGGTATGGTCAGCTGTTTGAAGTTCCCGCCAGCTTCCTTGTCCAATGGTGATGAAAATAGCATAGACTTATGAACCAAGGAATCCCTTCCCCCTCCCTCTTAAGTGGCTTTTGTCAGGTCAACGTAGCACAGCAAAAGAAACTAAGATCTATGTCAATCGTGTCTTAAGGAGGAAAAATTTAAACAACAAATGCTAACCATTCAAAGAATTAATCACAAATCAGAGGACAAGGAAGAATACAGACTGCCATGATGGTTACATTCTGATGCCCTTTATTGCACCTGACAATATTTATTTGTCAAATTTGACAAGAAATTCTGGGAATATTTTATTACTTTCTCCAAATGCCACAAAAATTAATCATCTGAAAATTGTTGTAATAGTCAAGCTTATTCCCTAGTACTTCTGCTTTTAATGTAAAGCTATAAATAAATGAAAATTATAGGCATCCATCCAATCATTTATCGCCATTACTTTGCATTCTAGTCTCGTTGACCTTGACTTAACAGAATGATAATTTTTGGATAGGTAACTGGTTTTAACAGCATATAATCAGAATCACAGAATTTTTTCACGACTCCTGCACTTTTCTAGAGTAAGCAATGGTTGTGGATTTAACTGAAAACAGAAAAATGTTTGTGTTTTCATAGCTAGTTTTCTTTAGTGAAGATTTTCATGGAAGAATTCTGTACAGCACTTGCCTTTGGCAGTGAACTGCAGAGATGAGGCTGTCAGCTCAAAGCATATGAAATTGAAAAAAAATGGAATGTTTTTGTTATTTCAGGGGGTTGGTTTATGAGCTCTTGAGTTCTTGACACCCTGCAGACACACAGACTCACGGTGCCAGCCTCCAGCATACGCGGCTAATACTGTCTCTAACCTCCACCTCTGCTTCCCCGTGGCCAGGGTCTGCCCAGGAGTTAGTAAGAATCTCTTGTCTTGACCCAAGATAAAGCACCCAGAGTTTGACATTCTAATTCCTATGCTGCCCTTGGCTCACCAGCATTCTCAGATAAGGCAGTTATCTGGTCTGTGCCTAAAGCAATCTACAAAGTAAGAATAATATTTTGATCCCAACTCTCTAGGATGCCCCAGTGGTTCACTAATAATTTATTTTGAAGGCTAAGGAGAGACACAGATAAGCTCAAAGTTATCAGCACATTCAGATAAATGCTTTAAAATCTTAGGTATCATGATTTCCTCATGCCCAACTAACCACTGTAAGCATTTAAGTAGGAAAGGGCTGTTAGATAAACGGAACTACATGTTAATATTCGAGATCAACAAACTCCTACTGAGCTTTAACACAGGACGGTCATTTCACCTTCACTGAGTAAACTTCCTTTTGCTCTTTCACCACATGCAGCAATGAAATTATGTTTATAAAATTGAACACTATATTCACATTTTTTTCTGCAATTAGCTTTTTGCTTAGTCACTTAAATTCAAATAAAGCCATGAATGAGCCTGTAGGTCTCTGTAGCTTTGTCCCGGTGTCCTTTTTAATTGCAATTTAGTCATTTTATCAGTAGTTATATTGTAGTTTTTCAGAGCATGATTATCTTTTAAATAATCTTTTTAAATATCTTTTTAGCACATACTACTAAAAATATGTGTTCGTTTTCCCATGGAATTCTGTCTGATTCTCACAAAAAGGTGGTTGGAGGTTTCCCTGCTGGTTTTAGGGTTTTGGTCCAATATTTCCTCAATCTTTCCTTCCTGATAAAAGGGTAATGTATATTCTGTGCCACTGTATGTTGAAAGAAGGAGATCTGATTTTTTTTATTTTGATTTTACAGGGGGTTACCATGAGGTGGCTGTCGTGATTCTCAGAATAGATTTTGCATTTTGAACTTTAAAACAATGTGGAGGCTGTAATAGATTATGGGGTCTTTTGAAATTGCATTTTGATAAGGCTACAAGCCTATGGGGATCAGGAAGTGGAATGCAGTAGTTTGAATAAGAATGGTCCCGATAATCATATAGATAGATAGATAGATAGATAGATAGATAGATAGATAGATAGATGTGTGTGTGTGTGTGTGTGTGTGTGTGTGTGCTTAGTCATCAGAGAGTGACACTATTTGAGAAGGATTAGAACTTATGGCCTTGTTGGAGGAATTGTGACACTGGGTTTGAGGTTTCCAAAGCCCATTCCAAACCCATTTCTCTATCTATCTATCTAGCTATCTATCTATCTATCTATCTATTTTATCTATCTCTATCTCTCTCTGACTGCAGATCATCATGTAGCTTTCAGTTATTGCTCCAGGATCATAAGGGCTACCATGCACCTTTGAAAATATGGTATTCTGCTTGTCACATGGCTTAATTTTTATGTTTGGTTAATCATGTCAGATAAAGAGGCACCGGGACACACTTCCTTTACTCAGCCAAGTGCAATGCTCAGATTTAAAAATTTGCAGCAATTATTTACAATAAACTGTATAGACAAGGGCATTTGAACCTTGACAGCATTGACATTGCAGCACAGGCATTGTCAAATTTCATTTCGGAAACAAATTGCTTCTGGTAGGGGTCTGTTCATTTAGACCAAGTAGGGACCATTTGATCTAAAAGTTTTATTCATTTATTTAGACATTCTTGGTATTTGCCATGGCTGGCCTTGAACTTGTGATCCCATGTCAGCTTTCAAGGGTTTAGATTATAGGTATGTGTCACCATAGGAAGCATTTTTTAAAATGATAATTTTTCATGTCTCTTTATGTTAATTGGTCTGATTGTGATAAATTTTTCCTTCTTGGGAGGTTACATGATAGGAAGTTACTTCCCAATAAGTTGCTGACTTTTCTTGCCCAGTTTTCTGGCCAAGCTAAAAAAGTATTTATTTTCTTTGAATTCTTGCTATTTTATCATTCATCATGCATTAGTTATCCATATTATCTCTATTTTCTATTATGTTAAATAGTCATTTTTACTTGTGATTTTAGTAACAGAAACCAAATTATCTATTTAGGAAGTAAAAACAAGGAAGATGGAATGAAGTTCATATTTAAGAGAAGAAAGAAATAAAAAAGTAGACTTTAAACAGAATAAGGAAAAAATAACATTTCCACAAAACTTATAACCTTGGTTAATGTCCAATAAACATAAATCCATGAGTTGTCTTCCTGATTGAGGAGATTTCCTCATTTGGGTAGGTTCACATACTCCAGGGAAGATGAGAGAGTAGCAAAGAGATAAATTTAACTGCTAGTTTGGTTTTCCAGAAGAAGTCGGATGGCAGAGGAATGCTCAAGATTAGTTAGTATTGTGATTAGAATGAGTGATGGTAAAATTTCAATTTTGAGAGGAGCGGAGTAGAATGTAGGGTATTCAAAATGATGGCCATCATACATTGTAGAGTTAGGTAAGATCTAAGGATAACTGAATAGAGAGAGAGAGAGAGAGAGAGAGAGAGAGAGAGAGAGAGAGTACCTTGTGTTATTAGGCAACATAGGGAATCTTGATATTAAGGTTAGAAAGCAAGTGCTGTTATTGCGGTCAGCAGAGTCTATATTTGGCTCACAGACTGATCATGAACTCTGAAGAGGTCCACTTGCATGCTTCATAAACTCTGTGGAAAGAAAGAAGAGTGTTCATTGTGTCATACAGTATTCAAACTACACAAAATCTTTCAAGTTTAGTACATGATTTAAAAGTACAGTCATGATTCCACTTCATCTTTATTGTAATGTGATTTTGATTACATTGTAATAATTTTTTGAGTTTAATGCCATAAATCAATCCATGGCAAATGAAAGTATCTAGATGCCAACTTTGAAAACTATTTTATTTGCTACTGATATATGATGGAGGAAGGTCATTGGCTAATAAAGGAACTGCCCTGGCCCATTTTATTGGTTAGAGGATAGGTGGGAGGAGTAAACAGAACGATGGGAGGAAGAGGAAGTGAGCTCAGAGTCTCGACAGCTCTCCTCTAGGAAGCAGACGCCTGAGAGAGATGCCATGCCCTGCTCCCAGGATGAAGCTCCGACCCAGAATGGACAGAGGCTAGAATCTTCCTGGTAAGCGCACCTTGGGGTGCTACACACAGATGATTAGAAATGGGCTAAATTAATATGTGAGATTTAGCCTAGAAGAGAATGGGCCAAGCAGTGTTTAAAAGAATACAGTGTCCGTGTAATTATTTCGGGGCATAAGCTAGCTGGGCAGGCAGCTGGGGTGTTGGGGACGCAGCCCCGCCGCTGCCCTTATTACTACAGATATATAATGCTATAATCTGTGTGTATGTTATGTATACGAGATATATTAATATTTATTTATATTTTATATAATATATACATATATATGTATATTTTTTCAAACTTGAAATGCATGATCACTGTTGAGATATCAGGTAGCTGCCTATCTGGAGCCAACTCAATTCATTGACCTTTTCAGTCTGGTTTTAGGCAATACCCTTGTCAATGAAGCAATGCCTTTGTGAATATAAGATGATTTATGGGTAACCGCAACTGTAGCTTTCTTATTTCTCTGACCTCTCAGAGTCAAATGCAAAATCCAATATCACAGACAACAAATTTTTATAGGTTCAGTACATGACCTGGAATTATTTTCATTGCATTTAAGTAGTTGTGCACTGATCTAGAAAATCATTAGCTTGTTCAGGTCAATGGCTTTCCATTACGTCTTGCTTGGTGATGCTGGATTGACTGAATCTCTGAGGGTACCTCATTTGCTATAAAGGTGTCAAGTTTTAATGTATACCAATGACATTTAATATCACTTCAAAATATTTTCATTCTAATGAAATATGTTCGTGGTACTCATATTGTCCCATCATAGAATCGTGTTTAAGACAATATTAGATTTAGTTCTCTAAAACTTTTTGCCGATCACATTTAATTCTTAAAAATTTAATCTGTTTATTTTCCTGCCACATTGCTGAAAAGCATCCAGGTAGCATATGGCTGTTGTACATGTATTGGGCACTCCCTTGCATTCTTCTCAGAACTTGTTTACTATATAGATTTAGACAACATCTCTCCTTAATTGTACTTGTTTCTTTGTTTTAGGACAATTTCTAAATCTGGGTTTAACTCCCTTCCTGGTTTAGGGACCTGTATTACACTTAGCAATGATGGCCAACTGGGCTCTGACATTCGTTGATGCTATTGTGTGATGTTGAGACAGAATGCCAACAAATGCTCCAATAGGGAAGTCAAGGAGTTATACAGAACTTAGTGAAAAATTAGGAATCACAAGGATATTTCCTTTTTATTTTGAGACGATATTCAGTTCTAAGGATAGGAAGATCTGTTGAACACTACTGAGAGCTGCCAATGCCTTTGCAATGTTGTGGCCTGACATCTGTATCTGATCTAAAAAAGCAGAACCATGCTCCATCTCACAATGAAATGAGCATACCTTCTTTTGAAAAACAACCTTGTGTCTGTCTGCCTGTCTCTCTCCATCTCCATTTCTATCTCTCCATAGACATGCATCACCTGGGTTTTCAGATGAAGTCAGGTGTAGCCCAGGCTGACATTCAACTCACAATCCTGTTTCAGCCTCACAGGTACTGGGATTACAAGGGTGAAATAACCCATCTGGCAGGAAACAGTATATGTACAAAGTCATCTTTTGCTAGGCATTAGTATTAGCGATCTGCATGGTATAATTTTAGGTTTCTCTGGATGTGGAAATAGCTTCTCTACTAGCCTTTAATTGTCTGAAATTTTGCCTGTTGTTTTTCTCCATGTGAAGCTTTATTCACGGGTAAAATGTAAATACCTGTATTCCATCTAACTAATATTTTCAGGAAATATCCAGAAGTTTTGCAACTGCCTGTCTTCATGGGAGGGTTAATAAACTTTAACAGTAAGGATGCAAACTACCCACGTTTCTAGTCTAACTTCCTCCTTAGGTATAATAGCTGCACTGATGCATGATTTTTCCCTTCCCTTCTTCTTTCCCTCCTTCCTTCTCCCTCCCTTCACTCGTTCCTCTTTTTTCCTGGCTAAATTCCCATTGAGCTGAGTCTCCACTTGTAAACTTCAGAAAAATTTCCAGAACATCTCTTACTTTTGATGATTTGTTTAATACTTTGTTTATATCTTCTCAAACACCATAGGCTCATTGAATTGGAAGATCCATATTCTTTCCTGGAGAAGTTCTCATAATATTAAAAAAAAAATGAATTCTTTTCCCTCATCCCATTACAGGACAGAGAGCACAATTTCCCTAGAAGTAAAACAATTGATTTTCTTCAGTTGGATCACTGCTTTCTGTCTGATGTATCTATTGTCTCCTCTAAGAGATTCATAATGTCTGTCTTCATTTTCTGCAGTCATTTGCTCTCTAATTGAGTTTTGACCTCATGTGTTCTGTGTTGTTCTTTTCCAACTTATTTACTCCTTCTGTAGTAGTGATAATTTTGCATTGTGTTTATTCCTTTATTCTGTTGTCTTTCCTTTTCATCCTAAGTGTCTTTTTTGATAGAGTTTACATTGTTTGTGAGTTTGATGTACAAATGACTCACTATGGAAATTTTATTTTGTTCTGTCCTTTGAGTAATGTTCAATTCCATATTAATTCTTCTTTATTATTCATTATATTTGAAATTCATTGTTTTCTCATTATTTTGTTTGACTATAATTCACAAACAGTAAAAGGACTGTATATTTTTTTGAAATGAGAGAATACTGTGGTAGTATACGTAGATTTTCTTCTTTAATTTCCTACAAAATAGGTATTTTGGATGCTTCTTTGACATATTTCTGAATTTTTATTTGCTATTAAATATATGTGAATATATTTGGACACAGATACATACATATACACACATGTGACTTTTTAAAATTTGATTTTTTTCAACGTTACTTTTAAAAAGCTCTAGCATTTATAATAAATTTCCTTCCAAGTTGCTGATTTAACTATGTTTAAAAATACTTGCTTAAGCAGAATGTCTGCTTTATGACTAGGCTAAAATTTATTTATCAGACCAGCTAATCTGGTGTATACAGTGTGGCAGAAAGAACAAAAGCGACCCTACCTAAATAAAGTAGAATTGACATAGAAGACGCCTCCCTGAAGACTAGCTCCCATACTATTAGGAAGCGCTATACAAATTATCAAGAAAGAAAAGTAATTACTCACAATCTTTTTTTTAAGTATATGCAGATATATTTGGAAAGATCTATACATAAGCTGTGGCTCAAATTATTCATAATATTGTTAAACATTTGACAAGAAAAACATTTTAAAAGCATAAATTAACTCTTTTTCGAACCATGGGAAGAATGTTATATAATTGCTAAAAAGTAGTTCCCAAGAGTTGCTTAAATGATACCGGCACTGCCAATAGATTTAGTTAGCATTTTACCTCATAGCTGCCAACCTGAGGTAGTTCAAATAGATGTTCACTCAAAACAGAAGCGACAAAGCTGTCAAATGCAGCCCATTCGTGCCACATTCTAGTAGAAGAAAATCTAAACTGACGGGTACTTGAGAGATGGTCATAGTGGGCTCTTCATAGAACTGAACACTATAAAGTTAAACTTTACATGAGTAATGAGGCGTATAATAAAATCGTTCCTCTGTAACTATCTTCCCACTATGCTGACTCATCTGAGCTAAGTGAGGAGAGATGGCAGGTTCAGGATCAGATCTTCAAGCCCCATCCACCCTGTGCTTCTTGGTGGCGTCTTTGTACAATCTTCTAATGTTGCTTATGAAACCTCAAGCTGATGTTTCCCTCACCGTGTATGACTAGTTTGTTTCTTTACATTTATTTAACTCAGAAGTTTTCCTTTTCCTTTTCTTTGGTCATGTGCCCCTCTCCACAGAGGAACACCCAAGCACCTTTTCTGTCTGGAAAATTTAAAAGTCATTCTCTAATTGCCCTTACTCCTGAAACCCAAAAGCCTATTTTTTACCCTCTCTGTCTGTCTTCATTAATCTATTCCTCCAAGGACTCTCCAACCAGATGTTTCTCCTGCAATTATTTTCTCAGTTTTGAGATTTTCCTCAGATCTACCCATTCTAAACTCTGTAAAGGGCATAGCCTTTGGGAACTAAATCTATAAAGGATCTTTTTCTCTTGTTACTTTTTTCTCCTTCCTGCATTACTTCTGACTCAAAAGAGACTGGACATAATGTTTGTCTAGAGAAAAGAAAATGCAAAAAAAAAGAAAGAAAGTCTTCAGATAGTTCCAAAAAGTATTTCCATTAAAAGCCCATATGATGGTCAACATTCTCAATTTTTTATTTTATTTCATTTTGTGTTCACTGGGAAGAAACACATGTGCCATAACAAACACGTAAAAGTCAGAGGATAACTTACAGGAATCAGGTCTCTCTTTCTCCCATGTGGGTGCTAAGATTGAAGTCATTCACTCCATCATATTTGGTGGCAGGCACTTAGATCTACTGAGCCATTTGGTTGGTCCAAGTTTAGCATTTTATAAAAGATACACCGTTTAGAATGAGGTGTGAAATCCAGGAAACAGAAGTTAACATTAACAAAACTATTCAGTTCCTTCTTATGGTGGGAAAGCATGAGAAACAAGGGGAGAAGTGGGCATCTCTGAATATCCCATGCTCAGGCTAATCAGACAGCATCAAGTAAAGCTAAAGCGCTCATGTCATGTTCATCAGTGAAAGGGTTAATATACACAGGTTACTCAGCCAGGACTATACTGCATGGAAAACAAAAGATAAAATCCAAAGGTGCTTCTAAACATGCTTTGTAAGTTCCTTCTTCAGTCAGGAGATCAAACAGCATCATCAGATCCATAAACATTTATAACAATGAAACACCTTATCTCTCCATCCAGTTCACATAGATTTCTATACTTTCATAATCGTTCTGTATTTTGTGCATCATGTTCTGTCAAAATACAGAGGCGTGAGTCATCCTCGTTCTGAAGGAATGTGTTTCCTGCAGATCTCTAGGGAATCTGAAATTTCTAACAAAGCCCTCAAGATATTTATAACACATGATACGTCAAAGTCAAACCACTGTCAGACTAAAAATATTATGTTAGGTAAATTTCGACTTGTACATAGCTGGTCTGTGGTTTCATAGATTCGTATAGGTGAATCGTGATTGTACCTGTGTCCTTTAACCAAGATATTTCATTATGTATATACAAACGTTCCAAAGGCCTGAAAACTCCAA
Source organism: Microtus oregoni (assembly GCF_018167655.1). Lineage (NCBI taxonomy): Eukaryota > Metazoa > Chordata > Mammalia > Rodentia > Cricetidae > Microtus > Microtus oregoni. The sequence goes on along the minus strand of NW_024544709.1, from coordinate 1,574,396 downwards.
AATCTAAAACACTCCGGTTCCAGTTATCTAAGAAAGTGACTACTAAACCTCTGCTTCTCTAAGACAGTGCACAAGGGCTTCACATATATCGTTATTTTAATCTGCATACTAACTTTGAGACGAGAACATAAGAAACCTACTGTGAATAAATTATTTCCTAAATCACTTTAAGTTTCACATTAATTAGACTTGAGAAGTGGGTGTTGTTTGCCCAAATTAATTGAGCAACTTAAAATTTAGAAAACTATGGAGAGACCCACAGCTAAACATGAGGCGGAGCTTGGGGAATCCTGAAGAAGAGAGAGGGGAAGGATTGTAAGACCCAGTGGTGTGGAGGGCACCACAAGAAAATCCACAAAACCCACTATACTGAGCTCATGGGAATTCACAAAGACTGAACCAAGAACCAGGGAGCCTACATGGGACTGACCTCGGCCTTCTGCATATATGTTACAGTTGTGTAACGTTGTCTTCCTGTGAGGCTCCTTACACTGAGAGTAGGGGCTGTCTCTGAAACTGTTGCCTACTTTTGGGATCCACTCCTACCAGATTGACTCATCCACTCTTAATAGATGAGGAGGTGCCTAGTTTAACTGCAACTTGATAAACCATGGCTGACTGATATGTATGGGAGGCCCACCTGTATCTGAGGAATAACAAGGAAGGAGAAGCAGATGGGGTAGGGAAAAGGAGAGAGGGGAAGGAACTGAGAAGAGGAGAGGGAAGGGAAGCTTTGATTGGGATTTAAAAACAAAAGATAAAAACGTAAACCAGCAAATAAACAAAAATTTTAGAAAAAGATAAGGCCAGAAAGATGACTCAGCAAGTAAAGATACCTGCTGCCAAGACCAAAGAAATCAGATCTATCCCTGAGACCCACAAACTGGGACAGAAACTGACTCCTAAAAGTCTTCCTTTAACTTCCACACACATACTGTGCCTTGGGTGCATTTGAAGACAAGCATGCATGGACGGACACACACACGCTAGAATATTCATCCCCTTTTATTCATTTAAACAATTGTCAAAGGTCAGATTAAATTGTAAGTAAAACACCAACAAAGGTTGTGGGAGGGATTCAATGAGAAATTGGCCAGGAGTTTCTTCTCAGCTGCTCAGTTGCTACAATTATTCAGAACTCAATTTAAAAGCAGTAAAACTTAGATAATGTATTGAATGGCTCCCAACCACAGAGAAAGATTTTATAGCCTCCAAAGAACTGTAACACCAATTTGTGCAACACGGCATAGCATTGGATTCTCCCATTTAAAATGAGGATTTGCAGTCCATGAGAATGTTTGAGATGGCCTGGGGCACCTCAGCTGATTGGGCACTAGGTATGGCTGCACAGAATGTCTGTAGATAGAAAGTAATCTGAGAGCTTTCCTAGCTGACCCGGCAGCCCACTCTGCCGCAAACACTTTTGAATTTTGGTCGACAGATTGAAGCTGGGTCCTCAGTGATGCTGGGCAGGAGCTCTACAACTAAACCCCACTTTCCTCAGGCCCTGCCATAACTTTTACAAATACCTAGGCAAAACGAGTTATTAGGATAATAAAATATTCCAATATGAAGAATAACATCATTAATAAACACTTATTTACATTTTTGAGAGGATATATACTAAATAGCCACATATTTGTCAATTTTTAAGCAGGATATGAAAATGAGTCCACAGATATGCCCCAATGGTTTACCATTTTCAACTGCATGACTTTGGTGATATTAGCTAAATTCCCATGTGTAAAATAAGATTAAATGTATGTAATCATACACAATAAGAAATTATTGATTTGCATGTAAAGTCCCTGCAAGAGTGTCTGTAACAAATTTAGATCTCAATGAATCTAGCAATGATAGCAAAAAAATTATATTTCATAAATGATTTCTGGACCCTTGATAAGAAATAGTAGGGCCATATTTACCTACTTCAGTAAAGCTCATTTTACTAACAAGTCTTGGGGAAAACACAAACAAGAAACAAATAAAATTTTATTTTTTATATAAGCCCAATTTCTATTGGTGGAAAAGAATAGATATGATGATTAGGTTGCCATTTGTGGAAGCTAACATAAAGGAGTAAGAAATGTTTGTATGTAGATCAATCGTGAAGATGCATAAAGGGTGACAGTGAGCTACCCATATCAAGAATAGGTCACAGGGTGTGGATAGTCCACAAAAAATGGGTTAATATATCAAAGGATATAATATATCCAAGGAATATGAAGCCAATTAAACTGATGGCTCAAAAAGAATTTAGATCTCACTCAAAGAGCAAAAGAAAAATGCTAAGAGTTGTAAGGGGTTGTTTAATCTTTTTCTTTAATCACTTAAGTTTCTGTATGATAGAGTGGGAAATAGAAAAAATAAGAAGGGAAAGAGGAGCACCATTAACATTCCCAACAGGAGATAAAGGGCAGCTGGTTTAGACTGATGGCAACAGATAGAGAAATGAATAAACAGAATTGCAACATGTCTTGAAAGCAACAATGAGAATAAATCATAATAGCAGCCACACATCTGTAAAAGAAAAATCATGCTTCCTTTCATTTTGTACTTAGAAAATGTGTCTACTAGAATTTTAAACTTACCCCAGTAAAGTCAGTGTTCAAAGAGTGACTATCATAGGGATATTAGAATATAAATTGTGGTGGTGAGAGCAATTCACATTTACTTCAATACTTTCCCTGTCAGCCTGTCTAGAATCCAATGCAACACCATAACGTGGTCTATGAGCACTGCTGGGAATTTGCTATGGGTCACATCTCATGTTTTGTTTCATTTAGGTCGTGTTAGTTGCCAGTTTGATTTTTTTATTTTCTTTCTGCCTTCCTTTAGAGCCGTGGGCATGCTCAGAAGGGAAAGTGATACAAGATGATGCATTATTGTCCAGCTGTTACTTGAAGCAAGCCTGTTGTCTTCTTGCTATGTTCCCCAAAAGGTATACGTTTTCTGAAATGTATGAAGTTCCACATGAGAAAAGAAAGTTGAATGTTTTTATCTAACCTACATACTCACATAAGAACAACAGGATTACAAGACTATTATATAGTCTTGTCTGTAGAGTGCTGATCTCTACTTGAAGCAGGGTTTTTGCTATAAGGAGAAACCTTCCCAGACAGAGTTTTGCTTAGATGCTGCCAAAACTCCAGTCTTTCTAATCAAGCAAACTGCTTTCAAAACTTGGCAGTGCATCTCCCTGAATAGAGTCTTCTGCCCTCAAATCTTTCCCAAAGGGTAGGGTTCGTAACAGTGATGGTCAAATGTATTAGGAAAATGCATTCTCTGGGGGCAGCATAGGAATGGGGTTTTCTGAATCGAATCCAGGTAAAGTGAGTCACTCACACATCCTAACTCCAGATGTTCTGAAAAATTTGGGTTTTGACATAGTTGTGCAAAATTAGGAAAAGGAGCCTTAGAATTACTTGTAACAACATAGGAGTGTTGAATAAATGGTACCAAGTTCCAAATGGAAATAGGAAAAGAACAGTGGTCAATTCCCTTTTGTAAAAGTTATTGCTTCAACAACTTACCTTTAATAGATTTTTTTCAGTGCAGTTTCCTGAAAACATTTCTAAAAGCAATGTTACAAGTGACCAATTCTTTAGGCTGGCATTTTATGTATATCATATATCCAAGGTGACTACCCCCTTTTCCTGAGTGACGCTTTTGAAGAAGGAAAGTGACAAGGGGTAAATGGAAGAGAGGGCATGAAATTTTTCATAGATATTAATATTTTTTATTCATCTTCCTAGAGCCTCTGTTTTCCTGATATCAAACACATTTCATTTCTTGATTCAGGAAGAGAGATCACATATGATAGTTGATGGGCAAGGTATCCAAAGATACAGCTAACAATGTAGGGGAGAGTTAAAGAGGCATCCCTGGTACTCATAAAGTATCAGTCAGCCCTGGGTATCACATGATAATCTTCCTCTAACTTTTTGGACCACAGAAGTGGTATATGTGTTTCTACAGGTTAGCAACCCACCATAAACTCCCAAGAGTATTGATCGACTGCAAAGCCATGTTTGACTTACTCATGTAATATTCTTCGTGAATGTGAAAGAATCTGCCAACTGTTGCACATACTAGACAATGTGAAATAAGGTGATGAATTACTTAGCAAAGCTTATCTACAGTTTTGAAATCATCCAACTTCACCCCTGATTCCTTTCAGCTCTACATATGGGCAGTTCCAGTTACATAAGAGGTTTACAAATAATTATCCAAATGATTACAAAGGCTGTACTGGTTTTGTTTTTTTTTTCTTTTTTTTAACTTTTTTTTTATTGAGAAAAGAGAAAAAAAAAACAAATTTCCTCCTCCTCCCAGCCTCCCATTTCCCTCCCCCTCCTCCCACCCTTCTCCCCCTCCCCCCACTCCTCTCCCCCTCCCTCTCCAGCCCAAAGAGCAGTCAGATTTCCCTGCCCTGTGGTAAGTCCTAGGTCCTCCCCGCTCCGTGCATTTCTAGGAAGGTGAACATCCAAACTGGCTAGGCTCCCACAAAGCCAGCACATTACGTAGGTTCAAAACCCCGTGCCATTGTCCTTGGGTTCTCATCAGCCCTCATTGTTGGCCATGCTCAGAGAGTCCGGTTTTATCCCATGCTTTTTCCGTCACAATCCAGCTGGCCTTGGTGAGCTCCCAATAGATCAGCTCCACTGTCTCAGTGGGTGGGTGCTCCCCTCGTGGTCCCGACTTCTTTGCTCATGTTCTCCCTCCTTCTGCTCCTCATCGGGACCTTGGGAGCTCAGTCCAGTGCTCCAGTGTGAGTCTCTGTCTCTGTCTCCATCCATCACCAGATGAAGGTTCTATGATGATATGCAAGATATTCGTCATTATTGCTCTAGGATAGGGTCATTTCAGGTTCCCCATCCTCAGCTGCCCAAGGAACTAACTGGGGACCTCGGCTTGGGTATCTGGGAGCCACTCTAGGTTCAAGTCTCTTGCCAACCCTAAGTTGGCTCCCTTAACTAAGAACCGTGCTTCCGTGCTCCCCCATCCAACCTTCCTTCATCCCAATCCTCCCCCTTTCCCTAGCTCCCCCCCATTCTCCCCCTCTCCCCCCTCTCTCCCCATCTCCCCTTACCCCCATCTCACCCCACCCCCAAGATCTCAATTTTCTCCCCGGCAATTTTGTCTACTTCCCATAGCCAAGAGGACAACTATATGCTTTTCCTTTGGTTCACCTTCTTACTTAGCTTCTTTGGGATCACCAAGTGTAGACTCCGTGACCCTTGTTTATGGCTAGAAACCAATTATGAGTGAGTACATCCCATGTTCATCTTTTTGGCTCTGGGATATCTCACTCAGGATAGTGTTTTCTATTTCCATCCATTTGCATGCAAAATTCGAGAAGTCATTGTTTTTTACTGCAGCATAGTACTCTAATGTGTAGATATTCCAAACTTTCTTCATCCATTCTTCCATTGAAGGGCATCTAGGTTGTTTCCAGGTTCTGGCTATTACAAATAATACTGCTATGAACATAGTAGAACAAATGCTCTTGTCATGTGTTAGGGCATCTCTTGGGTATATTCCCAGGAGTGGTATTGCTGGGTCCAGGGGTAAGTTGATCCCGAATTTCCTGAGAAACCGAAACACCGATTTCCAAAGTGGTTGCACAAGATTGCATTCCCACCAGCAATGGATGAGTGTTCCCCTTCCTCCACAGCCTCTCCAGCAAAGGCTATCATTGGAGTTTTTTATTTTAGCCATTCTGACAGGTGTAAGATGATATCTCAAAGTTGTTTTGATTTGCATTTCCCTGATTGCTAAGGAAGTTGAGCATGACCTTAAGTGTCTTTTGGCCATTTGAACTTCCTCTGCTGAGAATTCTCTGTTCAGTTCAGTGCCCCATTTTTTAATTGGGTTAATTAGCATTTTAAAGTCTAGTTTCCTGAGTTCTCTATATATTTTGGAGATCAGACCTTTGTCTGTTGTGGGGTTGGTGAAGATCTTCTCCCAGTCAGTAGGTTGCCTATTTGTCTTGGTGACAGTGTCCTTTGCTTTACAGAAGCTTCTCAGTTTTAGTAGGTCCCATTTATTCAATGTTGCCCTTAAAGTCTGTGCTGTTGGGGTTACACATAGGAAGCGATCTCCTGTGTTTTTTGTTTTTTTTTTTTTAGTTTTTCGAGACAGGGTTTCTCTGTAGCTTTGGAGCCTGTCCTGGCACTAGCTCTTGTAGACCAGGCTGGCCTCGAACTCCCAGAGATCCGCCTGCCTCTGCCTCCCGAGTGTTTTTTGTTTTTGTTTTGTTTCTGGTAACTATGGCACTTTGAATTACTCATCATTCCCCACTGCACAGCATATGGGAAATTGTCCGTAGGAATGAGGAGACAGGCTTAGAAAGGAAAGAAGTTCTATAATTTTCTGTCCTCACTTCTTTCCACCCTTACCATCAAGCTAGTCACCCCGATGCCCAGTGGTATACTGATAAATGTTTTATAGCCAGCTCTCCCAAAGTCAAGCAACCCTTATTGGTAGTGTTTGACAATTTCTTGTTGTGATTTCCTTCAACAAGGGCAATTTCACGCTCCCAACATGATACCATTGCTCATGGAACTGAGACAAGTTATGCATGATCAGCTCAGGATAACCTCACTAGTGCCCTTACACATCGCCCACAGTATCTTATTTGCAGGCAGAAGGAACGCTGTCGGCAATAAAGATGGGGATGAGACGCCAAATTATAAGCCACCACATTGCTTGTGATTAACATTTTGCCACAATACTTACATAAATGCCACTTTCACAGCTTAAGCAATAAAATCATTAACCCCTAGAAAATGCTGCCATACTGTGACTAGCTATGAAAAGAATGCTTTCTACATAATTAAAATATTCTTAGGAACAGAAACTCATTTTAAGCATTTTGACACTGCAAAAATTATATAGCATGAAAAATATGAGAATCTTTATTAAATTAAGAGGGGCCATTTACTACCATGGGTGGTATCTATGTAGTAATGAATAATCAATGAAAAATACTGAACTGTTTGATTCTTTTGTAACTGTAACTGTAATGTAAGAAGTTTGTCACCCTTGAGACCATCCCGCAATGTTCCTTGCCTTACACTTTGATGGTTTTCCTGGTCTGTTAAAATCAGCACGTCTAATCCTGAACAAAACTTGGATATTGCACATTTCCAACAATTCATGTTCAATTGCTACTGAATGTGATGATATATCATCTCCAGCAGGTACTTGCTTCCCGTTACATGACTCAGAGATCAATTTCCTACATCAACCAGACAAGTTCAATTGCTCCTAAAAGCAGATCCACTCAGCTGTTTACCTTACCTGAAAAAAATGTATGCTCTTTCCTTGCTTTAAGAACTAAAGGAAATTCATTATGGGGAAGTGGTGCCATTATGTAATCTTTTAATAATTCCAATCCTAACATCTTGGTGTATATAACCATATCACCTATGGATTTATTCCTGCCTCTGGAGAAAAAAAAACTAGTCATATGGTGTTATTTAAGTCCAAATTGACTCAAATTATATGAAATTAAAACTTCATTTCCTAGCCACCCAAAGAGTATTTCATAGTGATCATTTGCCACAGATGATTAGTGGCTGCTATGTTGAACAAAACCAACATCAATCATTTCCACCATTGCAAACATTTTCTTGGATAGCACTGACCAAGGCAGTTTAACTCTATTATACTCTAACTGTAAAATAGAGAAGCGCAGTGGAGGGGAGATAACTCTCATTTCCCTGAACCTGTTACTATATTCAGGACACATCAGTCGTAAAATACAGAACCCAATACCCTTAAGGGAATATGCCACATTTTTATCTCATAATTTTAACAGTGAGTAATGGAGGAAACATTTATCAAGTCATTCTTAACATACTAATTCCCACGCATTGTGTGTGTTGATGGGAGAAATAGGATTCATACAGCCCTCAATTGATTCCTTCCCTTCTTTTACAGTTTCCCTTGACCTTGGTATATCAGAAATCTTTACAAGCCCCATCTTAGTGTTAGAAATTAAATTTCCCACATACTCCCCAGTCCCCCAGAAGCCCAGATGTTTCTTTGTAATCCAGCCTACTTTGTAATCCAGTTCAACTAGATGGCAAAGGGGGTTCAAAGTCCTCTCTTGGGGATATGGGTAGAGGAGCAAATTTACTTCTCTGCTTCTAATTATCTTTAAGAGCTAATTATTGTCCTTGAGTATGAAAGATCCAGGGCCCATAGAAAGAAAAAAGTCAACGTTCATCCTTAAAGTCAATTTTGCAGAACCTTGGTTTGATTAATATACAACTTACACAAAAACAACTCCATCCTTGGGTGTGACCAGCTCTTCTCAATACAGCTACCACTGCAAAAGAAATAGCAAAACAAACACTGTAGAAGCTGAGACACAATGTTTGTAGTTATGTCTACCCATTGGAAGCTCATTGCTTGTTCCTTATAGAAACATTAGGTGGGTCTATATATGTTTTTCTTAGGGTTCACCTTACTGCTTACCTTCTCTAGGATCACCAACTACAGGCTGGCTCAATGTTCTTTGTTTATAGCTAGTATTCACTTATGAGTGAGTACATACCATATTCATTTTTTGGGTCTGTGTTACCTCACTCAGGATAGTGTTTTCTAATTCCGTCCATTCGCATGCAAAATTCAAGATACCATTGTTTTTTTACCACTGAGATAGCAAGAAACCCGGCTCTATAAAAATTCCCAGGAATCCACAAGGATGATCCCAGCTAAGACCCTAAGCAATAGAGAAGAGAGTGCCTTGCCCTGTATTCAGACGATACTTATCTTAAACATTACCATGGAGCCTTCGTCCAACAACAGATGGAAACAGAGGCAGAGTCCCACATTGGAGCACTGGACTAAGCTCCCAAGGTCCAGTTGAAGAGTAGAAGGAATGAGAATCTGAGCAAAGAGGTCAAGACCATAAAAGGTTCATGCACTGAAACAACTTGCCTGAGCTAATGAGAGCTCACCAACTCCAGCTGGACTGGGAAGGAACAAACATAGGACCAAACTAATCCCTCTGAATGTGGTTGACAGTTATATGGCTGGGGCAGACTGAGGGCCACTAGCAGTGGCACTGGGATTTAACTTTACTGCATGTACTGGCTTTGGGGATCCTATTCTCTTTGGATGCATACCTTGCTCAGCCTAGATGTAGTAGGGAGGGCTTCCACAAAGCAAGGTGCCTTACCCTCGCTGAGGATTAGATGGTGGTGGGGTGGTAGCATATGTAGAGGGAATGGGGAGGTGGGAATTCGGATTGATACTTTTTTTTAAAAAATCTAATAAAAAAAGGAAGAAAGATTAGATGGCTGATACGGATGTATATGGAAAAAACCTTTATGTATCAGTTGTTCTAGACAAGCTAAGTTTGATCACATAAGTTAGAAAACGACATTACCCACACCATCACACACATATGTACACACACTTACAAAGATGACACTACTGTCTGAAGCAAAAGATTACTGCTGGAGTTATTTTTTGGTTTATCTTTTCCCTAGTTAGGTCATTTCTGCCTGGCCCTTTTCAATTGGGGCTTTTTATTGCCTGGCTCCAACTCACTGTGTCTCCAAGGCGATACAGCCTCACCGTGAGTCTCCAAGAGTGCCTGTTCACACAACGGTTTCCTAAAAGGATGTTTATCTGTGAGATAGAACCATGAGTACCACCAACTGCTTTTTTTTCTTTTTTTTTTATGATAGGATACTTTGTTTTTTTTCTTTATTTTTTTTTTTTATTGAGAAAAGGAGAAAAAAAAAAAACAAGTTTTCACCTCCTCCCAGCCTCCCATTTCCCTCCCACTCCTCCCACCCTTCTCCCCCTCACCCCACTCCTTTCCCCCTCCCTCTCCAGTCCAAAGAGCAGTCAGGGTTTTCTGCCCTGTGGTAAGTCTTAGGTCCTCCCCCCTCCGTCCATATCTAGGAAGGTGAACATCCAAACTGGCTAGGCTCCCACAAAGCCAGCACATTACATAGGATCAAAACCCCGTACCATTGTCCTTTGCGTCTCATCAGCCCTCATTGTTCGCCATGTTCAGAGAGTCCAGTTTTATCCCATGCTTTTTCAGTCACAGTCCAGCTGGCCTTGGTGAGCTCCCAATAGATCAGCTCCACTGTCTCAGTGGGTGGGTGCTCCCCTCGTGGTCCCGACTTCTTTGCTCATGTTCTCCCTCCTTCTGCTCCTCATTGGGACCTTGGGAGCTCAGTCCAGTGCTCAAGTGTGGGTCTCTGTCTCTATCTCTATCCATCACCAGATGAAGGTTCTATGGTGATATGCAAGATATTCGTCAGTATTGCTCTAGGATAGGGTCATTTCAGGTTCCCTATCCTCAGCTGCCCAAGGAACTAACCGGGGACATCGCCTTGGGCTCCTGGGAGCCACTCTAGGTTCAAGTCTCTTGCCAATCCTAAGGTGGCTCCCTTAACTAAGAATTGTGCTTCCGTGCTCCCCTATCCAATCTTCCTTTATCCCAATCATCCTTTTTCCCCAAGTTCCCCCCATCCTCCCCTTCTCCCTTTTCTCTCCCCATCTCCCCTTACCCCCATCCCACCCCACCCCCAAGATCCCAATTTTCTCCCCGGCAATTTTGTCTACTTCCCATAGCCAAGAGGATAACTATATGTTTTTCCTTGGGTTCATCTTCTTACTTAGCTTCTTTAGGTTCACCAATTGTAGACTCCGTGACCCTTATTTATGGCTAGAAACCAATTATGAGTGAGTACATCCCATGTTCATCTTTTTGGGTCTGGGTTACCTCACTCAGGATAGTGTTTTCTATTTCCATCCATTTGCATGCAAAATTCGAGAAGTCATTGATTTTTAACGCACCGTAATACTCTAATGAGTATATATTCCACACTGTCTTCATCCATTCTTCCATTGAAGGGCATCTAGGTTGTTTCCAGGTTCTGGCTATTACAAATAATACTGCTATGAACATAGTTGAACAAAAGCTTTTGTCATATGATAGGGCATCTCTTGGGTATATTCCCAAGAGTGGTATTGCTGGGTCCAGGGGTCGGTTGATCCAGAATTTCCTGAGAAACCGAAACACTGACTTCCATAGTGGTTGCACAAGATTGCATTCCCACCAGCAATGGATGAGGGTACCCCTTCCACCACAGCCTCTCCAGCAAAGGCTATCATTGGTGTTTTTGACTTTAGCCATTCTGACAGGTGTAAGATGATATCTCAAAGTTGTTTTGATTTGCATTTCCCTGATTGCTAAGGAAGTTGAGCACGACCTTAAGTGTCTTTTGGCCATTTGAACTTCTTCTGTTGAGAATTCTCTGTTCAGTTCAGTGCCCCATTTTTTAATTGGGTTGATTAGCATTCTTTTTTTTTTTTGTTTTTTTGTTTGTTTGTTTGTTTGTTTGTTTTGTTTTTCCAGACAGGGTTTTTCTGTAGCTTTGGTGCCCGTCCTGGAACTAGCTCTTGTAGACCAGGCTGGCCTCGAACTCCCAGAGACCCGCCTGCCTCTGCCTCCCGAGTGCTGGGATTAAAGGCGTGCACCATCACCGCCCGGCACCACCAACTTTTTAAAGAAAAATTGATTAGAGAGAAATTCACAACAGTTCTTAGCTGACTTTGCTTAGACTGATAGGAAAACACACAGGAACTGAGTGATTTTTTTCTGGTCATGTTTCATCTGTCTCTGTTTTAGTTACTGTATTGGATATGATATAGTTCTCATCACATTTAGTTTTCAATATTTGAAACCACATGTGTCCTTACAATTAAGAGACCAAAGCACTTTCCAAGTGAATTCTCAAACATGGTGTTAGTTTTCTTCCGTTCTAAAGTCATTGCCATGACAGAAACCATGAGCTACAATTAGTGAGAAGTATTTAAAAATAAATTTCATATCTTCCCAAGATGACTATCATATGTCTCAACATTTTGGGTGCCGTTGGTTTGCCTATAGGCATTTTCCAGTCTGGTGGTGGCACTAGGCTTTCACTACCTGGAGGTTGAAAAAAAAAATGCTTGTATGTACCTGTTATGCGAGATAAACTAAGCAAAAACAGTACACAGAGGCGCATTACTCTGACTTCTGCATGGTCGGGAAAAAACTAGAAGCGACTTTGATTCCCTTCCCCCTCTTTGTTCTGTCATCTGTAGAATTCAGCAACAGTCCAAAGGCCCCTTTTTCTCATTAATCACTGTAAGGTGGGGAATAATTTTATTGTTGTGAGTGTGTCTGGCAGAATGCCCATCTCAAAGGAGAAGATGGTATGCCGGCTCATTTTTCTCATAAGATGTATGTTTCTGTACCCTCAGCCAATATTCCTTAGTCTGTGAAAATACATTAAAAGATGGAAATGGAGAATAGACTTGGCCAGCTGTTTCACTGTAGTGGATTGAACCATAAGGCACATAGGAATTACAGCTTTGTGCCCACACATAATATAGTAAATAACTTCAAAACAGATTTTTTTTCCAGTAAAGGGGAATCTTGAAATAAACCAGCAGCTGTGGAATACAAGCTACCAAATGATCAACTCAGAATAGAGGCTTCACCTCACTTAGGGGCCAGTCCAGAAAAACGAGTAAAACATTTGCACAGGTTTAGGAGTTTGTAGTAAAAAGAGCATGAAGCACCTAGAGCAGTATTTGTAAGTATCTAGACCCACACTAGGAGAATGTAAGAAAAAGTAGCTTCGTTGTGCAAAGTCCATTGTATAAATGCTCCATTTTTACAAAAGTAAGTGAGATGAATAATAATCATTATAACCTGTCTTTGAATAGACTAAACTCTAGAAGTGTGTGTGTGTGTGTGTGTGTGTGTGTGTGTGTGTGTGTATTGCTCATTGATGCTTTTCTGGTATATACAATAGATTCATTTGAATGACTCTTCATGGTGTATCATCTGTGATCTCACCTGAACAAGAAGATACTATAATATCCCAAAAACTGAAGTGAGCCAGGAAGCCAGGAAAAGGGCCTTGATGAAAGAAACAGTAAGCAATGGTGCCATTCCTAGCATCCTATAAACATCAAACCAGTATTCACTAAGCAGTCAAGACTTATTAAGGATGAAGTCCCATTGAGCTCAACCTCTCTTCATTCACTATCACAGCACATCTTCTTTTCACCATAATTCTGTTCAAGATAGGATACCGTATTAATCCACTGTGCATTTACTTATTTGTCACCTCTCCCATCCTACTAAAAGGTCAACAACATAAATTAAAGAGATCCGTGACTACCTTAATCCCCACTGCACTGTCTGGTATATGGCAGGCACTCAGTAAGATCTGAACAAACAAATGAATCCACAGGCAACCAACCACCCGGGCAGAGCAGAGCAGATTGCTTTGCTTCAGGTGTTTTCTGTCTTTTACACCTTTCTTGAGTAGTGCTGTTTAGCTACTTGAGCTCAAGTGTGCCCTTGTTGGTGCTACTTCTCATCGTTTTCCCACTGAAGTTTTGACTACTGTCTTCTTGAATGGGTGAGAATCCCTCAGGAGATATTACAGTATCATGGTAAAAGTAGGGAAAAAATAAAATCAAAATTTATTGGCCTAATCCAGCCCTTAACTTATACCCTAAGGGGAAAAATGTTTTTTTACCTTGCATTCATCTTCACAATTTTTCTGTTAAAGTAAAGGGTTAATAACAAGCAACCAAAAGGAAGAAAATGGGAGGTCATGGACCTAACCCTAAAACAGGTCTCTTCATGGTTCATACTTGTGTGATAAATACAGTGCCATCATCACCCTTTGCATCATGGTCATTCCTTGACAATAAAGTAAGATGCAGGTATGTCATTTAGACACTGTGTTGCCTGTCTTAAGTGAACACTCACAGCATAAACACAGTAGATATGGAAAACTTCTTCAGGGTCATAATGAGGCAGCACTTTGATGCACATCTTCCAGTACTGAGGCATTGCTCTTTCCTTAGATGTAAGGTTTACATGCTCTCACTGAAAATGAGAAAATTAAAACTTAGTGTTTTAAAATGAATGTCTTACGAAAATATACATCTTAATATCTTTCGTTCTTTGGTTGAGAAGTAAATTAAATAGCATGTTTATAATTGTGTTTAATCTTTATTTTCTTCTTTTTTATTAATTAATTTTGCATTTGATATGTATATAATGCAGCACAATTACTTTCTTCCCTAAATCTTGCTTATATCTCTTCCATGACTATCAACATGAACTCACAGCAGCTTCCGGTTCCTGCACAGGGGAGGCAAAAGAAGGGGCCTTTCAACTGTCAGGCATGGAAGGAGAATTCACTGGGGACCCACCCTACCCCAGTTGTTGTGTTATCTGTTACCAATAGATTGAAGAAGAGGGAGAATTTTGACCTTCAGTTGTATACCAACTGATAATCCCCAACACGGCTTGTTTTTAAGACATTCAAACAATGCAAAAAGAATATATAAGACAGTTCTATTTTAAAACAGTAAGAAATGCCCTTACCATCTTGACTCACATATCTGACATCTTAATTTACTGCATTTTCTTCCTTCCAGGCAATTTTCTGGGAACATTGAAAACTTTTATTCTATTTTATCCAATGTCAGTAATCCTAAATCTTGAAGCAATAAAACTAGGCATTATAAATTCAAGGCCACTTGGGATGTTTTAATAAAAATCTGGCTATGTCTTCTCATCGGTGTCATTTAAAGAGTTATTTTCACTGCTCCTGCTGTGTTTGAACATTGTTAGACCTTAATACAAGCAATCACTTTTCTTCATCAGTTTCGCATACAACTGATCTCCATAGCTCTGCATTTTGCTTGATACTTGTGACTAGATTTATGACTAGATCAATTGCAGTGTTAATTCTGCAACAGTTTCTTCTCTTCTCACCTTGTTGAAACTGTACCTTTGGTGTGAACTCTGTTTCCGGTAGAGCATAAGTTCTTTAAAAGCAAGATCACCCCCTTAAATAGCTTGGTCTCTACATATTGTCTATATAAATGAAAGCCAGGGTTAATAGGAAACAATTAAAGCCTCCTGTTTGCTCAATTCATCTCCAATAGTTTAATATGTTTGTGATAATTAGATTTGCATTGAAAGGAGAAATTTGGGAAAGGCTTTAGGCTAATAATGCATGTTGTCCCATTATTGGATATTAGCTGTAACAAGTCTGAGTTAGATTCTAAGGAATTAAACAAAGGCCCTGAGCACCTTCATCTTTGCTTCCATTATATCTAAATTGGTATCTGTGTCCTTTGAAATTTAATCTAGAAATTTGCTGCTTTTGCCTTAGAGTCTCTTGGATGAAATTATTATCCCATGGAGTTTGTTTTCCCACTACTAGCTGCTCCTGGAGCATTAAAGAGCTTCTTAATTCCTTACAGCCAAAGTAGCAACATCTTCAAAAGATGACTGACTCAAAGATTGGCTGGGGAACTGCAGCAGCAAATACAGTCATCTTCCAAATTTGTCAAGTTGAAAAATTGGCCCTGTGTGTGAAACCAAACACCATTTTTCAACCTCATAACTCCAGGAGAAAAGGGAAATGATAGCTACATACAAGCTAGGTAGACATGGCCTGGTTCTGGGCTCTGACATACAGGCTAAAATTTAAAGCGAGGAATTTAGTTTTGGCAGGAAAAAGTTCCCCACTGTGAAAGTTATTTGACACTGAAATGAAATATCAAGAAAAATCACAATCACAATACTGTATCCATAAGACTTTAGGTTTTTAGATGTTACACTGAATTCTCTGGAGGCCATCACAGAGCAAAGAAATATAAAGAGAAACTCTACAATTCTAAAATTGTAATGAGAAGTTGCCCTAAAACTGGGATTATCAAAAACTGGTGCAAGTCTTTGAAAAAAAAACACTCTAGAAATTTAAACACAAAGAGATATATGCCTGAGTCCAAAATTCTTTTGAAATTAAACTTAGTATTCACAATTACAGCTCTAGGTTCCATGGAGAGAGAGACAGAGAATAGATAGATATACAGACAGATAGATATAGTATCGGCAATCAATTAGTACTATACTCATAGAAACTCTGGTCCTAAATAGCCATTCCCAAAATGTTTGCCCTTTGTGGTCCATGTTCTCTACAGATCAAGGTACAACCCTGAATATTAAATAAAATTATCTATGTTCATTTTAAATTTTAAATTAAAATTCAGTATAAAAGTTAGAAAAGTTGAATTTGGGGGAGAAGAATATTGTCACCGTTTTATGAAATATTAATACTTTTTTCTATCCCCCGAACTCTTTTTTTCTTTTGTAGATACAATACATGCATAAACCTTCACAAAGCCAGCCATGGTCATAGCTTACAATAATGAGGACAACAATCCAGACCACCTGGGTATATTACAGGTGTTCAGAATACTACTCATCAATTGCACACCCTACAATATAGAACAAGGACTCTCATTCAAATGCGAACAACTTGAAGATCTCTTTCCTTATTACTTCAAGTAAAGTGTTTTATTAACAACACCACAAAGGAAACAATGGTTTCAGGTGTTAGTACAGCAAAAATGCCAGGGAGAGAAGAATATGTCAGTGGAGCCCGAAGTCACTCACCCACTCACTGAATGGGGAAGAATCTACATGCTCATACTCCTGTCTCTGTCAAGAAGAAACAGTGGAGAACAGTGTCAGTTTTCTCCAGTTTCATGACAGCCCCAAAGAGGGCTGTTATCTATGACTACTGTGGCACTTCAAAGGACACTCAGCAACAGCTTCTGGGCATCTGTGGGGGCAATATGTAAATGTTCCTCCTTGGAGTTGAAGTGTTTGGTTGTATTTTTCTAGAGTATCTTTAAAGGTCAGTGGCTGCTTTGTAGCAGACTCTACAGGCATGGACAATGCACTAAAAATCACTCTCTCCTCGGGAGTTTTCGTGCATCTGAAAATGACTTCCCATCAGTAAGGAAAGTTCGCCTCTCTCCAGTGCCTCCCTCAAGTGCAGCTGAGTTAATGAGTGTGCCTTGCTTGCAGCTATCCTTCCAAAGGCAGCCACCAAAATAGGAGGCAGCATTCATCAGTGAAACTGTAAGTAAGAAAAGTCGATCTATTGAAACTTTGGTGATGGGTTCAGGGTGACTGAAGTTGAATAGAAACAGCCGGAGCTGGGGGCCATCCTGATGAGGATTATTAGAAGTAACGTTGGAGATAATGGTTCTTTGATCATGTGTTTGGCCTAGAGCTCAGAGACTCCTGCTATTAAAAATTCTACAAAGGACTATGCAAGCGAGCATTTGATGAATTTTTTTTTAATTCACCATTTTGTACAGGGTATTTCTGAGCTACTCTATATGATAATTCTGGAAAGCCTGCTCTAAGAAGTAGAAAGTTGTAAGTTAGAAAATGGTATCACAAACTCAGGCTCATGAACAGTTCTTTGCATCCAGATGATCCAAAGCCCACTGTAAAACAGTTAAATGAGTGTGAAAACTTGTGTAGTAAGACAGATTGGGATCGCCTCCATGTAAAACAGGAAGAGACTCATTTCCCAAAGCCTACTGTGACAATTTTAGATCTCGTGAAGCTAAGTTGTGTGTAACCTCTACTGTCTCTAAAAGTCAAAACTCAGTAGACATTACAGGGAACAAGAATTTAACATGTGGAAAGGACCAGGGACTCTAGGCTTGTGACCTGGTATCTGAATTTCTATAAATCTGATGTAGTAATCCCTCCACACCACACCTTTCAATTCTTACTCCACACTGTCTCTGCCTTTCCTGGAACTTATCTGTATAATTTATCATCCACCACTTTTTCTCACACTCAATTTCCCCAGCATTCTTGAGTCAGGCTTCTCTCCTCTTCCCCATCTGTAGTCTAGCAATTAAAAACTCAGGGGTACCAGAATCAGGCTACCAACTACTTAATAAGAAATTCTTCCTTCATCCTGGATAAAGTTCATTTTAACCAATTCAGAAAAGTGCCATCTATTCCATACTGAAAATATATTATGATTTTCACATTTATTGTCCCTCACATTTTCTCTGTGAATAGTAGCTAAGAAAGAATATTTCTTCCCTTTCTAGGCTCTAACAGTTTTTTGCATTTGGTGTTTGTGGCTGATAAAAGTCTAATAGGAAAGCCCTTGAAGGCAGTGTGTACATCCGAATGTATATATGGTAGCCAACAATTTTTTGTCATGTTCTGTTGGTGCAAAGGCAAGATGTATTCAACAGAAATCAGGTTTTGAATTTTCAAGCTTGCTCTTTCCTGAGTCTCTCTCCTGGTGGTGTGTGGCTGTGCAGCTGATACTCCGGTCACCCTTGTGTCCATGGGAGTAAACAACGTACTCAAGAACTGACTGTATGGCTAAGCCATGTGGTTCACTAGGTGAAATGTAGTAAATCCATTTTACTTAGAATATTTTTAATTTAGTATGATTTGTCAGAATGTGAATCTAACATAAGCAGAGAGGAATGTCATGTCTTTATAAAATACCAGGAGCTGATTTCATATGTAAACTCAGACTCAAGGACATCACAGACACCACAGCATGTTTTACGCTCATTCTCAGTGGCTTGCAGTTTCTTTTGTAAATTCTGTTAAACCGTATATGATTGAAGTGACATGCTCAAGGACCTTAATGATTCCTCTGCAGCAGCTAGATGCTGGCAGCTAAGTTGGTGCCCTCAAGCAGAGGACAGCAGAGTTCCTGCTAATGCAGGGCAGAATCAAAGGAGGACGATTGACACTAAGAAGATTGCTGTTGATTTGGGGATCTAGCAGGCAAATGAATATTGCAGATAAAGACACTGTCAACTTCATCCTTACGACTCGATATTGACATTAGTTCCGAAGCTGGAAAGCTGTACTTAGACACACAAAGCTCCTTTTGAAATGACATTATTTTAAAGGGCTGAAACAATTTGATTTTATTTGGACACTCACTGTGGGACAGACAATTACATATTTTATTTACATCATCCAAATTTAATTCTTGTGAAAAATTGACGAGGTTACTATAGCAACCACATTTACACTTATGGATGGTGAGGCTACTTTCAGTCAGGTCTGTTTGGCATTACGATCTAAATACTTCTTCCCCATTTCCAGACAATTCATTTCTAGTCTGTGCTTTATTCGTGTGGTTTTCTATTAGCTAATAATCAGGGTTTTTACTGATAATTATGTTTTTATAAAACCAAGTATTTATAAGTATGAAAAGTGAGTTTTAAACAAAGTGAGATTCAAAATGAGCAACTGATGAATAATTGCATCAAAGCTGAAATAAAAAAAGAAAACAAAGCTCACAGAGAGTTCTACAGAACATGTCCATCTTTCGAACAGTCTTCATGCCTTCCCCATGAAGACACCACAGGCTTTCCCCCCAGTTGTCTTTAGAACACGCTTACCCTTCACTTCCTTGGGCTTTGGATGGTGATGAAGGACAGGTATGTTAACCGGACAATTTAATTCTAGAAAATGGAACATTCTGACTAAGAAAGCAAACTAATAATTTGCCCACGCTAAGCTACTACTGTCTCTTTTATAATTAACAAAGATCTCTGGGATGTGGTGGGATTTCCGACTCCACTTGTTTAAGCCCTATATATCTGTTCTTTTCTCTTGACCAAAATTCTGTTGCTGTAACGCTGTTCTGGAACGCAGTGATTATTTTTGGGAAAACTGCAGTATTTGATGTCTTCCTCCATGTGAGCATCTCCCTGTCTTGATATCACATCCCCGTGATCTTTGCATTTCTCATCCCCCCAGCTTGCTTCTACTTTCTTCTGCAGACCACTCTGCTGCTATTCGCCCCTCAGTGCTGAAGTTCCTGTGGCTTTGCCTGAAGTACCTCCTCTCCTCATTCTACATATTTCTTCCAGGCCATCTTATTCACTGTAATTCTGAGATATCACTCTTCAGTTCAGAATCCCATATAGTAGTGTGTGTGTGTGTGTGTGTGTGTGTGTGTGTGTGTGTGTGTCAAACTGCCAACCACATCACTCAGGCACCTCCATGTACACTTAACCATTCATGACCTACAATATACAATATCTAGTTATCTTTCTCTATTATACAACATTTCCCGCCTTCTATAAAATAAAGGCCACACCATGTGCAGACATTCGTGAGTACCAATCCAACTCCCAGGTCACTGTCCATCTACTTCCTGTCTCTCTACTTTGCCTTCCCCAAACTTATCTTTTGTCTGTCTCATACCGCCTGTGATCTGTGTTAGTTTCTTCTCCATCGCGTACATTGGTGGGGTGGGTCATCCATGCTATAGCATGTATCAGTCCTCTGTTTCTTTCATGGCATGACCCCTGGCTTTGTGGATTTGTTGCCTTCTCTTTATTTCACTATTGGTTAACACGTGGGGTCTGTTCCTCCCTCTCTGGCTAATAATATGGCTCCTGCAGCTAACAGACATTTACATCCAAGTCTTCCATTCCTCTTAGGCAGACAAATAACACTGAGTTGCTGTGCTTATGGTATGTTCCTGTTTAACCTTTTGTACAATCATGAGATCTTTTTCAAATTGGTCACACCATCATGCTAGTTAATGTGAAATTTCTGAAGTAGATTACCAGTGATCTCTGGGTTTTGAACAAGCCTAGCTTCCCTAGCCAAACTATACACAAAAACTTACCAACTTTTAAGCACTTAACGTACTACTTCTCTTTTTTGAATTCTATGTGCTTCTAAAGTAAGATATCAATTGACAAGCAAAGTTGAACTACGTTTGTTAAAAGCACTTACTTATGAATAAACACTAGAAAACTTAAACACAAACTGAGTGTGAAAAAACGAGTTTGGAAACCCATTAAAGCATTTGTATCACACATGTGTGACTGTAAAGGGATGAAGAGCGAGCAAGGCGGCTAAGTGACAAAGGAGGATCCTTCAGTGTGCCGCCTCTACAACGACACGGAGCAGAGGCGTGTCCGTGGAAAACAATACTTCGTGGGAGACTATTGCTGGAATCCAGACGGATCTATAGTGAAACAACAGTCTCTCCTCCTTGGGTGAATTCTACATTGTCAACATCAAAGGAGCCAAGAAACAGGGTTCTGAAGACCACGACTTAAACATATGGCTCTGACCAGGAGAATTTTGCTGTAGCCAAGGAATCCTCATTTACTGGAAGAGCGAGAGCTCCCCCTCGTGGACAGTTAGAATGTAGGTCTGATGAGTCTATTTTCCTAACAGCTTAATGAAAGTAGGAAGTCAACACACTATAAAATAAATGCACATTAAGAGGAAATGCATATTTTCTTTTACATTACATTTTATCGATTAATTTCAAGAAATTCTGAATGTAATGATAGAACAAGCACTCGAGTGACAATTGGAAATCCTGAGTTTTAGCTAACGCTCTCTGCCTTCGTTTCCTCTTTGAACTTACACTGAACCTGCCATTGAAGGCAGCTGCCTATTTACCCGTGTGCCTAGTGTTAAAGCTATCTGGTGTTGTACTGACATTTCCTGGAATACGGTACTGCTATATTGTGAAGTGTGTGAATTTTGTATACCCACTATGAGACAACTGTACGTCACCATAAAATGTGAGTTCCAACCTCCAAATGTTTGAGAGAGCTGGAGATCATTTGGTTCCATATTTCAAAGACTTCAACCTCACCTACTATATAAAAATGGGAATGGGACCCTGAGCTCCTACAGTGTCGTTCAATCTTCTACCCATTCAACAAGTGATGTGATTTCCACGATTAATTGAAATTGTGGTTGTTTCAAGTTTTTGGCATCCGAAATGGAATCACTATGAATATCCAAAAGTGGATAAGAATTTACATCCTTCTAAAGTTTTTTGTTTGTTTGTTTGTTTGTTGTTTGTTTTTCGAGACAGGGTTCCTCTGTAGCTTTAGTGCCTGTCCTGGAACTCACTCTGTAGACCAGTCTGGCCTTGAATTTACAGAGATCTACCTGCCTCTGCCTTCTGAGTCCTGGGATTAAAAGCATGAGCCACAACAACCAGGTCACATACTTCTAATTTTTGATGTGGTCAGTTTTACACACTCCAGGATAACTAATAGTATGTACTTTTGTATGGTTTGTCGCTACATACAAGTAATGTTACACAGGCTTAAAAGGTTATATTTAGGAATATATATGTATATACATATACACATTCAATAACAATTAATGAAAAGAGACCATAAATGGCCAGCAGGGAAGGATATAAAGGAGGGTGTGGAGGGAGGAAAAGAAAGGAAGAAATGCTACATATATTATAATCTCAAAAAAATAAAAATAATAAGCCATATATGTTTTTATTTATGTTTATCATAGATAGATGGGTAGATAGATGGATGGATAGTTACATACATACATGCATGCATAGATTCATATGTAGATACATACATAGACAAATACATAGATACATAGATATGTAGACAGACAGACAGACAGACAAATAGATAGTCTAAAGGCTCATATGTCAAAGGGTGATCCCCAAAGCAGCAGGACTCAGAGGTGGGACCTATGGCCATTAATTGAAGCATAACGTATTTTTCTTGGTCAAGGACTAACACATTTATTAAATGGACTCATGACTTAAGGGGTGTCCTAGTGTCTTCTCTGTTTCTGTGACAAACACAACATAGGGGAGGGAGGGTTTATTTTAGTCTACAAGTCAAGCTCACAGGAATAGTCGAGACAATAGGAACTTGAAGCTACTGGTCACATCACATCAACAGTGAGGATAAGAAAGGAATAGATATATTCACGCTTACAAATTCAGCTTGTTTTTTCACTTTAGTGTCCAGAGGCATGGTGTCTGCCACTCATATCTGAGAACTGTACCATGGGCCTCCAAAGAGCCCATTAACATGAATCCCAAGTAATCAATTCTATTAGGTATGTCAATTAAGAATGCTGGTGCCACATTAGCTATGTTGTAAGTATTTTGAATTTTCATGCTGATGTATAAAGAAGTATTGAAGGAGGGGCTGGAGAGATGGCTCAGTGGTTAAGAGCATTTCCTGCTCTTCCAAAGGTCCTGAGTTCAATTCCCAGCAACCACATGGTGGCTCTTTACAGACCATCTGTAAAGAGGTCTGGCGCCCTCTTCTGGCCTTCAGGCATACAGACAGAATATTGTATACATAATAAATAAACAAACAAACAAATAAATACTTTAAAAAAAAAAGAAGTATTGAAGGGGCTTGGAACAGCCTACAGTCTGTAGCATTCCCATTCTCCATAATAAAGTTACAGACTGGCTAATGATAGAAAGGAATCCATTATCCAAATATGTAGCCCTTCATGCCCTCTTCTTCCTAAAAGACCAGCACTGTGCTGCAATCCACCCGACTCAGGAGGTTCGATTCTGTCGGGCATTGTTCCCACTCTGTTCTCTTAATTCCTTTCCATCCATGATTTATTATTTCATGTATCTTATATTTCTCTAAACAATGAAAGTACTAATTGTGTGATTTTTGTCTGTTCTTAAGCCTATATGTTCATTTGACATACTTTATAGGAGAGGTCTCTTCATGAAAGTCATTTATTTCACATATCCAATAGTCCTAGAAATTTTTTGTGGTTCTTATTAAATTTCTTCTCGTTGTTTTCACATTATGTATGAGTTGTTATTTACCTCTGTGTGCCCTCTCCTTGAGTCCCTTCCATGTCATCTGAGACCTAAGAGCATCTTCCATTCAGAAAACACTCCTGAAGAATGGGTATTTCCAATGCCGCCTTCGCTCAATTTTATTTTACCTCGGAATAATCATGTAGACTAAAGAATAAATAAGTAGCTCCGGGCTACTAAGAATCAGTCCAGTGATTTTTTTTCTCTTCCTAATTTTCAAAATTTGACTGTATTTTGCTTTGTCCAGTCAATTTTTAACTCACCCCTTAATTCAGAGAGATCTGCAGAATTTTGCTCTATAAAAAGCCACCCTGTTATTAGCCTCTATTCTTCTTTCTTTAGAACCTTATTATTAAGTTCCTAATTTCAAATGAGAAATTTTCACCCCAGCCATTAATCTTTCCATGCTCTACAAATGCAACGATGAAAATCATGAGAAGTGAAATTAGTGTGTCCAGTTAGAAGTCGCCTAGCAGAAAATGGAAAAGCTCAAAAACCAGACACATTTCACACCCTGGGGTTTTCAGAAAGGAATATTCACCCTGTACCTAGTCAGTCTATTTAGTTGCTTCAAATTCCCCCACACTCAGCCTCAGACATCCTTCCTGGCACAATCGTTCCACAAAAGTAGATACGGTGGAAATTTTTATATGGCTGTTAAGAAAATCAGTGTGAAGTTTTTTTTCGAAAGATTAATAAAGAGCTACCCCCAGGTACCTAACTAATGGAATCTGTTAGCATTCTGCAGACACAATTTACTTCGCCACCACAATAATCTGTGATGGTCAAGTCATAGAGTCAGCCAAGATACCCACCAATGAATGACTGTGTGGAGAACGCATCATATATGCATGTGACAGAGTTTACACCATAAAAGTAAGAAATTATGTCATTTTCAGGAAAATGGGTGGGATCGAAAATTGTAATGTTAAAAAAATTAAGCAGACACAGAAAGACAAATACTGAGTCTTTTCTTTCACGTGCATTATGTAAATTCATATGGTGCCTGTGTGCGTGCGCGTGCGTGTGTGTGTGTGTGTGCGTGTGTGTGTGTGTGTGTGTGTGTGCGTGTGTGTGTGTGTGTGCATGTGTGAGAGAGAGATGAAAGATACTATTTGGAGAGAATAAGAAGTGGAAGAAGAAGGGAGCACAAAAGTGTAGAATAAAATGTGGAAATGGATAAAATCAAAGTTCGTGATATGCTTATATGAACTGCCACAAAAAAACACATTGTTTCAAATAATGATTTTTTAAAGCCAACTTTGGTACAACCCAAAAAGCACTGAAATAAATAGAGAGAGAAGTGAGAAGGGGAGGATGGGGAGAGCTTCGGGTAATGGGATGGTTGGGATCGAGGAAGGGTGGATATGGGAGCAGGGAAGTATATATCTTAATTAAGGGAGTCATTTTAGGGTTGGCAAGAGACTTGACTCTAGAGGGGTTCCCAGGTGTCCAAGGAGATGTCCCCAGCTTGTTCCTTGAGCAGCTGAGGAGAGGGCGCCTGAACTGGCCCTATCCTATAGCCACACTGATGAATATCTTGCATATCATCATAGAACCTTCATCTGGCGATGGATGGAAATAGAGACAGAGACCCACATTGGAGCACTGGACTGAGCTCCCAAGGTCCAAATGAGGAGCAGAAGGAGGGAGAACATGAACAAGAAAGTCAGGACCGCGAGGGGTGCGTCCACCCACTGAGACGGTGGAACTAATCTAATGGGAGCTCACCAAGGCCAGCTGGACTGTGACTAAAAAAGCATGGGATAAAACTGGACTCTCTGAACGTGGCTGACAAGGAGGGCTGACTAAAAAGCCAAGGACAATGGCACTGGGTTTTTATTCTACTGCGTGTACTGGCTTTGTGGGAGCCTAGTGTGTTTGGATCCTCACCTTCCTAGACCTGGATGGAGGGGCGAGGACCTTGGACTTCCCACAGGGCAGGGAACTCTGACTGCTCTTTGGACTGGAGATGGAGGGTAAGGGGGAGTGGGGGAAGGGGGAGGGAAATGGGAGGAGGTGGAAATTTTTAATTAAAAAAAATGTTTTCTTTGCTAAAAGTCTGTTCCTAGATTCTCTTAACATGAGCAAGGTCCTTGATATCTAAGGACCTTTAAATAGTTTGAGAAGTATTCCACTGAATATATATGCCAAATTTTCTTCATTTACATGTGCAGTTCCAGACATTTGGCTTGTAGGAATAGTGCTGAAATTAACAATGGGATGAAAAACACAAAACTAAGCAAAAAAGTAAAAGTTATGAAATAGGGTAATTAAAAGGTGTGCAAGTTAATTTTCCATAAAACATGTGAGATTTCTTTAAGGAAGATGCTTCTGGCTTGTGGTTTTACCGTTGATGTAGATCTTATCCCATGGCGTGGGAAATTGTGGTTTATCATTCATATAGGTCTGACCCCATGGGGAGGGAAATCCTGAAAATTCCTCTTTGCCCTTCTGAACATATTACTAGTAATGATCTTTGCTTCATTCCTTTATGTTTCAAAGCATTACAACATGCAGTGTGCTACCAAAGCTACCACGATCATTGACAGCTGATTCAGTAAATAAGGAGACTCTGAGGAACTAACTCAGAGGAACTCACTCAAGCCTTTGTCTGTCATTTGTAAATGGCAGAAACACACACAGTCACTGACATCTCTTACTGAGGTATGCTTACAAGCTGAGGGCAGATATCAATCAAACCCTCATCAGCATCATCTCAAAATATTCGGAAGTGTTGGCAGCCTTGAACCAAAAATTATAGTCACCTCCCCTCGAACAGCTTTGCTTTTGAAAAATGCAGCATTTTTCTGGCGTTAATATTTTTTCATAGGTCAACACCACAGTTACAAGCTCACTGCTTTGAAGACACAGGTTGGCTGTGTCTGTAAACAAAGCTTTATTGGAGCACAGAAACATACACTTATTCACATCATCCATAAGTCATCTGTGGTTACCTTTTCACTATCATGACAGAGTGAGAAATTGCAACAGATCTCAAGGGCCAAGAAAACTAAAAATATTCTCTACCTGATTCATCAACAAAACACTTATCAACCCTTGATGATTAATAAAGTGCTATTGTTAATAATACAAGTTATTCTTGAACTTTGAGAAAAATATGATGTTTCCACGGAATCCAGTGCACAAGGTTTCATAATTTCTTGACTTCCTCTACCGTTTAGTCCTGAGTTTAGTAACCTGGTGTATTCTATCTGGTAATATTTTCGTTGATCAGCAGAGGGCGATCTTGTTCCAACAAATCTGTAAACCGTACAGGTCCCTTAAGACAGAAGGCCTGGCAAGTTCAGAGGCTTTGAGAGTAAGTATTCTATATCTTTAATAGTGTTGGGAAAAATTAGAACAGAACAAAAAGCTTATTCTACTATCATCTAACCCTCGGCTTGTTCAACTGGGGATAAATGGTTCCTGTACTACATCCTCCCTTGTCTCGGCTTGCAGAGACCCTGAATATTTCTACAGCAGTTTGGCTGTAGAAACAGGGATTTTTTTTCCCACCAAGATGGCACAGCACACCAAGCTATAGCGGCTGCTCTTTCTCCACCCTCCACCTCATTTCACTGCTGCCTCTCTGCATTGTCTATTGTACGGAAATATAAAAGACGATCATTAGAAGTTCAGATTTCCTCGGTGGCTCTCTGGTCTTACTGATCAACACGGGGACTGTCTGAAAAGTGAACCATTTCCAAGGAGAATGTCCTTCAGAAATAAAGAATGCTGAGGACCCTAAAGAGAGCCTGGGGGGGGGGGGGGAAGAGCACCTACCAGCAGGCTAGACAAGGGCTGCAGGTTGAGGCCTCAGCTTTGAAAGGCCTGAATAATGTGAGATCCTGTTACCTGCACTATCATTGTTTTGTTATGAGTGAAAGGTTTCACATTCTTAATTTGCCTTGGGGATGGGAAAGGGCAAAACAAACTCGCCTGACAGGGTTCTAAGGGTGAGGGAGAGCCATTTGCGCTCTGAAAAATAACAGACACCAAAAGATGCAGGTCCTTGTAAGATCCACACCAACTGTGGTTCCTGAAAAATCATCCTGGGGGGTCCTTACCCCTGAGTCACTTATCTTAAAGAATAGAGTGGAGGGCCTGGCAGTTGCTCAAAATAAAAGCTATCAGTTACACTAGTGTAAAAACAGATCCAAAAAGCTCAATAGGAGAAAAAAAATGCTTTAGGCAGACATGGGAAAAGTAAAAAAAAATATGTGTAGAAAGATCAAAACAAAATGTTTATACCTCATATTTCATTGTTTAATAGGTCATACAAAAGTACACTTGAAGTCTTTTAGAATGATGTGCTCATAATATCATTTAATATAAATTATTAATAATTAATATAATTTAATAGTTAATTCCAGACCATGTTTTCATACAAACTATTAAATTATGTTAATAAATTATATATGATTTATAAACATATATATGTGTACACACACAGGAGCACACACACATACCCTAAATAGTTGCAGCTTTTTACATGGGATAGAAAATACAGATCTGTTAAGTTATGTCTGCTATGCAGTAGGGGTGGGGGAGTAAGGTGAGAAAAGACAGCATGAGACATCTGTGCCAGGAAAGTTGTTCATATATACTACCTAGTAAGTGCTAATGCAATAAGTGTATGGCTTCTTTTTTAACTTTAATTTATTTAACTTTATTTTATGTACATTGGTGTGAAGATGTCAAATCACCTAGAACTGGAGTTACAGACAGTTGTGAGCCGTCGTGTGGGTGCTGGGAATTGAACCGAGAACCTCTGGAAAGGCAGGCAGTGCTCCTAACCACTGAGCCACTTAGCCACTCTCCGACCCCAAGGGGATAGCTTCTAATTAGGGTCACAAATAATAATTAGGAGCCATCAAAGTGTAGGGCAGTTTGGCTTCGCTGGCTTTATCTTGCCAACCTTCTTTTAGAATTTCAGTCTCACGAAAAGAACCAACATTGTCCTAGTCTTTCCCACTGTGTTCTAGGCAGACCTTGATGTCCTAGCAGAGAGTGAGCAAAACTACAAGCTCACGCTCATATCTAAGTAACAATTTCTTGGACAATATTTAGTGTTTACACATTTAGTGTTAGACAATGTTCTACACTGGGATTTTATTGCGGATTCTTTATGGTTTTTATGTTTTCCAAGTCCAGGTGAGTATCTCACACACACACACAAAACTGTTTTAAGGAAAGGAAAGAAAAGAAAAAAAAGGAAAGGAAAAGAACCCTGATCAGATGCATGCAAACTTACAAATTATTTCAACTTTTTAATCAATCATCTTAATGAAGGAGGCATAAGTTAGTATCTACATAAAGCATGTCATAATGTGTCCCATTTTCCATTACATAATATAGACTAACAGACTTTCAGTCTACAGCGGAAAGCACTATCAATTCAACAATTATCACACGAGGACTAAAATTAATAAGATCAAGATGTAAGATAAATATAAAAAGAACACACACTTGTTTTAATGAGAAAGTTACTACCCAGACCTCTTTGCCGCAAGGAGCAGTGAGAATGCCTGAGTATGGAGCGAGGGAGGTATAGGGAGAGATCTGCATGAGGTTATACAAGAGGCTTGATCTCTTGAGACTCAATTTTCTTGTCTGAAGAACAATGACAATAATATTTCCCTGTATTTCCTTATAGTCCTTAGACAGTGATGCTTCTTCCATGTTTCTTTTCTATGGGAGCCAAACATCTTGGAAAAAAAAAAACCTTCTCTGTGAACACATGTACAGCACACACACACACACACACTCACACACACTCACACACACTCACACACACTCACACACACACACACACTCACACTCACACAGCACACATGTAAGTCTGACTTCTAAGAATTACAATATTAGATGCCCTGTATAGAACAGTGGTTCTCAACCTTCCTAAAGCTGTGATCCTTTAATGTAGTTTTTCATGTTGTGGTGACCCATAACCATATAATTATTTTTTTTTATTTTTGTTGTTACTCCATAACTGTAATTTTGTTACTGTTATGAATTGTAATGTAAATATCTGTGTTTTCAGATGGTCTTAGGAAACCCCCGTGAAAAGGATATTTGGCACCCAAAGGGATTGTGACTCACAGACTGAGAACTTCATATAGACCATGCTGAATTTATCTGGCTAACAACTTACTACTCTTACTAAAATGTTGGGGAATATTAGTTGAAGATGTTTTACATTTGCTTATACTATGAAACATTTGTTTAATGATGCAAAAATGAGTTGCATTTATTATGTTGCATTTGTTTAACTCTGTGAAGCTGTGATACTTTGCCTGTTTAAAACACCTGATTGGTCTAATAAAGAGCTCAACAGCCAATAACAAGGCAGGAGAAAAGAGAAGAGGGGCTATTAGGCAGAGGGAGTAGATGGGAGGAGAAAGCTGGAAAGAAGAGATCAGAGAGCAAGAAAAGGAGAAGGAGAGGAGGACATCAGGGGACAGCCACCCAGCTACACAACCAGCAATGGAATAAGAAGTAAAGAAAGGTATATACAATAAGATGATGGGGAAAAAAAAACCACAGAGGCAAAAGTAGATTTAAGTTAAGAAAAGCTGGCTAGAAACAAGTCAAGCTAAGTAAGGCCAGGCATTCATAAGTAAGAATGAGACTCTGTGTATTTATTTGGAAGCTGGATAGGTGCCACCCCACAAGAGTAAAAGACAAAAAAAAAAAAACTGTACTAAAGTCGTTGCCTCTTTTAAATACCTTCAGAAATGTAGACTGGCAATCTGTTCATTGTTATATAGTTTGGCTTTCCATTCCTAGATACATATTGACCAGCAATTTTTACTTTGGGGACAGGTTTCAAGTGCAGTGTAAAGAATTTGATGGGGAACAGAAGAGAACACCCATTTGGAATATGAGTAAAGGAAAGGAGGTCTCTTCCACCTCAACACAGGCATGTTGTCAGAGGAAGTTTCCTGTCAGCGAAGCCAGGTCCGAGGCAGCCATAACTCTCCCCTCACACTAAGTGTTTCTGAGTTTTCTGGGGTTTTTTATTCCTATTTCTCTTTTGCATTTCTTTAAATTTACCACAGTTTTGAAGTAAATCAGAATAGAACTGGACCTTGGAAATTGAGAAGTGTGATATTCTTTGATGTAATTCTCGAGAACAGAACATGGTCGTTTTCCCCTCCTCCAGAACACTAACTATTTCATTTTGGAAATCTGACTGACAGAAATGATGAAGGACGGATGGAACAGCAAGCTTTGGTCTCCCGGCGCTGAATGCAACCCAAACTGCCTGTCAGAATCTTCCAGGCAAATATTCCCATCTATATATCACTACTTGGTCATAGGGGAAGTGGTTTTGCTAGAATATCCAGTTATTATCTGTCCATGGTGGTATTAGCCTGCCTTCCAAACGGTCACAGTTTAGCAGCAAAAGAATAAAGATTTTAAGGGCAGCCTAGGCTACATAAGGACACCCTGCCTGGAATGTAGCTCAGTGATAAAGGACGTGGCAAGAATGCACAAGGTTCTGGGTTTGTTTCTCAGCTCTTTGTTAGAATGATGGATTTACTGTCTGTGTTAAATAAGTTATCACTTAACGCGACTGTCTAAGGTGCTCCATATTTAAAATTAAGTATAACAGAACCTACTCTCAAAAGTATCTTGCAAATATGAAAGAAATTAATGCGTCTGAAACACTACACAGAGTACCTAATACACAACACACACACACAAGAAATCATCTCTCTGCACTGCTGTTCCACCTGGCTAATTAGAGCCACTCAAATAGGCTTTATCTTTGTCAAGAAGATAAACTGTTTCCTACACTGTGTTTTGAAACCCAGCAAAAAGAAATCCCTGCTCTTCAATTAGCTGTGGGATAGGCTGACTTTGCCTTGAAACTTCAGTTTATAATGACTTTAATTAAGAAGTCTGCTAAATTTTCATGAATAAATTCTAAGTATCTAAGATTGTTGTTCTTTAATTCCACACCAGCCTTCAGTCTTCCGATCCCATCTCTACTTAGGGTCTTTCCCTAAAATGAGACTAATTTGTTTTTCTTTAAATGACATGGAACATGAAACAGTGGAAAGATCTTAAGGACTTTGAAAGGAGACGATCATCTTGGATTATCCATGTCTATTCTAAATCCCATGACAACCATTCTTATAAGAAAAGGAAAAGAGAGATTTGAGACACCAAAGAGAAAAAGACACAGACAGAAAAGGGGAAAGACAGTGTGATCACAGAGGCAAAAAAAAAAAAAATGGTTTGGATGTGGCCACAAGCCAAGGAAAGCTGACAGCCACCAGCAACTAGGAGACAAGAAATCTGTTCTTCTAAAGCCTCAAAAGGAATGCAATCTTGCTAATGATAGCATTTCTGAATCTAAGAACTATAAAGAAGAAAACTCTGGTGTTAAGCTTCTGGGATTTATTTTTACCACTTTCAAACTAACTTTAATCAAAGTACCATTTGCCCTTCATTATTCAGAGCAGTCAGAGAAGATGTAATCCACAGGTGTTAGTGAAGATTCGTCCATGGCTCAGGGTGTCTAACAGACATATAACCACATCATCGTTGCTAGGCGGGTTTCAGGAGCTGTCTTTGCACCAGTGCCTGCAACTTTTGGTTTCTGAACAACTTCTCTACTTTAAGTCTTTGTTTCAGTTTTGCTGTTTCGTGATAACTAGATCGACAGGCCTTGCCTCCTTCATCAGCTACAAGTATGGCAGGGTCTTTCTGACAAAGGACCTGAGAAAAACAACTTAAAAAGGAGAGAAAAAATCTTCTTCAGCTCATGATGTTACAGCTACCTGCAGACGGCTGGCTGGCTGAGTTGCTTTGAACACAGATTATTTCAATATCATACCATCACGTGGTGGTCGCAAATGCCAGGGAACGCTGCTAACACCACAGAAGGAAAGAAATGAAGAGAGAAAAGAGAAGGCAAGAGATAGAACAAACCATTCAAAGACGAGTTTCCAGTAACCTCCTCCCTCATTCCCACCTGCCCATAGCCCAGTAAGGTAGAATCCATAGGTGAACACATTGCTGAGGTTGGAGTCTCCTCTTCAATGCTTCACTTCAGAACACTACTGCACTGGAGACCAAGCCCTCAAAACAGAGTTGAGGACCTCTGCAGGAAATTGCAATCATCTCCTAGGAAAGCATTTGTTACGTAGTTCCTGCCTACTGATAGAGTGGGCCTCAGAAGGAATTCTCCTCAACCCGATATTCATACATAAACCAATTGAGCGATCCTGTTCTGATCATGGAAAGACAAATAAGATGAAATTAAAAAGATTAACTTAGATTGCAATAAATAACATCAGGATATTAACCCTAGTTATTAAACTACTTGCACCAGATATGCATAGCACTATATTTCAATTTCATAAAGGATACACTGGACACAGTATAAAAAAGCCTGCCTTGTGGGGAACATTATTTTAAGGTGTGTTGCTTTTATTTAGGCTGCACGTGATTAACTGTGAAGTTGTGATTCTTTGCCTGTCTAAAACACCTGGCGGTCCTCATAAGGACCCAAATGGCTAAAGTAAGGCAGGAGCCAAGAGAGGTGGGGCCAGCAAGCAGCGAGTGTAAGTAGGAGAAATCTGGATGGAGAGAGAACAAGGAGAGGACATCAGGGGCCAGCCACCCAGATACACACAAGCCACAAAGAAAGATAAAAGTCCAGAGGCAAATGGAAGTTGTGATAACATAAGTTAAGAAAATCTGGCTATAAACAAGCCAAGCTAAGGCTGGGCATGCATAACTAAGAATAAGACTCCATGTGTAATTTATTTGGGAGTTGTGTGATAAGTCCCTCAAAAAGCCAGAAAAAAAAAGTAAACACACACACACAACACCTGCCTATTTTCTTTTAGAACATAAATACATACATTTCTTCAAAAAATGAGTTTTCTTTAGGTAATTTTTGCAAAATCATTGCATCTATACCACATGAGCAGCAGCTTCTCTAATGAACATCAGAGATGCACCCTCCTCAAAGCCTCCTTATCCAGCTCAAGAGATGGTGTGGGAGGCAGAGCATCAGTCCTGAAACAGACAGAAAGCGATGGCTTTGATTCTCCGCTTTTGTTTGGAAACTGTGCCCTTTTTCAGTTCATCTCAGCGATTGCCTCTACCTCAGCCCCCACCCACCACCCCCACCCCCAGAGATTAGATTTTCCTCTCCTTTGGAGTAAAAGTCTTCATTTGATAGGATAGAGACATGACTGAAGATGTAGCTCAGACTAGCCAGCAGTAGAAGTTTCAAATGGATCTTTTCTATTAAGAATCAATTATAAGTCATCTCTGGAACCCTTCCTAGATGTTACTGGAAATTATATTTATTCATAGAAACTTCTCGGAAACCAAGGAGAATTCTGTTGCGTTGTATCATTTCCTACCTTCTCACAGTCACCAGCACTGCTCAGCAGTTCTGTCAAGGCTTTCTCTTAAACTTATTTAAATTTTGTGAGTGACAATGCTAAACAAAATCAGTTATTTTTTTGTTTCCAGTTTTATTTGTAGGTTGCCCTATACATATTTCAAGTCAGCTCCAAGATTCTCTGAAACTGCAGCTCTTCCAGAAGTAGCATTCGATCAAACCCAGGCTTTCCAAAGGTGCTTCTGTTACTTAATGCACCTTCTACATATCCCACACTGTCTTATCAATCATGAGTGGTCAAGGATGTGGCTGCGATTCTCAGTGATGTGACACCTTTCTCACAAACCTAATACAATTCTGGTAGTTGGTATTTGAAGATACAATGCGAAGAAGGAGCTAGGTACTTTTCCCAGGGCTCCAAATACATTAACAAACCCAGAAAATAAAGATTCCTTCCTTCAGGGAGCATACCTTTATTATGAGCAAATTCTCACTCTCTGCCAAGCACTGTCTTTATATCATATATATGGCATATATTGAAACTTACAAATATTATGAGAATATGACCCACCCCACACCCATTTAAGGTAGAAGACTCAGGACAAAGTTAGGTGACTAACCCACTTGCAAACATCTTTTAACAACTATGAGAGATGCCCACTGTTTACCTTACTGCAGTAGGTTACTGCATAAACCCATCCACACTGAACTAGAATGGAAATTTTGTCATGCAGTTTCTTTTCATAACCAACCCACCTGAAATTACTTAGTAGTTTCCAAATTTGAAAGTATAAAAGTAATACAAAACTTACAGTTCTACATAAGGAAAGAACGGGTGGTTGTAGCTTTAGTTTTGAATCGCGGCTTTAAGTAATAAAATCATTTTGGTGGTTACCACAGTTCATAATTATGCATAGAGCATAACTATTGCTCAGTTAACATCTTTCCCTTTAGCCGCTGCCCTACGCTTAGATGCACTCACTGCAGTGGCAGGACTTATCCCTGGTGTCTTGTGTATCAGAAAGGTTTGTTTGGCATTCAGTCATGGTTTTTGGCAACATGGTGAGTTCAGCTATTGCATAGATATGGATATCTGTTGATTTTCAGTGAGACTGTGTTCTAAAAGAAACTGGTTACTAGTGCCGAGGTAAGAAAGTAAAGAATCATTTTTCAACAAATAGTCCCAGGAAAGAAAGATCTTAGTACGGAGGAAGGTGAATCTGAACCCATATGTTACACCAGTCACAAAAACTCACTTGATTTGTACTATGAGTTCAATAATTTCAAGCTATAGAAGGCTTGGGAAAAAAGACATAAACATCAAGGGTGTTTGACTGTACAACAATTTTACAACAACAAACATAAATAAAAATGCTTTAATAAATGGCATGAAAGCCTTAGCTTTTCAAAACACCCTTAGTGAAGTAAAGACACAGCAGAGAAAGAAACGTTTGAGAATCATGTTTCTAAATGCTTTTGTATCTAAAACATATATTAAAAAGACACGTACCACTCAATAATTACGAAGATAACTAACTCAATCAAAAGCAGGCAAAAATATCTGAATTTTATTAATATTTAATTATTTTAAATACTATTAGTCTTCTTATCATACAAGGCAAGTATAATATCAAAACTATCCTACAAAAATCTAATACAAGACTTGCAAGAAACGGTACAAAGTAGAAATAGCTGTATAAAGACCTATGTTAAATTTCCCTTCTTGCAACATCTCGGTACTCTGATGCTTATATGCTATGACCAATGATCACTCTTTGTCAAGTTGGTTTCAGTCCGTCAGCTTCCACTTTGCATCACCGTCTTGGCAAACTATTTATAATGTTACCATCATGCAGGAAAGAGAACTTGGAACTGCAATGGGAATCTCCCCCTGATTGTATTGGTGACTTCTGGCATTGAGGTGACTATTGTTACTGAATCTCCTTTCAGATACTTCTAAGGAACATATTTCTTTCATTTTGTCCTCAATGTAAACAGAACTCATGGCTTTGAAGTCACCTTCTGAATTGTTTGCTTTCAACTACCTTAAATCTTACACTGCTGTGCCCTTCTCTCCTTCACAGCTAAGTACAAAACCATGTAAGGCAGACTGAGTTTCCTGTACTACTTTAAATGGGGAAGGATTCAACAACATTGTAAGGGGGATTGACCTGAGGCAACAGAATACACCATCAGAATAATAGAATGGGAGATAAAAGTCTTCATGAAGAATCAAATAGCTATTACCTTACCTTTTCTGGAGTGTTCTTTTAAGATGCACTTAGTACATTTTGTTTCCATTGATAATAACAGCCCTAATTTTTTTAAAGAGTAATTTATCTCT
Organism: Microtus oregoni; assembly: GCF_018167655.1. NCBI lineage: Eukaryota > Metazoa > Chordata > Mammalia > Rodentia > Cricetidae > Microtus > Microtus oregoni. The sequence goes on along the minus strand of NW_024544709.1, from coordinate 1,538,158 downwards.
ATTCAAATGGAATCTTAGTCATGCGTTGCCCCACAGATAGCACAGAGGGGATTCTGGCTTATGCTGTTCAAATCACATCTTCTGAATGTCTGTGCCATTGTAAAATATTCCCCCTGCACAATTTGATTTGGTGGCCTGCCTCTCTCTGGATTGTTACTATCGCCAGCACAAACCAGACCACTACGGTCCTCTATCTAGCTTAGCCTAGTTCTTTGACAAGAAGCAACACTGTGTGCCACTGTGTTAATACAAACCGATGATTAAAAAAAGGGGGGGGAGCAAATATCCCACTGCAAATTGTCAATAAGAGACTTTCATGAAACATGGACATCTAAAAGCTAGCTATTTAACTGGAGCTGCCAAGGGGTGGAGTTGTTTTTTTTTTTTTTCCAGCTCCCAAAGTTCTCCCCTTTCTGGTAATGCCAAGAGTATTTTCTCTCCATCCAAGTTGGCAGCTCATTAAAGCAAACCACGCTTTAGTGGCTGAAGCAATAAAGTTGAATAATTGATGCCTTGAGTCTTTCTCAAAGTCATTTGAAAGATGATCATTGTAAGATAGGTTTACTTCTGGTAAATGGTCTGTGTTAAAGGGCAGGTAACAGAACAGATTAGATATGACATAGCTAGTAACTGGGTGAAGAGACTCAACTGTCTGATAGCAGCGCTCTACTAAACCTTCTTCAGCCATACCATTAGGGCCAGCACCCCTTTGCCCTAAACTGCTACCAAACATACACTCATAAAACAAATCATTTATCTAGGCATAGATGAACACCTGGATAATCAAAACCAAGTATAATGCTAGAAACCTTGGATCAGTATTTGAAAATGTATAACCCTACATGGGAGTCACCTAAATTGCAATAGAAGAGATGGAAAATAAACCATTCTGATAGCAGCATGCATAGAAGAATGTGGGTTGAGAGGGTCAGTCCATGTCTAAGTTCTTATTTGGTAAATTTACAAGTACTATCATTTGCCGATTGTTTCGTTGCGATAAAGGATTCCGTCTTCATTTGCCTCCATTCTCCCACATATAAATTGAGAGCACTAACTTGCTGTAATGTCACTCTAAGGGTTAAATGACAGGTTAGAAAAAAAGGCAAGTGTGATACATTGCACTTGATGAACAGTATCTTTAAATTGTTCTCATAGAAAAGAAGCCAGGCACGACTGCATAATTCTATAGCCCAGCTGCAGGAAGGACTGAGCCTGGAGGTTCAAGATCTTGAGGAAGATCAGCCTGAGATGCAAGGTAAGAGCTGACATGAAAAGCTTCAAATAAAGCAAATTGCAGAATTATAGGACCTCTCAGAGACATTTGTGTAGCGTTAAAGAACTAGACATTATTATAATGGAAATAAATGAATCTTCAGAATGAATAGAGAGGTCTGAGAAATGCCTCATAAGTAGGTTTAATTGAGAAAACAATAAGCAAGATATGTAAAGTATTTCCATGAAGATAAGAACTGGAAGTTGGTAAACTATTGGTCCTCACCAGAATAAAGCCACAAGGCAGAATTTAATCTGATTTAGTGATAATTAGAGAATAATATAATCAGTCCTAGAAATCAGAAAATTGTTTTCTGTCATTAGCTGCTCCATTAACTTGATATGCAAATTAAACATGAAATCATCCACAGGGCCTTCCAGAACTGTTTTATGGCTCTAAAATATTTATAACCCAAACTCTTGTCATAGCCCCTGCCCCTGGGCTCATTAAATACATAAAACTGCATTGTTTTGAAGACTTGCTTCAATTGATTCCTCTACACTATCTCAGTTAATCACACCCTTTCCATACAATTGCCCAAGAGAACTCTTCTTTGCCCATGCTTACATTTCACTGGTCAAGTTCTGTTGTATAAATCAGTAAGTCCATAGTGTAACTTGGCTCCTTCTTGTATAAAAACACTTAACTTCTATTCTTATGATCTGTCATCTATAAATATTTATGCAACTTCCATCCAGGAGAGTGGCACATGCCTGTACTTCCAGTTCACGGGAAGCTGAAGAAGGAGCGTCAAGAGTTAGATGCCAGCCAGGGAACAGAATGAGACTATGCATTCTAAAGAAAAAAATGATTTCAAATTAAGAGCATAATTGATAAAGATAAGGAGAGATAGATAAATGCACTTCTCTATTTCATACCAGTAATAGAGACATTTTTTATTTTATATTATAGAAAGGAATCTGCATTGCATGTTATTATCATGTACACACTATCAACTGTTTGTTACTACATTTTCAGTGCAGATGCTGCCCAATGGCTCAGTTATAGTGAAACAAACATGAGAGATAAATGCATGGTAAATAGATAGATAGCAATGATAGACAGTTAGATGATGGACTGGTTGACAGACAGATCGATGGATAGATATAGATGATAGATAGATAGATAGATAGATAGATAGATAGATAGATAGATAGATAGATAGATAGATAGATAGATAATAGGTAGATGATAGATAGATAAATAGAAGATAGATAGATAGATAGATAGATAGATAGATAGATAGATAGATAGATAATAGGTAGATGGTAGATAGATAGATAATAGGTAGATGATAGATAGATACATAGATAGATAGATAGATAGATAGATAGATAGATAGATGCTAGATAGATGCTAGATAGATAGATAGATAGATAGATAGATGATAGATAGATAGATAGATGAAAGATAGATAGATAGATAGATAGATAGATAGATAGATAGATGACAGATATATAGATAATAGGTAGATGATAGATGATAGATAGATAGATAGATAATAGGTGGATGATAGATAGATAGATAGATAGATAGATAGATAGATAGCTAATAGGTAGATGATAGGTGATAGATAGATAATAGGTAGATAGATAGATAGATAGATAGATAGATAATAGGTAGATAGATAGACAGATAGATAGATAGATTAATAGGTAGATGATAGATAGATAGATAGATAGATAGAGATAATAGACAGATAGATGGCAAATAATACATAGATGACATATTGATATAGAAAACATTTATATAGAAGTGTATTCATCGATATGCATATAGTACTTTACATAGTAGTATTTAATAAATGCTTGATAGTAATATATTATAAAATGATTTTACCAAATAATATCAGTTGTATGTTTGCTTAAGAAAAGTTGATGCATAAGTACTTTTTTCTATGATTTACCTTTAGTTTCTACTAAAAAAATACTTTTGAGTTAATGAAAACATAAAGTGCTTTTCACATGCTACAAAAGAGGTAGACACCAATTCATTTATTAAATTCCATCAAAGCAAGAAATATTCTAATACTTCAGTGCCCACCATATTGAAAATATCACACATCTCTGCAATTTCTATAGGAATTATGGTTGGCTAACTAATGTTGTATAATGTACCACATTTTCTTTATCCATGCTTCAATTGAGAGGCATCTAGGTTGTATACCACCAGTAGCACAGGACTGAGATCAGTAATTAATAAATAGAACCTTCTGAAACTGAGAATCTTCTGTAAGGCAAATAGCATGGTCAACAAGACAAAATGGCAGCCTACATATTAGGAAAAGATCTTCACAACCCCATACCTGACAGAGGGCTGATTCCAAAATATATAAAGAACTGAAGAAACTAGATCTCCAAAATACCAAATAATCTAATTAAAATTGGGCACAGATCTAAACAGAGAATTCTCAACCGAGAAATTTCAAATGGCTGGAAGACCCTTAAGGAATTGCTCAGCATCCTTAGCCATCAGAGCAATGCAAATCAAAACAACCCTGAGATAACATCTTACACCTGTCAGAATGACTAAGGACAAAAACACTGATGACAGCTTATGCTGGAGAGAATGTGGAGTAAGGGGAAGACTCCTCCACTGTTGGTGGGAGTACAAACTTGTACAACCACTTTGGAAATCAGTATGATGGTTTGGCAGAAAATTAGAAATCAATCTACTTCAAGTCCCAGGAATACCACTCTTGGGCATATACCCAAAGAATGCAGATCCACACCACAAGGACATTTGCTCAACTATCTTCACAGCAACATTTTTCATAATAGCCAGAACCTGGAGTTTATGTACTTTCTGATTTCTAGATCCATTTGCTTGGGATGCCTTTTTTTATTCTTTAACCACAGAATAGTGTCTACAATTGATAATAAGATGGATACTGTTTTCTGATCGAATCTGCAAGTCTGTGTCTCTTTATTATGGAAATGAGACTATATATATATATTTAGTAATTATTGAAATGTGTGTTTTGATTACTATCATTTTTGGTGACTTGGTGGTGTGTTCTTTGACTTCTTTTAATAGCTGTTCTGGTGGTGTTTGTTTACTAATTAATCTTTTGAGTACATTTATTCTTCCCTTGAGACTGAAGTATTCTTTCAATATTCTCTGTAGACCTTGATAATTGGTCATAAATCCCTTTGATTTATTTTTATTGTGGAAGCATTTATGTTTCCTATTTTAATAGTTTTGCTGGGTATAATAATCTGGATTGACACTTTTAATATTTAAGAAGTTATTAACTATCTAGAAAGAACTACTTTCTAGGTCATTTCAGCTTTAAAGTTTGTCAAATACTCAAGTATCATTCTAATAGACCTACCTTCCTAAGTATCCTGACCTTTATCTATTGAAGCTTTCCATACCCTTTATTTATATTGTGATTTTGTGAGCTTATCATAATATTATGTAAGGAGTTTCTTTCCTGGTCCTGTCTGTTTGGAATTGTGTGAGCCCTTTGTATGTGGATGGAAATCTGTTTCTCTAGATGTGGAAGACTTTCCTTTCTGAATTTATTAAAAATATTCTCTATGCCTTTACAGCAGTATTCTTCTCCTGTGTTCATGATTTGAGGTTAGGCCTTTTCGTGGCATTCCAAAGTTTTTCCATGTTCTTGAGTTTTGTAACTTTACCACTGACCTTTTCTGAATGATTCAGTTTCTCAATTTTGTCTTCCATCCCTGATACTCTATTTTCTACATGGCCCATTCTGTTATTAAGGCTTTCCCTGAGGATTTTATTTACTTTTTTATTTTCTATAAGACTTCATTATTAAGAATTGAAGATATGATATTAGGATATCTTGTTTCATGCTAGATATTGCCAAACAATAAGTGGCTAACTATTAAAATATAAAAACGAAACAAATGGACAAGACTACCTGAATAACCACTAAGAGAGGAATTTTCTAAACTTCACTATACTTTACCCAAGGACTCAACAGGATGTCAAAATCAGGTATCAAGCCCGCTTTGAAACTTCCATCATTTTCATCTCAAAAGATTGTTTATCAAGCTTTAAGAAGCTTATATGACTTAGCTTCGTGGGTCAGACCAAAAAGTCAGGGGTCATTTGGGAAAAGGCCTGGCCATTGTATTCGGTGACATTTTATATTGGCAGGAAGTAACCATTTATGCAATTATTTTCTGTAATCCCTGCATTCTTGTTAGTATAAGCCAGAGAAAGGAAAAAAATCGCTGGATGATCATGTTCCTTAGTGTGAAATTAGAAAATAAAAGCCATCAGATTGCTGATCCCCTCTTCCCACTAGAATGCAATGCCTCTGCAGTGTGTACAATAAAGGCATAATGAGAATAGCTTCTTCTGGGGAGCAGGGAGCTTCAGGTGGGGATGCGTTCTCGTTACTTTTCCATCTTACTCACCAGAGTTCAATTTCTTCTTGTAATAGTATCTCCTTGCAAAACCAACACAAAAGCACAGCACTGCTAAGATGTTCATTTCAAAATAGACCTGAAATGAAGCCCTTGAGAGCAAACTCACGGCATCTCTGTTTCATTACTCGTTTTAGTCTCTTTTCATAACTGAACTTGGCGTGCCAATAATTTTTGCTTTGGAAAGGAAGACATAATTAAAGAGAGAAAGATGGGGGAGGAGAGAGGGAGAAAAATAAAGAGGAAAAAGGGAGGAATAAAGAGAAAGAAGAAGGGAAAGGGGGTGACTAGAGGAAGGGGAGAATAAAAAGGAAAGGCATGTTTTCCTTTCATATTGTATTTGGTTTATTTGCTTGGCGTTTTTCTATAAAGCAAAGGTAAGAAGAAAATAGACTTATCTAATGAAATACAAATTGTAGGTCCCATATCAATATTACTTACACTTAAATATTATTTTTCATACCCCATCTGAAATGTTAAAAGATTCACAGTCCTCTATACACAACCATTTTACACAGACCTGCCTGAAAAAAGATTGTGTGCAGATTTTAGATGGTAGAGATGGCTACTCTCCAGTGAAAGGTTAGAAAGCAGCAGGATAGTTCTTTTGTGAAAAAGCACAGAAACTCCCAGGAAAAGCATCTGCTAAAGATGCTGTGCCAATCATAAATATCTTTGACCAACAGAAGATTCTAAAGTAATCATGGTCACTAGAAATGGGTACCGCAACTTTGGAATGCTGATCACCATATATACTCTCTAGAGACTCTGGGCAGTAGCATCAAGCCACATTTTACAGTCAGTAGTCACATGATCATGAGGGCATACAGTCAATACTCTATTGAGTGCTGTTTGTTCAAGGAATAATGTTTGGTTGGTGCATTTTCAACTTACACTATTTTTTTGAGCGGTAACCCATTCTAAATCAAGGAGCATGTATTCTTACTGGAACAAGAACTCACATATGAAATTTATTTCTCTAAGTTACTAATATTAAGGCTATCAATGAAAACTGTTTTCAATATTTAGTGTGTGTGTGTGTGTGTGTGTGTGTGTGTGTGTCTGTGTGTCTGTAACTGGGAACTGAATCCATGACTTCATGTGTGCTAATTATCTGCTCTTTGACTGAGCCTCCCACACTCTTCTAAATTTTTGTAGATTCCCTCTGTCCCTGAAAGCATGTCAAGTTAATAAGATTCGTAATTGCACTTCACATGCATATTCATATTCCATTTTATCTCTTGACATGGAGTAAAAGCTGGAAACAATACTATCCAATCTTATTATTCTAACTTGTAAGAATGCAAATATGTTTGTCAGCGACATACAAAATTGAATGAATGGAAAATGTGCCAGCAAAGACTTACCATGCATGATGCTAGTCTCTATTTAATTATTTCCACATTGATGTACTATGAAGAAACTAAAAAGACATTTAAATTATTAAGGATATACATATTTATTTCACAGTTGTTCAAGAATTGGGGTATCTATACTTTAGAAGCTTACAAAATAAACGTTTTAAATCTAGAAATGTCGGCTAGGGCGCTGGGACCGAATCCGAGCCGGGAGGACAAAGGGGTGGCCTGTAGCTCCTTTGTTCCCATAGCCTGCCCGCAGCGAGCGGGGTGGGCCCTTTGTTCGCGAGCTAACCAAGCAGTGCGGAGTTTCGATCTGGGCACCGAGTGAAACATCATTGTGGAGAAACATCTCTGAGGAGTGACATCACTGGGAAGGTACACCAGTGGGCAAGAAGACCTGATCCTGTAAAAGAAGATCCAAAGGGGAGTATTGGGAGGAAGAGATGGGCAGACGTCAATGCAGGAATTCTCCCAACAATCTGAAAAACAACACGAAACCACCAGAAGCCAGTGACCCCAGAACAGGAGGACATGAACACCTTAATCAAGAAGAAGTAGAAAAAACTGACTTCATGCAAGTGATTGACACCCTTAAACAGCATATAAAAAACGCCCTTATAGAAATGGATGAGAAGTATAATAGAAAATTCGAGGAATTGAGTAAATCAGTGAATGATACCCTAGGAAACCAAGGAAAAACAATCAAGCAGATAAAGGAAACAGTTCATGACTTGAAAACTGAAATGGAGGCAAAGAAGAAAACACAAACAGAGGGCCGGCTGGACATGGAAAATCTAGGTAAACGAATAGAGACTACAGAATCAAGTATAACCAGCAGAATACAAGAGATAGAAGAAAGAATCTCAGATTCTGAGGATAACATAGAGAAAATAAACACTCTGATCAAAGAAAACAGCAAGTCCAACAAACTCTCATCACAAAACATTCAGGAAATATGGGACACAATAAAAAGACCAAACCTAAGAATAATTGGAGTAGAAGAAGGAGAAGAAGTGCAGCTCAACGGTACAGAAAATATACTTAATAAAATTATAGAAGAAAACTTTCCCAACCTGAAGACAGATGTACCTATGAAGGTTCAAGAAGCATACAGAACACCAAATAGGCTGGATCAAAAGAAAACATCCCCTCGCCATATAATAATCAAAACACAAAATATACAGAATAAAGAAAGAATATTAAGAGCCGCAAAGGAAAAAGGCCAAGTTACTTATAAAGGTAAACCTATCAGACTTACACCTGACTTCTCTATGGAAACCATGAAAGCCAGAAGGTCCTGGATAGATGTTCTCCAAAAACTAAGAGACCACGGATGCAAGCCCAGACTACTATATCCAGGGAAACTTTCATTCACTATAAATGGAGAAAACAAAATTTTACAGGATAAAAACAAATTTAAACAATACGTAGCCACAAATCCAGCCTTACAGAAAGTAATAGAAGGAAAATCACTAACCAAGGAGTCCAACAATGACCACAATAACTCAGACATCTAGAGACTCTTCACCAGCGCAAATCAAAGAAGGAAAACACACAAACCCTACTACTAAAAAAGTGACCGGAGTTAACAACCACTGGTCATTAATATCACTTAATATCATTGGGCTCAACTCACCTATAAAAAGGCACAGGCTAAGAGATTGGATACGAAAACAGGATCCAACATTCTGCTGTCTACAAGAAACACACCTCAACCACAAAGACAGGCACCTACTCAGAGTAAAGGGCTGGGAAAAGGCTTATCAAGCAAATGGACCTAAGAAACAAGCAGGTGTGGCCATACTAATTTCTAACAAAGTTGACTTCAAACTTAAATCAATCAGAAGAGATGGAGAGGGACATTTTATACTCATAACAGGAACAATTCATCAGGAAGAAGTCTCAATCCTGAATATCTATGCCCCTAATATAAAAGCACCCATGAATGTAAAAGAAACATTACTAAAACTCAAGGCAGCCATCAAACCCCACACACTAATAGTAGGAGACTTCAACACTCCTCTCTCACCAATGGACAGGTCAATCAGACAGAAACCTAACAGAGAAATAAGAGAATTAATGGAGGTAATGAAGCAAATGGACTTAACAGACATCTATAGATTATTCCACCCAAAGAGGAAAGAATATACCTTCTTCTCTGCAGCTCATGGAACCTTCTCGAAAATTGACCACATACTTGGTAACAAAGCTAACTTACACAGTTACAAAAAAATATTAGTAACCACCTGTGTCTTATCAGATCACCATGGATTAAAGTTAGAATTCAACAACAATGCTACCCCCAAAAAGCCTACAAACTCATGGAAACTGAACAGTCAACTACTGAACCATACCTGGATTAAGGAAGAAATTAAGAAAGAAATTAAAGTCTTCCTGGAATTCAATGAAAATAAAGAAACAACATACTCGAACTTATGGGGCACTATGAAAGCAGTCCTGAGAGGAAAGTTCATAGCACTAAGTGCCCACCTTAAGAAAACAGAGAAAGCACATGTTGGAGACTTAACAGCCCACTTGAAAGCTCTAGAAAAAAAAGAAGCAGACTCACCTAGGAGGAGTAGAAGACTGGAAATAATCAAATTGAGGGCTGAAATCAACAAAATAGAAACACAGAAAACAATCCAAAGAATCAATGAAACAAAAAGCTGGTTCCTGGAGAAAATCAACAAGATTGATAAACCCCTATCCAAACTAATCAAACGGCAGAAAGAGAACACGCAAATTAATAAGATCAGAAATGAAAAGGGGGACATAACCACAGACACAGAGGAAATTCAGAGAGTCATTAGATCTTACTACAAAAGCCTGTATGCCACAAAACTGGAAAATGTAAAAGAAATGGACGCTTTTTTAGATAAATAACATTTACCAAAACTAAACCAGGACCAGGTGAACAATCTAAACAGACCTATAAGTCGCGAAGAATTAGAAGCTGTTATCAAAAACCTCCCTACCAAAAAAAGCACAGGACCAGATGGTTTCAATGCAGAATTCTACCAGAACTTCCAAGAAGACCTAATACCTATACTCCTTAATGTATTCCACAATATAGAAACAGAAGGGTCATTACCAAATTCCTTTTATGAAGCCACAATTACTCTGATACCAAAACCACTCAAAGACTCAACCAGGAAAGAGAACTACAGGCCAATCTCACTCATGAATATCGATGCAAAAATCCTCAACAAAATACTGGCAAACCGAATCCAAGAACACATCCGAAAAATTATCTATTATGATCAAGTAGGCTTCATTCCTGAGATGCAGGACTGGTTCAACATACGAAAATCTATCAATGTAATCCAGCATATAAATAAACTGAAAGAAAAAAACCATATGATCATTTCATTAGATGCTGAAAAAGCATTTGACAAAATTCAACATCCATTTATGTTAAAAGTCTTGGAGAGATTAGGGATACAAGGGTCATACCTAAATATAATAAAAGCTATATACAGCATGCCGACAGCTAACATCAAATTAAATGGACAGAAACTCAAAGCCATCCCACTTAACTCAGGAACACGGCAAGGCTGTCCACTCTCGCCATATCTCTTCAATATAGTGATTGAAGTTCTAGCAATAGCAATAAGACAACATAATGGGATCAAGGGAATTCGAATTGGAAAGGAAGAAGTTAAACTTTCGTTATTTGCAGATGATATGATAGTGTACATAAGCGACCCCCAAAACTCCACCAAAGAACTTATACAGCTGATAAACAGCTTTAGTAATGTGGCAGGATACAAGATCAACTCCAAAAAATCAGTCGCCCTCTTATACACAAAGGATATGGAAGCAGAGAAGGAAATCAGAGAAGCTTCACCATTCACGATAGCCACAAACAGCATAAAATATCTTGGGGTAAATCTAACCAAGGAAGTGAAATATCTATTTGACAAGAACTTTAAGGCATTGAAGAAAGAAATTGAAGAGGATACCAAAAAATGGATGGACCTCCCTTGCTCTTGGATTGGGAGGATCAACATAGTAAAAATGGCAATTCTACCAAAGGCAATTTATAGATTCAATGCAATCCCCATCAAGATCCCATCAAAATTCTTCACAGATCTGGAGAAGACAATAATCAACTTTATATGGAAAAACAAAAAACCCAGGATAGCCAAAACAATCCTATACAATAAAGGATCTTCTGGAGGCATTACCATCCCTGACTTCAAACTCTATTACAGAGCTACAGTAATGAAAACAGTGTGGTACTAGCATAAAAACAGAGAAGTCGACCAATGGAATCGTATAGAAGACCCGGATTTTATCCCACAAACCTATGAGCACCTCATTTTCGATAAAGGAGCTAAAAGTATACAATGGAAGAAAGAAAGCATCTTCAACAAATGGTGCTGGCACAACTGGATGTCAACCTGTAGAAGAATGAAAATAGACCCATATCTCTCACCGTGCACAAAACTCAAGTCCAAATGGATTAAAGACCTCAATATCAGCCCGAACACACTGAACCTGATAGAAGAGAAAGTGGGAAATACCCTACAACAGATGGGCACAGGAGATCGCTTCCTATGTATCACCCCAGAAGCACAGACCTTAAGGGCAACATTGGATAAATGGGACCTACTTAAACTGAGAAGCTTCTGTAAAGCAAAGGACATGGTCACTAAGACACAAAGGCAACCTACTGACTGGGAGAAGATCTTCACCAACCCCGCAACAGACAAAGGTCTGATCTCCAAAATATATAGAGAACTCAAGAAACTAGACTTTAAAATGCTAATTAACCCAATTAAAAAATGGGGCACTGAACTGAACAGAGAATTCTCAACAGAAGAAGTTCAAATGGCCAAAAGACACTTAAGGTCATGCTCAACTTCCTTAGCAATCAGGGAAATGCAAATCAAAACAACTTTGAGATATCATCTTACACCTGTCAGAATGGCTAAAGTCAAAAACACCAAGGATAACCTTTGCTGGAGAGGCTGTGGAGGAAGGGGAACACTCATCCATTGCTGGTGGGAATGCAATCTTGTGCAACCACTGTGGAAGTCAGTGTTTCGGTTTCTCAGGAAATTCGGGATCAACTTACCCCTGGACCCAGCAATACCACTCTTGGGAATATACCCAAGAGATGCTCTATCAAATGACAAAAGCACTGTTCAACTATGTTCATAGCAGTATTATTTGTAATAGCCAGAACCTGGAAACAACCTAGATGCCCTTCAATGGAAGAATGGATGAAGAAAGTATGGAATATATACACGCTAGAGTACTACGCTGCGGTAAAACACAATGACTTCTCGAATTTTGCATGCAAATGGATGGAAATAGAAAACACTATCCTGAGTGAGGTGTCCTAGACCCAAAAAGATGAATATGGGATGTACTCACTCATAATTGGTTTCTAGCCATAAATAAGGGTCACGGAGTCTACAATAGGTGAACCTAAAGAAGCTAAGTAAGAAGGTGAACCCAAGGAAAAACATATAGTTATCCTCTTGGCTAAGGGAAGTAGACCAAAATTCCGGGGAGAAAATGGGATCTTGGGGGTGGAGTGGGATGGGGGTAAGGGGAGATGGGGAGAGAAAAGGTAGAAGGGAAGGAGGGGGGACCTGGGGAAACAGGAGAATTGGGATAAAGGAAAGGTGGATAGGGGAGCACGGAACCACAATTCTTAGTTAAGGGAGCCACTTTAGGGTGGGCAAGAGACTTGACCCTAGAGGGGCTCCCTAGTGCCCAAGATGAGGTTCCCAGTTAGTTCCTTGGGCAGCTGAGGATTGGGAACCTGAAATGACCCTATCCTAGAGCAATACTGACGAATATCTTGCATATCATCATAGAATCTTCATCTGGTGATGGATAGAGATAGAGACAGAGACCCACACAGGAGCACTGGACTGAGCTCCCAAGGTCCCAAGGAGGAGCAGAAGGAAGGAGAACATGAGCAAAGAAGTCGTGACCACGAGGCGTGCATCCACCGAGACAGTGGAGCTGATCTACGGGGAGCTCACCAAGGCCAGCTGGACTGTGACCGAAAAAGCATGGACTCTCTGAACATGGTGAACAATGAGGGCTGATGAGACACCAAGGACAATGGCAGGGGGTTCTGATCCTACTTAATGTGCTGGCTTTGTGGGAGCCTAGCCAGTTTGGATGTTCACCTTCCTAGATATGGACGGAGGGGGGAGAACCTAGGACTTAACACAGGGCAGGGAACCCGGGCTGCTCTGTGGACTGGAGAGGGAGGGGGAGAGGAGTGGGGGGAGGGGGAGAAGGGTGGGAGGAGGGGGAGAAGGGTGGGAGGAGGGGGAGAAGGGTGGGAGGAGGGGAAGGGAAATGGGAGGCTGGGAGGAGGTGGAAACTTGTTTTTTGTTTATGTTTTTTTTCTTCTTTTCGCAATAAAAAAAAGAAAAAAGAAAAGAAAAAAATCTAGAAATGTCTGCATAAACATTCCTAAAATAAAAAGTATATTTACATTAATGAAAAGAATATTTAATGACAGAATTCAGGTTTGGCATTAAACAACAACTTAACTATGTTTGCAGAACAATAAAATTTTTTGTATTTTCTGGCACTCTCCATAGCACAAAACGTTTCCAATTTCCTCTAGCTTTTAAAGTCAGGAAAAATCCTATATTGTCATTTTGATGAAAATGTGTTATTCAAATATTTAACATATATTTAAACATACAGCAGTACTATGCCACTAAATAAAAAATCATTTTTGCTGTATTGTCCCACAAAATACAATTTTAAGAAGCACAGTTTTTGTAAGATACAAACATCTAAGATTACTGTTGAAGATAAATACGTTTTGAAAGAGGCTAATCTTACCTGAGTCAAATTAAATAGAGTTAGACATGAAAGTCCTCATGAATAGTCTACTTCCTGCTCCTTCTCAAGCAAAGTTTCAAGCCAGAGGGGCTCTGAGTCCGCAGCTGTCATCTTCCCCACAGTTTGACCCATGAAGGAGCCTTTTGTTCCACTGATAAGTGATACATTGTGTATTGCTCAGGTGCCTTGAGCGAACAGTATAGGCCAACACAATGAGCCTGTCTCCAAGTCGTTTTAAGAAGGGGAAGAATAAAAGTCAGTTAGCTTTACCTGAGATGTGTTCCTTTCAATGGGACTTTCTTTGCCCACTCTATTGTAAAATATCATTTTGTTTGACTATAAAAGCCAACTCCAGAGTCTGTCCTTTATGCCCCCAGTCTCAGTTCTGGGACAAAAGCAATAGGAACAGAAGCAAGCTGGAGATCACAATCAATCTCTCTCTCTCTTTCTCTCTCTCTCTCTCTCTCTCTCTCTCTCTCTCTCTCTCTCACACACACACACACACACTAAAATGTTTAAGCTGGTTTTTTGAAGAGGCATGTTGGATGGACTTTATCAGAGATGCATTTTCTCACTTAAAGTGTCTAAACAACCAGAGTCACTTAAATATCCATTGATTCTATTTAGTTATCTCGGTAAGCAAAAGTGGTCTTTCTATGGCCTTGTAATTGGTCGAAAGTTTTTACTTTTATTCAACCAACTTCTAAATAGAAAAGTACATGTATTTAACATATATGTGACATTTAAGTACAAATTTAAAACATGTATCAACTGAATAAACAATAACCTTAAAGGTTGTGTTTGAAAGTGGTGTTAGCTGGGAAGAGCAGGGGGAACGAAAACAAATAGGATCAAAGCAAATTATGAATATTAAATAAAATCAATGTCAGTGTAGCTTATATAAATTATTTAGTAAAACCATTTATTTATTATATATAAAAGAAATATATATTTGACATACCTTCAAACCACAACATACAATGCATTCTTAAGTAAATGAGGCAATTTTGTTTCCTATTATTTTGATCCAGTTTATGAAGAAGCACAGCTAGGTTATCATGGAGTGTAAAGAGGGCAGCTACAGAAGTGTATAGTATAGCCCCAAGTTCACTTTATTAAAAAAAAAACCCTCACTACATTATTGATTATTATCAGAATAATGACATGGATTGGGACTCTTAGTGAGTTTCACTGATCCATCTTTAATTGTTGTCATGCAATCACCAAAGTCGGTAAAGAATTTTGAATATAACATTTCCATATTTGGTAAAGTTCAAAAACATTTATTGGAGAACAAATAAAAGATTCTCTAAAATCATGTCGGAATACGCTGTGTTTCCAATGGTTGTCAGCTTTTTGGATATACCATTGCATTACTTGCTGCATCATAGAGTCTAATTACATATGTGCATCATAAACACAATATTGCAGTGTATAAAATGTTTAAATGCTTTATATACAAATGTCTGATGGACAGGTTCTTTATATACTTTACTAATCTATAATTCTTAGGGGCACAGAAAACAAACTAAAAAAGATAGTGATAAAATATTTATTAGAAAGCCGGGCGGTGGTGGCGCACGCCTTTAATCCCAGCACTCGGGAGGCAGAGGCAGGCGGATCTCTGTGAGTTCGAGACCAACCTGGTCTACAAGAGCTAGTTCCAGGACAGGCTCCAAAACCACAGAGAAACCCTGTCTCGAAAAACCAAAATATATATATATATATATATATTAGAGAAATCTAGCTCATTGTCATTGAGGTGATAAATACAAATCTTGAACTTATACAGGATATTCTGTAACTTCTACTTAATTAAGCCTTAGATATTGACATTATCTCAATTACTTTGTTCCTAATAATGTCCAAATAAATTAAGTATTCATTTCTTTTTCATCAAATTCCAATTCTACAATCAGTTAAAAAATTTGCAGTTACAGAGCATTCTTTGTGTCATTTGTCAAAAGCCACAGTACACACTTCTAATCACAAATGTCCAATTCTATTACAGTTTATGAATGTAAATTTAAGTGATGAAGACATTAGTGTATCATTACATTAAATGAATACTGCATTCACTCATTTTTATGGTATTGAAAATATCACAATCAAAAGTATTAATGTTATTTATTAATCAATATAAAAAGAACAGGAATAAAGGAATGCAATAAGTCTTCATGTTTACTAATGCATTTTATTGAGACCATCAAGGTCAAATGCTTGCCAGTGTCTTAAATTTAGATAACAAGTTGGGATTTTTCTCAGACACATTTATTTCTTTGGTCAATGCAAACCCCCTGAGGTCATCTTGAAGTTCTTACATGACCCTGAAGGACCCATAGCTTCCAAATCCTTTCCACAAGTGCTATGCTGGATTAGAGAAAGCACTCTGCGTAATAAAATCCTCTTCTACCAAAGATCCAAAGACAACTTTATTTGTGTTTATTTGTGTGGACAACTTTATTTGAAGTTAATCATTTGAAGTGAAATTACTCCTTTGTTTTAAATCCGGGAAAGCTGATAATGAATGTGGGGCTCAGGATGAACTTCTTAGGCATGGCTAATTAAGGGAGTGACTAACCAACAGTTATGCTATATAATTCATATTAGATACATACATGTACCTATGTATAAATAGCCCAGCAGTAGATATCCAACACAAAATGAACTCTGTTTTGGGAAGGTTTTATGTCTCACAGAACAGGGGAGGCAGAGAGACAGGAGTGAGTGAGAAAGGTACAGAAAGAGAGTGAATTTGAGTCTAAGAAGTAAACAATAAACTCTCGGTTCACTCTCACAAAAGCTTGCTCCCTTTTCACACCCAGTATTTTGCATCATGTTTAAGACATTCACATTATTTTTTTAAAATGTTAAGATGATAGAAACATTTTCATAAGCCTTTAAGGACCGCAGTCACAAGTTTGATTCAACTCCTACTCCTTTGTTCTATTTACTTCCTGTCATGGGATGGTAGACAATGCTTTATCGTATTTCATATGTATCCCATATATTTCTATCCCAGAAATAGAACTGTACCAGCCTGTGTGTCTGTGTAGATATGAAAACAATGTCCTATTTTTCTTCAAGAAATATAACTCTGCAGACCCTGCACATGGTGCCACCGTCTCTGAGTTCATGTGCGTGTTAGTCCTGTTTTCTCTAGAAGGCCTTGTTTCCTTGGTGTCTGTCATTCCCATCTGGCTCTTCCAACCTTTATGCCTCCTCTTCTGCAGAGTTCTGAGCCCTGAGGAGAGGGCTTGATGAAGACATCCCATGAGGACTAAATAAGTGTTCTTTGCACTGTCTAATTGTGAGTCTCTGTATTTGTTCCCATCTCCTGCAAGGGGAAGTTTCTCTGGTGATGCTGAGCAAGAAACTGATCTGTGAGTGCAGCAGAATGTTCTTAGAAGTCTCCAATTAATGAAGTCTCCAATTAATAACCATTTGCAGAGGAAAAGTTAGTTCTCTCCAACTGAGTATACAGATGACTCTTAAGGGTACGTCCCATGCCCATCAGTAGATAACCAACGCAAAACCAGCTCAATAGTACTTTGGGATGGTTTTATGTCTCACATTCTTTGTCTGGGCCTTTTGTTTTTAAACTTACAGATCTTTAGATTATATGTTTTCGTTGTTGGTTTTCTGTATGTGCAAATGTGATTGTGTCTATATCTGTATTTTTTTTGTATTTATTTCTGTTCATTTTGTTCTAGCTTGGTTTTTGCTAAACTAATGTTTACAATGGGAAGCTTTGAAGAAGAACAAAATTAAAGATTGTCTTTGGACCTCCCTTGCTCATATAATCACTCCTCCTTCTCTTCAGTTGGATTCCCGGATCTCAGCCTGGTGCTTGGTTGTAAATCTCTGCATTTGGTGCCATCAGTTACTGGATGAAGGCTCTATGATGATAATTGTGTAAATGGAGACTGTGTGTTCATTTCCCAGCCACCTACACCCAAAAAATGACACAGAAACTATATTAATTACAACACTGTTTTGTCAATGACTCGGGCCTATTTTTAAATAGCTTTTACATCTTAAATTAACCCGTTTCTATTCATCTTTGTATCACAATGAAGCTATGGCCTACCTGTGAGTTTCTGGGTCTTTCTACTTAGGCAGCTACATGGCATCTCCCTGACTCTGCCTTCTTTTTCCCAGAATTCAGTATAGTTTTCTTTGCCTAGCTCTATTCTGCCCTGCCACCGTCCAAAGCAGCTGTTTTATTGACCAATGGTAATAAAACATATTCATAGCATACAGAGGCAATTCTATATCATAGTTGGGTTATTAACCAATATGATTACAGGGATAGGTCAGTTAGAGAACCCTCTCCACTATTGCTAAGAATATTAACTGAAGTAATTCTTATGGTATCTTGGGAGGTTCCCTAGCACCAGGTTTCTCTGTATCCCCGTAGTGGCTCTATTTATCAAGGTATCTCTTTCATTGCTCTCCCACTTCAGCCTTCTCTCCCTCTATATTCTGTTCTCTCATAATCTCATCCTCAGTACCTTTTCCTTTACTGTACCACTAACCTTCAGTTTACCCAGGAGATCTCATCTAATTACCCTTTAAGGTCTTCCTTGTTACCTAGATTCTCTGAATCTATGGATTGTAGTCTGGTTATTATTTGCACTTATGAGTGAGTACATACTGTGTTTATCATTTTCATTAGCCAGATCTGGAAGCATGCTGTTATTAAAGCATTTTTTTGTTTATTAAAAAGAAAAAAGGAGTCAGTGACCAAGGCCAGAGCAAGCCTAAGGCAGCAAACTCCACAAGAGCAGGACTGAGCCAGCAACCTGGACTGGAGCAGACCTAAGAGCAAATGCCACAAGAGCAGGTATGGGGGGGGGGGACTGCTGAGTGAGTGGGCCAGAGCTGGAGACTACTACAGGTTTGGGTGAAAATCTGGTACCTTTGAGAGAGTAGACCTGAGCCAGGACCCATGTAGGTCTGGGCATGAGTCTGGGACCCCCGAGAAACTAGGCCTGAGCCAGGACCTCTGTGGGTCTGGGAGCACCTGAATCTGGGACCTCCAAGGGAGTAGGTCAGAGCCAGAAACCTTTGCAGGATCAACCCCAAACCAGGGACCTCTGCAGGAACAGATCCAGACCAGAAACATATATAGAAACAGGTTTGAGCCAACAGCCTAGACCAGAGCAGGCCTGAGACAGCAAACTCTGCATGTGCAGAGCAAACCCCAGGATCACTGAGAAACCTCCAGGAACACAGACTGACCAATGGGATAACTAGAACCATGGCACTGACTGTACCATGAGAAACAACCATCTGAGCCTTGGATCAACTGGCACCTAGAAGATTAGTCACCAGAGTCACAGACAGTCCCAACCATACCAATTAGAGGAAAAGATGAATAGACAAGGTAAGAACACATGCAACACCACAAAGAGCAGCATGACACAAGTAAAATCTAGAGACCCTACAACACCAAGACTTGAATAACCAAATATAGATGAAGCAGAAGAAACTGACATAAAGAATAACTTTAGGAGAATGTTTGAGACTCGTAAAGAGGAAATGAGAAATTCCCTCAAAAACTGGAGGAAAAAGACAAACAAAAAATTGGAAGACATCAACAAATCCCTTAAAGAAAACCAAGAAAAAAATCAAACATATGAAAAAATTATTCAAGACTTAAAAACTGAAATAGAGACAATAAAGAAAACACAAGCCAAGGGAATTATAGAAACAGAAATCATGAGAAAACGATCAGGAACCACAAATGCAAA
Organism: Microtus oregoni; assembly: GCF_018167655.1. Lineage (NCBI taxonomy): Eukaryota > Metazoa > Chordata > Mammalia > Rodentia > Cricetidae > Microtus > Microtus oregoni. The sequence goes on along the minus strand of NW_024544709.1, from coordinate 1,518,540 downwards.
CATAAACAGCAGAATACAAGAGATGGAAGAGAGAATCTAAAGTGCTAAGATACAATAGAGGAAATAGACTCATCAGTCAAAAATAACATTAAATCTAACAAAATCTTAACACAAAATATTTGGGAAATATAGGACACCATGAAAAGACCAAATGTAAGAATAATAGGTATAAAAGAAGAAGTTCAACTCAAAAGCACAGAAAATATATTTAACAAAATTATAGAAGAAAACTTAACCTAAGGAAAGATATGCCTATGAAATTACAAGAAACATACAGAACACCAAATAGACTGGTTCAAAAAAAGTCCACTTGCCACATAATAATCAAAACACTACAGAATAAAGAAAGAATATTAAGAGCTGCAAAGGGAAAAGGCCAAGTTACATACAAATTACATATAAAGGTAAACCTATAAAATTACACCTGATTTCTCATTGGAGACAATGAAAGCCAGAAGGTTGTCATCAAATGTTATAAAGACATTAAGAGACCATGTATGGCAGCCCAGACTACAATACCCAGCAAAACTTTCAATCACCATAGAAGGACAAAACAAGATATTCCATGACAAAACCAGATTTAACCAATACCTAGCCACAAACCCAGCCCTACAAAAAGTACTAGAAGGAAATCTCCAACCCAAGGAAGTCGGCTACATCAACTAAAACACAGACAATTGATAGTCTCATATCAGAAAATCCCAAATTAGGGAAAAACACACAAATTAACATCACCACAAACAAAATTAAGACAAAGAGTTTGTTCTTTGAGAAAATCAATAAAATAGACAAACTTTTATCTGAACTAACCAAAAGGCAGAGAGAGAATATCCAAATTAACAAAATCAGAAATGAAAAGGGGGGCTGAACAACAGACAGAGAGGAAATCCAGGAAATCATCAGGTCATATTTTGAAACCTGTACTCCACAAAGTTGGATAACTTAAAGGAAATGAACAACTTTCTGGATAAATATCACTTACCAAAATTAAATCAAGACCAGATAAGCAAAGTAAACAGACCTATTACTGCTAAAGAAATAGAAAGAGTCATCAAAAGTCTCCCAACCAAAAAAAGCCCAGAACCAGATGGTTTCAGCTCAGAATTCTACAAGATTTTCAAAGAAGAACTAATACCTATACTCCTCAAATTGTTCCACACAATAGAAACAGAAGAAACATTGCCAAACACTTTTTATGAGGCCACAATTACCCTGATACCCAAACCACATAAAGACATTACTAAGAAAGAGAATTACAGACCAGCCTTGCTCATGAACATTGATGCAAAAATACTAAATAAAATACTGGCAAATTGAATCCAAGAACACATCAGAACCATCATCCATCAAGATCAAGTCGGCTTCATTCCAGAGATGCAGGGATGGTTCAACATACAAAAATCACTCCTGCATTGCTGGTGGAAGTACAAGTTGCTACATCCCCTTTGGATATCAGTGTGGTGATTTCTCAGAAAATTAGGAAACAACTTTCCTCAAGACCCAGTAACACCACTTTTGGGTATATATCCAAAGAATGCTCAATCATGCCACAAGGACATGTGCTCAACTATGTTCATATCAGCTTTATTTGTCACAGCCAGAACCTGGAAACAATCTAAATGCCCTTTGACTGAAGAATGGATAAGGAAAATGTGGTACATTTACACAATGGAGTACTACACAGCAGAAAAAACTAACAACATTCTTAAATTTGCATATAAGTGGATGGAGCTAGAAAACATCATTCTGCATGAGATAACCCAGACCCAGAGAGATGATTATTATATGTACTCACTCATAAGTGGTTTTTGAACATAAAGCAAAGAAAACCAGTCCACAAATCACAATCCCAGAGAAACTTGACAACAATGAGAATTCCAAGAGAGACTTACATGGATCTAAACTTCTTGGGAAGTAGAAAAAGACAAGATCTTCTGAGTATATCAGGAGCATGGGGACCTTGGGAGAGGGCTGAAGGGGAGGGAAGAGCCTGGGAGCAGAGCAGAGAAAAATGTAGAGCTCAATAAAAATTTTTAAAAAAAAGTTGAAAAAAATAAATGAAAGAAATCTGTGTGCTCTCAGAGTGGTGACACTATATGAAAGGAGACTCCATGAAGTGTAAGCAAACCTCTGTAAATATCTGTCCCTGTGAAAGAAGTTTCATCCAAAAATACACAGCACATGTTACCTGGTCTCTCTTTTAAATTTTTAATTTTTCTGTTTCTAAAACCTATTTGTTTTGTGTGTGCATGTCTGTGTGAACAGGTGACCGCACGTGTGCCATGTGTGGGGGTCACTGGGCAACTTGCAGGAATTAGTTCTCTCTTTCTACCATGTGGATTCTGAGCATAGGACTTGGGTCATCAGGTGAGCAGCAAACACCTTTACCCACTAAGTCATCCCACTGCCCCACAGATCTTTAAAATTTCTTTACTAACCCCCATGGAAATGTGTTTGCAAAACAGGTCTGAAATGAGCTATCTCTTACATCAATAACTTCCCGTTTCTTAATCATTAGTCCCTAATTGGATATAGATTAGTAGAAGTCCATCTGGAGGTAAAAGCATCATTCAGGGTGGTTTATTTCCAATGCCCAACACAGAGGGTGATGATCTAAATGGAAAATGGAGACCACAGTGTTCCTTCATCAGTATTGATAAGTACTGAAAATAGGTTCATTGGTGAGCAGTTTCCTGTACATTTTACAAACAGAATAAGAAAATGGTTAAGGTGCAAAAAAGAACTGTCATGTATACTTAAAGAAAGGAGGTCACTATGGACTAAAGAGAAAATCCTGCAGAATTAAGTGTCACACATCAGTATGTAAAAAATGACAAGCATTTTACACAATTATTATCATGCAGCTATAAAAATAGACAGTTGAGTTTCATCTTTAAACAACAATTTTAAGAAGGTCCAATCCCCACAGCCTCGTTATATTCTTTTACATTAAGGAATTTCAAGAAATGCCTGCACTTGTGTTACAGTGAATTGCCTCATTGTGTGATGTACTTAGAGGTCTGTAAGAGCAGCCGTTTGAAATGCGAATTTTATACAGCAAGACTATCTCCGCTCACAGCGGAAGCGATGGGTATCTCCCAGCATCTTTTGGCCACCCATGAACATCTCAGAATATCTCTGATTTTGCAAAGTGGTAGATAATATAAAGTGTTTATCACACTGAATCTCACTTCTCTTTAAGTAAATTTTTTTTTTCATTCAAGGGCATTAACTGATCTGGAAGATGAACAGCAACAAAAGTCGTCCTTATTATTTCAAAATGGGATTGACAACCGGTTAAATTTCTACCTATCACTCTAAGATCAAGAGAGTGAATGTTAATGGCTTTGGTTAACTATCCAGTGTTGATTCAGTTCCAGTTTATGGACCCCGGTTTTCAAACAGGTAGGATCACATAAGAATGTCAGCTGGGAAGGTGAAAACAAATCTCTATTCTCAGTTTTCCGCTTTGATTCTTCCTTTATCCCATCCTTTGTTGGACTTCTTTTATTCTCTTTCTTTCTTTATCCCACATTGACCCTGTCTGTCCCTTGGTTAGATTCCTCAGTTAGTGTCTCTGTCTCCTCTTTCTAAGTCCTCCTTTTCAAGTCTCCTAAATTTTTCAGTGTGAGTCCCCTCTTTTAAACCATCTCCAGACTCGCAGATCCTGTTTTGGTCATCAGCTCACTTTTGTCGCCCCTCCGCCTCCTGGCCCTGGCACTCAAGGCCTGAGAAGTCGATCTGTTAAAGAGGGCACTACTGGAAGACATGTTCTTCCTCTAGCCTGCGCTTGGCCACCAAAATAATAATTCAAGTGCAAACCTTGACATTTTAATTCTTCAATCCATCGATGGCTATTTTTAAAGACCGGGGGAAAGGTAAATTATATGGTGTAATGAATAGGAAAGCTGGAATTTAGGGGTAAAGCTGCCATGAATTTCCTGGGAATTCTGCTAGATGTCGCTAGAGCATGTGTGTAGCATTGAGCAGGACAGTGGCTCAAAAGAAAATACAAGGCAAACATGTTTCATGTATTTTAGAGCATCAGATCCTGTTAGGAATTAAAGAATATACAATAAGTAGAAATGTAAAAACCTGACACTTCTGAGAGGAACACGTTAAACCTTTGAGAGGAAAAAACTATTAATATTTATTATGTACATAATTTTACCCTAAAGGAGAATCATCCAGATTCACAATCTGATGTGTTTTGAAATATCTCTAAAGTTTCATCCATTAATTAAAGATACTAATATTTTCTGTGTATTTGAACAGTTCTTCAGTCAAGGGAATGACTCTCAAAGTCCCCAAGGACCTTGGGTTGCCAACATTCTGCCAGTTTTGCCTTTGATCAAAACCCTCCCAGTCTCCTTGCAAAATTGTACAATTCTCATATAATTTTAAACAGTAACAGTGGACGCAAGTATTTGACCTATTTCTGTGATTGCATTTGGACCTCCACTTACCTACTGTGTGGGTAACTATTTAAAGATAAGTACTAATCACTTTTTAAATTGTTGCCATCCAATGACTAATAAGGTGTTTAAAGGCAAGCTTCTTTTGTCTCCCACTTGCAACGTGTCACGGAAGAAAAGCCATGGCGACAGGACCTTTAGGCAGCTGGATCTGCAGCCAGGAAGAGAGGAGTGGATACTGATATTAAGCTCAATTTCTTCTTTTTTATTCAGTCAGAAATCTCAACCCATGAAATGGCCCTTCCCACATCGAGGAGGGGTTCTTCCCATCTCATTTAACCTTATCTAGAAAATCCAATGGTTTCCATGGTGATACTAAACCATGTCAAGTTGATAGTCTATGTTAACCATCATAAATAGCAGTGTTCAGTTGTATATACAGATTTAATTGAATTTATGCCTTTTTTAGGCACTTTGAAGTTTGAAAATAAGCTACGTTCATCACCAAAATTACTGTGGAAGAGATCAAGTTAGGCTCACCTCATCAAAAGAGTATGAAATTAAAATGACTCACAGGCAACCTACTTAGTAAAAGTTGTAATGTGTCTTTGTGTGTGTGTGTGTGTGTCAGAGAAAGATAGATGATAGATAGATAGATAGATAGATAGATAGATAGATAGATAGACAGATAGATGATAGATAGAGGAGAAAATAATGTGTCAAGTATTTTTTTCAGAAAATTTATTTTCCTATAGGCGTGATATAGATAATATAGAGATAATTAGAATTAGCTCCAATTTCTATTATCAGAAAGTAACCAAGAATGAAACAATTATAATTGATATCCAGTACTTAAGTATATTTTAGAATTTGTCTGTATAGTATATGTAGTAGAGTTACACACACCATGTTTATTTGACTAATTTAAGTTTAGCCATGAAAAAGATTAAAATTAAAATGTGTATCATTTGTAACAGACTCTCCAACTTAGGTTTAGAATCTTTTTATATTCCTGGAGGTGCCTGGCATATTTCCTAACCTAATAGACTCCCTTTTATTATTGTTAATGTCTTTATTGTGCATTCAAAATAATGCTCTACCCTCAATCCTCTACCCTCAGTTCTACAAATATTATAACTAGTTGGAACATATGTTTAATCAAAGCGTCACATTCATCTTGATCCTCTTGGCTGATTTTAAATTATTCAAATAAACAACTCACAAAGGAGAGACTAAAACCAATTTTTATCCTATCCTTTTATTACGTAATTATTTTCTAAACAATATAGACATGTTAAAAACCAGCTGCAAGGCTCCGTATCCTCAGCACCTCATCCATCCTTCCATCCATCCGTCCACCTATCCATCCCTTGACTCCTCTATGGAATACTTACTGAGCACTCATTGTGAACCAGGCTTTTATGAGGCAATGAATTTAAAAGGGATTATAAAGATCTTCCAATACATCAAAAAACCCAGAGGAAAAAGTGGTTGGGAAAATGCTTTACCGAGTGGTTGAAACACAATGAGGTGCGTGATACGTTGACACTATGCATGAGAATTCAAGATGGACTTCCTGGAGCAGGCACTGTATGACACGAAGAGGAATGTAGTAGGCCTTGTGGAAAATTCAGTCCCCCACATCATCTTTACTTGTAGGAGAAAGATATGGAGATTGGGGGGAAAAAAAACAAAGTAAAAAGAGAAAATAGCTCAATAATAAATTCTTCTTACTTTATGCACTATTGTCAAATAATAGAAAAGAATAGCCTACAATGGAATCTAAGAGCTAAATAATACTCTCTATGTATTCTACAACTTTGGTAAGATAACAATTATAAGCTTCTATTAAATTTTTTTTTGTAAAAATTAGATTAGTACTTACCCTAGAGAGTTAGAAAAGACTACATATGTTCATGCCTATGGGACATTACAACTATTAATTTATTGCCATCATTTTTTCCATAGCCCTAAATACTTATAAATGTATTTGACATGGAGTTTTGAGAAAAATCAATATGGAAAAAATATTGGATATGAAGTTAGAAGACTTGAGCTGGTGTTCAACTCTGCTGTAATTACTAAGCTTGTAACTTTGAGTCAGTCAAGTAGCTTTTCTTATAGAACCACAGGGTGTATTTATACAAACTAAGGTGACTGTGCTGTCTCTGGGTGATGAAATTACATGAAATCTAGTTTGTGGTCCATTGTTAACTAGTGCATAGCTGTCCAAAATATTAGGTACCGGGGAGGAGACACCAGTGAAGGGAATCTCAGAAGCTCATCATAGCTATGGATCCCTCAGTTTCTTCCCTGTGCATATTATTATATGCATAGTTCATAAAAAGAAAAATTCCTTGAAAACAGGTAATAAATTGACTAATTCATTAAGGACTGACACCTAACAAAATATCTAAGAATATTCAAGCTATGACAAAGAAATATTTATATAACTAACAACAAAGAATATTTATGTAGCTAGCTGCTCAGAAGAGCTTTTTGATTAAAGAGGAGAAATATTCATCTTTTAACATGAGATGTCTCCCAGTAGTTCTATCATTTAAGGTTTGGATACCAGATGGTTTTGGGAAATGGTACAATGTTAGGAGGTGGGGTACAGGTGGAGAGATCAGGCTGGTAGGGCTGAGTTTCAGAGAGGTAGCCTGTAGCTGGCACCCTCCCTTTCTTGCTCTCTGATCCTATCTTATGGAGTGAAGAAACTCCTACCATCAGGATATTCTGCCTCATTCTAGGCCCAGAATCAAGGAAATTATGTCAAGTAAGCATAGGCTAAAGCAGCTAAAAGCTAGACCCCAAAGTCTACTTACTTTAGCTGTTTCTATGGGTGTTTCTGTCTCAGTAATGCAAAATCACCCCACCCAGAAAGGAGGAGGAGGAAATGGAAGTTAAAGAAGTCATTTCGTTGCCAGAAGCTTAGCGGATACAGGTTTAAGAAGAACGCAAATGTGTATCACTCTAGTTAAAACACCTTCTGCTCCATATACGAACACTGGAAAAGATCAGATACTGTAAATGCCAAATTAAAAACATAAAATCTAACAATAATTGTTATGGAGTCAGAGCTACACCTGTATGGTTATAATTAATCATCCCTTTTAAACAAGGATGTGGTTGAAGCATATTCTGCTACTTCGTTAATTGTTTCCAGTTACATTCAAGAGAAAGGCTGAAACAAACACCTTTTAAAAATATAACAATCTAGCTCTACTTGACCAAAGTGGGAAATTAATTTTTTTTACATAACAAAATTTAAAAACTCATATGACCGCTTTATTGTAATTGTCTTCCTTTCTTGTGTGTAAAGTGGTGGGATCATAGCAATTGAATACACTCTCCTCTTAGACTAACCCAGGCTCTTATGCATCACAAAAATCTCCTTTGGGAAGAAAACAGAGCTCTCTCTCTCTCTCTCTCTCTCTCTTTCTCTCTCTCTCTCTCTCTCTCTCTCTGAAAATAAAAGGCCTGTGTATCAGCCAAAGAGCTTATCAGATTAAGGAAAGACAAGAAGGTTTACAATCCAAGACCAATCCCCCAGCACCACACCACAATCGCAGCAAAAAAAAAAAAAAAGAGAGTCGTGTTGTTCCCAAGTCCATTCACAAAAGCCAAGCAGAGTTTTTCAATTTACCTGGCGTTATTAGTTATTAATTCTTAGTTGTAGGTATGTGGCCCAGTCTCCGCTAAATTCTGTGAACAAAGAACAAACATTGTCTTTTAACAGCAACTGTTATGAGTTGCATTGCCTATAGCATGCATAAAATCGGGAGCCAGCTTCACTAAAGGAAATAAAGTACAGGTTTAACAATAAATTCTACAGCAAGGAGCCTCCTTCTGGGAGGCTTCTCTTCAAAGTCAGGGAAAAACAAATGAGAAAAAAAAAACACTTCATGTTAACGAAAACATCATTTATTGATTGATTGATTGGTTGATTGATTTATACTTCTGTAAGTCTTTTTTAAGTCCAGGTAAGGAATTAATGAAAAGCGCTGATGAGAGTGAGACCATTGACATTCAAGTTTGCTTGAAAATGAAGGAGGGGGGGGAGGAAAAGGAAGTAGATGAGATAGAAGAGGAGGGAAGGAAAGAAAGAGGAACAGAAAAGGAAAGAAACATGACTTCAAGAGAGGACTCAAACTATCTCATTTTATGTTGAGCTCCGTGCTGGTGATCCCCATAGAAGATGAACGGATGTCAATTTGAAGGTTGTGCTTCTCTCCTGAGCTGAAAATTCTAGAACAACAGAAGTCAAAAACAGCCTGTTGTTTACTGCCTCTTGCCTGCCTTGAAGACCTTAAGAAGTGAAAGTTCAAAGACAGACAAGACAAAATGAGGAACAGGGAAGGTGTGTGTGTGAGTTTGTGTGTCCCATCAGGCAGAGTACTTTTCCTCTCTTGCCTTTGTTCCCCTAGGGTGCCTTGGGGTGGGAATGTCTTTGTTATGTAAGCAAAATGATACTGAATCCTTATCAATGCAGCAATATAGTTCAATAATTTAGTTACCAGGTTAACTACAGAAGCTCCACATAGTTGAACTAAGATGTTACACTTGAAACTGGAGTCAGGACATGAATTCATGTTGTTTTTGTTCTTTTAACAACATTGTTTCTCTCTATCTTCCCATTCTCAACCCAGGCCAGGAATCAATTTTGGCCTTGGTTTATAGAACTGTCCTTTGCCTCCCTATATCTACGGAGTTCATGGGTATAAGAATACTTGGAACAAGAAGACTCGGAACACCACAGACAAGCAGTCTTCAGTTGGGCAGGAATAGAAGGAAACCACCTCAGCATTAACATCAACCTCAAGTACCAATGCACTCTTGAACTAGTTTGATTTACTAGAATCAAAAAACCTGCTCATTTAGATACTAATAGCCGGTTTTTTGATTTTAAGTAAATCAAACTAGTTCAAGAGTGCATTGGTACTTGAGGTTGATGTTAATGCTGAGGTGGTTTCCTTCTGTTCCTGCCCAACTGAAGACTGCTTGTCTGTGGTGTTCCGAGTCTTCTTGTTCCAAGTATTCTTATACCCATGAACTCCGTAGATATAGATATAGGCTATTAGTATCTAAAAGGGATAGTAACAGTCCCCCCCCCCCCCGACCCATTACATCCTCCAGACATATGCTGGCCCTGTGCTAACCTCAGGGGCAAAAACAGTAGTTAATCGGGTACCTACAAGGATGTTCGAAGCAAGCAGATGTGAACAGATGTTGTTTGAGTACCTAGTGGGTCACTTTGACCAGGGCAGACACAGTTTCTAGGGAATGTTTATGACTTTGCTGAACGGCATTCAGCCCCCTGGTTAGGTCCTGTCTAAAATGGACTTCTTTTTTTTTTTTTCAAAATGGAGTTTGTTTTGCTCCTTCCGAAAAATCCATCTCCCACCTAGAGGAGTCTTTATCCTCCCTTGCAGAACAGAAGGGGATTAGATCTCTTCTTAAGCAGGGTGGGCTCTGTGCAGTGCTAGAGGAAGAATGTTATTCCTTCACTGATCATTTGGGAATAATCAAAGACAGCATGGCTGCAATTAGAGAAGGATTGGCAAAGTGGAAAAGAGAATGCAAGGCCAGGCAGGGTTGGTTTGAAACCTGGTTTAATAGCTCCCCTTGGTCAACCACTCTAATCTCTACTCTCTTGGGACCCCTGGTAATTCTGCTTTTGTAGAGATAAGTCCCGCCCCTTAGGGGGCGTGTTCGCCTCGGGCTAATGTTTACCTATAAATCTGGCGAGTGTGCTCACAGCACTTGCTTCTGCTTTCCTGGTCTCCACGGGAACGGTGGTTCTGTAAGTCTATTTCACCATTAAAGCTGTATATATTTAAAAAAAAAAAAAACCTGCTCATATTAAAGAGCAAAAAAATGCCGGGAATAGTGTGGTATATATTGTAATCCTAGCAGCCAGCCTTCAAAGATTTGGGGCAGGAAGATCAAGGAGTTCAAGGCCAGTGAGCTACAAAGTGAAGCCTTGTCAGACAAAGACATTTTTTTATTGTTTGTTGTTGTTTTGTTTGTTGAAAATAGACAGAGAAGCACAAGTCATTCTTCCCATACACTCTGGGTTAACACCTTTAATTAACCTTTTATTGCCATAGAACTCCAATGTAAGTGATTAATTGTTAATTATACAGCTATGTTATGTGTGTATGTGTGTATCCTGCAAATGAATCTATGTATTCATACATTTATACTCTAAATCACACGCATATATATTCATGAGTTCATGGTTGGGGAAATGGGGACAGAGCTGATTTTCACATCTGAGTTATCAGTCAGCTCAGTGTAGAAATAATCCCTGAGCTGCACCGATTCCCAAAATCAAGAGTCGACATCAGGAACAGCTCTAAGAACATCTCAGAAATGACAGATATTAAGGAACACAGCGACTTCCAAAGAGCATAAATTTGGCAGCTCTGACATCTACAATTCATAGGACAGAGGAACTACAGAAAACATGTGAGTACTTGTAAAAAAAAAAAGTTTAGAGCACTCCTGGCTTCACCTCATGTTTTACTTAAGTATTACCTCAAAAAGCAGTACCTGATCTGAGACAGGTGTCTGCTTTTGAGAAGTTTACTGGAGCAGATAAAGCTGGGAAACTGGAGTTGGGGACTGGAAAGAATGGAACAAGGTGTTCAGTAAATCCATCCTAGGGTTCCATGTTACACTGGCTCCTCCCATGGACAATTAGGTCACAAACCCTTGGGAATATGGTTGCTTGGTCTAGCAAATAGAAATAGGCAATATCCCTGTACATTTGAAAATAATATAGCACATGAATATTGTTAGCTTAGTTAAGGTCTTAATTTCATTGCTGTGAGGAGACTATAACCAGAAGCAACTTGGAAAGGTAAGGCTTCTTTCACTTCCATACCACAGTTCATTACTGAAGGCTATCAGGACAAGAACTCCAAGAAGGCAAAACCTTCATTCTGATGAAGGTCATGGAGGGGTGCTTCTTATTGGCTTGCTCCTATGGCTTGCTTAGCCTGCGTTCTTATAGAACCTAGGACCACCAGCCCAGAGGTGGCTCAACCCACAATGGGCTGAGCCACATCAATTACTGATTAAGAAAATACCCTACAGGCTTGCCTCCATCCCAATCTTTTGGAGACATTTTCTCAACTGAGGTTTCCTCCTCTTAGATGACTCTAGTTTTTATAATGTTTTTATAAAAGTTTTGAAAACAAAACAAAAAAATTAAAAAGAAACAAACAAACACATCCAACCCAAACTCTACATTTCATCCTGTTTTCAACCTCAGTGCAGTCAAACTTCTTCAACAAGGGCACACCAGGCAAGGACACACAGACAGGCACAGCTTTCCTGAACCCATCACCATCGAGAACCCAGTGGAAGCCACTTCACACTGAATGTTTGTGGTGTAGCAATGTGACAAGCAAATGAGATTCTATCGAGATCCCAGCTGAGCTAAATAAAATGAACTGGAAACCTTGCCGCTCCCAGGATAGATAGTTCCTCTGAAGGAAAGAGGCTTCTGGGCTGGGGGATGGCTCAGTGGCACAACACTTGTTAGCGTGTGCACCGTCCTGGGGAAACACAGGTATTTTAACTACGTGGCAATAACTCCTCCGGGAAGATCTCTGATTTCTTCTCAGGAAGAAATTCTGAGGAGGAGGAGGAGGAGGAGGAGGAGGAGGAGGAGGAGGAGGAGGAGGAGGAGGAGAAGGCAAGCAGAAAGGAGTTAAAATATCATTTGAAACCAATTCGAGACTTTTCTCAGGACTAAATGAAAATTCTAAGACATTGTTTCTTAGTGGATGACAATGACGAGCTTGAGATTCCTATCTTTTGACCTTTGCCAAAATCTCTCTGGTTTTCCTTAATTCCATTTGTTTTCAAACTAACTGTTAATAATTCTCAGAAAGAAAATACCATAGCACGAGGTTTTATGTTTCAAGGATTTATCATTCTACAAGCCATTTATATCTAGTGACCTTTGAACTACTGCAGTCTAAAATCTGGATGAACTGTCTTCAGAATTAAAGAGCAGTGGCATTTGCTTATTATAAATTCTCTGATAGCCTAGCCTGGGAGGAGAAGGGAGGGAAAATCATATTCAGTCTTCTTAAGAGGTGGATTTGAGCATTTTAGTTATAACTGAAGTACATTTTATACTCACAGCGACATTCAAAACTAAGGTAAACTAAAATAATAATTAGTAATAATAATAAAACGTTAGAGTATAGAAATTTATCAGTATTCTGCCATTCTACTGAAAAGTCAGAAATCTGATTAGCTTCAAGTAAACGCAGTTAAGAGAATCATAATTAAGTTAATTTCTACAGTACAAGAGGGGCTGGGGAGCTGACTCAGCAGTTAACAGGCCTGGCTCATCTTCCACAGGAACTGGGTTCAATTCCTGGCACCTATATGGTAGTAGCAACCACCTGTACCTGCAGCTCCAGAAGGTCCAGGGCTTTCTTCTGCAAAGCAATGCACACATGTGGTGCACAGACACACAAGCAAGCAAAACACCCATGTAAGGAAATTAAATATACACTAATCTTTTAAAATCACCACAACAGATTCTGCCTTTACCATTTCCTTTCTTGATTAATATTTAGAAGTAAATTATAAGACAATGATAGCATACAAGTTTCAAGCATAGAATGGGTATTCACTTCTATACATTGTACACAAAATGGCATAGCATCCATATTTAAACCATGATAAAATAAAGATATAGTCTAAGCCCTTAAGGAACGACCAGTATAACAAAAATAAAGAAGATGTGATGGCTAATTGGTTATCAAGTTGACAAGGTCTGGAATCACCAAGGAGACAGCCTCTGGGCACCTGTGAGTGATTATCTAGGTTAGGTTAGTCAAGGAGAAAAGATCCACCTTACCTGTATGTGATACCAGTTTATGAGCTAGGATCCCGAGCTGAATACAATGGAGACAGGAAGATAAGTGAGACTTTCTATCACTCTGAGTCCTGGTAGAGGATACCAACCATTCAGCTACCAAAGAGCTCCTTCAGGCATCACTTCTCCCACTCTGATGGACTGCATTTTCAAACTGTGAGCCAAAAAATGGCATTGCTTTTGTTGGGCATTTGTCAAAGCTGTGAGAAAAGTAACTAATACGGGAAGCAATACAGAATGGTTTTAAAATACTTGACCCACATAAAAAAGAAAAAGAAGGAAAGGGAGTAGACAATATTCTGATAAGAAAGGAAAAATCATCAGAAACCACAGAAAAGAAAACAGGACAGATTTAATTTAAAAATAAAAACAACAGAGAAACAAAATTTAAAAAAAAAAGGTTTGACTTGCTCCTCAGTACAAAAGAGAAAGATGATGATTGCCACAGCAGGGTATTTCCTTCTCTATGTAGAACTCTTGAGAGAGATGCTGACAAACAAGGCTCTCCAAGTAAACAAGAGAAGACATCCGTCAAGGCAGATAGGAAAATTGTAACACACAAACAGAAAAAATATAAAAATTGAGACAACATAACGTCTCTAAGTCATTATGATTGTTGATTATGAAATCCAAAACTAAATAACTCATAGGCTACTTGTAAAAATGAAAAAGCAACATCATCCCAAAAGGATGCAATAAAGATGATGAACATTCAGTCACAAGAGGAATGGAAAACCTCAGGTAGACAAGACCAAATAAAACCCTCACCAGAGCACATGACGGCTAAAGAGCTAAAAATATACAACAAAGGAACAATACTGAAACCTATGAGCAGAAAATATCAACTATTGCAGGCAAACTGATCAGAAACTTCTTAGGCAATATCATTATTAAAAACTGTGAAATGAAAGCACAAGGCACAACGTGGTGGCGGAGAGTTCATCTTATGAAATTCCCCTCTCAAGAGTTAGCACTCTACAACTGAGATGCAGGAAAATTGTATTGTATATGTCATCCATGTGACCATAGAGTCGTTCTCAGGACTGCTGTCAGCAGGTAATAATAGTTCAGATTGTCTAGAGGGGATTAAATCTATAGAGTATAAGATTGCCAGATTTTAAAGTCATTAACTTATCTCTTCAGGACAGAAATGACAGCTCTTACTGGGACAGGTGGAAAGACAGCAAGATCATTTGCTGAGTTTTGAAGGGCCACTGCCTTCACCCACTGAGTCATCTCAATTCCTGGAACACTTCCTCTATAGCTCGTTTTGATGACACACCAAATTCAATAGTTCCTGGATTTACATTTTCTGGTCTTGCAGCTAACTCAGCTTTAATTCTCACCACCCACTTTGAGCAACTCCTAACTGCCTGTCACTCCTTTTCCATGGGATCTGACATCCTCTGTGGCCTCCATGGGTACTTGCACACATGACATGCACAGAGAGAGAGAGAGAGAGAGAGAGAGAGAGAGAGAGAGAGAGAACAAGTTTAAATTATGCCAAATCTCTGGAGATTCTTTAAAAATTCTGAATGTGGAAGAAATTAAAATACAGTATTTTGATTTCATATTTTGTTGGCAAATGCTGGCATTTGAACTTAAGCTTACTTGTTCCTACTGAATCTCATGTCAAGCAGAAAGATCATTATTCATTGTTTAACAGTAGGTTCTTAGTGAATGTGTTTAGTTGGTTTTCTCAGAAGTGTGAAGGAAGACACTGACTATTCTCCTATATTGCTATTTCTAGGATTTCGTGCTGTGTTGCATAGTTATTTGGTGTAAGTATTACCCATCCATGGGGATTTCCTGTGTAATAACTTTTACAAGTAGAATTTCAAAGGAGAGTAGAGAACTGTGTTTACAGACATCCACCCACACCCTTTCCCTGTGGAGTGTGCTTTCCAAGTTTTACCGTGAACATCTTTGAAGATAGGAGTCGAGTCTAAAAAAAGAAAACTTTTGTTCTGATAGACTGACAAAGGTGTTTTACCTTCTAAGTTTAGAAAATCGTGTGGGGGTGGATATACAGAAAAGTCTCAAGGCATTTTCACAATCTTAAGAGTGTGAATAACGAATCTCAAAATTAAGTTGTTGGAATCACTCAAAACAGGACTGCCTGATTCACGTAGGACCCAATTTTAATGTTTGTCTTACTGTTCCTATTTGAGCCCCTTTGCTCTTTTTATAGGCATGCAATGGGCAGTGCATGTGCAGCCTCTGTGAAGTGTGCTCGGGTCTCTTTACTCTCACGGACAGTGCGTAGCTTAGGCACACAGAAAAGCTGTTCTCTCGAGGAGCGAGGAGTAGCTGTGCAGCCAGGAGTAGAAACACACAGAATTAAATGTCGCAGAAATTCCTGCTCTGCTTTATAACACCAGGAGGCAGCTTTATTCTAAGTTGACTTCCAAAGGCATGCGGCAGCAAGAATGCCTGCTCTTCCTTCCAAGTGACTGATGTCAGGCTCCCCTCGCCCATTTTGATTATACATTGGAGCACTCAGTTCTTGCTGCCTCAGAGTGGTAAAGAGCCCCAGGTTGGGTTTCTATTTCCCCTCCAGTGTGTGGTGAGTGTGAACATGGACACCGTCTCCAGTGCTGAGTGAAGTTGCCTAGGCGGCAAAATGTTTTGAGTTTTACAGAATGACAGCTTATTTAGTTATGTGAAAAGTCATGGGTTCTAACTGTGCTATGTTGATTAACCCCGAAGACAAAAATTAATAAAAAATTAATTTTAATCCATTTTAAGGACTCGAAAATGTAAATCCAGGAACTATTGAATTTGGTGTGTCATCAATACGGGCTATAGAGGCAGTGTTCCAGGAATTGAGATGACTCAGTGGATGAAGGCAGTGGCTACCAAGACTGATAATCTGATTTCTGTTCTAGGGATGAAGACTAGAATCCACTCCCACAGGCTGTCCCCTCACCTCTACAGCTGAATTATGGCACACACATACTCACGGATGCACATCAAATTAATTAATTGACTAATCAAAACAGTTTTTTTTAAAAAAAAAAAAGCTCTGAGTAACCTTCAAGAACTTACACAATTAAAAATACTAGGGGAAATTCTAAATATATTACTTGGGGCAGGCAGTTGAACGCAATGACTAAGAGTCTCAGGAACCTGAAGGCAGACACTAGAGCTGTAATTCGTCAACAATGTTGCACCATCAGGGACTTAAGTTCTTGGGGGTCTCAGTTTTCTTATCTTGATACAGGAGATGAGAAAAATCGTGATCAAAATATATTTATGAAAAATGTTTTAATTTAAAAAGAAAAGAAATACCTACCTTAAAGAATGTGTGTTCTGACAAAAATTCATAAGTGACTTAAAGGTGTATCTGGCATCAGAAAAGCAATAAATACTTATTGTTATAGTTGGACCTTATCATGATGCTTCTGAAATCATTACTCAGGGACGGTTAGTCCAATACTACGTAAGTCTACCTGCAATAACCCTAAGCCAGGTAAGTACGTAGCAAAACCTTCCGACCTACTCCTTCTGGCTCGTCATAACCATGGACACAGGAATATAATTCCAATGGGTAAATGCACTTTGTACCCGCTTTCTAATATACCCATATCTGCTAGAGAGACAGTGACTATGTTTATTCTTCACCCGTTATCACCTTTCACTGTCTTTAATTACAATTACCTGTTTCCCTCTAATATTAATATAGTTTTGTAACTCTGAATATGTGATAAGTGAACATGAATTGATGTCATTTGCTATCTGGTATATATATACATATTGGAAAAAATGATAAATATACATATAGTACACCTAGTCTGTGGACTCCTACAATTTTTTAAAAGACAATTACACATCAAATCTAAACTCAATAATTTTTTTTAGAAAATAGTTGTATTGCTATACATATTATTTTTTATTTATTTTTTATTATTTATTTATTTATTAAAGATTTCTGTCTCTTCCCCACCACCGCCTCCCATTTCCCTCCCCCTTTCCCAATCAAGTCCCCCTCCCTCGTCAGCCCAAAGAGCAATCAGGGTTCCCTGCCCTGTGGGAAGTCCAAGGACCACCCACCTCCATCCAGGTCTAGTAAGATGAGCATCCAAACTGCCTGGGCTCCCACAAAGCCAGTACGTGCAGTAGGATCAAAAACCCATTGCCATTGTTCTTGAGTTCTCAGTAGTCCTCATTGTCCGCTATGTTCAGCGAGTCTGGTTTTATCCCAGGCTTTTTCAGACCCAGGCCAGCTGGTCTTGGTGAGTTCCCAATAGAACATCCCCATTGTCTCAGTGTGTGTGTGCACCCCTCGCGGTCCTGAGTTCCTTGCTTGTACTCTCTCTTCTTCTGCTCCTAATTTGGACCTTGAGATTTCTGTCTGGTGCTCCAATGTGGGTCTCTGTCTCTGTCTCCTTTCATCACCTGATGAAGGTTAATATTCAGGAGGATGCCTATATGTTTTTCTTTGGGTTCTCCTTCTTATTTAGCTTCTCTAGGATCACTAATTATAGGCTCAATGTCCTTTATTTATGGCTAGAAACCAAATATGAGTGAGTACATCCCATGTTCCTCTTTTTGGGTCTGGCTTACCTCACTCAGAATAGTGTTTTCTATTTCCATCCATTTGTATGCAAAATTCAAGAAGTCCTTGTTTTTTACTGCTGAGTAGTACTCTAATATGTATATATTCCATACTTTCTTCATCCATTCTTCCATTGAAGGGCATCTAGGTTGTTTCCAGGTTCTGGCTATTACAAACAATGCTACTATGAACATAGTAGAGCTAAATCTACCCATTTAAAATGCACATCTTGCCAATCAAGTTTGTGACCACACTTTAAACATTTACAGAGTTTGCTCTGTGGCTTCATATTAGAACATTATCATCATTGCAAAGGAAGCCCGCATCCATGGTCTCTGATGTCATACTTACGTGTTCCCTATTGCTTTATCCATTTTTCTAAACTACACTTTTGCTCCCAAATGTCTTCTCCAAAATCTTGTCTTTGATATCAGACATAAACATTTTGGTCACCATAGCACACTAGGCCCATCTGTTTCTACCCCTCTATCAAGATAGCTAGTTGTACATTTCCCAGCACATTTAGCTACTGTGTTTTCCTCAGGAGTCTTTTTCCTTGACTCTTCGTTTGACACTAATATCCACAAATCTTCCCTGAAGACATGCATGAAATATACTCTTTGAATCTGACTGGCAGTTGGTTAATGTACACATACTAGAGAAGAACTAACAGGACTTAGAAACACATCTATCCGTGTCTTATCCTCAACATTATGATTTCACTGAAGAGTTACACAAAGACACATGCTAAAAACTGTCATGTTGCAGAACAAAGTTCTCAAGTTTGAAACAAGCCCTGTGACTGACATAAGACCCATTGTTTGACAGGGTTGAACCCAATCCCTACACCCTGTCTGAGATCACGTTACCATGCTACACACAGATACATCAAGCTGTCTGAGTGTTGTTTTAAAAGATGTGCATGGAAGGATGTGATATTATGGGTCATCGGCTGCGAGGAATATGGCTTTATAGCATGACCTAGCTATTTAATGGTTCACTGATATTCCTCGAGACACCTAAGGTGTTTAAAACTATAGCCACCCAGGGTGTAGAAAATAATGACAGTCAAGCTGAATATATCTTCTATATGTTTTAAGACCATGAGCCAAATTATGACTATAATTTTCAAATTTAAATATATGAAAAATATCATGAAGATAGAAAAACACAGCCAAACAATGTTTCGGTCACTTTGCATTAATAAAAACGAATAATATCTAGCCTAGTCTCCTATTTTAAGTCAGCTATGTTGTTTCCAACATTGGCTTTCAATTAAATTGTGATGAAAAAATGATATATAGGATTATTTGAAATACATTACAACTACTTTTTTAAGACTATGCTAAAAACTTATTTTTCTGAAATTTTGTGTATGTGTATGTATGTACTATTCATGTACACATGTGCTGAGTTTTGGGTACATACATACACACATATCAGAGGGAAAGGATTGTTCATTTGTGACACTCAAGAGTTAACTGGAATTGACATCATGATTGTTTCACACGTATATAGACACGTTTCCTATCTGTGTCTTCAATTTCAGCCAGAATTCAGAATTGTTGAAGTTAGGAATGGAGAAGGAAGAAGGAACAAAGAGAGGGGAAATAAAATGTATTGACTTCTTTTCTGTGCTGTGTATAAAACACTGGTTCTTCTTCGTATTTCATGATATGATTTGTTACCCTAAGTTTAATGGAGTGACTCTGAACTCACAAATATTAATTTCTATTTGAAGTATTCCTACTCCAGATTAATTCAGCTTTGACCAATGTGTTATTTTAGTCACCATTAGCAACATAGTTTATGGTATGTTGATTCATAACTATTTTATTCTTTTTTATTGATTTTTATTGAGCTCTACATTTTTCTCTGCTCCCCTCCCTGCCTCCCCACTTCCCTTCAACCCTCTCCCAAGGTCTCCATGCTCCCAATTTACTCAGGAGATCTTGTCTTTTCCTATTACCTATGTAGATTATATCTATATATGTCTCTCTTAGGGTACTCATTGTTGTCAAGGTTCACTGGGATTGTAATTTTTGGGCTGGTTTTCTTTGCTTTATGTTTAAAAAACACTTATGAGTGAGTACATATGATAATTGTCTTTCTGGCCTGGGTTACATCACTCAAAATGATGTTTTCTAGCTCCATCAATTTGCCTGCAAAATTCAAGATGTCATTATTTTTTTCCTGCTGTGTAGTACTCCATTGTGTAAATGTACCACATTTTAATTTATTCCTAAATATAATACTTTTATTTTGGGACAAATTTCATTCATGTGCACAGTGTATTTTGATCACATCTACTCACGACTCCCCCTCTAATCCCTCTCAGGTTTCCCCATCACAATCTTATGTCCTCTTATGTATATTTTTTAATAATGCATGGAGTCCAATTAGTGCTTCCAGATTGCACTTGAGTACAGGGCAACCTCATGGAGCATGAATAACCTACCAGGGGCCACATTCCTGGGAAAAACCAACTGTTCCTCCCCTAGCAATCAGCAGCTGCCACAGCTCCTCAGCTGGGTGGTGCTTGGTAAGCTGGTCCTCTATCCAGAATTCATAATTATTAGTAAGCCAATAACTTCATTAATATTCACTTTTTATAATAATTCTTCACAAAATCGCTTATAAATGTGTTATTTATAAATACATTGTTTTTTAATTATTTACGTGAAATTCTAGAAAATCCAACTAATCTATATTGATATCAGACAATATAGACTTTGGAAAAGAGGCAGGAGATTGAGTCGAGTAAGGAAGCAGGAATAAAAAAAAGATAAGCAAGAGGTGGAGGAGACATCTGGCTGAGATGGATGCTTATTATCACCATGGTGATGAAGGTTTCACAACTGCATAAAGGTATCATAGTAGTGATATTTCATTTCTATTTTAGTAAGTAAACCTTGCCTGAAGATCAGAGGGTAAAACAGCCCCATTGGTCAGCCTTACAAACAAGGCAGTGGTGACAGACTAGTTTGACATAGAAACCAGGAAGTGAATGCCTTTACATCCAGTTCTGGAGAGGAATATAAGGCAGAGGAGACAGCTCAGAGTCACAGTCACATTCTCAGATTCCTGGAGACAGGATCATCATTTTGGACTGAGGTAGAGGTAAGAACCAGTGGCTGGCTGTATGCTTTTCTGACCTTCAGGTTGAGCTTTTATTAATCATGATACATATCATGGTTTCTCACAATGTGCGCTTTGAGTATTTATTTGTATGTTATTTTATTTCAGGATACCTCACTATGTCTGAAAGTCATTCCTAGACAAGCTCCTATCTCAGAGGTCCCACCTTCAGATACCAAAGCAGACAATCTATCCAAAAAAAAGTGAGTTGGGAATTTGGTCCCCTGGGGAACTGTACAGTGGCAGAATCTAAGATAAATATTGTAAAAGTTTTCTACAGTCCAAACAATAAAAATGCTCACCAGTAATGGCTCAGCACAATATAACTGAATTCTGACAGTGATGAAAGAATCATTTAATATCTTGGAAGATTATAGTTTTCAAGTTTTTTTAATTTTTGATTTGGTTTCTTGAGATAGGGCCTCGTTTTGGAACCCAAGATAGCCTGAAACACTGAGTAATTTGTAGTTGGAATTTTCTTTGGACTGCCAGCCAGCTGCCAGATGAAGACACCGAGATTTGTGTTTAATTATGAATGTTTGGTCTTACCTTAGACTTGTAATGCTAGCTCTTATAACCTAATTTAACACATTTCTATATATCTACATTTCCCTTCATGGCTTTTTACCTTTCTTTCATTCTGTATATCCTACTTATCCTGCTTCCTTTGTGACTGACTGGCTGGACCCTGGGGTCTTTTTGGCATCTCCCTGACATCTCCCTAGTGTCTCCCTGGTATCTCTTTTTATTTCTTTCCCTGACCCTAAATCCTTCCTTCCACTTACTCTCCCTGCCCAGAAGTTCTACCTATACTTTCTCATACACTATTGGCCATTCGGCTCGTTATTAGATCAATCAGGTGCCTTAGGCAGGCAAGATAAAACAGCAACACATCTTTTCATAATTAAGCAAGTACAACACATTTTTGCATCGTTAAACAAATATTCTGCTATAGCAAGTCTCCTGCATCAACCTTCTGGGTACTCAGATCATAGATCATCCATCAAGTTCACCCAAAAAACTACTTTCTTTTTTAATCTTTAAAATATTGAACTCATAGAGACACTTAAGCAACTATAATCTAAGACCTAGTCCTGTGTTCTATTTTATATGTGATTAAGAGAATTTTAAAAGTTAAAGAGGAGAGTATAGTACTGTACAGATTTATGTTTATAGATGAGAATCCCAAAAACCTTTGTTACTCAGTTTAATGACCATGCTCCTGTATTGCAGAACTGTATATTGTCTTTATAAAACAAATATGGAATCAAAACATCAGCACATGTTCTGCAGCTAAAGGATGGAAGGTCCTTAGAGCAACACCATTTTTTCCATAAATAAAAATCTTTGTTTGGTTGGTATGAGTTGTGGAGACAGTGTCTTGTTATGTAATTCAGGCTGTCATAGAACCCCTACTGTCCTGCATCAGCCCCCAAGAGCTAGAATTCCAGTCGTGTACCATCACTTTCTCTTCTAAATAAAAAATTAAATGTAAAATCTTAAATCATTTTTATTCTACTTCATTCAGAATGTCTTGGATCTTCCAAGAGTTTACCTTTTAAATACCAGCAATTACTTTATATCATCTGTTCTGTTTGGCTTCTATAAGGTTATTGAACTGAAAAAAAAAAACCCCTAGAGTCTAGAGTCTGTGGTTAATGTTCCTTGAAATCCCAGATTTTCTAAGGTGGTGGTGAACCACATACCTACAGTGGAGGTTAACCTCTGTAGCCAGATAATAACAATGCCAAATGTTCCTTGAAGTGGTGACGATTACGGTATTTCACACAAGAAACTGTGATGGAGTTCATAGTTCAAAAACTAACCCCTAAGTTAAGGATTAAGTGGGAATTTGCTTTAAGTATTTTTTTGCCAGGTGAAGTTTCACAATCAGAACTCCCTTTAAGCCTTACTGAGAGACCAAGCTACATGACTGTCACATGATAACCTGTTTCCCATGCTGAATTACCTGGATGTAAGGGGAGGAGCTTGCAGCAACTTGATGTGCCAAGCTTTGTGCAAGACCATGGAGGTCTGAGGCTTTCTAAATGGGGGTGGAGAAGGAGCAGATGGGGAGAGGTTAAATGGGAAAGGGAAGGGGGAGGGGAGTAAAGGAGGGAAGGGAAACTGGTAATTATATAAAATAAATGAAAAAAAATGTTCTTTAAATAAAATTAAGAAGACAAAAAGGAATTCCCTTTGAAAACCACTACTCCTTTATTGCAATAAGCAGAATTTTCACTGAGCTAGTATCATTCTCTTAGCTCTACTCTTCAATTGCGAATAGAAGATTGCACTGGTTTAGTTAAAAATGGTGGGGTGGGGTACTGGAGAGAGAGATTCTAGTAACAAACAAATAATATGTTTAAAAAACATAAATAACATGAGATGGGGAGGTGAAGCACCCAGTAAGATTCTTGTCATGCAAGATGAGGACTTGAGTTTGATCCCTATCACCCAGAATAAAGTCAGGCTTTTATGAGCTGTGACGAGGAGCTCCTTGGGGTTTGTACCTAGCCAGTCTAGCTAAATTGGAAAGTTAGAAGTTCGGTGAGAGAGCCTGTCTAGAAAAAACAGGTAGAGATAGAAGTAAGAAAGACATCAGACATCAGAATCTGGCCTCCACACAAGTACACATACCCTTGCATATGCACAAATATGTACACAGAGGTGAATGCATTTACTCACAAAAACCTATAATATCAATCCATTCTATCTTAAATAGTGTGATGTTATCAGAAAGATTAAGATAACATGCACTCAAGTATATTTCACAAAGTTTATTTTTTTCCACAACTTTGGGAGCCTAGAAATCAAATTCATTTTATCTAAACAATTATATTTCTCCTCTTCTATAATGTCTTCTATAATTTGACTCATTATTCTTTTTCCAGGAAAAGCTTAATTCTACCTATTAGACAGCCTGACATTTGCAGGTGAATAAAAGACAAGCAAAGAAAAAACAAAGAAAAAAAAGGTTCAACAATATCTAATTCGCTAACTTGGAGATAGAGACAGAGACCCACATTGGAGCACTGGACTGAGCTCCCAAGGTCCAGATGAAGAGCAGAAGGAGGGAGAACATGAGCAAGGAAGTCAGGACTTAGAGGGGTGCATCCACCCACTGAGAAGGTGGGAATGACCTAATGGGAGTTCACCAAGGCCAGCTGGACTGGGACTGAACAAGCATGTGATCAGACCGGATTCTCTGAATGTGCCTGACAATGAGGCCTGATTGAGAAGCCAATGATAATGGCATTGGGTTTTGATTCTACTGCATGTACTGGCTTTTTGGGAGCCTAGTGTGTTTGGATGCTCACCTTCCTAGACCTGGATGGAGGGGGGAGGACCTTGGACTTCCCACAGGGCAGGGCATCCTGACTTCTCTTAGAACTGGAGAGGGAGGGAGAGGGAGAGGGAAATGGGAGGAGGTGAAGAGGTGGGAATTTTTAATAAATAAATAAATTTTAAAAAATTAACTCTAGGAAGGTGAACAGGGCAGGGAACCCTGACTGCTCTTTGGACTGGAGAGGGAGGAGGAGAAAAGTGGGGGGGGAGGGGGAGAGGGGCGGGAGGAGGGAGAGGGAAATGGGAGGCTGGGAGGAGGTGGAAAATTTTTTTTCTTTTCAATTAAAAAATTTAAAAAAATTAACTCAAGCACAAAAAAAAGAATATAATAAAATCTCAAATTTCAGACACAGGCTTGTGACTCATGCAACCCTCCAAAGAGCCAGCTACAGACATTTTAAGATTTGGGGGTTATAATGAGACATTGCTAGATTTCCATGTTTTTCACAGCAATTAGCAGAAGACCTTGCAGATAGGAGGGCTTCACTAAAAGCTATCGAATGAACACATAAATGCTGATATTAACTGTCAGGTCCTCTGCCTCAATCTAAAGAGTAGTTACTAAAGACATTACCCAAGATGCTTGTACATTATCCAAACACAGGCATCCAGGGCTCTGGACGACATTTTATCGGTTTACCATAATCATTTGTTGCCATATAAAGTATAAAATACTGAAGCCATTTTCACGTTCATTAGTAAACAGATTGTTGTTTGTTCATAAGTACCACTACATCAATACCACATCTGATTCCAATATTCATTTTCACCCTAGCATCAAGCCTCCAGATGCTCCTAAATGAGACAGTGACACCATCTCTCCCTTCCATCTACCCATGCCCTGGACTCAACTCCAAGGTTTTCAGGGCTTATTGGCAGCTGCAGGTCCTGTCTCTGCATGTTCTCTGAGCTAAACACGCCTGAACTTGAGCACAGGAGATGCTACTCCCCTTAAGGGTGCTGCACCCCAGTGAGCAACCCAATGTTTTCAATACCTCAAAGCTACTCTAGACTGAAAGATTCCTAGAATTCCCCTCAAATGATCATGAAAGGAATGAGAGCCAACACAGGATTTTAGGCTTAATAAAGAAAAAAAAAAAAAAAACAAGGAGAGCAGGCTGGTAGATTCCATGAGGAAGAAACACACATACACACACTCGCACAGAGAGAGAGAGAGAGAGAGAGAGAGAGAGAGAGAGAGAGAGAGAGAGAGAGTCAACGAAATGGGCACGTCTTTCCTAGCTCACCTATGAAACAGTTTGTGAATCAATGATTTGGGCTGAGATAGCATGGCTGACAAAAGTATGTTTTCAGGCTGCTGCTGAGTCATTGGAAAAGTGATAAATTCTGAGAGAGTGAAAGATTAAAAAAAAACATGGTATAATTAATGCTGATATATCACTTTGTTATTTTTTTTTCATTGTGGTGAATATTAGGTGAAGATTCAAAAAAATATGGTATAATTAATGGTGATATATCACTTTGTTATTTTTTTCCATTGTGGTGAAAGTTGGGTTCTAAACTGCTTGAAAACTATCATAGTCATATAGTCATATTGAAAACTGTGCTTTGTGCAGTGTGTGTCTGCTATGAAACTGTCTAGCTCTCAAACGGCCCAGTAGCTATAACTTAAACCAAAATGTACTGAGCCTCTAACACCTGCTGAGCCCTGGACCATAAATTTCATACACATAATTTCATTTAATACTCACATCATTTCTTGCTAGATAGTGAGTACATTTTATAGACTGTTAATGCTGTGTTTAAGGAGATTGGGGACAGGGTGTTAAAGAGATGCAGTTTAAGGTTTAGCTATCTAAAAGTCAAGCCTTTTTTCTGTACAGTGCCTCAAAATATAAATATATGGTACCTTCAAAGGACAGATTTTTCTCAAAGGAATGCATATCAGTCTCACAGTGACCTCAAGGTTGTACTCTTTCTGCTCTGATTGCATCTTGGAGATGCAGGTGCAAACCTAGAGCAAGCTCTGCCTTCATTTCAGCCTAATATTGAAGGGGAAACTTGCCAGATCCAAACACGGTTACCTTAACCAACAGTTAACTGTATGCTTTTTCTTTAGCTTCAGAGGAAAAATAAATGATCACTTGGATAATGAGTGGCACACACTTGAGTATATCTAAAATATGAAAAATTTTAATCTGTAGAAACTTATCTTTCTGCTGTGAGAAATTCTAAGGATAAAATGGGGTGAGGCATAGATAGATAGATAGATAGATAGATAGATAGATAGATAGATAGATAGATAAAATTATAGTTATATGTATATATGTATATATGTATATAGTATATAACCATTTTCTTTCATTATTTAGTGTCTGTAGTAGTACTTAACTTGTGTGACTACATATGTGGTAGTTGATACATTTGTTACAATTGAAAAGATACAATTGAAAAACTGTGCTTTAAATTGACACTATGGGTTTATTATTATATGCATTATGTTTGTTTTGATGGTAAGGCTGTTGTATGAAAACAGGTGTGCTGTGCCTTGGGTGAATTTATATTAGCTCCAATGATGTTTGCATGCACTGTCATAAGAAATCAGCCTCCTTTAAAGTTGACACATCTCTATAGACCCAAAGGGAAACAAGCAGTTTTGTTCACTCTTTTAAATACAACTATTAAAATCCAACTGATATTTACTCTGGATTGGAAGCAGAGCATGTATATGTATACCCAGTTTGTAGCGGTCTAAGGTCACTTTGGTACTGAAGAATCAAATGCCATGTCTGCATCTAACCGTACGCACATTGTGACCCTCCATTTGGTAAATGCAAGCACTCTGACAAGTCCTTTGTAGCCTCTTCTCCCATCCTCTACATTTTCCTGCAGAGAGTGATTGAAGCCAAGGAGAGCAGAGCTTTTAACATCTTTAACCTTTATGAGCCCTAAAAGCATCCCACAGCCTCCTGATCATCGAATGACTCTGAAATAAGGAGACACGTTGCATCTGATTTCTAACCTGCGACCTCTTACTTTCAAGCTTTAACAGTCTCAGGAATTGCAAAGAAAACAGTGTAAAAGCCCCTCACAGATTAGCAAACCATTATTATCTTCAACACTTCAGCAGATGAACCCTCCCTGATCCCAGACTATAAAAACGCCTTCTGAAGGCTGTCCAGCTTCTCTTTGATTCTTGGCCCAAGTCTTAATTTTCTCACAATGCAGAGATCTGTATTTCATTAGGGATACCATCCTAAATCGCTGTGTGCCCCTCCTTGTTGGAACAGGATTTTCTTCCTATAGATTCATCATTATCAATTTTGAAGATGAGCCAATGAGTATCAAAATACATTTTAAGTTTATTGATAATTTAAACTGAAAATTTTATCCAAGGAAATCCTCATGGTTCTGCACCTAGATTTTTCTCATTCTTGTCTGGTGTTCTGTGTGCATATTATATATCCTTAGGTGAGAAGTTTGCTTATCCAGAACAGGTTGAGGTTTTATTTAATAGCCTTCAAAGGTATTTTTGAATTTTTTCATTTAAATCTGTAGAACTTCAAACAATGACCACCAAATCAAACGAGGCCAGCAAACTGGCTCCCTGAGTAAAGGCGCTCTCTGCCAATTCTGATGACCTGAGTTTCAATCTCCAGGACCCACAAGGTAGAAGGAAAAAAATCAGCTCTATCAAGATGTTCTCTGACCACTGCGCTCTCATCATAATGTGTACTCAGACACCATGGACCCACGAAAAAGACAAAGTAAGAAAAATTATAAAACTTTTATCCCACGCCGCATAAATAATGCCAACAAGACCCAGGTTCATTTGCAGAAGCATAGCAGCAATTTAGGCAAAGCAGATCCTCTGACTTTCCTATTAAGTAACAAAGTAGTCAAATGTTTCATATTTAAAAGTATTAACCAAACTACTAGCATTTAGAATTGAATTCACCTTTGTGTTATATAATTAAGTGTAACTAAAAATTAAATATTTTTATAGGTTCAGCTTAGACAAATACACGTGTTTAATCACAACCTTGATGTGGGTGCTGACTTCTACAGAGCTTTTCCTTCTCTGGTTTTCTAATGTAGTTCAGTGTGTGTCATTCACTGACCTAGTTCCCTTGACATGGGTCTTCCTGGAGAGTAGTCCCACGGAAAGCAAACATACCTGAGTACCCAACTTGGAGGACAGCAGAGAATAATTGATGTCAATTTAAAGTCATAGCTTTTTAATCGGAAAGAAGATAATATTCTATTTTGTGAGACACTGCTAAAAGATTAATACTAAGATGCACGGACCAAACACCAGAGCCATTCCAATTCTCAGGAGCATTTTATTTCGCTTCTATCATTAGTAAAATTATTAGCCATCCTCTCTCATATAAGATGAAAATCATACAACTGTGCCCATCATTGGGTGCCTTCATAAAGTGTCTAGGGGAGAAATAGGATTACATTGAGTGTAAAGTGATTCAAACAAGATGCCTTCCTCAGGAGCCATTCAGAAAAGGAAAATGAACTTTAAATAATATGAATTCAGAGCAGATATCCATATCTTAAGATTCCTTAGAAGCTCATGAGTGTAAAGTGATTCCAACAGGATGCCTTCCTCAGGAGCCATTCAGGCAAAGAAAATGAACTTTAAATAATATGAACTCAGAGCAGATATCCATGTCATAAGATTCCTTAGAAGCTCATGACAAAAACAGTGCCCCAGCCTGAAATAAGATCACCTGTCTGGACAACTACCTCCCCTCACTTTGTACAGTGATCATGCTAGAGAAATAGTTTCATTGAGAAATTGATTGTGTTTTTATTTAAACTACTGATTCTCGTAAAAATAATTACCAAAATAGGCAGGTAATTAAAAAGATGTCCACAAGTGTATATCTTTGTATGTATATGTGCACAAACACGTGTGTATGTACTCATTCTCCAGGTACGTCTAATGAAATATTTTGTATGGTTCACATAAATATAATATATATATAGTGTGTGGTTCACATAAATATAATATAATATAGTGTATATGTAATAGTTCATGTAATAAAGGAAGCGACTCTAGGTAGAGAAGATCAAAACAAAACTAAAAGCAAACCCGACAGCCCTCAAAGCCAATTGGTAATCCTTAAACTCCAGTCACTCTCTAATGTGGCTCTGTCGTCTCTATCAGACAACCAAGATCAAAACACAGAGCAAACACAGTAAGATGCAAAAATCCAGACTCATCATGAGTCTAAAGATCCGGTTTTCATCAGAGAAGGAGGGAGGGACTATGCTCACTGCGGCTTCTCATAAGTGATGTATAAAAAGATAAAGGGGGCAACGTGGTGGTAGTAGCCCACAGCAAATGCAGCAGGCAAAGTGTTAAGAAACTCTGTTCTAAGAACACTACAGTGCAAACTTAGTTAACAAAGATGAAATACACTTCGTCAGATGAAACCTCTATGTAAATTTATTCCGCAGATGAGCAGTCCATAAGATAATGGTGCACAACTTGGCAAACGGTATTTCTTATGTCATTTCCCTCTATGATAAAACAGACTACATTGATTCTGAAGCCTTAAGTCAACACTGAGTCTCAGGGTGGCTCACCTGGATTGCCGAGCCACCATGTTTACATGAAAGAAAGAAAAGCATGGATGTTGTTAGAATGTCGAGAACAGGTAGCAACTGGAGAAGGAAATACTGTTTCTTGGTTTGAATGACAGCCTATCAGTTTCTCCAAGTAAAGCAAAAGAAAAGGAAACATGGCAAACTGTCGCAACCTGGAGCCTCATGAGATTTCATTCAGTCTAGCAAGCAGTGTGTTTAACTGTGTTTAAATATTAGAAGATTCCAGATAAAAGGGTGCATATCTTTGCCTGAATCAGCTTGAAGTTGAGTCTCCAGTGCTCAGTTGCCAGACCAGGGACACTCAGTGAGACATTGTATTAGTTGTGTGTCACCAAAGGGCTTGTTCTATTTTTCTATCTTTCTTCATGTTGTAGTTTTTAGTTATATTACCTTGTGTTTATTTGTGTGTGTGTGTGTGTGTGTGTGTGTGTGTGTGTGTGTGTGTGTGTCTGTGTGTCTGTGCGCGCGCGCACTCACATCATCAGGCTTGGGCACAAGCACCTTTACCTGCTGAGCCATTTTGCTGGGTCCATGTTACAAATTTAAGAGAACACAATACTATCAGTTCTCTTACATACAAACTTCACTTTCAAAATTCGAAGTGAGAAACTGTTCAAGACAGTCATCAACTTACAAGAAGTTAAGAGAGAATTTTATTGGACATAAAGAAAATGCTTGCATATTCAAACACATTCAGTTAATAAGAGTTGCCATACTACCTGGAGGCATTTTCATAGAACCTTATTCAATAAAGTGTTCAATGTAAAGCAAGATGGTTTGGAGTAAAACACCTGGTATTTATTTCAAATATCCTGGATAACTGAAAAACTATAAAAGAATTGAATTTCCAAAAGAACTACTGAAAAATTGTCTAGGAGAACATAAAAAAAGTCCTAAATCTCATAATTTCTGACTTCAAAAAAAACTATGGGCACATATTTTCCTATAAGATTTACTTGAATATAAAAAAGAAAATTATAGAGATTAGAAATTGGGTTGAGGATTTTTGTTGTTTTGCTTTTAGTTTTTGTTTGCTATTTTGTTCTTGAATTTTGTGTAGTGCAGGCTGACTTCAGGCTTCCTATGTGATAGCCAAGGACAGCTCTAAATTCCTAATCACATACCTCTGCCTCCTAAGTGCTGAAGGTATAGATACAAACCACAGCCCCAAGACTTCAAATTAGAGACGTTAATCATATGGAAATAATATAGACAGAAGTGTGGTAATGTGCATATAGATTTACAAACACAACAATATCATGTATGATAACTGCTTAACAAGTGTGAAAGTGGATAAAAGGCCTAGCAATATATTATTAAAATAATTAAATTTGTTAGCCTATTTGTATGTGAAATATATATATATATATATACACAAAGATTGAAGCCTGGCTAAGTGAATAGAATACACTGGATCAACAAAAGATATATTTTAAGGTTAGTACCTTTCAAAGCTACTAAATTGAATGACCTGAATATAAAACCCATATGTCATCTTGATAGACACTAATGGGTTCATAAATTTTATGTTGATCAATAGAGGTTATAGGCTTAGGATGAAAGATAGAGCAACAAATGGGGAAAAATCAATCAGGATATAATTAGAAGGAAATATTTAATTAAAACTATGAATGAAATATTTAGCTCTTTTGTAAGCAAGGCAAAAGGCTTGTCTGTTTACAGTGAACTCGCTTAGCCTTTTCAGTACAGCATCAGCCCAGGTTATGTTCTCCATAACTTACTATTCTAAGGTGAAAAATGAAACCATTACAAATAATTAAAAAATTAATAATAAATCTTGGCACATAGCAACATTCTCAGAGACACAAACATGGACAAATGATTGTCACCAAAGCTGGCCAATGATAGAGTCAGATTGTGCAGGCATCATTTACAACTGGAAGGGCCATCCTTCCTGCCTCGTCTCACTTACCAATATAATCAACATGCAGCCGTAAAGCCCACCATACAATGAAACCCTCAATAATGAAACTAGGTTTCTTAATTAAATGTGTTTGACCCTGTATAATCTTAGACTACGGCGAGTGAAAAGATGAAGAATTACATAGTAGCTTCAGTTAATTAAAATATAGACAATTTTTTACATCCCATCCAAGGTTCAGTTTAAATTTAACCACAAACCCTAAATATGCTGTACAATCAAGTCTATACAGTGAAAATTTCTCTGCCAAGAAAGACTGCATACTATCAAGACAGCCATGGCCTTTCAGTGAGAGAATCCGGTGTTCAAACCCTGTCCTCTGCTTGCTTGTGAAGTTAAGTAGCCTTCAATCTGTTCACTGTATAGTGTAGGATGCGAGTAATAATGACAGTATCTACTCCAGTTGTTCTGACAATTGAGTAAACCAATGCATTCCAAGAATATAGGAAGATCACAATGCAGCAAATTCAGTTCATCAGTCTAAGTGCACGTGTATCCTTTGTGTGTCTCCATCTCTCTCTCTTTGTTCCTCCCCCCGTCTTTCTGTCTTTCTGTCTCTCTGTCTCTCTCTCTTTGTCTTTGTCTCTCTCTGTCTGTCTTTCTCTCTCTCTCTCTGTAAACATTTTCATAGTTAATGAATATACTCCAAACTGAAAATATAATTAGTTAAGACATCTTACTACTTGGATGACTGCAATTACTAAAACTTAACTAGTTTCAATTTTCTATTAGTCATCCATATATATGTATGTATATGTATGCATATTTGTATATATAATCAAATTTTTGTCATTGAAACATATGGAAATCTAATATTACATAAAGAATGCTTTTGACTTTTGCATGTAAAGTCTTCCATTATGGTCTCTATGGTGTACGATATAAATTTAATTAGAGATTAATCCTTTTCAGTTTGTCAAATTCTTGTATTTGTTAAGCCTTTTCTAGGGGATGATAGAGATGGCTACATTAACTCATTAAAAAACAAAATGTGTGATATAAAAGATATGTAGAGAAAAGTTTGTTGTCACATGGAACCTTGGAGACCTTTCTAATACTTCTCTATGAGATAATTTTTAAAAAGATATTTTCTTTTCTTTTAGGGTTGTATCCAGACAAGAAGATAATTGAAACCTTAATGGATATAATTTCACCTTGATTGAAAAATGACAATAACACACACAGGTAGAAAGAACCGGGTTCACTGGCTTTGATGGATTGTTTTTGCTTTGTTGGTTATTATAGTACAAACAAGAAAGTGGCAATGAACTCCAGTGATGACGGATTTTCCAGTCGGCAGCCGGTTAACATTATCAGAATGAATCATGGGAAAGAAGTGACAGCTGGATTAGAGCCAGGGCAACCAGGAGATATCGAAGATAACGCCTACGTTTTGAAGCGGGAGGCTTTTCAGAATCTCTGACCTCACACTGCATATGTCTTAATTTAAAGTGAAGGGCAGCGTGATAAAAAGCAAAGAACAATTATAGTTTCAACTCGAAGTCTCAGAACAAATGGAAATGAGTTAAGTTAGTGTCTTTTCCAGCTCCAGCAAGAGGTCATCCCTCCCCAAGAGCTCTTAGAACCTCTAGTTCGTTTTCTATTCAAAATCACTCCTTGTTTTTCTAAATACAGAATAAACTGTTTCTGGTTTTGGTCAAGTTAAAACAAGACTTTTATCTATGAGCTTGACAGGTGAAGTCACACGAAGCTTTACAGCTTTAAACCTAGCTTTAAACAAAACTGTTTTATGCTTCTCGGGCTAGACAACAAAGTTATGAGAGGTTTTTCCCTTCAGCTTTGGTGTAAATGTCCCCACCTGACACATCCAAAGGCTGACTAGCAAACGCTGCTGGTGCTCACACCTGCACACGCACAGCTGCCAACAAAGGGAGGCAGGAGCGTCTCTCCCCTACACACCTGTCGGGTGGGTGGACGCCTGCCTGTATCCTCCTCGTCTTCTCTTGAGGAGAGCAGACAAGCAAACCCGCTCCGTTCCAAAGCTTAAATGTAATTACGGAATGTAGCTGGCAGCATATGGGAAGGAAGGGTTACATAAAGACAATGAAAGAACTCGCAGTTGCTCCTAAGTAAAATAAAAGAATACAGGCTTTTTTTTTTAACTTTAACACCAAACGAACATTGGTTATTTTTAATGTAAACTCAACTTAGGACATGTCAAAGTATATATGGTAACCAATTTTTATTATTAGAAAATTTACAAGGAATATATATAAAGTGTGTGTGTGTGTGTGTCTTCCCAAAATTACGACAGAATATAAAGGGAAAATGTGTAAATTTATAGAGATTAAATGTTTGTGTACTTAATTCAATGCCCAGGGTGCTCATATGATTTAAAACCCACAACTATTTAATGGGCTTTTATAGGCTGTAGTTGATAGTAGATGAATCTATTATCAACAAAAAAGTATCCATGTGACATAATGTTTAGTGAAACCAACTGCTCATTGGCAAACATGAGAAAATTTTCTTAATATTAGCATTGTACATATTAAAGTATCACATTATAAAAATCCAAACTATTTTACTTTGCGGCACCATATTAAAAACTTACACACGTACATGCACATACACACACCATATACACACATGTATATAACAAATTCATGTGACTTTGTATACATTATAGTAATTGACACTTAATTACATATGAAAGTATTTTGTAACCCTGGTTTAAATTCATCAAACAAGACATCTTTCAAGCCTCTAACGGATAAAAACAATACAGTTTAAATTGCCACAGAGAGACTATTCAGAGGGCTTTAGTAGTTAATAGTTTGGGGTATGTAGACATCATTTCATTTCATTGATAAAATAAGGATACCCAAGGACACTACTGTATTTCTAACTCTGTGATTTGTTTCAAGGCTTCGGGGAGAAAACTCAAAGGCTGTGTGTTTTTCCAGTGTTAGATGTGGGTAGAAACAAATCCCTTTGGAGTTCTTGGAAGATGAAAGAATGAAGGGCTGTCTTTCAAGCTCCTTCTCATCAGAGACAGGCCAGGTTTGTAAAGATCCCACCTAGCTGGGATCATTCTAGTTCTGGACTTTTCCCAAAAGTTGTGAGAACTTTTTTTCCCCTTCCAAACAAAGTGATTTAGTCATTTGTGTGATGACACCATCAGGGAGAACAGATCCGCATCCCAAGCCAGGGCATGGTTTGTCACGACCCATAACTCAGTGGCCACTTCTCTATCCCATGATTGAACTTTGGCAGCAGTTAAAATTCAAATTGAACTGTCCGCTCCCTATAAGTGAGGCAAAAACATGCTGACAGTATGAGGGTGAGGGCTGAGCAAGCTAATAGGTCTGAGTGTCTGAAACTTTTGATAATCTGGTCTTAAGTGTCATGGGTCTTTCAAGGTGGATTCCATCTGTCTTATAAAGCTTTGTACTGAAACATAATGCATCCTTTGATCTCCTTTGTAGAAACCCTATGAAGTCAACAAAATGTCTCATTGGCTCAATAATCAGATCCCCAACCTGTTGACATGAGGGATTTTAACACTTCTAAGTGTTAGCAAACAGTAAGGGACCTATACGCAGAAAGGCTTTCAGTGAGAAGGCTCAAGGTGAGCTGAGCCTTGCCAGAAGTCCAGGCTATCCTCCTGGTCTTTCATCCCCAGATAAGGCAAAACAGCACAGGTTAAGCCATGTTCAAGTCTGATAATGACCACTTATATAAATTATTTTTAATGCATTTATCTTAAAAAGTTAAACATGATTTATTTTAGAGATTATTTATGCATACAGGCAAAAGTTCCACAATGCTGATGTACACTGCCTTAAAAATAAATATAAAATATACATGTGTATAATTATATATGTATTTATTCGTATAATCATTTGTTTGCTTGCAAACCTTGTTTTGTTTATATTTATTCAGTGTTTGCTCAAGACAGATGTATAGAGGCAAGAGTGAACAATGAAAATTGAACATACATTAAAAAATTTAAATATTGCTGTTACTGAAGAATAACTGAGTATTTTTCTTCTTTCTATTTTTTTTTCATTCAAAAATTTACACTTCCTTCCCTCCTCCCGTTCCCCTCCTGCTCCCCCACTAATCCTCCTTCCTCCCCCTCCTCCTTAAGAGAGGGCAAGGAACCCTGCCCTGTGTGAAGTCCAAGGCCCTCCCCCTTCCATCCAGGCCTAGGAAGCTTTGCATCCAAATAGACAAGGGTCCCAAAAAGCCAGTACATGAAGTAGAAACAAGTCCCAGTGCCTTTATCAATGGCTTCTCAGTCAGCCCCCATTGTCAGCCACATTCAGAGAGTCCGGTTTAATAGCATGCTCATTCAGTCCCAGTCCAGCTGGATTTGATGAGTTCCCATTAGAACAGGCACACTGTCTCAGTGGGTGGATCAACCCCTCGCAGTCCAGACTTCCTTGCTCATGTTCTCCTTCCTTCTGCTCTTTTACTGGACCTTGGGAGCTCAGTCCGTTGCTCTGTTGAGGGTCTCTATCTCTATCTCCATCCGTCACCGGATGAAGATTCTATGCAGAGCAGAGGGTGCCTGAACTGGTTTTGTCCCACTATCACACTGATTTTTCTTCTTTCTTTAAAAAAAAAAGTATTGTTTATGGGGGGGGGAGTATTTGCCACAGAATATGTGTGGAGGTCAGAGGACAACTCATAGCACAACATGGATCTCTGGGATCAAACTCAGCATTAGGCTTGGCAGCAAGTGCCTTTGCCCACTGAGCCATCTCACCAAGCCCCATCTTTCTTCTCTTCCCAAATGACTAGGTACCAAACCTGCCCTGCTGACTTCTGAATGAGATTTATATTAAGTACTTTCCAGATAGCAGCAATTAAGGTAATATTTCTCCGTTTCTTCATTTCAGCATTAGGCCCAGAAAGAGTTCCAAGTTTTTATCCAATTTTAGAATCTAATCCCTCTCCTATTTTAGCATTAATATTTGGATTCAAATTCCCAGGTCATGGGTAGAGAGCCAGTGGTCTCCTTTTTAAATAACAAGGGAATATGGTCTATCTACAGTCTGCATCAATTGTTGACTTATCCCCTAACAAGGCAAAAGTCTTATCCATCCTTCAACACCTCTATTCCTGCTTAGATAGTAATTATTAGTTGCTCTTTTCGCTTTCCCCAAATCTTTGCTCAGTACTTATTAAACAGCACAGAAATTAGTTCTGATCCTAACGGGCATGGAGTTGCACAAGGTGAGAACCTATGCTTTATTCTTCCTAATAGTCTCAACGTGAAGCTCAGAGCCTGGCAGGCAATGAGCAGAATGAAATTGGAGCAGGAAAGAGGGAAAGAAGCCAGAAGTAGTATTTGCTTTACTTCTTTGTATCTTTGCTCACACGCTTGATGACAAATAAGGTTTCAAAAAATAAACAAACAGTGGCCATTAACTGGAAGACTCTAATAGTTCTAAGCCCTTCTGAATCGTGGAAATACGACTCTGTGTTATTTGAACATCTCTCACCAGCCTTCTCAAAGAGCTGCTAGTTTTCTGACACCATCTAGCCAAGTACACAACAGATGGCTCTGAGATCCATTCCGCATTTATTTGCAAACCAACAAATGTTCTGTTCAGTGGCATATGTGCTCGAATATTATCGGCGCTAGATACTATGAGATTGCAAACAGCTCCCTGACAGAGGAAATGTACACATCATGGGAATCTGCAAACATGTTAGCCTTTTGTTTGATTCATAATTAGTAGAATGCTCAGGTGTAATTTCCCGCTTATATATATATTGATTCCCTTTTTATTCTTTACACACCTTTCTCTCTGGCTCCAGCTTTTTACAAAGTATCTCTGTGAAAACACGCATATGCACATGCAATCACACACATGCACACACACATCCAAGCACATATCTACACATAGAGTGTCGCATCAGTGGTCTTTCACAACTTTTCCTACCAGTGATCTGTGTAATCTAAACCATGCAACTTTCCTACCAGATGAAAGGGTTATGTGTTGTGGGACATTAGTTTAATAAATGTGTTACATTCATTTATGCTGTGGAACATTTGTTTAATGATGCAAAGATGGGTTGCATTCTTTTATGTTGTGTTTCTTTAACTCTGTGAAGCTGTGTTGCTTTGCCTGTCTAAAACACCTGACTGATCTAGTAAAGAGCAGAACAGCCAATAGCTAGGCAGGAGAGAGAAATAGCCAAGGGTGACAGGCAGAGAGAATAAGAGAAGAGGGATTCAGAAGGGCTTAGAACTATTAGAGTCTTCCAGTTAATGGCCATTGTTTGTTTATTTTTGAAACCTTATTTGTCATCAAGCGTGTGAGCAAAGATACAAAGAAGTAAAGCAAGTACTACTTCTGGCTTCTCTCCCTCTTTCCTGCTCCAATTTCA
The DNA here is from genome assembly GCF_018167655.1 of Microtus oregoni. Lineage (NCBI taxonomy): Eukaryota > Metazoa > Chordata > Mammalia > Rodentia > Cricetidae > Microtus > Microtus oregoni. The sequence continues at coordinate 1,480,279 of NW_024544709.1, read as the reverse complement.
TTCTGCTCATTGCCTGCCAGGCTCTGAGCTTCACATTGACACTGTCAGGAAGAATAAGAAAAGAAGGAAAAGAAAGGAGGATGCCAGGAGCCAGCCACCAAACCATACAGCCAGTCAAGGAGTAAGAAGGAAAGAAAGATATACAGAATAAAGAAAGAATAAAAAGATCAGAGGCAAAACGTAATTAAAGAGAAACAGGATTATTTAAGTTAGAAAAGCTGGCTAGAAACAAGTCAAGCTAATGCTGGGCATTCATAAGTAAGAATAAGTCTCTGTGTATTTATTTGGGAGATAGTGGAGGGCCCCAAAGAGTAAAAACAAAACAACTAGAGTTATGGGCAGTGTTTACTACACTGTTACAATTTGTATACCATGGAATTATTATAAGCAAGCTACTTTCCACTCCCAACTATGGTCACCTCTTATTTCTTTTCAGATGTCATCTGCATGTTTTAAGCTCTTGTTTTTGCAACTAAAGATTAAGAACTTTCCTCTAGGTTGCACATCAATAGTGAGTCCTCATAGCAAACTTTCCATGATGCCACATCTCTGCCGCATTCACTGAAGAGCTGATAGCTTGTCGACGTTCACCCAGAACGTTCTCTACATATTAATATACTGTGTCTCATGATACTGGATTGTAATTTGTACATAGACATTTGCCTCATGACTATTTGAGGATAAGAACTGAGTCTTGTTCATAACTTATTTATTCAAAGTCTGGGAATTGATATACTTAATTATTTTTTAAATGAGTAAATTATTTTATAGATCTTATCCATAAATCATTTAGAGCAACTTTATGTGGACATGCACACAATTATAAAGCTTAAATAAAATGTCTGAAGAAATAATAGGTTTTAGTATCAGTACCAGGATATTAGCAGATAAGAGTGGGCTTGGTCACATTCATAAGCATGCTTTAAATTATATTAGGTGTTTTAAGTAAGATCAAGCCAATTTTATTGGAACCACAAGATGTCTATCTTCTTACTAGCCCAGACTTCCCTGAGACTACCAGGTAACACGGATGCGGCCACTGTCACATTCAATGTTGCCAAAAGGCGACTGCAATTAAGGTTTTGTTTTGTTCTGTTGTCTCCCCAAAAACGAATCAATTGAGGAGGGCAGCAAGGCTATGGATCTCTGTACAGAAACAGAATGAGATGGGTGTGTAAGGCAGCCAGGGCAGGAGCGACTCTTGAAATGTTACGTCCTGAGGGAGGGATGAAAAGCAGAGGAGACTGTGGCCGAGCAGAGCCATAGTGCCAGCGACGTGCTAAAGGCCTCATGTGAAGCAGCCTAAGGGAACTATAATTTTTCCTGTTTATTTGGTTTATTTTACATTCCAAATGCACTTTCCCCTCCCTCATCTCCTCCCATTCCCTCCCTCACCTCCCCTCTATGCCTGCCCCCTCAACAATTCATCCTCCACTGTTTCTGTTCCTAAAGAGGGAGCCCACCCTCACCATGGGTATCAGCAAAGCATGGCATACCCAGGCCAGTCTGGTCTACAAAGCAAGCTCCAGGCCAGCCAGGGCTACGCAGAGAAACCCTGTCTTGGAAAGCAAAAAACAAACAAACAACAAAAAATAAAAGAATAAAATATCAAATTTCTGTGCCCACTGTTTATTATAGGATAAGTGGGATAACAAAAAATACATACATATGTATGTATGTATACATGTACATATATGTGTATATATGATACATGCATGTATATATTCATATATACCCACATGCACACACACTTATGTATATTTCCATCCTTCAGTTTCCTCACCATCCAGATGAAACATGTAATATGTGGAAGCTAAGTTCTTGTTCAAGGTCATTATATTCACTAACTAAATGAACAGTTGTATCTTTAGCTTTAAGCTACAAGTCATCTTTCCCTGCTACTGCTATTTCTGCTGGCTTACCCAACTAGAAATGTTTGCCTGTAGCTCTGCTATAACTCATTATAGATAAATTAGATCCCCATTAGCTCATTTGCACAATCCAAGCCACTTTAACTTCATTTTTTCATTATTTCCAACACTGTTATATGGAATAGTAGAGATCATGTTCAAATATGAACCATGCTCTTCATTCACGTCTTCATTAAATCATATTTCTGACACAAATAATTTAGTCAGCGATTTACTAAACCACAGTGATGTAGTTGGCAACCTCAAATCAGTAGGACTGCCATCCTGGTCTAAAGAGATCTTCCTCAGACCCAATGGACATTATCATCTAATGGATACATCACATGTGAAAACCTAAAACAAATATGCAAAATGTCCCACAACGCTGTTACCATGAAAGAAATGCTGAGAGCTGGACATTGGGCTTGAGAAGAAATTTACATTTTAAGTGAAGTGTTAAAAAGCAAACGGGTATTATGGCTATAAGACACAATTGTTTACAGAACTCTGTTCAGGAAGGGAGCCTCTGTTTGACATCAAGCTAGCCTGCCTTCTTTGCATCTTGAACAACAGACGATGACAGTATTCTCTGTTGGTAATAATGTAGCAGCCAAAGATAATTCTAGCAACTGGTGATGAACTAAATGTTATCCTACTTACTTGTTATACACACACACACACACACACACACACATATATATATATATATATGGGTCATTCATCTCACATTTCACTCGTTCATTATGAGATTCAGTCTTTTAAGCCCTCTTGCCTTGGCCAACCACAAAGTCCACAGGATGATCAGGCTCTTCGGTATCACAGTTCTTCTCTCTCCCCATGCTATGGCCCCTAATGGTTCATATATGGTTTATATATAGTCATTTGCTTGAATGAGAGAAAATTTCAATTTTTCTCCCCTTTTAATGGTTCACATCTATTTGGAAATATTGGACATCAGAACTATAGTGATGAGAGAAAACACGGGGAGGGGGGTGGTTGGAGAGCTTCGTCTAAGAACAGTAACTCAAGGAGAGAACACTTGCCAAGACCAGGCTTCAGTTGCACCACTGCAAAAACAAGATACATTTCCGCACAGAACAGAATTGTTACTCAGACAGAGCCAACAAATTAGAGAAGGAAGAAAAGAGATAGGGGCTCATTAAAGAACCTCTCACAGCAATGACAAGTCAAAATCTCCCACAATCTTGAATTACGCAGATGGATTTCATGTGTAGATAATCAATGAGAACACACTTGAAAGGGAATGGATTTGTTGAGATGAGATAGTGTAAGAACTCAGTTCTGTATGCATAGAATGTTAGCTGGGTTTTCTACCTAATAGCTCAAGGTATTCAGATTTTCAATCACTAAAGGATAAAGAGTTTAGAGCAATTCTAAAGAACAAATAAGCAAAATATGTTAACATTAGTATTATAAAGCATAATAAAAAACGTTATTTATGGGCTATAAATAAAGGAAACTTTTTAGACGCTAATTCTTACAACTGCATAGCATGTGAGAAATGATGGGTAATAGAGTTATGGCAGCACATTTCATACGACATTTTAAGTGGCCGCTGCATCTTCATTCATATGTTGCATAATGCTGCTGTATAATCAACCAATGGGATCAGACCTGGGTCCCAGCATCTTTGCTAGCCGTAGCAAAGCTTAACCATGCCTATAGTCCTTTATAGGTGACTCATGAAAAGTCACATCTCAGTAAAATCCATTGTGCCTGCGACCCCTAAAAGTCCAGCCTCAGGTAAGCCATTTTGGAGGCCCAGGTGCACAGACTAAAATACAGTTTTTCATTTTCCCTACCCTGATTCCCTTGTACATTTTCCCTTTAGGCTCCATTTGAGGGCAAAGAAATCCCCTTATGTTTCAGGTCAGTACAAGGTCAAACCAGAAGTTTATTTTGTGAATAAAAGCGTAACCCTTCAAGTTATTTGTTTCATTTTCCTATGCAAATGGTATTTGAAGTGGAGAGAACACATTTGTAATTGATAAAAATCTTTTCTTCTGCTCTAGCTTTGTACCCAGGGCGCTCTCAGACTTCAAGAGCGTCGTGTGCATGCTTCTACTTGCATGCAATTAAAGATCTGGATCCAAATTTGCTAGTTAACATTTGCCTCAAGTCTTTGGGACTCCATCAAAGTCAGAAGTGATCTGAAGAAACTGCAGTAGCTGAAGCAGCAGAAGAGGACATCTATGCAATTTATAGTTACTGCATTAGATGGCAGCATAGCATCCCAAACTGGACTAGTGTTTTGTTAGCAACTACGGTGCTTCTTAAAGACTGCTTTTAAACACCATTTTGGTTAGTTTTCTGCCAAGCTGAAACAATCGAGGGTCATCTGAGCAGAGAGAGCCACAGATGAGAAAATGCCTCCATCAGACTGGCCTGTAGGTATACGTGTGGACCATTTTCTGAATGAATGATTTCTCTGGGAGGACCCAGCTTGCTGTGAGTGGTGCCACCCCTGGTCAGGTGATCCTGGGATGTATATGAAAGCAGGTGAACAAGTCACCGAAAGCAAGACAGTAAGTGGTATTCCTCCGTGATCTCTCAGCTTTCGCCCCCATGTTCAGGCCTGAGCTCCTGCCTACTTCTGTTGATCGTGGACTATTAGCTATACATTAAATAAACCCTTTCCTCTTCCAAGTTGCTTTTGGCCATTGGAATTTTGTCACAGCAATAAGAGATACACGCTAAGATAAACAATCTAACACTATTTATACAAATTGATTGTATCTTCAATGGGTCCATCCAAACTCAGGCATATTTTTGAAAATTGATGTAATAAGAAGAAGTATCTTTGTTTGCCTGGATATTACTTTGAAAAGTTTGAGAAGATAATGGAAATGATAGTAAGTTATCTAGTATTTTTTAAGGTGGTGTGTGATGGTTGTGGTGGTTTGAACAAAAATGGTCCCCATACGCTGATAGGGAGTAACACTATTAGGAGGTGTGACCTTGTTGGAAGTAGCATGTCACTCACTGGGGGAGGGTTCTGAGGTTTCAGATGCTCACATTAGGCCCAATGTCACTCTTTCTGCCTGTTTTCTTCAATTTCATATGTAGAACTCTCAGCTACCTCTCCAGCACCACGTCTACCTCCACACCACCATGCTTCCAACCATGGTAATGGACTAAACCTCTGCACTGTAAGCCAACGTCAACTAAATGCTTTCCTTTATAAGAGTTGCCATAGCCATGGTGTCCCTTCACAGCAATAGAAATCCTAATTAAGACAATGCTAATCTTCAATTTTAACTGGACTGGTTGTAGAATCTCTTGGGAATCAGACCTCTGCATGTGTCTGCGTGAGTGTTTCCAGAGATGTTTAAGCAAGGAAAGAAGACTCACTTTGAATGTAGCCAGCAATCACCCAAAGCATGAGGTCCTGGAAAACAGGACAGAGAACTGAGCACCAAGGCTCATCCCCCACCAAACTGCATATGTTATGCAGTTGCAAACGCGCGATGGTGCCCTTGCCTGGGTGTGCATGTTTAAAACCCGGAGTTCAGCTTTGGGAATCTTTCTGTATTGCTCCCCCCACCATTTTATTGTTGAAATAGATCTCTTACCAAATCTGAACCACCATGTTTCATCTATAATGGGTAGTCAACAAGCCTTGGGGATCAACTCTCTGCCCAAATGGGGTTGGTGTTTTAGGTGTGCACCACCATACCTGACTTTTTAAGTGAATTTTAGGCATACATAGCAAATTCTTCTACCCAATGTGCCATCTCTTAAACCCTCTTTTTGTTTTCTGGCTGCAGATATCATTCTTCCGTTTTTGTTGTTTTGTTGTTGTTGCTGCTATGCTAACACACTGGAACCGAGCATTTTATTAATTTGGGATTAATAAGATTTGAGATTACAATTTCAGAGGGTTAGAGTCCATGCCTGTCATAGCAGGCAGCATGGCAGGAGGAAGATAGACATTGGCTCTAGAACAGTACCTGAGAGCTCACATCTTGAGACAAGTGAGGGTTAACTCAAAATAGTGAGAGCCTTTTGAAATCTCACTCCTTGCTCCAAGGGACACACCTCCTCCTACAATGCCACACCTCCTAATCATTCCCAAATAACTATATGAGCCTATGTAGACCATTCTTGTTCAAAACACTATAGCATCCAATTTCCTCATGCTTCTGAGGTCATGTCTTCCCCTCTATAGTGGACTTATAAGCCAAAGTAAATTCTTTCTTCTTTAAGTTGTATTTGCCAAATGTATTGTCACAATGAGGATAAAAGTAACTATTTAAAAAAATACTTTAAAGAGAAAATGAGGAATCCTGGATGGATAGGAGGTCAGAAATTAATATTGCATAGGGAAAATCAATGCATGTCTGTATCAGCTACTTGCTGTGACAAAATACTTGATAAAAGAAACTTAAGGAAGGATTTATCTTAGTTCACAGTTCAAAGATACAGCTATTCATGGTGGGGACTTTATGGTGACCTTAGTCTAAGTCATTGGTCACATTGCACCTATCGTCACAAAGTAGAGAGAAATGAATGCAGCTGCTCAGCTCGGCCTCTTGTTCAGTCCAGGACTCCGGCCCACGGATAAATCAGTCTCTTTAGCTTGTGTCTTCCCGCCTCAGTTAGCCTAGAAAATACCTCACAGTTGTACCCAGATATTTGAATCTATAGTGATTCTAAATCTTGTCACATTGATAATCAACATTAACCAACTCACTCCCTTTTCAACGGACTCTTGAAGAATAACCTTTAAGTCATGACCACTTGTCTCCATAGCCCCATGCTCTTTTCATAACGCAAAAAAAAATTTCAGTACAGCTTCAGAGGACTGAACTTCATAGTCTTTGATGGTTCCGATTGCTTCAAAGTTCAGATTCCAAGTCTTATGTGAGATTCAAGGAGTTCCTGTAAAACAAAAAAACAAACTACATATTTTCAATATACGACGACAAGAACATTTCCATGCCAAATGATAAGAATGGGAGTATAACAAGAGTTATTTGACCAAAATAGGAACAAAACTCAGCAATATAAACACCAAATCATCTGGTTTCATGCCCTGAAACTAAAGCACTTGGTGCCATTATCTGGGCTCCATAGGTCCCTTCCTTCGGTCCTACTGCCTGCAGCACTGCCTCTTTCATGGGCAGGTTCCACTCCTTGCCTGTAGCTTTCTTAAGCATCATTCCATGGTTCTTGTATCTTTAGCATCATGATGTCTCCACTTGCAACATAGGCTTCAACTCTACAGCTTCACGCAGGGACCTCTCAGACTCTATGCAGAGATCGACTCTGCCTGACCCCAGGAACTTTATGCCTTGACCATCAACTCCTTGTTCCCTAGGCTCACAGCCATCTCATTATACAAAGTACATTCAGTTAAACTTCAAAAGGTAGAACTCTCTAGAACTGTGACACAAGACTCTTTTGTATTCCCTCTTCTGCACCTTTTATGCCCACAAAACTAATTTGATGCAGAAGACTTTGCCAAGTCTGGCTGCTAGCTCAGGTTGGAACCTAGTTTGCCTCACAACACAGGTGTGTCAGCTTCTGTGAGATAGCCCTGGGGAAACACTTCCCTAAGCAGCTGCTTCAAGAAACAGAGAATCCCATTCAGCGGTGTCTGAATTTAGACTTTATTCTTTCAAGAGAACTTTCACTTTTACAAAATGAAGACTTTGCTGGGCACAATTGTCCTATTGCCTCTGTGAAAAGCACCAGGTTCCCCTTTAAACTGTTTCAGTTGCCTTCAGCCTGTCTTGTCTGTAAACATAAAGTTTCTCACACTCTTTTCCTCACCCAACTTTCATGTTCTTAATATCTTCCTGCTTCAATTTTGCTTTTTCTTATTATAGATGTAGAGGCTATCAGTAGTAGTAGCCATGCCAAAGCCCAAATGCTATCCTCTCTTGAAATATCCTCCACCAAACAAATTAGTCATTGAACTGTCTAAGTGGGGGAAAAAAGGGGGGGTGAGGGTCCAGAGAAGAACTAGAGCAGTGAAGGTGATATGAAGAGCTCACATGCCGGTCGGCGGTGGCGCACACCTTTAATCCCAGCACTCGGGAGGCAGAGGCAGGCAGATCTCTGGGAGTTCGAGGCCAGCCTGGTCTACAAGTGCTAGTTCCGGGATAGGCACCAAAGCTACAGAGAAACCCTGTCTAGAAAAAACCAAAAAAAAAAAAAAAAAAAAGAAGAGTTCATTACTGTGGTACCATCGAAGGACAGACATATTAGAAATCCAGATAAATTATTGTGATGTTTTCTTAGACACATTACTCCGAAAATCTCATTTGGAGAAGATGGGGCCTTATTCATAAGGAGAACTTATCTTTCCAAATCTAGAACCTCATTTTTGCTTTTTTTCTTTATTTGGGTTTTTGTTGTTGTATCTATCTCTGGGTTTTTATTATTCACACTAATTTGAAACCCAATGTGGCTCAAACCCACAACCCTGTGAATAAGAGTTTCATTCTCTACCAACTGAGATAGGTCTATCATAGCACAAATAATAAAAACTCAGAGATAAATGTTGGGGTTCAACCCAAAAATCAGAAAAGCAAAGCAGCCAAACCACTGGAAAAGTCTTACCTCCACCAAGGCTGAGTGATCACAGACTAAGCAGATTATGTCTCTCTCTTTCTCTCTCTCCTCCTTTTTTATATTCCCTCTAGTGCTGGGATTAAAGACCTGTGAATCTCTAGAACTGGGATTAAAGGTGTGAGCCACCACTATTCGCATTTGTTTCTGCACTGATCTTGTGTAGCCCCATTGTGGCCTTGAACTCACAGAGATCCATCTGACTCTGTCTTAAAATCCTGGGATTAAAGATGTGTGTCACCATTGCCTGACCTCTAGTGGCTTTAGCTTTGCCTCTGGTCTTCAGACCAGAAAAACTAAAATGAATGCTGGGAAAAGTAGGCAGAGTCAGGAGAAACCATGTAGCCTCCGGCAGGAACAGATGCACTAGAACCTTGACTTTAAGCCACAACTACAGAGAGGTACACAGATTAATAGAAATGGGTTAAATTAAGATGCAAGAACTAACCAATAAGAAGCTGGAGCTAATAGATTAAGCAGTGATTTCATTAGGACAGTTTCTGTGTGTTTATTTGGGGCCAAGCAGCCAGGAACAAGTGGCCTCATACAACAAACAGGCCCGCTCGGCGCCAGGAGACCCAGCGTTGGGGTGAGTTTCTGGCCCCGTGGCGCCAGCCCGGGAAGGGGAGTTCAGAGGTTCCTTGGCCCCCTATCCTTCTTGAGCTCTCTGCAGGGCCCCCACTCCCTGCATACCTCCTGTTTCTTCCTAGCCCACCCAGCTTCCATCCAGAACCCTCCCCACTTTGCCCCACCGCCCTCTTTCTGCACATAACATCACCCAGCCCAGCCTGTCTGGGCACTGGGTCCCAATCCTCGGGGCACCCAAGCAGGCGGGAGTTCCTTTGTTTCTTTGGCCTGCCTGCACCAAGCAGGGTAGGCGCTTTGTTTGCCACCTGCCCATCAGCACGGAGGCCTGATCTCTCGGCGCCAGGAGACCCAGTGTTGGGGAGACCCAGCGTTGGGGAGAGACAACATTGGGGAGAGCCAGCATTGGGTAGGCAAGGAGACCTGATCCGGTAAAGAAGATCCATAAGGGAGCATTTGGAAGAAGAGATGGGTAGACGCCAAGGCAAGAATTCGCCCAACAAGCTGAAAAGCAACATGAAGCCACCAGAAACCAGCGACCTCACAACGGGAGGACATGAACAGCTTAATCAAGAAGAAGTAGAAAAGACTGACTTCATGAAAGTGATTGATGCCCTTAAAGAGCATGTAAAAAACGCCCTTATAGAAATGGATGAGAAATATAACAGAAAGTTTGAAGAACTGAATAAATCAGTGAATGATACCCTAGAAAACCAAGGAAAAACAATCAAACAGATAATGGAAACGGTGCAAGACTTGAAAACTGAAATAGAGGCAAAGAAGAAAACACAAACAGAGGGCCGGCTGGACATGGAAAATTTAAGTAAACAAACAGAGTCTACAGAAACAAGCATAACCAACAGAATACAAGAGATAGAAGAAAGAATATCAGATTCTGAAGATACCATAGAGAAAATAAACACTCTGATCAAAGAAAACAGCAAGTCCAACAAACTCTCATCACAAAATGTTCAGGAAGTATGGGACACAATAAAAAGACCAAACCTAAGAATAATAGGAGTAGAAGAAGGAGAAGAAGTGCAGCTCAATGGTCCAGAAAATATATTTAATAAAATTATAGAAGAAAACTTTCCCAACCTAAAGAAAGATATACCTATGAAGGTTCAAGAAGCATACAGAACACCGAATAGGCTGGATCAAAAAAGAACATCCCCTCGCCATATAATTATCAAAACACAAAGCATACAGAATAAGGAAAGAATATTAAGAGCTGCAAAGGAAAAAGGCCAAATTACTTATAAAGGTAAACCTATCAGACTTACACCTGACTTCTCCATGGAAACCATGAAAGCCAGAAGGTCCTGGATAGATGTACTTCAGAAACTAAGAGACCATGGATGCAAGCCCAGATTACTATACCCAGCCAAACTTTCGTTCACTATAAATGGAGAAAATAAAATTTTCCAGGATAAAAACAAATTCAGACAATACGCAGCCACAAATCCAGCCTTACAGAAAGTAATAGAAGGAAAATCACTAACCAAGGAGTCCAACAATGACCACAATAACTCAGACATCTAGAGACCCTTCACCAACACAAATCAAAGAAGGGAAACACACAAACTCTACGACTAAAAAAATGACCGGAGTTAACATCCACTGGTCATTAATATCACTTAATGTCAATGGACTCAACTCACCTATTAAAAGGCACAGGCTAAGAGATTGGATACGAAAACAGGATCCAACATTCTGCTGTTTACAAGAAACACACCTCAACCACAAAGACAGGCACCTACTCAGAGTAAAGGGCTGGGAAAAGGCTTATCAAGCAAATGGACCTAAGAAACAAGCAGGTGTGGCCATACTAATCTCTAACAAAGTTGACTTCAAACTTAAATCAATCAGAAGAGATGGAGAGGGGCATTTTATACTCATAACAGGAACAGTTCAGCAGGATGAAGTCTCAATTCTGAACATCTATGCCCCTAATATAAAAGCACCCACGTACATAAAAGAAACATTGCTAAAACTCAAGGCAGCCATCAAACGGCACACACTAATAGTAGGAGACTTCAACACTCCTCTCTCACCAATGGACAGGTCAATCAGACAGAAACCTAACAGAGAAATAAGAGAATTAATGGAGGTAATGAATCAAATGGACTTAACAGACATCTATAGAACATTCCACCCAAATAGGAAAGAATATACCTTCTTCTCTGCAGCTCATGGAACCTTCTCAAAAATCGACCACATAGTTGGTAACAAAGCAAACATCCACAGTTACAAAAAAATATTAGTAACCACCTGTGTCTTATCAGATCACCATGGATTAAAGTTAGAATTCAACAACAATGCTACCCCAAAAAGCCTACAAACTCATGGAAACTGAACAGTCAACTACTGAACCATACCTGGATTAAGGAAGAAATTAAGAAAGAAATTAAAGTCTTCCTGGAATTCAATGAAAATAAAGAAACAACATACTTAAACTTATGGGACATTATGAAAGCAGTCCTAAGAGGAAAGTTCATAGCACTAAGTGCCCACTTAAAGAAAACAGAGAAAGCTCACATTGGAGACTTAACAGCCCAACTGAAAGCTCTAGAAAAAAAAGAAGCAGACTCACCTAGGAGGAGTAGAAGACTGGAAATAATCAAACTGAGGGCTGAAATCAACAAAATAGAAACAATCCAAAGAATCAATGAAACAAAAAGCTGGTTCTTGGAGAAAATCAACAAGATTGACAAACCCCTATCCAAACTAATCAAACGGCAGAGAGAGAATTTGCAAATTAATAAGATCAGAAATAAAAAGGGGGACATAACCACAGACACAGAGGAAATTCAGAGAATCATTAGATCTTACTACAAAAGCCTATATGCCACAAAACTGGAAAATGTAAAGGAAATGGACACTTTTTTAGATAAATACCATATACCAAAGTTAAACCAGGACCAGGTGAACAATCTAAATAGACCTGTTAGTCGCGAAGAATTAGAAGAGGTTATTAAAAACCTCCCTACCAAAAAAAGCCCAGGACCAGATGGTTTCAATGCGGAATTCTACCAGAACTTTCAAGAAGACCTAATACCTATACTCCTTAATGTATTCCACAATATAGAAACAGAATAGTTATTGCCAAATTCCTTTTATGAAGCTACAGTTACTCTGATACCAAAACCGCACAAAGACGCAACCAAGAAAGAAAATTATAGACCAATCTCACTCATGAACATCGATGCAAAAATCCTCAACAAAATACTGGCAAACCGAATCCAAGAACACATTAGGAAAATTATCCATTATGATCAAGTAGGCTTCATCCCAGGGATGCAGGGCTGGTTCAACATACGAAAATCTATCAATGTAATCCAGCATATAAATAAACTGAAAGAAAAAACCATATGATCATTTCATTAGATGCTGAAAAAGCATTTGACAAAATTCAACACCCCTTTATGATAAAAGTATTGGAGAGATTAGGGATACAAGGGTCATACCTAAATATAATAAAAGCTATATACAGCAAGCCGACAGCTAACATTAAATTAAATGGAGAGAAACTTAAAGCCATCCCACTAAACTCAAGAACACGACAAGGCTGTCCACTCTCGCCATACCTCTTCAATATAGTGCTTGAAGTTCTAGCAATAGCAATAAGACAACATAAGGGGATCAAGGGGATTCGAATTGGAAAGGAAGAAGTTAAACTTTCGTTATTTGCAGATGATATGATAGTGTACATAAGCGACCCCCAAAACTCCACCAAAGAACTTTTACAGCTGATAAACACCTTTAGTATTGTGGCAGGATACAAGATAAACTCCAAAAAATCAGTTGCCCTCTTATACACAAAGGATATGGAAGCAGAGAGGGAAATCAGAGAAGCTTCACCATTCATGATAGCCACAAACAGCATAAAATATCTTGGGGTAAATCTAACCAAGGAAGTGAAAGATCTATTTGACAAGAACTTTAAGGCATTGAAAAAAGAAATTGAGGAGTATACCAGAAAATGGAAGGACCTCCCTTGCTCTTGGATTGGGAGGATCAACATAGTAAAAATGGCAATTCTACCAAAGGCAATTTATAGATTCAATGCAATCCCCATCAGGGTCCCATCAAAATTCTTCACAGATCTTGAGAGGACAATAATCAACTTTATATGGAAAAACAAAAAACCCAGGATAGCCAAAACAATCCTATACAATAAAGAATTGTCTGGAGGCATTACCATCCCTGACTTCAAACTCTATTACAGAGCTACAGCGATGAAAACAGTGTGGTACTGGCATAAAAACAGAGAAGTTGACCAATGGAATCGGATAGAAGACCCGAATTTTAACCCACAAACCTATGAACACCTCATTTTTGATAAAGGAGCCAAAAGTATGCAATGGAAGAAAGAAAGCATCTTTAACAAATGGTGCTGGCATAACTGGATGTCAACCTGTAGAAGAATGAAAATAGATCCATATCTATCACCATGCACAAAACTCAAGTCCAAATGGATTAAAGACCTCACTATCAGTCAGAACACATTGAACCTGATAGAAGAGAAAGTGGGAAGTACCCTACAGGAGATGGGCACAGGAGATCGCTTCCTATGTGTAACCCCAACAGCACAGACTTTAAGGGGCAACATTGAATAAATGGGACCTACTAAAACTGAGAAGCTTCTGTAAAGCAAAGGACACTGTCACCAAGACAAAAAGGCAACCTACTGACTGGGAGAAGATCTTCACCAACCCCGCAACAGACAAAGGTCTGATCTCCAAAATATATAGAGAACTCAGGAAACTAGACTTTAAAATGCTAATTAACCCAATTAAAAAATGGGGCACTGAACTGAACAGAGAATTCTCAGCAGAGGAAGTTCAAATGGCCAAAAGACACTTAAGGTCATGCTCAACCTCCTTAGCAATCAGGGAAATGCAAATCAAAACAACTTTGAGATATCATCTTACACCTGTCAGAATGGCTAAAATAAAAAACTCCAATGATAGCCTTTGCTGGAGAGGCTGTGGAGGAAGGGGAACCCTCATCCATTGCTGGTGGGAATGCAATCTTGTGCAACCACTTTGGAAATCGGTGTTTCGGTTTCTCAGGAAATTCGGGATCAACTTACCCCTGGACCCAGCAATACCACTCCTGGGAATATACCCAAGAGATGCCCTATCATATGACAAGAGCATTTGTTCAACTATGTTCATAGCAGTATTATTTGTAATAGCCAGAACCTGGAAACAACCTAGATGCCCTTCAATGGAAGAATGGATGAAGAAAGTGTGGAATAGTACTATGCTGCGGTAAAAAACAATGACTTCTCAAATTTTGCATGCAAATGGATGGAAATAGAAAACACTATCCTGAGTGAGGTAACCCAGACCCAAAAAGATGAACATGGGATGTACTCACTCATAATTCTGTTCTAGCCATAAATAAAGGTCACTGAGTCTGTAATTTGTGATCCTAAAGAAGCTAAATAAGAAGGTGAACCCAAAGAGAAACATATAGTTGTCCTCTTGGCTCAGGGAAGTAGACCAAATTGCCGGGGAGAAAATTGAGATCTTGGGGGTGGGGTGGGATGGGGGTAAGGGGAGATGGGGAGAGAGGGGGGATAGGGGGAGAATGCGGGGAGCTTGGGGAAGGGGGAGGATTGGGATGAAGGAAGGTTGGATGGGGGAGCACGGAAGCACCGTTCTTAGTTAAGGGAGCCACCTTAGGGTTCGCAAGAGACTTGAACCTAGAGTGGCTCCCAGATGCCCAAGCCGAGGTCCCCAGTTAGTTCCTTGGGCAGCTGAGGATGGGGAACCTGAAATGACCCTATCCTATAGCAATACTGACGAATATCTTGCATATCATCATAGAACCTTCATCTGGTGATGGATGGAGACAGAGACAGAGACCCACACTGGAGCACTGGACTGAGCTCCCAAGGTCCCAATGAGGAGCAGAAGGAGGGAGAACATGAGCAAAGAAGTCGGGACCACGAGGGGAGCACCCACCCACTGAGACAGTGGAGCTGATCTATTGGGAGCTCACCAAGGCCAGCTGGACTGTGACTGAAAAAGCATGGGATAAAACTGGACTCTCTGAGCATGGCGAACAATGAGGGCTGATGAGAACCCAAGGACAATGGCACGGGGTTTTGAACCTACGTAATGTGCTGGCGTTGTGGGAGCCTAGCCAGTTTGGATGTTCACCTTCCTAGAAATGGGCGGAGGGGGGAGGACCTAGGACTTACCACAGGGCAGGGAAATCTGACTGCTCTTTGGGCTGGAGAGGGAGGGGGAGAGGAGAGGGGGGAGGGGGAGAAGTGTGGGAGGAGGAGGAGGAGAAGGGTGGGAGGAGGGGGAGGGAAATGGGAGGCTGGGAGGAGGAGGAAATTTGTTTTTTTTTTCTTTTCTCAATAAAAAAAAAGAAAGAAAAAAAAAACAGGCCCTCACTGGGACTTCTCTTGGATATCCTATTGTCCTGTGTCATGTAGATCCTGCAGTTATGAATCTGCAGGTCCAGCCCATTCACATGATCCAGTAAATCATAGATGAGGTAGGTGTTGTGGTGGGCTAATTTATAGCCCTTGTTCTGGGCCTAGATGGTAGCTGAGTTGGTCAGCCTGCCAGATTTCCCTCATCATCTCCATCAAGGAAGTTCTCCATCACTTCCCTGGCTGCCTCTCCCAAGACATCAGGCAGCAAAGAAACAGGACCAGTTTTCCTACTCTCAAGTCACCAGTTCAGCTTACTTGCCTTCACACCACCAGGGCCAGCTCTACTCTTTTGCTCAGGTGAGGTGTAGAGCCCTCTCTCCCAATTGCTAGGGGGACATGTGGGCATGGAGATGGCTCAGGTTCAACTTTCCTGCTCTCACACCCTCAGGGCCAACTCACCTGTGTTCTTGCCAACAGAGTCAGCTCGAGTGTACTGCCCATATGGGGGGAAGGGCCTGCTCACTTGCACCCAAGCCTAGCTGAGCCAGATGCTTTGTGGTTGATTTATGCCCTCCCAAGGCAAGAGAAATGGTGTGAAGCTGTGACTGTCCTCCTTGTGTATGCCCAGGCCTGGATAAATGTATTTCCAAGTTTAAAAACCTGTACAATAATAAATATGACATGACTTATAGGTCAAAGTGTCTCTTCAAAGGCTTAGTTAATATTATTAAGGATTTGTTTCTTTTTTATTGGGGGGGGGGGTGGAGTCCGGAAGAGAGTGTTGAACTCTCTGAAGCTGAGGTTACAGGTGGTTTTGAGTCTACTGATGTGGGTGCTAGGAGTTAAGCTTGGATCTCTGTAAAAGCAGGAAGCTCTCCTACCAGCTAAGTCATCTCCAGCCCTGCTTAGTTAATTTTTAATAGTTTTCCCCCATCTGAATGCATACATGAACCACACTTAAGATTTACTTTACATCTGTTCTTCTATACTAGTGATCTTTGCACTCAAAGAAAATTTCCACTAATAATTAGCCAGCCAAGCACCTTGATATAATACAGGAAATGTCAATTTGTTCTGGTCTTTTCACTGAAATTTAAACCAAGAAAAAGGATCTCTTTGCTCCTTTATTCCTATTTTTAGTGTATTAATCTTTTAGAATTCTGCAGGCTTGCTTCACCTTAACTCCCCCTGATAATCACAAGGCAGCTAATACTTATTCTGTGATTCTTGCGGTCAATATATTTTAAAAATTCAAAGACAGTTTGAAAGTAAACGATCCCGTGGATTTCAATTTCATGTTGAATCCCTTTCATCCGTAGTTCAATGTGAGAGTGATCCTTACATGAATTACTCAGCGCAGTCGCATGAATGGGAGTTTGTCTTTGATGATGATGAAGTCACACAGACCCAGTGGATTCCTCATCATCTTCAGGTTACTTCCAGGGAGGGAACTGTCACTTTGAGTTGCCCTGTTTCAAGAGGAGACCTTCACTAATCTATTAATGTTGAAGGGTGACTGGTCCAATTATTCAGTTACTGATGTGTTGCATGGCAATTTAGGTTGCTTCACAGGATCTAATAACCCAAAGAAGACTTAGATTTCCTTGACCCTCTGGGTCTGTGAGAGGCTGAACCCAGATTTATGATCTTCTAGGGTTAGAACAATAGACTTGCTTTGGAAGGCTAACACTCCTCCCCTTTTTATTGCCTTCTTTGAGTCTATTTTCAATTTCTCATCTTTCGGTGGTGTTTTCTCTCTCGGTGCTCTCTTGGCCTGACCACAATTCTCTCTGTGAGAGATGTGTGTTTGAATAAGGAGAGGTGGTCTATCAAACTAGCTGTTAGTCTTGAGACTCTGTCAGGGTATTCTGCTAGAAGTAATCTCTCAGTTTAATCTTAACCTGGAAGCTTTCCTAGTCTATATCAATCAAGACATAACTCAAACTATAATTGCCTGATTTGGTTAGTGTTCTTTGAAAGCAGTGCTAGGTGGATTTGCTTTTGAAAATGGATATCCAAAATTGTAAAACAGCTTCTTGGGGTTAGGTAGTATGCATATAAAATGCTTTAAAGTTACATTTTTTTCAAAATGAAGCACCTTATCTCATGCTTTCTGGTTGTTTGTTTTTTTAAGATATATAAAAAAGTCAGAACTTTGGAAATTGTAACTTTTTAAAATCATATTATTATCTCTGACAAATTAATTTGTGAATCAAAAGCTAGAATGCATACAAAACGTCATTAACATTTTTGAGAACCAAACACTGTATGTAATAGTAGCTCAATTTAGATTTACCTAAAAACACAAGTAAGTATCAATGTTCCGCAGTAATGGTTCTTTTTCCTGTAGTGATTTAATAGTCCGGCAATTATATTTATTAGAGTCTGTAAGAAAGCCACAACTGGCACCCTGAATCCACTCCCATTGGCTTCTGCAGTCATTTGTCAGGTTCCTCTCTGAAACAGCAAAAACGGTGAAGGTGATAGAAAACAAGAAGGCTTTCAGGATTGCAGGAAATAAAGCTGTAGCTGTGGACCCCTAGTAACATGTGTAGACCTTGCAGGACGGTCAAATCTCCTTCCATTTTCCTCTGTGACAAGGGTTCCAATGTGGTATTCATTGAAATACATGTGAATGATTGTCAAGATGTTGCCGTGTAGAGTTTGAAATCAGATGCATAGCCAACCTTCCAGTCTTACTAAAAAGACAGAGAAGTGTGAAATCACCACTAATGTGTTTGCTTAATCATATACTAAAAAGTATAACCTGTTACATATTTAGTCTTCAAAAAAGAATGTAGTAGTGACAATCTATAACCATTGTAGTATAGATAATAACAGTCATTCTATTTTTTTGCAAAAAGAAAATATGTGCATTTAACAATTAATAAAAAAAAAGGAGCCTTGTATTTAAAAGAGAGCAAGGAGAGGGTATATGAGAAGGCTTAGAGAGGAAATGGAAGAGAGAAATAATATAATTTTATTATAATCTTGAAAATAAAAGAAAAAAATGAAAATATGAATCAGAGAATAAAATGAAATAAAGTCTAAGAAAACAGTGTCATTGACTAGTTCTAGCTCACAAACATCATCTCTATAAATGACTCAATGAACTTTCTCTAAACTCTATGCATATATCTTGGTTATTTTACTAGTTTATTTTTTAGTTTTTTTATTTGATTGATCAATGGCAGATGATATACAGATAGACCAATGGCAAACTTAAATAGATGATAGATACCTAGAAGATATTATAGGCAAATATGTAGGTACATGCGTAGATCCAATTCCCTTCAGTATTTTCAATACATATTACTACATTCTAGCATAATTGAAACCTTAGTTAGGATTCTCCTGTGTCTTTGATGAGTTGGTTGATTACCATTCAACACAGCTCTTGATGGATAACTCCTGTTTGCTATGCAAATTGCCTTGTGTGCTGCTAATTCAGCTCCTCAATCCCCTTTTGAGGATTTACAGGTCTTTCTTCCCTTTATGTTTAGTCTACCTGTATTATACTTTAAAGTGAATTTCTTGAAAAAAACAAAGATCTGCTTCAGTTCTTCTGTTAAGATCGTAGTTCTCGTGACTACACGATTTGCACCAAATGGTGTTGCTGCTATCCTTACTGCTTTTATGACCTGTTGTGTTATTCCAGTTGTTGTGCTGGTGGTTGTGGTTGTCCCTCTGACCCTCCTTTTCTTCCTGCTTCAGGGCTATGCAGTTTAGTTTTATTTTAGTGTCCCACTGTAATCCATCATATTGATCTGTCGGTTGTTGCCTTAGGGATCACAAATACAAACACGACTTCAAACATAACCTGAAATCAATATCTTAGTTGAGAAAGTGGTATACAGAAACCTTAGTTACTATGACGCTCCCTTGAGCGTCCCTCCCTATTATACTTGTGTATAATTACATTTTACTCTGAAAATCTTCACGTAATACTATTTTCCATCGATCACAAGACCTAACTTTTTAATCCAAAAGTAAAATGCTCTATAATTGTTGCATGCATCTAACCATCTGTGCCATCTCCTTTCCATTACCTTTGTAACAATCTTTCTTCTGGTAGCTCACTGTGTGTGGGGGGGGGGGAGGTGCAAGGAACTATTCTTTGTATTATTTATTTACTTATTTTCTGTGGGGTGTTACACACATGTATGTCATGTATGTATGTGTGTTTATGTGGGTGTTACACATATATGTGCTGTGTCTAGGAAATTACTCAAATGTGTCATGTTGGAAATAGTCATAGGACAACTTTGGGGAGTAGATTCTCTTTCTCTCTCTCTCTCTCTCTCTCTCTCTCTCTCTCTCGTGGGTCCCACAGATCAAACCCTTTATCAGGCTTGACAATAAGTACCTCCATTTTTTTAGTCAACTTGCCAGCCCCAAAGTACTTCTCTAGCAATTCTTTCTAAGTAGAAGTACTTGGTTTTCTTTATTGCAAACTCTCTCTCTCTCTTTTCTTTTTTCACCAATATGACTAACTTTAATATGTATTCTTTTTCTCTGAATTCAGTTTTTATCAGTTTGGTTAAAAAGTATCAGTATACAAATTTTCTTGGGTTTATCATTATAGCAAAGATTTAAGCTTATATTTTGTTTGAATTAGGCATTTTAGTGCTTCTTTGTTCACCATAGCAAAATAATGGACCTAGCCTACTTGAACATCAGCAGGATAGATAATGAAAATCTGATAGATAGATATATATATATATATATATATATATATATATATATAATGAAATGCTAATCAGCTCTAAAACTGAAGTTGGAAAATTTACAAGAAAATGGGTGAATTTAAAATCCATGATATTGAGCAGGGTCACACATTCTTATAAGGAAAAATATGTTCTCACCCATACACAGAACCTAACTAAAAATATATGTATAACAAATGTGTATGTGAATGTAAAGAAGACAAAACGAAAAAGGCTGACATAAGGAGCTGAGAAAAGTCTGACGGCAGATAATGGACACAAGTTAGGAACAATACATGAAGAAAATAGTTTTCTGGTTCTAATTCTGTCATTTTTTTTATTTTGGTGGTAGATGAGCCCATAAAATACATTCAATACAGAAAATATAAAATTTAATATAAAGTTCCACAGCTTCCATCCCAAAAGCCCATTCTAGCTGAACAGAAGTTCATTGAGTTGTATAGACTTGAGGTCTGGTTAATTTTGTTGTGTGGTATTTTTTATTTGTAAAATTTATTAATGAAGTTTATACAATTTAAAAGGTTTATTGTGATGACCTATATAAAATGAATAACTTTAGTAGACATGGAATTAATATCATTTTCTCCAACTTCACCAACTAATTTCATGTTTCTTGAGTCCTTTTCATGTTCCATCTCTAGTTCTATCAGAGTGAGCAGGACTTCAGACTCTGATTTATGACAGAATCATAAAGAAAGCACACACTTGCCATTTTCCAGATCCATGAGCTTGTTTGATTTGCTTGCATATCTTGGGCAAATTCTTGGCTCATCTCATCAGTAAGATAAGACTTTCTTGTGTCTTTACAGGATTAGGGAGAAGAAAAGATACTTTAAACTGTGGAAGACATCATGTACCTAGTACAGCATAAGCACTTGTCACAAAATAAACAGTCATCAAGAGTTGACTTTCTATCACCCCAATCATGGCCAGTGATGCCATGCAGATGGTGAAGGACACAGCTTTGATGAAGATGAATGCTGGAATGTGGCATCACTAGAAGAGAACCCCTCAAGTGGAACCCAACCTTTGGTCCTCCAGTGACGCTCTTGCCATGTCGCTCCTTATTTAAATCAACTGTTTTCCTCTCTCATGGTCATGTGTACCATGGTCACAAGTAACCACGCAATGCATGTTTTGCAGATTTGCTTTCATAGGCTGTATGTAAGTGCACAAGAAGAAACTAGATTTTCGAACATCATTGAAAATGGGGAGGGGGGATGTTTAAAGCCTGTCACTACATCTGATAATAAACAAAAGTCTAAAGTAATGGAAATATTAGTCTCTGTCTGTATGTTTTCTTGTGTGTTTACTTTGGCTCTTTCTCTTCTATTTATCTATTTGCTTGTTTGTTTTGCTCTATTCTGGTTTATTTTTTTGTTTTATCTTATCATTTTGCTTTATTATTTTTAGGTGACCATTTTATAAGAAGAGAAAGAAAGAAAAGGTGTGGATTTGGATGGGAAGGGAGGTAAGGAGGAACTGGGAGGAGTGGGGGAGGGGAAAGGGTAATCAGAATGAACTTATGAAAATATCTATTTTTAATTAAAAAAAACCATAGAAAGTATCAGACAAATAGGAGAGTCTATGCTAAAGAGGACAATTTTCCAAGAAGACAAGACAATACTTAATGCTTATGAGTATAACACTAGAGCATCAATATCTATAGGGGAATACTGATAGAGCTGGAAAATATGTAAATCCAAAGACAGAACATCAGCAAATACTTCAACATCCCCCTTAATCAACTGGATAATTTGATACCTATAAACTACTTCATCCAAAACGAGCAGATTTTAGTTTTCAACCATTCATAGAACTTGGTGAACAGAGATCATATTCATATTCATCAAGAATAGAGGAAGGTGCTGGGAACCGGTCCTTCAGAGGCGTGCCCTTAAGAACCTATTATGTCCAACTAGGCCCTTCCTCCTAAAGTTTCCATCACTTACCAGAACAGCATCGCCACCTGGGAAACACACATGAAGCTGCAAAGGACAACTTATGTCTCAATCGTAACATTCTGAGTTGTACAACTGTCACCAAAATGCCTGAGAAAACAACTTGAAAGGGGAAGAATTATTTGACTCATAATTTCACATATGTCATCAAATGTCATCAAATGACTGCTTGTCACTGAGCACTTGGGCAAAAGATTATGAAGGCAGAGGTTCTTCACCTCCTGGGAGGCGAGAAAATGGGACTGAATCTAGTTATCAGAGATAAGCTTCAAAAGTAGGCACCCAACCATCTCCAGCTAGGGCTGTCCCCTCAAAGTTTCACTCCCAGCTAGGTACCAATATTGTGTGGACAGTTCATGTTCTAATCAAAAGCTCTGAATAACTTCCTCAATGACAATACAGAGATTAACAATACACTTCAAACCACATGCCATTAAGGAATCACAGGTTAGAATCACAACAACTCACTACACATTTGTTAGGGTGATCAAAATCCAAAACACTAGGAGAGATTCAGAGGCAGAAGAAATCTCATTCATTGCTTGTGGAAATGAAAAGTGATCCAGCTCCATTGGAAGACACTGGGTACTTTCTTACAAGACCATGTAAACATAGTATCACCATGCACTCTAGGAAAAGAAATCCTAGTTTGCTGAAAGAAGTTCAAAACATGTATACTTTAACACCTGAGCATAGATGTTTAGGGTATATTTTTTTCATAGTTGTCAAAAGTTGGAAGCAATCAAGATCTCCTTCCTGGGTGAATAAGTAAGTAAAACATTTGAATTTTCTTTAGCATAAGAAAGAAATGAACTACTAAAGCAAACCATGGCTGTTAGGGTATTTTGAATGGAATTGGCCCCCATAAGCTTATAAAGAGTGGCATTATTGGGAAATGTGGCCTTGCTGAAGTAGGTGTGGCCTTGTTGGAGGAAGTTTGTCACCTTGGGGTGAGACTGAAGGTCTCCTATAATGAAGCTATGCCTAGTTCAGACCACTTTCTATTGCCTGCATATGGAAGATGTAGAATTCTCAGTTTCTTCTTCAGGACCATGTCTACCTGCATGCTGCAGCATCCCACTATGTTGATAGTGGACTAAATATCTGAAACCATAAGCCACCACCTTAATTAAATATTGTCCCCTCATAAGAGTTGCCATAGTCATGATGTCATTTCACAGCAAGAGAAAACCTAAGACAGTTTTACATGCTAATAATCCCAAGTGGGCAAGAGGATGGATCTTGTAGGAGATTGTTTATCTGCAACCTAAGAGGAAATGGTAAGCTTCAGGTTCAATGAAACAGAGCAATAGAGGAAGACCTGATGTTATCCTCTGGCCTGTACACACACACACACACACACACACACACACACACACACACACACTTTGATGCTAGCATCCACATACTCATAAGTATGCAGTGCACACAAATAAATAATTTTTAAATTAGCTTTAAGACTCTGAAAAGACAGAGGAGAAACTTGAACACGTATTACTGCATAAAAATAGTCAATAGAAAAACATATACTATCTAGTATATGATTCTAGTAAGATTAAGATAAAAGCATAAAACAGTGATTCTCACCCTTCCTCATGCTATGACACTCTAATACAGCTCCCCATGTTGTAGTGACTCTCAAACATAAAATTATTTCTTTACTACTTCCTAAGTGTAATTTTTCTCCTTTTCTGAATTGTAATATAAATATCTGATATGCAAGACATCTGATATATGACCCCAGGGGTTGAGAAGCACTGATATAAAAGCCATCTATAAACTAATGGTTACAGGAGTAAGTAAGAAATGCATAGAGTTTTCTCAGGGTGAAGATACGCATATAATATTTAATTAGCAATGGATACATGCCCTTATACATATGTCAAAACTTGCATAGTTTACAACACACAGAGTGTACTTTTATGTAAAACACAAATTTGAGAAAATAAGGTTGTGTCCATAAATGATCACGAGTGTGACAAATATGCTCTTGTAGCTAGGGATGTCAACAGTGGGGGAAACTTCATTTGTAAAAGAAAGAGTATAGATTTGAGAATAAGACAATAGAAGTGGGGGTTCTGATTCCAGACTGACTAGCTGTCTAACCATGAATGATTTTAATTTTTCCCTTGTAGATATAGATCCAGTAATAATCTTCCTACTTGTTTCAGCAAAAACTGATGAAATTGGAAAAAGGAAATAATCCAAAATAACAGTTGCAAATTTAATTTTATCCTAAACCCTACAGTCCCTCCTTCTTGTAGCTTATGTAATATGATTTAAGAAACTAAATGCCTCTCAGAACCAAGTCAGCTTCCAGAGACGTCTGTACCTAAGCTCTGCACATGGGTCAGATGAGGGTATTGCTTCACCTCACTGGCATTATCAATCATACTTTTTAAAGAGAAAATTTAAGATTTTCTAATACATCTTTGTGATATTACAGATCTATAATTCATCCAATATTATGCAAGCTTCTATCTCCACTGCAATCCATTCCGTT
The DNA here is from genome assembly GCF_018167655.1 of Microtus oregoni. Lineage (NCBI taxonomy): Eukaryota > Metazoa > Chordata > Mammalia > Rodentia > Cricetidae > Microtus > Microtus oregoni. The sequence continues at coordinate 1,455,596 of NW_024544709.1, read as the reverse complement.
ATCTATTTCTGTGTTCTTAGTCTGAATTCCACTTGCATATTTCATGGGCAGCAATTTTATCAATGGTTCAAAATGCTGGAATCCAACCCCCTGCTTAATCATTCATCAATCTCACAATCTCGTTTTGTATTCATTGTTTCCATCCTTGCACCACTCTTTCTCACATGTCCTCTCTAATCTTCACTACCCTTATGTATCACATCTCATTTTCCTTCAATATCATCTTCTTCTCGAGTCATCTATGATAGACAGAAACCTGTCAAAAGCCTTTGCCACTCCTCTCCTCACACAGTGTGGTCCACCTCTTCTTCCTTTGCTAGACTTAGACATGTGACTTATTTGACCTATGGGGCCAGCAAATGTGGCTCAAAGTCTTGCTAACCATGTACCTTCAGCTTGTTTTCTGTGCTATGAAAGCACCTTGATACATTCATGTCAGTGGAGCCTCAGGAAAGAACCCAAGGAACAAGACCATTCAGCCAATCCATAGATTGATGAGAAATAATCAGTATTTGCTATATTCATTTTGAGATGGTTTATCAATAAGCAATAGCTTAAAGAAATCCTGTCTCTTTCCTTCTCTGTTGGCAGCCCTATTTGTGGCTCATTGATTCTTTTCTGGATTTTAGAAACAGGAGTATAACTGGTTTCTGGAACCCCTATACTCACCTCATAGAACTGTCTAAAAGCTACCATTTTTATCGAATTTATATAGAATTATATCTCTCCTACATTTGCATTTTTTTTAGTTTGCAGTTCCTATAAGTAATAGCTCAAGTTTTTTAATGCTCTCCATCCAAGTTATTAATGTCAGTCTCATTTCCAACAACATCTACCACCTCGAATTCCTGTGGAATTTTAACATGTTTTTATTACAACTTATTGTCTATTTGCATATTTATCCATTTATCTATTTATTCTATCACCTATATTAAACTCTTGGTGAACACGTACCTAAATTACTATTGTGTAAACAGTTTGCAATGCCAAGAAAACACCATTTCGGTTATTTAACTTGAGTTTCAGATTTGGAAACAAGAAATCTATGTATATCTATTTTGCAGATGATAAAACAAGTTCTGGAAGTTATGAACTCTTCTTATGTCTTGGAGCATCAGCATCTTAAATAAAATCGTGGTTTTCTAATTCCTAGTGAAAGATAATACGTACTAATTACTCCCCATTTTCAAAGCACTACCCATCTGCATATTTCCAAAAGAAACTCAACCATTGTATCAAAATCAGGCTCTGAAAACACTGTACAATTCTGCAGAATATTTATTTGACACAGTTTTATAAATAATGCCACGGATGTCTTTTCTTTAATGTGAAATATACAGTAATAAATTTGACAAATAATGCTCTTATTGTGGCCAGTCCTTAAACTGGCCGTGCCCTCCCCCAGCACCTTCAGAGAAAACTTATCTTCCAATAGGGTCAGCCTGGTAAAATCAACATAGTTAATCTTCGTGTGCAATACAGCTGGCTTGCAGCCAGTGGAATCAAAAAGGCAAGTCTGAGCAAGGAAGAAAACAGACAAGTGCAGACGAGCATAGGCGTAAAATACCCCTTGCATCTAGGTTGTTTCCAGGTTCTGGCTATTACAAACAATGCTGCCATGAACATAGTTGAGCATATACTTTTGTTGTATGATAGGGCCTCTCTTGGGTATATTCCCAAGAGTGGTATTGCTGGATCCAGGGGTAGGTTGATCCCGAATTTCCTGAGAAACCGAAACACTGCTTTCCAGAGTGGTTGCACAAGTTTGCATTCCCACCAGCAATGGGTGAGTGTACCCCTTTCTCCACAACCTCTCCAGCAAAGGCTATCATTGGTGTTTTTTATTTTAGCCATTCTGACAGGTGTAAGGTGGTATCTTAAAGTTGTCTTGATTTGCATTTCCCTGATCGCTAAGGAAGTTGAGCATGACCTTAAGTGTCTTTTGGCCATTTGAAGTTCTTCTGTTGAGAATTCTCTGTTCAGATCAGTGCCCCATTTTATAATTGGGTTGATTAGCCTTTTACGGTCTAGTTTCTTGAGTTCTTTATATATTTTGGAGATCAAACCTTTGTCAGTTGCAGGGTTGGTGAAGATCTTCTCCCAGTCAGTGGGTTGTCTTTTTGTCTTAGTGACAGTGTCCTTTGCTTTACAGAAGCTTCTCAGCCTCAGGAAGTCCCATTTATTCAATGATGCCCTTAGTGTCTGTGCTGCTGGGGTTATACATAGGAAGTGGTCTCCTGTGCCCATGTGCTGTAGAGATGCCCTTCAACGGAAGAATGGATGAAGAAAGTATGGAATATATACATATTAGAGTATTACTCAGCAGTAAAAAACAAGGACTTCTTGAATTTTGCATACAAATGGATGGAAATAGAAAACACTATCCTGAGTGAGGTAAGCCAGACCCAAAAAGAGGAACATGGGATGTACTCACTCATATTTGGTTTCTAGCCATAAATAAAGGACATTGAGCCTATAATTCATGTTCCTAGAGAAGCTAAATAAGGTGAATCCAAAGACAAACACATAGGCATCCTCAGGAATATTAACCTTCATCAGGTGATGAAAGGAGACAGAGACAGAGACCCACACGGGAGCACCGGACAGAAATCTCAAGGTCCAAATCAGGAGCAGAAGGAGACGGAGCACGAGCAAGGAACTCAGGACCACGAGGGGTGCACCCACACACTAAGACAATGGGGATGTTCTATTGGGATCTCACCAAGGCCAGCTGGCCTAGGTCTGAAAAAGCATGGGATAAATCCGGACTAGCTGAACATAGCGGACAATGAGGAATACTGAGAATTCAAGAACAATTGCAGTGGGTTTTTGATCCTACTGCACGTACTGGCTTTGTGGGAGCCTAGGCAGTTTGAATGCTCACCTTACGAGACCTGGATAGAGGTGGGCAGTCCTTGGGCTTCCCACAGGTCAGGGAACCCTGATTGCTCTTCGAGCAGATGAGGGGGGGGGACTTGATCGGGGGAGGGGGAGGGAAATGGGAAGCGGTTGTGGGGACGAGGCAGAAATCCTTAATAAATAAATAAATTAAAAAAAAATAAAATAAAAAATAAAAAAAAATACCCCTTGCATAGACACAATATAGGATAGCCTATATTTTGCAGAGAATGTGTGATCTCATGGCTTGTGAAAGTCAGTGGTTGCTCCTTCTATTGGTCTGTTTATGACCACGGACACTTTAATTTCTCTCTGTCTTGGCTCATTAGTTACAAAATAATGCAATTGTGTTTTACATGGTTCTTGTGGGTAGAGCTGAATGATAGCGTTCATTCTGCAGCATCTGGTATACAGCAAGAAAGCAATAAATAAAAATAATTTTAATTGTTAGACAGTAAAGGTGTTTTCAGAATAGAGTGATTGCATATAATCCATGGTAAGTAGTGTCCCCATATTGAAGCTGTTTGGTTAACTCTGATATTAGTTTTTAGCATTTTCATAGCTTAGCAAATCGCATGTCAAAATGAATGAAAGTACGATGATTCATTTAGACAACATCAATTCAACTCCCAAATTCTAAGTGCCTCCCTAAGGGTCCTGAGCACTCGGACATCATTGAAAGAACAGGGGTTTGGTAACATTGAGAAAAGCGCCAGTGAGTAGTCAACCACCAATGTCCATTATAATTGTCCCTATTTCTTCCCTCCACTAGGCCATCTCGTTTTCATTGTTCAACCTGCTCTAATCTGATCTAATCCCCTTGCTCTTGAAGTCACCATAATTGCTAAACTGCCAATTTTAATCAACATGTTTAGTTCTCATGTGACACACAACACGGTTGATGGCTTATTCCTTCTATAAATGTATCTTTTTTAGATCATGTGATGTGGTACTTTGTTGTTTTTTTTTCTTCCCTCTCTTTAAATGACTTTTCCTCTTCTATTTGGTCTACTATATCTCAGTACTTTTGTTATTTTTCTGACTGCCATCTACATGCTAATAGCTGAAAATTTACACCTTCAGCCAACATTTACAGGCCTAAGTGTCCACTTCCTTGCCTGGCCTTCAGTTGTTTACCTACATGGCATAATAAAATTAGCATTTCGAGAGCTTCACTTTTCACCTGGCATGGTTGTAATGCCTTTAAACCCAGCACTCTGGAGGTAGGTGCAGATCTCTGAGTTTGAGGCCAGCCTGGTCTTCAGTGTGAGTCCCAGGACAACCAGGATCAGAGAAATCCTATCTCAAAAAAAAGAAAGAAACTGAACTTTTCTTTTATTTTCTCTAATACAATCTTGAATTATCCCTACAAATAATACTATTAGACACCTCCACCATATATACATATATTTACTGAAACCAGACACCTGAGTACATCTTTACACTTCTTATTCCCATTTTTAATATTCTTCATTTCCCCAATTTTTATCTTCAAAATACTCAGTATCAATTCACTATTCTTCATTTTCACTGCCAATATTCCCATCTAAGCTATCCCAATTCTTTCTAGACTAAGACATTGATGAAATATTGTCATTCTCTTTAACCTTCCATCCAGTGCTTTAATACACACACACACACACACACACACACACACACCACACACACACACATTCAAATGACCTGGCATGGCTGTAGGAACCTGTATGATGTGGCATTTGTCTCGATCTCATCCTAGGCTGTTTTTGTCTTTATTAACTACTCTAGATGCCCTGACCTCCTTACTAATTTCTTGGACCTATCACACCCTTTTATAAGCATGAAGCTTTTTTCGTTCTGACCTCTGGCTTACTATTTGCGGACATTCTGCCTTCCACTCACAGGTTCATTTTTATACACGAGAAAAACCCATTCTGGTTGTCTTTGTTGGAAGAACTGCCTCTTATAGGATTTCTTAAATCACATTATTTTCCTTTACAGTATGTATCACAATCTCTAATTATAAAGTTTATTTTAATCCCAAAAAATATACCTGGCCTAAGGATACAGGCTTATGATCGCAGATCCTCATATTGTTGGTATATGGTTAACACTAACTAAAATTTAGAGTCCTTGTTAACTTAATTACCTATGTGTACATATTCTTAAAACCCACCTCACTTCAGAGCAACTATCCATGATCTTTTAAAATCTCTACACCAAACTTCATTATATTAACTGTCATCTTAATCTAACTACATGAAGTCCTTGATAAAAGTTATTTCACTCTTACAAGAAAATGGATCTCAGAAAAAGAAGCATAAATTCAGCTTCATTCAGATTCAAATTTCACTGTCAATAATGAATGAACAAAAATTCTCTAATCTACCTAAATCTACTGTATTTCAACAAACTACCTGTTTGTCTTCATGTACCTCTGTCCTGTCCTTAATTAATTTATTAAAGTTATGTCAACTTCCTTGTACCAATTATTTTAAGGGAAATGACGCTAGCAACATTTAGTCTTTAACATCTCAAATAGGAAATCCCCATTAGTATGATAAATAATGTATTTGGCAGGGAATTGGCAAGCCATCTTAATCAGAAAACTTTCTGGCTGACAATCACAGAAAATTGAAACCACAAAGCATATTTTAAGTGTTTCAGCACTTGGATTTTCCTAAATACTTCTTTTAAGTTCTTTCTGAACAACTTGCACAAAGATCAAAACATGCTAATTTCACCATTGCTAGCCAGCATCATAAAAGAGAATTTTAAAAGCAAGCGGATAAATTTACTAACTTGGAAACAAAAAAAAAAAATGTTTCATGGCTTCATTGAAAAGAATCAATGAGCTAAAAGATTTTTCTTGTTTGCAAAATGAAGTGATTGAACTAAGTGATAGTGAAGATGTATCTGAAGACTAAAAATTCTGATTTTTCCTTTAGAATAAATAGTGCATATTTTTTCTTCTAGAAAGTAATATCACATATTTTGTCATATCAATATTTTAGTTTATATTTATTAATATATTGTTTATAAAAATTGCTTATAGTAGATGTCAGCTCATTTTTGCTTGAGTAGAAATACAAAAAACAAAAAAATTCCTCTTTGTTCCTTCTAAGCAAAATCAGGCAACCAACGTGGACATTCTACCAGCCTTATATTCTCTCCTCTGTTTCCTGCTCCACTCCAAGCTTATTCAAAACATGCACATTCTGGCCAGGGAACCAAGGAGACTAAACCCAGATCTTCATGTCTCCCTCTTCTCCAAATCCAACCTCTCAACCTCACCTCCAATTCTGTATCCAACCACCTGCTAAGGCTGTCCCTCCCTCCTAACCCACATCTCCAAAGGCTCACCCAGATCTTTTCTTCCAACCTTTTGTGCCACCGCTCATTACATTACCACAGACCCGAACATCAGTACACATTCCCTGAAAACGTATAGACTACTCCAGCCAGAAGAAAGTAAACTAACTACAGATATTCACCTCCCTCTCGTCTCCAAATCCAATCCCTCAGTAGCATCCCTGACTTTGTAGCAAGCCACCTACTGTGGCCTCCTCCTCTCTGCTCCCACCTCCAGTGAATCACACAGTTCTCCTCCAACCTTCTCCAGACTTATCCTCTCACCCCGGCTGCCATCCACAAGGGACTAAGCAGATTCTGGTGGAACACCCTGCTTTCCCAGCTCCTGGGAACTCCCTCAGTACCCAATTCCTAGCCCATCCCCATTTTTAAGTGTCAGCTCCCAATATCTACCAACACCTTTTACCTGGAACCCCCAGTGGCCACACCTAGCAGGATTCCACATCTGATTTGACTTAAGGCCCACTTGGAACTCTCAGTCCCAAATGAGATGCCTCTGTCAAATTCCTCTCCTCAGAACACAGGGAAGCCTGTAGAAGAAGAGGGGAATATATAAAGAGAGCAGAGGAGTTGGAGAATACCAAGGAAATAAGACCATCTAAGTCAAGAGGTTTGGTGTTCATATGAACTCAAGGAGACCAAGGCAATATCCACAGGGCCTGCATGGGTCTGTTCCAGATGGTGTCCTAGAGCTAAAAGGAGAAGTGAACACAGGTTCCCATCCCTGACCCAGAAGCTATCTGTAATTGATAACCAATTGCAAATGAAAATTTACTTTTTTCCAAGGGAGTTTCACTGGTGAAAGAAACTAATCTTAAGAGTAGACAGCATGTCTACCAGGAGATGGCCACGAGAAAATGAACTCAACAGTATCTCTGGAGATCTCTTATCTCATTGCGTTGTATCAGGGCTTTCAAAAATAAAACTTATTGGCTTTTAATTTTGTTTTATTTACATATTTTGCTAGTCTCTTTCTACCCTACACATCTTTTGTGTATATATTATGGCTTCCAACTTAATGTTTTTATGGGATTCCTGAGTATATAAATGAGTGAGTTTTTGATTCTTGTGACTCTTTTAGGGCTCCTTTCCTTCTTTTCATTTACCTTGTCTTATTCTAATGTATTTTGTAGCTGTTGTTTGATTTTATTTTAATAATTTCCCTTAAAAGCCTGTTTGTTTTCTACTGAGAGACAGAAACAGGGTAAATTCAGATGGGAGGGCAGATGGAGAGGAACTGGAAAAAGATTTGTAGCTGTTGTTTTATTTTATTTTAATAATATCCCTAAAAAGCCTGTTTGTTTTCTACTGAGAGACAGAAACAGGGTAAATTCAGATGGGAGGGCAGGTGGAGAGGAACTGGGAGAAGTAGAGAGAAGAGAACTGTAATCAGGATATATTATATGAAAAAAATTATTTTCAATCAGATGAAAAATATACATATCACACACATAGTCATATTAACTGTGGACATAACTTTCTGAGTCTATTGAGAGTAATAGCCAATATCTTCAGTGAACAATGAAGTAAAAATAACTCTCTCAAATTAATTTTGAGAAGTTTCTCAGATAGTTTAGCTACAGCTTAGGCCTTATGAAGTCACTTTTCTCATATGCATATTTACACTTGTTAGAAACTACAATAAAAAAATAGCTATTAAAATAAAACAAAGGAGCTAGGGATATCATCCAATGATGGAATACTGAGCTAATATGTGTGAAACTACAAAAATGATCCCATGCACTTAAAAGTATCAAACACGCTGTACTTCTGTGAAAGTAAGAGATTCTGAGATTACAGTTGGGTTCAAGTTGCACCCTACCACTTCCTTGGGCCATCAGATCCTCACAAATTATGGATAGACCTCTGAACTGGCAAAAGGTGTAATTTAAGGTTTATGGGAAGTCCCCGTGTGTAAATCATACCATAAAACCCATTACAATGGAACAAGTTCACAAAATTTGCAATAGAAAGCATATGTCTTTCAAATATGACGACTTTTATCATATTACCCAGCTGTGGTATAATTTAATACCCAAACTATGGGACATGTATGACCGTAAAGTGACAATTTCCCATCTGAGTTGATATCAGCTTGAGTTGAGATCCTTCATATCAACAAGTCCAGAAAGCTGGGCCTTCATGTCACTACCTAATGACTCAAAAAGATATCGCAAAGGACCAGCTTATGGAAGGCACAGATGTCCCACCCTGGTTTACACACAGACTCTATCTCATTATATGAATGAAAGCAACTGTAGGGTAATTGGGGAAAGAGCTCAAAATTTCAAATTTTTACCGATGTATCTGGCTTACCATTTTATACAATAAAATCTGGTTAGAGATTAGAAGACATAAGGATTTAAAGGTACTGGAAAGTTATTTCTCTTGTTGATCAAACTATAAAACAAACATGTGATTTGAAAAATCAGAGACAGTTGACAGAAAAAGAATGTCTATAGATAAACGGCAGTGGTTATAAGTATGAAAAGCTTCCTATTAGAAGGAAGCACTAGACTGGGAGTGTACTCAGTGGTAGAAGTACTTGCCCAGTGTGTGTGAATCTCTGAAGAAAATCGAAAATCTGAGACCTACCCAGAAGCTCTCATCATAAAGCGGGCATTAATCAAGTACACAAAATGCCTCAGCAGGATGATATCAACCAGCCCATGGCTTTGGCCATTCTCATGCTTGAGTAATTGTCACATGAAGATGTGGTTGTGGTAACAGAAATAGAGGTTAGCTACCAGGCCAGCATCATGAACTTCTATTTTTCAAGATATACCAGTGTCTCTGATCATTCACGGATACATAACAACTTCCAATCTAGCATGGGCTACTTGGTGAGACCCTGATTCAAAAATGCAAACAAAATCAGCAACAAAAAGGAAAACATCAAAAAATAGTGGAATAATACTTGTCAGAAAACTGATAATCAAAGATTTAGGGAGGTTAATAAGGAGGAATTTTAAATAGCTATTGTTCAGAGTAAAGAAGACAGATGAACACAAGACCCAAAGGATTATCTTTAGGAACTGATCTTTATAAAAGTAATTAGCAAATTATATTTAATATGCTGTTCTTTATGTTGACATTCAGAAAATATTTTCTAGGGCTATAATTAATATTAATCATCTTTTTATTCTGTGTTGGGAAGTTCCAGATAGTAGATTATAAAGTCAAAAAAAGCTTACTCCTTCTACATTATTTTTTATTTTTACATTTTTATTTGTTTTCATTAAAATGTTCATTTAAAATGTAATTATGTCACTTCCCTCCATTCCCTCCCATGTCCCTTTCCCAGATCCTTAATCACTCCCTCTCAAACTGATTTATTATTCATATGTATATGAATAATGGTTCTGTGTAGATGGTTTCAATCCTGACCACTTTATATTGGATAACCAATTACGAGGCTTGTCCATGGTAGAGACTAATTCTCCCTCTCTCAGCAGTCATTCCTTGATGGTAGTTCTTGACTTGTTATTGGGACCCTGTAATATGTCAATTGATATTATCATCATTCAGGTCCTATTTAGGCAACCATATTGTTGAGGTATTGTGGGTATAAACTCCCTATCATATTTAGAAGACACACTCTCCCAGCAGACTTGCTGATCCTCTAGATCTTACAACCTTTGCATCCCCTCTTCCATGGTGTTCCCTGAGCCTTGGGTAGAGGAGTTACATTGTAGATATATCTGTTGAGGCTGGGCTCCACATGTTCTCTTTATTATGCCCAGCTGCAATTTTCTTTAATGGTCTTCATGTGCTGTGAAGAGACTCTTCTAGGATGGTAGGTGATAGTTACACTTATCTGTGGGCACAGGATAAGTTTTAGAGTGCAGTTAGGAATTGTGCTGATCTAATAGTGGTAGTAGGATCTCACTAAAGATCTATGACTTCACTAACCCTTGCTAGATGACTAAGTTTCTAGTACCAGTCATGATACCTCTTCTACCGAGTGAGGCTTGAGTCCAATTAAAGAGATGTTGATTACTGCCAAGACATGAGTGCCGCTATTGTGCCTTTAGAGGTTCCTTGCCATGGTGGTCTTTGTTATAGCTCATTGATATCACAGCTGCATAGGACTACTGATTTCTGCCCGCCCTTGACAGTTTACATAGTTCTTTCTAGTACTTTGAAAGCTAGAACACAGGAAGAAGACGTTTAGGTTAGATCCTGCTTGAACTTTTGGAGTCCTGTATCTGAAGTTTGTGGTATCTTCAACAATAGAGACTTCTGAGAAGCTACAAGGGCAGCAACAATAGCCTATATTACTTGTAGAATCACTTAGAGTACCCTGAACAACTCAAACAGAGAGGCTTCTTATGCTTGGTACTGGAGTTTTGTTAAATACTCCATGACTCTTATGGGAAACATTGTAAGCCTAAGTGTTATAACTTCATAGGTATAGATGTGTAGATATATAGAAATTGTGTATAATTTGGGATAAATATAAGATAGTATAATTTCTTGTGGCTTTAATAAATATCCTTATTGTTATTTGTTCCTCCTCCCTCCTTGTGCTTCTGTATCGCACTCCCTCTGTGCTCCGAAATTTAAGTCTGCGTTCAAGGGATTGAGTTTCTAGCCCCTGAAAAGCTTTCAATGAGAGCATGAATTTCATGGAAAACTGTGGTAAAGCTGGCTAATGAAACCTTTGGAATTATGTAATATCTCCATAATAATTTTTTTGTGACTCAAACAAAAGCATTGTGGATTTGGGCTAATACAACCTCAAATTTATAAGAAGACTGCTGGTGAACTGATAAGATTTAGAGATCAATAGGACACAAGAATCATCTAAATTTGCAGGCACTGCAGCCATGGCAACAACCTTGGAAAAATCTCCACACAGACAGTAACAAGCCACTTTAAAATGACTGGGAACTGAGCCAAAAGAAGGAACTTAGAAACAAGGACTCCGTAAATCTTAAGGATAGATGTCTCCCTGTGCATGAAAAACAAAGGACAACTTCTAAAGCATTTTCTTTGATTTATTTTCTGATCTCTTTAAATTTAAGAAGCCTACAGTCTGGGGATCCGACCCAATCTTTCAAAGAAAAGGACAAAACAGTTCCCTGGTTCTTAGCAAGCAGGCCCACTGAATATCAGACCCACCTGGGTAGACTCTAAATGGTATGACCTGTTTAGAACAAAAGACAAGACTCTCAAGAGCAATTAGACAACCATTCTGGGGAATCTGAATATAAAAAGAAAATCCATCGGGCAGTTGAAGGATCTGGAGAGAAGCTGCTGAAGTTGCTAAGATGTGATAATTTAATAGATGCAGGAATCCCAAGAAGGTTTCCTGGAGTGGCATCTCTTTTTCATGAGTGGGTAATTGCGAGACAGTCATTGCAATTCTATAAGATAGGAGCAGGAGCAAAACAATCGCTGTGCTGAAAGAGGACCTCTGGAATAATTCAACATCGGCACGACTGCAAATACGAAATGATGCCAAGCTGCATAGAAGTACACCAAATTACATAATAGGGGTGTTGGAGAAACTGAGAATAACCCCAAACACCATTTATCCTTCTATCGAACTGGTTTGGCAAGTCTGAAATAGAGGATGACATTACATCAGCCTTTTACTAATCCGTGGTCACTGAAATAGCAAATGCAGATCTCTTGATTTTGATCACCAGTATATTTTGCCTTCATTTAGACAGAATTTCATCTTTATTGTCTTACTCTGGGAACAAATTCTCAAGCACCATGGTATAATCTAGGTACATGGAATTTAGACAGAAATCCTGGACCTAATGCAGGTGGGCACAGTTTTCATTTCAAAGAAACCATATTGATTAGTAGTTAGAAAAAGTTATATCCAGGGAACTGTCTTACCTCATTAATTTTATGAGTACCAACAACACAACAATTTAGCAGAAAAAAAAATACCCACTGGCCATTAGGACAGGATAGTGGTGATGGAGCATGCCTTTAATCCTAGCACTTAGAAAGCAGAAACAGCAGATCTCTCTGCATTTGAGGACTAAGGTCCTCAGAGCAAGGAGTTCCAGGACAGCTAACACTGCATAGGACAGCTAGCAACCATGTCTTGGGGAAGAAAACAAAAGTCTTCTAGGAATAGTGTTATGGGAAGCAAATAAACTATGGACCCAATAAGAAAAAGAATTTGTTGTTGAAGGTCACATGACTAAACAGGAAGCGAAAAAATTGCTACATATAAGGATCACCACCTTTGTATCTCGTAGCAAGTTCAACATTAGTAGAACATGATAAACATGATGTCTTACAGGTTATACAGCCCACAGAAACAAAGCATGACTCCTTAGTGTTTCGCCATGATAGAGATCTATTATCATGTGCCTACACAAATAACAAGACTCAAATATGCAAGTCAAGTCTCCAGCTACTCATTTTGCTGCAGCTAAAATAACAACTCCTAGAGTGACCTTCGAATCCTATTACTCCCCACGTGAATCTGTTTGTGATAACTGGTCACTTTCAGGAAAGAATAGGTAAATGAGATCTCTGCCATTAAATACGTATATTATAATCATTAGAGCAGAATTCTCATCTCCAAAGAAATAATAAGCCTTCATGGAATGGTGGTGGAGTCCTAAAGCCAGCCCTAGAAACAAGCGCTTTCATTAATGCTAAAAACACATTGCTGCTTCTGAGAAACACTATAGTTGACTCCTACCCTTAGGGACTAATATCTCTAGGACCACGACTTACAAATAATGCAATGTGTGATGGCCACCAAAATTCCAATTTCAGAGCCAGAAGTGGTTGGCGGTACAATTGTATTATTCATTAGGTCCAAAGTAATTTCTCCCTTCCCAGTGCTACTGCCCTTAACTCATGACTTCAGAAAAATGGTTGAAAGTAACAGTCTAGTCAATAGACATGGGAAAATTTCAAGAATACTTTGTGATATTCATCATAAAGGAGCTACCTGAGGCAACAGAGTGTATGTCCTGACACTGTGTTAAAGCACCAGAGAGAAAGCAATTGAGCAGAGTGGTTCACTAAATTTAGAATAACACGGTTTTTTGATAAAATGATTTTGGTTGGTTGTTAAACATATCGTTATAAACATAGACATTCTTATGAATCTGATGGGCATGAGCTCTGGGAGCATGTACAGAAAGGGAATCAAAAAGGACCAGGAAGCCAGGAGGTGGTGGCGCACAACTTTAATCCCAGCACTTAGGAGGCAGAGGAGAGTGGATCTCTGTGAGTTCAAGGCCAGCCTGGTCTAAAACAGCAAGTTCCAGGATAGGTTCCAAAGTTACAGAGAAACCCTGTCTTGAAGAGCAAAAATAAAAACAAAACAAAAAAAAATCAGGAAATTAAAGAACATGCTTAGACCTTAGCACTTGCAACATACTTTAAGTACTCAGGGATGGGGCACTCACCCTTAGTCTCAAGACAAACCAATGAAAGCATCACACAAACAGAAGGACCTCCTACACCACAGAACTTACATTAAAGTGGCATTCTGCCAAAAGTAATTATATAACAGATTACATCATTGTTTACTTTTGGGTTCCCCAGGCATCTGGTATTGGCCAATTTGTGCTGACTCATACCCCTGCACCCCCACCTCCCCAAATGTCCAGCACTAGTCATCTTAGCCAGTACTGGATATCTATATCAGTGCCATGTTAGGTAAGCATGAACTGGTCCCACAGCCCTCTACTCTCTACAACAGTAGCTATTGGGGAGTAATGGTTCCGGATGAAATGAATGTAGTGATCTTTGGCTACCAGAGATACACAAAATAAATACTCAAATTCTCTTTGGAAGAAAATGTGTAACCCAATCAGAAGCTGCTACTGTTTGAACTTCTCCGGGGAGACATGAACAAGTGTTTCTTCACCCCAGACAGGGCATCAACAAAAAACCAAAATCTGATTTCACTCAGGTCTAGCTTGGGGAATCAATCAGTTTATTGAGCATCTATATGAGGAGCTTTTTACTGGAGCTTTGGTGACTCCCAAATAGCTATACCATCATAAAGGCTTGCCCTAGCATGAATGAGGGCTTCCTCCAGCAGCACAAATAGAGAGCCCTCTAAGTTAACCTGCCACACTGTATACACTCTAGTACTTTCCAAGGTCTCTAAAACCTTAGCACACAGCTGGGAGAACAGTATAAGTGAGGGTCTAATGTGGCTTCTAGCAACTCTTCCTCTAGGAGGGTACATCAATAAGCCTAACCATAAGGGTCAGGTGCAAGCAGTCACAGCTGCTTGCATGAAGATGTTAATGACAGTTACGCTCAGAGAACTTGCGTTCACAAGAGCCACAGACCATAAGGGATGTTTGTAGGCAGAGGAACACGATATGCTAAATATCTTAACAAAAAAAGAAGTAAGGGAATTTCAGAACAAGAAAAGGACTTTGGAGTCTCTTTTTTAAGCCACACAGCCTTCTTTGGCTCTTTGGCTTCTTTGGTTTTTGTGGTCATTCTCATAGTTCCCTAGCATCTCTGTTCTGCAAATCGGTCCCTACCCAGTGAGGCTGTAGCACAAGGTTGTAGTACAACATCAATGGACTGTGGGGGCCTGAATGTAAGGTTACTCAGTCTGGTGAGAATAGAAGCTATTTTTAGCATATGTAGGAACTTTTTTAGCAGCTGTCACTGTCTGGTGTATTTCAGCCTTGCCTGTCAGAGGCTCTGGTGAAAAATAGCAATGATCTTAAAGCATCCTACATAGCATAGTCCTATGGGTAAATGGCTGTGAGTAGGGGATGCTCTCCCAGGAAAGAGATCAAGCCATGCCATCTCAGCAACTAGAAAAGCCAAATAGAGATGATTGGAACACATTCTAGGATAGTCATAAATAATCAGAGTTGTGACGTGATAAAAGAAAAACCTGGCAGGACATTTTCAGCAACACAATAATACAAATTAAATGTTTCTACTTACTACTTATAGAACACTCAATAAGTGCATTACTACAAGTATAAGGCAATGTATAAATTCCACATAACTGAAACATTACATTGTAGCCTGATGAAGCTTTGAGGTAACAGTATGAAAGAAAGAAATTAAAATGGTCCATTCTTTAGAACTGCCTCATTTGGGGGAGTCATACAAAAATAACTTGATGCTATTTGTTATTTTTAATTTTTACATTAAAAAGTTAGGTAAATACATTAAAACTCTGTAGCATCAGAATTGTCCTAAACTAACAGAATTGCATCAGTATTCCTGGCAGGAGTTGATTTCTTTTCATTGTAGAACCCGGTGTGGCTTTGGGCTAGTTATCAGCTGGATGTACTCTTTGGCACCTAGAGGCCACCTGTGGCTTATTGCTACTCTGACTTTCCCCACTGTGGCGCTTACCGCATCCATTCAGCAAGGAGACTCCCTACTGCTAGAAAATGTACTGCCAAAATGGATTTTTATGTGGCGTAATAGGTATAGGACCCCTCACTTTTCCATAGTCCGTTTTTAAGAAGCCGTCACATCTGCTCCACAGGGAGGGGTATTACATCAAAGCATGAGCATTGGGCAGGGATTCAGGGAAAATTAAACATAAATTTCTTCTTCTCCCAGGTGTCTCCATTGTTATCAATACTTTAGCAACATCTAAAAGCCCAAATGTTATTGTATACATCCATTATGTATGGAAGAGATTCCTAAGGCATACATAGTTAACTCCTACAGCACAGTTGCTCTTAATCCGTGTACTAAATAAAACCAAAAAGACAGGTTTATACCCCAAACATATCCAATATCCAGTGATAGGATAGAAACAATGTAAAAGCTATCAACAGTTTGATTTAAAAAAAAAAAAAGGAGATGGGTCAGGCATGGTGGCACCTCTCCATAGTGCAGGCAGAGAGAAGGCAAGAGCACATGCATTGCATGCATTGTACCAAGCTGGTGGAGACCAGCGTGGTCTAGGCCAGAAGACCTGCATATCAAGACTCTTTCTCTCCAGAACAAAGGAGGTTCTCAAATCTTGCCAGATAATTGTTAAGAGTTCTTGTTTGTGTTCCAAGACCCTAGACGAAGTCTCTATCACCCTTCTTTTACTTAGTTTTAGCTTTAACCTTGCTTTAGGTTTTCCTTCATGTCATCACTAAGAACCAGAAACTGGAAACTTACTTGGTTCTTAATCCTTGCCATTCCAGGAGATAACCTGCCTTACTTTGGTGTCCAGAAAGACCCTTGAAAGGGCTTTATTTGACACAGTTAGTTGATCCTTACATTAGATTCTGTGACTAAGATGGTATGCATGATTAGTCAACCTTAGACAAGTAACTCGTTCAAGAATTAAGCTTGGGATCACTTTTACTGGAACTAAAGGAACTTTAAAAGCTTACCCTATACCCACTAACGTGTTTAATTGTATAATGAAGAAAATGATGTGGCACTGTGTTGTGAAGGAGAGATTTTCATATCTAGTTTCAAGCAACCAAAATACTATGTACATGCAAATAGTATTCTAGTTTCTGCTGAATCCCCTCCATTCCAACTTCTTCATTCATAAGAATTAGTACTCTCATTCATCTCACGATCTACAAAGCAATTCCACCAGCATCCTTTCTGAAAAAGGAAGACAAACCAGCTCTACACAGCATCCCTATCAGAGAAGTAGTCAATGCAGAGAAGTAATTTGATGAGAATAAACCTCCTACTCAACCAGACAGCAGCTTCCGGTATTTATGATACCAAAGCAGGAGAGCTGCAGCATCTACCACATCTCTCCTCACAACAACATGAAATGTGGGGAGAGCTAGTAAAGGAAGGAATGCCCGGAATCCCAGCCAGAGCTCACACCATTCCCTCAGATCTGCTGGTAGAGGTTCCATTCCCAACAGAAGCTCATCAGCGGGTTAGTACTCACATTTACTAATAAGATGACCTGTGAGTTCAAGGCCAGCCTAGTCTACATAGAAAATACTAGATCGGATAGAGCTACTCTGACACTATTTCAAAAAAAACAAAGATTTAAAAATATAAAAGAAAGGAAAGAAAGAAAGAAGGAAGGAAAGACAGACAGACAGAGAGAAAAAGAAAGAAAGAAAGAAAGAAAGAAAGAAAGAAAGAAAGAAAGAAAGAAAAAACTAGTGCTTCCCTTACAAAAATCTGTGTGAACAGGTTGGAAACCAAATGTTTACATATTTTATACAAATATGAGTATCTTTGAGGTTAAAACACTCCTGGAAAATTCTGCTTGGTAGTTGCCTGGCCATCAATATCTTTGAAGTCACCAATGGGACATGCAGAAGCTTAGATTTCGTGAAGGGAAAAGTATTGATTGTTTCCCTTATCTACACCTTTGGGGCTGGTTAACTCCTTCTTGTGTTTTGAGGCCACCAGAAATTTGACCTCTTTAGAGATGTTTTCTCTGGACCATCTAGTCTCTGAGTCTGTTCTCTCCTCTTTTATTTCAGTGTATGGAACTTGTTTACCTGTTGAAGTGCATTGCAGTTCACACAGGGTATTTGTTAATTTCCTTGTTTTCTAAAACTTTCTCTAACCACTCATTAAGATCCCTGATGCAGGGATGACTTCCTCTTGATTGTCACATTCCTTAGTTCCCAACATAATGTCTAGTATGTAGTAACCATCAGTGAACATTGGATGTACCAATGGGAAGAACACCTAACTCAATAGTTAAGACCTTGTCATTGTTCATAGAGGTTGTTCAAGGACCAGTTCTTTCTATGATCACATGGGGTAAGAGAAGCATTTTTCCCTATATGAAACCTAGAAAACAAGTAATCATAAATTGACTATATTATTTGATAACTTCAACATTATAAGTTCAAAATACTAAAGATTTTTTTTCCTAGGGCACTTAAATTTTTCTCATTTTAAAATTATCTTCTATAAGCCGGGCGGTGGTGGCACACGCCTTTAATCCCAGCACTCGGGAGGCAGAGGCAGGCGGATCTCTGTGAGTTCAAGACCAGCCTGGTCTACAAGAGCTACAAGGTCAAAAGGGACCCATGTTACATTTAGAAGTCAAGACATTGCATAGAAATATAACCTACATTGTACTCAATTTTAAAAACCAATGAATGCTTTATTCTGTGGTTAATGTGTTATAAAAATGAAGTCTTCTTTACATCCCAAGACCAAAGCAATGTAATGGCACAATAAAGGACATTTTGTTTTTCATCTTGTTTGTTTTATTTTGTATAGTCTTCATATACCAGTAAAAATAAACTCTTTAATAAATAAATATATATAATAAATATTTGTAACTTGAAAATGTATAAATAGGTCCATTCTTCTAAAAGAAATGTTCCATCTTGGTGTGGCATGTTCTGTAGCTCAAAGTCATCTAGAATTTTGATTTATTTGTTGTTGTTTTATGTATACTGTTATAACCTGAAGATTTCTACAAGGTCCTCAGAATTTATGAGGCAGTAATTATGTCATCTTAATTTATTTTCAACATGAAGTATCTATCCTTAAGGTCACTGTCCAAGTAAACATTATTCAGAGAGGTGAGGCGTCAGCAGCATGGTTCACAGTATCCAGATTAACTGATTTCAGCTTCAATCAATTGACATGACTGGACCAAGGAGTCTGAGGAAGTACAATCCATTTATGAAGATGTCGCTTTGCTTCGAGTTAATTCCTTATTCTTGGTACTCTTCACCAATACAGTCTCTCGGTGAAAAACAGAATGCCATCTTCTGACTATCTTCTTCAGTGTTATCGAACAGGAACTGCAATTTAAAAATAATGGCTCTAGGTTCATCAAGTGTACATCAGCAGGTCTTTGTATAATTCTGGAACTCGTTCTGGGTCCACTGGTCTTGGTAAGAAATGAGTAAATTTCTGATGTCTTTTGGACCTGGCACCATCTCTTGGAGTTCCATCTTTGTTAAGTGCTACAAAATACCGGCGGCCGGTGTCTCCATGTTTATAGATGTTGGATGAATACGTATTATACCAGTTCTCTTCAAACTGTTCCCTGAAGATGCATTCAGAAGTCAATTTCTCCTTTAAAAGAAAAAAAGAAAAAAGAAATACAGCGTTTTAAAAATGCCTTCGAAATAAGTTCCCTATAAAAGTCTCATCTCTATATTATGTCTTTCCTTATAGCAAGATCCTTATCAAATTAAGTTATAATGTTTTATTTTGATTTTGCTCAGACATTGTGCATCATTTTTTCCTCTATATTACTTCATCCAGTAGATTAGTTCAAAGAACTTTAAATAAATATTCCAACTCTAGATTTTATTTTCAAACATGCAATAGATAACTTTTAGCTTTCCTGTGTTCTGTATTATCACTTCCTTGCCACCATCACCAAGAGGGTCTGTAGGTCATCTTGTCCCATCATGAGATATATGCCAAAGTCACAAACATGAAACCTCTGCTGTCAAGTTGAGAGAGTCAAGATCTTGCTCCAATTTAACTTCATAACTCAAGTTCATCACTTCACATTAGATATCATCTTATTAATGTATTATTCAATAATACATTTATTATTCTCAGTATGTTACTATTTTTTTTTTTGGTTTTTTCGAGACAGGGTTTCTCTGTGGTTTTGGAGCCTGTCCTGGAACTAGCTCTTATAGACCAGGCTGGTCTCGAACTCACTGAGATCCGCCTGCCTCTGCCTCCCGAGTGCTGGGATTAAAGGCGTGCGCCACCACCGCCAGGCCCTCAGTATGTTACTATTAATATCAAGGAAAATGACGTAGAAGTTCAATGGTTTCTTACATTTTCAAAATATTCTCTCTCTCTCTCTCTCTCTCTCTCTCTCTCTCTCTCTCTCTCTCTGTATATATACAGACCCAGTGGACCCAGAACGAGTTCCAGAATTATACAAAGACCTGCTGATGTACACTTGATGAACCTAGAGCCATTATTTTTAAGTTGCAGTTCCTGTTCGATAACACTGAAGAAGATAGTCAGAAGATGGCATTCTGTTTTTCACCGAGAGACTGTATTGGTGAAGAGTACCAAGAATAAGGAATTAACTCGAACTGTGTATATATACACAGAGAGAGAGAGAGAGAGAGAGAGAGAGAGAGAGAGAGAGAGAGCACAATTGTTTATTTATCCTAACACATACCATAAACATTGTGTGCATGTACTTTCTCAAAATTCTATTTATTGTTTTGTAATTCTATCTCCAGATCACTACATATTGCATACTTTTTGTGTTTTCCCAGAGCTGACACCTAGTGTTCTATTTCTGGTAGGAAGGATCAAAATATAGAGGAATTGGAAAGACTCAAGAAAATGGACAGGAAGACCAGGTGAGAATATGGCAATAATGGTTGAAAATTTAAAAAGTAATATTGAATGACTATACTATGACCTCAACACACTTAAAGAGGATTGATTTCTAATTTTTACATATATATGTAGAACTAAATAATTTGTCAGTCACATATAATATTGTCTATCAGACATCATGAATAGAAATTTTAATTAAAATTATTTCAAGAACTATAATAAGAAATGAAAAATGATAATACATACTGATCCATAGAGTTCTCCTTTGTCATTCATTCCAAGGTAAAGACCGCTGTCCACACCTCTGATACTAACCAGTCCCACCGCCACACTGATGAACTCCAGGATACCTGAAGATATAAACAAAGTAAAGATTTGGATTGATTAGTGAAATATAACTACAGGAAGGACAGTGATAAAGATCAACATTTTTAGGCATTCAACAAACAGATGGAAGGTACTGTCATTGTGGATGAATAGGTGACAGTTATTTCTGGTCTTGCATGGCTCTTTCACTTAATTATAAACATTTTCCATAAATTATTTTGATTTCATGTACAATAACCATACCAATCCCATATACTTAGTATGGGTATAACATCTTAAAGCTTCTAAAAGGACTTCTGGGCTGGAATGATGGCTCAACAACTAAGAGCACTTGCGGCTTGTGTTGATTTTTTCCTTCAACTTGACACAAGCTAGAATCATCTCAGAAAAGGGAACCTCAATTGAGACAATGCTAATGGACTGGCCTGTGGACAAAGCCATAGTAATTTTCATGATTGATGATTGATACTGAAAGGGCCCCAGCCCATTGTGGGCAGTACAATCTCAGGGCAGTTGGTCCTAGGTGCTGTAAGAACGCAAACTTAGAAAGCCATAAGAAGCAAGGCAGTAAGTAGCATCCCTTCCTCCAGGTTCCTGACCTGACTTCCTTCAGTGAGGGCCTGGGAATTACAAGTGAAATACACTTTTCCTTCCCCAGGTTCCTTTTGGTTCATGCTTTGTAATAGTCATGGAAAACCTAAGTAAGATATTTTATTGGCAGAGGACCCAGGTTTGGTTCCCAGCACCCAGTTGGCGGAGAACAACCAGCTACAACTCTATTTCCAGAGGATCTGACCCGCTTTCTGGCTTCTATGGGCCCTGCAGTGCACATGTGGTACAAGGGCATATATGCAGAATGAACATTTTAAGATAAAGAGCTAATAATTTTGCCTCAACCTTAAAAAAAAATCTCTGATGATTAGGAGGGAAGATATTGTTATTCCCATGCTAAAGAGAGACTGAAATGCCTTTGTAACTGACATGGCCTTTGTAACTGATAAAGACAGTGCTTTGTGCTACATTTTCTGAGCCCTAACCTAAAGGTTCTACCACACTACACATGGAAATACAATAGTTTCTAGACTCTATAGATTACAAAATGTGCCCTATCCTCTTCTGTGACATATAAAAATAAAATGTGTAGTTCAGAGAAATAATTCAGGCTTTATAATTCATTATATATAATAGCCAAATACCAAAAGTTTGGTATATAAATAGATTTTTCTATGCATGGCTTTTGGAGATGTTTTGATGTATTAAGAGATAAACTACCTTTGAAAACCCTCAACTTAACACACTAACAAACTATAGTTTAAAAAGATGCACGGTCTCTCTATATGATGCCCTATTTTGCTGTACACACTAGCTTTTGGCCTAATGATGCCTTTTTCTGGTTCTTTCCTTAGACCACTGAACAAGGGTCACCATACACATTTTGTTTGGATATGTCTTCATCAGTGGCTTTTTGCGCTCACCCCATCCTAAGATTTACAAATAGCATAAATCCATTTCTGGATTTATTGTACAAGTTTTTCTTTGGGCATGTGATACTCCCAAAGCCAAGAGAAAGTACAGAATCTGACTGCTTTTTGATATGGAAAGCTCTATTCTACCCAGAGATTAATTTGCTATTTGCCAAAACAAACAAAACATAGATTTTTAGTAAGACGGGTGAGCTCTTTCAAACTATTAGGACTTTCAAACTAGTAGAACTCTAGAGCTATCATGGATCTTAATACACTACTAAACAGCCTGTAAAAGACTTGAAAGAGCCAGTCTCCCTAACTGAGCCGCTGGAGCAGAGAAGGGAAGGTCTAGACTCCACAGGACACAGCACAATGGCAACTGTGTACTGGGGGTACAGGAGAAAATCACACTCACTGCCAAGCTTCTCAGTGAAGGATCCATGTTAGGAATAAAAATATAAACCTGAAACATAATTGGCCTAAATACATATAAATGGAATCTCACCCAGGATATAATTATGAATGTGTAATTACTTTAAATTATGTTGAATATTCACTCAAATTAAAAAGTGTTGCTGTTGTGCACACAATGTTTCTACCCCAGGACACACTCCACCTACACATTAAATCTTATCTGAAGATAGTGCTGTCCAAAATATGTAATTACATAAGTGAAAATGATTACACATGCCTTTAGAATAATTATATCCAATAGTTTTAACTTTATTAAACAACATGTAAAACCTTATGCATAATCAGGCATAAATGATTTTGCAATGGCTCATGGAACTGATGGGGAAAAGATTATGTGTGTTTTTGTGGCCCTCCTAAAGATTTTAGCCACACTTTAAAATTCTGATCCTTTTTCTCACCAAAGAAATAGTATACCACACAGTAATTTGTAATCGTTTGATTCTTAAATGAGATTTGACAAGTCTTTCTTATTTATAATATGAGGTGGCAACTAAGCTAATTCTTTTCCAAAGAATAGACATGAAGCACTTTCCTTAAGAGGTAATCACAGATTTTAGGTAGATTTTCTAATGCCCAGTGTCCCATAAAAAGACTTGGAGGTCCTTTGTCTTTCTGGTATCGTTTTCAAAGCCAGCCTTTTCTCAAATCATAATAAACAGGTGAGTCAACCCACAATGCAACCACATCAGACAAATCTATAGAGAATAGAGGAGAATAAAGGGAAAGGCTTTAAATGAATATGTTTGATCTCAGGCTACACTTTTCTCTAAAGGAATGATTCTATGTTTGCATGTTAGGTAAAGTCTTCCTTCTATACTGCTGTGCAGAGAAACTCTGCAAGAGAGATTCAGGTAGCTCGGGTGGGATATTATTTTAGCCTCACTGAGAACCCTCTGTTCATCTTCAATTAATATGGCTTTAATTTTAAAGATTTGAGTTTTTATTTTTGTGTTCAAATTGTTATAAAATTATAGTAATGCTATTTAATATTTCAAATGGCCATCCTTGAGGGGTTTTTTTCAGAATTCTTATTTTCATATCACAGAAGTGAGTTTGTTTATGTTTTTCATTTAATACTTAGTTGTTAAGGCACTAGAAATAGAGGATGAAGAAGCACATTGTGTTGCATACATTAAAATTGACCTTATCCCTTATCCTCTGGTAGTCAGTTGTGGTATCTAGGTCACTCCGAGTACTTTAAGGTATCATACAGAGGCTGTTCCTTTAGGCTCAAATACTAATATGGGTTGTCTTCCTTTTATATAACAGTGATTATTTTGTTTTTCTAAATAATCTCCCACCAAAGCATGACTTAAGCCAACACAAAATCAAAGTCATACTTTCCTAAACAATCATACAGCATATAAACTTTACAGTATACTAGCAAGAATATGCCACTCCCATTCCTAAAGGATCAGGTTTCAATACAGCTGAAGGTACCAAGTCAGCAAAGTATTCATTAATCTCTTCCAATAGAATCTGTCTTCTAAGGAGACAGAACACAGCAGGGGAAGAGGTAACACCTGCTTTACAAGCGGCTTGTAGGAAGAATTCCCTTACTCAGTTGGTATCAGGAAGGGAAGTCGGATATTGCTTACATTTATCTCCCAGTGGCTTTGCCTGAAAGAGTTGCCACATTTGGGGAGACTTTCATGTTAAGAGTGGAGTGTAGTTGTCCTTAAAGGAAGAGAACTGGGCCACCTGGTGTCAGCAGATTCTTTAGGTTCACAATGTCAGGCTTCTCAATTAAAAAAAAAAAAAAAAAAACACTTTCCAAAAGTGACCTCAGGTTGGCCACTAGGTCATGACACCCTTGACTCATAGTCGGTGGGAATGGGAAGAGATCAGTGGAAGCTGCAAGCAAGTGGGTTTTTTAAAGTCAGTTTTCTAAGCCCTTAAGTGCTGCCAAATGACCACCACATGCTTATTCTCCCATCTAAGGTTACGTGCGATCCTAAAACGGAGATTTACACTTCTCCAAAGTTTTAATGAGCACTACAAGTGAAAAAAGAAGTGGGAGTGTACGAACGATATTGGGGATGAGACAAGAAAGAACTCAGCACCGAGAGGAGATTCTCAAGAAATTCCGTAAGGAAAAGAACGGTGTTGACAAATCAATGATATCATGTATTTTTTTAAAACTATAATGACACCCTCCAGTGACATCACGGGTTAGATATGGAAAGTCCCATGAACATGTTAGCAGGTTAACTGATCAAAAGGAACAAACGTAGCAACAGGCGAGGGAAGTATCCCGGGATATTAGAATCAGAAGGTACCTTTAGCAAACCATCGGGTTTAGCCTCTCTTGTGTGTTGTGCAGGCAAGAAAGCAGAACTTACACTGCGGGAGGGCGCTTGCTAGTTACCTGGCTGGCCCAGGAGTAATTAACAGTAGAAACTGTACTGATCTAATCTAGAATCGGCTTCATCCTATTAACCCCTTCTGCTCCTGGACACTGCTGTATATAGAAACGATTCTCTGTGTTCCCAGCCATATCTTCTTTCGCTTTCCCATTTCCTCTTACCTAAGGTCAATACCAAGATCTCTGCTTTCGAGTTTCGCAATTTCTAAAGGGAATCTTGGCCAGGTGGGCATGCTCGGTCCTTCTTCCTCCTCCCTCTCTCCATCTCCTTCCACCCTCCCCAACCCGCTAGGCAAGAGCTCAGGAAGCTGCAGTCAGGCAGTCCTCTAAGTAGAACTGTGAAGATTCATATCCTGTTTAAGAACCATCCCTTCAGAGACACCGGAGGACTAGCCGCATAACAACCTGGATGCTTCCCGTAACTAATTTAG
This sequence comes from Microtus oregoni, assembly GCF_018167655.1. Taxonomy (NCBI): domain Eukaryota; kingdom Metazoa; phylum Chordata; class Mammalia; order Rodentia; family Cricetidae; genus Microtus; species Microtus oregoni. The sequence continues at coordinate 1,430,082 of NW_024544709.1, read as the reverse complement.
AAAAAGTGGACACAGAATTATAAGTGTGTTAAGGAAGGGAAGAGAACGCGATACAGGAACCTCTTAAAATAATAAAACTGCCTGAGAGGCAATACTGGGTGAGGGGGGAGAAGCGGTGTAAAACACGGTTCCTAGTCCAAGGCTTGGGGCCCCAGGCAGCAGAGAAAACAGAGCGACTTCGTACCCCGGGGTGAGGTACCCACCCACGCTTTCTTCACCCACGCTCTGCACGAGGATCTACGCTCCTCCAGGTCAGGGCAATTTCTCACAAGCCCAGAGCCCTGCACCTAGCACCCAAAGGGTCCAGGGTCTCTGGCAACACGCAGCCCAGGCTCAGTCCGCCAGCTTGGAGTGAAGGAGGTGAGACGAGGAGGGGAGTTTGGGGGCGCAAGGACAGGCTGTTTGTACCTACCGAAGAGACTGTGATCCTGCCGGGTGCCCTGCACGCTGCCGTCGGGCAGGATCTGCAGGTGGAAGCCGGTGCGGCAGTAAAGCTGCCGCCGGCGCAGGATGCCGTGCAGGTGCGCCAGCTCCACGGAACCCTGCCCGCCGCCTCGGGCGCCCCTCTCCAGCGCGCCCCGCCGCTCGCCTAGCAGAGGCGGCCGCTCCCCTGCAGGAGGCAGCAGGAAGTGTGACCCCACCTGCTGGCCCAAGCTCTCCAGGCCGCCCAAGAAAGCCCCGACTTCGGTTAAGGGAGCCATGGAGGGGCTGTACAGGAAGGCTAAAATTCCGGAAAACAAGAGAACCCCAATTTAAAAAAAAAGTGTAGCGTGGGTGGCTAGGCTAATGCAGAAAAAAAATTATAGCAAAATAGGCACAAAAAGTTAAGGCTGGGTTACTTCTGTGAGGTCTCTGCAGGGACAGTGCACTGCACCGTCTTGGAAGCGATCTTCTCTCCTTGGGTAGGTGAGAGCTGGCTGCTGGCTTTGCAGAAACATCTAGAGCTGAGGTTGCTGATTTGGGGCTGGGGCTGGGGGCTGGGGCTCCAGCTCAGCAAACTGATCAGATCACAGTCCTGTGTACATACACTCCCGGTATATATGCGGGTCCTCTTGACATATGCTAATCAAGTCCTTTCATGCGCGCCTGGGAGGTTGGTTTTGTTTGAAATCTTAAACCAGCCTCCTCTCAACACGTTTTGCTCTTCGGAAGTGACTGAAGGAAGAAGCACTTGGAAAACTCATTCCTGCGCTTGGCGATAGTCAGTCAAAATCGGGGAGGCTCAGCCGACACCCCTGGTATTCTGGGTTGTCTCTGAGACAACCACGGTGTTGTCTGGCCGCTCCTGTGCCACCTTTGAAGTGAGCTCATTTGCAGAGATAGAGACCTGGGAGAAGGAGCCCAGCTTGCAGAATACAGGAGGGGGGAGGGAGCACCGAAACGGAGATGGGTGGGAGGAGGAGAGAGAGTACAAGAGAATTGGACTCCTTGGGAGCTGCTGGGAGCCTGCAGTGGACAGGTGCAAAGAAAGGCAAGGAGGGAGAAGGGGAAAGGGCGTTACCCGAGGCTTAGGCCTGCCCAGACACACATGAAAGAAAAATCAAAGCTTTGACAGTTTAACGCACTAATTTTAAAACACTAATAAAATGTACAAGCATTACTCTTTTCTTTTATCATTTAGATGGGGGATTTTCTTTACATAATCAAGCTTAAGTTGGGAACACCCTGCCCCCCTTCTCTAGTTCTCTTTAATGTTTATCTTAACTCAGCAAATGATATAACCAGGATTGACTTATATCTACGTGGAACTCATAAATTGTGTGTGGAGGACGTGGGCTTCTCCTCAGAATAATAACATAGCGCAGTATAATTATGAATCGTGAGGCTACAAGGACATTCAAATAGGCTGGTTCACATTCCTATAATTTGCTGTGAATACAAATAGTGTCGTGAATGATAGAAGCCCCTGGGCCCTTATCCAGGCTGAGAGAACTTCCTTCTTCTTAGCTGTAATTTCCTAGATGCTAACCTTATATTGGTTCTTGATGAGTGTCTGAGATTTCAAAGGTGACTGGTGAAATTTAAGAGTAACTAAACATATTTACGAAAGAAAAATTGACCTGAAGGAGTTAGACATATATCTACTTAAATGTTGAGACTCTATACGACTAGCTAGCTAGCCTTAAGAGCTAGCTAGTGAGATGTGTAAGTGGCAGAAAAGCTGAGATCACTGGTCAGATTTGTTCTTTCCCTACACAGAGAGTTTACAGAATAGCTAATATTAGAATTCCAGTCTTGTTTTGTGCTCTGTTCAGCAAAGCCTAACCTTGGGAGCTCAGATGGATTTGACTGGTTTATTTTGTTTTCTCTAAATGTTGTTTCCTTCCACTGCTTCTCTTCTTCCTCACCCTCCTCATTCCCCTCGTCCTCCCCTCTTCCTCCCTCTCCTTCAGATAATTGATTGGCAGGTGCTTTAAAGGAGGTAAAGTTACACTTTTTTGTCACCACAGGCCTAACTACTGACCCTTGTGGGACCAGGCTATAAAAGAGTCCTTAAAGCAAGTGATTTACCTTTGATAGACACAAAATAAAACAAAAGCCCAGGCCATAAACAGCAAGCAGATTAATTACTTTAGAAACATAGATTGATAAGTCTTGCTTAAAGGTTGTACCAGGTAAATGTCTTCTTATTTTACCTTTCCAATAACAGCAGCCTGTTATGTGGTGGGACCCCCAAATCCACCATAATCAAGATTTCAAAGCACATCTGTGTAAACATTATCACATCAGTGTAAAGCATCAACCAATGAGCTTTTACTTTGAACCAAATCTTTTTAATTGCAGTGTTAAATCAAAGAAAGTTAGATCAAAGTTGTGTGAATCTCCTAGCAGGATAGCTCGGGCAGCCAGAACATACATTGATCACTTTTAAAGAGGGGGTGCTTGAAGGTTTTAAACTGAGATTAAGTGCCTTTTAATGAGGTTTGTTTCAAGATCTAAGTTCTACGCAACATATAACATTGTTAATATTCCACAAGGAATATATTGTTGCCACCTGCTCCTAGAAGTATTCGCTTAGTATGTATTTCCTCCCATGAACACTTTCACTCATGGTGTGTAACTTATAGCTATTAGAATTCTTAAATCTCTTGTATCGCGCACGTGTGTGCACACACATACTCACACACACACATCTCCCTTGTCTTTGTGTACCTTAGCATTTTTGTGTGGTTCCTATAGCACCAATAACCCAAAAAGATAAGCATAACCAGGTTATTGAGGAGGAAAGTTGTGTATTCTGTTGGGTTTTAGTTCAGAGCCTAACATCCTTTCCTTGTAGAATAAAGACAGCAGCACTCCATAGGTCACTGTACTCAGGGTTGCTATGAGACCTAAACGTGAAAATACACATTGGGAAGAGGTTTAAAACTATAAGGCTTCCTCTGTGTGTAAAGGCTTGCACAACTTCAATTGTTGAGCAGGGTTTTTGGTGTTTTTATTTTATAATTCAGCAAAGGCAATTTGTCTGAAATGCAAAATAAACCTTTTAAAAAGAAAAAAAAACCAAAGCTTTAATGTGTAAGTTTTTGAATGGTGCTTACTGCTATTTTATAAAAAACCAGAATAGAAACAAAAAGATAAGGATTTCTTTTGTTTGTTCTAGTCATGTGACAGGAAAAGATAACGTTAAAGATTTTTTTTGCACATACTGTGATGATATCATGAAAGTTAAATAATTTTGAAGAGTGTTTTACAAGGGTACATTATTCAACGTTTAAGTATACACTGCAATCTAATCAACCTTACCTATGCTTCCTAGAGACCCCACTTACCCTGCTGTTACTCAAATATATGGCATGAGTTCTACTTACACAAAATGTAGTTTCAGTTTTGCAGACCACGCCATCCTACACACCTTTTCAGTTAGCATAGTCTCATAAACATTTGTTTTTATAGATTCAATGACTCTATATGGACTTCACCTGAGAAAAAATTGGCTCACTTAAAAGTCATGATTGACACCTTAAATAAAAGAAAAATCCCTATGTGTAACATTATCCATTATGTATAATTATAAAACGTTGGTAGCAACATAAATTTCTGTATATAATAAACTGATAGAATAAATTATGATAAAAATAATGAGACATTATATAGATCATTAAAAATGAGAATGCTACATAAATATCCATTATCCTTAGAATATGATATAAATTTAAAAAGATTTATATACAGAACGCTCTCTTTTCTATAAGACAGAAAGTAAAAAGAAAGTTTACGCATGTATGCTTATAAAAAATAAATGAATTAGAAACTAATAAAACTTGCTACGGGACAAAATAGAGAGATGGAAAGGAAGAGTGGTAACACTCCTCCGAGAACTTTTTACAGAACTTTGACTTTTTTATAAAGTAAAATAAAATAAGTAAAGATGGTTGGGGTGGAATAAAGACAGGAACAAAAGAACCTAGCCGTATAGGTTGAAGCAGATAGAATGACAAATGCACACAAAACAGACACTGCTTCCAGAACATGAGCAGCTCCGTAAGGCAGTTCGTTGGTTATATAATCCCATTCCAAGCACCTAAATAAATAAATATCGAACAACAGTGAGAAAGATTCTTTTTCCCAGCAGTACAAGTTAGAGAATGGGAGGACTGAAAAATGGACAAATACACCAAGGGCGGGGGAGGGGCTTACATTAGTAAGCACAGGAGACTAGAATTGATTCAGCAGTGTTGAATTACAAGTGGTTACCATTTCTTTCTCTCTCTCTCTCTCTCTCTCTCTCTCTCTCCCAGGCCACCACCACCCTAAAGTGTGTGTGTGTGTGTGTGTGTGTGTGTGTGTGTGTGTGTGTGTGTGTATTCTATCCACTATAAAGGGCCTGAATGCAAACATGCCCAGGCAATGAACATACCTAACATCTACACCTTGCTACACCTTGGTCTTCTTAATTTATTCACATCCTGAAATGATTGGGAAGCTTAAAGAGATTATCCCTTTGGGTCTAAGACTGGGGCATCTTTTTGGTGCCAGCAAGCAAGGAAAGAAAGAAAATTATAAGAATATAAGAAAGGGATATTACGTTTAATCTATGACAATCTGAGCATCAAAATAAATGATAGAATAATATGTTTATAGGACAAAATAAGACTATTCACAGGCAACTGTTTAAGGAAACAGTCGATGATAAAAGGAAATTTTATAAAATAAAAGGGGAAGAATACCAACTAAAGAGCAAACAAATTATGGATTAGAGAAAGAACATTTTTATTTTGGGGGTTTTGTTTTCCTTTGTTTTTTGGTTTTTTTTATGTTTTTGTTTTTGTTTTTTGTTTTTTTTTTTCGAGACAGGGTTTTTCTGTAGCTTTGGAGCCTATCCTGGAACTAGCTCTTTTAGACCAGGCTGGCCTCGAAATCACAACGATCTGCCCTCATCAGCATCCCAAGTGCTGGGAATAAAGGCGTGTGCCACCCGGTGAGAAAGATCATCTTTTTAAAAATAAGAACACTGCCAGTACAGACACAATCAGTGCATAGGAAAGTTTGATAGTAAGTTTTGATTAAAACTAGCAATGACAACGACAACTGAAGAATGGGGGCAGGGGGATGAAGCATATCTATTACACAGAGAACAGTAACTATAGTACATTAATCTAGTGACTATTATTCTACCTGAGCAAGAAACACAGCAATGTGACCGATAAACCTCATTTTCCTCTTATGCCTGTACTGGTCAGTTACCTGAGAGAAAAGTAGAAGAGAGGAAAGTTTTCTTTGGTTCCTGGTTTCAGAGGGTTCAGTCCACAGCTACTTGGCCTCATTTGTACAAGACAGTACAGACCTGGAGTTTCATCCTTACTGGCTAGCTTCCATATTGGCAAATGCTGTGCACACTGCTGGGGGGTAGAAAAGTAGTCAACAGCATTACACCGCTATGAACTCTGTGACCTATGACAACAGAATGACAAAATGCACTCCTCCGAAGACATTCCCCTACCTTCTACTATTTCCAATAATAGTACTTCCCAATTACAGTGTCATATTCCGATCTCAGCAAGGGATCAATCCGCTGATTACATCAGAGTTGTCTGACTCAGTTCTCTCTGGAAACACTTGGTGAACACAGGGCAGTGTGTTTTACTAATCTCAGTCTTGTCAACTTGACAATGAACAGTGATATCATGAACCCTAGAAGATACGATGTTACGTATGTATTATTCCAGTGGGAACGTCATAACCTGATTTCATCATGATGACGTCAAATAAACGCCAGCTGAGGGCAGTGCATGAAACAACTAGCCTGTGCTCTGTTCAAAATGTCAAAGGTTTAATGTACAGGTTAAAGAAAACTAAAGAGACCTAGAAATTAAATGTGATGTATAACTCTAGGGGTCCAACTAGAAAAATAAAGCCATACAAATTGTATTTACACAAATCATAAATTTGAATACAGGGGATCCATTCTCCATTTCTTTAACCACAAAGAGGAACAAAGTAATAGAAACACATAATATAATTTAACCATGTATTTTCCTTTCCCCTTTGCATTTGTTATTCTTTTGTGTTTTTTTTTTCTTTTCTTTCCTTGTCTTGCTCAACGTAAGCAGAATAATGTCACTGGTTGTGGCAAGACCTTGGGAAAATTTTATTATCTCCACAGAACTCAGACTTTTTCTTTTCATGAAATTGGAATAGTAAAATTTCATCTCTTCAGCTTGTGTGAGTACTGTAAGAACCACATGGATCACTGTGTGTGAAAATATAAGGAATGGTTTTTAATAACTACGTTTGTTACCACTTCCCCTGATTGTTAGACGACATAACATTTCATGTTCTGACTTGGGTTCCAAGAAGGCAAAGATAGAGAGTGAATAGTGCCTTTGGCTTATTGGACTGAATCCCCACAACACGTGAAGAACATCATGAGAACTAGCAATGATATTTGGAACCCAAAAAGAAAGAAATTTTCTGCTTTCTGCTGTGGAAAACTTAATCCATAGCTGTGTTTTCCTCTTCTGAGACGGGGTCTGCTACACTGCCCAGGCTGGTAGTGAACTCTCAAGATCAAGTGATGCTCTCATTTCTGCCTTTAAAGTACTCTTTTGAGATGAGCTTCAGGGAATAGACACCGAGATTTTCTTTTTTTTTTTTTATCTTTTTTTTTTATTGAGAAAAGGAGAAAAAAAAAAAAAACAAGTTTCCACCTCCTCCCAGCCTCCCATTTCCCTCCCTCCTCCCACCATATGCCCCCTCCTCCCACCATGCTCCCCCTCCCCCCACTCCTTTCCCCCTCCCTCTCCAGTCCAAAGAGCAGTCAGGGTTTTCTGCCCTGTGGTAAGACCTAGGACCTCCCCCCTCCGTCCATATCTAGGAAGGTGAACATCCAAACTGGCTGGGCTCCCACAAAGCCATCACATTACGTAGGATCAAACCCCCGTGCCATTGTCCTTTGCGTCTCATCAGCCCTCATAGTTCGCCATGTTCAGAGAGTCCAGTTTTATCCCATGCTTTTTCAGTCACAGTCCAGCTGGTCTTGGTGAGCTCCCAATAGATCAGCTCCACTGTCTCAGTGGGTGGGTGCATCCCTCGTGGTCCCGACTTCTTTGCTCGTGTTCTCCCTCCTTCTGCTCCTCATTGGGACTTTGGGAGCTCAGTCCAGTGCTCCAGTGTGGGTCTCTGTCTCTATCTCCATCCATCACCAGATGAAGGTTCTATGATGATATGCAAGATATTCGTCAGTATTGCTCAAGGATAGGGTCATTTCAGGTTCCCTATTCTCAACTGCCCAAGGAACTAACTGGGGGCCTCAGTTTGGGCACCTGGGAGCCCCTCTAGGGTCAGGTCTCTTGCCAACCCTAAAGTGGTTCCCTTAACTAAGAATTGTGGTTCCGTGCTCCCCTGTCCAACCTTCCTTTATCCCAATCCTCCTGCTTTCCCAAGGCCCGACCTCCTTCCCTTCTAACTTTTCTCTCCCCATCTCCCCTTACCCCCAACCCACCCCACCCCAAGATCCCAATTTTCTCCCCGGCAATTTTGTCTACTTCCCTTAGCCAAGAGGATAACTATATGTTTTTCCTTGGGTTCCCCTTCTTACTTAGCTTCTTTAGATTCACCTATTGTAGACTCCGTGGCCTTTATTTATGGCTAGAAACCAATTATGAGTGAGTACAACCCATGTTCATCTTTTTGGGTCTGGGATACCTCACTCAGGATCTTTCACCATGCACAAAACTCAAGTCCAAATGGATTAAAGACCTCAATATCAGCCCGAACACACTGAAAAGGATAGAAGAGAAAGTGGGAAATACCCTACAACAGATGGGCACAGGAGATCGCTTCCTATGTATAACCCCAGAAGCACAGACATTAAGAGCAACATTAAATAAATGGGACCTACTAAAACTGAGAAGCTTCTGCAAAGCAAAGGACACTGTCACTAAGACACAAAGGCAACCTACTGACTGGGAGAAGATCTTCACCAACCCCGCAACAGACAAAGGTCTGATCTCCAAAATATATAGAGAACTCAAGAAACTAGACTTTAAAATGCTAATTAACCCAATTAAAAAATGGGGCACTGATCTGAACAGAGAATTCTCAACAGAAGAAGTTCAAATGGCCAAAAGACACTTAAGGTCATGCTCAACTTCCTTAGCAATCAGGGAAATGCAAATCAAAACAACTTTGAGATATCATCTTACACCTGTGAGAATGGCTAAAGTCAAAAACACCAACGATAACCTTTGCTGGAGAGGTTGTGGGGGAAGGGGTACCCACATCCATTGCTGGTGGGAATGCAATCTTGTGCAACCACTATGGAAGTCAGTGTTTCGGTTTCTTAGGAAATTCGGGATCAACCTACCCCTGGACCCAGCAATACCACTCTTGGGAATATACCCAAGAAATGCTCTATCATATGACAAAAGCATTTGTTCAACTATGTTCATAGCAGTATTATTTGTAATAGCCAGAACCTGGAAACAACCTAGATGCCCTTCAATGGAAGAATGGATGAAGAAAGTATGGAATATCTACACATTAGAGTACTACTCAGCGGTAAAAAACAATGACTTCTCGAATTTTGCATGCAAATGGATGGAAATAGAAAACACTATCCTGAGTGAGGTATCCGAGATTTTCACTACAGTGATGAACACGTGTCCATTAATGTCTCGTGTAACCTTTCATTATCATTTAAAAGCTCATAAAAATTTACTGTGAAAATACTTAAGACTAATTTCATGGGAGGAACAGGCCAGATCACTCCAATTGAGAGCTTCATTTGACAGTGAGTAAGGTGACTTCACTATTATTATTACCAGTACCAGGAAGCTAGTGAAAAAAATACACATAATTTAAATTAATTCTAACGGTACCTCCTACTTGTCCTGAGGCAGATCAGAGAAGAAAAACCAAATGACATCCCTAATGTTAAGAACACAGACCATGCTACTATGGTTACATGAAACTGGCCACGTTTAAAAATTGTCTGGCATCCATATCACACTAAAGAGAAACACAGTCCTACTTATATGAAATTTCATGCAGGAAGGGGTCTGTATCTGTTTTGTTCATTAATAGCTAATTCTACAAATACCTAAGAAGGGAATAAAAGTTGATGTTTTTTAAACAATTGAATTATATGAAAAACTGGTCCAAATTGGCTTATACACATTACTTGATGGATCCCGACTCTGCCACTGAAGAGTGAACTAAGGCTAACTTTTCAACCCTTTTTATTATTTCATTATGAATGTGTCCAGAGATGCAACGAAGGTGTTTGTTATTTTCCATTTCAAGTAAAGAAACTATTCTTGAAACAGCCTTCATTCTCTGGAAGAATAATACCACATGAACACTAAGGGGATGTTTTTGTTATGATGACGTTAATATTAAGTCATCTCATTCAAATAAATTAATTTTTCCAAGAGAATGAAACTGTCACTGAAATTTCATTTTAAGTGGTACTCTTTCAAACAATGAATCATTCCATAAAACATAGGTAATGCATTTTAATAATTAATAAATCTGCTCTCTCTTTAGAATTAGAAATAAAAGTGCCATTTCAGAGGTGGAGGTACATGCTTAATCTGTAATAACATCAATAACAAGGATGAATGGCCTTCTCTTTGAAGTTCAGAAAATGGATGAGTGACTTATTAAGCCACCTTGAGATTTTATGTCTTGCAAGCAAAGTGATAAGCTGACTAAAGTCTTATAATGCACTCCTTTCCCTTAATTAGAAGTCTGAGTTAATTAGTCCAGTTTAGGAAAAGTAGACAGCAGCATTACATCGCTACGACTCTGTGACCTAAGATAACAGCAGAACTGACAAAATGCACTCACTGGTGCAGTCGTGGCATCGAAGTCATAGAAGCAATCAGCTAGGTTTTAAAATCATTGGATTTAAAGCCCTCTCCACAGGACAGAACTCAAACCTAAGATCACTAACTGGAGTGGCAACCCATGACTGGCTAGGTCACAGGACCTATGGTGGAACCTAATTGTATATTCTGCAAAATGGACATAGTGATGAACTGCCCAATAAGTCCTTTGTGCCCCCTAGATTAATGCATCTCTCAAGGCTCTTTGGAAGTTTTTGTTTGTTTCCTGTAGTAATGGTGACTAATGCAGAGCTGCACAACTAGTGAAACTACAGAGAATAAGAAGAGAATAATACACTATAGAAGACTGAACTTAAGATGGAATACGTACATACATATACATGCATCAATACATATACATACATACATACATACATATCACCTGCTGCCCTCCATGGCCCGGGGTATCTTCTCAGGAAAGGTAGCAGAAAAATCATAAGAGGCAGAGAGAATAGATATCTGCAGCAAAATAGTGTCTTCCAAATATGGCAGTTCCTATATACAAATGAAGTCTCGGAAGCTGTGACTGCATGCTCATGACCTGCTCAAGATGAAGCCAGTCCAAATATCTCAATTAATGGGGGAGGGGATCATTAAATCCTGTACCTAGCGAAGGTCTTGCTGTCAGTTAACAGCTACTGGGAGAAAGAGTGAGTTTTCTTTAAGGATGTGGTCTGGGGGAGGTTACCCGTGTTCCAGTAGATAACCCTCCACCCAGGCATGTACAGGCAGGACTAAATGGAATCTGGCTTTTAGAAAACCAGAACACATAAAGTCGAGAAAGGAATGTTGTCCGGGGAAGAGAGGGGAGGAAATGAAGAGGAAGTTTTAAGGGGGTGGATTTAAAACATTATATGCAGGCATGAAATATTCAAACAATAAAAATTAGAAAAATTTAAAAGCCCACAACAACCTTACATAGCTTAGAACTCTTTGAGTTACTGTAACAATTGGATTGGCAAATACTCTATGAACTCCGGAATATTTTACACACTTAATAAGTATCCTTTTGCTTAATTGATATGCACATTGGAACTTTTTTAGAAACCTCAAGCAGTTGCTTTAATTTCTTGAATTTACTTTACCATTGCTCACAATTAATAATTATTCTAAGTTATAGAATTCAGAAATATAAAAATGTAACTTGGCTCTCAATAACCAAGTACATTTAGGGGGAAATACACTTGATCTTGAAAAATAGCTACACCTAGACATCAATCCTGCAATCCCGGTACTGAGGGAACGTGGTTGCCGGCCTTTCCTGGGTCAGCCACTAGAGGACGGTGTGGTCACATACCAAGACCTGGACAAGGCCAAGAGGGGACCTTGCAAAACTGCACTGAACGCTGCCAAGTTTCATTTCCCAGCTTCTATCCTACCCTTGGCAAATTCTGAATGTAATTCTGACTTCCAAATGTGGAGAGAAGGAAAAAATAGCAAAATTAGAAGGCGTTGGTGATTGACAAGAGGAAAAAGTCACAGAAAATTGTGACATGCCAATAGTCTCGACGGGGAAGAAAACGGCAGGTCAGCAGATACTACACAGCTGTCAGGACTCTGAGAAAGTGTTGACGCTGAGAATATTTGACTCGAGCTATTCCTGCGAACAAGCTATAAGGTTCTAGCTGGCAGTGAAACTTCGAAATGAGTTCAAGGACGAAAGCTAAGTCAAAGAAATGAAACGGTAAGAAATTAGTGGCTGGATTTGGAGTCCACTGTGTCAAATGCCACCATTAAAGATTTCTTTAAGAACCATAACACGCATAAAACTGTGTTTACCAGATTCTGCAACAAAATAAGAGAATCACAGCAGCAATCCATCCTGTGGGTTTATAAAATAAGACATAAAAAATTCTGGCAGCGGCCTCTTATTGTCTTCAGCAAACTCAGACCCAGCATCATTTCCTCAAAGCTGTCGATGACAAGCTGTAAGTATTTATGAGGAACTATTACAGTTGCCATTTGTTTTGCAGCTCAGTCTCATTTTTAACCGGAAGATTGTCGACGTGGGTTTCTGAAGCTGGAATAATAACTGAGCCACACTCTCACTGCCCTGAAGAAAGAACTGCTATGCATTTTCAGTAATTTATAAAAACCAACACTTTCATTCTTTTAAAAGCACATAAGGTTGCTTGTTTGCTTGTTGAGCCAGAGTCTTGCAATACAGCCCTGGCTTGCCTGGGACTTGCTGTACAAACCATGCTGACCTCAAACCCACAAGGATACCCTTGACCCCCTTGACTTTTAAAGCTTCTTTCACTTCTCCTTTTCTTTGGGACTTCTGAGGATTGAGCCTAGGGCTTTGTAACTGACCAACTCATAAGTTCTTACTACTTAACAGACAATGGCTATCATGTAAAAAAAAAAAAAAGTAAAATGCAATGTAACCCTCCTGAAGCTTATAGGCTAGCTGTTGAATACAAACAAATGAAGAAGAAACCTTTTATGTATTGACAAAAGTGGCATTGGGGAGTTGTGGTGCTTCGCTGAAACTAGGCAAAGGGTGCATGAGCCATCACTGGAAAAGGAGAAGCATTTAAGTTAACACACAGGAGTCCTGAGGAGAGGGCGTGAGAAAGGAGGGGCAGCAGACAAAAGCCAAATGATGGAGTTTTTCCTTGAAAAGAAGAAATCTATTCAGTTGTCTAGATTGTCTCTAGCATCATCCAACCTAATATTCTAAGACAACCTATCCAAATTTCACAGCAGTATTTAATAGAAGAATATAGATAAGTAATTTGGCTTTACAGGCTAATTTTCACAAGTCTGTCTCTTCAAATCATTTAAATTCTCCTTACCCTAGAGTCAGAGCTCTAAGGAAGATGGAGAAGATTCTAACTATGGGATTCAAACAAATCCACATATACATGTTCTATGCACACAAGAGGGTGAGGTTTCTGAGGCTCTCCTAAACATACATTGTATTTCTGTAGGTCTATCTACAACCTCCCATTTGTTATTGTACGAATGCTATCTACATAACAAAATCTTTTTATTTTAATACAAACCACAAGTCTAAACTTTTAAATCTTGAGTTTTAAAATAAATACTAGTTTTCAAAACTCAACTAATTATCAGGTGATTTTCCAAGCAATGCATCTAGGAATTAACCACTTAAATTTGAGTAACTACCTTTATGACCTCCATGCCAGATATAAAGAAACTAGAATGCTCACCCCTGGTTGATGAAGGTGCAAAATGGCACCACCACTTTGAGAAATGTTTTTGTTTCTTAAGTGGCTAAACACATATCTATGAAATTATTAGAAATTCTACATGCAGGCATTAATCCAAGAAAAAGAAACAGATATGTCCATAGAAATAATTATGGGGGCTAAAACTGAATATAGTACCTATGCCCACCAACAGAAGAATGGATCGCTATATCATAGTGTAGCAAGTACAATACTATTCTGTAAAAAGAATTATTGGTATAAACAAAAATATGTATAAATATATATAACATGCTGAGTTAAAGCAGCCAGATAATCAGATTGTTTGAAAATAATAACATCAATTTATATAAAACGCCTCAAAAGGCAAATACCACAGTGTGCAAAGACAATTAAATTTATGAGAGATATCAGATAGGTTCAGTGTTGACTTCTTGATAGGAAGGATAATGAATTAATTGTGAGGGGCAGAAGGAAACTTCCTGAGGTAAAAAAGGTATTATCTGTCTTGAAGTGTCTTTGCCAAAACTATTTGAACAGTACATTTGACAACCAAGCATTCCAGACTTTCAATAAATGCCAACTGCATATCAATGACAAAATAAGGATGTATTAAACATTCTTTACAAAAGAAAAAGGCCCCTCTCTCAAAGGTATGATTCACATCTATGTCATAACCACTTCTAGTTTAATGCCATGTCAGCCAGAAAAGTCATCAGAAAAAAAAAAACTCAAAGAAAATTTAATTTCAATGAACAGACTTAAAATAAGACCCATTGAGCATTTGTGCACCGTTTGAGACTTATTGAGCAAGTTTCTAATTGCTTAAGACTTAAATGGATAAACTGATCTATTAAGACAATTTTCAACTCTTCATTCTTTCTTGGGTTTATTTCCAGTTTGGAAGATTACCTTAGGTTTTGGAAAATACCTTGAATTTTGTGGGTTGATTTTTAATTGTACTCTTCCACACTGACAAATCCACCATAAACACAAGCTCTTCTGAAGCTCACCTGTGTAACATCTATCTGTATTTAGCTATGAGTGCAAAGATTAATTGTGAGTCTCACAGAGCATAAGTCTCTATGACACAGTTTTGGTCAATGTATATACCCTGAAACAAGTACTTTATTTGTTTCATATATCAAGATTCTCGTCAAATGTGCTTTCTTTATATTGCACTCAAGTAGGGGGCAGAGCAGATCTCCTTATTCTGGAATAACTTGTTAAAGGAGACCTGTACACCTGAGCAATGATTTAAGGTAGATAATCCAGCGGTTTCCTATAAAGTCTTATCACCAAGTGAAGTCATTTCCTTGATGTGGTCATTTGGGGTTTGCAGGGTCCTGAGCACAAGATTTGAGATGACCTTCAAAAATAAGAAATCATTTTTGAAGTGTATGAGTTTTGATATGCTTCAGTTGCCAAAGAATTTAAGAATGCCTGCACTTTCAAACTTTGTGTTTAAATCAATCCCCAGCTTCTAGGGCATATTAATTTATTTTAGCAGAAAAATCACATTGTATTAATTATTCAAATATGACTTAATTTTATGAATGAATACCTTCATGTGGATAATAAGCAATTTTTAAGTGGAATAAATTTAATTATTGGTTAAATACATTAAATCGCTGATATATAAATTTGAAATATATTTTGATCAAATCTAAAAATTAGTGTTTACCTATACCAAGACCTGATTTCCTGGTATTATAAAATAAAAATAATTCTTTTTGCTGGATTCTTGCAGATCCAGCCATAGTAGTCTCTACCAGGTGTGAGTAGTATGTTGTACCCGTGTAGTGTCTGCAGGCCTAAAGTGTTCCCAAATCCTTAAAGAAAAAAATAATAAAAATGGCAAGATGTAGGTTGACTGAAATTAATGAGCAAGTTTTTGAAAGTGAGAAGAACTGAGATCCTCCTCTTTGTTAAAGATGAATAAATTCATTTGGCCACTATGGCTAAAGAGAAATCCTCACTCCTGGCCTTTCTGGGTTAAACTAATGTCTTATGGATCCCATCTCATTCTTAGGTCAGGTGTTGAATTTTCCAAAACATTTCTAACCAGTTGTATACCAAGAATGGTAACAAATGCTGAATCATATTAGGTAGGCTAAATTACTAGTTAATATAAATTACATTTACTAGCTAAATACGAATACAAAGGTAATAGGTACCCAAAACTCATCACTTGCTGTTTATTTCGCTGTCACGTACTGTTGGACAGACAGTAGGAAATCTGAACAACGACACAGTGCTCTGCCTTTCTTCCCAACTTTATAGTCAAGTGTACCACACCAGTAGTTTAGGATCATCATGGTAGGAATGTTGTGTGCTCTGCCCTGACCTGCAAATGCTGCAAGCTAGAGCTCCCCATCTCTTCTGTTCCCAACTGGTCATTAAACTTTTACCAGCCCACTGGGCCATAGGGCCTCGGAAAGGAGGCTGCTCTCCCCGTTTTTTCAACAACTTCTTTGTTATATGACTCCCCAACTCTCTATCATGTTGGCTTAAGCAAACGTTTTCTGTTTATAATTGGAACTAAGATCTACAGATGTTCTGGGAAATTTCTGGGATCTTTTCACTGACTTCCACATGATTTTACCTAAGAATATATCTTCTAATTGAGTGAGTGGGATAATGATTGTATTCCTTACACATCAATGTGTCTTAATGTGCCTCTCAGTTTCTGAAGGATTGACTATAAGAAATTTCTAAGTGCTAGGTTTAAGGCTAGACTGGACACTGAAAAAGACATTATACAGACAAGACTTATACCCCTCCCCCTCTTAATGAGGGTTCCTTTCCAGTTATCTACTTTGTATTTCAGGTTTTCCTATGAGATTTCTGGATAATTTCCACTAAACACTCCTGGAAAAAAAACTTATAAAAGATTTAAAAGATTGGAGTAAGCTATCCCTAAATTCTTTTCAGTGTCCTCTGACTTTACGATGTGAGCACTGAAGAAATATTTAAGCATTTCTTTATCTGTCTGTCTGTTCTTGCTGTTGCGTGCGTCACCTTTCTCCAGATGAGTTTCGAAGAAACCGTGGTGATCAGTCTCATTTGCATAGCTCACCCTTAGATGACCCATTCATCCACTTTTTCCTCTGAATTCTGAGCTTGCCCTGAAATTCTTATTTGGTCCAAATACTAAATAAACAACACTGAGTCACAGATGTTGGCAAAAGATGAAACTGGTTTGCTAACCCACTAGTTCTCTCCAGGTACGTACAGTGAATTCTCCTTGCTGCTTTTGATTTCCTGATGGTTCCCTCTTGAAGCTGAGTTTGCCATCTGTCATGAAGGTTGTCCTTCTGTTTGGATATCTACCCTTAAAGCAATTTCCCATCTAACATACGCCAGTCTGGGGTTAGGACCAGAGACACGGGTGTACTTTTGCACCAGGCCTTAAGAGCAGGTACCCACTGAGTCTGTCCATATGGAGAAGAGAATTCTATAGGCCACAGAAGGGGAAACACTGAGCATTGGCTTACAATCCTAAGTGTCTTTTGGTTTTCCTTTTAAATAAATTTAAAAATAGCTGGTGACCTTCTTTTATAGCTTCCAAGTACTGAAAAGGACAGTTTGTATAACACTCTTTGATTAAAGCTCTTTGGTCTGTGCCAAGATTATCTAAATTCCTTCTAGTTTTTAACTCTTCAGTTAATCTAATTGCTTCAGTTCATACAAAGCTCCATATCCTCCTAAATTTATAACTTGTAACTCTTTAAGATTTTCTAGTTGATATAAATTAAAAGCATCAAGAAGAAAATGTTTTATTTAAAATAAACATTTTGTATAGTGGCATATACAAAAAGACATGCAAAATTTAAGAGTATAGCTTTATGGATATTCAGAAAGCAGACACTTGTGCCATTTCACCCAGGACATTCACAGGATTTTGGAAATCTCTTTCCTTAACTAGTTTCATCACCATCATTTTTCTTGGGAACCAACTGTCCTGAGTTCTAACATTATAAATAAATGAATAGGGCTGGCTGAGAGAACAGAGGCATTTTGGTCAAGCCTGGTAGCCTGAGTTTGATTCCCCAAGACCCATATGATGGAAGAAGAGAACCAACTCCTGCAGATTTTTCTCTCACTTCCACATGCACACAATTCACATGCACTTGTGCACACACACACACACACACACACACACACACACAATAATGCACAGTAAGTCTAATTTTGAAATTTGTCTTTATGAATGTGACTGTTCTGACTACGTGTATATCTGTGCACTGAACCTGTGCCCATGGAAGCCAGAAGCAGGTATCGGATGTCAGATCCCCTGTGACTAGCCTTACAGACAGTTGGGAGCTACCAGGTGAGTGCTGGGACTCAGGCCGGGTTCTTTGGAAGAGTTGCCAATTCTTAACCACTGAGCCATCTTTTCACCCCATAAATGAATTTTTGTGTTTGACTTCTTAGACTCAGTTCTGTCCTTATTTACAAGATGGCAAGTATCAAAAGGCTAACATATTTTGGTCAGGAGATGCAACTTTTTTGGTTTTTCAGGACAAGACATTTGAATGTAATTGGCCCCCATGAGCTTATAGTGAGTGGTACTGTTAGGAGGTGTGGTCTTGTTGGAGTGGGTGTGGCCTTGTTGGAGGAAGTGTGTCACTGTGGAGACAGGCTCTGAGGTCTATGCTCAAGCCATGCCAAGTGTGACATAGTCTCCCTCTATTGCCTTTGGATGACGATACAGAACTCTCAGCACCATGTCTACCTATGTGCTGCCATGTCCCACCATGTTGATAATGGACTGAACCTCTGAACTGTAAGCCATCCAATTAAATGTTTTCCTTTATAAGAGTTGCCAATGCCATGGTGTCTCTTTACAGCAATAGAAACCCTAAGACAGAAGTTGGTACCAGGGACAGGGGTATTGCTGTGATAGACCATGCTATTGTTTGAAGGAATATAGACCTTGAGACTATGGATTAGAGAAGCAGTTCAATGCCTTAAGTGTTGCTTCATGGGCCATACCAGTAGGAACATGGGAGACAGTGGTGCTGAGTGTGATTTGATGAACTGTGGGGAGCTGGCTCAAGAGGTTTCAGAAGAGATAAATTTTAATATGCTGTCTAGAGACTAGTCTTGTGATATCTTTGTGAAAAATGTAGCTGCTTTTTGCTCTTGTCCAAAGAGTCTGCCTGAAACTAAAGTGAAGAGTTTCGGATAATTTCTGCCACCAGAGGAAATCTCAAAACAGCTTAATATAAGCTTTGTTATGTGATTACTCATGTTAACTCTAATGAAGATTTATAATGAGAAGGAGCAAAATGAGCAAGAAAGTATACAAAATGTCCATTTTGAGAAGAAAAGGAGCACCAGGAAGTGGAATGGAGTTAAGTCCTGTGTTCAAAGAGATAAACAGTTAAAGAAATAGAATAAAAAGAGTGGCAACCTCAGGGCAAGATCCCACCCAGGTAAGTTTCCACTTGGTGAAAAGGATTTAAAGAAAACCTTAGAGCCGGGCGGTGGTGGTGCACGCCTTTAATCCCAGCACTTGGGAGGCAGAGGCAGGCGGATCTCTGTGGTTCGAGACCAGCCTGGTCTACAAGAGCTAGTTCCAGGACAGGCTCCAAAACCACAGAGAAACCCTGTCTCGAAAAAGCAAAAAATAAAAAATAAAAAAAGAAAACCTTAGAGCCTGGTATAGTGGTGCACACCTTTAATCCCAGCACTCAGAAAGCAGAGGCTGGGAGACTTCTTTGATGCCAGCCTGGTCTACAGAGTAAATTCCAAAACAACCAAGTTTAGGCAGTGAAGGAAACCTCGGGAGACAGAAAAGTAGTGAAGTAGCTAATTGACCAGGTGCTGGGGGGCATGTCCCAGCTGCAGTAAATAGCAGAACTTGGCACCATTGGCCACATGGATCTTGCTTTAGAGTCCAAGAATGACTAAGGAAAGCTGCTGAGACCAGGCATGTATCAGTTTTGTCCCTGAATGGTGGCCTAGAGAGGTCATTTCATGAAGCTCTGGAGGTGAAGCCTGGATTGCCTTGGAGACCCCAAGAGACTGGAGATGCCAACACTGTAGCATACCTGCAGAGGAAAGCTGCTAATAGAGAGTGGAACCAGCCAAAGAGAATAAGTGTGTTACCATCAACAAAGCTGAAGGGAGTTGGAAATCGGAAGAGTGTTTTGACATCAAACATGGAGGTGCAAACTTTGGAGTTTTCCCAGCAGGTTTCCAACATTGTTTTTGTCCAGTATTTCCTCGCTATGCTCCCTTTCCTGCATTTTAGAATGGTTATGTATAACCTGTGCAATTATATGTTGGAAGCACATGATTTGTTTTTTATTTTGATTTAATAGGGGATGACATTTAAGAGATTGCACCAATCTCAGAAGAAGAAGGCTTTGAACTTTAAAACATTATTGAGACTATGATAGACTGTAGGGACATTTGAACTTGGACTAGATGTATTTTGTATATGATATTGTTACAAGTTTATTGGGGCGAGGGAATGGAATGTAGTAGTTTGAATGTGATTAGCCCCTATAAGCTAATAGGTAGTGGCACTATTAGGAGGTGTGGCTTTGTTGGAGCAGGTATGGCCTTGTTGGAGGAAGCGTGCCACTGTGGAGGTGGGCTTTGAATTTTCATATATGTTCAAGCAATACCCAGAGCTTTAGTTCTGTTCCTGTTGCCTGATGATCAAGATGTATAACTCTTAGTTCCTTCTCCAGCATCATGTCTCACTATAATGATAATGGATGGAACCTCCGAACTGTGAGCCACCCAGTTAAATGATTTCCTTTTAAAGAGTTGTTGTGGGCATGATGTCTTGACACAACAAAATCCCTAAGACACAGGATTTCTCTGTGTAGCTCCGGCTGTCGGAGAACTCACTTTGCAGAACAGTCTGGTCTTGAACTCAGAGATCCATCAGCCTCTGCTTCCTAAATGCTGAGATTAAAGGTGTGTACTACCACCATCTGGCATAGAAGATGCAATTTTTAAGGTGAAAAAACAAAGCAAGTAGGGCAATTGCAGATTAGAGGAGATAACATGTAAGAGATGCTATGTTTCCTAGAACTGCGAAGAACTAAACAAACAAATGTTATAAAATGTGTATGTATATATTTATGAAATGAAAATGATTATGTAACAGATCCATAAGGTGACCCATCTATTCAGCCCCATATTTCAAAGTGTGGCCTCCAACATACTGCAGTTAGTTGCTGCTGTAGAGTCAGGACGAGACTCCCGATCTCTAGCCTGTAATTTCCAGTTGTCTAAGATACACACTTTCTTCAAGAATCATTTCTGGCTTAATCCTTGCATTTTAATTTTTACTTTTGGACATTCTTTTTTCACTTAGACCACAGTGGATGCAATTTCTTTGAAATTCTGAGTTCTAACTATGGAGTATGGACTTTGCAGGGGTGGAGGGTAGTCATTGGTTCCCTTTAGAATTGACCCAAGAGAAGAGGGAAATCAGGCTGAATCAATATTTATCTAAACACAGTATCTGAAATTTCAAAAAGGCCCAAATTCCTAATACCATGGCTTCTTATCACTTTTACTTTGATAAATAAACTTGGGACACTATCTATAGAGATAACAATTTGGCTATTTTGATGTGGCTATTGTTATAGAGCATATAAGAAAGCAATGAGTTTTCTTAACAGTTTGGGTTTAGAAGAAAGAGAGTGTGGGAAGTTAGATAGCTTCTGGGCACAATGACACATTTTTATCGCACACTGGAGTACTCTGTCACTCTTACAAGAGAATTTGGTGTCTCCCCAAAGAAAATGCTTGGGGAAAAAATGACCTATAAGTTTATTAAAACTGGAGAAAATAGATAACTATGGGCATATGTCATATACATATAACGTCATCTTTGCTAACTCATTGTTTTCCTCATGTGTAGTAACAGTATATATTTCTTTCACATTTCTTTTCAAAGCTTCTTAGCTTTTAACATGTCACAAATAAAAAAATCTAGTCTGTCCAAGATTTCTAATAATAGCTCATGTTGGAAAATTACAAAAATATCAGGAAATTGCATTCAGCTCAAAGAAGACAAGTTTAGAATAAATTACACACACTGCTATGTGCCTCCGGGAAGTAAGTGCTTTGGGAAATCTAAAAACATCAGAATTCAGAGATGACAAAAAAAATTTTGAGAAAAAAAATCCAGGAAAAGTAAGGAGTCTTCCTGGCAGCATTAACAGGCTTAAGTGGAAAAACAGATAATACCCTAAAATAGATATTGTCCTTATACGTCATAGACATTTTTTTCTTACCATTTTTAGTAGCTTTGAGGAAGTAAAGTTCTATGAGCCTATATGAAAGCAAAATGTATTGCAGCATATGCAATAGGTTACTTGCGGGTAAGGGGTGAGGTACAAAAGTACGATGTAGGCCAGAAAACTTTATTTTGGTTGCCTCTGACAGTCCTTAGTCAGCAAGGACTATAACCAACTAATTGAAACTACTGGACTTTATTGTCTGTCCTACATCTGAAACATTTCAGGGGCTCCTGGCACCATTCTACATGAAGAGCAGAGCAAGCCTAAGCCAGCCATAAAACTGACATTGACAATGTGCACGCAAAAGTATAACGTGCAGCAAAATAAAGAGGGCACAGCACATGTCAGTTACAGTTACACCAGCAGCCTCACACAACAAAGGACAAAACGGAGCCTTAAGAATTTTGAAAACCCTTTGTTTCACATACTCGACAGTTTTATTGGCCTAATATCACATACACTAGTGTCCCCCCAAAAAATATTAACGCTAACTATAAATCTTTAGCCTGTCCTTGCCCAAGGTCCAGAAACCATTATTCTGGAGTCGAAACACCTATTTTAAATTCAGAAATGCAGTCTTTATGACTTGAAGCAAATGTCACTTTGTTTCCTCGATGCTGTGCACGTGAAGTTACAACCACAAGTCATTCCCAGGGTGTCCGAGGACGAAGCGCGGTGAGGAGCCGGGCGCCTCTGGGAGGGGCGCCGGGTGGCCCCGCAGCCTCAGCTCCCGGAGTTCCGCCCACGAGCGGTTCCCCGGGGTTGGGTCCCCTTGTCAGGTACCGCGGGATGCGGGGCCCGTTAGCTACGACGACTGAAGAGCCCGGCCTCTCCGGGGCTCCACAGTTCTCCCGGGTGCGCTGCCATCCCCAAGCGGCTCCGGGCAGGGCACGGGCGGCGGCGACGGTCGCTCGGCAGCAGCACGGGCTCGCCCCGCCGCGACTTCTCGCGAGGTTTCAGCACCGCCCCTCCCGCCCCCCGCGCTCTCTGGCCCGGGCTCCCGCTATGGCTGCGCTCCGGAGGCTCCTGTGGCCGCCGCCTCGGCTTTCGCCGACTCTCGGCCCTCAGCAGCCCTTCCTGTCACCGTGGGGGCGGCCTGCAGGGACGGCTCCCGTGCTGTCGGGCCGGCCCTTCTCCTGCCGCGAGGACGACGACGAGGGGGCCGTGGCTGAGGCTGCTTGGCGGCGGCGGCGCTGGGGTGAGCTGAGCATCGCGGCGGCGGCGGGCGGGGGGCTGGTTGGCCTCGTGTGCTACCAGCTGTATGGGGACCCCAGAGCAGAGCCCTCGGAGTTAGCGGCCCCAGAACCCGAAGACCCGCCCCGGGCCAGGGGGCTGCTGCCCATCCCGGTGGCTGCTGCTAAGGAGACGGTAAGTGCCCGAGCGCGTGCGCGCCCCTGGCAGGTGACAGCGAAGAGTTGGGCTGCCAGGTGTCCGACCTGCGCAGGGAGGGCTTGGAGGGGCGGGGGTCACCGTGACACTGGACAGTGGAGGTTGTGGAGGCACTGAGGATGCTGACAGCGAGTGGGCAACCTTCAGTAAGCGACGCAGATCAACGCCAGGCGTCCCTGTTCACAGGGATGCTGCGAAGATGTGGGTGATGCTGTCAGTGATGCATCAGGACCCTAGAGGTTGCTGCAGCGACCGTCGAGCAACCAAATGCAAACCAGACCCTCCATCACCACACACGTGTCACAAATAATGGGCTTGACAGGCATAAAAACAAAGACGTGATGGAGGGCCACATGAATAAGAGGGCGAGACCGACTGAGCAAGGCAGGAAGCAGAAAATGATAGGAGAAGCAAGTGCAGGATGAGTTTTGAAGGTGTCAGAACAGATCAAAATCTGCCGCATTAGTGTATGGAAATCCCATGAAAGATGCTGCCAAACTGGAAAAGAAAGGAAAAATTATTCAATCCCTAGAGTAGTAAATAAAACAAACCAGAAGATAGATAGGACAGGAATGATGGTAAACTATGAATGGAGCCAACTCCTGCAGAAGTGATATATGATATATGATACATTACATTGGGCTGTAATGTAGTTTGTGACATAAGGTAAGGCAAGGGTAAGGGGCCTGGTGTTGTTTTGTTTTGTCAGAGCTCTGAATTTAATTGTCATGTAAATGGCTTAGAAACTTGGTCTTGAGAATACTTCCACTCCAGGACTAGCAGAATAGAAAACTAGATTAGATGAAAATAATTTAGGAAAATGGCAGCTATGTCCCTTTAAACCTTATTAAAATTGTATAGTGTTTGTACTGTAAGTATACAATAGTGAGCAGATACAAGTACACAGCTTATTTTTTCTTTGGTATGGTTTGGGTGAAGGTTGGCTGTGCATTTAGGTTAGGGAATATATGCTACACTATTCACCTTCGTTTAGTGATAAATCAAACACACTATGTAAATTAATTTTATACAAAAAAAAAAACCATAAAGTACTGGCAAACACCCTCAACCCTGGATCCCCGCAGAACAGATATGTTATTTTGTGGCTTAAGAGAGCAGCATGACATTAACATCTTGATTGACCATGCAAGAACTTTAATTGACTATAGTTGATCTGGAAACAGATTACCAAGGTAGGGAGCGTGCACATAGTTTTTTTTTTCTTTCCTTCTTTTTAAAAGTTGACTTTAGATTTACGAGACCTTATCACCTGACTGTGCTCAGAAAGCCAGACGTTTGACTCGGACACTGCTAGTTGTGCCATTATAGATGAAGTCTGTGTGACTCAATGCCAGCTCCTGTGTCTGTAAAAGAGACTAACAGCCTCAAAGAGTGCTCTGGAAGTTCAATATGTTAATGTATTTGGAGCTGAATGGAACAGCTGGTGTGTAATAAGCTGTCAGTGGATTTATTTTGCCTTCATTCATATTTCATGGTTTTTGTTTGTTTTTATGTTACTGGTGGTCAAGTCCAGGGTATCATGCAAGCCACACAAGTGCTCTAGCACTGAATAATCTCCTCAGCCCTTTATTATCTATATGTATTTGTTTGTATTATTATTGCTTCCGTTGTACACACTCCGTGTATTACTTAAGAAGTACAATGATCCTGAAGCCCTGTGTCTTACCCTTCCCATAGGCTCTGATTCAACATTATAGTTGTCACACCTTTTGCATGTTGTAGTTTTTCCTCTGTAAAACATTTTATATTTTTTTGTTATTTGAATAATAAAATTTTCACTATAATGAGCTTTGACTTAAACACTTTTTTCATTGTTTGTGTTAGGTACTTAAAGCCCTTTCATTACAGAAATTCATGTTTAAATGCTTCTTATAATGTAGTTGGGAGGTACACACATTTAATCCCAGCACTTGGGAAACAGAGGCAGGTGGATCTCTGTGAGTTTGAGGCCAGCCTGGTCTACAGAATGAGTGCCAGGACAGGCTCCAAAGCTACACATTGAAACTGTCTCTTTAAAGAGAAACAAACAAAAAGTTTCTAGTAATGTTTCTTATATTATTTCTCTTCTTTTTCTTTTCTGGAACTACTATGGGTCTGAATTTAAGCCTGATGTCCTAATTTAATTCTAATGCTAATTTAAATTAAAACCAAAAAGCATTCACAGAGCATTATAACCAGCCTTCAGCCTAGCTACACTAACTACAAATATCATTCACTTTTAGAAGACTAGGTTCGGCATACAACCTGAAGGAAGAAATATTTATTCTTTCAACTCCATCCAGATTTGGGGTTTGTATTAGTTACGTCTTTTTTTGTTTTGTTTTGTTTTGTTTTTTGAGACTGGTTTTCTCTGTATCTTTGGAGCCTGTCCTGGAACTAGGTCTTGTAGACCAGGCTGGCCTCGAACTCACAGAGATCCGCCTGCCTCTGCCTCCCAAGTGCTGGGATTAAAGGCATGCGCCACCACTGCCCTGCAAGAAAGCAAAGTCTTATCTTGGCTCACAGTGTCAGAACAGCCCTTCTTGGTGGAGATGTCCTGGCAGCAGACATGTGAGGCAGCTGGTCACATTGCAGCCACAGTCAGGATGTGGAAAAGATGCTTGCTCATGCTTAGATCACAGTGTGATTTTTATTCAGTGCAGTGCATCGAATGGTGTCATGCACAGTGTTTCTTTTTTTCCATACCAATTATCCAGTCTAGATAAACTTCCTAGTCGACATGCTGAGAGGTTTGTTACCTAGGTGAGTTTAGGTCCTGTTGAGTTGACAACCAGCATTAGCCACCAAGGGGTTGGAATGTTTTAAGAAAAATGTAGCTACCCTCTTAGAGACTGACTATATAATTTATCTTTAATAATTTTAAAGAAATGAATGATACTCCAAATGTTAAAGAGGAAAAGTCTTTAAAGAAGTCATTAAAACAATTATACTAATCCTATACTTTGTTGCATTTATGAGTTCATGTGTCATTTGGTATTTTGTCATATATACATACAAATATATATGTGATAACGTATGCATATATACATTTGAATATGAAATATCCTCAACAGCCTTGTTTGTGATCCCCAGCTGGAGCATTATTTGGGAAGGTTATAGAATCTATAAAAGGTAGACCCTTGATAGAAGAAGTTCTGTCTCTTGGATAGGTTTTGAATTCTATAACCTGGCCCTACTTCCTATTCTCCTTCTACTTCCTGTGAGAAAATGAAATGTGATCACCCTTCTTCCTGCCAGACTATCTTCTGCTACATCACATACAGTGATGGGTTGTAACCTCTCTAGAACCTTAAGCCCAATTAACCATTTTCTCCTTTAAGTTGCTTTTTGTCAGAGTATCCTATCATAGCAACAGAAAAGTAACTCATCCACATGTTTTGTAGAAAAATTCACGTGAGCTACTTTACCATCTTTACCAAGTTTTCCTTTTTTCCTTCACCTTGAATTTATCAAGCTAAGACAAACATTTCAAGAAGAAACAATGTCCGATTCCTAACACCAGTTGAAGTTACAGCACTCTAAACCACTTCTTTGGAAAATTCAATTTACTTTTTCCCCAGCACCTAACAGACACCCATCGCCAACATTGGGAAGCAAAGAGTGTGGGAATTTCATGCTGATGTATAAGTCATGTCTTGCCGATGAGAGACAGCTAGTATTTGACTTCTTCCCGTGCTTGCTGACCCTCGCCTCCAGATGTAGTGATCTTCAAAGGAATGTTTAAAAATAAAGTGTAGTGATTAGTGATGAACATGGAATGGTAGACTACATTATAACCCTGGATGTCTTATACATCTTATACAGAGGTATCTCAATGTTTTGAACCTGAATTCACAGTGTTTTCTAAGGTGTTTTCTGTCATGCTGTCTCATCTTCAGGGCTGTTGTTTACTTTGGAGTTTTTCTTCATATTGAGGCACAATTTGTGAGAAGCCACATTGTTTGGATAAGACTTAGAACTATGTGTCTTCATTAGGGTTTTTATTGCTGTGAGGAAACACCATGAGCACATTAACTTTTATAAAGGAAAACATTTAATTGAGGTTAATTTAATTTAATTTAATTGACTCACAGTTCAGAGGTTCAGTCCATTTTCACCATGTTGAGACATGGCAGTGTGCAGGCAGACATGGTGCTGGAGAAGTTGCTGAGAATCCAACATCCTATGGGCCACAGGAAGTAGACTGTCTCACTTGGTGTGGCTTGAGCATATATAAGACCTCAAAGCCCTCCTCCACAGTGACACACTTCCTCTAACAAGACTACACCTACTCCAACAAGGCCATATGTCCTAATAGTGCCACTCCCTTTGAGGGTCATTTTCTTTCAAGCCACCATACTGTATCTGGATGTTTTGCTCTAATCTTCCATGAAGAGCGGTTTTAGTTTTCAGAGTCTCTTCTAAATTTTGTGGGCCTTAATTTCAGAGACTATTTTGCATATGAATGTTAAAATTAAAGCCCATTGCACATCACCCCATGAAAATTGACAGTGACTGTTGTTCATAATATACTGTTACTTTACTGATGCTAGAAACTGAACCCAGGCCACAAGTCATAATGCTGTACTATGTACCTGTGAGGACTAATGAATAGACACTTAGGTTATAATAGCTTGAGCAAGTATAAACAGAATAATTATAGTTTTGTAATAGCAGGTGCTAAATCTATACTTTTATTTCTACCACTCTGAGCATATAATAAAGTTTTTTGTTTATATGCATCCTTATGTATTTTTCAGCATTAGTGTTCAAGCAAATGCTTTTATGCTTTTCTTACTTTGAGATGTTGCACATGTAAAATTATGTATTGAGACTTCTGACCACCTGGCTCATAATAACTATCAATTTAGTAATTGTGTCAGCAAATGGCTCCTTTCATCTCTAATTAGTTACTTCTGCATCACTTTGATCATATAATCTGACATAAAATAAACTTAAGCTAGCAAAGATTTATTATGATTGAAAGTTTTCAACCTATCATGGCAGAGAAGGCATACATAGCAGTTCAGTTCACAGTTCAGAAACATGTGGAAACAGTTGACATCATGGTGGACCACAAAACAGAGCCAAGTGGAAACCATCATAGACTCACTTCAGTGACATCCCTAATATACACTAGACCTCACCTCACCTAGAGTTCCTTAAAAAGTACCACAAGCTGAGGAAGAAGTTTTCAAAAGAGAAGCATGTAGGGGCATTCAGACTGAAATAGTGACCATCCTCACTTCCCATTTTTCTCTTTTTAAAATTATGCGCAACATGTCCATTGCACTTGATATGTTAAAGAATAATGCACTGTCTAGAGGTGATCATTTATGGTAAGGGCCATAAGTCTTTGTAAATAATTGTTTCTGAATAATTTATGAGCAAACAAATTACATATTCAATTATTAATTTGTGCATCTAGCCCTAAGTGATTAATATTTTTTAAACTGTTGTATCAAACATTTTTGCTCTTAATTTCACGAATATAGTACCAAGATTTTTGTTACACATTCCACTTGGAAGTACAATAAATATATCAATCTGTCCATTGTTCATTTAAATACTTTATTCATAGATTATTTATTAGGGGATAATGTGGTGGTATGCCTCTGTCAGGGATTGATAAATGAAATAAAATTCATAGATGTTCTGTTTATAACTTAGTGAGAGCTCAAATAACTATAATATTTCACAATACAATGAATGATGTGATGGGAAAAATAGAATGTACCATGGAACCACACAGGAAAGAAATATACCCTAGACTCCACACCTTAAAAATGCATCTTCCTGGAATAAGTACCATTAAGATAAGACGTGTAAAATTAATAGGAACTATTAAAGAAGGAAATGAAGCCTGGTGAGTAGTATAGTAGCAGGGTACTTGCCTAGCACCTAGGAGGCTCGGAGTTTAAACCCCAGTATCACCATCAATAAAATAATTTTTTTTAAATTATTAGAGAGTGAGATGAGGTTAATGATGAAGGAAAACTTCCAGTTAGCATAGGTTAGACTCTCATGAGAGCTGTCTGTCTGATAGACATGAAGTTGGGAATCATCAGGTATTAACGAATGGTTTGCACTATGTGAATGGCAAAGCAGATTAAGGAAAAGCATGAGTGACTTAAAGAACTGACCAGTAGAGCACTGCAGCTATGAGCAATAAGATCCAGACATGTGGAAAGAAAACCAAGAGGGTCATGGATAAAGGCAACAGGAAGTTCACTGACAGAGATACTGAGGGAAGCTTGGGCAAAAGAGACCTCAAAGTCCACCTCCACAGTGGCACATTTCTTCCAACAAGACCACACCTAATAGTGTCACTTCTTTTGAGGGTTATTTTCTTGGGGGTCGTTTCGCATTCCACTCCCTGGCAATGCAAAAATACATTTAGTTCACCTTCAAAAGTTCCTACAGTCTTTAACAGTCTCAAACTTGTTTCAAAATCTAGTCTTTTCTGAGACACGTGGCAATCTCTTAACTGCAATTCCCTTGTAAAAATCAAAATCAAAAAGCAGATCATATACTTCCAGCATATAATGGCACAGGATATACATTACCATTCTAAAATGCAGGGAAGGGAGCATAGCAAGGAAACACTGGACAAAATTTACACTGAAAACAGGTGGGCACACTCTAAACTCAGCAACTCCATGTCTGATGTCAAAGGACTCTTCAGATCTCCAAGTCTCTCCAGCTTTCTTGACTGAAACACTCTTCTTTCTTTTGGACTGGTTCCACACCCTGTTAGCAGCTTTCCTCAGCAGGTGCCCTACAGTTCTGGCATGTCCTTAACATCTTGGGGTCACCAAAGCAATCCAGACTTCAACTTCTCAGCGTCACGCACTGGCCTTTCTAGACCTCAGTTCAGAAATACCCTTCACACAGGCCTGGCTTCAATAGCTTTATTCCACAACTCCTTCCTTCTTTCCTTGACTCTAAAGCCAAAACCTTATGGCCAAAGCTGCCACGTTCTACTGATGGCTGCGACTGGAGCATGGCCCTCTCGTTCAGTTACATTTTCACAAACTGTCTTTCACTGCCTAAGTTTGGCTACCTTGAAACTTGCTCTGTCTACCAAGCTGGCTTCAAACTCAGAGATCTGCCAGCCTCTGCCTTTCTAGTGCTGGGATTAAAGGTGTGCCCTACCACATAGGTCTCTAAGCTTTTCTTTAGTTTCTTTTCACAAATTGTAAATTTAGCTAGGTGGAACCTTGTCCGTTATTCCAGTTCTGAATCCATCTATCTCCTTGAACACAGAATTTTGCTGCATTCCACTTCCTGGTGCTCTTTTTCACCTCAAATTTTTTATTTTTTATTACCCTGCTCAGCTTGCTTCTTTTCATTTTAAATCTCGTTAGAATTACCACTACAAACTACATGAAGAGTCTATTCTAGGCTGTTTTGAGATTTCTTCTGCAAGTAAAATTAATCCAAAACTCTTCATTTTAGCCTTAGGTAGACTCTTCAGACAAGGACAAAAGGCAGCCACTTGCTTCACCAAAATATCACAAGAATGTTCACTAGGAAACATAACCATATTCTTCTCTGTAACCTCTTGAGCCAAGTTCCCACAGTTCATCAATGACATTCAGCACCACTGTCTTCCATGTTTTTATTGATGTTTTGTTTGTTTCTTACTCTTTACTCTTTGAGGAGCCCACCACCCAAATCCCAAATAATCATAGAGAGACTTATTCTTCCTTATGAATAGCTGGACTTAGTTTGGCTTATTTCAAGCCAGCTTTTCTTAAGAAAAATCATCCCATCTGCTTTTTGCCTATGGACTTATCTTTCTCTATTCTATATAAATTTCTTTACTTCTTACTCCGTAACTGACTGGGGGGCTGGCCTCTGACATCCTCCTCTCCATTTATCACTCCCCCTTTTCTCTTTTTCTCCTATTTATTCTCTTTGCTTGGCAGCCCCACCTATCCCTCTCCTGCTTAGCTGTTGACCATTCAGCTCTTTATAGACCAACCAGGCATTTTACACAGGCAAAATAACACACCTTCACAGCGTTAAACAAATGCAACATTAAAAAGTTGTATCATTAAACAAATATTCCACAGCATAAGCAAATGTATCGTATCTTCAACTAATATTCCACAACATATAGCCATTAAGCATTACTTAAAACATTCTATTGCTTCCCAAACCCAAAGTACCAAAGTTTAAATTACTCCAAACAAATACATGGTACAGCCTATCATAATAATACCCCAGTCCCTGGTACCAATTTATGTCTTATTTAGGATTTTCTATTACTGTGAAGAGACTCCATGACCACAGCCACTCTTACAAAGGAAAACATTTAATTGGGGTGGCTTACAGTTTTAGAGGCTCAGGCCATATCATCATAATGGAAACTTGGTGCTGTACAAACAGATGTAGTGCTGGAGCTGAGAGTATTACCTCTTGCAGACAACAGGAAATCATCTGAGTCACTGGGTGGTATTCTGAGAATAGGAAACCTTAAAGCCTGCCCCCACAGTTACACACATCCTCCAACAAGGCTATACCTATTCCAACAAAGCCACATCTCCTAATAGTGTCACTCTCTTTATGAGCTATTTTCTTTCAAACCTCTCCAATATACAAGAATTTTAAATACTTCTATTGTTTTCTAGTTTTTCATTAGTATGAAACCTGTCTAGTTGATATTTTGTATTGACTAGGTAAGATTTTTGTATTTTTCTGTTCCCCGGAAAGAATATAATAGAAGCTACATGCGTCAGTTCTTTTAAGATAACTCCACTCTATTACAATATATTGTATTCAGATATGGTCATCTAAACTTTTTCCATCATCTTGCACATCTGACAGTATAATGTGATTTGTATTTTCTGTATGCACACTGTTTATAGGAGATTAAGGAAGAGAGTAAAACAAGGTCTGTCCTAAATATGGAATGGTAATTTTATGCAAGCTTAAGTGACATTATTAAAATACTCTGTGACAAACAAAAATAAAATTCTCTTCCTCATGACATGATCAGAATTTAGTTAGTTCAAGTATATTAGGGCCCTAGATGTAATAAATAAAACCTAAAAATATTTAGAGGAATGTGTCTTAGTACTGATTTTGAAAACAAAAGTAAAGTCCAGAAGGGGAAGTAGACAGAGAAGTCCTGGAATGGCAAAAGACATAACACAGCATCCAGTGGGAATAACTATGCAGAGTATATAGCGGCGGGCTATAGACTGGTACCAAAAGACTGCAGACTTTGCTAGACAAAGTGAACAGGTAAATTAAAAATGTTCAAATGGCTGACAAGCCCATGGAAAGGTATTTACCACCACTAAAATACAGAAATACAAATTATAACTACAGTGAGGAATTCTTTTTTACCAACTAGAATGCTCAAATATAAGCTATAGTAAAAGTCAGCATTGATGTGGAACAACTTAGTTCTTCTACACTGGTTATACTTGTACACATTCAAAAAATAGTTTGGCATTTTATTGTCAAATAAGGACTCACATTTCTCTTTCTCCAGAAATTCTTTCTAAGGATAGGAGTGTAGCCACTGGCAGTACTTGCCTATGTGGTAGTTTGAATGAAAATGTCCTCCATAGGTCAATAGGAAGTGACACTAGTAGGTGTAGCCTATTGGAGGAAGTATGTCACTGGGGTGGGCTTTGAGGTTTCAGATGCTCTAGCCAGACCCAGTGTCATTCTCTTTTCCTGCTGCCTGCTAATCCTGATGTAGAACTCTCAGCTACCTCTCCAGCACCATATTTGCCTATATTCCACTATACTTCCCTCCATGATGACAATGGACTAAACCTCTGAACTATAAGCCAGCCCCAATTAAATGTTTTCCTTTCTAAGGGTTACATGATTATGATGGCTCTTCACAGCGACAAAAACTCTTTAACTAAGACACCCACCATGCACAAGTCCTGGCTGGGAAGAAAGACTGTAAGGGGAAGAAAGGGGACAGAAGACAAGGGACAAAGACAGTCTAGTTGGGGGTCGGGTATGATTCCATGTTGTCCAAAATTCTGAGAAAGTGAAACCTGTGCCACCCAACATTCCAGCCAGAGTCTCCTTAACTGTTCTTAATACAGGCACATGGTCGCTTTTTGTGTTTATGGTAGAAATTATCTATCAGATATAAATTTTCTCATTTTATTACTTTTTCACAAGTAGGTTTGCCTACTTATCAACTTGCTTCCTTTCTTCTAGTCCCACAGAAGAGAACTTTCCCTGTGAAGCTAGTGAGAAAAGTTCACAGTTCATATCCTGAACCTACGTCTTGATAGTAGGATGTCAGTGAGCCTTGAGGCTGTTACTAAATGAGCAATCTGTATGAACACTCGAGTTATTTCTGATGTGGGGTGGTGAGGAAGATCATAGGTGTGTATAGAAGTCCTCTTAAGAGTTGAGTAGAAATGCTTACAAGTGCTAAGGCAAAGTGGTAGTCAGTATAGAATCGGTGCACACACCTTTATTAGCACTAGTCACTGGACTGCCAGATACACATGGCAGACGAAATTAGAGACAGAAGTGAACAGGGTACTTCCATCATCACTTACCAGAAATTGGTTAGTAAATGAGAGAGAACATATTAACTTAATTAGATATGTTGAATTATTGGGGATAGGTTGACTTTTAAAGGTAAATGAGAATAATTGGACCAATATAAGGACTAGTGCACATTCCAGGAAGATTTTCTTTTCCTTGAGATGTTCTCTTCTGTAGGAAACTTTCTTGAATCCCAGTCCCCAAATTATGACACAGAGACTTGTTATTATTAGTTATGAATGCTCGGCCTTAGCTTGAGCTTGTTTCTAGCTAGCTTTTTTTTCATTAAATTAACCCATTTCTCTCAATCTATGTGCTGCTCTGAGGCTCATTTACCTTCTTAACTTACTGTCCATCTTGCCTTCCTGCTTCCTCCATATCTGGCTTGCTAGTGGCCCTTTTGTCTCTTCCCATTTATCCCTCCTCTGCCTTGCTATTAGGTCGTTCAGCTTTTTAATAGACCAATCAAGTTGAAAGAGCAGTACATCTTTACATTGTTAAACAATTGCAACATAAACAAATACAATACATCTTTACATAGTTAAAAACTACTCTGTAGCAAAACAAATATAACACATCTTTACTTAGTTAAATATTCATTCCACAACAATCTTCTCCATGAAGATGTGTTTTCATTTTCTTTCCCATTAAGAAATTCACATCATCTTGAAGACCCATATCAAGTTAATGCACAATATAATCTTTTCATATCATTGTTTTAGATATATAGTTAACAAGACTTCTTTATGTTTCTATCTTCCATATGATTGATTATTCAGGGACTTAGAGAGCAAGGTAAACTTGTTTTCTTTAACAGCTTCCAAGATTAATCAGAATGCTGATATCATACATAACTACAAGGTTAAAAAAACAGGAGAACATAAATGTGTATCAGGCCTGTTAATGGCATATATTCCAGTCATGCTATTACACTTTCTAAATTTGATAATATGTGTATATCTAAGTGCAAGGTATTGAGAAATGTACTCCAGCTATATGCTTATGAAGAAGGGGAAGCAGGTTAGATTGGAAATTGGTGGAATATTCTTTAATGATGAACCACTTCAAAATGAAACAACTTTTCCTCCAGTGCACGATATGGTAATCAGCCTTTTCCATTTTCAGTTACCACCAAGTCTGTTTTTCCTGTTTGAGCCACACTGAAAGCAACGTATTGACTGTCCATCTAACGCTATGAAGCTAGAATGAACATATATTATCTTTTAAACACTGAAAGTGAGTTTTCTTTTTTCTAAATTGACACAGTACTATGTTGGAAATTCTCTTGTGAGAAAATACAGCATGTTGTCTTAGCTATCAAGAACAACTATTTTCCTTAATTGACAAATCTTTGACTGTTTCGATGTTCCTCCACTTCTTGTCTATATATTTTCAATAAATGTCTTTTAATTCATTGAGTTAATGTAGTTTTTCTATTACTCACTTCAAATATCATGTCTTAATATTTAAGCTTTCACTTTAAGAATGTTATATTTTACTTAAAAAGTGTTAGAAGATAAAAATATATAAAACCCCAAGTCTAAGAATTGCAACAAATATAACTATATAAGATATAACATATAGGTGTGTGTATGTATGTGTACATATCTATATATGTTCATTCCTTGATAATATCAGTCTATAAAAGTACACTCCCACTGGCTTAATGAAACTGTGGCATTTGCTTTCTTGTTTGAGTTCCAGAGTTTCCTCATAGTAGGAGAAATTTATTGACTTTAGTTTTTGCTAAATTAAACACCTCAACGGTCCTAGAGCCATTTCCCAAGAGCATTGTATGATCTGCTGGCAAGTTGGGAGCCTGCCCTGGCAAAAGCTGTGCAGATCCTGGAGGCCAACAGCTTAAAAGAATTTGATCTATTTCTTTGAATGACAAGTTTTTCTCTGCTTGTGTTGGTACCTATCTCACACTGAGGCCATTTCCAGCATTTTCGTAGGTAGTTTAAAGAAGCATCTGAAAATAGTCTGCAAGAAGCCGGGCGGTGGTGGCGCATGCCTTTAATCCCAGCACTCGGGAGGCAGAGGATCTCTGGGAGTTCGAGGCCAGTCTGGTCTACAAGAGCTAGTTCAGGAACAGGCACCAAAGCTACAGAGAAACCCTGTCTTGAAACCCCCCCCCCCCAAAAAAAAAAGAAAAAATAGTCTGCAAGAGTAAAATTATAAAAACTTACTTAGAACTGTGTGTTAACTGTGCCTTTACAAACGCTTCTCAAATACGATAGGATATATAAAAACACTGACTTCTCTGCCACTGTCTGTCTCTTTGACAATGATTAAACCATTTAACCTTTCAGGGAGATCGTTTCATCCCTTCAGAAGTATTATGGGATTAGGATCCATGAAGTCCATTTTACCTATAAAGATCTTTAGTGCTAAGTAGCATCTTATTTGGTTAGTGGTTTTTTCAATTTTATTTTCATCCCACAATTCCCTGTAACTCTTAGTTTAATATCTGTTTTAGCTGGGTGTGGCTATACATGCCTATAATCTCAGCACCTGGGAGCCTGAGACCACAGCATGGTTAGGTCAAAACCATCCTGAGTTATACAGAAAACTCTTTACAAACTGTCATTCAAATCAGTTTTTATAAACTTAATTATTGGTTTTATAAACTTGGTCCCAGATCATTTCTCTTTGGCTTTCATTGCTATTACATTTAAATAACCCTTAGATAAACAAAACAAAAGCATCAGTAGGATGGATAGAAATAGACTGCCAAGACTAAATCATCTGTGGTTTAGAATTTATTCAAGCTCTAAACAGTGGTATAGCCAGCTGCTTGGGAGGTTGAGGCAGGGACTGTAAATGTGAGACCGGTTTAGACAGTAAGATCCTGTCATAAGAAAAGGGCTGGGTGCGTAGTTTAGTATGTGCTAAGAACTAAATTAGAGTTGTGTTTCAGTCATTATTTTAAAACTGTGTCTCTAACTGGATGGTGGCAGTGCATGCCTTTAATTCCAGCACTCGGGATGCAGAGGCAGGCGGATCTCTGTGGGTTCGAGACCAATCTGGTCTGTAAAAGTGAGTTCCGGCACAGAGCTGTTACAGAGAGAAATCCTGTCTTCGGGGGAAAAAAAAAAAGATTTCTCTGTAATCATTCCCATTTACCACAAAGCGCTCTCTCTCTCTCTCTCTCTCTCTCTCTCTCTCTCTCTCTCTCTCTCTGTGTGTGTGTGTGTGTGTTTCTTGGTTTTTTTCTTTTTAAAAAATTTGATTTAGTGGGATTTTTTTGTTTGTTAACCTGATTGCTCGTATTCTCAAGAAAGAGAAAAGAAGGGAGGCATGGAATAGGATGGGTCAGGAGATGGCAAGGATCTGGGAGGAGGTGGGGAGGGGAAGCCACTATGAGAATATATTGTACAGAAAAAACTTTTTCAATAAAGACATAAGGAACAAAATTAGATCATTGTGATAAAAATGTTGCTCAAATGAGTTAAGGTATATGACTTAACTTTAAAGCCCTTATTTTAAGAACTAGCAAAATTTAAATATGTGAATTTTAATGAACAAATTATATATCACATATATAAACATATGTATAACATGTCCGAGACCATGCATCCAATCCCTAGTGTATAAAATAAAAACAATAAACATTGTTTTCAATGAGTTCTGTAATGAAAAAATGAACATTATTTTAAATTTTTATACCTTTTTTGTTCATGTATTTTTTATATGCTTTTATGTAATTTTTCCAAACTTAAGAGTTAAGAAGTGGTATATTTATCTTTCAGAACTAAAAATTAATATTTTGATATTTTTACATTTTTATTCAGAAATATATGCTCCCTAAGTGTACTGTAGTTTTTAAGAGCAATAATCTTCTTTCAAAAACAGAGCAAAATAATAGGCCATTTTAAAAACAGATTTAAATTCACAACAAAATGTAGCAGAAAGTAAAGATTTTTCATATACCTACATATGCAGTTTCTCCTACTACCAGTATCTGGCAGCATGATATGTTTGATACAACTGATAGACTTATATTTACAAACTATTACTCCCTAGTATTGATAGATATAAATATATACACATTAAAATTCCACTCTTAGTGTTACACATTTGTGGTTTTTAACAAATGTCTAATGGTTTGTGGCAACTGTTGTAATATTATACAAAATCATCTCTGTGAGGGATGAGCTATGAAGAAGAGATTACAATTTGAAAGAATACCCCAGGAATAAGCAGACTTGGGAGGAAACCTTCTGCCTAGGTCAGAATTTGAGTAGTCACAGAATCTCTAGGTGCTGGGCCAAGGCTAACAGAGACTGGCTTGTTTGGTCTGACGGTGTGAAATCCTACCAGTAGGGTGCCATTTGTTCAGTGCTGTCATGTAGATTTCCCAAAGCCTGGGGCTGCGGGAGTTTCGGGGAGTTTCGAGGGAGGTTGTTGGTTAGTTAACCTTGACATAGGTCAAAGAAGCAGGCAGTTCCACTGACACGGACCACGTGGCCAAGGATTCTGGGTGTGATCTTAAGAACTATCTTGTTTGTTTTCAGGTGATCTATAACATTCGCAGAGTAACATGCCCACTTGGTAAGACTGACCTGCTGGAACGTCTTTAAAGTTTGTGTGAGAGTGTAGAGAAAGGGCCAGAGGAGTTGCTCTCTGATTGGCAGTATGCACTGAACGTTGGTGGCCTCCACAGATCATCTTGAAGCTCTGACCTATGTGGCTGTGACAGAGATTGGGCTGCTCAGGAATTATCAAGGTTAAATGATGACACGGAGATAGCATCATCACCTCTTCAGAGAGGACACAGAAAGTGGGTATTTGCAAACCAGTAAGAGGACCCTTACAATCAAACAGATATTCCACTTCCCAAACCATTAGAAATGAATGTCTGCTGTTTGCGCTGACTGGTTTTGGCAGCTCAGGTTGAGTAATATAGTTGGTAAGTTCAGGGTAATTTACTTGGGGGAAAATGGTGTAAACACTGATGTTATATTTGTGTTCCTGTCTTTTAATTGCCTCCTAGAAAAACTGTCTTAGAGCCTGTATACCAAAGTATCTATAAAACTGACTTAAAAGATTCATTTTGGCTCAAGGTTTCACAGATTTTAGTATATAGCCCTTACTCCTTTATTTAGGACCCACCATAAACAGAACACCATGGCTACAGAAGCATGAAGCTCATGTCGGGGCAGAAAGGAAGCAGTGAGATAGAGAAAAGGTCTGGGAATAAGACACAACACTACCAGAACACTCCCCCAGTGACTGACTTACTGATTTAGGCCCCACCTTCTACAGTTCTCATCAGGTCTGAGAATGGTGCTGCCAGCTGGAGAGCAGGCTTTCAACACAGAAGCCTAATGGGGACCTTCATCTTGAAGCCGCAGCAGAGGCATTGTACTGACCGTGGTTGAGTGCATAGCTAAAGATTTTGCCTTGAAATCTAGCTGTGACTCAAGAAGTAAAGAGTATCTGCACATTGTATGTGCTAGGTGTTTGGAAGTGAGTGAGGCTGGGAGAAAAGTGATAAAATGTAGGGCAGGTGAGATGCTCAATGAAATGCAGGCAGCTGGAATAATTTTATCTCCATGGACAAATGTAGTGAGCATCCAACCTACAGCAACAGAGAGAGACTTAGTTTAAACCTGTGACATGAAGCTGAGCATTTAGACTATTTCAAGAGTCAGTCAAATAAGATCTTGATTACCAGAGAAAGTATTCTCACTAATTTTTGCTTTGTCTTTAAAATTTGCAGGCTTAGTATTTATCTCTTTTAGAGCTAAAGTTCAGCAAGGTAGTTTTTCCCAAGGTCACCTAAATAGAAAGTGGTGGAGCTGACATTTGAACAGAACCCTGAAGGATTGCAAAAGCAGTGTACTTTTATTCCAATATACCAAGTTGTGTAATAGGAACGAATACTGGATTGGGTGTCAAAACAACTGACATCTAGTCCTAACTTCGTTTGCTGTCTCTATGACCCTGGTGACAGCTTCTATAGACTGTTGTTAATTCTTTTCAAGATTAGACTAATACATTTTCTATTTGCTTGTGAAAAGATAATATACTAATGTAATTAAAATCTCAAATATATATTTTTATAAAAGATAACACACTATTCTTAAGTAACAGTTGAGTGCTTAGTCGAAAAACAGGACATTTACACCACCACCTCTAAGGCTAGGAATCATTGCAGAAGAGACACAGAAAGAATGTAAGAGCCAGAAGATAGGGAGAAAGGCTGTGAATATTGACTTTTGGGAATGGCAAAGCCAATGTAGTCATAGCCTCACAGCAACTGTGGATGTCTACAGTGAACCTACAAACAATCAGTCGTATATTAAGAAGGGCCCATGGGCCACCCTTCCCAGATGAAGTGAATATTTCTTATAGAAGGATTTTATGGTAGGGGCAGTCAGCATCTTTAGTTAACCTCAGTGAATACTGAGGTGTCCACTAGGCTCTAAACCCATGATCATGCAGGTGATTCTGGTTAAAGTCAGTGGGTCTCAGAAGGAGAAGGTGTTTGAAAGGGAGTTTTGAGAGGCTTAGTGGAGTGGCTAGGAGGTTTGAGAGGGAGACAGTTAAAGTAATCAACATGGCCTTAATGTCTGAAATTGTCAAGAACAAATTCAACAAAAGTTACAAATCTTTTTAAAAAAGAAAATACACCATTTTAAAATTTGTTTTATCTACATGTAAACATATATATCTATAAACAAGAAAATTTAAGACAAAATTTTCTTTAACTATTTTCCCCACTGTTTTTTATATCACCCCTAAATCTACTGTATCAATTTCATTGTCCATATTCTTGTCTAAATTGGTTTTACCAAGATACACTTCATATGCAATTAGTAATAGGCTTCCATATTCCACCTTCACTTAATATTGTCCACTGATTGCTTGTATAATCCATTTTCTGTTTTCCTGATTAGTGAAGTAGAGACATTTTTATTTTAGGACAAGGTTCCTCTGTGTAGCCTTAGTTGGCCTGAATTTTATATATAGGCCAGGCTGGCCTTGAACTCACAGAGATCCACCTGCCTCAACCTCCTGAGTGTTGTGACTAAAGGCATGGGCCACCATGACCAGCTTGTGGTAGAGAACTTTTTAAAGTTTCTTTTCTAGAAATTATCTATTCTTGTGTTCTTTCACCTGTTCTTGTGTTCTGAATTTGATTTTATTATTTTCATGCAGGTAATTTTACTATGAATTACATACCCCTATCTTTATGTGCAAGTATCTACTATAAACTGATATAACTTCCACATTTTTTCCCAAGTAACATGGGTGATTTATTTTTATTTTCAGTAAGCTTAGCTTCTTGTTGAAAATCATTGTGATATTTTTAAAATCTTCATGTCATACAGAAATCAACTTTCTACTTTAAACCTTAATAACTTCTTTTTTATGAAGTTTTTATTAATTATTTCCCAGACTGATAACGTCCACATTTTTATGTTGTTGATGATTTTGTGAAGAGTGGATAAATGGTTAGTTTATATTGCCTATTTATTAGAAATAATATTAATAATCACCATACATGCTCTGTTACTCAGATTTTCTCATGTGGTTTCTTTCCATTTTAACTGAGATTTATCAAAGACTCAACTCTGATTCATTTAATTCATAATACTCTTCTCTAGCAGTTACTCAGTGATCTATAGCTACTTATTTCATGGTTAGTTATGAGTTTTTCATTCCCCCATTTAATACTTCTAGACTTTAATTCCATGTATTTTCAGATATTATCAATAGTGTTTAACTGTGAAAGTTCTAAGGAACATTTATGTGGAGTGTTGAAAAGCGCTATATGATAGTTTCTCTTTCTGTATTTGTGTGTGCTGGGTATCCTGTGCATAATAAACCTTCACTGTACTAATGAGCAAACCCACTAATCCCAAGAGGTTATTTTTTTTAATGAGGCATTTTAGCACTATCATATTTATTGTGACTAGGAACATGTTTGTGTTTCCTTTTGTTGTTTTATGAATATATGTTCCTGTTGTGTCTTTTGTCATTAGATTGGATCTATTTGTTGTGATTGGGAACATGTTTGCATTGTTTTTGCTGTTTTATGAATATCTTTCTTTGCTTGTATCCCTTGGCATAGATTGAATCCAATTTTTTTTTATTTTTGTCTTTCTAGTGGTTTGAAAGTTGAACATTCTGTTTTCAGTTTTTAATTTATTTCCTATACACAAAATTGAGTAATCTATAATAATTAGATATCTTAGCACGGGATCTTGATAAATTTGAGGCCAACCTTGTCTATATAGCAAGTTCCATATCATCAAGGGCTATATGATGAAACTTTATGTCAAACAGTCTGTAATATGTGTATCTGAAAATTAAAGATAAATCATTAAAAAGAAATGTCCCATTCTAGAAGGACACATGGTTATGTTTTACACTATCACTTCTGCATCTATGTTTTACTAATGTATTTTTAATAGATATGTATTTGCTAATTTTCTCACTGATATGACCAAGCTACTAAAGGGAGATGAAGGTTATACAGTCCATTATCATGGTGGGGAAGGCATGGCCGCTGAGAGCTCTGACAGGAACGGGTGCAATTGGTTTATCATCCTTTAGCACTCAGGAAGCAGAAAGACAGGAAACCTGAAAGAGCAGTGACCTTAAGACTCCCCCCCCCCCCCCTTCTACCCTAGGTGATCTATTCCATCTGGTCCATTTCCCAAAGGTTTACAGCCTCAGATTAGTGGCATGAGCCTGGCTTTACAGTGACACACTTTCTCCAGCTATGCCCCATGCCCTAACAGTTCCACACATTTCCAGACTGTCACCAAGTGAGGACCAAGGATTCAAACACATGAATCTCTTGGGGGAACATTTAACATCCAAACTGTAACAAAATAGCAAATTATTGCAATTTGTTTGTTTGATTTTCCTCTTTTCAAAGTGCTGAGGATCAGACCCAGGATCTCACTCATGCTCAGTGGTAGAGCCCAGGGTGAGCATGAGTGATGTAACTGTTACAAATATATTGTAACTGTTAAAAGAGTCTCCATCTAACAGTTACAGTGAGCTGTACAGCTGCAGTCATGCATTCACTCATCTGCAGACGTTTGAGAACCTATTAGAAGTCAGAAATTCCTCTAGGCACTGGGAAACCCAAGAAACTAAATAACTGTTGTTGCCTGTGTGATAAATGAGAGAATGGGGAATAACTATAGATAAAAAGAAAAAAAAAAGATTAAGGGCCAATTTTAGGGCATGGTGTAAATTGAAAGTACCCCAAATGGGAAACTAAGAGAGATGGCTCAGTGGTTAAGAGCATTTTCTGTTGTTGAAGAGGACCAGGGTTTGATTCCTTGTACTCACAAGTTGTTTATTGTATAATTCCAATTCTAGAGGATCTTACACCCTTTTTTTGCCGCCTTGGGTGTCACCGCCCTAGAGGTGGTGAGACCGTGGAGCTGATAAATGAGGAGGTCTACAGTCTGATGCAATAACCAATTTTATTCAAAGCATCAGACAATTTGTGCTCTGAGGGTTAAGAGGAATCACACGACAAAGTGTACAGTCTCAATGACAAGCCATTGCCAGGCAAGCATATGCCTCCGTAGAAGCTTATAAACAAATAACAACAGTCAGTTGTATTGAATAATCTAAGGTAAACTTACTCCTATCTGCTACACCCGGGAGGGGCATGAAAGCCCAGCCAAGAACAACTCCCCAAGTAGTCCTCTAGCTTCCTTCCACAGTATGCCAGGCACTCACATACACCACATGTACAATAAGTAAATGTATGTAATTTGAAAAGATTAACTGTACCATTTTTTAAAAAGGAATTCATTGTTGTTGAAGAAACTGAATTAACAAGACTTTTGTGTTGGTATCATGGAGTTTTCTCACAAGTGTGGCACCTGGACATTAAACACAGCATGGTGAGCAAACATGCATGCAGGCAAACACTCATGCATATAAAAAGAAAATTTTAATTAAAGAAAGGAACCAAAAAGGCTGCCAGTTGGACAGGAATAGCAGAAGAATAGCAGGTTTGGGAAATTGACAAAAAAATTTTCAAGGGAGTTACCAACTGTGCTAAATGGTGTAAGATGAAAACTGAGAGTTGACTATGGATTAAGCAACAAGGAAGTCATTGACAACCTTGACAAATAGTTTTAGTGGAGGAAGAGAGTCGAGCCTGCTTAAGTTCAAAGGAAAATGAGAAGAAATCTGAGACAGGAAATGTAGACTGCTTTCTCCAGTAGCCCTGCTGGAAAAGTAGGAAAGAAGTAGAAGGGAGGAAAAGAGAGCTAGCTAAATGGGGAAGTAAGACAGAGGCTTTCTAAGGTGGAGGTAGTAGTGCAATGGACATACTCAAAGGGAAGTATTCAGTAGAGGATGAAAACCATGAAATTGTAGGTCAAGGTATTAGAGGAATAAGGTATTCAATAAACAAGAAGATAGAAGCTTCAAGCAGTAGTTCGTGGTTTTGCACTGCCTTCTTAGGAATGTCCTCATTTATAGCTTATCAGTTAGTAAGAAATGTACTTGACAAATCTATAAAGAATAAGCTATTGCATCAATTCACATAGAAACATAAAACGTGGAGCCCGTGAGATGGCTTGTCAGTTAAGAGCAATGGCTGCTTTCAGAGAACCAGGATTGATTCTTGGCACCCATGTGGAGACTCACAGCCATCTGTAACTCCAGTTCCAGAGTATCTGATGCCTTCTTCTGGCATTCATTGGCATCAGAAATGCAAGTGGTGCATAGACAAAACACCCACGCACCTAAAACAAAACAAAACAACCTCTCATAAATGGCCTGTTCTTATTAACACCTTTATTCTTATCTGATCTCAGCCAGGAATATACTACTGGCTTGTCTTCAGCTGTGTTTTTCCATATAGATTTATTTTTTTAAGCATCAAAACATTTTACCTTGAGTACCTTGGGATTTTCCCGCCCCGGGAATTTGATGTTTAACCTTTAGACCACCCAGCAAGCTAAGAAAGTGCTACCTCTTTTATCTTCTTAGACTCTTAAATAAGCCTCAAGCCATATGAGAAAGTTAACATAATACTACCATGAACAGCTTTTGTAGCTACTTGAAGAA
Organism: Microtus oregoni; assembly: GCF_018167655.1. Lineage (NCBI taxonomy): Eukaryota > Metazoa > Chordata > Mammalia > Rodentia > Cricetidae > Microtus > Microtus oregoni. Next base: position 1,385,316 of record NW_024544709.1, on the reverse strand, counting down.
AATCATAAATATGGCCCATAAGACTCTTGCCCAACAGATTGCTAAATGTAAATGTAAAAAGTTACTTGGTCTTTAATGTTTTATGAAAATTGTTGGTACAGTTGCCAGCATCAGATAGGACCTATTACCAGGTATTCAATTTCCTATGTATAATTGAATACATTAAAATTTAGTATTATTTGATTTAATTAAAGCAAATGTATTTTAAAGGAAAGTAGTAATGATGTTTATTCTAAATTATCTGGTTAATACAAATGATATTTACTTTTCCTGCTATTCTTCATTCTCATTTCTCTGTTTCTTGATTGCTAAAAAGAAATGCAATGTACACTGCTGAGGTAATTGTTTCAAATTACCTTTTTATGGTATTATCAGCTTGTAGGCATTAATTTCTCTAATTGTCTAGTAGTAAATCCCTTATCTGGCATTTAATCTTGCCTCCCTGGGAAAACTAGGCCTTACCACAGAGTAAATTTTCACATTGCTGACCCGAAGTAACACGAGACTGTGTCTTGGCAGTGAACCTTTGCTTTCTGTTATTCATAGGAAGGATAATGATGTACTCTGTTGCCTCGAGGCCCTAGTTAAACTCCAGTAATAAGTAACGTCTAAATATTGTTTGCAAAGGTTTGCACTGGGAAATTCCAGGATCATAATTGCATTGACACATTATTTTTGTTTCTTTTGGAAAGCACGGTAATTAAAAATAGAACTTTTAAAAATCTCTGCTTTAAGTTCATCTTAGTTCTGTCAGCTTGAATTTAGAGGATCCACACAGTAAACTGGAAATGTTTACTAATTTTTATTACTAAATTATATATGTGCACATGTGCAAGCACACTCACATGATATGTGTGCATGAGTAAACAGATGCACTTGTTATGTGTACCTGTGGCCAGGAGAAGCCATCATCTGGGTGTCCTGATAACTACCTTATCCCTTGTCAAATGTCTCTCACTGAACCTGGCACTAGTTGGGTGGCTATTAAGCCACAATAGTTGCTCCCACCCCCAGTTCTGGAGTTATAGGAGTCCATGCACCCACATCCAGCTTTTATATGGGTGTAGGGGATTTGATATCAGGTCTTTATTACTGTAAAAGAAATATTCTGATGAGCTCTCTACTCAGCCCCGAATTTCTCTATTTTTTATGAGTAGGAAACCTGAGATTAGAACCTGAAGTGAAGCTCACCGATTCTTAATAGTGAAGAAATGATAGATTTTTGTAGAGATAAGATTTCCCAATCGTTCCTCACTAATGTGAAAAAAAAGAATTTCAACTGTTCTAATTTTCTAGAAAGTGTAAGATGTAATTTCTTAGATGGAATAATAATAAAAGACAGGTCTAAATTTTCTGCGAACTCTAGAAGTCTATGGTTTATCTTCTACCCTGTGGCCCTGTGAGTACAGAAGAATCGGGCCAGCTTTGAGGTCTGTGCTTGGGTAGTTTGAAACAGGTGTTTTAAAACATCTACTGTGAAAATTTTCCAGCTCATTATCAAAATTCACTACATGCAAAAATCCTTTGGTCTGAGGAGCCAAATTGGTAAAGCACTTGCCCATCATGCATGAGGCTGGGTTCAAATCCAAGCATCACGTGAAATCAGATGTGGTGGTGCTTGTCTGTAATCTCAACTTGGGAGTGGAAACGGGTGTCAGAAAGTCATTATCATCCCTAGCTGCACAGAGGGCCTGGACTTCATCAGACCATATTCCAAAACTGCAAAGAATTTTAAAGTCCTATGGCAGTGCCTTCCCATAAGTGCATGGTGTCTGCATTTTCCTTTTTTGTTAAAAAAAAAATAGTGCTATAAGATTTTTTCAAAGTCTTGTTAGAATATTTCAATTTCAAGCCACAAAATTCTAGTTGTATCACATGTAATTGTTAATATTTGTCAAAATTATTCATGTGTTATTTCGTTATTTGGGAATTTGGTACTTTATTTTCAGAGTGAGGTTTGCTAACAATGATGAAAGAAGTTTAACTTTCAGAATTTTAGAGTTAGAGATCTAGTTATTTTGGTTGATATTTTAATTATAGGAACTTGTCACTAGATTTAGTTTAGGAATATTTCAATTTCTAATTGGAGAGTAAAATAGGAACATCATAATCTTCTCAGCTATACTTAGTTGAAGTTATGTTTTTATAAACTATAGAGCAACTACTGCTCAGCGTTTTCTAGATACAGATGTGGGATATTTGGAAAAAGAGCAAAAAATATGTCCATCTCATATGAGTGAAAAACAGAACAAAATATGAGTATCTCAATATCCAGGGTCAGAGAACCAGATCAAAATGCTTCTTAATCATAGGGCAGTGTTTGGGGGGAGGGGAAGAGGTACAGAAGCATTTTGACAAATTTGGGGATACACAGCTAGAAGAAAAGCAAGTACAAACATTAAATTACAAGTCGATGATGGCTGTGTTGAAGACTTCGGAGAGACACAGCCTGCGTGGCCATTAATGTGTACATAGGCTGTCAGCCTGAGTGAGCCACAGCAGCTTTGTGTCCCTGCAAACTGATGAAGACAGCTTAGATGTTTCCTGCCATGAGCCTTTTAATACCTCAGTTTTGGATTATTTATTGTTAGTTTAAATCCCTCTTACATACATAGTGTTTGTGTTTTTCTCTCTCATCCTTTTTAGCACATGAATGTTTACCCTTCTAGTTTGTGGTATAAACCTGAGAGAGCAGAGATCTAAAAAATGAGATGGACTAAAATCTCACACGATAGCTGACTTTATTCAGAACAATACATCAGGCAGTTTATACTCTGAAGGCTAAGGCGAGTCTCCGAGTAAACTGTAAAATTGCAAGGACAAGCTGCACGTGCAAAACCATGTTTTTTCTTTGGAGGCATATAAACAGATAACGGTAGGCAGCTGTAATGAGTAGTAGACTGAAGGAAGCTCACAGCTATCCACTACACCTGGGAGGGGCATGAAGGCGCATTCCAAGAACAGTTCCATGTTTTGAAGAAACCGAGGTCACAAGTTTCTTGTCTTGTTTTCTTGGAGTTTTCTCACAAGTACTCAGAATCCTCCTCATATGACCCCATTCTTGGACTGTGTTCTGACACATGAGTACTTGGTGTTCCAAACGTGGTGTGACAGAGTGTAAACTGTTAACCTTGGTCTCGTCTCTTCCTCCATAGTAGTTAACGGATAGATCGTTCCTCACTTGCCAGCATCTCTCACACCGTGTGGCCAAGTGAGTGCCCATGTAAGCAGAGGCAGATCATACCTGTCCTAGTCCTCACCCTAAGTACTTCCCACATGAACTTCTTTCCATCTTTTCACCCTCTCCTTGATGGATTGTGGCAGTCACCATTACACTGGGTCTATGAATTGCTGCATGAAGCACAATTATTTGAGCCCACATCCAACCCTAGTCCTAGAATATTTTTCCTGGATCCATAGAAAATAAAGAAATGAACTCTCTTCTGTCATAGTTGGACTGATTATTGTATTTGAGAAATTGAAACTTATTAACAAAATAGAGAAGTGATTAACTGCAAGGGGCCCTTATCACTGAGAAAGGAGATGATTTTTTAATGAAGGTAAATTAACTGTCAGCTGGACTAGTTACTGTATTCTCCTCTTGTGAAGTTCACCTGACTGTGCACCTGTAGTTCCAACTTCACGTCAAACACCAAGACCTATAGAAATATATAAGGAGTGAGTTAGTTGTTCTTGAGCCCATTTAAACATTGATGGAACTGATCCCTGGGACTTGGTCCCAGGGTTTTATCTAAAGAAAGTTCCTGAATTCTCACCTTGTACCCCAGTGACTTTATGCTAATTTTCCAAGGACTAAAATACTTGTTCCTGATCCAAGCTGATCTCCTGGCTTGATTCGTTCATCTCTGAAGAGTGGACTGCAGCAGTGTGCATGCTACTTGAACCTCTGAGTATCACCTGTGTCCTGGCTGAGATCCAGAGCTTGGTCTTATACTTGGCTGGGGACTATGCCAATTGAGCCATATGCTACATCTTTCCCAGCTCCCCTATTCTGGTTTTCCATTCTCTTGACTGCTTCTCAGACCCTCTGTGAAGCTGCTTCTGTATCCTGCCAACTTTCAACCCCTTCCAAGTAATGTCTATATTTGTCCTTTTGTCCAACAACTAACTGCTTTCCCTATGTCTGAGCACCCAATAGTTGTTCAAATTTTAAAATCTAAATTTTCCTTCTTTAGAATTTCCTGATATATAAACATTGTCCAATTGTTCTTGTTGCTTTTGAATTTTATAAATTCCTTTTGAAAAGTATTTCATAAGGAAAAACTTTTGCAGTAGGGAAAATTTGATTTACATAATCAACTGTAGTTTTATATACCTGATAACACTGTATTTAACATTTTTACATATATAGAAACCACTTTTAAAATATAAATATGTGGGGCCAGCTAGGTGGCTCAGTGGCTAAAGGTGCTTGCTGCCACACCTGAGGTTCATCCCTGGACCTACATAAGGGTAAGAGAGAGCCACTCCACAAAACTTGTCTTCTGACCTCATGTGCATGCACACTCACACACACAAACACACCTACACATTCACACACACGTTCACTATAAAATAAAATCTAAATATGCAGATTTATGTTTTAATCTGTTAGAAAAATGTCTAAAGAATTGTTTCCAACTTGAATACTTAAACCAGATTTATGTTAGTATATTTCTGCTTATGAGACTTTAGAAACTAGAATCTTCCCTCTATTAAAATAATTAAGATGAAAAATCCCAGAAGTCTTTTTATTGAAACAGTTAACCCTGCCATTACCATTACTACTTTTTTGTTTTTGGTGTGTGTGTGTGTGTGTGTGTGTGTGTGTGTGTGTGTGTTGTTCTTGTTGGTTCAAGATAGAGTTTCTCTGTAGCTTGGGAGCCTGTCCTGGAACTAGCTCTTATAGACCAGGCTGGCCTCAAACTCACAGAGATCTGCCTGCTTCTGACTTCTGAGTGCTGGGATTAAAGGCATGTGCCACCACGGTTTAGCTACCATTATTACTTTTGAAGACTGATAATCTGTAGCTCTCAGGAAGCTGTTCAAAGCCATCTATGATTAGTGTGGATCAGTGAAGTAGCTGCCAGCACAGCTCATCTTGCAGCTAGAAGTAGTTGAACAACTGAATGTAGCATGATAATGGGGTTCAACCTGAAGACCACAAATAGCAAAGCACACAGCCACTGGCTCTTACCTCAGTCTGAAAATTGTGATTCTGCCTCCAGGAATCTCAGAATAAGACTGTGATTGAGAACTATCTTCTTCCGTTTTATAATCCTCTAATTCTGGGATTAAGGGCGTGCACCACTACTGCCTGGTTTCTGTGGCAAGCTAATACGGCTAGTGGGATTAAAGGTGCATGTTTGTGGCTACTGGGATTAAAGGTACATGTCGTTGTGGCTACTGGGATTAAAGGTACATGTCATTGTGGCTACTGGGAATAAAGGTACATGTCATTGTGACTACTGGGATTAAAGGTGCATGTCATTGTGGTTACTGGGATTAAAGGTGCATGTCATTGTGGCTACTGGGATTAAAGGTGCATGTCATTGTGGCTACTGGGATTAAAGGTGCATGTCATTGTGGCTACTGGGATTAAAGGTGCATGTCGTTGTGGCTACTGGGATTAAAGGTGCATGTTTGTGGCTACTGGGATTAAAGGTACGTGTCATTGTGGCTACTGGGATTAAAGGTGTGTGTCATCACTACCTGTAAGACTGACCAATGTGGCTGTTTTACTTTTCTGATGATCTTCAGGCAAGCTTTATTTATTAAAATACAAATGAAATGTCACTGCAGCTGAATGTCAGAAGTGTGCCCAGTGAGGTCCCAAGAGGAAGATGGGGATGTGTCAAAACACCTTTGACTCTAGAAAGCAGTGGCCTTGGGTGGCCTGCTTATTGGCCAGCCCTCTGTATTCTCGAATATAGACAGGTACTCTTCTTACAGGAATGTTACAGCACACCTTTAACCTAGCCCCTATGTGACTCACAGAAACTGATGTCACCCCATGCCCGCAGCTGGACCCATGTCGGGCAGAGAGACCAGGAAACTGAAGCAGCTTGATGAGCTGTGTCCCATCTGGTAGTGAATGCCCTCATCCTCTGCAGTCAAAATACTGAGATGCCCAAGACACTCTGTGTTGATTGTAGTGTGAGCTGTGGGTCAGAGTTTTGACAGGCTCCTGCCTCCCTCTCTGGTGTTGGGGTAAGACCCAGAGCAAGGAGCAGCTTTTCTTAAAGGGGCCAGTCCCTGTTTCCTAGATGAGCCCCTGTTCCTCTGACCCTTCTTCAATGGCATTCTTAGCTTTGGGTTTGGTGGAAGTTGAGTGATTGGCTAAGAATACAACACCAGGGTTTTGTGTAGTAGTCATAAGGATGTGAGCCATCAGGCCGAGTCTCAGCTAACCAACCCAGGACATCTACAAGAAGAGTATGTGCTGAATCACTATGTGCTCTTAACCACTGAGCCAGCTCTCTGGAGCCCCTGCCAGGCATTCATTTTAGCCACCACTTGCAATGCATTTTTTCTTCTATTTATTTTCATTTGACTGACTCTCTGTATCCATGTTTGTCTCCTTTTTCCTTCTAACTAGTGCTGTGTTCTTTCATATGGATTCCTTCAGGACAGATATCATATGCTCCATTTCTTATATACCTATTTAAAAAGGAGGGAAGGGGGCTGTCAAGACCTAGTAACACATGCACAGTCCTTGGTGTGACTGGGGGACTGGGGTATGAAACATTTTAGTAAAGACTTGACTGCTTTCATGTTTTCAGAAAACAGACTTGAAAATGATAGAAAAGGTTAATCTGGGTTTTCATTTAATAGAGTATAGTTTGAATTTTAAAACGTAATCTTCTTGTAGAAAACTCTTTTAGGTTCTTTTCATAAATTGTCCTAGTGTATTAGGTACCTAGATGATTTTAATAGTTTGTACATAGTTTTTTTTATAATTTCACAGATAAAAGTAGAGACAGGTAATCTTCTCATTCTAAATAAGATTTATGTCTAATATAAAATAGCTTTTAACATGTAAAAATTTATAATCATGTAAATAAAATTTTTGAAGGCAGCTTACTAGTATCTAAGGGACTATTTGACAAGTCAATTCTAGGACTTTATCCCAAAGTAATATTTGTAGATACTATTAAATATTTTCAAGCCTGATGTGTCTGTCTACAAAGAAGGGCCTTAAGGGAAGCAGAGGACTCTGCAAATAACGATGTATATGCACCTGCTAATCCTATTCAAAATTCAGAATACCGTTGGTGCTAACTGTACTTTGTTCTAGATTATGATTTCAGCTCCAAACCTAAAAGCATCACCATCCTAAGGCTTCTGTAGTGATATCACAGCCATAAGCAACAACCCTCAAGGCATTGGTTTATCCCTAGAAAAGACAGACAAGCTCATGGAACGCATACTAAACAGTTGGAAAAGGCTGGTGTCCCAATGCCAGTGGGTCCGTAATATTCTCTCCAACTAAACCCTAAGAACCCTTCTGAGGGATGACTGTTTAAAATACTCGGTCCCTTAATAACATGGTGCCAGGAACTTTCAATCATTGATTCATTTTATTACTGTAAAAAAATCCTTATGAAGAGACTGGGGTTTTATAAAGGGATTGCGGTTTTCACTCTTTCACATTTACTTGAGTAATTCTCTTTTAATAGTTTAAAAATATCAGTCTTCTTAAAAGTGGTGGTGCTCCACCCAGGTAATATTTTCCTGCTTTCTTAACCGCAGGTTGCTACTGGTAGAGCTGTTACTGAGGATTTGGACCTCTATGCGACATCTCGAGAGAGGCGGTTTCGATTATTTGCATCTATAGAATGTGAAGGACAGTTATTCATGACTCCATATGATTTTATTCTGGCTGTTACAACAGATGAGCCCAAATGTAAGTAGAATTTTTAAATTACCTTCATAATTTTACCTTTATAACAATTTTGGTATATTAATAATATAATTTTCAAACACTTTCAAAGATGGTGAAAAAGCAATAGAGACTAAGCAATTCTGGTCAGGTTAAATAGATGACAATAAAAATGAACTTTAGAGAGAAAATCTATTTTGTAAAAATATGAAACAGTACACATATTTTAGACTATATCACAAAAGCAATGCGACCACTCAGAATTCATTGTTATACAAGATTGCAGACTGATATTTCTTTAAAACCTTTATTATTTCTAAAATTTCAGAATTTTGAATCACTCCCTTATATATTGCACTTAAACACTACCTTACTTTAGATATTCTTATAAGAGATTAATGTTCTACCTACTATTTCTTGTATCCAAAATAAATAAAATAATTGAGAGCTGGCATTGAAGTTATCCTTGCTTAAGAATTCTGCTTTTATGTCTTCTGCATTTGTCCTACCTCCTGAAGTATAAAGATGGGCTAATTCTTCCCCACTTTTCCATATGCTAAAGGACTGCTTTTTAAACATTTGCTCATTTTCTGGAGATGCTTTGTAACTGATTTTAAAAATGTAGCAAGATTTTTACATACCCTTTTGTATCCAGCCTATTCTATTATGTTCTTCTCAGTGAAGTGTGCAAAGAAAATCCCCCTCACAGATACAGGTGGTCGGGGAAGGGCAGGCGACTTTGTTCTTTTTACACTGTTACAACCTGCTAGTGGTGGTGCAGGATTTCAAAATCTCCAAAGATGGTATTGCAACATACTCCAGTATGAAGGGGTTTGGGCTAGGTTAACTGGATGGCTGAGTTGTAAGAATGAGGTTGAGGAGGGAAAAATAAGAAGATTAAACTTTTCACTGATGCATTTGAGATGCATCAGATATGTAAAAGTTGAATTTGTCTAGTTTTAGCTCGCTGAAAGATAATAACTAAAATTAATACTCCAAATAAATTGTCTAATCTTTGTTTCAATTTCTTATAAAAATATATGATAATTGAACAACCATGGCCTCTTCTTCCAAAGCAAAACCAAACATTAAACTTTTTTTCAATAATTTATCAAACTTGTGCAGACTAGCTTTTAATTCTTTCTTCCTCCTCAGTCTGGACATTGGATCCAGGGCTTTGTATCTGCTGGGCAAGTGCTTTTCTGTTGAGTTTCATCACAGCCCTCAATGAATTGACTTTTGATGCTTTAAATACTCGGCAGTGGAGATCAGGAAGAGATTTAATATAGGGATCTGTCTGTACATCATTACTAGTTAATGTTACAGATGATGAAATTGTCCAGAGAAACACTATACTATTTTACATGACTGGGAGCCAATCCTTGAGGAACTCTTACACTTGAAAAGATGAATGTGCAAATGCTAGAGAATGTAGGCCTCAAGAGCACTGTCCAGAGACACAGGAAAACAAACCAAAACAAAAACTAGAGTGGTACAGACAGAGAGTCCAAAGAAAATGGTTGGGGTGGTCCTGGGAGCAGAACACTGCTGAGAAGTCAAGTTAGATTAGCACAGAGTATTTTCCAGATTTATTAATATGAAGGCTGCTGATGATTTTAAAACAGACATTTCGTGGAATTGACTAGGACCAAAACTAGATTGCATAGTGGAATAATAGATGAAGAAATGAAGGCAGTGACTGACAGGTACCTGTTCGAGATGCTTGGCTCTGACAGGGAAAGGAAATGAAGCTGGATTGAAATTTAAGTTAGAGACTTGATGATGCAAGATTTTAACCCCCAAAAAATTTAAAAGTAGGAGTTGTTTTTTTACTAGCAGGAAAGTCTTGAGAATAAACAAACCAAGAGAGTAGTAGTATGTTTACAATCGTCACTTGTAAATGTGTAGGGCAGAAAAAGGCTGAAAATTAAGTAGGGTTCTTTAATAGTAATTAGAAGACTAAGATAAGATTTATAGCCCTTTGACTTAATTGACATGGTATAATGTGGTTTATTTATTCTCTATTTTTGAGCACTCCATACTAATTTTATTAATATGAAAATAATAATAACCTCATGAAGAATTTTCTGAGACTAAATTGGGTGTGGCTAGTTGCCTAGAACCAGTTTTGGATCTGTCATCATCACTGTTATCACTTGAATTCATAATCAAGATTTTGAACATCTTTATAATGACATTAAATAGGAAACTGCATTTAAGTATTTACTTAGTAATTGTAGCTCAAATAAACATTAATTGTAAAATATACCACATTGTTGTTTGTATTGTTTAATTTTTCTTATTTTTCTCTTTAGAATAGAGTCTGATAGGTAAATTCCCCTTTTAGGATTAAAATATGTAATTATTTTCCTATAGCATCAAGAATCAATTTAATTTGTAGATTTAATGCCTCCCTCCACCTGTTATATTTATACACTCGATGATTTCCTATGAAACAAGGAATTTAGAAAGTCAGAACACCCTTTGAAGACTTATCTTACTGGTTCTTTAGTCTTTATTTCTTTAACAGCTAATGATATCGAACATGGTACATTTTCTGCAGAATAAATATGTCTTTTGTAAATAATCTATTGTGGAAATCCCATAAAACACAAACTCAGGAGTGTTTTCCTCATTGGATAAATAGTTTCTGAGCATTGCATAAAAACATGTCCATGTATTTGTACTTTCAATGGATTTTTCTTAAACTCTTACCAAGCTATTTCATTGTTCTATTCATTAAAAAGAGTCATTGCAGAATTATGTGCACAGTAGCATAGGTAAGGCTACATGCAAATTCCTGTGATTTTAGGGCTTGATCACCTATTGACATATACTGCTAGGTAAAAGAAAGATTTTGTTGTGAAATAAAGAATTGATCTCCAAGAAAAATTAGTTTCCAAATTTTATAAAAGTATATCTTCACCTTTGATCTCAAGATGAGTTAGTGTATTGCCTTAAAAAGAGAGTTATATAGCAATGTGTCTTCCATATAACTTTAAATTTGATATATTTTTAATTATACAGACTTGCTTTGTAGACACAATTAGTCTACCAGTTTTCCTAATGCAGGTACACTGTAGGAATTAATTACCATCAACCTGGAGATAATTCTTAGCCATTTGCAATGGTAGGAGCTGAACAAGAAAAACAACTATTTGGGCTGTTCATCTGTACCCGCATTTTACTGTTTAAATTGAGATCATTGACATGATAAAGAAAATGTTTTATTTAGCTAGTACACTTCTGCCTCTAAGATACTTCTAGAACAACTGCAGAAGGAAGATGGATAAGAACTTTCCCAGCTCTCCTGTTAGCTTTTCTTCTTTTTGCCACTATCATTTCTACCTTGGAGAGACCTCACCAAGGAATTATTTCCAGAAATACTCATTCATCTAATTACAGTATGAATATTTTATAAGTATCTTCATTTGTCCTTCAAGTGCCATAAAATATTTAACATTAAGTAGCTTAACTTGTGTTGTGGATCCAGAAAGGCCCAATCATAATCCAATTATGGGGGGAAAAGTTCTGTGACACTGATTTTACTTACTGTAAGGTACAGTAAAGCAAGTAGATAACATGATTGGATTCAAATATTGAGGGTAAAATCGTCTGCCTTTTGAACATAAAAGCTTGATTTTGAGTTATGGTTATATATGGTTACTAAATATGGATATACATTACATAGAATATTATCTAATTATTTTATATTTATTTTAGTTGCTAAAACGTGGAAGTCACTTTCTAAACAGGTAAGTTAAAGATCTTGGTATACAAGATATGCATGTACACACACAATACACACACATGTAAACACATATGCACATTATCTGATTAGATAGTTATATGTTTTTGTGTGGTTTTTACAAATTAAAATCAAATAATGATAGTATTTTTTTAGTCTTTATAATGTAAGTAAATAAACAAGGTTGTCATTTCTATGTGCTAGTGAAGATAGAGGCTAATTGTCATGTGTGAGTGTAATTAGTGTTCCTTGTTTAGAAACAGTTGCATTATCTACTGAATTGAAGATATATATGAGACTTTTACTCAACAAGTCCATACCTGAGGTTAAATTCTATAGCAGTACATTCACATGTACCTAGCAAACTTAAACTTAATCAACTTTATGACTAGGTTATTTCACATTGGTGTTCATACCTAGAGAAACTATCAGTTACATACAGAAGTGGTTCAGAAGTCTGTAGACTGCTTATCATGGTTTTAAAAAACAAGCACATGAGTAATAGGCCTAATAAATTTTCAAAAAATATAACTCCATTCAGGCAGAAATCAAAACTGGGGAAGCAACACTATAGTTATATAAGGATACATCCACAGTTGCCAAAAGAAAGGGGAACATTAACATATTCAGATAGTAGGACTGACATCAGGGAGAGCCTCGAAGTGACTTCTAACATACTGATGATTTCCTGGTCTTAACTGAGCTATTTTTAACTTCCTTAACTAGAAAAAGGAAATTCTGCAGAGCTTATAATGGCAGATGCATGTTTCCCTGTGAAACTTCAGAAACTTCTCTTTACAGTTAACTGTAAGATACAGGGACTGCTGTCGTAGCTAGACAGCTAGCAAAGTGATGTTCCTCATTAGCTGAGGATTCTAGACTGCCCTGATAAAGTACACATCCTAGTGGCTGCAACTGCGTTTATCACCTCACAGGTCTGCAAAGTAGACACTTAAGATCAGAGTATTTGGGTGGTTTACTCTGGGGCTTTTAAACCTTTCTATGGCAATCTTCTCACTCTGTTTTCACTTGGTCTTTCCTCTGATAATTTAGGGGATTTCATAACATTAGTGATACTTTTAAAGGACCTGTTTACAAAATAGCCAGGTTCTCAGGCGCTGCCTTATGGCCATAATATTTAGTATATCAAGGAGAAAGACGAGGGGAAGATGAGGGCGGGGGGAAGGGTGGAGTGGAGAAGAGGAATTGTAAGAACTACAATAGTGGCAATTAACACAATTTTAAAAATCATATCCAATAAAAGTATTGCAAGTTATTACTCTATATAAAAATAAATGAATCTAAATTAATAACATGGTGAAATTTAATTTTAAATTAATAATGGTGATTATAAAACCGCATTAAGATACATTTCAAAAAAAGATACATTTCACAATAGCAACAAAATCTGTCAGGTACTTAAAACTGTACCATCTTAGTTACTTTTCTATTTCTGTGACAAAACACAATGACCAAGGCAACTTAGAATAGAAATTATTTCAGCTGAGAGCCCTCATTTTGATCCGAAAGTAGGAAGCAGAAAGCTAGCTCAAAATAGAACAAGCCTTTGGAAACCTCAAATCTCACCCCCAGTGACATACTTCCTCCAACAAAGCCATATCTTCTAATGCTCCCCAAACAGCTATCAACTAGAAATCAAATATTCAAATATATTATGCTCTGGGGCCTATTCTCATTCAAACTGCTACATTCCACTGCGTGGCCCGCATGACCTCTAGTGGCCATATCATAATGTAAAATCAATTTAGTCCAACATCAGAAGTCCTCATAGTCTTTCAATCTCAGTTTCTAGTCCAACGTCTAAACATCTCTTCTGAGGCTCAAGGCAATCTCTTAATTTTAACACCTACAAAATCAAAAGCAAATTACGTACTTCCACCACACAGTGGCACAGTATATAAATTGCCATTCCGTAAGGGAGGCATTGTGGCATAGTAAGGGAATACTGTACCAAAGCAAGACTAAAACCCAGAGGAGCAGACTCCAAATCCTGTGGTTTTGTTTCTGGTGTAGAGGGCTGAAATGGCTCTGACCTTCCATCTTTGATGCCTGCAACATACTTTTCTCTTGGGATGGTTCCGCTCCCTGTTGGCATCTCTCCTTGGAAGATATCCCATGTCTCCAGCACCTCTAACATCTTGGAGTTTCCAGCACAATCCAGGCTTCTCTTTTACAGCTTCACACAATGGCCTTTCTGGACCTTCATGCAGGGACTGCCCTGTCATGCGGTGCCTGGTCTCAGTCATGCTCCTTTTTCTTGGAAGACGATTGCATAACCCTTTAATGGTAGATGCTAGTAACTTTACTCTTCACTATATCATATATTTAGAAGGATGAATGCATCATAATATACGATATAATATATATAATATAGATATATTTACTATGAAGTCATCTCAAATTTGTAAAAAGTATATATTTTTTGTACTTTTTGACAGCATAGATACTTACCAAAAGTGTTCATCTTTTACCAATGATTCGCTCACAAATATGATTATTATGTCCAAATAACCTATTATGTATCAAATACTGTCATGACTAAGTAAATTGATAGTCTAGTGAACAGTTGGCTATAAATTATTATAAACAAATTTGAGGATTGTGCATATATTGGCTGCCTTATTCTTCCACCTGTAAACATTAACATATCAATGGATTGTTAGTATCCAAAGAGATAATGTTCCTGCTCGGAGGTAAAGGAGATAATATGAAGTTCCAGGGATCTGGAAAATAACATTAGAGATGGCCTTTAGTTATATTTTACCCTCATAAATTCTCATTCCCTATAAACATAACTTTGATCCAGAACTGACAATTTCTTGAAATCTGGAACATTATAAAGTATAATCAGATGCTTCCATGTACAGGAGAAGAAAAGCTTATAGTTCAGGCAGTTGAGCCTCTCAATCCTACTACCAAATGCTAGTGGTGCAGTCAGCACCTAGAGATGCTTTCCGTAAAATTCAGAGCTTGTCAGAGCAGTGCCTTCGCTATTGCCTTTAAAATGTGATAAAAATGATAACTTCTACCCACCCGAGTCTAAAGTCCTACCACCTTAGAATTAAAAAAAAAAAGTAACCTCCCCCCAGATGGAGCTCAGCCGAAAGATCAGGGCTGAGTATCTTGCTTCCCATGTGTGGAAGAGATTACATGCAAATTCTTCCACCAAAAAGGAAGACTCACTCCCTTAAAAAGGGAGAGATCTTTGTATCCACCAAAGAAAATAACTGTCTTGAAAAATATATATCATTACTGCTGAGAGAAGTTAATGTCAGAAGCTTTCATCCAGCTCTAAAAGATTTCCATGATAACCCAACTCAAAAATGTTTAAAGAGTGTCACAATGAATATAGACTTGTTATGTCGAGGAACAGGAAGTCTCCAAGAGTAGTATCAGAGTTCTCAATGTTAGTTGGGCTTTTGTATGTTTTTATGTATGATTAAAAATTATAAATGGTAAAAATGCAAAAATTGAAGAACACATGAGAGGATCTTTTTAGACAGGACACATGAAGCAATCGTCAAAAGAAGTTACTGGCAGAGTTTACTAAATTAAATACTTAAAACTTTAGTTACCCAAACCCATCAACAACACTAAAAGAAATTTGATGCATGGGAAAATGCTTTCATTATTTATTGTCCAAAAACAACTTTGAAAAAGGATCTTATAATTATCTAGAACATGTGTAAATAGACACTAAAAGATAATCATTTCAATAAGAAATAATGGACAACATAGCTAGAATAGCTAGTAAATACATGCAAAATAGTTTAACTCACTGATAACCAAAGATAGGCACATTGAAGCAGTGATGTTCTATCCCATACCCACCAGATGGCTAGCTTCCAGAAACTTGACAGTGTCAGTAATGAGCAAGGGCGTGAAAGAACCAATTGAAAAAAATAAATGATGCCTTCACTTTGGTAATGACTGATGAAATTTACAATGTATATTTGGGGTCCTATTTACAGGTATGTATGCTAGAGGAATGTTTAAATGTTCACATCAGCTATCTTGTTCATCTTTCCTCACACACAGATGGGAAGGCAAAAAATTTAGAAACAGTATAATTACTGGGGAAATGGATCAAATAATTGTAAAGTAGCATACTGCCGATAACAAAGTAATACAGAATAAAATGAATAACTGTTAGAGCTCCCAGCAAGTGGTGGGATGCTGATGTTTCCAGGACCTAGGAAATGAAAGTAGTTCTCCTGATTCTGAGAAGCTATTGGTTCTGTTCGGCCTCGTCCTCTCACAGGTGTCTAGATTTTTCTAAAGGTTGTGTGATGAGTGATGTATCACTCTGGACAACCGATGGAGTGTGGGGTTGTATATGCTTAGACTTTACATTTTCATTTTTCACATTTAAATAAACACTGATGAGTACAATACAGATAAACATCTTTCGTGTTCATAGTATTTTAAAAATGTAAATAGCTGACTTTTAAAAGCCATTATGAACAGTCACATTATAGGTATTAATATCAAAATAAAGACTATTTGACATGAAGATATGTCCATATTATGTAAAAGACAAAGAATAAAGTACAAAACAGTATATAGACAATAAAGATTTAATATTTACAATAATAAGATGCTTTATAAGATGTTTATGATTATAAGATGTTTTAGATTAAAAGACTATTAAATAAAACTGAAGTTTGATTTGACTTTGCATGTAAATTTCCTTTCTAAATCTACACTTTTCCTGTGTAGTGTGTGTGAGGGGGAATGTTTGCACTATGTGATTAAAAAATTAAGTACATTAAAAGCACCTATAACTTTAGGAAACTAAAATTAATTCAGCAAATGCGTATTTGTTATCTACTTGCAATACTGCAATTTAATTCTAACACTGGACACCCAGAGTTAGTTTAAAGACATAGTGCCCCAGAAGTCTGCTGTTCTTTCAGGTATGTTCCACAGCTCAGAGTCTCAAGGCACCTCACTCCTGCCCTCACTGGCTGTAGTTCCAGGGTTTTCCTACAGTTGGTTTAGTAATTGACTAAAATGACTCATAGAACTCAAAAATTGCTGTAGTTGTGGTTATAGACAAAGAACATATATTAAGACATCCCAAATGAAGAAGAAAAGTATTAGGTCTGGAAGTGTCCTGAACAAGAGTGTCTGTCCTCTCTCCACGTGGAATTGGTTTGTTACCCTCCGAGCATCTTCTTCGAGCTCCAGTGTGCTTAGTGTCTAGAATTGTCTTGGGTTTTATTTCTGAGGTGTAAGTTTCCAATCATGTCTTTATCTCTGAGTCTCTTCCTATCCTTGCTCCCATCCTTTCTTCTGTGACCAAACACAATTGTGAGTTATTTTCTTAATAAACACTCAAGTGTGACTCATGGATTTTGTCTCTCTTCCAGGAGCTGAAGACAAAGGCCAAATTCATTTTATGTAGTACAGTAGTATAATAGAAGAGATAAGTATTGCTAGTGAGGAAGCAAATTTCCAACATGAATGGATATACAAAGATTTTAGTAAATATTAAAAATCAAAAATAGCAGAAAACAAAAATGATCACAAAAGCAACTATATAATCTAAGCATGGAAAAACTATATTTTTATTTATTATAGTTATATTTATTAAAAATAACTACTTGTCCAGGTGATGGTGGCACATACCTTTAATCCCAGCACTCAGGAGGCAGAGGTAGGCGGATCTCCATGAGTTCAAGGCCATCCTGATCTACAAGAGATAGTTCTAGGACAGGCACCAAAAACTCCAGAGAAACCCTGTCTCGAAAATCACAAATAAATAAATAAATAAATAAATAAATAAATAAATACTTGAAATCAATTAGGATCAGTTTCTGTAATTTCCTTTATGTGCCTAATTTGCGTAGATTACTTGTCCAATTTAGGTCTATATGTGCAAGAATTGGTTAGTAGAACTAAATGAGCTGTTACGAGTTCATTGTTAATCACACAGAGGACTCTTGATAAAGGTAACTAATTTTTAAAAATCAGAACAGAGGTTGCAGAATATAGTTATAATGGGAGAATATTAATATTTATACAATAGAAATGGTATAAATTTAAGTATGTAAAGTGTATTGAAGACTTTTTAAAATTTCTTTTTTTTTGATTTTAGACATTTTATTTTATTTTTTTTTATTAACTTTTTTTTTATTGAGAAAAGAGAAAAAAAAAATTTCCTCCTCCTCCCAGCCTCCCACTTCCCTCCCCCTCCTCCCACCCTTCTCCCCCTCCCCCCACTCCTCTCCCCCTCCCTCTCCAGCCCAAAGAGCAGTCAGATTTCCCTGCCCTGTGGTAAGTCCTAGGTCCTCCCCCCTCCGTGCATTTCTAGGAAGGTGAACATCCAAACTGGCTAGGCTCCCACAAAGCCAGCACATTACGTAGGTTCAAAACTCCGTGCCATTGTCCTTGGGTTCTCATCAGCCCTCATTGTTGGCCATGCTCAGAGAGTCCAGTTTTATCCCATGCTTTTTCAGTCACAGTCCAGCTGGCCTTGGTGAGCTCCCAATAGATCAGCTCCACTGTCTCAGTGGGTGGGTGCTCCCCTCGTGGTCCCGACTTCTTTGCTCATGTTCTCCCTCCTTCTGCTCCTCATTGGGACCTTGGGAGCTCAGTCCAGTGCTCCAGTGTGGGTCTCTGTCTCTGTCTCCATCCATCACCAGATGAAGGTTCTATGATGATATGCAAGATATTCGTCAGTATTGCTCTAGGATAGGGTCATTTCAGGTTCCCCATCCTCAGCTGCCCAAGGAACTAACTGGGGACCTCGGCTTGGGTATCTGGGAGCCACTCTAGGTTCAAGTCTCTTGCCAACCCTAAGGTGGCTCCCTTAACTAAGAACCGTGCTTCCGTGCTCCCCCATCCAACCTTCCTTCATCCCAATCATCCCCCTTCCCCAAGCTCCCCCCCATTCTCCTCCTCTCCCCCCTCTCTCCCCATCTCCCCTTACCCCCATCCCACCCCACCCCCAAGATCTCAATTTTCTCCCCGGCAATTTTGTCTACTTCCCATAGCCAAGAGGACAACTATGTGCTTTTCCTTTGGTTCACCTTCTTACTTAGCTTCTTTGGGATCACCAAGTGTAGACTCCGTGACCCTTGTTTATGGCTAGAAACCAATTATGAGTGAGTACATCCCATGTTCATCTTTTTGGGTCTGGGATACCTCACTCAGGATAGTGTTTTCTATTTCCATCCATTTGCATGCAAAATTCGAGAAGTCATTGTTTTTTACCGCAGCATAGTACTCTAATGTGTAGATATTCCACACTTTCTTCATCCATTCTTCCATTGAAGGGCATCTAGGTTGTTTCCAGGTTCTGGCTATTACAAATAATACTGCTATGAACATAGTTGAACAAATGCTCTTGTCATGTGATAGGGCATCTCTTGGGTATATTCCCAGGAGTGGTATTGCTGGGTCCAGGGGTAAGTTGATCCCGAATTTCCTGAGAAACCGAAACACCGATTTCCAAAGTGGTTGCACAAGATTGCATTCCCACCAGCAATGGATGAGTGTTCCCCTTCCTCCACAGCCTCTCCAGCAAAGGCTATCATTGGAGTTTTTTATTTTAGCCATTCTGACAGGTGTAAGATGATATCTCAAAGTTGTTTTGATTTGCATTTCCCTGATTGCTAAGGAGGTTGAGCATGACCTTAAGTGTCTTTTGGCCATTTGAACTTCCTCTGCTGAGAATTCTCTGTTCAGTTCAGTGCCCCATTTTTTAATTGGGTTAATTAGCATTTTAAAGTCTAGTTTCCTGAGTTCTCTATATATTTTGGAGATCAGACCTTTGTCTGTTGCGGGGTTGGTGAAGATCTTCTCCCAGTCAGTAGGTTGCCTATTTGTCTTGGTGACAGTGTCCTTTGCTTTACAGAAGCTTCTCAGTTTTAGTAGGTCCCATTTATTCAATGTTGCCCTTAAAGTCTGTGCTGTTGGGGTTACACATAGGAAGCGATCTCCTGTGCCCATCTCCTGTAGGGTACTTCCCACTTTCTCTTCTATCAGGTTCACTGTGTTCTGACTGATAGTGAGGTCTTTAATCCATTTGGACTTGAGTTTTGTGCATGGTGATAGATATGGGTCTATTTTCATTCTTCTACAGGTTGACATCCAGTTATGCCAGCACCATTTGTTAAAAATGCTTTCTTTCTTCCATTGTATACTTTTGGCTCCTTTATCAAAAATGAGGTGTTCATAGGTTTGTGGGTTAAAATTCGGGTCTTCTATACGATTCCATTGGTCAACTTCTCTGTTTTTATGCCAGTACCACACTGTTTTCATCACTGTAGCTCTGTAATAGAGTTTGAAGTCAGGGGTAGTAATGCCTCCAGACAATCCTTTATTGTATAGGATTGTTTTGGCTATCCTGGGTTTTTTGTTTTTCCATATAAAGTTGATTATTGACCTCTCAAGATCTGTGAAGAATTTTGATGGGACCCTGATGGGGATTGCATTGAATCTATAAAATGCCTTTGATAGAATTGCCATTTTTACTATGTTGATCCTCCCAATCCAAGAGCAAGGAAGGTCCTTCCATTTTCTGGTATACTCCTCAATTTCTTTCTTCAATGCCTTAAAGTTCTTCTCAAATAGATCTTTCACTTCCTTGGTTAGAGTTACCCCAAGATATTTTATGCTGTTTGTGGCTATTGTGAAATGTGAAGCTTCTCTGATTTCCCTCTCTGCTTCCATATCCTTTGTGTATAAGAGGGCGACTGATTTTTTGGAGTTTATCTTGTATCCTGCCACATTACTAAAGGTGTTTATCAGCTGTAAAAGTTCTTTGGTGGAGTTTTTGGGGTTGCTTATGTACACTATCATATCATCTGCAAATAACGAAAGTTTAACTTCTTCCTTTCCAATTCGAATCCCTTTGATCCCCTTATGTTGTCTTATTGCTATTGCTAGAACTTCAAGTACTATATTGAAAAGGTATGGCGAGAGTGTACAGCCTTGTCGTGTTCCTGAGTTTGGTGGGATGGCTTTAAGTTTCTCTCCATTTAATTTAATGTTAGCTGTCGGCTTGCTGTATATAGCTTTTATTATATTTAGGTATGACCCTTGTATCCCTAATCTCTCCAAGACTTTTAACATAAATGGATGTTGAATTTTGTCAAATGCTTTTTCAGCATCTAATGAAATGATCATATGGTTTTTTTCTTTCAGTTTATTTATATGCTGGATTACATTGATAGATTTTCGTATGTTGAACCAGCCCTGCATCCCTGGGATGAAGCCTACTTGATCATAATGGATAATTTTCCCAATGTGTTCTTGGATTCGGTTTGCCAGTATTTTGTTGAGAATTTTTGCATCGATGTTCATGAGTGAGATTGGTCTATAATTTTCTTTCTTGGTTGAGTCTTTGTGCGGTTTTGGTATCAGAGTAACTGTAGCTTCATAAAAGGAATTTGGCAATGACACTTCTGTTTCTATATTGTGAAATACATTAAGGAGTATAGGTATTAGGTCTTCTTGGAAGTTCTGGTAGAATTCCGCATTGAAACCATCTGGTCCTGGGCTTTTTTTGGTAGGGAGGTTTTTGATAACCTCTTCTAATTCTTCGCGACTAACAGGTCTATTTAGGTTGTTCGCCTGGTCCTGGTTTAACTTTGGTATATGGTATTTATCTAAAAAAGTGTCCATTTCCTTTACATTTTCCAGTTTTGTGGCATATAGGCTTTTGTAGTAAGATCTAATGATTCTCTGAATTTCCTCTGTGTCTGTGGTTATGTCCCCCTTTTCATTTCTGATCTTATTAATTTGCAAATTCTCTCTCTGCCGTTTGATTAGTTTGGATAGGGGTTTGTCAATCTTGTTGATTTTCTCCAAGAACCAGCTTTTTGTTTCATTGATTCTTTGGATTGTTTCTATTTTGTTGATTTCAGCCCTCAGTTTGATTATTTCCAGTCTTCTACTCCTCCTAGGTGAGTCTGCTTCTTTTTTTTCTAGAGCTTTCAGTTGGGCTGTTAAGTCTCCAATGTGAGCTTTCTCTGTTTTCTTTAAGTGGGCACTTAGTGCTATGAACTTTCCTCTTAGGACTGCTTTCATAGTGTCCCATAAGTTTAAGTATGTTGTTTCTTTATTTTCATTGAATTCCAGGAAGACTTTAATTTCTTTCTTAATTTCTTCCTTAATCCAGGTATGGTTCAGTAGTTGACTGTTCAGTTTCCATGAGTTTGTAGGCTTTTTGGGGGTAGCATTGTTGTTGAATTCTAACTTTAATCCATGGTGATCTGATAAGACACAGGTGGTTACTAATATTTTTTTGTAACTGTGGATGTTTGCTTTGTTACCAACTATGTGGTCGATTTTTGAGAAGGTTCCATGAGCTGCAGAGAAGAAGGTATATTCTTTCCTATTTGGGTGGAATGTTCTATAGATGTCTGTTAAGTCCATTTGATTCATTACCTCCATTAATTCTCTTATTTCTCTGTTAGGTTTCTGTCTGTTTGACCTGTCCATTGGTGAGAGAGGAGTGTTGAAGTCTCTAGTAATTAGTGTGTGGGGTTTGATGGCTGCCTTGAGTTTTAGCAATGTTTCTTTTATGTACGTGGGTGCTTTTAAATTAGGGGCATAGATGTTCAGAATTGAGACTTCATCCTGCTGAACTGTTCCTGTTATGAGTATAAAATGCCCCTCTCCATCTCTTCTGATTGATTTAAGTTTGAAGTCAACTTTGTTAGAGATTAGTATGGCCACACCTGCTTGTTTCTTAGGTCCATTTGCTTGATAAGCCTTTTCCCAGCCCTTTACTCTGAGTAGGTGCCTGTCTTTGTGGTTGAGGTGGGTTTCTTGTAAACAGCAGAATGTTGGATCCTGTTTTCGTATCCAATCTCTTAGCCTGTGCCTTTTAATAGGTGAGTTGAGTCCATTGACATTAAGTGATATTAATGACCAGTGGATGTTAACTCCGGTCATTTTTTTAGTCGTAGAGTT
This sequence comes from Microtus oregoni, assembly GCF_018167655.1. Taxonomy (NCBI): domain Eukaryota; kingdom Metazoa; phylum Chordata; class Mammalia; order Rodentia; family Cricetidae; genus Microtus; species Microtus oregoni. The sequence continues at coordinate 1,362,739 of NW_024544709.1, read as the reverse complement.
TGTGTGTTTCCCTTCTTTGATTTGTGTTGGTGAAGGGTCTCTAGATGTCTGAGTTATTGTAGTCATTGTTGGACTCCTTGGTTAGTGATTTTCCTTCTATTACTTTCTGTAAGGCTGGATTTGTGGCTGCGTATTGTTTGAATTTGTTTTTATCCTGGAAAATTTTATTTTCTCCATTTATAGTGAACGAAAGTTTGGCTGGGTATAGTAATCTGGGCTTGCATCCATGGTCTCTTAGTTTCTGAAGTACATCTATCCAGGACCTTCTGGCTTTCATGGTTTCCATGGAGAAGTCAGGTGTAAGTCTGATAGGTTTACCTTTATAAGTAATTTGGCCTTTTTCCTTTGCAGCTCTTAATATTCTTTACTTATTCTGTATGCTTTGTGTTTTGATAATTATATGGCGAGGGGATGTTCTTTTTTGATCCAGCCTATTCGGTGTTCTGTATGCTTCTTGAACCTTCATAGGTACATCTGTCTTCAGGTTGGGAAAGTTTTCTTCTATAATTTTATTAAATATATTTTCTGGACCATTGAGCTGCACTTCTTCTCCTTCTTCTACTCCTATTATTCTTAGGTTTGGTCTTTTTATTGTGTCCCATATTTCCTGAATATTTTGTGATGAGAGTTTGTTGGACTTGCTGTTTTCTTTGATCAGAGTGTTTATTTTCTCTATGGTATCTTCAGAATCTGATATTCTTTCTTCTATCTCTTGTATTCTGTTGGTTATGCTTGTTTCTGTAGACTCTGTTTGTTTACTTAAATTTTCCATGTCCAGCCGGCCCTCTGTTTGTGTTTTCTTCTTTGCCTCCATTTCAGTTTTCACGTCTTGCACCGTTTCCATTATCTGTTTGATTGTTTTTCCTTGGTTTTCTAGGGTATCATTCACTGATTTATTCAGTTCTTCAAACTTTCTGTTATATTTCTCATCCATTTCTATAAGGGCATTTTTTACATGCTGTTTAAGGCGTCAATCACTTTCATGAAGTCAACCTTTTCTACTTCTTCTTGATTAAGGTGTTCATGTCCTCCCGTTGTGAGGTCGCTGGTTTCTGGTGGCTTCATGTTGCTTTTCAGCTTGTTGGACGAATTCTTGCCTTGGCGTCTACCCATCTCTTCTTCCAAATGCTCCCTTATGGATCTTCTTTACCGGATCAGGTCTCCTTGCCTACCCAATGCTGGATCTCCCCAACGTTGTCTCTCCCCAATGCTGGGTCTCCCCAAGGCTGGGTCTCCTGGCGCCGAGAGATCAGGCCTCCGTGCTGATGGGCAGGTGGCAAACAAAGCGCCTACCCTGCTTGGTGCAGGCAGGCCAAAGAAACAAAGGAACTCCCGCCTGCTTGGGTGCCCCGAGGATTCGGAACCAGTGCCCAGACAGGCTGGGCTGGGTGATGTTATGTGCAGAAAGAGGGCGGTGGGGCAAATTGGGGAGGGTTCTGGATGGAAGCTGGGTGGGCTAGGAAGAAAGAGGAGGTATGCAGGGAGTGGGGGCCCTGCCGAGAGCTCAAGAAAGAGAGGGGGCCAAGGAAGCTCTGAACTCCCCTTCCCGGGCTGGCGCCGCAGGGTCAGAAACTCACCCCAACGCTGGGTCTCCTGGCGCCAAGAGATCAGGCCTCCGTGCTGGTGGGCAGGTCGCAAACAAAGCGCCTACCCTGCTTGGTGCAGGCAGACCATAGAAACAAAGAGACTCCCGCCCGCTTGGGTGCCCCGAGGATTGGGAACCAGTGCCTCAGCTCTGTGGTCCGCCGCGCACTCTCACCGGTGCAAGAGAATCCTGATTCGCCTAAAATTTCTTAATTTAACAAAAATATTTTAGTTTCTTCTAAACAGTAAATATTCCAGGTTCCTTATCATTCACAGCTGAAGTCTTACCTGTTTGCCACAGTCTCCTATTAGACACTACTCATTAGCTTGGCATCTGTTCCATGCAGTGCAGATAAAGCCCTGTGAAGGAAATGAATGCTAGAATCCACACACAGTTTGGAAACCCCTAGACATCTCCTGTTTTTGACATCCCAGGGATTTCTTTATTTTCCGGCTCCCTCAACTTTGCAGTCTAACATCACAGAACACTTTCTGGATTTCAATTACCAGAAAAAGTCTCAAGTATTCTCAACTTTGAATGTGCATAAAAATCACCTGGAGGTTGGGAAAAACACGAGTCTATTTCAGAAGGTCAAGAGGAAATGCTACTCTGCATTTCCATATGCTTTCAGATGACACTGGGATTGTTGGAAACCACATTGTGACAAATAAGCATCAAATCTAGAAGTAGAAGTGGCTTCTACATTGAAAATGTATTGCTAAAAATGTGTTACTGAGAAAAGTAATTTTTAAACTTCAGAGTATTTCGTTGTTTTACCAAATTCTTTCACTGGTTTTTCTCACAGTCAACCGTATTGCAATTGTTGCTTTGTTATGATTTTTTTCAGAATATGCATAATCTGTTCAAATATTTTTATATAAGCAATGACTCAACTGTTTACATTCTCCAACAATCCCTCAGCAGTAGTGATAATTACCTTTAGAATGCTGAGTGGAAGTCAATATTCTGTTGCCCCAGTAGTAAGACTCTTTGGGTTCCCATGAAAACAGTCTGTTCATTCCTAGCATATTCCTTCACTCATTTGTTTCTTCTGCTCAAACTCAGATAAATCCAGGCATGCAGCAAAGAAAAATATGGAACCAACTGATCACCTGTTTTAATAAGGAAATCTACATGGCTTTTATAGGCAGTCCCTTGTTCCTCACTCCAGAACTTAAGCTTGGTGTTTTATCTTAATTTGGTTGTCTTAGCTATATGCATTTAGTTAGAAAATTTACCTGAAATTTTTAATAGCACTAATTAAGTTTAATATAGCATCTTTAGCATTTATTTGATATTTGCATTATGGGCAAATATTGTGGCAGAATGAAGGACAGGTATAGAATAAGATGATTAATGTCACAATTCTGGTCATTTAAAAGGAGAATTTCCTGGCGAGGATACATATGTTTTTTTAAGATTCATGTTGTAAGAAAGTAATTTGGATAATAATCAGTATTTCAATCCTTCTTTTATAGGAATTAAGTCAGATGCTCTCAGAAACTCCACCAGTTTGGAAGGGATCATCAAAGCTCTTTAGAAATCTTAAAGAAAGAGGTAAGTTAACCTTAGTCTGTGCCTTGGTGCCTGTGCATCTTAATATTGGCATGGATTAAAATTGTATGTGGAGAGAGAGAGAGATACACATATATGCCACCAAATGCAAATGTTTCTGGGTAAGTAATAGTATTTTGGTATAGTGTGATTAAGGATGGTATTACCACTATATACATACACAAATATATATACTTCATGACCTCTTTAGCTTCATCATTTTCAAACACACTGAAAAAAATTTACATTTGCTCATAGAACATACTTTTCAAAAATATTAGGTCTTCAAGTATTAATTTTCTTCATTTCATTTTGTATCTAGGAAATAATTGTTACTTCTCCACTAAGTGATATACAAGGTTAACCTGTGCTACATCATGCCCTGATTAAAAGAAAAGAAAAAGTAAAAGATATCTTTGCAGTTTTTGTCTATAATATTTCCCCAATTTTCTTCACGTAATATGAATGAAAGAGATGCTTTTTTATTGTGGATATTTTTTAGACTTAAATACTGGAATCGGGTATATTAAAATACTCCTTGGAGATCTGGGCATGGTGATAGATTTCACTGATCTCAGCTTCTCTGTAGCCTGAAGAGGGAGGATTTTAAGGGTTTTTTTCTATTTTTGTATTGATTTTTATTGAGCTTTACATTTTTCTCTGCTCTCCTCCCAAATTAGACTGCATAGCAAAGACATCTCAAAACAGAAAATACTCTTAGAAATTTTGTTCATGTTTTAGAGTGAGTTAATAGCACTGGGAATGTTCAAAACTCAAAAGGATTAGGTAAGTGTAATGAATTTTTTTTGCCTTAATATATCTTATGAGAAAATAAATGGATCAATATAATTTGAAAACAGTGCATACAAGAAAGAAATATTTTTTATCTAAGCAAAGGTTAGCCTGGAAGGCCTACCCCTCCACATGTTATATGCATTTTTTATGTTTCCTGTCTGTTTTTGTTTATTTCCAGGGGTGAATATTCATTTAGCACTGTTCAGAATAACTCTCTGCAGTGTTGGAAGTGTTCATGTTTCTCTTCTATTTTGTATAGACACCATTGGTCAGTTATGATTATTGAGCTCTTCAAATGTTGCTAAAGTAACTAAGAATATAATTTTATTTGTATTAGTCTAAATTTAAATAACTGCACCTGCCCATTGATTACCTACAGGAAACTTTATATCTGTCTCATATTGTTGATAGTAGCAAAATCATTAAACCATGGTCTTATAAGAGTTTAGAACCAGCTTGCTAAGTGGTTGAGAGATACTGAACTACTTGATTTACATATATATATATGTATTTATATATTATATATGTATGCACGTGTGTGTGTGTATGTACACACATGCCCACAAACATTACGTGGTCGGAAATCTTTAAAGCTAAATCTTTAAAGTTACTAAATAATAATTTAAAACTGATTTTATCTTTTTAGCTATAACTCAGTAAAAAAATTCAGCAGCTTTTCATAAAAGCAGTATGTAATAACACTTATATCAAGAAATAGTAATTTAGCAATGTCATGTTTTTATGGAAATTCTTAAATTTTTTAATTGAATTTTTAAAACCTAGTTGTCATCTCTTCTTCCTTCCTCTCTACTACTCAAGACAAGGTCTCTTTAAATAGCCCAAAGCTGTCCTTGAACTTACAGTCCTCCTGCCTCTTGATTACGTGTAATTTAGTTGACATGTTCTTTATCCTGTACTTGTAAAAACTACCATTGCTATATAGTAGCATTTAACTTTATGTTGTTGTCTGTCCTACTTAAGTTAGCCTTAAGTAGACTGAAGGGTTGATCTTCTCATTTTCTTCTGGTTTTCTATGTTTATAGTTAGAAAGCATTGTGAATCTATAATTCATCTGCAGCAGTATTTTCTTTTCTCCTTGACCTTTTTCTTTTCAGCTATATCATTTTGTTCTCTCCTCCTGTGTGAATATTAATCCAACTCAGTAGCCAAGTTAGCCCTACCAAAAAATGTCTGCTATGACCCTCTTAATAATAAACTGTTTAATAACAGTCTTCCTGTTAATTAAACCTTTCGTAAGGTTAATCTTGAATTAGTCATAGTAATTATATGGCTTTAAAGTCCCTTATATCAGCTGTAATACTTTGTCACCTACTAAGTGAATTGGAACAAAAGAGGACACTTAGATAGTTGTAACTCTACAGCCACTGACTGTTTCAGAACCTCTCTCCCAGAACGTTCTTGCAGTCATCCAGAACTATGTCTCTAGGTCACATATTCTAGTATAAACAGGAGACAATGTTTTCCCAGCCTAGTGCGCAGTTACCTTCATGGCCCTGACAAACTGCGTGGTGGGGACTCCTAGTCTCTTTGTTCTAGACAAAGAGTTAGTGAAGCTTCAAAGGACATCAGATAAGTGAAGAGGTAAAGTCCACGATGTATTGAAGGGTGTTTTTTTTTTTAATACCTTTAACCAAACATCAAGATTGATTGCAATGTAGGTAAATATTGCAGACTTATTCCTGAACTTAATTATTTCAGTCTTTTCTTAGTCAGCTACACTATTAATTCTAGCTTTAACAATACGAAAGAGTAGCCTAGAAGTGGAAAATGCAGTAACAGAATGTGTATTTATTTACTTCATGCACAAAATGGGTAAGATTTGTAATTATGGGATACAGAGAGCTCGGTATGCAGAAAACATAAAGTGAGGACCACTGAGCTAAAGAAAGAAACCCTTAGAGTCAGTTAAGAGTACAAGCTGTTATAAAGGTACTGAGGGGCCATTTGACAGCAAAAGATTGGTAAGTGTATTTTTTGTTTTTGAATGTTATACATCAAATTTCTAAGCAAGTAAATATGTTTTATTCAAGTGTTACTAAAAAGTGACTAAGTTATTTATAGCATTTCTGACCGTTTTATGTCAGTTTCATAGAGTAACAACAAGAACAAGTTTAAAAGTTAAACTATAAATAAATATAACATGTTGTTTCTTATTGCCAGCATATTTATCATGAATGAGCATTTTGTAGGAATTTTCATAGAGGCATGTGAAAAATTTAAATAAAATGAATTTTTCAACATTTGCAATGATTTTATAATATTGGAGTTTTATTTAAACAATATTTAGCAGATACCTCAAAACTACTAATAGTTTTTATTGTATACAACATTTAGCTTTTATGTTTGTGAAATATAAGTTAATATTTTATAAGGCATAATTGATACTGTTTTCTTCTAGGTGTGATTTCTTATACTGAGTATCTTTTTCTTTTATGTATTTTAACAAGTAAGTATACTCATTAAATTTATTTCTAAATGTATTTTCCTTATGATCTTAAAAATGTGTCTTTCTTGGCATACTGTTGGAAATTACCTCGTGTGTATGTCGGCTGTTGTACAGATTCATGTCTAATTATCACAGGAAAATGTCAAGTACAACATTGTCAGAGTCAAAACCCTATATATCTTGGCTTGTGACAATAATAAAATTTTCATAAATTATGACTATAGTACTCTTTGGGGTTTAAGCTACATGAGACCTTAAAGATCAGAACTTATAATTTATAAAGGCTCTATTATATGCACTTAAACCAGGTTTTCTGCAAGTTTAATGTGAAAGAGTAGAAGGTCTTGAGTCTCCTAACTGCTGGGGAGCCTGTCCCGATACCCACCATTGTCCCCTGCAGTGGCTCGCGCGCTCCCTGGCACATCATGCAGCAGTGTTTGTGAAATACTAGAGCTCTGCTTGACTTTGTTCTCATCCACAAGAGGAAACTGTGTGCTGTACTCACTGAACCTTGGGCACCTGGCCTTTCCATTTTGGCCTCGAACCCCAGGGAGGAAGCCCTGCTCTTTGAGCCCCCAGTGCTTCTCTCAACACTGAGCCGAGAACCATTCAGGTTCCTCTTGAAACACTAACGAGCCCTTAATTGGCCCCACTCTTCAAGTAGCTTTCTCCCCCTTCTCTTTTTTTTTTTTTAACTTTTTTTTTATTGAGAAAAGAAAAAAAAAAACAAATTTCCTCCTCCTCCCAGCCTCCCATTTCCCTCCCCCTCCTCCCACCCTTCTCCCCCTCCCCCCACTCCTTTCCCCCTCCCTCTCCAGCCCAAAGAGCAGTCAGATTTCCCTGCCCTGTGGTAAGTCTTAGGTCCTCCCCCCTCCCTGCATTTCTAGGAAGGTGAACATCCAAACTGGCTAGGCTCCCACAAAGCCAGCACATTAAGTAGGTTCAAAACCCCGTGCCATTGTCCTTGGCTTCTCATCAGCCCTCATTGTTCGCCATGCTCAGAGAGTCCAGTTTTATCCCATGCTTTTTCAGTCACAGTTCAGCTGGCCTTGGTGAGCTCCCAATAGATCAGCTCCACTGTCTCAGTGGGTGGGTGCTCCCCTCGTGGTCCCGACTTCTTTGCTCATGTTCTCCCTCCTTCTGCTCCTCATCGGGACCTTGGGAGCTCAGTCCAGTGCTCCAGTGTGGGTCTCTGTCTCAGTCTCCATCCATCACCAGATGAAGGTTCTATGATGATATGCAAGATATTCGTCAGTATTGCTCTAGGATTTGATCATTTCAGGTTCCCCATCCTCAGCTGCCCAAGGAACTAACTGGGGACCTCGGCTTGGGTATCTGGGAGCCACTCTAGGTTCAAGTCTCTTGCCAACCCTAAGGTGGCTCCCTTAACTAAGAACCGTGCTTCCGTGCTCCCCCATCCAACCTTCCTTCATCCCAATCCTCCCCCTTCCCCAAGCTCCCCCCATTTTCCCCCTCTCCCCCCTCTCTCCCCATCTCCCCTTACCCCCATCCCACCCCACCCCCAAGATCTCAATTTTCTCCCCGGCAATCCCTTCATCATGCTTTATTTTCTTCATAGAACTTAGATTATTTGAAATTACTGGTTTATGTGGTCAGTCTTGTGATGGCTGTGAAAAGTCTGTAATTACTAAATGTTACTCTTTTGGGCCATCTATATCAAGAACAATGTCTCATTCATAGTATTCTTTCAGAAGCCAACTAATGAAGATAAAAAGAAAGAATATTAGAATATCACTTTAGGAGATTTCAGATGAGGACATATGTGTAGATGTATACAAATAAGAGCATTAGTAAAACTCATTTTAAAATTTGATTTCTATGCTTAAAAATGTTATACTACTGTGATAATCTTACTTTAGTTATAAGTGATATATAAAGGGTAGGTGTGAACATGTGAATACTTGTTTATATCAAAATTTAACATAGCTTATTCCCATAATGAAATTAAATTTTTAGTGTTGGAAAATAAATGCTCTGCCATTGTTAGTAGGGCCAGCTGGGATTGAGCCAGCTAGAACACTAGCGACAGTGCCAGTCTAGGCTGTGATGATGATCCTGCCGTGAAACCACAATGTCGAGAGGCACATCAAAGATGAATTTACATTTGTCTTTGGACACAAAATTGCAAGTTATAAATATTTAAATAAGCTTAGTGATGGTGAATTAAGAAGGACACTGTTGGTTAAGAAGCCACTTAGAAGGGGCAGGGTGTTGTGAGGGGTTAAGGCAAACACATAATCAGCTCGCTTACTATAGACTGGTTAAATTGTCTAGTGCAATGACATTTCCTAAGAGTGTCTCAGGAAAATTATGGGAAGTCACATGATTAGAATTAATATAAGTATAAGACGAAACTATGGAGAAGTGGCCATATTATCTGTGGTATGGGCCTGTGAGTGCTTCCTTCTGGCCTTTAGTCATTTTGCCTTCTAAGTAGTGCTTATAAAGGTTCATTTTACATATATTTTCTTCAAAATCTTTTAAAAATATAAAATATTTGATCTTCAGGCAAGCTTTATTTATTAAAATACAACTGAACTATCACTACAATAAGGAACTGGCTTCCATTTCTGATATTTCCAGAGGTGGCTATGATGGGTTAAGCAAGTAGGGTTATCTGCTCTTGGCAAAGGTCAGAATTTCCTATCAAGGTAGCAAGTTTATTAGTTGGATAGGGGGAACATTTAGATTTCTTCTAGCCATTTCAGAGGAAACGGTGAATTCTTGTCCAAAGGCATTGTGCACTGAACCTCTCCTTGAAAGATAATCCAAGTTTTTCTTCCATCCAGGTTTTCTTGTTTATAGAAACCAAAACAAAAGACAACACCAATAAATAAATAAATAAATAAACAAACAAATAAATAAATAAAAGCATCGGCATCCAGAAAAGAATCATAAAATTAAGTCAGCACATAAGACATGAATCTTCCTCAAAATAAACTTGTTCCTTGGATTTGGGAGTGCTTCAATTACACATTAAAGCATAGTATAAAAGTTTCTGTTTTTTTGAAGCTTCTAGAAGTTTAACCACAAATTTGTTCCCTCTCATGATCACATTTATTCCACAGGTGATTTTAGTCTAATTTTTCTGAAGACTTTAAACTGGTGCATTGTGCTGTATTTTTACTCTCTTCTGCTACTTCAAGTAGTTGAACATACAGAAAAAAATTCAAATGTAGAGACCTCTTAGTTCTTTTTTAACAAGTAGGCAGAAATGTGAATATTTGTTTATAGAGGGATGGAGTCAAATATTTCCTTTGATGCTATGCAGTAAATAGCAGTAAAGTACTTAGAAAGCTTATGATCAGTTCTGATTCTATGTCTGAAATACATGAGGCAGAAATATGTGTCCTTCAGTGTAACTTTCACTGTATTTAACTTATAGTAACATGTTGCTTTTTCTCTATTGGTTATTTTTTGCAGTCTATGTATCTGTTGAATGTTCTTTTTTTTCTGGCAGAGCCTCATGCAGGGTTTAGAATAGCTTTCAACATGTTTGACACTGATGGAAATGAGATGGTGGATAAAAAAGAATTTTTGGTGGTAGGTACATGATATACTGCGTTTTCTAATAACTGAATATTGCTCACTGATACGTTATGTTTTTGTGTTATTGGGACTATTACTACAAAGTGATCTTTCACCTGAATCTAATAAGCAAGTATATACCTCAAGTAATGTTTACCTTATGGAAGCATAAATTATATTGAGTTTTTAAAGATGAATATAGCTAAAAGTTTGGAATTTGTCAGACACTTTGTACTTGATGGGTAATACACAGTTCTGAGATTATGTTTGTCCCGCTAATACTCCGTTGCTGTCAAACTGGCCACCTTGTTGCAGCTCTTTACCGTAGGAACTTCTCTTTTTATCAGTTCGAGCTCACTTTCCCTTTCCTTTCCTCTTCCTTCACTGTTACCTTATATTTTAGGTGTGCTGACCCACTTGCCTGCACACTTGCTTTCCTTCGACCAAGAGCTTTGATCTCTGGCCCTCTTCTTCTGCTACTCGTTTTCCCATCTCTCCTCTTGTTTTTCCTTTTACTTCTGTGTCTTACATCTGTTCTGTGGCAAAAATGCTTTTGCTGGTTTTCACTTTTCTGAAATAAAAAGTAATGTTAATTTATTTTTTAGAGTAGCAAAATCTTCTATTAATATCAGTGTTCAGTTCCATCTTTTTGTGTCTTATGTTTAGAAGTAAGAAAAAGGTGGCATATAAAGGGCTCTTTTTTTTTCCAGAACAGACCTATTTAATAGAATAATTTTGAACAAGTGTTCTTAATCAACACTGACTTTTGGAAATCCCATTTCTTAAAAGCTCTTTATGCACGTGTCTTTTGAAATGTTGTCTGCATGTGGGATGGGAAAATGAAATAAAATTGAGATTGCTGTCTAAATTTCATAGACAAGAATGATGAACTATCCAGAAAATTGGTTTAAAAAATTGTGTGTGTGATAGAAAGATCTCTGCAAACATCACGGCCAGCAGAGTAATGATCAGCCTGAGACAAGAAGGAAGTTCAACATGACTCAGTAGCCAGTGTTGGTTCAAACTTCAAGAGTCTGATACCAGGCAGGTTATTTTAGCCATATTGAAGCACATCACAATTTGTAAAAAGTTTCCTGGTGAAAATTAACCCAGTCCTATGAGCAAAATAAAGCTTAAGTCATGACTACATCAAAACTCTTTGTAAAGTGCATGTGACCTTCCCCATAAAGATGGGTTCTATAGATTGACCACGTGTGCCTTAAGGGTCATTGGAGGATCTGGTGTGGCCTGGCCATACAGATAGGACAAAGGTCATCAGGCAATTAGCCACATCCATGTCCAACTGTCTGGGTGGAAAATTGGTTATCTTTTAAACATCAAAACGTCTCTTCCTTTGAAGAGAGACAACCCTGTGTGTTTAACATTCTTAGTGTTCATCTGTGAGCACAAGGAGCTCATGTCCTCTACAGTAAAAGAAGTGGGAGCAGGCTTCCATTTTAAAACCACAGAATTTAAAGAATATTACTAGCTGACATTTACTTAGAAATAATAGGCAAAGTGCTAGGTAATTAGTTGTGGTATTTATTTTATATTTTATATAGCACTCCATAAGGCAAGGAGTAAGGAGTGTTCCTTATGTTCCAGGTACAGAAAATGAACCTCAGAGAATGAACTCATCTGAGGAATGATATCAGCAGTCTACTGTCTACAGAGCAGTTACTGCGAGAACTTGTCCTTTGTTCCTACATAAACTAACTAGAGCAGTAGGAGTTGAGTGGCCTAAATGACAGTGAGACCAAAGCTGAACTCTGACAGATTCCTGGAGGACTGCTTCCATGTTCTCTACAGCCCAACAGGCTCCATCTCTGTCTAGGCCTCAGACTCCCTGTCTTTGTGTCATGGAGATCAAGGGAAACTGAAACATTAGACACATTGAACTCAGCTGTGAATTGCCAGTACCAAAGAATGTGGTTTTCTTGTGAAAATGTAACTAGAGTAGTTTAAATGTTGACTAAACTATTTTTCCTTATTTTTAGGATGTACTTAGCATAGAGAATTATGTAGGTATCTCAAAATTCTGATGGAATTCGATTCCTGATTTATTTCCTTATAGCTTCAGGAGATATTCAGGAAAAAAAATGAGAAGAGAGAAACTAAAGGAGATGAAGAGAAACGTGCGCTGCTGGTAAGACATACTTTATGGTAGTTTCAGGTGGGTTTTTCCAGGTGAGAATTATGTTTTACATGTTGAAACAGTGTAACATTTAGAATTTGGATCTTTTCCTTTATTAAAAGTTTCCTGAGGTTTAATTAGTAAAATTACTTCAGTATCTTAATCATCAATATCAATATTTGTGTTAAATATTGATATTAAATATCTGTATCCACAGTCATACTCATTAAATCATTTCATCCATACTGTTGTTATCTGTGAGATTTGAAGGGTATATATCATATAATAGATTAATAAGATCATTATGCATGTAAAAATTTAAAGGTGAATATGCAAAGGTTTAATTATGTGAATGGATTTAATGATAATGTTACATAATGAGTGGTAAATATAAGGAAATAAGGTAGACTTTCTGCATCTCTAAGAAGTAGTATAAATTCTTTTTCTGGGTTACATACTAGTGCTTTGTTCTAAAGTTAGAATTGACAATATTTTATCTTCTCAGTCTTCATTTTATTTGTCCCAATATTTCAGTCTTGATAATAGGCCAGTTTACATAATAAAAACTGGCCCTAAGTACTTACTGTCAAATGCAAGGCTAGCTGCTTTTCATGGATTTTGTCAATCTATTCAACAATCTTCCTGTTGTACATAATTAAGGATGAGGAAGCTGATTGTTATAAAGTTTAAATATCTTATCTACAGCTATAATACTGTTCAATGAAAAAGTCACAATTTGAGCCTGTGGTGGCCAGCTCTGAATTCTGTACTTTTATCCATCTTCAGTTACCCATTTGCTACTTAAAAATATCAGAAATTGTTTTGTTGATGTATAACAGGAATTTAACTAGAAGTATCAATTCTAGTTATTAGCAATTTTTTCAGATATATACACCGGATAACAAAGGGAAAGAAGAACAGGAAAATACAACACACAACACATGGGAGTAAGCTACAGTGTCAACACAAAAGCCAGGATGAAGGGCTCTGGGACACAGTTAAGGCGAGCATTTTATAATAGTGATCACATTAACTTGGATTAATTAGGTGAATTCTGGGTAGATTATGAAATCCATATTAGATCAGCTTCTCCTTGATGACCTGTCTTGTATCCACATGTTAGTGATGCATTCCCTAGCAAATATTGGGGAAGAAATGTAGTTTTAAAGAGCAAGAAAAATAACAAATAAGTTGTATATAATTTTATATTATGTACATAAAGGATTTCATTACAGTATCTGATCTCAAAGGCACCTCAGAGGTTGATATTACTCTACATAGCGCTGTTAAGAGCTCATTACTTAGTTTAGTTAGGAGATGTTCCTTTCAGTGTTTCTGAAGTAGTGTTTAGTTTGCCTCTCACTGACAGCAAATCCTCTTTCTTGTATTTGAAAGGAACAGCCCTTGGTTTCATTGTGTTAGTAATATTTTCAATAATGAAATCTAAATAGACTTTATACTGTCTTATCTATGCAGATCAAGTAAAATATGAATGCTTTTGTCAAGCTGATATAAACAGTAATAAACATGTATTCTAAATAGTGAGCTTGAAGCAACTAAAATTTATCTTATAATAAAAATAAGAAAAAGCCTCAAAAGAAGGTAAACTATGCTCTTGAGCTAATTTGAAGGATTTGACTATTACCTGTATGATGCTTTTACCTGTGGAATCTTCAGCAAGATTCTTAACCTCCCTGTCTCACAATTTTTAGTTTTACAATTAAATGATAAAACAGTATTGTCACCATCTGTAATTTTATAAGGATTAAATGAGCTAAAATGCTTAGATACTTACCAGTAGAAAATATAATTATAAAAATAAAATAAATATTAAAAATATTAGCTAGTACACTTAATAACATAGTTTCTTTAGCCAAAAAATTAGTGTATCAAAATCAAAATACTTCCATATCAACAAGACTCTGAAATGAACAGTGTGTTTAGGTCTATCCTCCTCTCATTTCTGCCAGGTAAGTGTTAATAGTGCTCCACAGTGAGCAGATAGGGCGGGCCTCTCTCACCGTTGTCACCACATGCTGCCGAGTCTAGCATCGCCATCTTATGTAAGGTCCTGGACCTCACAGACGGCATGCTTAAGAGGAACATGTTCATTCACAGCCGTGGTCATCTCACGTACAGTAAAAGTGGTTGAAATGAGCACAAAATCATTTAATGGTTAATTATATTAGATATTAAAAACTTTGCTACTCATCTTTAACATTTATCTCACTTGTGTGTGTGCTTTATAGAGAATGTAGCATAATGATTTGCCCTTCCTAATTGATTATTTTGTCGTCTTTTTCTTTTTTCTTTCGCTGTACTTGGGTTCATTCTGAAATGTGACACTTCATTTGGCCCTTTGTGCTCTATGTCAGCGTCTTCAACTTTATGGATACCATTCTCCTACTAATAGTGTATGTACAACCCTTTAAATGTTTTTTATGTATATAGCCCTCACCTGTTATATTAGATAATGTTATTTCTATATCTAAAGCTATATCTGCTATTTAAAATGTTTTGGAATTTATTGAATACAGTAAGATGCAATCAAGCCAAAGGTTCTTTTGAGACTAAAATATAGAAAGTAATCATGTATCTTTATTAGCTGTATATCTGTAAATTAGCATAAATGTGAGTGAACAGGTACCACCAGAAATTCTGGTAGAATAATTGAAATTTTATATTTTTCAGCAATGTATGAAGCATTATACAAAAATAATAGAGCAGATAGGCTCTCTTCCTGAAGAACACAGGTATTTTAAGAACTAAATCTAGATTGGTCATTGCCAGTAAAAGCATGTTAATGAGTAGATCTTTTTAATTTTTAGTTTTCATCTTTTTCTGAAACTCTGTTGCCTGCCAACTTGCTGTAGTCTTTTAAATAGATGTATAAGATGCTGCTTGTTATATTACTACACAGAGACAATTATGAGTTTCATTCTTTCATTGTGAAAATTTCTATAAATGTTCTCCTTAATTCTGACTTTTCTGTTCCCTTGAAAACAAACTTATTGGTTAGTCTAGCACATAAGAACCTGCTCAGAATAGACCTGACCCTTTCCTATAAACATGTGCAGTTCATTTAATTTCCCTAGGTATCCTTCAAGCTTGGGAAGTCCTTGAATTCAGAGGCACGTGTCTAAGGTATCACGTGCAGTTCTAAGGCTAGCACTCACCTTCCATACTGTCTAATTAGTGTAACCGGAAGTTTCTCTCACCTGCCAGCTCCCGAATAACCACTCTGAGTCTCAATATTAATTATAAACTTTTTGGCCTTTTAGCTCAGGCTTATTGTTAACTAGCTCTTACAACTTAAATTAACCCATTTCTATTATTTTATATTTTACCATGAAGCTTGTTACCTCACATCTTGCTTCCATGCTGCTGCTGGCTTCTCCCAGACTCTGCCTTCTTCCTCCCTGTCTTTTTGCTTGGATTTCCTGCCTGACTCTATTCTGCCTAGCTATTGCCCAATCAGCTTCTTTATTAACCAGTGGTAATAAGACATATTCACAGCATACAGAGGGGTTATCCCATATCAAATTAGCTACTCTAAACTGTAAAACTCTTACTTTAAACTTAAACACACACTGGAAGCAGTTTCAGCATCAAGTAAGCTCAGGTATCCTGCCTACTCACAAGGAACAGCAGGGAATAATTGGAAAGCAAGCCAAGTCTATGGGAATCACATACCCAAGTGTTTAAGTTTGTCTAAGGAATAGGAACCATTTTCTATAAAATGTACTGCTGCTTCCCAAAAAAAGAACAATTATTAGTTGATTTTAAAAGTATTTCTCTAAAGCTGAGTGATGGTGGTGGCGCATACCTTTAATCCCAGCACTTGGGAGGCAGAGGCAGGCGGATCTTTGTGAGTTCGAGACCAGCCTGGTCTACAGAGCTAGTTCCAGGACAGGCTCCAAAGCCACAGAGAAACCCTGTCTCGAAAAACCAAAAAAAAAAAAAAAAGTATTTCTCTGTTAATCCTTTAAAATTTTGTAAAAACTTATAATTATAAAATGAAAATCTCACATTAGAAATCATATGTACTTTTAAACATATGGTTAATAATATTTATGACTTTAGTACTCCATAACTTTGTATGAGCTACATTTTAACTGCAGCAGTTTGAATAGTTTGTTTAATTTCATGAGTAGTTACCATACAGTTTAAACTGTGTGTCCTTTACAGTCTCAAGTGCTAAGAGATTAGCCAGATATAAACAGACTATGTCTTGTTTATATTATCCTTGATCAGGAAAACATACTATCTTTTTTATTTTATTGGTTAGCACATTTTTCATTTCATTTATTGAGGAAAACCTTTGTTTTTATGTAAGAGACATGTGAATGTGATATAACTTCATGTTTTTCTAATCTACACTCTCAAGTGGATTACATAATTTAACTCTCTTAAGATTTTGATTGACGTTTTGAACTTTTTCATATAACAGAAAATTTCTTATCAGTTAGTAATGATTTTCCTAAAGTACCTTCAGGAAGGAGGTGGGGTCTGGACATGAAAACAGACACTCTCTGACCCCTCAAATAGGCTGTTCCAAGATTATTTCTTCCTGCAGTAGGTTCTGCCTGTTTTCATTTTCCTACTGCAGTGAAAGATTGAGGCTATTCCCTGTGTCTATGAATAAAGCAGTTACCTTCAGTAGATCTTCTACTCTAAGTAACCCAGATTCATTTTAGATTTCTCACATAGTAAGAGAAAATTCAAAAGATTAAGTAATTCAAATATCTCAAAGGTTAGAAATTTTTTACTTCAGCATCCTTTATTACTGTTTTAGAATATTTTTCTTAAATACCTTACTTATATTACTAACAGAAAATGTGTTAATTTTTAATAGTTTCTCTTGTATTTCATCATATGTTGAAATGTGATTTATAGGCTAAATGTTGATATTCATAAATAATTTTTATTTTAAAAAATGTGTCTTCTATGGTTTATGATGCAGAGTTGTAATACATATGTGTAAATATATTTACACATATATTACCATGCATGTTAATTGTATGTTTTCTTCCTTTTCTGTCATTACTAGCAGTTTTGTTTGCTTAATCTGTCAATTGGTATATTAAACTAAATGTTACAATTATAGATTTTATTGTCTACTCAAAATGGTTTTCATTTTTATTTTATCTATTTTGATACATTATGTGTGTAAGAATATAGATAAATTATTATTAGCCAAATTTCCAGTAGGCACTATACTAGATTTCTGGGTATATTTTGCCATCTAGTTTAGTTACAAGTATAGATTACCTTTTTAATTAATATTTTAGACTTTTTAATTATCGTTCCCTGTAATGATAATGAAGCTTTTTCTGATTTTAAAAGTATATTTTAGCTCAAACTTAATGCAAATAAAATGAATAATTATAAAATAATTCAAAAAATACAACATTACTATGCCCCAGAATCCCCTTTATAATGTCATAATTCTCTGATCCCCAGATGGTCTTTGCAGCTGTAGTTTATAGATAGATCTGTACGTCACTACGTAGGCATTCTGAAAAATACGCTCCAGTTTTCCTCATTTTGCACCTTATATGAATGGAATCCTTGTGGGTAGTTCTTGCTCAGCCTCTCTATTGTTGCTGTCAGTGGCTTTATCAGTTCTTCTACCAAGTGAGCATGGTGGTTCATGAAGAGAGTAGCTAGTTCAGCTTGTAACCCAGACTGTCTTTGGCTGGGCAGTTCCAACACCTGAGTATGCAGCAGAGTTTCTCCAGGATTCTTCCTGTGTTACCACAGCAGATATCCAAACTCTGTACTCAACAGTTTGAGCAAGTGCATCCTTAAATGGAATCTTCTTTTCTCCAGTCTGAGTGTGTGGCACTGAAGAACACGGTGACTTAGGTCTTTGATGACACTGTCTCAACTCATTGTACGAAGTTACCAGGACTTTTACTCTTTGCTTTTGTACTATAAGTACAAGTGTCAATCCAAAACCAAAAGCAAATAGTATTTGTAAGAACCATTAAGATGTGTCTGTGTTAGATTTTTGTTTGGCCTTTTCATTTATGCTCATTGAGCAAGCTGGTGCTAATTACTGGTCTCTCATCCACAGTTACCTGCTATACCTTTTTCAACTTTGCTTTTCTCGTTAACTGGGAAAGTTTTAATTAGAAGTTCAGTCAACTTACATTTGCATGATAACTTTATGATGTGGAATTTAGTTATTATTTCTCTATAAATCATTTTTTTCCTAGTTTTTCCTTCTTTAGATTAACTGAAATCTAAATGAAAACTCGGTGTATTTCTTTGTTTGCTTTCTTAGTTTTTGATGAATATACCTAAACTAATAAAGTCTTAGGCTATTAATATCTTTATGTGCTTCCTTAGTAACAATCCTTAGGGTGGTTAACTTTGTATCTCTCTGCATAGATAATTGGAATTCTTGTACAGTGTCTGTATTATTCTTTTTTCTAATATTTCAAATTAGATATTTTAAATACCTACCCCAATATCTGTTTGTGATAATTTTACTGTCTAGCCTGGTCTGCCTTTGTACTCTTGATTCTCCAGTGTCAGCCTCTCAAATGCTAGGATTCCAGGCTTGTGCCATCACTCCTGACCATCAATGTTTATTTAGAATTGCCTGTTTATTTACTATTCTTTACTCCATTTCTTTTTTGGAGCTAATGACATGGCTCCATTTGTAGAGTACCTGCTGTTCTGAGTTCTGATTCCCAGAATCCACATAAAGGCTAAGTAGGTGGGACATGTCTGTAACCCCAGCACTAGGGGATGTGGGACAAGAGTAGATGGGTCCCTGAAGCTCATGGGCCAGCCAGTCTAACAAAGCTCAATGAAGTCCAGGTACAGCGTCTTTCTCAATATAAGGTGGGGAGTAAAGCAGGAAGATAACTGATGGTGATGTCTGCCCTATGCATATGTACATTCACACATGTGTATATGCGGACACCAGACCACATCCTTATTCTCACTGCTTTCTAACCTTTGTAATCTAATACTCATAAAATGCATTCAAGAGCGAGTCCCTTTGTAAATTAAAAAAGAAAATGATGATTTAGCAATATAGTTCAATGGTAACTATACCATTGAATTTTATTTAGCATGTCTATGACCCTGGGTTCAATACACATCACAGCCAAAAAGAAAACAAACAAAACCTCTCTTTGAAAATGTCTTTATTCTAATTTAACGTACACTTCTCAGCATGTAATGATAAAATTTATACACTGATTTTTTTACTTCTATAATTGAAATTAAAAGGTCAACTCTGGATGTAATTATTGTTATTTTGTAGGTGACCTGGGTCTCCTCCCCCCTTTTATTGAAAATAGATTTCTTCTCATATAATCATATAATATATCCTGATTACAGTTTCCCCTCCCTCTACTTCTCCCAGTTCCTCCCCCACTTCTCTCCTGTCTGTATTAACGCCGTTTCTCTCTCTTATTAGATAACATACAGGCTTTTAAGGAATAATAATAAAATATAATATAACAAGATAAAACAAAAACTAACACATCAGAATTAGACAAGACAAGCAAACAGAAGGCTGTGTTAGTTTTGATAGCATCCTTTTGTAGGATAGAGTGTGCAAAGGTCTCACTCTGTGTATGTTGTCTGACTGTGGGTCTGTATTCGTTCCCATCTGCCTCAGGAGGAACCTTCTCTGATGATGGTGGGACAGCATTGACTCCACTGAGTGTAGCAGAATGCCATTCTAACTCATCTTTGTCTTTTTTCTGTAGTCTTGCTGAAGGGAGCCTTTCTACTCTCCTTTTCTCTTTGGTGAGATTTGTTGAGTTTCAAAAATGGAATTGTTGTCTCCCCTTTATTATTGAGAATTCACTGCCGTTACCCAAATGGATTTTCCATCTTTCTCTGTTACTGCTTTCTGGAACTTTCAGGGACACTCATTTTGTCTTCCCTGTCTGTTAGCTTCTCTCTGAAAGTTTGACAGACCAGGTGAAAAACTAGTCTAACACAGCATTAAATTACAGTTCCATGACTCTGGGGTATTTTTGTTGTTTGCTTACTTGCTTGCCACATTTGCTACAGCAGCACAAAATAGAAAGACAGTTTTACTTGGTTTGTTGTGGGTTAGTATGTGAAGTACTTGCTCTTTGGTCATGGCTAGCTTTGGGGAGTAATTTTGCTTACCATAGTGACAGATCATTATCTCTAAGTTAGTCTTTCTTTAGAACTTCCTTTGACCTTTCTTTCCTCCTTCGCTGCACTCTTTCTTCCTATCACAGATATCAGTAAGAATTACATGAATAGGACCCTGCTTTGACAGAAAAAAAACTTAGAAATTCTTAAATCTGCAAAGTTTAAGAAATTCCATTAATTCTTAACCTCAGAGTTTTGACCAAAATATATAGATAGACATAGCTATCAATTAGGCTTAGGAGGTAGATCATTTGCCTGTTCCATCCTTTTTAGAAGTTCTTTTGAACAGTCTCTTTTAATGAAAGTCCACACTTGTTCCACTGGTGCAGGGCTGAAAGCTGAGGTCACACAATGAGATGTCTTCAAGGAGCCTTTGCATGCTGCCTTTCATTTTACACAAAGGCGTCAGGGCTTTCTCTTTATCATCATTTAGTGCCCGGTTGTACATTGTGTATCTTTCTTTAATCTATATACCTATATTCTGATATTAAATGCTCTGTATTTCTTCCTTTTATATTCTAGTTTAAGCTTCTTTTTTAATTAATTTATTTATTTATTTATTTATTTAAAATTTCCACCTCCTCCCATCCTCCCATTTTCCTCCCACTCTTCCCTTCCCACTCCCCCTTGCTCTCCAGTCCTAAGAGAAGTCAGGGTGCCCTGCCTTGTGGGAAGTCCAAGGAAAAGGGCTTTATTGCAGAGTCTATTTATATTTTTTCTTCTGTTAAATATTCCTGCTAGTTTTGCATGTTACAAACATTCATGCTTAATTGTATCATTAAAGTTATTTGTTAATGTTCTCCCACCTTCTGCTCCTCATTGGGACCTTGGGAGCTCAGTCCAGTGCTCAAGTGTGGGTCTCTGTCTCTATCTCCATCCATCACCAGATGAAGGTTCTATGGTGATATTCAAGATATTCGTCAGTATTGCTATAGGATAGGGTCATTTCAGGTTCCCTATCCTCAGCTGCCCAAGGAACTAACTGGGGACATTGCCTTGGGCTCCTGGGAGCCATTCTAGGTTCAAGTCTCTTGCCAACCCTAAGGTTGACTAAGAATTGTGCTTCCGTGCTCCCCTATCCAACCTTCCTTTATCCCAATCATCCTTTTTCCCCAAGTTCCCCCCATCCTCCCCTTCTCTCTTTTCTCTCCCCATCTCTCCTTACCCCCATCCCACCCCACCCCCACCCACTGAGACAGTGGGGCTGATCTATTGGGAGCTCACCAAGGCCAGCTGGACTGTGACTGAAAAAGCATGGGATAAAACCGGACTCTCTGAACATGGCGAACAATGAGGGCTGATGAGAAGCCAAGGACAATGGCACGGGGTTTTGATCCTACTTAATGTGCTGGCTTTGTGGGAGCCTAGCCAGTTTGGATGTTCACCTTCCTAGACATGGACGGAGGGGGGAGGACCTTGGACTTTCCACAGGGGAGGGAACCCGGACTGCTCTGTGGACTGGAGAGGGAGGGGGAGAGGAGTGGGGGGAGGGAGAGAAGGGTGGGAGGAGGGGGAGGGAAATGGGAGGCTGTGAGGAGGCGGAAACTTGTTTTTTTTTCCTTTTCTCAATAAAAAAAAAAGATCCAGTTTAATTAAAATATTTAACAATTCAAAAAAAAAGTTATTTGTTAAAAATTAAATGCTAGCTTGAGAGCAGACACATGGGCATCAGTGAGGATACTGCATCTTTTATTTGCAATAATAATAGCTGTGAAAATACTGGATCTTAGATGCATTATATTTTAAAAGATGGTATAAAACAGAAAATAGAGACAGTTACAACATTCTACAAACTCATGTTTTAACATGATTTAGACTCAAGCTAAGTGAAGAATTAAGAAAAGCTCTGAGGGGTCTGTATAACTGTCATATTTTAAAGTAGTAAAAATATACAGACAAATATAAATTTTCTAGTATTGTAACTATAGGGAAGCTGAAAGAAGCAAAAAGTTGATACCCTGCCATGTAGGCAGCGTATTGCTCTAACCTCATAAAGTTGCTTCTTTTCTACACATGTAAAAACATTAATTCACAAAGTTGTTACTGTTAGCTCTTGTGATAGGGCCAATAAGCCATATTTTTCTAGTTCAGTAGGTTTAATAAACCTTTTTTAAAAATCATGTTTTAATGTTCTAAGTGGCAGATAAAATGCAAAAACGTTGAAAATATGTCAATACAATGAGCCCGTTGTTAATCTAGCATCTATAAGGAAAATGCACTGTGCTACTTTTGTATTTAGCCAGTTTTCCTAGCATAGTTTGTAACTGATTGCCATCAACTAAGTTAGAAAAAGCAGTAATGACAGATCCTTGTCACATGGATTCTGGGACCACGTGGACACACAGCATGTATGTCTGTTACCTGTTTCCAGCTAAACAATACTTCATTATCAACAAATTATTAGCAGTGGACAGTGTTGTCTAGTTAATTAAGAAGCTAGCTAAAATTAGAAAAATACCTTTGAACTATTCCTAGTGTATGCTATAGTTTTAATATTACCTTCGGATTTCCTGTCTATTTGCCTGAGACAGAGTCTCACTATCCTGTCCAATCAGGCCTTGGACTTTTAGGATCTAACAGTCTCCTGTCCTGAACTCTAAAGTATCTGGGAATAACCACATGCACACACCTCACTGATACCTGCCTTTTGAAAAGTGAGACAGAAGAAAAAAAAAGTTCTACTATCCTGCCATAGTAAATTTTCTTCTCTCTATAACCAAAAGATCTGTAAGCCTGATAACTTCAGTATTCATTGAATATCCAGACAGAAGCTGATTTTAATTATTTTTGTTTAGAGTTTCAGGTTAGACTTGTAGTTTTTAACCTTAGAAATACCATCACGCCAGCCAATAACGAGATGAACATGAGTGCCCTGCCCTAGTAAGCATTAATATACCTTCCCTTTCATAGTAGACACAGCTGTCAAATCCTGGAACAGGTTTTCAACATGTGATGTATATATTTTTACAAGCTTTGTATTAAAGTTTGTATCTATAAGGTATGGATATGTTTATTTTGATTTTGTTAGTCTAATGAGATGAATGGTAAAACAACTAATTTTTAAATTAGATAGGCATTTAATAGGTTACCATAAATTTACAAAAATCTCCATTTACCACTTCACACAAAGTGTAAATAAAATCTTCATGTCATACTTTTGTAGAAGTTAATATATGTCTCAACAAAGAGACAGATGAGATTGAAGAATTTGATTCTTTTTGACATAGCCACATTGTGCTTAGAAACAGGTTATATACCATTTCATCCCTGAAAGCACCATGGGTCTGCTAGCTGCGTAATATAATACTGTTGTGTGCAGCAGAATAACAGTGGAGGTAAGTTGATGGGCTCTCTTCTCTCGGTTAAAAGAGACGTACAACATGTAGGTTGCCATTCACTGTGACAGTTCTTAGATTTATGATGTTGTTCTTAAAACTTCTACAGGTACTTAAAACAGATGCTGAGGAACTCGTCTCCAGGAGCTACTGGGATACCCTAAGACGTAACACAAGCCAAGCACTCTTTTCAGACCTCGCAGAGGTACAATGAAGCCTCCACGTGGTCCTTGCACGTGCCATTTTTGTTAATCTAATCTACATTTGGTTTTAGACTCACAAAATGAAGCAAAAAATGTACCATTTTTTCTATTTCTTTTTTTTAGTAAATTGATAAGTACTATGTGCCATATATAATTACTGTATAGAAAGAGTATTTTAATATATTCATTATACTGACAAGAGATGCCTGTTATTACTATCTGGGTTAATTGACCTTTTTCATATATAGAGCATAACTTTCCAACTTAATTAAGGACTAGAAAGTTGAAATAGTAGCACAGATTTGTAAATTCACTGAAACTGTTTATCCTACAACATTACAGTGTTATATGAAATACTAAAATGCTTCACTTATAAAAGATGGCCGGCTCTTATGTTAGTTTTAAACAATTAAACTTCTCCAACTAATAGTGAACAGTTTAACAAGGGCAGGGATACAAAGTGTCTAGTGGTGTGATAGAAATATTGAGTCAAGGAATGGAGAAGTTGTTGACCATTGTATTACTTAAGATTGCCAGTCCATGTTTAAATAAGAATCAAGCCAGCTCAGATTCTGTTGTATTATTGTTTGAACTTTGTTGAAATACGGAGCGGCGGGCTGTGTCCCGCCACCCGGTTAGCTTTACCCGAAATAATTACACGGAAACTGTATTCTTTTAAACATTGCCTGACCCATTAGTTTCAGTTTCTTATTGGCTAGCTTTTACATATTGATCTAACCCATTTCTATTAATCTGTGTAGCCCACGAGCTGGCTTACCAGGAATGATCTTAACCTGCGTCTGTCTGGAGTGGGAGAATCATGGCGACTCCCTGACTCAGCTTCTTTCTCCCAGCATTCCGTTCTGTTTACTCCGCCTACCTAAGGGTTGGCCTATCAAATGGGTCTAGGCAGTTTCTTTATTAATAAGAAATCACTCCCACATCAGAACTTGATGTCTATGGACACTTTAGTGCTGCGCTCAGGATGGACTGACTCTCCTCTCCTATTCATGTAGTGCTTCCATCAATAGGCTTTAAGTCTGTAATATAAACTTGACATCTAATTTCCTTTCTAACTGTATGATTCAGTGTTGGCGTGCTTGGCACGCAAGCATGAGGACCCAAGCTCAGCCATCATACATCCATGGGAAGGGCTGGCACAGAGGCACGTTCTCTATTCTTTAGTGCCAGCAGAGGAGGAGGAGATGAGGATAGTAGATGCTGCCTGCTGGCCAGGCAGTCTTGCTGCATTGACAAAGCCAGATTCACTGAAAGACCCTGCCTTAAAAACATTAGGTAGATAGTGTCGAAAGACATCTAACATTGATTCCAATACATTTGTGACTTCTTTTGATTTTCTCTTTAAAGTTTGAAGTGGGGCCTAATTTGGAGATTATCTCTGTTGCTGCACCCCTACATTATAGAAAAGAAAGTTAACTATAAGTCACAACTTATTATAATTTCTCATGTTACTATTGATATTAATATGACAGAATTATTTCAACATTCAAACTGAGTCAGAAGGAAAGTATAGAAATTTGCATATGTATTTCTTCATTACATATAATACACAGTTCTTAAGATATTTTAGGTAACTTCGATCTTAGCTTCTCATTTTGTCATTTCACAACTACTTAAAACTATTGGTATTTTAAATTATAGAGAAACCATGTTTTTAAAATTACTGTAAAATTACATAAAGAAAATTTGCATATGTCACAGCTGGCACTAATTTCTGACCAAAATAATATGACAGGTATATTCTACAGGTACTGAAATCAGTTTGTCAGTACCAGTATTCTTAAAATTATTTTGATTTTTACAAATGAAATTTAATATTTTGTACTGTAAATTCTACTTATCCATTGGATTATTTAGAAACTTAATTATATTATATTTGACAATTTCCCTTTGCTGGAGATTAAGGTTATTTTCACATTGTAATCAATAGACTTTGTTAAAAGACTGTCTTAAAACTTTATTTTTTATAGCTTTAATGAATTTGTATTTTATACAAATTTTGAAATTTAAAATAACTTTTTATGTGTTTAGAACTGGTGCTAGAACTGAGTCATGCTATAACACACACTGCCACTGACCAATACCTCACCACCTCTGCACCATGTCCCACTCCCTCTGAGCTACTTCCCAGCTAATATAACTGTTAGCCAAATGTACCCAGTGGACAATGAGTGACACGCAACCACGAGACCCATCTTTTTAGAAAACCACTCTGCTTCCTGACATCTGATGAGCACATTTCAGCTGCACACTCAGCAGAGTGCACAGCTGTTTAACAGTGGAGCTTTGTGATCATTTGAATTTATAAAGTAGAGAAGGAAGGGGAAGAAGAGGGAAAGGCTAGCGAAGCTCTGAAGTGGGAGCTGCGTAAAACAGTTCGGGTTTGTGAGGGCTGTAGTCAGACACAGTAGAATTTTGTTTGTGGAAATGTAGTTTATTAAGTTGAGTAAAGAAGGGGAAATCCTGTGAAATTAACTTTTTGACCATTTAAAAGTTACATGATGGTTTTCTTTGAAAAAAGTATAGTGATAAATTACTACTCTAGTTCCTCTTTCTAAATGTATTATGACATTTTTAAAAAATTAGTTGTTATATAATAAACATGGCTAAAGGAAGCTGTTTTATAAAAGTTTGGGTTCATTCTCTGTCATCTCCATATAATCAGAATTTTTGGAGAATATCCCTCTTTTGAATGAATTTTTCATGTTGTTTAGAAAATCCTAACTAATTAAATAAAAGCAGCATAATTGAATGATGTCTGAATAACTGAACTATTTTAGATAATATAAAGTCTAGGTATCCTATGACCATACATAATAACTTCAGATAGAATAATTTTAAAGTAAAACTATGACTTTAATATTTTAGAGATAAAGGTCAATATTGCTCAAATTTCTGTTTTTAAAATTGGACCACTTTAGTTTTAGTTGCATTCATGACTGTATCCTTTGCTCTTCATTCTAATGTTTGGACCTTTACATTTTGGGGTTTTCCGATGTGTTTATGTTTATATAAAATTGTCGGGCCTGCATGTATATATGTGCACCATGTCTGAACCTGTGCCCGTGCAGATGAGCTGCTGTGTGGGTGTTGGGACCCAAATCTGGGTCCTCTGGAAGAACAGCAAGTGTTCTTGACCACTGAGCATCTTTGCTGCCCTTCTTGGTTTATAGTCTGATAACATACTTGGGAGATAGTGAATATCCTATTTTGCTTTGTTTTTCTTTTTACTGCTAACTTTAAATTATGTTTTTAAGCGTGCTGATGACATCACAAGCTTAGTAGCAGACACTACACTTCTGGTACACTTTTTTGGAAAGAAAGGAAAAGCTGAGCTCAACTTTGAAGATTTTTATAGGTGAGCTAAATTTTTTTTGAAAATTATTAGACTGCTAATGTCAAGGGATCTCGGGAAATCATCTGGTGCAATGGTACTGAGCCACGCTGGTCTTCACAGAAGGTACTCCGTGTAGTACCCACTGCCACTGCTGTCACTGGTTATATTTATGGCACACGGTTACTGAAAAATAAAAAATAAATACATATAAATTATTATGTCTTGTATTTTTAGAAGAAAATTGTTCATTGATTCCTCAGCCTCAGTAAGCCGCAATAATAACAGTCAATACCCTTTCTACCCAATGAAGTGCTGTAACCATTCTGTGGACAAGCAGGCTCCAGCCCGAAAGAGAAGCTGTGTGTTCAGGTTCAGCTCTGTGACCACAGCTCAGAGCAGTAATCCCTCTCCACCTCGGAAACTTTGAGCCGTTACATAATTAAATTATTTCCTATAATTAAATGTGCAGTAAACATTTGATCATTTACCTTGTTTATTTTTCATTATTTTACCACAGATTTATGGATAACCTACAAACAGAAGTTCTAGAAATAGAATTTCTTTCCTACTCTAATGGAATGAATACTATCAGTGAAGAAGATTTTGCCCATATTCTTCTACGGTATACTAATGTGGAAAATACATCAATATTTTTGGAAAATGTGCGCTACAGTATACCTGAAGAAAAGGTGTTTAACCCCTTATCTTCATTTTGTTACATCTATTATCTTGAAACACATTATCTAATAAATGGTATTTTGTATAGATTTATTAAATGATTTTATTAATCTAACTCCTCTGTGAATTAAAAACTATTTTGGATATATATCATTCTTTCCCTCTGTATGCCAAGGCCTGTTAATTTTGAATTCAAGTAGAGATCATATTCTTAGAAATACTGAAAAATCTTTAAGACTATTAGTTACTTTGTTTGTTTTTTTCAAATTATGACTGTTATTATTTTCCAGAAGAATTCTGGTGAGTTAGATAGTTTGACTAGTTCCAAACCATGTAAGGCAGCTGATATTGACATTATTTCTGTCACCCTCTGTTTATTTGTGTAGCACCTCTAATAAAAGGTCATTAGAAAAGTGCCATTGATGAGTGGGTGATCTTATCTGCATTTGAAATGAGGCTTTTCAACAGGTTTGGATGCCATGAATAGTTAAGAACCCAGGGCAACTCCTTGTGTGTTTGCTTGGTGGCCAGTGTGGTGCCCGCCCTTTTGAGCAGTTGCATTGTCTAGTGGTATTTGAATGCTTCATTGCAACCCAATAGAAACTGCTGTAACAAGTCTCCCTTTAAGCCTGGGATGTTTGGGATCTATTGCCTTCTGTTTGTTTATGGAAGGATCAGGTTAAACTGTTCAAGAAAACTTGCAAATAGTTTGAGTGTGTATAGAGTGGACACATTGTGACAGTTGTAACAATTCTCAGACTGACCTAAAAAAGAAAAAAAAGGACCATGCATTTGGCTTTTGCTTTGCATTATCTTTTAATCAAAGGAGTTTTCTGTTTTACCCACTAAGTTGGATTTTCTTAACCAGTAGATAATTCTCTTGAAATAAAAATTGTAAATTGTGCTATTCAAGCTATGAAATACTTTATAGGGCTTTTAATCTGTGAAACTAACTTAGAAGGTCAAATTGCAGGGTGACTTTATAGAAACTTTTTATAGTTTTTGTAAATTAATTCTATATCTAAAATTATTTCAGAATAAAAAAATCTAAAGTTAAATTCAGCTTTTCTGCAAGCCCAGTTTGTGGAAGTATCTCTACAATTGTTATTGCATGGTGATTGCTTGTTCTGGATTCTTGCATCATCTCTCAGAACAACCTTGCAGGTGTTGGCAGATTTCTTTTAGAAAAGGAGAACTAAGGACTTTGGACACTTATCCAAGACTCTCTAAGCAAGCGATTCTTCCACTGTACTCTACTTAAATCTTTCCCTCATCTCCCACTCATCCCTTTCTCTCTAATAACAGAAGAGAAAAAGCCTGGTTATCTGAATGGCACTTCCTTTTCATTCACAGATATTAAATATAAGGCCTTACTAAAGGCACAAAGGATCATATTTTACTAGAAAAACTAAGTAAACAAAGAGATCAGCTTTCAGCTAAAGCTAAGTGCTGTGGAGAGGACCGAGAATGTGGAGACTGATGGGGAAGGCAGGCTGTTGGAGTTCCTCAGAAGTGCCTTTGAGCAGGGCCTATGGAGTGAGCTGTGCAAAAACTGGATGAAGAGTATCTTAGACAGGAGGGCCTGGGGACAGAACAGGCTTAGTTTATTTGAGAAAATGCTTTGGCAACTAATAAAAATAATAATCAAGAACAGAGTAGGTGATGAGAAGGGAAAGTTAGGTACATGTCATGTCTGATAGAGCTCAGTAGACCAAAAGAAAAGGGGGCTTAGATGTAATTCTAATGATGAAATTCAGAGTGATTGAAAGTTGAGAGTCCGGAAAACTACCTTCCTCATTAGTTCCCTAGCCACCCAGCCCTTCCGTGTCCATGGTTCCTCTTCACTTCCCCTGCAGTTGAAGCCAGATATGGGAAGCTGGAACCATTGGCTCTCTGCTCCTTTTTCCCCTTGTACATTTTTCAGTTGTTTTAACTTTGGTTGATTACATCCAAACCTGAGATACGTTATTTTTATTTCAAATGCTGTTCCTATTTAACCGAAGTACCACCAGTGGTAGAACTGCGGCCTGTGAACACGGCATCCCAGAGCAGGTGGTCATGAGCACATTCCTTTATAGTCTTGTGCCCTCCTGGGTTGGGCCTCTCAGGGCCATTTTCTGCATCTACCTCACCTCCCCCAGGTATCTTGGCTGCATTTGAATGACTGAAAAAGTTCATTTGGTGACAGTTAATGCTTAGTCAACATCTTGATTTTTGTATTGTCATTATAAACATATTGATGTCCTGATGCTGAACCATGTGAAAGAATAAATATGTAAAGCAAATACGTTTTTATGAGTATCCTGCAGGTTTAAGAACTGGTGTTTAGAGGACTATCAGAGTTGGAACTTTCCCAGTTATTCTATTGCAGCACTTGTTGACCCTTGATGTTAACAGGACAGTGTCTTAAAACAGTTTCCTGTTATCAGAGTAGCAGTGCTGCCCAATGAAAATAAGTCTGAGGGAATCCTAGACTTTATTTAGAGAATTTTTTCCAAATATGCCTGTGTGCTTGTTTATGAAATATATTGCACATTCTAATGTTTCCCTGTATTAAATGTGTTGCACTTATTTTAATACTTTAATTGTCAATACTAATTGATTCACATTTCTTTCCCAAAATAGGGCATCACCTTTGATGAGTTCAGGTCATTTTTCCAATTTCTGAACAACTTAGAAGACTTTGCAATAGCCCTCAATATGTATAACTTTGCAAGCCGTTCCATAGGACAAGGTAAGAAATCATTCTTCAAAATTTTAAAGTCAAAATGCCCCTACCTCATTCCCAGAGACTTTTTAAGAGGCTAGTGAGATATGTCTGGTCATGCATCAGCTTACCTGAAAGTCTGGCTTCATAATTTCTGTGGGAAATCAGTTCTGAAACTTAAAAGCATGTAAAGTCTAGGGGAATGTGCTGATTTCTTACTGGGTTTATTTTTGGCCTTTAATTTTATATTATGAGGAAGAACTAATAAAGTTTATTGTAAAAGGTCTAAGAAGAAACCTTGAGGCCACTTGGTACCATCAGGGAACACATGGCAGCCTGCACAAATTCTCACTGATCTTTGCCTAATCAGAAACCAAAAATAAATGAGCAGAGCCACTTAGCCATTAAATTATTTTAACTGGTTTTTGAGACTGATATATAAAATTGATTATCTTTTTTTAATTTACAAAGAAATACATTTGTCATATAACTTCAAATACTGATGTCTTCAGGACTCCCTCATTCTTTGCTCATGGGTTGACTAAAAGGACAAATCCTTTTACTAGGATCCTCTCCCTTATAACCATGTCCTCTTGCTGTGTGGTGTGGTTGTGTCTTTAAAGAAATCTTACTGGCCTCTACCAGAATCTAATATGTTAGATCTCAAATTATAGTTTTGAATTTTTTATTCTCAAATTCTAGGAAAAAGTCACACTACACTCTTCCCCAAATGATGATAGTTACTTCTCTCTAAGGCATAGAAGGTATAGGAGCATTAAACTGTGAGGGGCTGAATTCAAACCGTCAGCTTTGGAACCACTCAGCACCCACGTTACATCTGTTATACAGCATCATTTTATTCATTGAATGAGACAAACCTGAACAATTTTTTATATTTCATTCTTTCTCTAACCTATATGCTTAGACGTTGGAAGGCATGTCTCCACAAATGATATATATTATCACAAATAATATACATATCTCCACAAATGATACTTATATAAATATTTATATCACAAACAATAGAAATATATCATGTACTTAAAATGTAATATATCTTACTGGAATAATAAATCCTTTAAAAAGAAATTAGTATCTGTTTATTTGGTTCAGAGCAGAGAGCTGCTTTCTTTTTTTTTTTTTTTTTTTTTTTTGGTTTTTCGAGACAGGGTTTCTCTGCAGCTTTGGAACCTGTCCTGGAACTCTCTTTGTAGACCAGGCTGGTCTCGAACTCACAAAGATCCGCCTGCCTCTGCCTCCCAAGTGCTGGGATTAAAGGCGTGTGCCACCACCGCCCGGCTATTTTGTGGGACTATAAAACAGGAAGAATTTTATAGTGTCACTTCTTCGAATGTTCGGATTAATACCTTTCTCCTTTGCTGCTGTCAGCACACCAACTCAGGCCATTGCTTCTTAAAGGGATTTGCAGAGGCCACCTAACTGGCGTTCCTTTCATGAGCTATTCCTGAAACATGTGGAAGACTCCCCTAAAACAAAATTCACCTTTCTTTGCTATAACTACTGTGGCAAACTTTTCAAGTTCCCTCAGCGCCTGCTGGAGAGTGTGCAGGTTCCTGACCTCCCCGCCAGACTGCCAATTGTCAACACTTTGGTCTCTTCTCCCTCACAGCACATGCTCCTTCAGATTCCCCCACCTGTCATTTCTCTTGTGTCCGCTACTGAAACCATCCGTCCTGTGGGGCTTAGCCCCATATCATCACAGCCTTTTGAAATCGTTGCCTGTGCTTTTCTTCCCTCTTCCCTTGCCCACATTGTAGACAGAATTAACCACTCATCTCCAAATTCTCAGCACTTTCTGGAAAGTTTTGTGAGATCTTGTATAATAGTTACATCTGAGAATCTTGTCTCACATCTGAACTCTTTCTTGGGAATTTATCTTACAGCCTTTTGCTGACAGTAGCTGTTGATTCCGCTTTCATTGATTGAGTGTATTATAAACCCAATAGAGTCTCCGCTTGCTCTTTTCACTAAAACCACAGTGTCTTCTTCCCTAAGTGACAGTGCAGTCGTCTGTTATTTCCCATCCTGGCTCATGTTTAGCAAAAAAAAAAAAAAAAAAAAAAAAAATTTACAGCCTTTGTAATAATTAGCATTATGTACTAAAAAAGATACCTTTTCCTGCCTTTTCATTTTCTGTGATATTTATCTAGATGAATTTAAACGTGCCGTCTACGTAGCTACTGGACTTAAACTTTCACCACATTTGGTAAATACCATCTTCAAAATTTTTGATGTTGACAAAGATGACCAATTAAGTTATAAAGAATTTATTGGAATTATGAAAGACAGACTCCATAGAGGATTCCGGGTAAGTCTGAAGATTTCAAGTCTGTTGATAATCCTTTTTAAATCTAAGTTCAAAAAAAATCTTATGTGAGAGTTTAAGGTTATAAGCATGAAATGATTTTTTTTGAAAACTAAGATTACCTTACCTACATTCAAAAACAATGCAAGGTGATAAAAAAATAATCTAAAAAAGTAAATATATATAATAAATTTTCATTTTTCTTTTTGTTTTTTGAAACAGGGTTTCTCTATGTTTTTAAAGCCTGTCCTGGAACTAGCTCTTGTAGACCAGGCTGGCCTCGAATTCACAGAGATCCGCCTGCCTCTGCCTCCCGAGTGCTGGGATTAAAGACATGTACCACCACTACCCGTTTAATTCATTTTTATATTCAATTAGGGGAATGTCTTTACTTCTGTTTTGGGGAAAGGGTATTGCCATTTGTTGTTGTTTTTAATGTAATCTTGTCATTGGCCTTCGGACTTGGTAGTAAACAAGGAAACATCACTATTCCTTGTTGCACATTAAATGTTTCCTTTAGGAAACTGAGGCTCTTAAGCCACTGCAGATACATTCCTATGTGTAAAATAAACTGAAAATAATTTTTCATTACTATTTTTCCTTTGACATAATAAAAAGTTACAGGAGATCATCTTTCCTTTTCTAAAAATTGCTTTTTAAAATCTCAGCTCTAGTGTGGTTTAATAAATGTTCATATTGCTAACGTGCTTAATGGACATTCCAGAAGGAGAGGGGAGAAAAATCCTTTTCAATTGACAGCTGCTGTAGTCAAACATTTGAAGTAGAACATTGTAATTCAAAGATTTGCTAACGACTTTCCCGAAGCCCAGGCTATCTTGGAAAAGATGCTGTTGTGCTTCAGTGCCACCTAGTGGTAGCTTGTTAACATTTCCCTTGACTCTGCAGACACTTGTAAGGATGTATATAGAAATCCATTCATTTCTCCTCAAAAATAACAAGATTTAATTTGATATGAACTACACTGAAGCCTTGGCATGGTCTTCCCTCTGAGTTCCATGAGTCTCATCTCTGTTCACTATTCTATGTGTGTCTAAGTTCCCATAGTGTTTTACTAATGTTTGCACACTTATTGCATGAATACATTGTGGATTATCTTAATCTAGTTGATATAATCTTGTGCTTCTTTATAGTTTGAGGCATTTAAATCTATTATAAAGCAGTTTTGAAATACACGTGATTATTAGCTGTGATCACCGTTCTATGCAATTGATCTTGAAAATGCATTCCTCCTGTGTGACTGGAATTTGTACCTATGGTTCACTTCTTCCTGTGTCTGCAAACCCTCCCAGCCTCTGGAAACCAGCATCCTGCTCTGTGTCCATAAATTTGGCTGATAGATTTAGATTCAACATAGGAATTAAATTATACTGAATCTCTCTCACATTCATTTGAACATTTGTAATCTTCTATTCCACAGGGCTATAAAACAGTCCAGAAATATCCAACCTTCAAATCCTGCCTGAAAAAAGAACTTCATAGCAGATAAGTATGTTAACTTATGTTTATTCTACTTTTCCCAGGAATAATTAAGAATAGATATTTTATAATAAATAAGCAATAGCTGGGAAGGGATTAGGGCTAGAGTTCAGTGGTAGAGCACATGTTAAATTCCATGTTGCACAAGAGAAGAAAATAGCTGAAAGAAATATAATGATCACCTACAATTTGGTAGAGATAATGAGAGCGGCGTGGTTTAAAAACTATTTTCAGGAGCTGAGTACATAGCTCAGTTAGTAGGATGCTCACCTGGCATGCATAAGGCTCTGGGTTTGATTTCCAGAACCACGTAAACCAAGTGTAGTGGTGCATGCCCCTTTTCCCAACACTGGAGGTAGAAGCAGGAGAGTCATCCTCAGCTGCATATCCAGTTCCAAGCCAAGCTCGATGAAAAGAAGGAAAAAGGAAGGAAGGATGCTTTTATGTTAAGTTTGCAGTTCTGTACCTGTGCAGGTACAATATGATAAATCTAAGCTGTGCTGTGTAATAGAAGATCTTTAGCACCTATGGAATCTGTGTTACTCTGTTTGGGAAGCATGGTTCTAAATTATTGCTACAAAAATGGCAGCTTTACTTTTATAAAGACTGAGTTTAGGTACATGTCACTGTACTAAGATTGTCCTTCTTTCAGGTCTCACAAGTAGGGTCATCTTGTCATCTACTGCATTGCTGAGAATCAAACCTAGGGCCTTGGGCATGCAAGGCAGCTGATCTGCCACTGATTCACATCCCTAACTCTTGATTTTTGTGGTCTTAAAGTCATGATCCTCCTACTTTCAGAGTACATGGACTATAGGCCTTCACAACTGTACCCCTGAGTAATTCAGGAAATCTTTCCTAGTTTTGTTTGAAACAGAGAAATATCTCCTAAAGAAGGTTGTTTTTGTTTTTAAACATCAATAATAACTATAATTTTTGTCAGTCATGTTAGGTTCCCATGATGGAGATTTTGCTGCTCACTTAGAAATGAGTATGTGTTCTTATGTATATTTCTTACTATTTCCCTCAAGCTTGAAGCTCTTTATATATTTCCCAAAGTGGTTTCATATGGTACTGGTAAACAGTTTTCAAGAAGAAAAAAGGAAGTTGCTTTGTATCTTTATATTTCATGTGGCTGTGACAAAATACTTCAACAAAAGCAGTTTAAGGAGAAAGGGCTTACTCTGGCTCTTAATCTGAGGGGACTCACTCCATCCTGGCAGAAAGCTGCTGGTCACACCTCATCCACCATCAGAGAGCAGAGAGCAGTGCTTCCTGCCCTGCCCATTTACACAGTTCAAAATCCCAGTCAGCACACTGCATCCACACAACTCCTCACACGTCTCCCAAGAGATTCTGTCAAATCGTCAGCACTAACCAACCGTCAGTCAGCTGAGAAATGTAAGAGAAATGGCCACATTGCCATGATCCTTTATCAGCTTTCCCTGTGCTACTGTTGGTTTTCGTCTTTCTACAAAGAAACTGCAGTGATGGGTGTTCTGTGAGGTAGTTTGGAGGCCTAACTGTATACTATCTAGTATATGGAATCCAGTTTGGGAAGCAGTGGTTCAAGAGACAAACAGGCTTATTTATCTGTTAAGGTAGCTGTTGTGATTTAGCTGCCCAGGGTCTTCCATACTTCTGTTTAAGGAACTGTGCATTGCCTTCCGAAACAAGAAGAGCATTTAGTGCCATACATCCCTGTATGTAGTGTCCCCATCCTACTTGTGATAGCATCCCACAGATCCTACTGATAACGTGTTAGTGCACAGAACCATAGTGCAAACTGGTTACCCCAATCCTGTTCCTTTCTGAAACCGGGTACTAAAGAAGCTTCTTAACAAAACATGAACTTGTCTTAGTGGATAAGTGCACTTGGCCCAAAGCCAGCCGACTTGACCCCACTTGATGGCAGGTAATAATAGACTTCCATATGCACACCATGGCACATTCATGCGCTGCCTTCATGCACACAGATTAGTAAACAAATAAATACAATTTTAAAAAGCTTTTTAAATGTTTAAAGTGTTTTAAATACTTGATTCTTATATTTCATATGGACAGTTTTTAATTAGTTTTAATGTCTGCTTCATATAATTTTTGTAAAAACTTTTATTATTGCCATTGCCTTGAATTACATAAATATTGCTTTGGCATTTTATTTTGTTTTGTTTTGTTTTTAACTAGATCCTCTTAAAACAAAGTTTGAAGGATTATGATTTATGAGCAAAGCAAAAAGCAAGTTTCTGAGCATGGATTCAAGTGTGAAGTCAGAGCATGCAGAAAATAAAGGGAAAGGTGAAATATTATGAAATTATATTTTTTCCTGGAACTGAGTTTGTCAATGTAAAGCAGAGGAAGATTGAACCTTCTAGTTGCGAACAGTAGCCCTGGGTTTGACCCCTAGTACTACCAAGAGAAAACTTCCTGCAGATGCTAAATGTAATCAGTTGACCGTGCACCTCGACTGACCGAAGTCTGAACTTTTTCATTCCCTTCACAATTGTTTAGATTGTTTATTTATTAGAAATGCCCTTTACTTCAAAATAATTTATGAATGATAGACTATAGATGGCTTAAAAACCGAAACACATTTCCTTCTGGTTTGAGCTGTGAACCTGTTTTCAGACGAGGAATATTGCTTCTGATTTGTCTTAGGGCCTTTAGACATGTTCATAAGTACCTGTTATTTACCTTGTATTTAATCACACTGAAGTAATTTCAGAAAACAAGTGAAAATTTACTAAATATGATGGTTTACATTGTACTTTAAACTTTTAAAAGTACTTATGTAATATACATTGTTGGATTTGTGCAAATTTTTGTTTGTTTTTGCTGTTCTTTGTGTGTTTTGTTTTGTTTTTGTACGAAGGTCAACAGGATTTCAGGTATTTTATTTAAAAAGCAATTTAGCTTTTTTTTTTTTGTAAAGAAAACCTAGTGGTCATATGCTGATGTTAGGAGTCAACACAGTGGTGGTGGTAATTACCACAGGGGAAACGTGCTCCTTATTGCAAGTACAATATATGGAAATAATATTAGTAATATATTTAATATTGTAATGTATGTCTATAGCATCAAAGCTAATATAAATGGTTTAGAAGATTGATGTATATTTACTAGGTAGAAGATAATCTTTAGTTTCTTGCAAAAGGACCAGATGCAAAATTGATCCAAACAGCCATTAGTGATGAATTCTATAATTCATTACGTCAGAACAATGTGTCTTAAAAGGAAAAATAGAACTTTCTATTGAAAACCCCCACTTAAGAGACTGACAAGGAGGGTTGCAGCTTAAGGCCTGCCTGGGCTGTAATACAAGCTTGAGGTCCTTAGGTTCTTAGAAGAACCTGCCAAAATAAAGATGCTGGGGAATAAGTAGCTCAGGAGCAGAGTGCTCGCCTGCCGTGTGTGGGGCCTCAGGCTTGAGTCCCAACACTGCAAGTAAAAAAAGAAGAAGAAAAAGAATGAAAAAGAGGGAAAGAGCAAAACGAAATCCTAGATTTTCACATTGAAAAAGAATTGTAGAATTAATATAACTTTGGCTACCTGATAAAATTGGTTTATACAAGGGTATTATAAAATAAAGCAACAAGTTTAAGTTAATATATTTATATATTGCATGTATTATGTGTTATTAATCTAATATCTAAAATATTAATAGATTCATTCATCTTCTTCCATAAGACATATTTAGTATAAATTGCATACACTCCAACCATTTCTTTGCTTTTACATATGAAAATAGGAAACACTGGCTTTATTTTTCTAAGTTATTGAATGTGAAATTGATCTACATCAGTTTATTTATTAAAAAGTAATGTTATTTTGGTGTTATTAGTATTGATTTTGTGTTTTTTAGACTTTTCCACATTCTTAGTCTGGTATTATTTATTGCACCAATATAGAAATATAAATGGGCATATATAGTATAGTATACTTATTTAATTACACCTGCTTTGAAATTGTAGTCATTCAATGTCTAGACAGAGATGCCTACCTACTCATATGCCTCACACCTGGAATGTTCTTGGTAATATACGAATGTAAAATAATTGAAAACATACAAATTAATCTTTGATTATAAGTTATATTATCATACATAAATAGAAACCTTGTTACTATGGCTTAAAAATTAAATAACCTATTTTAAAATCCTTTATAAGTCTTGTCATTGTTCCAAGGAAATAACGCCCACAATGTAAGCACAGTCACTATTCTTTATTGCTTTATTGTGGATTGGTCTATTTATAAGGTATCAATAGAAATATCTCCTTGGGATGTTGGTTTCATCAATTGAAATATATTGAATGTTTTTACTAAATGCACATACATTAGCTTCAAAATTTCCCTCTTCAAATTATAAAAATTTCACAAACATTAAACTCTACATAAAATTTTACTGTTATGCTAAGAAAGTATACATGATAAATGATACTAGGTACTGCTCAGAATAGTTTATAATAAATTGTTTTAGCTTAAAGTCTGAGTTTTACTATAAATCTTAACTGTAAAGCTACATGTCTTACATTGTTATATTATCTTAAAATAAATGTACCTCCTTTGAACCAAAAAACATTGTAGTTTGCTGTTGTGTATACCAGTGAGTTAATTTCTTCCTGGAAACATCACTTCCTAACTTGGGGGAATTTTATGGGTTACCACTGATCTTAAACCCACTCCTATAGCATTACATGCTGTCAAACTGAACTCGTAACACCTCTGTTCATAAGTAAACTGCAGAGTCTTGAGCCTTCTCAGAGTATTTCGGAGAGAACTATGATTGTTAGCATTAGAAAAATGTTCATGAAGTTTACATGGGACTTAACAGAGTGTCTATCTTGTTTCAAAGAATTAATCATTTAAATGGCTTAAAATAAAGCCAAAATTACATTAGTCCATGTTGTTAGTGTTACTATTTTACAGGAGTTATCTTACTAAGAGAACACCTAGAAATTACATTTTAAAAGTTTATTAGTTATCTTTCTTTCCTGTTTTACTTTGGTTTGGTTTTAGTTTAATTGAACAGTCTCACTTTGTACCCAAGGATGGTGTCTTTGTTAGGGTTTCTGTTGCTGTAAAGAGACACCATGACCACACCAACTCTTATAAAGGAAAATTATTTAATTGGAGTGGCTTACATTTTCAGAGGTTTAGTCCACTATCATCAGTACGTAGTGCCATGTGGGCAGATATGGTGCTGGCAAAGTAGCAGAGTGTTCTACACCTTGACTTGAAGACAACAGGAAGTGATCTGTCTCACTGGGCATGGCTTGAGCATATATGAGTCCTCATCACCCACCTCCATAATGACACACTTCCTCCAGCAAGACCACATATACTCCAACAAGACCACACTTCCTAATAGTGCCACTCCCTTTGACATAGTGCTGGCTGCATCTTGATCAAAAGGCACTAAGAAGTGATCTGTCTCCCTGGGCCTGGCCTGAGCATACATGAGACCTAAAAGCCCACCTCCACAGTGACACAAGTCCTCCAATAAGACCACACCTACTCCAACAAGGCCACACCTCCTAGTAGTGTCTCTCCCTTTGGGGACCATTTTCTTTCAGATCACCACAGATGGATTCAAATTCCCTGACTCAACCTGTTCTCTGACCTCAGCCTCCTGAGTTCTTGACATTAGGTGTGTGTCGCCACACCGGATCCCACTTCTGCTAGCAGTAAGTAAACAGTTTTTTGAAGTGCAGCGCTTGTGTTCCCAAAGAATGTAAAGCTATGAATTGTGTACTATTCAGTAGATAAAATAAAAATCATAAGTAATAAGAGTATATTTTCTTTTTCTTTTATGGACAGCAGTTTTGCTTTCTTAGTAGCTTATAAAATAATGGCTTATTCTCCCATGTTATATTCTGTGAAATATCATCTTTGTAATCAGTTGTCTTTATATTATAATAAATATTTTGACATCTTAAAATAAGAACATACCTATAATTGTAACGTTATGTATATAAGTATGCAATGCGAATAGGACATGAAAAAAAAGCTTACTATGAAATTCATCTTGCAAAGATAATTTCCACTTTGTGAAAGACAAGAGGGACACATACTAATGAGAAATGGGGTACCTGGAAAAGGGACCTGAATAGGAAAAGATTTTTTTAAAAAATTGGGACTAAAAGGAAAAATAATTTTAAGCACATGCACATAAAGGTAAAATATGATATGTGTTTTCATGTGAGTTTCAGATGGCAAAGATGGTTTTGTAGAATGTGGTGCTCATGAGTATGTAGGGCAGTTTGGTGCCCTTTTCCAGCGCTGCTGAAGGTTTCTAAAGGAAACAAAATTGTTACCCCAAACTTTACCTCTGGACCACAGTGTACATTCTCATGACACAGCCCTGTGTTGCGGTTGTATTCATTATGTCAGCCTGTGGGTCACGACCCTTGGGGGTTGAATGACCCTTTCACAGGGGTCACCTACGACCATCTGAAAACACAGATATTTACATTACGATTCCTGATCGCAGCAAAGTTGCAGTTATGAAGTAGTAACGAAAATAATTTTATGGTCAGGGGTCACCACGACATGAAGAACTGTATTAAGAGGTCACAGCGTTAGGAAGGTTGAGAACCACTGGATTATATGTATATATTTTAAAAGCCAAAGAGCTATAAAATCTCATTCTTAGTCAAAATTAGTAACTATCTCCATTTCAGTTTACTAAAAAAATTATGTCCCTCATTTACCTATCACTAAGTCATTTAAGATTGAGCTCTAAAGCTGTGTGTACTGCTAATGAATTTGAGCACTTCTGGCAACGTGTAAGCCTTTATTATTCTGGAAATCCCCGCGGACAGGTTCCGTCTCACTGGCCCACCTGGAGGGTGACCCACTCACCTGGTGCCAGAGCTGTTGCTCTGGGACCTCATCTCCAGGCCATGCTCTGCTTTCTTTCTCTGTAGTGAGAAGTGTCCCACACTCCCTGAGGAAAGTCGCCTCAGTGAGGGAATTTTTGTAGTTGCATGCCTTGAAAACACCTTTATTCCAGCTTCAAATTTGGGCATCGTCTATCCAGAGATACCAGTCTAGAATGGCATACCTCATCTCTCCCTCCAAATTGTAAAAGTATGGCCCCACTGGGTTCCAGCTTTCAGTGTCCTGTTTACCTTCCCCCTTGGAAACCACAGTCTTTGCTAATCCCCCTTGCTGCACTTGGGCACAGGTCTTTATCTGCTGTTGGTGCTGGGCACAGCAGTGTTTCATCTGTGAACTCACAGCACCAGCTTTGAACGGGATTTTCTGAAGTATTTTGAGAATGTCCTCTCCTCTCATCTTCTCTGCCTGTTTTTCCCTGAAATACCTGTTATGTAGACACCGCACCTTCTGTCCTCCCCCTGTCATCTTCTCTTCTCTACTAACCGTCTGTCTCCTTGTGGTACCTTGTTGTCTTTATCCATTCTTTAATTCTACCATTTAAGATCTAAATGTTTTGTCTTCTGTCTTTGTTTCTTATACTACATTACTTATTTCTAGTTGTCTAGTTTTAATTTCTTTGACTTTTTCTCCTACTTTTGTTGCCTCTCTTTTGTTCATTTATGTGTTAGGCCTCTCATATTACAGGTTTTTGTTCTGCATCTAATAGATCTTTGCTGTATGCTTGTATTTTACAACACATTGGAATCTGTGTGGATAGGATGAGGTTTTAACGGATGGGTTTGCCTTTCTGTTCTTCTGGCCAGCCTGCGTGCCTATGATGCCCTTTATCATCAACACTGACAGGTCTTTTCTCTGGCTAGGATTCTGCCAGCTAGTTCAAAGCTTCTCTTTGATTTTGTTAGAACTAAATACAGAGAGAGAGAGAGAGAGAGAGAGAGAGAGAGAGAGCTCGATCCCCCCCTTATTCCTTGGAGCTTTTCCATCTGTGTCAAGAATCCTTCAGAGGCTCTGAGGGGCTTTCTTCTGCTGTATGTTAGGAAGGAGAAGGAAGAAAAAGGCAGGGAGGACCTTGAAATCTAAATGGTTCCTAAACAGCATTTCAGCCAACCATGTATTTATAATGCAAGCTTTGGTGATTCCAGACTTCGGGGAAGGGAACTGTGGGAACCTACTCTCTCGGAGTTCGCCGCTGTTATAATAGTGAACCTACTCTCTCGGAGTTCGCCGCTGTTATAATAGTGGGAATCTACTCTCTCGGAGTTCGCCGCTGTTATAATAGTGGGAATCTACTCTCTCGGAGTTCGCCGCTGTTATAATAGTGGAGTTCGCCGCTGTTATAATAGTGGAGTTCGCCGCTGTTATAATAGTGAAGTTCGCCGCTGTTATAATAGTGGAGTTCGCCGCTGTTATAATAGTGGAGTTCGCCGCTGTTATAATAGTGGCATGCTTTTTATCTAATAGTCACTGTCCATTCCTGAAATTAAAAGTTAAAAAAATCCTTTCCCTGCATTACCATTTCCAGTTTTCTTGTCCATGACAAGAAAACATTACTTTTAAAAAATCAGTTTTTATTCTGTTATTTTAGTATCATTCCAAGGAATGGCAGAAATGTGTGTCCAAAATGACATAGACAATTTAAACTCCATGTTCTGAATATATCTGGAAATATACATAAGAAACTTAAAATTGGTTGTCTTTGAATATTTGAATTTTTGTTTTGTTTTTATAATTATTGAGCTGCTGCTGAACTATTTTTGAATTTTCATTTGTTCTTTTGTTTTTCAAAACAGGGTTTCTCTGTAGCTTTGGAGCCTGTGCTAGAACTAGCTCTGTAGACCAGGCTGGTCTCAAACTCACAGAGATCTGTCTGCCTCTGCCACCTGAGTGCTGGGATTAAAGGTGTGCGCCGCCACCACCCAGCTTCTATTTTTTAATATATTTAACATGACTACATTTACTTTTTAAAGATTTATTATTTTTTATTTTGTATGTATGATTGTTTACCTATATGTATGTATGTTACCACGTGTGTCTGGTGCCCTGGAAGTCCAAGAACTGGAGTCAGGTTTCATCGAACCAGAGGTCCACTTAATTGTGCGTCTCCATGTGGATGCTGAGAGCCAAACCCGGGCCCTCTGCAAGAGCACCAACCACTCGGAAACACTGAGCTTTATCACTCCAGCCTCATGTTTACTTCATGGGAAGTGAAGGTTTATTTTATGTGTGATTACGCCTTAATCTGTGGGAGTACCCACAGGTTCCAGGAAAGGGTAGCCGATCCCCTAAAGCTGGAGCTACGGGTAGTTGTGAGCCATCCAACATGACCCTCGGCCCT
Source organism: Microtus oregoni (assembly GCF_018167655.1). Lineage (NCBI taxonomy): Eukaryota > Metazoa > Chordata > Mammalia > Rodentia > Cricetidae > Microtus > Microtus oregoni. The sequence continues at coordinate 1,319,162 of NW_024544709.1, read as the reverse complement.
CTGGGAGAGCAGTCCATGAGCTCACTCACATGTATACATCGAGACAAACATAGTCTTCAAAACTTAGCATCTCAACTTGATGAATAGTTTTAATCACATTTGTTTGCAAGACACTAAACTTACTAGTGACTGTACTTCAGAATGGCACTTCTCTAAGACTATCGCCAGACGGGCAACTTGAAGCAGGCACGTAGAGGAAGCCGGTAGCTTAAAGGTAAACAGATTAATAGGAGAGCAGGTTTTAGACCAGGTAAAATGAGAGTTGGGGCAGAGTGGAAGACAATGAAACTAGCCACTCGGTGCTATATGTCACTCTAGGTGTACTATGCCAGTTAAAAGTTCAAGCTGAAAACCGAAAAATAAATGCCATGAAATCTATACTTTTTTATGTCATTGCTCTTTGGTGCTGAGAAGTTCTCAAGAAAGCAGGTATCTTATGTACCGTTTGTGCCGTAATATTTAATTACAGCTAGTATACAGAAGATTAGCTGTCTCAAAGATCCTTTTGAAATCAGATTGCACATCAAAACTGCATTGTGCCTGCTAAGCAAGTAAATTTAAGAAAGAGGAGAAGGTGATGTCAAGACCTATTGCAAAAGGAACAAATACGAGAATAGGATTTGCTGGTTGTTCAGCCTATTAAAGCATAGCCAAATGTCAGCCCCCATTTGTCACGTGTGTGTTTCTAAAATTTACAGCAGCTCGGTCCACGCAACGTGTTCAGCTTGTATTTGGACTGAAAAATAAGCTAGGAAACAAACGCTAAATAGGTTATGCTAACAACTCAGTTTCTGCCTTCTGCTAAGCAGAAAATGAACACACGTGCTTTTGCTCCCAGACACATGCAGTTTCAGAAGCGAAGCTGAATTCCTAACCATAGTGTCTGTACTCCAAATGCATCATAGGTTCTAATAGTTATAGTACACGGGGATTATTTTCTCCATAAAAAAAGAAAAACAAAAACAAAAATTTTAAAACTCTTGAGAGGTGAGCTTCAGGTAGTCACTGGTGGGAACCGGATAGCTCAAAACTCAACTTGCTCTGAGCAAGCAGGAACCAGAATGTACAGAAGAGGGGCCTCAGCCCGAGCAACGGCATTCAGTGGCAGTTGGAACTTGAACAGTAGTGAGCCTGCAATCTGGGGAGGGGGGGCAATTTGCTTGAACCCACAGTTTTCTACTAATTGTACGGATATAATGTGCTTGAAATAGCAATGAGATTTCTTTGGTGAGTTAGAAACCTTAAGGGATCCTGAGATAAGTATGAACAAGCATGTGTGTGCCTCATGCACAAACATAGTGACTGAAGCAGAAAAAAAGAATCTTAGGAGTTTCTTATAGATTACAGATGCAACATGTGCATGTATGTGTGTTTGTGCATGTTCGTATGTGTGTGTGTGTGTCTCTCTCTGTGTGTGTATGAGTGTGTGGTGCTGGTGTTAAACCTAAGACCTCATGCTTGCTAGGCAAGTAGTCTACACCTGGGCTACACTCCTAGTCACAGCACAACTTCTTTCAAAAAGATTTTATGTTTATTTTATGTGTATAAGTGTTTTGCCTGTGCAGCAAGTATATGCAGTTCCTCTAAAAGCTATAAAGGGGCATAAAAAACCTTGGCCCTCCGGAAAAGCAACAAGAACTCTTATTGCTGAGTCACCTCTCCAGCTGCAAGAATAATCTTTTTTAAGAAGATTGACCAATACAAAACAGGAGAGCAACTATGGATCAGAATTAACAGCAACCCAGGCTGTGGTGGCACACGCCTTTAATCCCAGCACTTGGGAGGCAGAAGCAGGCGGATCTCTATGAGTTCGAGCCCAGCCTGGTCATAGAGTGAGTTCCAGGACAGGCTCCAAAGCTACACAGAGAAACCTTGTCTTGAAAAACAAAAACAAAACAATTAACAGCAGCACAACAGCTTTGAATTTAGACACTGAGAATATAGAACAGAGTACAAAATACAAAAGAGATATATGTAAACGGGGATTGCTTGTTCATTTCTTGGCCACTCAGACCTGAATAATTACACAGAAACTATATTAATTACAACACTGCTTGGCCAATGACTCGGGCACATTCCTCTTAAATTAACCCATTTCTATTCATATGTGTGTAGCCATGAGGCTGTGGCTCACTGCAAAAGGTTCCAGCTGTGTCTTTCTCCTTCAGCAGCTACATGGCGTCTCTTGGACTCAGCCCACTCTCTACCTATATCTCTGTTTGGATTTCCTGTCTTGCTTTATTCTGCCCTACCATAGGCTGAAGCAGCTTCTTTATTAACCAATAAAAGCAACACATATACAGAAGGACATCCCACATCAGATATATGTGAAATAAACCATGTAAATACAGAGAGTATTTTTTAAAAATACTAGGAATTACGTAAGTAGGTAGAATTTCTAGAAAATAAAAATAGAGCAGAAATTGAAATCACACTGGTTAGTACGGCCAAGTAACGGGTATCAAATGGATCCTCCACCACAAAAAAGCTGCAACACTGCACAATAACCAGTTTGGGATTTTGTTTTTCACTTGAGAGAAAGAATAACTATATCTACCTCTACAATCATTATGCTTTGCTGTATATGCATTGTAGGTAGTAAGAACACGAAGGAGGAGGAACTGCTAGGGTGGCAGAAAAATGAGACCAGAATTCGAAGTTACTTGGTGGTTGTGTATGAGGAAGAGCTACTTTTCTCATCCAGGTGACAGATGCCTGACAAAAGCAATTATTCCAGCTCACAATTTGAAGATACAGTCCCGTAAGGCATGGTGTTGAGGCTGGCTCTGACATCTGTGGTGGGAACATGGCTCAGCTGGAACATCGGTAGTAAGGAGCAACAAGAGATGAACGCTTCCCCTCCCCCCCCCCCCACACACACGCACACACACACACATTTTTTTTTAATTTTATTTTCCCATTTAGTTTTTCCTTTTTTCCCCCCATTTATTCAGTCTGGCGCCCCAGTCCATAGACTGCTGCCACCCACAGTCATGGTGTGTCCTCCCACCTCACTTCATCCTCCCTGGAAACCCCATCAGTGCCAATGAGAGGAGTCCAGATCCAGTCCACATGGTAATGAAAACAACCACCGCTGCTAGGATTGAGACCGGCCTGCCGAGGCAGTACTCCCACTCTCGCAGATGAGACCCAGACTGCCGAGAAAGTCAGAGCTTGTTGGGCGTCAGAGAAGTCACGTAGGTGTCTCCTAAATTGGAGCATAATTGGGATTTTCTGAGAGTCTCCAGGATGCCAGAGAGGCTATCTATACAAAACAGATTTTCAACCGTCAGAGGCCCAGGCTGTTGGCTCAACTCTTTAAGGCAGCTGCTGGTAGCTAGGCATTGCTGGAACTGTGGAGCTTCGACCTGGAGAAGGCAGCGCTCTGCAGGAGCCTAGAACGTTTGCAGAGTAGCTTTGGCACAATAAGGCTAAACAGTGAGTGTGGGGAACAGTGGCTTTGGTTGGGGCAATTGACGGCACGATCACACCACCCCAGTCTGAAGGAAGCATAGGAGAATGCTGCAACTTGCAGGAACCTGGGCCACACAAGACACATACAGTAAGTAGTACCGGCAGTACAGAACGTGCGCTCGGCGAGACTCCAGAAGCACCAGAATCAAGAAGGGAAAATCCCCCCAGAATCCTGTACCTGCAAGGTTCACACGAGGTTGCACAGCAACAGATATGTTGGCAAAGCCCAGCTTTGTGACTGCAGAGTAAGAGGAAATCGAGGCTCATCATACTTTACCCCTCTGACCACGCCTCCTCCGTATGTACCCTGCAAGTGTGTCGCTTTCCACAGGACAGTAAACGGCCCTTTATTTCCCACAACAGAATGCTCACTGCCTTCTCAAAATGAAATACACGACCCAATAAAATGCATCATAATCTCTATATTAACTGTCCCTCAAAATCCACCATATTTTCAATAATTTTGGCCTGGGGAAGCTGATATCTTCTCTGTAGGCTTGCAGAGCTCACGAAACCTGATGGTTCAACCAAAGGCAGTCTTTTGGGGAGAATTCCCTCGCACTCAAGAGACCAGCCTTTATGTTCTTTTCCAGAGTTCAAATGACTGGCTAACTATTCAGCAGCTAATGCTTTACCCAAACCACTGATTTTAGTGCGAATCTCATTGAAAAATACCCTCACAGAAGCTTCCAGAATAATGCTTGAGCAAATATCTGACCACCAAATGTCATAATCAAAGAGACACAACATTAAGTATCAGAATACCTTTATAATTGTATCCCATCATCTCAATTATTTATTCTGCTCTCATAGCATAGTTTATGACTGTCACCATTCAAGACAGACTGCCTTCTCATAGAATCTGTAGTGGATCATCGATACTTACTAGGAAAGGGAATTTTGTTATTGATTTTTCAGTCTGACTGTTATTGGTATGTGGCAGAGAAATTTATATGTTCAGACATTCAACCAAACTCATGGTCATTCTGAAATATTTTGGCTGATCCCCCTCAATTTTGTGGCACTATAGGCAAATCATCTCAGAAATGTCTTTTGCTGTATCCTTGTTCATTGCTCTTAGACCAATTTGCTGTATTCCTGAATTAATTAACTATGTCTTCCAGAACAATATAAAATGCTAATATACATAGCACAGATTGTTCTATAACCTGATTTTATGTCTTCAAACTCTATCAGCTCAATTCATCACATAACACAGTGCCTCTTCTGCTCCTCTAAGGAGTGGTTGGCAAGCATGGCAATGTGCTATTTTGATTTTTAAAATTTCTTATTTAAAAAAATCTTATTTTAAAAATATTTATTTGTTTTGATGCCTTGCCTAGTGTGTGGCTGTGTACCATATCTATGCCTAGTGTTGTCAGAGGCCAGAAGGCATTGGATCCCTTAGAACTGGAATCAAAGATAGTTGTGAGCTGCCAGAGAGGTGCTGAAAACTGAACTCAGGTCCTCTGCAAGAGCAACCAGTACTCTAAACCACTGAACCCTAAAACTGTATTTTTAAGGATTTTTAAAAAATACTTATTAAAGGTGATTTAGAAATAAAATAGGCATTTAATTTTTGTGTGGATGACTTATAAGAAACAACCATTTCAAACAGTTATCTTCTCATGCTATGTTAAAACGGGTGTTTATCTTTTTGTGAATGACATACCAGTTCCCTCATGCTGCGCCTGCACAGGTTGGCTTCGTGCAGCGTGACTCATGCTGTTGTACAAAGCCGCATGACATGTCACTTTTATTTTCTGTGGCCACCCTTCTGGAATTCTTAATTATGGGTGTGTATGTATAACTGCATGTGGGTACATGCATGTGGTTGCAGGTATCTGTGGAAGCCAGGGGGCACCTGATCCTTTAGAGGTCCTTTGGAAGAGCAACAAGTGCTGGGTCATTGCTCTTCCCCCCAAAATGCTTATTAAGTTGATTCTGTGTTTTGTCTGATTCTGTGTTGTCTTTGTGAAGTCCGTGGGAGAAGGAGCTCATGGAGTGGCTCACAGCCCCTTCTCCCCGCCCTTCTCACTTCCTCTGCATCTGTATAGAATTGGTCCTTTGCCACCCTCTGCCTTGCCTGACCTGACCCTACCCTTTCCAGGCAATTTATGCCACCATAAATCCCCTAGCAGTGCCCTAGAACAGGAGAAGGTTGGGAAGAAATTGGGCATCTAGACTAAACAAAGTCTTGAAATAGAGCCTGTTGAGGTCACCACACCCTTAGTTGCCCGTGCCATATTGTATTAGCTGGTACCCAGAAAAAAGACCAAACCGGTAAAGGTGAACCTTCCTCATCCCTGATCAGCGTAGTTGGAACCTTGTAGCATGAAGCTTGCGGTACCCTCGAAGGTAGGGGCAGCAGGCCATGGAAAAGGGAGATGGCATAATGCATCAGTCCAGTGGCTGGCACCTGACCCGGACCTGCAGCTCATCTTTCAGTGAAAGTTTCCGAGAGAACGGACCAGGGAATCGGAAAATAAAGAAGATAAGATTTGGGATCACAAGAACTTGCACAAGCTTTGTCTTATGCCAAGCAAGCATGTTAAGAAATAGAGTATTTTATATAGAATTTGTAAGGAGAGAATGGGACAGAGTCAGCAGAAAGCTGATGAAGCAATGTTGTCAAAGAGAGCATAGGGTACCTCAGACACAGTTGCCCTAATAACCATAGCCCAAGGGTAAGAGTCTTGTTCCCAGAAACCACAAACTTAAGTCCTTTGAGGGCTTGGCCGCAGCCCCAGACTGGACCTTGCCAAGTCTGCCCCAGGGCAAAAACACAGAATTAACATTCCCTTTGTCCTTTCACTGGGGACTCTGAGAAAGCTTGGATTGGCCTGGCTCCCAGCAGGCACCAGAGGAAAACTGAAGGCAGCCGGTCCTAAGCAGAGGCACGAACATGCTATGTCATGGGATAGGGTCCCAGCACCTGTGATGACGTTCACCTTGCCAGTATCCTGTGTCAAGGGACTATTTCCTCAGATAGTCACACACTGGTTAAACCCTCTCCTCTTGGTCTTCACAGGCCTGGCACATGTATGTAATCTGAGCAATTGGATGCAACATCTGACACTGTGTCATGAGATATGAGTTATGTGATTTCAGTGAGTCTACACAGCAGTTAAATATTCTGATATGTTTTTAAAGTGACATTTTACAATATAAACAGTAAAAGTCATACTAATTATTTAACCTTTAAAAAAAATAAGGGTCTTGCTAAATAGCGATGAGTGACCGAGAACTTAGCATATAGATCAGGCTAGACTTCAACTTGTAACAATCCTCCTGCCTCAGCCTCCCAATACTACCATGCCTGGCTACAAATACTTAACATTTTACAAATTTTATTGACATAGAATGCTAAATAGTGAGTCAAGAATATTAAAAGTTGAGAGAAACATAGAAGGGGGAAGTTTTATATAGTAATATCATAACCACACTTTTTATCTTTCTTTTGTTTGTTTTTTTTTAATTGGTTCTACATTTTCATTTTGCTCTCTTCTCTCAAATGTATGCTTCTTTCCTGAGATGAAGAATTTTAATGGTCTTTGTCTTCTGAAAGAAAAAAAAAAAAAGAGGCTTCCTTGATTATGGGTGACAGCTACACTTATCTGTTAGAGGAAAAAAATATTTGAGGTTTACTTAAAAACTAAAGTGGTTTAGGCCCACTTGCAGTGATATGTTGTGGGAATTCATTTAGCCAGTAGCCTTTCAGACACCAGCCCATTAGGGCGTGGTCTGAGGAACTATAGGCACAGACAGGATGTCCCTCTTTTTCCTTTCCTTGGTTAGTGGTCAAAGTTTGATTTGCAACCCCAGCTCCCACAGAACAGAGGAACCCAGCAGCTTGTATTGTGAGTGACCCCAATAAACATTTGTTATACCTTACTGCAGACTCTTATGGATTTCCTTTAATTATGCAACAGTGGTAGGCTCTTCTCTAGGCTCCGTGACCTCACCAAGTCATGGATCGTTGGCAAGGCTTACAGGGCCAGGCATAAATTCCCTTACTGAAAGGGTCTTATGTCCACTTACATAACTGCTGGGGACCCCTAAAATATAAGTGCCATTAGTGTACCTTGGAGACGTCTTGTCAGGCTAGTGTTGCAGTTCATGGGCTTTACAGTTAGGCAATACTATTGGTTGCTTTCCTCCCTTGGCAGCTTGCACAGCAGCCTCAGATACTAAGAAAACACTCCTCAGTGATGTTTTCGGGTCAGTTCCAGCTTGATTCCGCAAAGTCCTACGTCCAAAGTGTGTCAAGTCTTCAACCACAGAGTCTTACCTACACCTTCTGGGAGGCAACCAAAGGCTACAGCAATAACTTATAGTTTGTTATTGGTTTTTTTTTGTTGTTGTTGTTGTTTTTGAGTCTCTTGTACTGCCCTGAAAATAACTCAAAAGGAAATTTCCCATGCCTGGCATTGGGTTTTTTAATGAATCTTGGGGTCGGGGGGCTTTATCACCCTAAATAGCATGTTTACTCAAACTATATACCTATTTGTTTGTATGCATATACATACATTTATAAAAACTATGTATGTATCTCTAAGTAAATATAAAATAATGTGATTACCTAAAGATCTTTTTAAACAATCTTAGTGTAATGTATGTCCCCTCCCCCCGTATTGCTTTCCCACCCCCTTTCCTAGTTATAACCTACTGCAATTTCTCCATTTTTCTCCTCATAGCATCTGTGTCCCACTATCCCCTCCTTTAGTATTTCTCCCCCCGCCTCCCATGGTCCCTTTTTTACTTTCCTGGAAACCATTAAATAAATTCAAAACTGGTCAAAACACAAAGGGCAACAAACAGACGCCCAGCACCAATGGATACGTCTACAGTTCAGGCCCAATACCTAAGGCTCAGAGGACAGAGGGGGTGAAAGATTTTAAGAGCCAGAAACCATGGGCATTGTTGGAAAATGGTGATTTCTATATAACATGGGGAAGCTGCAACTTATAAATATCAGACATGCAATCGCTTAAGCAAGATTTTCACAGTGACAACATCCATTGCCATGCCAACGTGGATTAGGGCTCACGGGCTCTGCCTGACATGAAGAGCTAGAGGCAATTATTGATGGTTGCTAAGAGAGGACGAATCAGTCTTTTATAGGTTGAGCCCTGGGTAGGGCATCCAAACACAGCACTCTGCTCTAAATGCAGATGCATACATGCAACACTAAATGGACTAAGCAGGTAATGTGTGTGTGTCTCTCTGTCTCTGTCTCTGTCTCTCTCTCTCTCTCTCTCTCTCTCTCTCTCACACACACACACACACACACACACGCACCAATATTATGTAATGGTGAGAATTAAAGAAGAAGAGATCATGAATTTGGAGGTAAACAGAAGTAATGTAAATAAAGTATGCATTGTAGGAAATTCTGAAAACAAAAAAAAAATAAAATTAAAGAGAATTTTTATGTGAGTGTGAGTCTGAAGATATTTGGATTGATAAGAAGGAGATAAAGAAGAGGTTCATATTTTAGGCTTTTCAGAGGTGGATACTGGATTTTTTGCAAGATGTAAATGTACAACTAATAAATAACAGCTAGTTGCTGCGATTTTCTTTGCATGAGATACAGAGTATGAAAAGAAGCTTTCAGAAAATATCTCTCAACTGACAGCAGAACTAGGGGCTGTCTGCAAAAGACAGCTGGGATAAAGTATAGGAGGAAGTGATGAGTGACAGCCTGGGAGAAAAGGGAAAAGGAAGAGAAAACTGCAGGGACTAACAAATAATGGTGACAATTAGGCTGTATCCAAGGCCAGGAAGACGCTGCTTCCCTCACCTTGGAGTAATGCGAATCCACATCGTCATCTTCAAGTAGAGTGAAAGAAATGTTCATTAGTTGTGGTGGCGATTCCCACAGCCCACGCTGCGCAGAGGAAGCACTGCCAGAGAGGAGCTCCACAAGGGGTGAATCTGCAGCTAATTAACGCTTCAAGAAAATTTAGGCTTCCTGGTACCGATTTCTCATTAAGATGATTCATGAAAATTTTCAATTAGGTTCCCAGTATTTTTTCAAAAATGAATTTGGGTTTGTACCTTTCAACTAAACGAATGAGTCAGTATATCATTTAGACAGGCGTAAGTTTGCATAATTATACAGTTAAATGATCCTGGGAGAGAACCGAGAAAGTAGGGCAAGTCTAAAATCCAACAGAAGTCGCTATTTCAAAGGCGGATTATCAGAACACACGCTAACGGGTGTGTTCTGATACAGCTAACACACGCTTTGACCTTCCCATCAAGAGCATGGTGAGTAAACTTGGGCTTTCCTGGTCACTGTGCCTCTACCACTGACCACCTCGGTAGAACTGGGACCCAATTCAAAGGTGAGGTAAGTGCCTGCCCAGCATGCCCAAAACCTGGGAGTTTGAGTCTCGGCACCAGAAAAGTAAAACCCCGAAATAAAAAATAAAGGAATCACCATAGTAACCCAAACCCCGATATTTCAGCTCTAGTACCACAAGGAACCAATCATTCCATCAGTGAAGCAAGGTTCTCACAGTTTGCAGCCTCGTTGTTTTCACGTGCAAAGGTGATGTTAGCAGCCGTGCTCAAATATGCTGTGCGCAGGGCATGCGAAATTCCCGTAAGACAGCAACTGTAGCACAGGCTAAACACTTCATAAATGTTATTCATTATTCTGCAGTGAGACAGTTAACTTATCTATAATCAGTGCTAACTTGACCTTGAAGATTACAAGAAGATAAACAAGTCATGAGTTATTATAAATACAAAGTAGCACTCATTGTTGACATCGGATCGAATCAGTGAAAAGAAATGAACGGTTTCATTGGCAAAAATTGCTGCAACACTGTTCTGTGAAGGGGAAATGGTGAATTTTAATGATTTGCCACTTTTATTTATTGGAATGGCTTGGCTTTTAGACCCTTGGGTTTATTGACTGTTTTATGCTGTGCTTGTAAAATATGTAGTCCATGTATGCAGGACTATTTCTATTTCTGTCTACTAGTTTTTCTTGTTCCTAAAAACAGAAATGAAGGATGCCTATGACCAAAAAAAAAAAAAAAAAAACAAGGAGAGAGTGAGCTGTTTCCTGTCAGCTCTTTTCCATGAAATCCCTAAGATTTCAAATTATAGTCACATAATTTGCATTTTCCCACTCTCTGTTTAAAAAAAGAAATTAAGTAATTAAGTCAAAAACTAAATTAAATCCTTTTTATAGGATAAAATTGATGTTACTATTCAAAGCTAACTTAAAATAAAATTTGATCAATGGAAAACAGAATATATTTGTATATGTATATATATATCATATATTTTTTAATTTGGTTCAGACCCCTCATTAATGCTCCCACACTTACTTTGTAAATTTAATCTCAGGATTTTCCTTCCAGAAGCAGAAATAAGACTTTGTTCTTTCTGAAAACCACTATTTGGTTCTGTGCTTAACAAAGCACATAAGGTTTTAAAAGAGTAAATGGATTTAATGTAAGACAGAACGGAAGGAAAGAGAGAAGGAGGGAGGGAGGGGAAAGGAAGGAAGGAAAAAAATCAAGCCTTAAAGGCAAGTACTATTTTAGCCTGCCTTTTAAACTCCTTGGCACATTATAAACCTCATCTGTGTTCAACAATATAATTATAAGTGCAGTTATTATTCTTGAGATTTTTATAGTAAAAACCATGTTCTAACTCAGGTGTTCCAGCTTTAAAGAGGCAATTTTTCTTCTATGACAGTAAATATTGATATTAGCTAATATTATATATATAATATTCTATATGTATTATATACATAAGATTCTCAATGTATACATATATACTATTATGGTAAATATTTTATATGCATATTATCAATATCCCCAACAATCAAATTGAGGTATAGATAGATTGGGTATTATATTCCTTGTATTTGGAGTTTAAGGTAATCAAATAATTCCCCAAAGGTCATATATCAGTAAATATAAAACCAATACTCAGCCACGTGGTAGTGGTACACGCCTTTAGTCCCAGCACTCAGGAGGCAGAGGCAGGGGGATCTCTGTGAGTTTGAGACCAGCCTGGTCTACAGAGTGAGTTCCAGGACAGCCAGGGCTGTTCCAACAAAACAACACTTGTCCCCAAGTTTGCCTACCTCCCAAGGCAGGCTCTTCATACTTGTGAGAGATTGCTATTGTGATGCAAGAACGTGGCCAAGTGAGTTGGAGGGAAGAGGCGCTACTAAGAGGTCATGCTTGTGTGGGAAGTTAAGGCAACTGAGCCAGAGCGCTGGTGCTGGGTTAGATTGGGCAGAGTCCTAGGAAAGGTAAGGTACTAAGGCAGAAAACTCGGTTGCACGGAGCAGACAGCTAAATCGGTAAAGTGCTTACTTTGCAAGCATGGGGAGTTGACTTCAGTCCCCAGAACCTATATTTAAAAAGCTAGGCTGTAATCCTACCTCCAAGAAGGCGGAGAGGAGGATCCCTCCAGCTGGCTGCCCAGACAGGTCTAGCCAAGTCAGTGAGCCACAGGTTCACTGAGAGGCCTCATCTCAAAATAATTTATTGAAGGGCAACTGAGGAAGATACCAGTGATGACCTTGGCTTGCACACGTGTGCGTGCGCCAGTGCCAGGGATGGAAAAATGCCAAAGTCATGGCCGCATAATTTGTCATCCAAATGAAGTCACTTCTGAAAGCGAAAAGGGACACTTAAGATTATATCAGGATGATAACACAAATGAGAAGTATCCAGGATCAACTAGAACATGGCCACCTTCCCCATGTTCGTTTCTTGCTAGTATTTGTTTTTATTCAATTTGTTTTTGTTTCTTTTCTCTCCTTCACTTCCCTGTGTCTCTGGCTGGCTATTTTCTATGTATCCATCATTTGCCAATTGTTTTGAGTTGGGATCTTTGCTCAGTGCCTCATATTTGAAACCAATGCTATAAAGTACCAGGTCCTCTGCCGCAGCAGCATCCCCTCAAGCTTTAAAACTTACCCCAGAAGGCAGTGGAAAACAGGCATCTCCCACAGGGTCTCAGTCAGGAGCAGTTTAGCTCAGCTCATGAGATTGTACTCACTGGTTTCTGAAAAACAGGCCCCAAACTACTTACTCAGTGAGGTATATAGGCTCCTGACATGGCTTCCAGGCTCTCAGGAATCCATCACTGAGACACAGAGAAGAAAGTCACAGTGGCTTTCCCTAGTCCAAAATTACATTCATTCCAGTTTATTCTAATAAACAGAGGTGAGACACTGTGCTTAAATCCTAGCCCCCACAGCCTAATGGTGGAGCCCTAAGGATGGGGTCAAGACCTTTTTGAAAGAATCCAAAGAAAGCTTTTTCTTTCCACCCTCGGAGAACATGGCCAAAAGATGCCTTCTAGAATCAGAAAGCCAGCACTAGACACCTGGGTTCTCGCTTAGATGGGTTTTTTTTTCTTTGTTTTGTTTTGAGACAAAGTCTTGCTACAGGGCTCAAGAGTAGCCTCCGATTCCGTCTCTTGTCCTTGGCTTTTGCAGTCCTAGGATTACAGGTGTGTGCAACCATGCCCGATTAGCTTCAATAAATGAAGACTGCCAAAGAATCTGTGTGCATATGTTGTCACTCAGCTCTAACAAAATAAGTGAGAGACCAAGTGGAAACAAAGTTAATTTGCTAATTCTTGAAATACTGAGACGTTTTTCTGAATTTACTGCTGTACAGTTGTTGTGTTTTATTACACAATGTAAAATCCTGTTGTTAATTTTTTTATTTTGAAATAAATAATTAAAGATAATACAGACTTCCTAAACAAGGATTCAGTAGAAATCAATATATTTTTATGTAGCAAAACATAGACTGTTTAGATTTACAAATCGGCTCGATGTGTTATATTAATAATGAGAGAATCAGAAAAGAGAAGGCACAGTTAGAACTGACAATTGAGAAGAACTTAATTAACAAAAGCAAGCAGAGTGTGGACAAGTGCATTAGTGTGGTGGTGATGATATTTAATATTGATTGTCAAGCTGACAGGTTCAAGAATTACCTAGGAGACCAACATCTAGGCACGTCTGTGAGGGGGTTTATAGATTGCCTTGAAGAGGAAAATCACACACTAAATGTGAGCAATGCCGTTCCATGGACTGGGTCCCTGGCAGAATAGAAAGGAGAGGGTGAACTGAGCACAGCATTCATCTTTCTTTGCTTCCTGGCAGTGGACGGGCTGTGAGCAGCAGTCATGCCTCCCCCACCGTGATAGACTGGGACCCTACAATCAGAAACCAAAACAAGTCCTTCCCCCATTAATTTTCTTTTTTCAGCGATGTTATCACAACATCATGAAAAGTGATATGGCGCCCCAGAGATGGCTCAGAGGTTAAGAGCACTGATTGCTCATGCAAAAAAACCTGGGTTCAGTTCCAAACACCCACACGGTGGCTCACAGCTGTCTATAACTTCTGTTCCAGGGGATTTGTATTCTCTTCTGATCTCCACGAGCACCAAGGAAACATAAAAGCAGGCAAAGTGTTCAGACAATGAAAATAGATGACCTTTAAAAAAATAATTGAAAAGAAAAATAATACAGTAATTGACCTTTATGCAAAGAGAGGCGGTGGTCATTATCTCCCATGTTCTGTGGCTTTGTGTCAAGCTAACAGAGACAGAACCGACACCCCTAGGTTATCTTTGGCCTCCTAATCTTCTTCCTAATGCGTACACCAACTAGAATCCAGAATGCAAAGAAGTTCATTGATGTGAATTGGAGATGACCTTCCTATAAACCAGGCTACAGAGTAGATCTGGAAGAGCAAATAGACATACCCGACATGGAGAATTATTCAAGTGAGCTGGAGATCACTCCACTTTGATGGAAAGATTCCAGAGCTATTGCATATAATTTACACCTTTGTACTCAGAATGGTCACCAGCAAGTTCGAAGAAATACATGTTGGCACCAAAATGTTCATAGAAATATGTCCAGATTTTGCATGAGTTATGGAGAGTTTTATTTTCAGACACAACATGTCTATGTTTTAGGTCAAAGCAATTCAAAATGATTCTGAATCTTGGATATGCGTATTTTATATCAAGTTTTAGCTACATTTAGAAGTATACAAATAGGGCATTTTTTAATGATAGACACACACGTGACCATCCCTATACACTTACCTCTGTTGGAATAAGTGACATAAACTGGGATGTTTCCTTTTGCTGTACTGTTTCCTTCCCTACACCAAACCCCTAAGTCAATTTCCTCACAACAATGGTTGGAGGGAAATCAAACTCTAATGCTGCTACTTTGGTTTATTTTAAACATCTAGCCTGAAATACAATGTTGCGGGGCATATAAGACAATATTTTGCATTCTCTTCAATATCTCTGGAAACAGATTTCGTGATCTTCTACAATGAGACCATCCCATTATATAATTGTCACATTTTTTTTCTATATGAAGGAAACATTATGGTAAAAAATAATCGCACACACCACAGTCTACTTAAGATGGAACTTCGGTGGCATTCATTAGTCTACCAGTCATTATCTTAAGTTAATACTATCTTCCAAACCCTCTGGACCTTCCATCCCTACCCCAGCTGCTATAGGGTAAGTTTGTTTGTCATAAAACCTAAGAAAGGTTCAACCATTGAATGTGTGCCAGGCATCGTGAATGACCCATGGTGCTCAGCCAGGTCCAAGAAGAAAAATAATTATCTTATTGAAAATGCTACAGAATCTTTTCTCTTTCCTCCCTCCCTTCTTCTTTTCCTTCCTTCATTTTGTGTGTGTATTATACACGTGTGTGTGTGTGTGTGTGTGTGTGTGTGTGTGTTTGTGTGCTTGCCCATGTGTGATTGTTGTAGAGGCCATATGTCAAAGTCAGATGTCTTCCTCCATCACTCCTTATTTTTGGAGCCTGGGTCTTCACTGAATCTTTTCTATGCTATTGAACTTGAGAGAAAACCAAGGATAATGAAAACTTACCCAAACATATATTTTGTTCAATTCATCAAATCCCAAATCTCTAAACATTTGAGTTCAACAGCTATCCTGCATATTGGAAAAAGCCTCAAACCCATGTTCTCTCATATTCCATATACAAATGGTTTTGATTGTCCACTGGCAATGTAGTATTTTAGCATGACCAAAAGTGGATGGACTATAAACAAACAGAAAGGCTCCATCAGCCAGTAAAATAATCCAATGATACTCAGGATATAGAGTGCTGAAGTAATAGTTGTAAACAATTATAGAATCAAGAACTCCCAGTTGTAGGATGTAATTTACACTTGATAAATTCTTGCTGATGGGAGATTTCCTCACAACCATAGTTTTTTTAACTACTAATCCAAAGTAAGCATGCTTTTTTTGGTTAAATGTCATCATTGAATATTTATTCTTTATTTTAACTGGCCTTTTCAAAAGCTGGGGTGATAATGATAGAGGAAAAACTTCTGCTCTGATTTTTCCAATTCCACAATTGTAAGCTGTATTAGGAGCTTTGTCTTCAAGTTCCATCTAGGTCCTTGACAACACTTGGAAACAGCCACTCCACTAAAACATTATTTTCAAAGATAATAGAGGTAAATGTGGTTGTTTTTCTTTTCTTTTTCCAGAAGAAATGTTCTTGAAGCGGAGTCCATTGGGTTTCCACAGATCACTGGGTGTGACATAGCAGTCCACAGCCTTTCACATCTGCCATAGAGAAACCTTGGCGTCACTAATCCAGCCCGCAACTCCACAGAGCCACTGAACTAAACCAGTATTTTTTCCGATGTTTCAGTGGCAACCTCACCAAGCAGCCAAACAGAAAGAATTCTGATGTCCCTGAATGAAAGCAGATTCTGTGCCCCAAGGCTCCCCCTAGCCAAATTCTTCCAGCACTGTTGTGTAGAATCAAAACCCAATATTTGCCTTTAAGTGTTTATCTAGCTAGTTGATTCTTAGAAGTTTCTTGAACACTTTGAAAGTAATCATGTGTACACAAGTTTGTTCACGACTGTGTTATCTCAAGGGTAATCCAACTGGTCTTCGGTCTTCAGACTCATGTTCAGGTAAAAGACAGCCTCTAGTATGATTAAACCTAAAAAATCAACTCTCTGTTACTCTGAATTTTTTGTTTCTGGATGACACTAGAGTTAAGATTAGATACAAGGGAGAAGTTCTTTTCTTTCTTACATGTATAAGTATTAATCCGGTCTGGTGAATAATCTGAGAAGATAAAAATGTCAAGCTCTGTCCAACTCTATTGCCTTGGTGATGGAATTGTCCTACATCTACGCTACCCAAGAGAACTGCTGGCCATGTGAGGCCATTGAGCACTGGGAGATGGCTTCCCCAGTCAAGGAACTGAGAGTTTTAACTTTTTTGATCTTAGGTTTTTATTTTATTTGAATAAGTATGGCTGATGACTGCTTAGTAGGTAGCACAGATTTAGAGACTGTAACGTGATAGACTTGGTTCCTGTATTCCTGTATCTCTCTTTCTCAGAGCACCTAAGCCTCTCGGCTGAATGGATCTGAAGCAGCCTGTAACCATGGTATATGTTATGCACACCTTCATCTTCTACTACTGTATGCAGAAGTCTTTTTTACCTGCATGTCCTACCGCCCCCCCCCGACACACACACCTCAAAACAATTGTGCTTAGCAACCTCAGAACCCATTTCCAACACTGATCTGCATTGACTGTGCCCTTCAAATGAACTTTTTGCAAAGACATACTATTTACCATCTTATGTCTATGCATAATGGGCCATGCATAGAATTAAAATCAGATGCATTACAGGAAGGGACAGGTACATAGGAAAAGATGATATATGACCTAATCTGTCAAAATGGAGAACTACCCAAACTATGGCCTTTAGTAACCAGCCCTTTCTTTATTTATATTATGTAAAAAGGCTGCAGCCCAGAGCCAGGGCTCTTCACTCATGTGGCTCCCTGTCAATCTTAAAAGTGTATCCCTATTTAAAAGATCTTTTAAACATATGTATTATATGTGAGGGGTTGTTCACACACATGTGCGTATCTTACAGTGTGTGTGTGTGTGTGTGTGTGTGTGTGTGTGTGTTTGTGTAGGATAGAGGACAACCTGAGGGAATCAGTTCCCTGCTTCTCCCATGTAGGTTCTGAGAACTGAACTCGGGTTTTCAGGTTTGTAGGCAAGTGTTGTTACTCCTTGAGCCATCTTACCAATCCTGTGCGTCACTTTAATCTGTCCTTTGCTTCGCGTGGGTTAATGTCTTCCGGCTACATTTGCAAAATGATGTGAGCCTTTGTTTTCAGTTCTTTGGATTAAAAGGCCAAGAATCTAGAAAATACCCAGCCCAGACCTCGATACTGGCAACAAATTCTTTAGGAAATGCAATGCAGAATGAAGCTATAACTCTTACAGACCTGTAAACATAAATAAAATCGAATTGGTCTCTCTCTCTCTCTCACACATACACACACAAATGTTTTCCTAAATATTTAGGTACCCTGCAGAATCAACCGGAAGACTGGATAGTCCAGCTTGATTTGGAACAGAAGAAGCTGGTACATGGCCAAGATGCTGGCACCAAAAAAAGTCTGCCTAGAATACTACTGCCATCCTTGGCATCACTGGGATATACTTGCTACCACACTGCAGGGTTCTGTTGCCTTGGTTAGTTTGCTGGCCTTTGAATGGCCACTCACAGATGGCAAATTCTTCCATGGAACTGTGCCATTGTCCCCCCCCCCCCCCACACACACACCTTTAAAAGAAAGCAATTCTATTTTCTTTCATATTTAGAGTCTAAATTTGCATACACATGTTTATGCATGCACATGCAGTTATGACAGAGGAGGGGTCAATCTGGGGGAAAATGGATCATAAGTAGCGATGAGAAGGTGTGATAGACAGTGGGAGGGGAAACAAATGCGTGTGTGCACAAAGTACGATATGTGTGTTGGGAAGATGCCATAGTGAAACTCACTATTTTGAACTCCAACTACTAAATTAATTTGAGAAATTAAATTATTTTTAAACTATCCATGCCAGAGATGCTGATCTGTGAAGGGGGACATTTGCCCACCTTCGGGGTAAACAAGCGAGCTCTACCCTTTCCCCATGACAGGTAAGAGAGGGGATCGTCAAGATTAATTATTAAAATGAAAATTTCTTATTTTCAGATATTACTCTCACTTCACATTACTCGAAGTGGAAGCAGAATCCTGGTGACTTCCTGTATTAAAAGATTATTTTTGCCTTTTTAATTTCTACTTAACGTTAATATTTTTATTCATTAGTCACTAAATTATAATGTGAAATTTTATAATTATAAGCTGTTATAATTATATGTAATTGATCATTAAGTCATAATTTATAATTGCTACGGTGAAGTTAATGTTTCGTGCTATTTAATCTATGAAGAAAATGCCAAAGAGAGCAACACTTAGGATGCTCCTGCCATCTAGTGGTGAGACACATTAACAAGTGCTTGGTAGAGGATTGACCCATTTGCCCCCATTTACAGTTTTCTCAGCGTTTTCACCCAATCAGCTACATCGCGAAGCATCCCTAGTCCTTGGAAGTGGTCTTCTATTCTCTGCAATCAATTCCAGAACAACTGAAAACCTAACCTTGGAAAGCCAAGGCGTTTTTCTGCATCCGCATCTAAGCATTGTTTCCATTCCTGTGTCCCCTACAGCAAGATCCTTCTCTAAGACACTTTCCTTTTCCACGTGTCCAGAAACATCATGTTTGATGCATGCATATTCTCTTCTCACAATGAATATCTCTGTTCTCTTACATCTATAGTCTCTTCTCACAGCGAATATATCTGCCACAGTCTTAGTTAGGCTTAGTATGTCTGTGATGAAACACCATGACCAAAAGCAAGTTGGGGAGGAAAAGGCTTATTTATTTTACTTGCACGTCTTCACTGATGGAAGTCAGGATGGGATCTCTAGCAGGCCAGGATCCTGGTGGCAGGAGCTGATGAGCAGGCCATGGAGGAGTGCTGCTTGCTGAATTGCTTTTCATGACTTGCTCAACTTGTTTTCTTCTAGAACCCAGGACCAGCAGCCCAGGGATGGCACCACCTACAGTGGACTAGGCCCTCCCCCATCAGTCACTAATTAAGACTATGTCCTCCAGGCTTGCCTACAGCCTGATGTTAGGGAGGCATTTTCTTAATTGAAGTTCCCTCCTCTCAGATAACTCTAGCTTGTGTCAAGTTGACATCAAACCAGTCAGCACAACTACTTATAAACAGCCACATAGTCTGGGACTCACCAACATCATACATTGCTGGTTCAGCCCCCCACTCTCCAAACTGACATGCTTATTTAAAAAAAAACAAACCACAAACGGTAGTCTTTAAGCACCGGAAAAGTCATCAATAAATGAAAATAGACTACATCCCAGCTTCATTCCTTACGATCATCACAGGAGTTGGGACTTGACAAGTCTCATAATTTACAGATAACTAAACAATCAAAAATCATCTTTTACACATCTGAGAATCATCAATTCAGAATATACTTCAAAGATATTCTCCTACTGTAATGTTTATCTCCAAGAATATTTTCAAGAGGAAGTAATGACTATCAAGTAAGGGACCAGGTTAAGTAAATAAAAGTGGGTTCATTGACTGAGCAGTGAGATTAGGCCATCGCGGGCATCAGTGGGGTTTGGTACTCTCTAGAGACACCAGGGTCTGTGGTTTCTGGGCTTGGGTGAAGTGTTGGTTTCTTGATACTTACTATTCAAGAGACTCGGTGAACGTTTCAGTCTGGATCTGAGAGCAGAAGCAAGATTTGGAGTCTTAACTACAAAGATGGGGTTGAGGTTTGGAGACTGAAGTGGGGGCTGGGATTCAGAGGTGATGATAATCAAGAATTTTTAATAGAACCAAGGTCTGATTACAGGAATTCTGCAATTGAAAAAAAGAATGTCTTTGAAGTGTGTAAATTTCAGAAGCTTCCGAGTGGATGGAAATACCAGCAGAGACCTCACTGGGATGGGGTCATGGCCATTTGAACCAGGGTGGAGAGGCTCTCGATCCTTCTCACCTCCTGCCTGACTTAATTCACCCACATCTTGTAATTTTTTAAAAAAAGCTAACTAAAAATTAGAGCGGAAACTTATAGACCTCTGTCAAGAGTAAGTTTCGGATACATTGTGTATAGGCTTCAAACTACTTCCCCATCCAAAGTGGGAATCAAAGGTGGTCTGGGCCTGAGAATAAAGGTTATCCTTCCAGGCTCATGGAAGCCTGGTGTCTAGCCCTAGCTACTCACCAAAGAGCTTGCATTTGTGCATGCGTGCTTATGCCTGTCAAATTAGAGGCCAGGCAGAGATGAATTCTGTCATTGTGCGGCTTCAGACATGAAGCTCCCTGTCTTCCTGTGATAGACATTTTCTGAGAGAGCAGTGAGCACCCAGCAACTCTATTAACAGTAGCAAAGAGTTGTAAGTACTTCACAAATGCAGATGTGAACACTGCATGTCCACAACCAGACCCTAAAAGACGATTGAAGATGGCAAGGTGTTACCGGGTCTCTAAAGACACACAATGGTACTTTCTTTTAGGGCTTCCAGGGGTGGGGTTGACCCCTTTTGAGTCTACAGTAATGTCCACTAACTGTCACCAGCCCCTAGCTCATGTTCATGACATTATCTCGGTTCTGATATGGGAACTGCAATTCCTCTTGTTAGTCTTATCATTTCATTATTGGAGGCTGGTGGAGCCACACTGAACCCAGGACCTCAAACACGCTAGGCATGCGCTCACTGTCCAGGGGAGCTATACCCTTAACTCCCTTAGTCTATTCTGATTGATAATATAAAGTCGATTTCTATGGGAGGCGCTAAGGATAACAGGGAAGTTGTGTTTTTATTCTAATCCACCCTATGGAATACCCCAAAGGAATCGAAACACTAACGGAAAATAAAGTGACTCACTGGGATAGAACATTTCAATGACTCAAAATTCCACAGAAGCCTGGCTAGCATCCTCTATGCACTTTTGAATGCCAGTGAGATGAGATTTTGTCTGTGTATTAATACAGTAGCTGTTTCATGGAGATTGGCAATTTATTTTATATTATAATTAAAATATGTTTATGTGTGTTATATTTTATTTATATATATTACATTTAATTTATATTATAAATAACAAATAACTGTCATTTAACCCAGTCTCAGGAAGATAGTTGAAAAGCCAGTTGCTTCTCATAGCAGTTCCACAAATCAGGGCCAAGCCAGGCTTCATTTGGGATGAATTTCTATACTTCGGTATTCTTATCACAATTATGAAGTAATTGTATTCAATGTGGTTGTGTGGTATAAACAGAATATTCACTAATGTTATCTGGTACCTCTTACACAAACTAATCATGTATAGAATTGGGGCCATCTCGGAAATATATATCTTTTTTCCATTCGCTAACAGTGAACTGTGGGATATTTGTTTGAACAACTAATAGGATCCTTTCCAGTGGTTTTGGTAACCACTTTAAAATCTCCTCTACGCTAAAATTAGAATTGCCACCGTAAAACAATACATTGTCGGGCAGGATGGGATGAGAAAGAGTGCAGAGAAGGAGTCACCTACTCTTGGGAGGGGTAGCGGTAAACTTACTCTTACAGTCACTAAATAATTTAACCCCAAAACAGAGAATCTTCTCCCATCAAAGAACCGTCAAGCCTAACTCTAATCAGTACATTCACGATGTAAAATGCTCACTGCTCACTCCTGGCTCACTTTCTGGCTCCTTTCTGCCAGAAGGCAGCCTCTGGCAACTCTCTTTGGTGGTGTTCTGGGCACCTAGGTAGGCGTCCTTATGCCCAAACACCATTATTTCGCTGGTCTGTTCTGGAAACCGGCCGCCCTTTGGCCTCTCTCTGCCAGTTTACCCGCACCGACAAGTTATAGTGAGAATTTTCCAGACAGGACGCCTGGGCTTTGAAGGACTTCGTGGCTCAAGTCCTTCCTGGGCCTGGCAGGGGAGGAGTGGGATTGCAGCTAGCCTGGGTCCCGGGGCTGCTCGTCCCCCACCCTCCCCCGCGCGCCTCTGCACAACTGTCCCCTCTGATCCGGGTCTGCGCCCTGGGAGTGGCTTGCGGCTGGGGAGGGTGACCCAAAGCGAGTGTCGCTTCTCTTAGCAATCCCACTATCATACAGGGCCAAGCGCGGGAGCTGGAGGGCCAAGGTGGGCACTGGGTCGCCACCTCGAGCGCGCCTACGGTGGCCCGCGGCGAGGGAGCAAGAGTGGCCGAGCGTCTGGGGCACAGCGGGAGTCCGAGCCCAGCGCCCCCCACACCAGCCTGAGGGCGCAGCCCGCCGCGCGGTGGGAGGTGGCGAGGCGGGGACCGGGCGGGGACCAGGCGGGGGCGGAGCGGAGCTTCCCGCTTCCTTGTCGCCTTCATCCTCCCCCTCGGAGCCGCCGCCTCGGCCGGGCTGAGCAGCGGGAGTCCGAGGCGCCCGCTCGCAGCCGCGGGATGGGGAGCTAGCGCCACGGCGGCCGCAGTGGCCGCAGCGCAGCCAGCCGCCGCCCCCGGGCCTGTCCCGCCGGGTGATCCGGGAGCCCCAAGCACGGCCCCGAGCCAGGCCCGCGGGCGGCGGCGGCGGAGGAGCTGGGCAGGTGTGTGCGGCTGGAAGATGGCGCCCTCGGGCCCGGGCGGTGTGCGGCGGCGGTGCCGGCGGGTGCTCTACTGGATCCCGGTGGTTTTCATCAGCCTGCTGCTGGGCTGGTCCTACTACGCCTACGCTATCCAGCTGTGCATAGGTGAGTGGGTGGCCGAGTCCCGAGCCCCGCACGCAGCCCCCCGCCGTCCCGGGACTGCTGCCCCGGTCTGCGATTGCTTCCACTTTGCGCATCCTCTAGGCTCCCCGGTACCCTGGGCGCTGCCCACTACCAGCATGTCTGCGGTGTCCGTCCCCCAGTCCCTCCACACACACACAGCGGAGGCCAGCCAGCTCCTCAAAACCTCTTTCACTCTGTTACTGCCCTGGCCTCCTCTGGCAGCTTTTGGGTTATCAGGTGACCTCCACCCCAGGACGCACGGCCCTAGGCACCCCTACTGTCTTTCACTCACCACCGCCACCCCAGCCACACCCCCTCGATGGGCAGGACAGGGAGCTCAGTGGTCTCCGCTTGTCTGCAGCCTCAGGCAAGAGCTGAGGCCAGGGAAGCTGCTCTGGAGGCCAGAGGGTTGGTAGCTGGGCCAAGAATCAGAGCTGCGCCAGACCCACGCGGGGAAATGTTGGCCTTAGGCTCAGGTGGCAGAGCCAGAATCTTTTCTGATGGCCGCAGCTCTACTTTTAAAAAAAAATCGTGACATTCATTGCTCACTAGCGTTGTAACTGCCTTTTTGCTTTGAGGGTTGATAATTAGTTTCTAAGTCAAAAAAAAAAAAGGCCTAAGGGGTGAGCTGCTAGAAAGTATTTTTTGGAAGACGTATGAGAACTATAGTACTGTAATTTAGATGCTGGAGTAATAGACAGTGGAGCTGAGAACCCATCATCTGAGGTTCTTACAGAGAGCCAAGTGGCCCCTTTCCAAGATAAGGCTTCTGAATTGGTGGGTGGGACAGTCTCAACGCTGAAGATTTTTTTTTTAGGTTGAGTATGCATAAGCAGGGAATACAGTTATGATGCCTAATGTAAACTTTCTGCCTTCGGAGGTTTCGCCTAAAAGCCTGGTATATGTTATCAGCAAGACACGGTCCAACAGGGGATGACTTTTCTGCCAGTGTCTTGTGAATGTTTTGTCTGCTGTTTACCTACTGAACTTACCATACGTTTGCTCTAACCCAGTACGAGCCTGGAGTGGAACCAGAAGGAGTAATTAGTGCCCTGTTGAACAGCTGCAAAGCTCAACCCCTGAAATGCAAAACCTGGTCTGAAGCCATCTTATCTCCAAATGTTGGTCCTATGAGAAATAGTGTCAAAATGACACACCAGAATGATTTTGACATAATTTTCAAGATAATTGAGACTATCTTTCCATTTCATATCGTCTTTAAATTTGCTGTTATTACTCTCTTGGCTGGGTTCAGAAACAACCTTTTAAGCCCAAATTGAGTGAATTTGTGATGATTTAAAAAAAAGATTGGTAAATATGACACAATGCATATAAAATGTAATAATATTTAATCATGTAGAATGAATAGGATGAATGTTAAAGATATTATAGTTTCTGTATTAACAGTTAATCTGTAAATCATTTGTTTATTGATATTCAGTGTGTATGATACATAGCTATTGGGAAACTTTGTTGTATTTTATTCCTCCACTTCTGAGAAAGAGTTAACAGTGTCATTTGTAGCAAAAGAAGAATGCCCTAGAAGGCCTTCACTATCAGAACAGCCCGGTTGTTGGTTATTATCACATTAAGCTAAGAAGCTTAGCCTGCCAAAAAGGCTCATTCATGTCCATGAAGAGGACGCGTTTGTAGGCACAGTTTTTCTTCCAGCACAAATACCAGATGCTCTGTAGGTAGTTTTATTTTATAGAGTAAGATGGTTGATCCGTGATGATCAAGGAACCTATTATATCTGAACCGTGTTGTTGGTATGTGTGTGAGTTCGCCCACCCATTCTGGTGGGTATGGAAGCCAGAAGTCAATATTTCCTCAATTAGCCTCCAATTTCCCTTTTGAGACAGGGTTTCCCACTGAAACTGTAGCTCACCTTTCCCACTAGACTGGCAGGTTAGCAAGCCCCCAGGGTCGACCTGTCTTTCCCTCCCAGAACTGGGCTTGCAGGCATGCACCCATCCAGCTTTTCTGTGGGTTTGAGGGGCTCTGAACTTGGGAGCTTTGGCTTGTACAGCAAGCACTTTACCCACTGAGACAGCTCCCCAGCCCTTCGGCCATCTTTTTTATTTTTTTCATAATTTCAAGATACAGTATCTATCTGTGAAATCTGTGTCGCCCTTTTTGTAAGTGACAATTTGACTGAGAAGGACAATTTCCTAGGTGTCAGTGGCCTCTTATTGATATTTACCTGATAAAGTACTCCTTGTCGCTGCCCACCTGTGGTGACCTAAATGCTTCCCAAGGCAAAAAGCCATCAGAAAAAAATGGACTAACACAAAGAAGTAAATAGTGCAGAAGTATACCCCCCAAGGTGCTAGAAAATAGTTCTAAATATTTCGATTGTTGCAAAAACAAAGGACAGGGATGTTGTAAAAAGTCTAGATCCTAAATGCCAGAAGGCAAAATTCAAGACGAAGGTGAGTTTTACATTGGAGACCATGGCAGTTGGTCAGTGGTCGCCTCCAAAAGCCTCGCATTGCCTAACCATGGTTGGCTGAGAAGTTGAGGTTAACTGTAGGCACAGGGAGAGATGGTGACCAATGTGGCCCATACGCCCAGCCAGCTATTACTGCTTTTCACAAAGAAAAACGAGAGTGCCGACTCTCACATTAATCACAAGTCCTCCTGCCCTGCCCTCTGGGGATTTTTTTTTTCCCCTCTTGGAAATTGTTATTTACAGTCATTTTCCTCAAATGTCTCCTATGAATATTGGCCAGGGTTGGGACTAAAGGATGGGGTCAGGGACTGAAAAGTGAAGTAGCAAACAAGCGGGGTGATTTACCCTGGTCCTCCTTCCACATCTGCTTTCAGCCGGTGATGACCCTGAATATAAAGTACTCTATGCCCTTTGCTGAATGAACTGCCATTTAGGAGCAGTGCTTATCCTGGTATCCTTGGAAACTAGCGATAATGATTCTCATTGCAATTACTTTCTATATTTAACAGTGGGCATGGATGTGGCTCTCTAGGCACTTCCTCAGTGAGCATAATTTTTGCTTGGTGTTTGTATTTTACAAAAATAACTCATCGCTTTTGGAATGTGTGCATATCAGAAATACATGGGATAGAGGTATTGTGTAAGCATCAAGTATTTCGGGTAAAAATGTTTCAGTTCTGCCAATAAAAGGTCAATAGGGCTTTTACACAGGTAATCATTTGGAATATGTTTATATGGCTTGCTAGTTAATAAAACCCTTTCATCATATTCCGCCCTCCATGCTTTCCTTTCTATCACTTTCCTGCCCCTCATCAATCTGCTTCTCTCTTCCTCCTGCCCTTAACCCCATCCCTGGTTTCTGCTTTGTCTTATCCATCCTCAATCCACTCAAATATTAACCATCTTGTTTTTGATATACTAATACACATTCTAAGGGTTAAGAAGTATAAGGGATGGTACTGAGGATGCAGAACTAGAGGAGTAAGCATGTCTGCAGCCTTAGATTTGTTCTGAGGATATGCTGGACCCGGTGTATGTTTTACAGAATCACCATGACAATTAGTATGGAAGCATTGCTTGTTGGAGGAGGCAATTAAACTTTTTCCTCTCGAGTGCTAACATTTCAAATGGATTTGCTTGTTTTTAAACCTTTTGTCTTGTTATAATTCCAAATTTGCTAAAAGCTCCTAAAATGATTATAAGAGATGAACACACACCTTTGTTAAATCGGTTTGGTCTCTTGTTTGTCTTGAACATGTCGCTGCCACGGTTTCACTCTAGGCAAGTGACACTGTTACCAACAGGCCGGGCCTGGACCAGGCTTTGTCTGGTTTTGGGGGCTTTTGAATGAATTGAAAGCCCACACAGATCGCAAAGGCGTGAGCAAATTTTATTCCAAGTGGAGTGTTCTTCAAGACAGCAAGCAGGCAGTATGAATGGAGATGCTGAAGGACCGTGGTTCTTTCCTGGGCTCTTTTCTATGAAGTAAAATGAAAGGAGGCTCTGGTTACAAAGGAGGACAATTTGCATGGTTCTCTATTTCGATTGATTAATTAGGTTAGATAATCATTTTTTTTCTACTGCACATGACCTTCCCATCATGCAACTGACTAAGTTGTATTTCTGCCCCTTTTATGCATAAGCAGAAAATGATAAACAGGATGTATTCTCTAAAGAGAACATAGTCTTGCTTTATTATTTATTTACCCAAAACCAGTTCTGCCTGAATTGGTCCTTCCAATCTTCTACTGGGTCAAAACGGGAGGGTGATTGAACAGAGTCTATCTAAATTGGAGAATTCTTAAGAGGAAGAAAAACTTACTCCATTTTGGGAGGGCGCTATGCATGCAGCTTGATGTTGCGTACACACTGCTAAGTCTCACACCGACAAGCTTGAGGTTCTCACACTGTCCCAGGACAAATGGGGTCCCAGGTTTCTATACTACTTCCTGTGTTTTCCTGGCTATCTACCAATTAGTGTTAGATTTTATTTAAGTCGTTTTAAACAGTCAAGGCAGTCCCCAAATCTTAGAGGTAGTGTAGGCCAACCCTGTCCTCATTGTACAGGGTGAATTGAATGCTGCAGATCATAAAAGTTCTCTGGCCTTCCTGAAGTTCCCAGTGGAGATGTCACCTGTGGATTTTACCAATCTGATCCGATGTCCCAACCTCTCCCCACCAAACTGCTCACCAAACGCCTTATCTCTTTGCAGTTGCCTACCAAGTCTGGAACATTCATGCTGCTGTTTTATGAGTTACCAAAATTCTAAAAGTCACCCTCGGCACAAGGCTTTCAGAGTCTTAGAAGACGTTATAAGAAAAAATGCTCTGTCTTTCCAAGCAGCGTGTTCTCTGTGGCAATTTCTCAGCTCCGCTATTGTAGTGACAAAATAGTCACAGACAATGCTTGAATGGTTAGGTATGTTCTGATAAAACCTTATTAGAAAAGCACAATCGGAAGGCCAGATGCCTGACCTTTCAAGTATGTTAGACGCTAGAATGTTCTGGAGCTGAGGGAGTCACTCAGCTGGTAAAGTATTTGTTGTGCATGCATGGAGACATGAGTTTGACCCCCCAACCTTATAAAAATCTGGATGTGGTAGCACAGTGGTAATCCCAGTGCTGGGGAAATAGAGACAGGTCGTTCTCAGGAGGTTGCTGGCTAGCCTGCCTAGCCTAATTGGTGAACTCTAGGCCCACAAAAGAGACCCTGCCTCAAAAACAAAGTAAAGAGCTAGGGAGGAGTGACTTCTGAATTTATTCTTTGGGCTCCATACACTAGCACACACATGCACACACACACTCATACACACACCCTTCAGCAATGATTGCAACCTTTTATATTTCATAGCATTAATGAAGATGTTTAAGAATTTGAAGACGCCAAGTACGGTGGTGCATACCTGTCATCCCATCACTAAAGAGACAGAGACAGGAGGGCTGTGGGTTTGAGGCCAGCCTGGGCTAGCCAGTTAACTCTCTAAACAAATAAGTATATGAATAAAACCAAATGAAAGCAAAATTGACTGATATATAGGAATCAGTTTAAGAATATGCTGCCTTGCTTTCTGTTCCTTTAGAAACAAGCAAATATCCTCAATGATAAACTATCTCAGCCCTCATTTTAGATTCTGTAAGTTCTGGTCTTTCATGAACCCAGGACCACTCCAGTCTCAAGGAGAGAGACGGTGTGGGCGCAGAATGATCTTCCAAAATGAAAATAGTTTGAGCCATGCAAAAAAAAAAAATCAAATTTATCCTTGTCGTTGATAAACTTTCACTTTATAAACCATTTAGGACACCACGTTGTCTGTCTTTTAAGATCAGAGAGACAGTTTAGTGATCCAGTTGCTGCTCTCCTGAAGTATGAGAATAGTTTAGAATGGAGTAGAGGGCACATCTGTGGGAAACTGAGACATAGGAGGCGTTTGATGCCGCTGTGCTTTAAAATTCTTCGTGTTAAAACAATGCAAGGAGTTCTTTCTTGATATTGTTAAATATTTTGAAAGTTAAAATCTTAACAAGTCTTAATCCAAAAGTTTAAAATAGCTTTCAGATTCTGGATCGGCGCCACCATCTAAGTTTACTCGACATGGTTCTAGGCAGAGTAAGAAAGAGAAAGAAAACTACTGGCTTCGTCAGTGCTTCCGATTGGCAGGATAATGAGGTTAATCTTTTGCTAGAAATAGCACAAATAGGACAGTTGACATTCGTAACATTTAGAGGTGACCTGTAAGCGTTAAGTGAATCCAACACTTAACTAATCTATCTGTGGTTTTTATTTGACTTCCTGTTGTCTGATACAAGGACATCTAGCTAAAAAGGCAAATAAACGTGAGAAGATGCTCCAGCCATCAGAACTCAACCTTAATTAAGTTGTAGAACGGTTTGCTTCTATACTCTTCTTGGGATTGTCATCCACATCCTAACATTTTCACATTTCATAAGTGTTTCCCATTGCTGGTTCCCTACATGGAGGTAATCCTCTCTGGGGAAAGTTTGCATATGCATATATGCATGCATGTGTGCAAGCGTGCATGTGTGCGTATGTCCACACACACCACATGAACATGAAAAAATTAGTGTAGAGTCATCACTAGCCAAAGCTGAGGGAGATTCAGCACTGAACCCTGGTTGCCTGTCAAGTGTTTTTCTCCTCAGAGATGATTTGCAGAACTTAATGGAGATATTTTCTAAAAGCCAAGATGTAGACAAACATACTAAGATAGTCCTCTTTAACATGAGGAAGGGTGCTGCCTTTCTCCTGCCAGTCCTACAGCCAGGTGTTAGGGCGACGGAAATGGAACACTGCACTGCTGGGAGGTTGTGAATGGATCATTGAGCCGCATGAAAGGACAGCCAATAAAGGAGATGAGAAGCTGAGCTCATCAGTCATAATGCCTCCTCATTAGGACGCTGCCTACATCTGCATATCTCACAGCCAGATTATGCCCAGATGTTTTTGCTCCTGCTGTGCTCTGCGTGATGGTTCTAGCTTCCTTGTTGCTAACAACAGGCATGGACCACGTTTACACCAACCTCATTTTGTCTGTGAAACTGAGCAGGGAGTTTAATGAATGTCATTCATCGAACCTACAGAAAGACTGAAGAATACATCTTAGCAAATTCACAGAAGCCAAGAGAAGGTGGCCGAAGCAGAGTTAACAATATGCCAGAGGAATGTTCTTCGGAAGGAGTCACTGCCTTGGCAACTAGCTCTCACACACTGGAGATGCCACTGTGCCCAGGACACACTTACAGTGAAGATGGTCTCGACGTTAAAGGCCTAAGCACAAATATCAACAGCTGAGATTTTTGTTCCATAGTGGGGAGGGCCCAGGAAATGTGGGCATTTTGATTTCCTCATTGTTTTGTTTTGTTTTTTGAGATAAGGTTTCTCTGTGTAACAGTCCTGGCTGTCCTGGAGCTCACTAGGTAGACCAGACTGACCTTGAACTCACTGAGATCTGCCTGCCTCTTCCTCCCTCCCAAGTGTTAGGATTAAAGGCGTGAACCATCAACATTTGGTGGTGGGTATTGATTTTTTTCTTTTACTTTTGTGCTGAAAAGTGGCACCACTAAGACACAAACAAATTTTAAAAGCAGATGTAATTGTTCGGATAAATATGTATGTTATGTGTTAGGATGAGTTCTCAAAGAAATGTTTGTTATTGGGTTTTGTTTGTTTTATTTTTTATTTTATGGAAATATTGCGATTTTTCTTCTCTGAAGGATAGATTGAGGGCTGGGGATGTGCTTAATGGTGGAGTATTTGCCTAGCTTGTGCAAAGCCGAATTCAGTCCCCCCAACCCCACCCACACACAGAGACAGAGCGATAGAGAGACAGAGAGAGAGACACACACAGATAGAGACCTGTAAGTTACATTTTATAATTCTACTAATTCCATGTGTTTTGACGGTTGTATCACTTCTCCCAGCCTTCTGCTCGTTAGAAAGTGGTGAGCACAGGGGTCTCCCGAGATGGCAGCACAAGGTCCATGGTGACTGTAGAAATAACTGTCTTCCCTATCACACCCCACTGCTTTAATTTCTTAGGAGCCACATGATAACGGCAAACCAGCTACGATTCTTGACAATTCCCCTTTCGGAATTACAACCACGTTTCTGACAGTTATGTGCCCTTTCTTGACTTCTTATCTAATGGTAACTCTTAAATTGAATTTAAAGTACTAGTTCTTATAAGCGTGACAAAAAAATCCAGGTTCAATTTTAACTGATTACTTGAAACTTTTCACACACATATACAATATACCTTGATCCCATACATCCCCACCCTGTCTCCCACTTCAGCCCCCAGCCAGAAGTGTCCTCATCACATCTCCCTTCCAACACCCATTTTTGCCTGAGAGACACTCTCGAGCAAGAATCAACACGGGCTGCACTCGTCATCCCTTCTCCACACACTCGAAGGGAGTTCATTTTAGATATTCTGTTGATTACACTTAAGGATGCAAACCAAGTGTCTGTGGATGTGGCTGGGATGTGCTCCTTGCTCATGCTTCTCCCTGGTGTCCTGAGATGCTCTGTGTTCCTTGCTCGTGTCCTGAGACGCTTTTCTATGTGGACTGTACAATTAGTGACATGTTAATGGCCACTATGTCCTTCTTGATAGTGTCACCAAGAGAAGCAGGATGCCCTCAGGAAGTCTGTCAATAAAAGAACCCTAACCCACAGGCAAAAGCCACTTGGTACAAGCCTTTTAAAACAAAATGTTGAAGCATAAAATGGCTTTGAATTGGTTTTAAGTCTCCCAGATCATATCTGAATGAGGTCCAAGAAACTTTTATCTTTTGTGATTCAGGGAACCTTAGAAAATGAACATGTTCTCTGTTTTATTCTGCTGTGTGCAGCTAAAATTACATTTTTGTTTCTTGTGCATTTTGTAAAAAAGAAAAAAGTGGGTTTTCATTGCATTTGCTGTGTGTTTTGGGAATGACATGACTTAAAACCCAGACTATGAACGAGGAGTTTAGCTCTGTGGTAGTGCATGTGCTTAGCATGTCTGAGTCCTGGGGTTTTCCCCAACACTAAAACAAATGAAAACGTCCAGACTGGATTATGTCCCCAACCCCCTGGACTATGTCCCTAATTCCTTCCGGAAACCCATTGGTTATCTCAGTCTCCAAGACGTGGGTAGCCTCATCTGCAGAGGGACTTTTCACAGGGTTTTCAGAGACGGTATGCCAATGCCGTCTGTAAAGGACATAGAATTCATGTCTGTAGTACTCGAGTGGGAGAGGCAGCCTGCTGGAAACAGTTGGCTGAGCTGGAATGAGAGAGGCCTGATATCAGTAATAGAGGAGGAAAAAAAACAATTTCACTTATGAGTCTCCAACTGATAGTCACAAGCTTGCTCTGAATTACAGGGCTAATGTGTGATCCGCTTTATCACTAAGTGGCAACCCCATGTGACAGGCATTAGGAAGAGAGGCTGTCAGGGATTTATGTACTTAACCCTGACTGCTAATTATCCAGGCCTTCTCCCGGGAGGCCAGGGAACAGGAAAC
The DNA here is from genome assembly GCF_018167655.1 of Microtus oregoni. Lineage (NCBI taxonomy): Eukaryota > Metazoa > Chordata > Mammalia > Rodentia > Cricetidae > Microtus > Microtus oregoni. Next base: position 1,286,487 of record NW_024544709.1, on the reverse strand, counting down.
GATGAAGGGCAGAGACCAGAGGGACTTAATAATGCTTTCATTATAACACGTTCTTCATGAAATACAATTAGTTTCAGAAATAAGTACATTTTCAAAACTAAGAAACACAGTACTGTGTGTTAGTCAGGGGAGGGAAAATGGTATCGACCCCATTACAGGTTCTCAGAAATTTATCCATTAATAACCAACTTCAAAATCCAAGGACTGAATGCATTTCAAGCATCCATAAATTTTGAACGGTTTTAATATGTCCATTCAGAAAACACGTATTGATTGGTCTTTGTCTGACTTAGGGTCTATTGCTGTTGTAAAACATGATGACCAAACACAGCTCAGAGAGGAAAAGCTTTATTCCAATGTATACTTCCCGGGAACTGTGAATTCCCAGGAACTGTCCATCACTGGTGGAAGTGAAGGGAGGGAGCTGAAGGCAAGAAAGGAAGCAGAGGGCGCAGAGGAGTGCTGCTTGCTGGCTTACTTCACTGGCTTTCTCAGCCACTACCTACACAGGGATGGGGCCACCCACAGAGATCTTGGCCATCAACCATCAATCATTAATCAAGACCATACCCCCCCCCGCCCCCCGTAGACGTGTGTGCAGCCTGACCTAAAGAAGGCTTTTTCCTCTTCCTAGATATGTCTAGGCTCATGTTAACCTGACAAACACTGAGCTCCCACTTCAGTTGGGGAGAAGACAGCAATAAATGATTATGGAATCTGTTAGAGACTCATAGTGTCATGACAAAAAGTGAAAAGGAGGGCAGGGAGGATTGGATGCTGGGCATATCAGCATATAGGCATATCTGCCTGTAATCCCAGCACCCGGGATTACAGGCAGGAAGATTAAAAATTAAAGGCCAGGTTAGGCAATTTAGCAAGAGCCTATCCCAAAACAACAGCAACAACAGCCCCACAGTCCCCCACCCAAAATACCTAAACAACCTCACAAACCAAGAATGTCGAGTAGGAGAGTAGGAAAATCATTTCAGATGAGATGGAAGGGCAAGAGAGGGACTAATGCCAGAAGATACGTTTCTCAGGCAGAGGGAAAGATCTGAACAATGTTTCAAAGCAGGGTTGTTTGATTCTTAATATCCGGAAATGAGATACAAAGGAACTTCATGGCAGTGGCCAGTCTGTCCGGCACGTGCATAGTGGTGGTCCCCAATCCTGTGAGAAAAGCTAACACACAGTAATGCTTAATCTGTTAGCTTTCTGGAATGAATCAATACATGGTGGGTACTCTCTGAGTTTGTTTAATTGAGCCTAGTGAGGAAGTAGACATTTAAAGCATAGAGTCCTTCATGAGACGATTAGCTTTTTATTATTTGACTATTCGTGTTTATAAACAAACTCACACTATTATTTATTCACATATATTTATACACTTATATTTTTAGGGTAGCAAATAGATAATCTTTTTCTTCTGCACTTTGAATGTAAGTATGTATAATAAAGAATTAGGTGAATCAGTTGTAGATGTGATTTGAGAATTTCAAAGGACAGTACAATATAATAATAGCATCTAGTATAATAATAACTACAATTCAGATAGGGTAAATTATTAGAACCAATAGACCTATAAAAAGTAATCACTAAAAACATAAACTGAAATGGTTTTGCAGAAAGCACCCTGGCTGAGCCAACATTGACCAGACACCCCCACGTTCATTTTGTAGTTCTCGGACAACTACATCTTCCCTTAAAAGTACTGAAATGGTTACTTGATTTAGATTTTGAGAATGACTTTTAAAAATATGTTGCAATTCCTCCCTCTCCTTGCCCCAACCCTTTGTAAGAATGTGCTGAACATAATTTGTTTCCTATTGACTGGAAAAGGTCATGGGGGCGGGGAGAGAGGAGCTGCTTTGCCTGGGCATTGTTTTGGTTCTCAGACCCTGAGAACCCGGGCAGACTCATGAATGAGCCTCTTCACCAGTAGAGATGCCTGGCTGTGTTTCTCTGTTTATCACTCTGGGATTACTTCCCAGGGTAAGAGAGAAAACTGCAGTTAACATTAAATATGAACTTAACTTTGCGGTTGCAAATAGACTCTGGAATAGGCGGGTTTTGTTTTTACTGTGGTTAAGTTTAAAGAACATAAAAATCCACTGTATCAACCATTTATGTTCTCTAAGTGTACAGCTATTTTCTCTAAGTGTACAGTTCAGTGGTATTCAGTACATTCGAATTTTTGTACCCATAACCATCATCCATCTCTAGAATAAATTCCCAAGTTGAATTTCTGCACCTATTAAACAATAATAGCCCCACCCTTCCCAGTCACCATTCAATCTGACCGTTCTTCTGAGGGGAAACACACACTATTTGATCTTCTGTTCCTGGCTTACTTCATCAGTTGATTGTCTTCAAAGCTCGTTCTTATTGGAGCATGTGGCAGAATTTCATTTTTAAAGACTGGATACCTTTAATCCCAGCACTCGGGAGGCAGAGGCAGGCGGATCTCTGTGAGTTCGAGACCAACCTGGTCTACAAGAGCTAGTTTCAGGACAGGCTCCAAAACCACAGAGAAACCCTGTCTCGAAAAACCAAAAAAAAAATAAAATAAAATAAAGACTGGATAATACGCCATTATGTGTAATTAACCCATTCTCGTTTGTCAGTAGGCTAAGTTGTTTCCGCCTGTTTTAGCTATTATGAGTAATGCTGCCTTCAACAGTGCGTACAAACACCTATTTGGATCCTTGGTTTAAGTTCCTTTGGGCTACCTAGGAATAGAATTCCTGAATAATATGGTCACTCTCTGCTGCTTTTTTGAGGGTCACTGTACAGTTTTCCAAAGAATGTAATTTTAGTGGAAAATTATTTTAGAGGTGCTTATAATAGGTGTCCAAGTGTAAACGTCTCTAGGGGTATCCGTAAAAGTTGTCAGCATTTTCTTCTCTTGCCGCTTCATGGTTCAGCAGCAAGTTCTTGGGCGGGGAATTGTGAACAGACACACTTCAACTATGAGGAAGCCTTCAAGCCTGGGTGTGGGCCCTCACGAGAATGCTGGTCACCAGGCTTGGGGCAGAAAACTTAATGGCTGCCGGCTTACCATGACAGTGGGTGATCATGAGTTGGTGGAGAAAAGTGTGGGCATCAGTGTGCTTTGAATTAATACTGTGGACATGAATTATGACCTAGTCCAAGGACTGAACAGAATTCATGAATGAACGACAAACTTTCTATAGTGCTTGCAGATGGAAGACCTGGGAATGGTTCTAGAAACCCAAAGTGAATATCTATCCCAGCAGGAAAAGTGAGATGAGCTCTCTCACCATGAGCAGAAGAAGGAATTCAGTTCACATATTGCTGACTGCAATGAAATGAAGCAATTTCATAGCTTCCCATTTATATTAAGGAATCTATTCAGTTCATCGTCCGCGAGTTGCCTGGATGATGCAAGACCCGCTCTGGCTTCAAGTCAATGTTCGTTGTTTACAGCAGTCCCTGCCAGGTAGTTTGTGCTATGCTCTGGGAAATGATTCGTATGGGAATGAATCTATCTGTTATAATTAAGAAGGGACAGACGTTGTGTAGTGAAAGCTGGAACAAAAGAAAGATCATAGAATGCAAGCCCCCCCCCCCCACACACACACAAGAAGGATGTGTAAGGACTTTGTGACCATGTGACTGGGGTTTCCAAAGGCAATCACTATTCCTAGTGATCCCGATCTGCACATCAAGCTAGACCTCAACCCGATTCCCTCGACGTTCTGCAGAAGCTGTGACTCAGTGACCACTGTGAGCCAGCACTATACCTGTGGCAGTTCTGAGGGTGCCATGGTTGGCTCACACGTTACTGTATCTCTTCAAGTGCAGCCTTGTAAAATCTGTTCCTGTGAGAACCGTGAACACAGCAGTTAGTGTTCTAGCCTTGCATAGTTCCTTTCTCTGGGGTGCTGTGAAGTGCCGCCTCGTGTCAAATAGCTTTTACGGACCTAGAAATATTGATGTAATTTTAAAGAAGGTTGTGTGCTTTCTTTGGTCATAAGATAAATGCTCCACTTTTATTATAGTTTTAGGGAGTTGTGTGTTTCTTTAGAGAAGCATTGCTTGATCCTCTTAATGTATAAAATGCTGATGTTTGGTAGTGAGAAAGAAAAATAATATCTCTGAGCCAGGCGGTGGTGGTGCACGCCTTTAATCCCAGCTCAGGAGGCAGAGGCAGGCGGATCTCTGTGAGTTTGAGGCCAGCCTGGTCTACAAGAGCTAGTTCCAGGACAGGAACCAAAAGCTATGGAGAAACCCTGTCTCAAAAAATCAAAAATAATAATAATAATAATATCTCTGTCCTCTGTGATAATTGTCACCACACCATGTAATGAAAAATTGATGTGATGACATGAAGAAGATATATGACAAAAATTGTTTCTACCTGTTTATATATATTTCAAACATGATAAAATAATTAAAATACAAGTAGCTTCTTAACAACATAAATGTGTGGTGGTTTAAATGAGAATGGACCCCACAGACTCATAGGTTTAACTACTTGGTCCCCAGTTGGTGGAACTGTTTAAGGAGGACTAGGGGGTGTGGCCTTGTTGGAGGGGTGTGGCCTTGTTGGAGGGGGTGTGGCTTTATTGGAGGAGGTATATCATTGAAGACTTTGAGGTTTCCAAAGTCCAGAGCCATTCCCAGTTGGTCTCTCTGCCTTGTGTATGTGTATCAGGATCTAAGCTCTCAACTCCTGTTCAGTCCCATGCCTGATGGCCTGCTGCCATGCTCCCCACCGTGTTGGGCACAGACTCACCCTCTGAAACTGTAACCCCCCATAAACTCTTTTTTTTCCTATGAGTTGTCTGGATCATGGTATTTTCTGACAGCAAGAGAAAAGTAGCCAAGGCAACATATCCATGTAAACATGGGTAAGAAGATGATGAGAAGTTCCACTGGGCAACACCTGCAGCATGGTCATTAGAACTAGGTTCTAATGAAGGAAACATCCTAAGCTATAGATTCCTCCTGACCTTCTCTTTGATGGCGGACAGCTCATCACATGGGAACTAGCTAGACCTGGCAAGAGTCCAGAATCCACCACAGTCCATGGTTCAAAGAAATTTCTCACAGCCTCTCTGGTTTTTGCCTAAAGAAAAGCATTTGAAACTGAGAAGGAAGAGAGTTGGAACTGAAAAGGTTCCACGATTGTTTGAACTTGAGCTGTAGCCACGTGTAGAAAATGGAGGCCATTGGGGTATGCAGTCTCACCAAAGTCCGCACAGCTCGCTGACGCTGGGAATCTTGTTCTTGTATATATTACATTATTTACTCACAGAGAGAGAGAGAGAGAGAGAGAGAGAGAGAGAGAGAATTTGAAAGCAGAGTGTAACAGAGGGAAGACATTGTGAAGACATAGAGAGATGGTGGCCATTGTAACCCAAAGAGAGAGGCTTTTGTGGCCACCAACCTTGTCCACATGTTACTTTTGATTTTCTTGCCTCCTTTGTTTAAGAACCCCATTGTTTGCTACTTTGTGAGGACATCTCTGATAAAGGAATGGACTGTAATTTTTGCAGATGAGGAAAGGAGGGCTAGGGTAAGAAATATGGGACAGCTCACCATGCTGGACATGTTGGCATCATCCTGTGACCTCAGCTACTCAGGGAAATGAGTGAGAGGGCAGACACAGCGGGGAGGACACAGCGGGGCAGCACAGTGGGACATTCTCAGAAAAGTCCACCCAATCCCAGCTTAGCTTGTTCTGTATCGTTGCCCAAGGTGGAGTGTGATGTAATACATTTTCTTTTCAATTTCATCTAATCTTGGGGGGGGGGGATGGTTTGGATAATTGCTAAAAATCAGTTTTCTTATAAAACACAAACAAACAAACAAAAAACGACATCATAATGACAGCTAGAGACAGGAAGGAAGCCTAAGTAGTGGGGTAATCAGAAACTAGACCTGAACCCTGAACTCCTAGCCTTGCAGTCCGATGGGGTCTAAGGTGCCATGGAGTGCTTGGTTTCCCTCTCAGTACACAGGAAGCATTTAGTAACTATGGTGATAATGTGTTGTTCCCTCTCTGTTTCTTTCTGCATCCCATCCATGCCAATAAAGGGCTGTGATTCCTGTAACACAATTAGCCAGGGGAGGGTTTTAAGTCCTGGAGGCATAACAGAGGAGTGGAAGTCTCTAGGGAAAGACAGATCATTGCAGGACATGGACCAGGAAGAAATTGTACTTACTTCAGACAAAATTAGACAAATGCACTATGAACGTAGCCCACCGTGGTTGCTATTGCATATGTCTTGATTGTTCCCCAGAAGTATAAATAGAAAACATTTTAATGTAATAATAGTAGTGCTGTTATCCTTCCACCCCAAACAAATTATATTTGTCTTATATGAGGAGAATGTAGGTATAATTGTCTTTGTTTCACATTAAAAACAAAATGAGTTTGTGTTCATTCAGTTAAAGTGTTAGATCCAAAATAAACCTTCTCGCTTTCAGGAAGCATCCTCACAAGTATCATGCTAAGTGCCCCATCAAGACTAAAGTGTGGTTTTGTCTCATTACCTGTGTTAAGGATCAGTACCATTTTGTCATTATTGATTTAATTGTGTAAGTATCTGTAAGCCAATGCCCTTGTCTGGCCTCCACAGTTCTGCACACACATACACACACGCGTGCACATACACACGTACACACAGACACACACATGCATACACACACACACAAGAAAAAGTAAAATAAAAACTTCAATGAATTAAATAGTTGTATTGAGCATATTTATAATACATCTTCCAGAGGTAACTATTTGGTTTTAATATGGCTTTTGAGTTTTAATGCAATAGTATTTAATTATATTATTAATGTCACAAAGCACAGCCCAGCTGTGTACTGTGTCCTTAACTTCTATGCCATCTCTCCAGGCATACTGCTTAAGTCTTATGTTGCTATAAGTAACCAAATTATACTCCATTACCACTCATATTTTCAAAAATTAATTTATATTTCTCATATATTTTAGTTACCTAATACATATTATTAGAAAAGTATCCAAAGTCAAGGAGTGGCTTTTCTTAAATAGCTATTAAAATTAGCTATGGTTGAAAATAATATATTTTACATATCCTTACACAGTGAGAAAAGACATTTTAAAATATGATAGCTCTGACATTAAATCAAAATTTTCAAGATGAGGCACTAATGTAACAATTGGGAAAATACGCTGGAAAAGGCATTCATTTCTTTCATAAAAATAAATCAGTGTGTTCCTGATATATGTGAATAAGCTTTGCCTCTAGGTTGAGTACTGGTGTTTAACCAGTGGTGTAAGTTTTGTCCTTAGGTTGAGTATGGTGTTTAACCAGTGATGTATGATGTCCCTAGTTTGGATACTGGTGTTTAATCAGTAGTGTTTCCCTTTGAAGCTGGTTATTCACAACTTTACTTGTAACATAAGGAAGACACATATGAGATCACTTCTAGGAGCGTACTAGAGGGTCTCAATAAACAAAACGTAAATAGACCATTGACCATAAGAAAGTCGCAATTCACTAAGAATAGATAAAGAAAATCCATGCTTATATTTTTACAACAATACTAATCCTCACCTGTTATAAGGGAAACCAGTACTAAAACACATTTTTGCTTTGCTTCCTCGTTTTTGGTGCTAGATATTGAGCCAGGACCTGTATACGCTAGTCACCTGCTCCATGTAGCAGTGAGCTGCCTCTAAGACAAGGTTGCACTATTCTGCCCAGACTAGCCTTGAACTGTCTAACCTCCTGCCTCAGCCTCCTTTCTGCCGAGAGACCCAGTTTTATGACAGTAGTCTTTCCTTTGACCTTTGATGTTGATGTTGATTAAATTTAAAAAGATTCATGGCTGTAAGAAATTTGATAGCTCTATAATATTGATGTAATTGAAAACGGCCTTTGGGGGCTGTTACATCTCATTGTATAAATGTTAGCAAATCTCCTCTAAGTGTGGCTCTATGTATAACTTGTTTGATTATAAAAGAGTATTTGTAGATTTTGAAAAATCTATAAATGGCAAAAAAATGGCAAAATGGCAAAAAAAAAATAGCTTTTAAAAAGATACAACTAAAACTTTGTCTGTGAAGCTAACAAATAATGTAATTAGAGATATTAGATTATCCATTTAATGGATTGCTGTTCCAGGACAGAGAGATTATCGGCTCACACAAGCTGTGCTTATTTTGCTGAATGTCTCTTTGTTTTACCATTTCCCGATCTGAGCACAGCAGTCACATGTTAGCAAGTAGAACTCTTTACAGCCCCAGTACCTCTGGAACGGTCATTAAGGTCACTCAGAAGGTAGACTCACGCGTGGATCCAAATTGCTTTTGTGTGGCCTTGGTTTAGTTCCAAATGAGAATAGGAAAGGGTTACAATCAGTTTGGAGTCCTTGGGAGGGAGGGCAGGGAAGTAGGGGCCTAGGGGAAAATGCCTGGCTTCCTGTGCTCATCAGACACAAAGAACAATCTGGCCTTGAATCTTTCCTATGCTGTCAGATAAACTCCCCAGGGAGTCTGAGAAGATCAACAGCTGATTAGACTCTCATCTGTAAACAAACTTACACGGCAGGTTCGAGAAGCTAGGAGACTTGTTTCCATGCATGTGTGCATGTATGTACATGGGATATGTGTGTGTCCGTGGTGTGTGTGGTTATGGGTATATGGTGTTGTATATGTGGATACGTGTTCATTCATGTGTGTGCACATGTGTGCAGGTGTGTGTCGAGAGGCCAGAGGATAACCTCTGACATTATTCTTCATGAGCTGTCTATCTTAAGTCTCTGCCTCCCCAGGACTGAATTTGAATTTACAAGCACATCCTGGCTTTTATTTATTTTTTTTTTAACGTGAATGCTGGGGACTGAACTCAAGGGCCCATGCTTCTAAAGCAAGCACTTTCACGACTGAGCTGTCTTTTCTCATCTCCAGTATAAGCCAGACAGGCATATGTTATTTGGCTTGCAAACAGCTTACAAAAAAAGTCTTACGAGCTTGCTAACAACTTAGAATTTAATTAGAAACGCCACAACTCGTTGTGACGTCCATTTCCTCACTGAATCTCCGAAGCAGGTGGTGGATATAGTATATTTGACCTGAGAGAAACATTTGACAAAGTACAATGTTAGATATGTGAGATTTTGTCATTTTGTTTCTTATTTATTGTTTTATTTATCAGAAATCTAGATGCCACAGTTCAAAGCCATGCACGAACACAATTCAGCACACTACATGCATATGAATTTTTAAATTCTTAGAGCCATTCAGTAATGTGGCAGGCTGTTCCCTAAAGCTGTGGGCTCTGAGGCTCTAAAAATAGTTGGGAAAGTGGTGGGTCAGATCAGATACCCCTAAAACTCTGTCACGTGATCCCAAGATGGCAGGATGTCTTAAGGCAGTGACATTTCATTCCGGAGTAAGTAGGAAAAAAAGATAAAGAAAAAATACATCCTTCTCTTGCTGCAACTGAGAAATACCCAAACTCCAAAAGACATTCTTACTAACTTAGGAAAATCACATGGATAGCAAAATAGATTCAACCAGGGGTAAAGAGATCCTGTGGATCACTGGATGCAGGTTCCTGTCCCAGCCTGTTTCCCATTGTCAATGGCTTCTCCTCACCCAGTTGCTATCTTCAGAGGAAGCCCCCGAGGGCTAGTGGTTCTCCAAGCCTTGCCTGGACCGCTCAGTATTGCACAGGGAGCAATGAGAGCCAGGAGCTTGAGGATCCCTGCTGTTAGAATGTGGAGCATATGGGCTCTCCATTCAAGACATTTGGTTCTTTGCTGAGAATTGACGAGACCGTGGCTCAGTCATAAATATGAATAAATATCTCAGGAAACGTACTGGGCCTGGAGAACACGGTTTTTGACCTGAACTCTATAGTTGAAGGTCAATACGCCAATCTACGGAGGCCCACAAGGGCCACACTTGAGGAGCACAGCCTTGCTACTTCAGGCGCACCATTGAAGCATGGCTGACTGTGGCTGCCAGTCCCACCTCTCTACCCTCCATCCACAGCGCTCACCTCTACATAAAGCTGAACAAATATTTAAAGAATGTTAGTTTGAAGGGAAGCCAAATTATCAGTCCATTTTAATGTCTTTTTTGTCTTCAGGGCCTTCGGTTTACATGAACTTCACATAACCTATGACCTTTTTTTTTTTTTCTATTTCTAGTATCCATGGAGAACATTGGTGAACAAGGTAAAATATTATGATGGTTGCAGAGATAATATCTTAAGAATAGTTTTAAAAAAATGTATCCATTATATTTGGTTGGGCTTAAAAATTATATCTTGACAATATGGTAATATGATAGAGTTAATGGCATATCATTTTTTTTAATTTCCCAAACTAAATTCTCTCACAAATACTGTATAATGGCCATAACTGTTTCGAAGATTCTTAATGCTCCAAGATCCAAGGATATGAACGACCTCCTGTTCCAGCTTGAACTACTTCATAACTAAGCTATCTACCTGCAGAGCATATGAAATCTTGCCTCTGCTTGTGTTATGCTGATTTAAGTTCCATATTACATAATCCAAATTGTAAATGAATCCACAGGTATAAATATCATAATTCTTTAGGAAAAATTGAAAATTTTTAGTGAAAATTTAAAACATAATACATGTCATATTCTGCTTATTTATTTGTTTAGTTTTTGTTGGCAGTAGAGACCTGGTGCCATCTAGAAAAGAAGTCTACCACTGCTATGCAGCCCCAGCCCTCAGACATGTCTATATTCTCATTTGGCACATTTTTCTGCAATTGTTTACTTCAGAACTACGCTAATGTATTATTCAGATGGAATTGTTTTCAGTAGGATGAAATTATGATTTTAAATTTGTGTAGTACTTCAAGCTTTTAAAAGAACATACAAAGTGTGTTTATATTATCAAACAAATAGACTCAGGATGCTTTTCCTAACAGTTGTCCTGTGTACTAAATCAAGCATTAGAACCCCCACAGGCAGAAATCACTTCCTCCAGATGGTCCCTGTTTACATGTTCTTGTTATAACCAGGAGAGCCACCAGTGTCAACCAGAGCTAAGCAAACGGGCAAGCGGCTTCTCAGATGGGAACTGCTTTCTCTGCCTCTCAGTAAGCAAAGTTCATGAAGCCTGGAAGTCCGAACATTTGGTTAATATTGGGTTTACTCTTATATAACTGTCCCATTTCTACAGCATAGAAAAAAATCTGATTCGCCAGTTTGCAAAAAGATTGGCCTATGGAGTGATGGGGAGGTTCTAGTCAGTGGATATAGATGTAATGATACATTTAGAGATGTTAAAATATCTTGACTTCAGGTATTTATTCAAGAGTTGCACTTATTTGAATATGATCTAAATACTGTTTACAGTATATCATTGTTAATTTGAATAGTTTGTGAATACCATGATTGGAGCAAAATTTCACATATTACAGTGATGATTATGTTTCTCTCGTTTTAGTTGTGTGCCTCATGGCTTATCATCTACTCTTTGCAATGTTTGTCTGGTCATACTGGAAAACCATTTTTACACTGCCCATGAATCCTTCAAAAGAAGTAAGTTAAAGCAATAGCAAAGTTATCTTGAAGATAGCAATCAGTAATGCTGACTTCTGAAAATGAATTGACTTCTTTTCATCAGTTGTTACAAACTATTGAATATGGTGATATTTTTGGGTTTTAAAAAATCTGCATATGCATAAATAAACACTTGGGATTTTCACTAAGTACTTACTTTTGCATATGGTAGAGTTATTCAATCAAATCTTATATACATTCTTTTCTATGTTAGAGTTGTGTATCCAGATAGATCAATAAAAGATAGGTGAGATAGATAGATAGATAGATAGATACATACATACATACATACATACATACATACATACATAGATGATGGACAATTTATTGTAATTCCATACTAATTATTATACTAAATACATATTAGTTGTCTGGCAATCACCAGGAATAGCAACAATCAATTGCTTAACTCATTTTCTCTGTATTCAAGAAATCTGTAGCTAGTCCACAACTTTTACACACACAGACTCCTTCTTATTGTTCTGTTTTGATTCCATAGACCACTGCTTGGCTGCAGATGTAGCTCTAATTCCAGACGTTATGAATACATTATAGCCAGCAGGCCATAGACAGTAGGACAGAGGTGCCCTTTCCCTCAGTGACATTTTCTTCAAGTTATTGATTCCATTTCCACTTGCATTTAGATGACTTCATTATGGCACATCTCACATGGACGTCTGGGAATATTATTCTCAGTGATCATGTCAGCCACTGAAGAGAGGAGTGGTTATTGGGAGAACACTAGCAATCTTTACTACTACAGAGGCTTTTAAGTAGTAGCATATGACTAAATTAAAACTGCGTTTTTGAATATATCGTGCTGTTCATTTCTGGGTCTCTCGTTTGGGTAAGAGCAAGGGATGGTATCTTCCACGCCTTTGCTCTTGGCATTTGCTGCAGTATATGTTTGTTGAATTTAAATAAACATTGTTGTTCATTGCATATTTTTAGTAGGCCAAGCTATAAAGAAGCCACAGCACTGTAAATTGTTCCCTAAAGCAATCAGTTTGACTTGAACCTGTGACCATAGAAGCCAATGCTTTCAGCCTGGAAAATGTGTTAAAACCAACCCACATGTTTGCACAGAAATAATGGTATGTGTAGACTATAGTGCTTTGTGGACCATCTTTTCTTTCTCTTTGTACTTCTTTCTCCTTTTCTATGTATTTTTCCTCCCTCATATAGTGTTCACTTCTTGCTCATAATCTCTCTCACACATGTCTTGGCTTTTGGGTAGGTCTGAAAAAAAAATGCTGACTTCTATCAATCGGGTGAGTGATGTCATCCACTCAGGTGGATACCAACCACCTCTCCGTTGATAACTCTCACATCTTTTCCCAGTTCTGATTTCTTCTGAGAGCTTAAATGTATGTTTCGCTCTGTCAGACATTCCGCTTTGGGCAGGCCAGTGACACTTCATATACAGAGAGCACTGCTCTGTCATTCCCTAAACCATAGCATGTCTGTTTCTTAAATGTAAGCGTCGTGGAGGCCTGGAGCCTGGGGTCTGTCTGTCCATGTCTCTATCGCTGTCTCTCACTCTGTCTATCTCTTCTTCACTCTTTCTGTCTCTGCATGTCTCTCTCTGTCTGTCTGTCTCTACCCCTGTGCATGTGTCTCTGTCCTCTGTCTCACTGTTTCTGTCTGTGACTCTCTTTTTCTTGGTGTCTCCTCAATTCCTCCCTACCCCCTACTTCTCTTTCTTGATCCCTCCCTCTTACCATCTCAATCAGATCCATCATCAGGCATGCTGTACATCTTCATGGTTTTAAGTCTTACTTACACCCCCTTCCCAGAACCCTGCAAAAATTTATCTTCCACCTTGAAGCTAGAGTGTTCCATCTAAAGAGAAATTTAACATTTTAATCCACTGCATGTGTCTGTTCTGTGACTGTATATACTGCCACATGGTAAAGTCTGGTCTCCCTTGCCTGGCAACAATAATCCTTGTCTAGGTTTCTGACTTCCTGTGTTATGTTCCTGTAACTCTTAACTCATGCAACTTCCTGAATGTGCCATTTCAGTATTTTTTTTATAATATTATTTCCATTTTCTCGTTAAAAAATTATTGTTTGTATTTGTACCAGACACAGTTATCTCTCTTGAAATTCTCAAGCATGGGATTATCCCAGAGTTCACTTTCTAGACCTCTTTTTCTATATATCTGCATTGGAGATCCTATTTAATTTTATAATTTCATATAGTCTGCCATTGGTAAACTCTCATTAATACAGTAGCCCAGACCGCTCTCCAGAACTTCAGACACATCTAAAACTACCTCTCTGACATCTGACAAAAATTTCAAATTCAACATATCTGAAAACATTTGGATCTCCTGCTCACTTTCTAATCATATTTTTAAAGCGGTTCCATCTCACAAATGGCAGTTACATCTTCCATTCTTCAAACCAAAGCTTTAGAGTTATCCTTGACTCTTCTTCCTCCTCCATCCGAGATACAGTTAGTATCTTCAGGCTATAACTTTAGCAGATGCCTTCATTGTGAGCTCATGCCCTCTCCTGCTGCCACTCTGAGCCAAGAGGGTATAATCTCTCATTTACATATTTGCGGTATCACGTGGAGGGTTTCCCTACCTATACCATATAAAACAGCAACCCTCCTAGGATAAGTGTAGAAATGAATCACAATGAATTTAAAACTGGGTGGGACTTTGCTGGATAATTGTTTTACACAAAACCGTGTGAGTGTGTGTGTGTGTGTGTGTGTGTGTGTGTGTGTGTGCAGTTACCCTCAGAGGCCAGAAGAGGGTGTCAGGAACTGGAGTTAGAGGTGCTTCTGAGCCAGTTGGCATGGATGCTAAGAACTGAACTTGGGTCCTCTACGAGAGCAGAAAGTGCTCTTAACCACTGAGCCATCCCTCCAGCCCATATTGCTAATTTTCACAGCAGTATAATATCCTCCTTGAACTATGTAATGGCTGATGTAAAGATACCCCAATTTTAAATTTAAATTCTATGGCTGAACCCAGTTGCATATTATATATGGTACAGATGTTAGTGAGTATGTATGTAGAATTTTACCTATATTTTAAATTATTTTTAATAAAAAATTCTTGGATGTAGAATTACTAGATCAAAAAAATTTCAGTTGCTTATCAAATTGCTACCCAGAAGGGACTGAAGTAACTTTCAATACTACCAATTATATCAGACTCTTGGCATTTTTATGAAAACTCTGTTAGCAACTTAGTGGGCAAACAAATGTGTGTGTGTGTGTGTGTGTGTTACACAAACTCTAATTGATATTAGTAATAAAAACCTAGAGTCAGATATAGAAGTTAATGCTGAAGATCAGAGAAGTAGAGCAACCAGTCACTAAAGAGACCTCTGACCTATACTGAATCTTCCTACTGAAGGGGCAATCCTGTCTCTTTGAATACTCAGACTGTGTCCTCAGACTGCCTCAGACTGCTGCCTCAGAATGCAAGGAGCTACGTTTCCTCCTGCTTTAGATTCCTTTTTCCATTCTGTCATAGCACTCCTGTCTGCACAGCTATAGCATGAATTCTAGTTGATCTTAATAATAAAAACCAGAAGCCAGAGATTAGGGGGTGAAAACTGAGAGGTCAGAGAAGTAGAGTGACCAGCCACTAGAGTTCTTACCTCTACCAATGCTCAGACCCAAGGGGGCCATCCAGCCTCAGACTGCCTCTTCAGACCGACTGTGTCAGACTGCACTGAGCCCCTGTCTCCTCCTGCCTTATATTCCTCTCTCTGCCCAGCTCTATCATGCCTGTCTCCACCTCCCTGTTGCTGGGATTAAAGGCATGTGATCCCAAGTGCTGGGAGTACCTTTGTGTGAGCTCTTTTTCTCTTTTAGACTGGCTCAATTTTGTGTAGCCCGGGATGGCTTTGAACTAACATATATCCATCTGCCTCTATCTCCAGAGTCTTGGGAATAAAGTGGGTGCCACCACTGCCTGGCCTTCAGTGGCTTAGCTCTGCACTCTGATCTTCAGGCAAGCTTTATTATTTAAAACACAAATAAAATATCACCACATGTGCGTGTGTATCCCCTACATCAAACATAACCAACAGACAGGAAAATGTATTTATGTGAGTTTTTAAGATATAAATAATGATTTTTCTCTTTGTGTTTATGGTTAAAATTGAACCCAACTTTACCAAGGAACTGGACACTAGAAACCCCTGATGGAAAGCTCCCTTGTGCTGGAGAGATGGTGTAATGGGGAGAAGCACTTGTTCTTCAAGAGGACCTGGGCTCAGTTTCCAGCATCCATCTGGCAACTTGCAATCAACCATAACTCCAGTTCCAGGGGCTATGGTGCTATTCTCCAAGCTCTGAGAGCATCAGACAGACACGTGCTACATGTGCGTGCCTGCAGGGGAAACATCCATCTACACAAACTAAACCTTAAACAAACAAACACAAATTTATACCCTCCCTTAACTATGTGATTGAGGCCAGCTTGGTAGGTCCATCGATGCCAGTATCAGTTTTCTCCTTAACGATCCATAACCCTCAGTTGTATCAGGAGACGAATATCAGAAACATTGCAATTAAATGGCCCTCTATTCAATACTAATACTACTCACAACTACATGGGGATAAGAAGAAACAAGAAAAGGAAAACATGAATGATGAAGGAAAATCTGAGACACCCCCCAAGGCTAAAACGAAGCTGAGGGCGTATGGCGATTGAAAATACTTTATTTCCATAATCCCATATTATGCAGATGTATGGAGTAGAAATATCAGAGTAGAAAAAGATATTCCAAAACAGAAAATCTGACTATGCTGAGCTTTATGTTAGGCACTTTAGTCAATAGTGTATCAATATTATTTTTATTAAAGTGCTAAAAGTGCCATGCTACTGTAAGATAGTAATGTGAGAAACTTAGTGATGGGCTATATAGGAATGTTAGAAATTTTACAGTATTTTCTCAATTTGTTAAGTAAATCTACTGTATTCTTTAAAAACAAGATAAAATTAGTCTAACAGAAGCAAAACCAGGATTATGAAGAACTGTGACATCTGGAGGTTGGAGAATAGATCAGGAGTTAGCAGCTCTGCTTTCCAAGTTGCTCAGTACCTTCAGATACGTACAGATAGCATCTTCTAATCTGTGGACTGGCAGGGCTTTGCATACCATAATGTTCTGGAAGAGGAAGTGGTGGAAGGGAGAATCGTGTAGCTCTACCCTATTCCAAGGTAGCAATCTATTTTTGACCTCTATATTATGTAACTAAGATTATGCATTTGATTTCTTGGAGCTGGTCCAGGGTGTTCTGATTAATTTATTAATTTGAACATTAAACATGCTAGGGTCTTCCGTGTCTAACACACCCTAGAAGTTACTCATGAGGCGAAAAAGACCCGGAAACTCGGTGAAAAGTCATAAAATGTTGATGATATCAATGTATATGACAGTTTTTAAAAGTCATTTAATAAGCCAATTCACTGGCAATTCACAGCACCTGGTTTTAAATCAGTTTTAGGAATGGTAATAAGAAGAGCTAGGGAAATGGCTCAGATGAGGATGCTTGCTTGGGATGTAAGCATGAGGCCCTGAGTTCGAATATGAAGCATCTAAGTAGAAAGCCAGGCATGGTTTTTACGTTAATGGGCCTGCAAGGTTAGGATTAAGTCTTGCAAAAGATCATGCGCACAAGAATGTTATGCCAATGTAAAAGTTATCTACGCTTGAAAGCTGAAGTTTGGTTTTGTTCTGTTTTTAGTTTATTTCTGGGAGGGCAAAGGTTTAGGGCCCAGTGTCATGATCAAATTTTTATTAAATAATCTGTCATGACATAAATGACATTTGTGTCACCTTAATTTCTTTTTTAGAGACAGCAACTCTCTCGGTAGCCAAGGCTGGTCTTAAACTCACAATCCTCCTGCCTCAGCCTCTTGAGTGTTAAGATTACAGGGATACAGAGCCATGCCCAACTCTGGGTCTATTCTGTGAGAGTTTCATTAGCAGCTCCTCCTGGAATATAGCTCAAAATTGTATCAAACTTCCCTTTCAGATATGTTGGCCTAGATTCAATCCCTGACCCTGGCAAATAAAGTATATATAATGTACAATTTAAAGAATAATCTAATGAAAATGCCCAAACATTCAGCCAATACATAGAATAGTCTTAAGTTTCCTATCTGCTATACACTTCACAGTTGCATGCCCCTGCACTCCCCAAGAAGAAACAACTGTTCTGTATTTTGTTTTAATTATTCCCCTTCTTTATAATTTTAACACATATGACTGCCCTTATTGGTAAGATAGAGGCTGCTTAGCTTCTTGATTGTGAAACTTTGTAGAGAATGTGTTCTCTAAGATAATCTGTGGTTGCTGTTTTCAGCAAGATACCAAGATAAAGTCCTTCTTTGTTCAGTCATTGTAGTTCATGGTGAATCACCAGGAGTGGGTTTAGATGTGTCTGGTCCTGATTCATTTACCCACTACCCTTTGATAGGTGTTGGATTGAGCACTGTGCCTGATCTGGCACACACCTTCTGGACCTATTTATAGGAATTCATACAGTACCAACTTTGGGACTTTTGTATGTATGTGTATCTTGTAGGAGCCAAAACAAATTTTTGTTTTTCTTAAGTAAGTATGGTCAATTGGTTGAGTCAAAATGTCAATATAAGCATCAAATGAATACTTAGATATTTGAGTGCCAAAGGGGATCCTGTGTGACAGTTACGCCTAAGTTCAAACATGAGAATGCATATCTAATTGTTTTTCTTCTACTTCTGTTCCTGATTGTATCCAAGTGAAAAATTCATCTGCTAAGACTTGCATTTTTACTGTGCCATCTTATCAATTATATAACTAATATTTTGACAGATTTATTCATTTTATAAACTATTTCCTACATTCTGTTCCATTTAAGCTTGAAAAACATTTATGGAAATAGGTATAATTACTATTATTATCATCATATCCTTTTTCAATATTCATAAAGTAGTTATTTGAGAGGTTAAGAGACATGCCCAGATGGGGAACTCTATCAGCCTCTCTGAATGTACTATATACCATTAATATTTGATAAGTACCTTTGAGTGTAATAGAGCAGACAAATGGGTTGTCATTCCTTTGGAAAATACTGATTAAAATTTAAATTTATTCCTCAGTTCCATCTCTCTTATGCAGAGAAAGAACTGCTGGAGAGAGAGCCAAGAGGAGAAGCCCATCAGGAAGTTCTGAGGCGAGCAGCCAAAGACCTTCCCATCTCTACCCGGACCATGTCCGGAGGTAAGCGCTGGTGATTAGGAACAGTCCGCAAAGGAGGAGTAATGGCTGTTGGAAAGCATGCTCATATTCATCAAGTGCTCATTGGAGAGTGCTGTGCTCTTTCTTGGGTTGCTATTAAGTCTTCCTATTCAGTTCCATACAACAGAACAGAAACATGAGTCACACGGTGGCAGCGAGAGCTCAGAACTAACTCTGATTCCATCCCTCCTACTTTGTCGTGACTTGGTGATGATGTAAGGACCGCTGAAGTCTTTATCTGTAGTAGAAAAATTTTGCTTTTAAAGTTTTAATTATAAACCTTCCTGTTTGTATTTAAGGAAGCAGGGTCGTCAATGGATGTAAAGCTAATAATTTCGCAAGTGTTTTTTTTTTTAAAAAAAAATAAGACTAAAGTAGTAATTGTGTGAACTATGTAAAAACATAATTAAGGTACTGCTATCTTTTTTATTTTAGGTTTTATTTACTCTTCTTTCATACAATATATCCTACCCTAGCTACCCCTCCCTCCTTCTTCCCAGTTCCCCCCTCCCCTCTCCTCTAGATCAGCTCCTCCACCCGCTTCTTCCCCAGAAAAGAGCAGACCTCCCAGTGACATCAACAGAACACTGCACAACAAAATACAATAAGACCAGGTACACACCCTTATGTCAAGGGTGGGTAAGGCAGTCTGGTAGGAGGAAAATGCTCCCAAGAGCATACAAAAGACTCAAAGACACCCCCACTCCTACTATCAGGAGTTCCCTCAAACCAACAGTCATAATACACACACACACACACACACACACACACACACACACACACACACACTGAGGACCTATCACAGATCCATGTAAGCTCTGGATTGCTGCTCTGGTCTCTGTGAGGCCCCAGGAGCCTTGCTTAGTTGATTACCCAGCTGTGCTCACTCAAGCGTTGGCAGCCCCTCTGGCTTCCACAATTCACAATTCATACTTCCCCTCTTCAAAGGGTTCCCCAAACTCTGAAGGGAGGGACTGATGTTGAGACTTCCAACCTGAGCTCTCTCTTCGCCTAAGGTTTGGCTGTGGATCTCTATCTGCCCCCATCAGTTGCTGGAGGAAACCTCTCTGATGATGACTGAACTAGGCACCAATTTGAGTAGAGCAGAATAGCATTAGGAGTCAATTTCATTGACTTATTTTTTTTCTTTGCCAGTCATGTTTGGTTCTATGGAAACTGTGATATAAATAACTTAAATTAATAGCAAGCCTACTTCACTTACGTTTTAAAGTAATTTAACATCTAATTAAGTCACTGTCTTAAAACACCAACACACAGCTAGGATGTGGTGACTCGTGCCCTTAATTCCAGCTCTCTGGAGTCAGAGGCAGGCGGATCTTTGAGTTCAAAGCTAGCCTGGTCTACAAAGTGAGTTCTAGGACAGTCAGAGTTGTTACACAGAGAAATCCTATCTCAAAAAAAAAAAAAAAACCACCATCAACAACAACAAAAAATCCAAAACAACAACAAAAAACTACATGAACTACAGGTAATTACTGCCAAGATTTAACCCAGATACGTTTTGTGACTTTAAACTTCTACTTACCATTATAGCCCATTAGCCCATTTGTCTGTCGAGTCCTTAAAATATGGCTAGACCAAGGTGAGAATTCTTAAATATAAGATACACAAATGCTTTCAAAGATTTAGCATGCAAGAAATATAAAACGCCTCATTAATATTCCTAGATAATTTTCATTTGCTTTGAGTTCACATTAGAATCGTATTGAATCTACGTCTAACACAGTTTTCACTGTTTCCTGCAATCTAGTGCATCCTGTGAGGTGTGTGTAGAGAAATAGCATCTCCAATTCAGCCATTCAGGTAGATTGTGCTCTCTGTACTATTGAAGAAAAGGTGCCATCGTTACATGCAAGAACCAAAATCCTGTGTTTGAAATGCTTCTTATAGTACTTCCTTCTAACCTTGTATCAGAATCAGCAGAGATGTGAGACCTTTTCTAATTGATGGAACCTTTAGGGTGTGTTTGCACATTCTAGACTACATCTTTGTGCTGTGTTCCAACTCAGTTATGCACAGGAATAAATTGATTTAGCTGAGGAAGACTTTCTGTTGACCAGTAGAAACGAACACACCTTTCCCCTTGAGAGCCATACCATAACTACTGATGACAGAGAACTAACTCCCAGACAGATTTTCCAAGAGGACTTTTGTTCCTGAACAGTCTCTCAGGGAAGCCTGTCTCTAAGCAAGTATTTTCATTCTCTGTCGTTAAACTGGGATGAATATCATTTTTTTAAGTCAAATTTAAATTCAGTATCCTTTTTAGAGTTTAAGTCCTGAGTGAAGATAAAAAAAGTCATTTAGCTGTATTTTCAGTGACTTATTAAGACTAAGTGAACTTTTTGTTCCTAGCAATCCGGTATTGTGACAGATGCCAACTTATAAAACCTGACCGCTGCCATCACTGTTCCGTCTGTGATAAGTAAGGAAACTTTTGCTTCTCAAACGTCTACATGCTTGGGGTCGTGTTTTCAGTATGGCATTACTGCTTTCCCGATTATCACTACAGCCCATGGTCAAGCTGTTTAGGGCACTGTTTGGATACATGAGTGGAGTTAGTCCTTGCATTAACTGCAGTGTAGCTTATGGTTGCAATTAATGCCTTTTCCCCCAGGCTCATGGTGACGTAACAGGCACATTTTTAGCAAGTTTTACTTGGCAAGCTCAACCTTAGCAAATGTTACTTCTGTGGGTGTTTTCCATCTTTAGAGAGACACCTTGATTGACTTCATAGGCTTAGATCTTGTTGTCTACTTAATATGTGACAGACACAGAAAGACATGTCCTAAAGATTGATACTAAGGAGCAAATTTTATATAAAGTTTGTGTAAATCTATGAATATTTTCCACATTGTAATGCAAAGTAGTCTCGTACCAATAACAGTCTTTAAAAAGAAACTGTATCTTAAGGAATGTACATTTTGGTGTTTCATTATTCTGTTACAACTAGAATCAGCTATAGTATCTGTTTTAGATGAGAATGTCTGCTCTTACTGGTTTTTATTTTTAAATAAGTAACTGTGTAATATTTTACATATCACAACTGTTAGAAATGTTTTCGATTTTCTTTTTATAATGGACATCATAAGGTGTCGTGTTTTATTTTTTTGGATATTTTTAGATGTATTTTGAAGATGGATCATCATTGCCCATGGTGAGTATGAACTTAAAACAAGTTTGAATCAATTATTAACTTTAACTTAGCACAAACTGAATCACTTTTTACAAACCTTTGCATTAATCAGTCACCTAGTCCTAGAGGCACTTCCAGGTTTAGTTCTAGTATTTACTTAACTTCAGGGAGCCTTCATTTGGCAGCATTTCCACTAAGTAATTTTAAAACGAGTACATTAATAACCTGAAAGTTAATTTTACATGTTTTCCCTGTACAAAGAGTATTCTTTTCTGCACATATATAAACACAGATGCACTAAAATGCTTTCCAGAAATGTAAATATTTATACATTAATTATATGTATTACATTAATTAATAATTCCTCAATAGATGTTAAAATAACTTTTTAAAATTGATTTTTATTGAGTGATACATTTTTCCCCGCCTCTCCTTTCCCCTTCTACCCTCTTCCAAGGACCCTATGCTCCCAATTCACTCATGAGATCTTGTCTATTTCTACTTCCCATGTAGATTAGATCCATGTTTGTCTCTCTTAGTGTCCTCATTGTGGTCTAAGTTCTCTGGGATTGTGATTTGTAGGCTGGTTTTCTTTGCTTTACGTTTTAAAACCACCTATGAGTGAGTACATGTGATAATTGTCTTTCTGGGTCTAGGTTACCTCACTCAAAATGATGTTTTCTAGCTTGTTTACTCACCCTGCCCAGGGTCTCCCAGCCTACCCACCCTGAGTTATCCACTCTGCCTCTTGAAAACAGCACAAGCAAGCAAAGGCAATATCCTGCATTCTTTGATGAGAGATCACATTAGAGGAAACCCGTACAGACTGTTTCCAATATTCTTTCTCGCCATTATTCCATTCCGGTGCCATAAAAAACAATCTCAGAGATCTGTTCGCATCCTCACAGGGCCCCCTGAAGCTGCAGACATAACTGTTAACAAGTAATATGCGATTTCACTTATTTACGAATTGCTTTTCATGAACAAGACCTTTAAGTTCAAAATTACTAAATCTGTTGTTTCCTTTACATTATGCTCTTTGAGGTACAGAATCATAGTTCATGACAGTATAGCTTTTTTTAAAAAAAAAGAAAAAATAGTAAAGAGTTCTGTTTCTTTACCAAGGTCAGTGGGGGAGGGGGTCAGGGAAGGAGACAAAGAAGGGCTCAAGGGAGACAAGAGCAAGACCAAGAGGAAGCAGTAGGCTTGCCATCCCACCTAACTGCCAGTTAACTCCAATACCTGTAGCTGCCGCTTTAGCCACGGAGGATCACGGAGTCACGCCCTGTTTTATGGAAGATAGGAAAACTGAGAAAGTGACTACAAAATAATATGTACTCCATTTTGTGTTGTCTGTATTGGTAGTTGTGAGTCCACTCTCCCCCCCCCACCCATCCTATAATGATATTAGAAAAGGAACTTAGGATTCATGAATTTCATATTTGGAATCGTAGAGTGTGGGGCTGGATTTCAGAAATTATTAAGCACATATATTCCAGTAAAGAAGATGAAATTCTAATAGGCTACTTCACACCCCCAGAATCATATAATTATATAATTATAATTATCAAGTGAGTGCTAAACTTTATCTAGCTCCCATTCCTTTTCTTAATTATTCCATTTAATATATTATTTGATAATTTATTTGCCTCCATGATGGTATGCAGTGAGGAGGGTCAAAGAGACCTGATCCAATTTGGGAAAACCTAAAAGACTAACTTATTTAATCCCAGTTGGAAATGGAATCAAGAGATACCTTAGTGAGTTCTCCAAATTTCCTTGACTTTGTTGGGTCTGTCACAAGGTCTCTGTCTTTAGGTGGGTGTTCTTTATGTAATTCATTGTATATGAGGCAGAGTGAAATTAATTGTAATTTATTAAATCAATATTAAATATCATATGTTTATTATTTAAGCACAAAAATTCCTTTTAAATGTATTAGGAAGTGTAAAGCTCCTTATATATCAAATGCTAATTAACTTTAATTGAACATAAACCAAAAACTATGCTATGCTTAAGTATATTTATCCCTAGACTGGATCTGTCACTCACTCAGACTTTTGCTTTATTGGCAGGGTGAACAATTGCGTTGGATTTTCAAATTACAAATTCTTCCTCCTTTTCCTGGCGTATTCTCTGCTGTACTGCCTTTTCATTGCTGCTACAGATTTACAGTATTTTATCAGGTTTTGGACAGTAAGTCATGACTTTAGTGCCTTTCCTATACATAAATGTTCCACAGTGAGTTATTTCAGACCCTGACTTCCTAGGGTTCGTCTGTGAACCGTCAGTCCTCGTGATTTGCTTTCTGTGTTTGTGCACCCATCAGCTTCCCAGCCAATGTGCTCGGAGCTTTCTCAGTAGTCTCTAGACACATACAGATCTGCACAGTGCACTTGGATATTCCTATTATATAAACAAGGCAGTGCTATGCCCTTTCCATCTCAGGGTCCGGTAAACAAGTTCTGGTCTCCCATGATCTGTTTGCCTCCGTGCTTTGTTGTCCATTTCTTCTTTGTTTGCTTTGTTTTGTTTTACTTTTTGTTGATTTTGCAGTATAAAATGATCTTTAAACATGCTGATGAAACCTACTATTTCTCAATGAGACTGGTGTGTCTTGTGGAAAAAAATACATGCTTCATCCAGGCATTAATTATAGAACAAATAAGGGGCATTCGGGCAAAACCCCACATCTAATAAGGTTGTGAATTAGTCAGTAGATGCCAAAGGCTTTATGAGAAGAGAAAACCAACCCCATGCTTCCTCTAGATCCAGTTCTCATGGATCCATTGTTCAAGGCGATCTCGTGAACCATAACTACAGCGATAATGAGAACTGGCTACATAAGCAGATTTTTTTCTCAGTATTTAAAAATTAAAGTGTTTCCTCCTTGGATGTTGAGTGTCTTTAAAATTGTTATGTGGGCAATGTTCTGTATTTTTATTGTGCATTCCATTAATAATCTTTAGGTAGTTCTTTATATATATACATTATGTTCTAAAGCAAGATAAAACAAAACTATGGCGTGTACACACTATCAGAAATATTCCTGGCAAACACGAAATAATAGTAAAAAAGGATTTTACTCCTTGCCAGGATTTCATTCTCATAGAATTTTATTTGATTTTTATTAAATTATCTTTCATTATGGCAAGAATATCTGAATTGCTAGGTAATTTGTATGAAATTGAAACCAAATGTAATACTGAAGAGCTCCTGAATGCTCGCTGTGTGCCAGTCTCATTAAGAAGCAGAAAGACACGTGTGGGTTCGTCGCATTCAAAGATACCTCCATTTCCAGTTAACAACTGATCCCCACTGAATGTCTTCCAGACTGTAATCTCAATGCCCTCCATCCCCATGGGTGGTTATCATTCCAAACCTCAAATACATCTAAACAGGAAAGACCAGAGTTCCTGTTGTTCAGGCTTTTACTGTCAAAAGCTGCCAGTTAAGGTCTTGTCTCTTCCATCAAGGGCGAGTAGGCAGGGAAGTGAAACACTGTATTCATGTCAGAATGGGAGCCCCTGGTATCTCCAGTGCCTCTCTGAATGCCAGGCCCCTAGGCCTTCACTCTCAACCTGCCCATCTCTCTTGGATGTGAGGGGCAAACAGGTTTTGCCCGTGTTGGCTGCTTTCAGCCTGTGATTGAAATCTTTGTTTCAGACAGGTGTTACAAATGTTATTATTATTATTATTATTATTATTATTTTTTTTTGGTTTTTCGAGACAGGGTTTCTCTGTAGCTTTGGAGCCTGTCCCAAATGTTATCATTTCTATAATGCTATGAACAGAGCCTGAAGCATTATTTTCAGGCATTAGGTTGATGCTGCTGTTTATGGCAATCTAAAGTATCAAAGAGATTAGGAACTAAATGTGCCGACTAGCCCTCATTTTTCTGGCATTATAATCAAAATCATTTAAACGTTTGTGAATATGAGGTATGCTAATAACACGTTCAGGCAGTAAATTTAAAACTCCATTTTATAGTCTCTTTTTATCTTGTTTCCTACTGGTATAGTTTCTGCTGTCATGTTTGTTTGTTGTTTGTTTCTAGAATTTGATTTTCTTATGTGAGGCAAAACAAACATTCCAACTTTAACCTTTTCTAAATATATATTCATACTCTAGAAAGCATTTAATTTAATATGAATCGATATTTACTTTTGATATTTACATTTGAATATGATATTTACTTTTCTCCTTAAATTTTAGTATGAAACTGTGTGTTGTCATTTTCTGTTTCTAAATTATTTTAAAAAAACAACCATACTAACTGATTCATAAATGTAGAGGAATATTCATTCATTCCTTTGACAAACGTTTTGTTTTCTGCCTTTCCTTGTAGAATGGTCTGCCTGATACTCAAGCCAAGTTCCATATTATGTTTTTATTCTTTGCTGCAGCTATGTTTTCTGTCAGCTTGTCTTCTCTGTTTGGTTATCATTGTTGGCTAGTCAGCAAAAATAAATCTACGTTAGGTGAGTATCTGATCACTATAGCAAAGAGAACGTTAAATATACATGCCATCATTCACTAAAAGTTGTCATATGAATAAATGTCATCAATCTGTCTTGAAATAGTCAAATAAAATCTTTCTTATTTCCCACGTGTTTTGTAATGTCATATAGACACCAGTCCATTCTTTGCATGTATTAATTGACTATTATGCATTGTTTGAAAACATTATTTATACCAAGTGGAAAGCAAAGGAAAGCACGAAGGCAAAAATTAAACATAATAATAACTATAAAATCAGAAGGATTTTGAAGGATGCAAACAGGTTATGAAGTAATGGCTGGAGATGGTGGAAGGGAAGCCATTTTGAATGAGCTGTCAGGGACCGTCTCACAACACTAAGAAATACACAATCTGAAAAGTTAACCGTAGAAAGATCCAGAACATTGTAGACATGGAACAGAGTCTGTTCAAAAGCTCTACAGACAAGAAGTGATGAGTAGTGTTCATTGTTAAACAAGATCTAGAATTGCCAGGGAGATGGACCTCTGAACACGCCTATGAGGGTGGGGGAGATGATCTTGGTTACCTTCACTGAGGTGGGAAGACCCACCTACTGTGGGTGACACCATTCCCTGGCTGGGCTCCTGAACTGTATCAATGGAGAAAGGGACTGAGAAACAGCATGCATTCATTGTTCTCTCCTGCCAGTGCGACTTCCTGCCTTGAGGGTCAGTAGCCAGGGGCTGTGAGCCAAACAAGCTCTTTTTCCCTTAAGTTGCTTTCATCAAAATATTTATCACAGCGCCAGGAAGAGAAGCAAAGACCCAAGGGACATAGCCACGCTCAGAGGGAAAGATGCAACTGCAGATGTTCATATTAAAAATGAATAAGGGTTTTAGCCAATAACTGTGCAGTGTGATGAGCCAGAGAGAGCCCAAAGCAAGCAGAAGGAAGGATCTAATGAGTGTGGGAGCTCACAGAAAGGAAATTAAAGGAGAATAAATAAAACAGATAACTTATTTTTAATATAACAAATTTAACGAGGCTTATATGAGAAGAAATAGTAAAAGAGTTATTACCAAAATTAGAGGTGACAGTAGCATTATGACTGACTTCCCAGAAGTGAAGGGTTTTGAGAGGACTGTGAAATGCTGCCCGTTGGCACAATGGGTGACCTAGGTATGATGGGAAATGACCAGAAACGAAGCACCAACCCAATTGAGAAATAGCAAGGCTACGTAGGGAAGCCCTTAGCTAATAAGGAAAGGTTTATGTTTGTTGTTTCCCTTAGTATCTGACCCTGCCAGTTAGATTTTTGTCTCCAAAATGATGGATAGAATCTTTATGCTTCTAAAAAATGTGTTTCTATCCTGAAATGGAGATTTTAGAATTTGCTTTGCAGAGTTCCCTTAGAGGAAACTGTGGTGTCGTAAAGAGAACACTGATGACCTCACTACATCTATATTCCCTTGCTGTGTGACTGTGGACAACTCTAATGTCTTTTTGGACCACAGCTTTGATACACAAAAGGGGCATAACTGGATATGACTGTTTGGGGATTAGAGTTGTGTTTGGACAAGCTGGCTATAAAGTACATTTTTGGGTCAACTGGAAAAATTATGATGAGTTTTTGTTTTGTTTTGTTTTTTGATTTTTCGAGACAAGGTTTCTCTGTAACTTTGGAGCCTGTCCTGGAACTAGCTCTTGTAGACCAGGCTGGTCTTGAACTCACAAAGATCCACCTGCCTCTGCCTTCCAAGGGCTGGGATTAAAGGCATGTGCCACTACTGTCTGGCTGAGATAAAAATTTTAATGATGTCTTTTTTTTTTTGGCCAGAAGATCTAGAAGGTGGGCTGATGGTGGGGTATGTCAGTGGGGAGGGGGGACCACCCTCTCTATAAAGTTGTCCTCTGATCACCGCATGCACACCATGGCTCATGTGTTCCCACCATGCCCACCTATACACACACTAATGATAGGTAAAGCAAAGATTTGGGAGGTGTCGATTTTAATTTCTTGGCTCATTTGAATTTTCTAATTTTCTCTAGTTCACAAGTGTTCTTATAATCGTGAAAAATTAAAAGAGACCTACTCATTTCTTAATATTTTAAAACCAAATAGACAACCTGGTTGAGCTATGTCTAGGTCCATGAGGACTCTTGGGAGGCCACCGTCACTTCACCCATTCCAGGGTTAGGGCTCACTAGTATATACATTTTGTTCTCATGGCACTGCTTCTCTGTTTCTTTTAGAGGCATTCAGAAATCCAGTATTTAGACATGGAACAGATAAGAATGGATTCAGTTTGGGTTTCAGTAAAAACATGCGGCAAGTCTTTGGCGATGAGAAGAAGTACTGGCTGCTACCGATATTTTCAAGGTACTTTTTCTGAAAGCTTTCTAGGTGAACTAATGAAAGTTAGCAAACAATGATGACCTTGAGTTAAACCTGTTGCTTTTCTGCACAGGGCTTTCTAGAGTACCAATCAGCAATTCATGGTTGCGAGTGGAAAGCCTAAATTAGCTCACTGACCCACGTCTTCTTACTGTCTTCTCACTGTTTTTTAATTACAGTCAAGGTGATGGCTGTTCTTTTCCAACTTGCCTTGTTAACCAGGATCCCGAACAACCGTCCACTCCCGCAGGACTGAATTCGACAGCGAAAAAGTAATGCTACATTTTTTTTTCTGTTTCATTTGCAAATGATGTTTTCTGTTGTATTTTTGGTTATGAGTTCCTTGGAGGAGAAGATGTCAGAGACAATGGCCTCCACCTGCTGGGATGGAGGGAGACAGTGGCAAAGTAGAGAGGATACATAGTTTCAATTGCATTCATACAATTCTGTTTATAAGGGCTGGAGTAAGGAAACGGGGGCTAGAGAGAGAGCTCGACAATTAAGAGCACTGACTGCTGTTCTAGAGGTCCTGTCAATTCCCAGCACCCACATAAAGACTCATGTCATCTATAACTGTCATCCCATGGGATCCATGTCATCTATAACTGTCATCTCATGGGATCCAATGCCCTCTGTTTGTGTGCAGATATACACGCAGACATAATACTCATGTACATAAAATACAAAATAAATAAGGCTCTTTTAAAATGAAAGTAAGTATTAATTCACTAGTTGAATGAAATATATTACCATTTTTGTCTGTGAGCATAGCGTTTAATGGCTGAGCTATCTCGCCAACCCAAAACATATTATGATTTTTGAAAGGTAGGATTTAAAAAATACCGTAAGTCAAAAATAGTTACCCATCTGCTCCAGCTAGATGTCAAGGTAGGATTTTTTGTGTCCAACCTTGATATCTCTCCTCCACTGTAATGTTTATAAAGGTTAAAGAAAATTTCTTCTATTGGGCCTTTGGAGATCAAAAGGACCTCCGGGCATCCATTTGATACAGGAAGGATACAACTGTGTACATTGTGTATCCTTCTGGCTCTGTAAGGTCTCTAAGTCTTGCCCCAGTCAGTGTGCCTGTGCAAGGGGCTTGAAAATTCACTGTATGTAGACCTTTGCTGCAGCTTTAAATTCGTTTGAATTCTAGTCTTTCGAAGATCTGAGGATTGGAACATTAAGACAGAAGTTTAATTCTGGCTTTCTACTAACTGGATAAAGGGAAAAGTACAAAACCATTAAAGTTGCTATATGAGAATTTTCTTATTTTTTTTAAGAAACAAGGCTATATCCTCTTTTTTTTGGGGGGGGGAGAAGGATGCATATGCCTTACTGTGAAAATTTTAAGATATTTATTTCTTTCATTTGTGTGCATGGTGTTCTGTCAGCATGTGTGTGTGTGTGCACCACATGTTGCCTGGTACCTCCGAGTCCCAAAAGGAAGTCAGATCCCCTGGAATTGGAGTCACAGACAGTTGTGAGCCATCTTGTGCATGCTGGGAACTGAACTCAGGTCCACTGCAAAAGCAGAAAGTGTTTTTGAGTTCTGAGCCATCTCTCCAACTCCCTATATACATTTCCCAGATGAAGAATTACTTTTTATATATTTATTTAAGTAGCAACATACTCTAATTTTAGATGAAAGTTGGTAACAAAAGTATAAGCATGATATTATTTAAAAAATTTTAGAGGTTTTTTCCATTGCTATAACTTCAGATGCAAATGGCCACTTAATCTGTAAATATTTCTTGATTACGGTGCTTTTTTCTATGAATTCTGGAGTGTTCCCAGAATTATTTTCAAGGCTGTAACCCTGGCAAACATTCCAAAATCACATTAAGTTTTTAAGACGTATTTGTCTCTCCGTCTTTGGTGTGAGCTGTGTGCAGGCCAAACTTTACCCATTAAGGAGAAGGTTTCTCTGCTACTTCTCAGTGAGACAGCAGTCATTTCCTGGGTCAAATTTTAAGCGGTTTTGGCTTGAAAATTATATAGGGTTAAACGTTAATAGATTTTCCTATATGTCAATGTAAAATAACTGAGTTCTAATAAATTATTGAGAATATGTTTTTAAAGTTTTGCAAAATTTAATAGCAGATTACTTTGATATTATTGACCCCTGTTAAGTGGTTTTTGTACTTTAAGAATCAGGAGGTTTTAGAAGCAGCATTTTTCTCTATCTTCTAGCTACTCTAAGGTTGGGAGGGGAAATCTCACTTTTGAAATATTTGCTCAGCTAAGTGAATTTGAAGTTATGTGTCCTCAACATCCATTTCTTATCTTTCATTTAAATGTTGAGGTTCAATTTGAGCAACTAAGGGGGAATCTTGAGTTTAAGATCAGCTTGGGCTATAAAGAAAGTTCAGGACTAGACTGACCCCAAAATCAAAGAGGCTGCTTCAAAATCAAAGGCCAGAGATATAGTTCAGTGGTAGCACTTAGGTCTATTGTGTATGTACAAGGTCCTAGGTTTGATTCTTTTCACTGCAGAAATAATATATATTTAAAATTTTCCGATGTATTTCCATAAGGCTTTCTTACCACTTGCAATTATATGCGTGTGTGTGCGCGCGCACACACACACACACACACACACACACACACACACACACACACACGCATCCTTACTTACCACCTTCATGGCTGTTTCCTAAGCTAGCACAGTATTGATTGGCCCATAAATGATTTCAGCAGGTTTCTATCTGGTCTTCCCAGGCTGCCTTTCTCCCTCCGGATTGTGTCTTGCTGTAGTTCTCCAATGCTTGCCTGGCCTACTAGACTGCCCTTGAAACCTCTTTGATGTCATTCCTCCTTACTTTCTCATCAATACCAATCCCCAGACACACTGTAGCTTTTTCTCTTTTGACACTCTACCAAGCACGCGTTGTATTTAGTGCTTTGGGACTTGCCAGCTCCCCTCTGCTCAAGAGCTACTGTCTTGAGAACCACTGCCTGGGGGTGTGGTAAGGGCGTCAATTAGGGTATTATGTTACTATATAACTGATGATGACCTTAAACTCCTGATCCTCTTGGGTTCATTTCTCCGTTGCTAGAATTATAGGTGTCTGTTACCCATCACTGTACATGAGAGGCCATGTTTAGTAACATTTGGACAACACAATTTCATTGCAAAGGGAAGCGCAGAAAGTCACTGAGTTTATTATCACCTGATTATGTGTATATTTTTCCATATTTAATGATAAAGTTTCCATGAGTATGAAGTCTTCATTCTTTGATATAAGAGATGGATAATTATCTTAGTTATGGTTTTCTATTACTACGTGGTAACACCATGACCAAAGAGCAAGTTGAGGAGGAAAGTGTTTATTTGGTTTAAACTTCCATATTTCCATTAATTACTGAAAAAAAAATCAGGACAGGAACTTAAACAGGGCAGGATCCTGGAGGCAGGAGCTAATGCAGAGGCCTTGAAGGAGCTGTTCACTTACTTGCATGTTTTCCCTAGCTTCACCCCACCCTCTTATAGAACCCAGGACCAGCAGCCTAGGGATGGCGCCACCTAATGGGCTGGGCCCTCTCCCATTGATTACTAAATGAAAAAATGACTTACAGCTGGATCTCTAGGAGGTATTTCCTCAACTGAGGTTCCTTTCTCTTGATGACTCTAACTTGTGCTAAGTTGATGGACAAAACCAGCCAGTACAAGAAGACATCGCATACTAATTAACTGCTGGTTGATATTTCATTACTGCTATTATGATTATAACAAATGACAAAGATCTACTCTTGTAACAATATTTATTATTGTTATAATAT
Organism: Microtus oregoni; assembly: GCF_018167655.1. Taxonomy (NCBI): domain Eukaryota; kingdom Metazoa; phylum Chordata; class Mammalia; order Rodentia; family Cricetidae; genus Microtus; species Microtus oregoni. The sequence goes on along the minus strand of NW_024544709.1, from coordinate 1,253,875 downwards.
TATATAAGGCATATTACTTGCTATATATACTGTATACATTGTATATACTGTGTATATAATGTAAGCCATATATACGGGTGTGTATATATTGTTTTTTATATATAGCTGTATATGTTTTATATATAGTTATATATGTGATATATATTTGTTATATTATTATATAACCTGAATGGCCATGCTTTCTTAAAAGTTTGCTTCTTTTTAATAAATTTAATTTGTTAATTTATTTGTGTTAAAGCCACAAGAAGGGAATTAAAATACTCGGGAATTTTAGTTGTGAGGCAGTTATCATGTTGCAAAATTTTATTCTTGTAGCCTTAAAATATAATTGTTATAACTGGCTGAAAGGTGGGAAATTGTTCTTGGAAAGATTTTAAGAGGTTCTTTTGAGAAACAATGTTACAATTATTTGGGGGAGTCTCTGTGCTAACACACGTCCCCAAGTTAAGTAGTAGTTTATGTGCCATCAGATATGTTAGTCTGTAGCAGGTCTAACTAATTTTAAACCAAGTGCTTCTTTCAAGCTTCTTTTACTTCCCAAATTGTATACCAGGTTTCTGAGACCTGATAATATCAGATGTTTGAAAAGTTCCTGCAAGATATGACTCAGTTTTGCTCATCGGACAAAAGGACAGTAGTTCCTTGTTCAAGCCGACTTAAGTCACTTGCCAAACCCAAAGCCAATTTTTTTCTTTGACTTTTCTTCTTACCGTGTTCTTTATATTTCCTACACACACACACACACACACACACACACACACACACACACACATCACTTAATAAAGTCAATACATATTTCCTTAACTTGGTACTTAGTGTTATGTGTAGGTCTGTGTAGTGGCCTTGCATATGTATATTGCTTGTCCACCTGTATGTGGATACACATATGTGTGTGTGTGTGTGTGTATTCATGGGTATGTATGCAGGAGTATGTGCACAAGCGTGTGGAGGCTCTAGTGACATCTGGAGTCTTCCTTGATCCCTTGCCATCTTATTCATCAGTACAAGAATCTCAGTTGATTCCACAGCTCACCATTTTGGCTAGCCTAGCTAGCTTGTTTGCTCCAAGGAACCCCTTCCTCAGCTGCCACATTCCCCCAGCATTTACATGGGTCTGAACTCTGGTCCTCATGTTTGAAAGGCAAGTGCTATACCCACTAAGTCATATCCATGGCCTTCAATCTTACTTTACAAGCAAATTTCAGCCGGGTGGGACGCATGCCTTTAATCCCAGCACTCGGGAGTCAGAGGAAGATGGATCTGTGAGTTCGAGGCCACCCTGGTCTTGACATGGCAGCCAGAGCTACACAGAGAAACCCTTTCTTGAAAAACCAAAGAAATTGTTTGTCATAAATGAGAAACTGGTATTACTTGGCATAAATAAAACAATAAATGGTCACCCAATAACTGCTATTACATACTAACAAAATTCTTTTACATGCTAAAGTTTGACTCTGAGAACATTTTCTGTATTCAAAGTGGAAATTTCCCAGAGTTGGGGACTGCGTAATCAGGGATGCAAGAAGGCTAAAAAGAATGATTCTCTCACGGAGAACCAGATTTACTCAGTCTGTCTCGCATCCCTCCTGCAAACAGCCTGCATTGCAAGAGGCCTGCATTTCATTTTGGGAACTATGCAACAATGTTGTTAAGAGTTAATTTGTGATTGTGATTACTTCTTGTCAGTCCTGAAAACCATCAGTTTCCTGCAAAGCCATTGAGAGAATCCCAGAGCCACCTCCTGACGGAGTCTCAGACCTGGACGGAGAGCAGCTCGAACCCTGGAAAAGGCAAAGCCGGTGAGGATGCATTTGCTTTGGTTTCGATAGCCTCTGTTCTCAAGAGGTAGAAGAGGAGAGAAAGTCCATTGCACGGAGATTTATATTTTATTTTTGAGTCAGACCCCCACCATACACGTCGGGTTATTGTCAAAGAATTTCTGCCTGTTCGCCACCAAATCTTTATTGCGGAACGTTGTAAAGATGGCAATGACTCACAGTATAAAGCATAGAAAATGAGATAATATAGCCAATTCAGAAACTTGAACAATATCTCCAGGAAAGGATCTTAAATTCCACAATTTTGTCTTTTACTTTAAAGATTCCATCCAGTTTCAGAGTATTAAAGTGAGTACATAATTACTGTAACTTCAGCTGCTCTCGGTTTTTTCACATCTCCCAATTTCTCTCATTGCTGTTGGCTTTATTTTTATTTCAAAGAATAAGCAACCTGTTTTGAACTCAAACCCGATTACAAATCTCACTTTCATGTGATTTTTAGGTCTCCTAATGCCATTTAGATTTTGTTTCTTTATATTCATAGTATTGGTGCTCATAAGGGTTAAATGCAATAGTGTGGTCGTAATGCAGTGGTGTGTGTGTGTACATGTCTGCACACATGTTTGGTGTCCCAACAAATGAGTACAGAAGATCTCCAGATCAATTTTAGTCAACCTCATGTAAACCTTTACTTATTTTTATCTTACACCCCTTTCATTTTCATGATTCACATGCTGGTTCATTGTACTTTAAAGTATTGAGTGATTTATTTAGAATCTCTTTGGTATTTAGTGATAGTCTGAACAAAACTACATAATCCTTGAGTAAAAGTTCTATTTATTATTTAACATCTAATCACCCATATTCTTTTAAAATGCAAGGTTTCTTTAGTAAATCTTAGTGGTTTTTTTCAAAAATACATTTGCCTCATGATTTAAGTATTATAATTTGATCTCTCTCTCTTCTAGACAGAGTATTTCATTTCTCAGACTGTGGTAAGGATGAGGCATTACCTAGACAATAGTTGATGGTACTGATTTGGCTTCTGAACACTAGTTTCCATAGAAACAAAGCAGTGATGGAGGGGCAATTGTCAGGCAGGCTCACTAATCTTTCTTCCAGGAGGATTTATATTTCATATTACAGTTCACACTATAACACTGCTGATTTCTTGCTTTTTAATATGCAATTAATTATTTGGCTGTTAAATTGATTTTTATGTTTCTTTGGTTGCTAAATTAAGAAGCTAAGGTTTAAACATGAGAAGGATGGGATGGCAAAAGGACTTCAAGGCTTCTTTCCTTGGAGGAGAGGGAGGGAGTCAGGAAACAAGGTATATGCGGTGCCTGCTACTGGACATCTTTCCTTACTGTGACCCCCTGCTTCCTCCGAAGTCCTGTCTCCCTCCACTGCCCCTGTGCTCTCTCTCTCTCTCTCTCTCTCTCTCTCTCTCTGTGTGTGTGTGTGTGTGTGTGTGTGTGTGTGTGTGTTTGATACTGGAGTGATTTAACCAGTGTCATGTGGTGAGTGAATGTCTATGTGTTTCTGTAAACCAAATATCAACACAATATATGAGACTCTTCTGTTAGTATTTTAGAGGGTGGCTTATAGGTAAATAGATGTATTTTTGCCGTTTGTTCAAATCAGTCAAAAGTCTTCATTTATGTTCTTTAAGGTATGAGCAACCCTGCACTAACTATGGAGAATGAAACTTAACTCTACAACCGAACATGAAATCACTTTTATGAAGTAAGATGATTCGCCTTTATTGTTACATTTTATATTTTTAACAGGTTTCCAGTTCCAAACAGTTCATAGTTTCCATGAACAATATATATTTTGAATGACCCAGAAGAAATCTTACTTGACCTGTAGAATTCCACAAATCATGATGGACGTGGAAATGGACCTAGGTTCAGTGCTAGCCAGCATACAGGTTGACTTGACAAGCTGTAGAAATAACTTAATGGAAAAGTTACTATTATAGTCATACATTAAGTCATGGGGATGGATCCTAAGATGAACATTATTTTTCATGATCATAGAATAAAATTTTCCTCTCATTTAAAATTATTGTCACTGTATCTTTGATCATCCATCTATTAGCAGACTCTTACTTGGTCTATGTATTAGATGATTAAATCTTACCAGCACAACCTCTGCATTGCCATTTGGGTCACTCACAGTAGGACCTTATTATAGGTCATCTTTAGTAGCTATTCCCGATCATTTTTTTCTTTACATTATAATTAACACATACAACCTGTGTTTCCAAATTAGTCTACTTAAAAACTATGCCATTTATAAGCCTGTAGTTAGCACAAAGGTATAAGAAAGAGTGCCTCTGATAAACAAGCCAACTATACATGCAATATTAGAATAAATACAATATATACCACAGATGGTATTCAGAGCTATAATCCCAGTGCTCAGAAAACAAAAACAGAAGCGCTACTGCAAGGGCAAGGCCAGCTTAGTCTATGTAAGGAATTCCAGGCCAACCAAGGCTACATGGAAAGAGCCTGTCTGAAAATCAAGTAAAGAGACACCTTGAGGTCTCTCATTCTCAATTACGAGTCTGCAGTCATTGGTACCACTTTCTATTTTAAAAACTGCAATCTAAAATCTCCAACTGTAAGGGAGACAAAGAACTGCTGTCTCAAATAAAATCATTTATATTATCATGCATATTGAATTTTTAAATTTGCTTTGTTTGGTTTTGACGAATAACAATGTAATTAAGAACAAAACACAGTAGGGTACAGAGGCATGTCCATTCAATCCCCAAATTCATGAGGGAGGGAGAAATGGAGAGGTGGAGGGAAGAAGGATAAAATACAAATTATATTATAAATTGCTAATTGAGTAGTGTTGGACATTGGGAAGCCATGTGTCACCTCTGAATACATGACGGTACAGTAGGTCAGAGTGACCGCAGTTAGGGCTAAGAAGGTAAAAATGGAATATTCTGAATTTGGTTAAATACCAAGTAGATAATTTCTGGAAAAGATCCTGAGAAACAACCTATGAGTGCAAAACTATGAACCACGAGTTAATACTGCAAATAAAATATTTTATAGAAGTTGTGTTAAGACATAAAATGCACAGGATTTGTTTTCAGTATTTCAAATCATTGGTTATCATTATCATTATCAATGAGGTTATTATTAGTATTAATAGTTCACTTGTTTATATGGCAATGCTGTGTCTAGCTCTCCTTGGCATTCTAACATTCTGATACTGACCAGCTTTGAATTTGGTGATAACTAACCCTGGCACCTTTTACAGAGACAGCAATCACAGGCTCTCAATGAATACATGAGAGAATAGTGATTGAAAAATATGGGACTTTAACCCACAGAAGCTTGATTTTATTACATTTGGACATAAGTAATTTGTATTCATAACCAAATGGCACTAAATAAACTATACCTAATAAAAAATACCAAGTGATTTTCCTGAATACTTCTCATTTAAGTGACATAACTATCACCAGAAAAAAATAATTTTAAATTAAATTTCTTCTAATATAGTAGAAGAGACTATACTTTTTTGAGCCAGGTCCCATCTGGCTGGCTTGGAACTCATTGTATAGACTAGGATTGGCCTGAAACTTACAGAGATCTGCCCGCCACTGCCTCCCCTGTGGTGGGATTAAAGGCATTCATCACCATGCTGAATAGCATACTTTAAAAAAATAATTTTTTCTTGCATTTGTGTCTCACGTTTGCAAACCACTTAATATGCACTTTTATGAAACTCTGTCTAGAGGTCCTAGAGAGATGGCTCAGCAGTTTAGAGCACTGACTGTTCTTCCAGAGGACCTGGCTTCAATCCCCAGCTTCCACATGGCAGCTTCCAATTGTCTGTAACCCCAGCTCCAGGGATCTGACACCCTCACATAGACACACACATGCAGGCAAACAGTACTGCACATAAAATTAACAAAGTATTATGGGACCATGTCTAATGTTGCTGAATATAATTCAGATTACCAAATGGTATTTTCTGTTCTTGTCTTTCTGAACTACATTAGTAAATGTTCTGTAGCTTTGTGGGTGAGATGCTGAAGATAGAACCCAGGGCTTGTGCATTCTAAATAAGTCCCATACCATACCATACCACCATACCACACCACACCACACCACACCACACCACACCACACCACACCATACCATACCACCATACCATACCACCATACCATACCATACCATACTACACCACACCACACCATACCATACCATACCATACCATACCATACCATACCATACTACACCACACCACACCATACCATACCATACCATACCACACCACACCATACCATACCACACCACACAACACCACACCACACCACACCATACCACACCACACCATACCATACCATACCATACCATACCACACCACACCGTACCACACCACACCACACCACACCACACCACACCATACCATACCACCATACCACACCACACCACACCACACCACACCACACCACACCACACCATACCATACCACCATACCATACCATACCATACCATACCATACCACCATACCCTATCCTACCCTACCATACCATACCACCATACCATACCATACCATACCATACCATACCATACCATACCACACCATACCATGCCATACCACCATACCCTATCCTACCCCACCATACCATACCACCATACCATACCACCATACCATACCACACCATACCATGCCATACCACCATACCCTATCCTACCATACCATACCATACCATACCATACCATACCATACCATACCATGCCATACCACCATACCACACCACACCACACCACACCATACCATACCACCATACCATACCACCATACCATACCATACCACACCACACCACACCACACCATACCATACCACCATACCATCATACCATACCACCATACCATACCACCATACCATACCACCATACCATACCATACCATACCATACCATACCATACCATACCATACCATGCCATACCACCATACCATACCACCATACCATACCATACCATACCATACCACCATACCATACCATTGCATTAAGTCCCAAGCCTAACCTGTGATCTTTTTACAGCTTCTCTCAGTTCAGCATAACTTAGTGATAGTTATGTTTTTCCTGAAATGCATTGTGATTCTATAAACATTAGCTTTAGTGCCTCCTTTAGTGCTCAAGCCTCCCTACTGTACAATAAAACAAATAAAAGCACTGTGATGTCATGCATCTTAGTTTTCTTAAATTTGCTGTAACACTTTAGCCATTCCTCATCTCCAACTGGCCTCAGGGGGGATGAACAACAGATGAATAACAGCAGGCACTGCCACTCAAATTGTGGACTTAAAGTAGAAAAACGAGCATCTCCTGGGACTAAATAGTCACGCAGACCCTTGCTCGTTATCCTAGACCTACCCAATCAGAATCTACATTGACGGTCCACTTAGTAAGCTCTTACTATCTCTCGTGAGTTACGTTAGACCTGGAGATCTGTATTCAAGATCTACCAAGCCTTGCAGTATAGGAAATGGTGTTGAATAGGGGCTGTGTGATAAATAGTGAATGAGTTGCTCAATTTGTATGTTTAACATAGTTTCATGGTTTTTGTTTGCTTTTAAGGTTCCAAGGCTGTGGACGGATGGAACAGGCTCCCCACTGGAAGGCACCGTTGACCAATTATCCCTATGTCCCTTTGGCTAAATATGCAGTTTTCTTCATCCGTGATGGGGATCCCACCCAGCGGTATGAAGAATTTTGAGGAGTCATTACCAAGCTGATACAGCAGAACACAGTTCAGTTCAATATATAAACAGCTATAACTAACAAAAATTCCTTTAAAAGAAACTAAAAAGGAACTATTTTCTGCTGAAAACTAAGAATAAGTTAATGGGCCCGTTTTCATTCAGGGTTGTATAATTTAACGTATAATCCCATTAGTCATTTGGTACTCTCTTTCAGAAAATGTAGATTCATCTTCCAATTTTAAATTTTTCAAGTCATGGTATAATGCTAAGTTGTATTCAGAAGTGGTGAGAAGTCTTCCTTCTTTGAGTTTTCCCCCTGATGTGAATCTGGCTTCAGGCGTGGGAACTGCAGTGAGTATGAATTCATTATGAAGGTCAAGAAGCCCATGGCTGAAGGTCTCCATCCCTTTGTGGAAGGTTCAATTCTAATTCTAGACTCTGTCTCCCATTGGAAAATAGGTATGAACACTGAAGCTTGGGTTCACTCTTCAAAGCGATTGGATAAAACCTTTTGTCACAGCTAATATTAATGTTTTGACAAAGAACTTATATCAGAAATTTATTTTCATGTCTTTTAATTTGAAGTCAGAGGGGATTTATGCTAATTATTGTGAAGATTGCTTAGTAACACTGCTATTGGTCTGGATGTTATAAAACTTGTTTTTTTTTAACTGCTTGCCCTATTTTATGGTGACTCTACTGAGTTCTAAGCATTTTTAATGGATCAACAGATTATTCGTCTAATACATCTCTATCATCTCTGCGTCCTTTCATCAAAACTATGATCATTGGGATATATTTTTCCTCAAAAAATATCAGGATTAAATTATGCAAATCATTTAAAAATCATATACTTTTGGAAGTTTAGTTTACCATAAACTAAACAGTGTGCTCTTTTGGAAATGTAGTTTAAGGTAAACTAAAATGTGTTTAATGATGCAAAAATGTTTGGCCTCAGTAAATAAACTCAGATGCTTTTGTGCCTTGTATGCACTATTTACACAGAAAAAAAAATGTCTCATTAAATAAAAACCTTGGAAGTTTTATAAATTAGCCGTTAGAATAGTAAACTGTGTGGTTTCTTTGGTACTAATTTTGAGGATTTCAAGTAGATTAGCTTTTTAAAAAAAAAGCCAGAATTCACCATAAACAAAAGCCAAGGAGATAATAGTAAAATGAAAGATCCTTGCAATTCCTCCTCCTAGAGTTTTATGTTGAATGAGTTTAAGGAAGAACGGATGTCACCCCAGTCCATCCATTCCGTGGTTCACGTGGGTGCCATTCCATGAAGGAGCGTGATGGCTGTATTCACGTAGTTCAAGCTAGAGAGTCGAATCTGACAATCCACTTTGAAAGTCTCAGAGGATAAGATACTCTTTTCCCCACTGTCTTCAAGCATGTTTTGGTCATCTGTCATTACCTGAAGTGCCAGATTGGAGCCTGGAGCTCCTGTAAGCAGTCTTTTGGGCAGCAGCATGTGGCGTAGTAGAACTATGCAGCAGGTTTTCCTCAGAGCACAGTGCTTCTTTCTCCATTCCCCAACGACAGGATTCTGTTAGGCATTTCCTTTTATCAAACTGGAAGCTGGTGGGGATGGGTGTGGGTTTACATTTTACCCTGCTAGAATACTGTTATGTCTCCTCTCTTTAGGTCATTTCTGTACTTGTTTAAATACCTGAGTCAGTATACCTTAGAGCCAAATTGGAAAAGAATTTGGAAAATAAATTTTTTTCATTATGTTGTAATGGTTACTTCTGTTTCCTTCTAGTTATTTATTCTCTGAAGTTGGTTGATCATTTTGTTCTTACTCACGGGATGAATGGTTTGATTGACTGCATACCTCATCGGAAGTACACTGCCATCTTGCCTGAGTGGGCAAGCTCGAATAAACACATCTATATACTCTGCGCAACATCTTAAGCAGTTCTGTTTCAAAGATGTAATGGCTTAAATTACATTGATACAGACACATATGCCAACGAGCCTGATCACGTCTAAACTGATAATTTCCATTTTACTTGCTTAGAGAGCTCTTCCCATGTTTTAGGAAATCTTTCCAAGATTTAGGAAATTGTTCTCTTAAAAATATTGAGCAAATGTTTTGTTTACCTGAACTCTATATAGAGAAGGAGGACTGGTTTGTTCAAAGATAACACTTGCGTCTGAATACAACAACATCTTCCCAAGTTCGTGGGCTTTGCTCTGATAGTCTCTAAGGAATGAAGTTCGTCTTCATTTGCTGTCTAGATGAAATTATGTCGGCACTGTCAATACCAATCAAGACAGGCTTTTTATAATAGTCTCCCAAAGCTACTATGGGCAGAATTCGTGTCAACAATTTAGCTATAACATGATTCTCTGGAGGAGATGAGACGATGAAGAACTACTTGTTAATAGTTAGGTAATTCTGGGGACAAATGAAAAAAAGACTACAAAACTCAAGCACATTATAACCCTAATAGATAATAGGTATCTATTGAGAAATACAGCAAATGTTTAACAACAAACTGCCCTCTCCAAGGAAATCAGGTACAAAGAACATATTAACCAAGTTTATAAAAGTAGCCTATCGTGTGATTTATGTTTTAAGAAAATATGAAGAAAATGTTGTGCCTTTATGTTACGAACTAGTGATTTTTCCCACTTCTAAATACAATGGGTGCTTTCTGTAGCCATGTAGAAATATTTACTGATGAAAGCAGTGGTTTTGATGCCTCAGTGAGGTCTCTTAAGCACATAAACGTACACACAGATCAGTAAGGCAACTTACATTGTAAACCCTGACAGTTTTCCTGGGGCCACCTCTCCTTCTTCCCACTCAGATTGTACACTGATGTGTCAACATCTTGTACAAAGTGATGGGACTGGACAGCGATTCTACCACACACACCCCATCCCCAAGTTATGTTTCTGTATATAAGATCCTCTTGTGGAATCTTACTCTTCCTAAACAGAGAACCAGTTGCCTCAATCTGACATTTTAGCAATCTGCCTTCCCCACATATTTTAGCTGATTCCTTAAGTATGTGAGTGGTAACCAAAGATACCACTAGAAGGGTTTTAACCTTATCCTCGGAAAAGTTCATCTAACATCAGGAGAGGATCAAATGAATGCCAACATTAGATAATTCTTATTTCAAAATGGAGTAATGTGTTCACCTCCAGATTTCCTTTAAAACTTCTCAGCAAAAGGATCTTACTTTGTTTCAGGACACCGGAAACTTTTATCGTAGGTCAAATCATGGGCCCTTTCTTTCCAGTGGCGGATGTGTTATTATTTTATAGTAGTGTCCTGGCTTGTAAACCCTGGGCATCACTGAAAGGATGAACTCGGTTATTTCAATGTCATTCCTCTGGATACAGATAACAATCAAGAAGCACTTCTCAGAAAAATGTCAGTGTAGCAGGAGGTCTGGAATAGGAGTCTATAGCATAAATTCGAATTGGTCTTACTAATGAAAATCCAGAGTCAGATATAGGGGTAAAAGATGAAAGATCAGAGAAGCAGAACAGCCAGCCACTAGACAGTTATTACCTCTACCAACGCTCAGACCAAAGGGGGCAATTCAGTGTCTACAAATCCTGACTGCTGCTGTCTTTACAAAACCTCACACAGCCTATCAGACTGAATCAAGTGTGTGCCACCACTACCTTAACAGCAGAGTTCCTGCATACTCTCCATTGATGAATAATCAACCGAACACCTTCATGTTCTAAACACCCCACGTTTCACAAAGCTTACAAGTTTGGTCAATTAAACCATTTTTTGCTTATCTTTCTCTTCTCCAGTTTCAAGCAGCTGTTATCCAAAGGTCTGGTCTTTCTCTGGACACCTTCACTTGAAGCATTCGAACATGACATTACTGATCATGGTAAATGGCTTCCTTTGGCTAATGGACTAACCACTTGTAAAGACTCTTTGATTGCAGGGTATTTTCATGAAACTATGCTGTGATGAGATATTCCCTCTTAAAATTCTTAATTCTTCTATTGTTTTCCCCTATGAGGAAACACTGTCAAGAGTTTATTCTGGAAATGTCATCATACTGCAGTTGCCAAATTAGTATCATAACATCATAATGAAAATGCATACCAGATAAGCTGATGAAGATAGCACTCTCCCTCACTTCCAGCTACATAGTGTAAATTCATGAGAAAGGCTTCCTGGGAGTACCCTGCTTGATAAGGATCACTTTAGGAAGCACTCACAGGGTCTTGAAAATATGGCCTAAGTGGACCCAGAAACTGCTTGAACAAGCACACATGAAGGGATGGACACTACTCAAGAAGATAAGCAGTTAAGAGTAGTGGCTGCTCTTCTGGAGGAACTGGGTCTGACTACCAGCCTACATGGTGTCTCACACTTATCTATAGTAACTCCAGTCCCAGGGGCCCTGATACAGTCTTTTCTGGCTTCCACGGGCATCAAGCCCACAAGCAGTGAACATACATACATGCAGGTAAAACACAAATAATAAAAAAAAAACCCAAGCAAATAATGTACACCAGGACAACAGTGAAGTTGCCTTGAGAACATAGCAAGATTATGCTTAAAGAAAAATACACCTGAAAGTATATGTAAAGTGCGTATTTCCTATTTTGATTTAACAGGCAGGTACTAGAATACAATGGTATAGTATGGCGATACACGTGGCACTCCAAATGCTGTTCAATTATTACCTGAGTGTGATCCTGTTTGCCAAACAGACGTGCAATGCAGCACACCATAGGGAGCTTCTGAAGCAGCAACTCAGCTCCCTACTGTCAAGGCCCTGAACAATCCATGAATGATTAATGTGGCTGAACTTCACTTATGGGCCAGAGTGACGATGGCTCAGTAGTTAAGAGCACTGGTTGCGTTTCCAGATTTGGGTTTTATTTCTGGCACACATAGTGTCTCACAACCCCATGTATCCCCAGTGTCGGGTATCCAATGCCCTCTTCTGACCTCTCCCAGTACGATGGAAGGACTCGGTGCACATTCAGTTAAAACATTCATTTACATTTAATAAAATAAACCACAACTAACCCTTCATTATGGGTACTGGAATTAGAATTTCATATACTTCTCAAGTCAGGACATGTTCCGCTGTCCAACCGTTTAAAACTAAAAACCATTACCTGTTTGCAGGACACAGAAGTATACAGCAGACTGGCTTATAGACTAGCTTAACCTTCTGTAAAGACTGCTGAATCCAGACAAATGGATCAGTCAAATGTATCCAAAGCTAAGATTCAGTAAGATTTTAACGGTCCTGTTGTTACTTCCAGGAAAAGAAAAACCTACACTGATACAAATCAGGAAACTCTGCCACAGAGGCTGCTAAGCAGGCACACTAGCAGTCCAGTTTTCTGAGATCAAAAAGAAACCAAATAGAACACTGCTTCATCTTGAGTTTTCAAAATAATAGATTGTGCTAAATATTATTAGTTTTTAAGTCTTAGAAAAGCCAAAGATGGAAAGATCCCTTTCTATCCTTTCTGGAGGTTACAGGAACGGAAGCCAGGGTTTACTGCTTTTATCAAATGCGCAATCCTCCCACTATTTCCCAGTTGCCAGGTGTTGCTAAAATTCCTTCTGAGTGTCCCAAGGAAAAACGAAGGCATGATTTCTGCCTATGTTCATGCTGAGGAACAATGAGTTTTTGAGTTTCCTTACAGAGCATACGTGAACATTACTTACAGTGTATAGGTATGGGGGGGAGGGGAGAAGGGAGTGACGGGGGAGCAGAAGGGGAGAAGAGACTTTCCCCTCTCTCTCTCCTCTCCTCCATGCAGCAGTTCTAACTAGACAGCCTTTACGAAGCAGGGATGAGGGCCTCCCCTAATCTTCCAGGCCTATGTTATCTAGCCTCTCCCAGAAAATGTGCAATTAAGGAAGGATGCAGTACAGCAGGTGGTAAAGAGTGGCTGGATCCTCCCCACCCTTCCAAGATGGGATGAAATCAAAAGACCCAGTTGGGAAAATCCTTTTGCAAGGAGGTGCAGTTGAACTCCCCAAGACAGTGCCTACCTGACTCAGAGTCACTCACAGCAGAAGGATCACAGATGTGAGCTACACAGAAATTCACTTCAGTATTATAAAGGGCAAGAAGAAGACAACACAGTTGATGCAAAGGGTGCTGGAGAGTTATCTTATGGACCAGCTGGCCTTCCCGGAACTTTGAACATGAATAAAAACCAAACCAGTATTTTTGTAAAACACAAAGACACCTACAGATAGGAGCATGTCCACTAAGTGCTATTGCCCAAAGAAAATGGCTCAAGAATTAAACACTTCAAGTGCTTCAAAACAAAACCACCAGTCACCAATATATAAGAAAACATTTCTGGAGCCTTTATTTACAAAAGCTTTAAAAACAAATAATACCCTCTGTTTTGCAAATAATGTTTAGTTTAAAAAGGACCGCCCAGTTACAGCATTTTAGTATCATGAATGTCCAAGGGAAACGAACTATGCTGCTAACATTTGGAGACTTGCTGATATTGATTGAAGTGTAGATAACACACATTACAACCTGTAGTCCATCACTTCAGAATAGTTAATGATCACCAAAATCTTCCAACACATGCTCTGGTCTGGTCACATAGTCTGCATGGCTAAATAGTTCACAGTCTCTTGTCAATATATATAAAATAGATTGCAAAGATATACACAAAAAAATAAACAAGCATTACACTCCTCAGGGAATTTTATTAGCTATATATGTGTGTGTGTATTTATACATATATTTTGCATTTTGTTGTTTTGCACCAAATCTCTCTATTACTTATTTTGTAGCATGTATGAAATCACATTTTTTTGCTTTTTAAATTTGATATAAAATGTACCTAAAGACTTCTTATCTTTGGACTTTAATGAAATTGATTTGTGTAGTCAACAAATCAAGAACATCATAAATATGCCTATAAAATAAAACAGTAAGGGTAAAAGTGATGGAGTAAAAGGAAGCCGATCAAGGGAAGCACTGCTGTCATGAAGTACGACTGTAGCTCCAACATCTTGAACGGCAGTTTTCTGGCAAATAGTAAAGTCCAATCACAGGGCTTCTTCCCGAAGGGTGTAAAGCCAGTCTCAGAGTCTTCAGTCACAGAGCAGCCTATGCAGTCAATTCAAAACCAAGAGACCCGAGATGTGCCTGGAAGGTTAAACACCACACAGAAACAGTAGTTCCCAGGCTCTTCAGTAGTTGTCTTTTTGTTAGTCCTGTTGAATCAACAACTCGCACAATACATGTGCTGTACTCTGAATGTCAAAAACAAGCAAATACTGTAAAAAGGTGGCAGATGGTCATTTTTCCAGCTAAGAGCGAGAAAATCCACAATTTCTGATAAAATAAGAGGATTGGAATCACTCTCTAAAGTGCAAACTTGATGGTCCACAATCTTAAACACCTATAAGTACTGCAGAATAGGAGAGGCTTGAAACAGGGAAATAAATTACAGTCAATGCTAGTTAATTTATGAAAAGGGAAAACAAAACCAAGCTCAAGTAGGCAAAGTTTATCAAATTATTCAGTAATGTAGCTTTGTCACACAAGCTTGGTAAGAAGTGTATTAAATTAAGGCCAGATTTAACCTGAATGTACTTTTATTTATTAAGATCACAGCTAGGAAAGGCCATACTTAGTACTGAAAGCAGAAAATAAGGGCTACAAAAGGAGGGGGAGGTATTGCCTATCATTTAAGGGTTTCAACCAGAGATAAAACCTATGTACAAGCATGTGTGTAACTCGTATAAAATAAAAATAAAAAGACTATTTTATGTCATGACTGCTTGTTGGCTTCCTCTTCATATGCATTCCCTGTGCCGTTCTGTACATAAGATGAACCAGAACCAAGGCCATATAAATGACCACAGTATTTGGCATCATCAATATGATCTTCAAAGAACATCTAAAAAGGAATGTGAAAAGAAAAAGATCATTTTAACCAAAAGATACCACTTGTAATTCATATCTCAACACTGTAATTGCTATTCATTAGGTATAACAATGCTGTTCTGTGAAGTTCCTTTGAGAACATATACTGTCCATTTAAATAATAAGACTGATGCCTGTTACTACAGGCCTAACTGAAACTTCTTAAAACGCATAAATCTTTCCTTCTCATTAACATTTATACTACTTTATAGAGAATTTATGAGCATGGAAACATGGAAACAAACATTTTTATTTCATTAATATAACCAACTCAACAGAATGAGAGAAATAATGGCAGAAACGGAGGGGAGGGTATACCATTTTAATGAACTATAGAAATGATCCCTGAAAGTATAGTCTTAGGGTATTCCATTTTAAGTTGTCTTAAGTCTATGTGCAATGCTGAATTAAGTAAAACTAACCAAATCTTAAACATGTTATAGGCAGTAAACACCTGAACATTCTCAATATATTACTGCCCTTGAAGAAAGCAAAGAAAATAAAGATAACAAACTGGTGTCAGAAATCTACCATTAACTAATGATTAAGCCATTTTAAAATAAAAATCCAAAAGGTGGTTCTATATTGAAAGTAAACAAAGTGTCTATATATCATGAGTGGACAATCCAAATAACTTCGGAATCAATACTACCTGGAAAAACATATCAAATGCGTTCTATCACTAGCATGCTTCTACCAAAAGAACATACTCAAAATAATTCCACAGCAAATACTTTACAAAGAGAAAAATGTTTTTGTAGGCAAAAAAATTCATCCAAAAAAAATTTTTTTATTATTGCCATCAATGAGCAACAACACCTATCACCCCTAAAACACTCAGTTTTGCTAAACATCACCCTTCCATCCCTAACAATTTTATACTTGAAGTACTTAATGAGGGAATTCCTGATACAGCTTTTCTTTCTTCAAGACAAGAGTTTCTCTGTTTAACAGTCCTGCTGTCTTGTAACTTGTTCTGTAGACCAGGCCAGGCTGTCCTCAAACTCACAGAGATCCACCTGCCTTTGCTTCCCAAGTGTTTGAATTAAAGGCGTGCGCCACTACTGCCCAGCCTGATACAATTTTTGATTCAACTATGCATCAGACTTCAGAGTTATTAAACATCTTATAATTCAAAATTCCATTTAAGACTTAGCAAAAACTGTAAGTTCTACTTTACAAACTCTTCGACGCAATGAAGAACGACATGAGCAAATACACTTCACCAGCAATCTCAAGGAAGAGAAGAGTCAACTATGGAGAATCTACACAGACGCCAGACTCAGAAGGGGCACATAGAGGATCCAAGAAAGCCCTCTAGAGTTTGCTCCCTAGTAACCTAGAGTGTAGATAGTCACCAGCCTCCTGTCTGCTCTCCTGAGAAAACATGATCGCATGAACACAAAGACATGGACATGATTTCTACAATCGCACCATCTTTTATTCTATAAGTAACATCTTTCATGTACAATAAATGGAATGTTATTTACTCGATAAAAAAGAATTTATTCTCGTATTTCCTTTTGAATTACATTTCAGGAAGACTTATTCAACACTTTCACTAAGTGTGGTGGATGCAACTTATAAAATACCTCTATTTATATCTTCACTTAGTAGGTTCTTAATACCCAAAACTTTTGTCATCAGATTTTTAATGTTCTCTACCTAACAACCAAGAAAAAGGCACTGATGTCTTCATACTTCTCTCATTTTGAAAAAGGCCATTCCTGTAAGCAATGAATCAGATCCCGCTTGGTGTTGAGGTCCTATCCGTTCCAGCTCTAACTGTTCAGCAACTTCCTGCAATCCACCCTACAAGGAAGAAAAGTTGCTTGTCAAATAGAGAAAAAGACTTTGGTACCTAAATTCACAATCATAAATTTAGACACAAAAAATATGAATACATTTTTAATATGTAAAGACTAACCTTGTAAAGACAACAAGGGTGTTAATAAAAATGAATTCCAAGCATATTTGTGGAATTTAAAAGCCTTTTATCAGAAAATGAAATTCTAATAGGAAAGTTTATCTTCATTCTAAGGCATTTTAAGGCATGTGACAGACAAACCATTTCGCAAAGATAGGGAGAAAACGGTTCATATTCAACATAACAATAGTCAACTGCACTCAGTGTACTGAGCCATCAAACATTAAAAAACTCAGCAACGAGTAAAGGGAGTTTAAAATTGTCTACCTATCCACTAAATTGTTTAAAACTAAATAAAGCAAAGGCATCATGAGTATTTAGATCATTGTCAATGTGCTACACAACTTTAGTTTTATTGACAGCCGAAAATTTTACAAATATAAAACATTTTGAAACAGTTTGGTATGACCTGCTTACAGCTATATAGCTAGGACTGAGAAAAATTAAAGAAAAAATAGTGTGAAAGGAAAAAATGAGAATAAAAGAAATAGAATCTAATTCTGAAATTCCTCCTGTAAATTATAAAGCTTTTACTAACAAACCATACCTTCACATCCTCGCTTTTGATAGTACTTTGCATAGAACTGCTTCTGTGCTAAAAGCAGCATGTGCATTATGTATCATTAGCAGTGCTTGTAACCAGAGTAGAAGAGAAATGAATGTATGGAACCTTGTCACTAACCTCAACTTTTTAACATAAACAGTCCATATAGCTCACAATAAAAAATATTTGGCATCTTTAGGCATTTTTGAATAAAGAGTAAAAATTTATTACTTCTGTTTGTGAAAACTACTATTATACAAAGGTGTCTGCCCCGCACTGCACCCCCGTGTCTGCGCTCTGTGTGCTGGCACCCAGTTCGCAAGCTTCGAGCAAGGGGCTGGAGGTTAAAATACACAGACACACACAGAGAGACAGACAGCAACACGGGTCATCCTTGAATTCCCCAAGAATACTCCTCTTTAACACCATGTAGACTTAAATACACTGCGGTTAATGGTCAAATGATCCTCTGATCCTCTAACTAGGCACAGCTTCTAGTAACTTATATTAGAAGGTTCTAGGAGGGAAAAGCAACTGAAAGCCAGGACTCATTAATCCCAACAGGTGTCAACTACAGATAAATAAATAAATAAATACAATTCTAGAGTCAGATCAAAACACTGAAGCCTTGATTCTCAACATGCCATCCATTTGTGTAAGTAGTTAGACATTGTGCTGGAAGTTCACTTATGAGAAGGCTCCTCGGATTACATAGAATACAGCCATGAGAGTCTTTTTAAAAACTTTTCCTAGTTATATGCCACCATACCTACATCAGAGGCAAATCACCTGTGTTAGTTCTATAATTCTCAGTTCATTTGTTGAAATCAAAGCCTCCACATTCAATTCCTCTATTCCTGCTAAGGAAAAACCCTTAAAGTCCTCACTGTCTTCTAAAACCCTAACTGTACTTTTCTGAAGCCTAGTTAAGCGAAAACTTGATCAACCTTGGTTTTACTGAAGAAAGGGACAATACCGGCTATAACACAACCATAGTACCTAAATTTGTTTCCTAGGTTATAACTTAAAAATTACATCAAAACCCAGCTACTAAAACCCCACTCACTGCATTGCCAGGAATCTGTGCCAACGCAGGTGAATTTGCTCTTAAGTCGAAGAAATGCTTTTCTTTAGACAGGAAATGTTTGTTTTAATAACTTAATGTTCAAAAGTTAAAAAATAAATGGTTACATGTTCAGTAGTATCAGGATAAGCTGCTGCTTAGGTAGAACCTACCCATTTACTAGAGTACTTACACCAAACCAGTTCTAGCTATCTAATTAAATAATAAAGACATCACACCTCAACAGCAAAGAACAATGTCTGTAATCAGGACAATCTGAAGGAAAACTCATTAGCACACTACTGGCTGTTTCTGCCTGCCTCTCTCTGACACTGTGTGCTGGGACAGCAGCACTTCTCTAACGGGAGCCATTACTCTGCTACTCCTCACACTTTTCTTTCAGTTCATCATTCTCAATCTGGTGGCAATAACAAAAATATGACCTTTAGCTTGACTTTTGTTAAAAATTTATTCGGGGGCTGGAGTTGGCCCAGCAGCTAAGAGCACTTAACTGCTGTTGTGGAAGACCCAGGTTCAGTTTCCAGCACCAACTGGGTAACTCACAATTGTCCATAACTCCAGTTCCAGAGGGTCTGACACCCTTGTCTCGCTACTCCTAGCTCTAGCTATTCACTTACACAGGAACAGATACATAAATTCTAAAAGGAAAAAAAAGCAACCTTATTCTGGGCTGGAAAGATGGCTCAGCATTTAGAGCCTTTGTTGTTTTGACAGAGGACCCAGGTTCAGTTCCCAGCACTCAGATGGTGGTTCCAACCATCCATAACTACAATTCTAAGGGATCAAATGCCCTCTTCAGACTTCCTCAGGAAGCAGGCACACACACATTTGGTACACAGACACATATGCAGGCAAAATACATATACATAAGATAAATAAGTCTAAAACAAAACAAAAAAACCAAACAAACAAAAAACAAACCAAAACCAACACCTACCCTATCAACATAAATACAACTTTGAAAAGGGAGTATCTATACATTATTATTTCTGTTAAGAACAACAGGATCAGAAAATTAAACTACATGTAACACAACTTTGAAAGCATGGCTTAACACATTAGGCCTAAGGCATTATGCTAGTTTACTTGAGCTAACTCACTGGTTCCCAACCTTTCTAATGCTGTGACCTGTAATACAGTCCCTCATGTTATGGTGATCCCCAACTATAAAATATTTTCATTGGTACGACACAACTGTAATTTTGCTACTGTTAGGAATTCTAAAGTGAATTTCTGTGTTTTCTGATGGTCTTAGGTGACCCCTGTGAAAGGGCTGTTTGACCCCCCGACACACAGGGAAACACTGCTAACTAAAGTGTTGTTCCAGATAAAGTCACCAGAAGCCTTACTTTGAGATTTTTGCAGCTCTTCATGAGGTACTTCACATCATAAATGACAGGAAAAAATAATCGAAGGATCTCAAAGAAATCAAGTTCTTCTTCAGGCAAGTTAGAGTTGGTCAGGATTTTGATTAAATAGCCAAAGTCATAACCACTAATAAAAAGATTGAAAGAATACAAAAAAATAATCCCATCAATAACAATGAAAGAAATTTGTTTTTCAGATACAAAGTTAAACAAATCATGCTATAGGCAAAAGGAATAGAAAGAAACAAAAATGTGCACATAGGAACAAAAGAAACATTTATAACTGCAATGCAGAATTGCTGTAAACAGATGTATTATATGAACTAAAAGAATCATTTTTTATCTTTACAAGTAAGAACATAGAGAAAAGCTGGTATATGAGAATTCTTACTTTCAGCACTTACAACTTAGAGCTCACTATATAATACCACATCAAAGTTTACTCCAGGAATCATCCAACACTACAATCATTCCATGTGGAAAATTCTTATTGCAAAAAAAAAATTGTGTGAAGGCTATTAAGAATAAGAGCACTAAGACCTGAGTACACTGCTGGGATTTTATTTTTTTGTTGTTGTTTTATTTTTGTTTGGTTTTTGGTTTTGTTTAAAATTGAGGAAGGGTCTGATTGTGCAGCTCTGACTGGCCTAGCACTTAATATATAGATCAGACTGCCTTTAATTCACAGATCCTCCTGCCTCTTCCTCCCGAGTGCTGGAGTTAAAGACGTGTGTCACTATGTCCAGCAACACAGTACATATTTTTAAAACCTAAGAATACTGACAGACTAACTAAAGATCAACACCCTGTACCATCACTTTTGTTCTCAGAAATGACAAATCAGCTGATTTGCAAAGGAAAACGTTTTGTCACAACTAAAAGTAAATTAACTTTTATAAAAGTGAATTAACTTCCTTGTAGAAACCTTCCTTAACTATCCAGTTTTATTTTTATAATAATAAAGAATTAAAAGTCATTCACAGAAAGAATATATAAAATACTAGATACTTTAAATAGGTTGTAATTGGCTGGGTGTGGGTGGTGCACATCTTTAATCTCAGCACTTAGAGGCAGAGGCAGGAGGATCTCTGTGAGTTTGAGGTCAGCCTGGTCTACAGGATGAATTCCAGGACAGGCTTCAAAGGTACAGAGAAACCCTGTCTTGAAAGCCCCCCCCCCCCACACAAAAGGTTGTAAATGACCATTGAGAAAAATCTGCAAGACATTTTCCCCCTTAAGAATAGCCTTCCCAGCCACATCATCTAAAAAAAGATTAAAAATCGCCTCATATCCATTCTTGGCATTCTCTGTTGATTAGTTATCTTCATAGCATGCATTACTATGTAACAAACCACATTAGAAATAAGGTTTAAAAAAGAATGTTGATTTACCTTCAGCAGAAAGGAAACTACAAAGGGAAGAAAATTCTAGTCTGTTTTGCTAAGTTTTATAATCTTAGCCCAGTGGCTAACCTGATGTTAAAGTACTACTATGCTTTTTTTAAAAAACGAATGCTTTCTATAGCATAAAAAATAAGAGTTAAAAATAGTTAAGAACCATGGGTGACACAAATCCTCAAAGGTTTGTTCTAGCTTACACTCTTTCCAATAAGCAACATTACCTCTCCCAGGCTGAAACAAAGCTTGTTAAGAGGTAAAGCAGGCAACACTACTCTCAAGTGAGGTATACGGCAGCCTCTCGTGGTAGTTAATTCTTTCTAGAACTAAGCATAGAATTTCTGATATAGCCAAGCAAGTATAAGGTAGAGATAGGATGGAAGCACACTGCAATCTTTTTTAAAATTTATTTTTACCTATGAAATGATAACCATTTGACCCCTTCACAAAGAACCACTCCTGAAGTCATAAGCAGCTCTGCAAAGTATTGGGTCTCAATTCCTTCCTCCTCGTGTTTTTTAAACTGGATACCAGATGTTGTTAGTAGCTCTATAGAGTCCTGAGCATACATGTCCTCCCTGGCAGGAGAAAGAGAAAAACGATGTTCAAGACTATCATTACTTTAAGCAGCTAAACAGCCGTTCTCCAACTTACTTGTGTCCAACTGAGAGTTTCATAACTCTCAAGAAAAACAAAAAAAGTAAATAATCATATATAACAGTCCAATGGTGAGCTTTTAACCCTTATCATCAACTCAATTTGATGATACAATTCTACACACTATAGAAATTTCACTGGGCTTAAAAAGGGTCTTTTACTCACGAGAGGCTACCACAGACAGACACGCTCTGTTCAGATGCTCTCAGTCTCTGCAGCCATTTTAGTGCTGCCAGATGGAACTGTAGCCACAGCTACAAGGGGCTATGCACACCTCTCATGCTCTCAGCAGGACCGGGAAGGAGACACTAAGAAGTAAACATCTCAGTGGCTGAGTTAAACTACACCCCAAAGAAGATGCCTCCTCTCACAAATGAGGAGCCTTTCAGTGGCTCTAGTAAGCAGTGAACTGTTCAGAATTACGGACTCAGTTATGACGGCAGTTTCTTCCTCCAGCAACCACATACCTATATTAGAGGCGAACACAATCTACACTACTTCTAAAACCAAGCCAAAAACCTACCTATAAGCCAGCCCTTCAAATTTTTACTTAAATCAGAAAAAAGGTACCTCTAATTCCCAAGCACAAATATGTTAAGTATCCAAAACACTGTATTAGAACTAAGGATTTATGAAAAAGTATTTTGGTGGATTTACCATTAATTTTATATACTTCTTTAACTTAACACTGGTTTCCTTTTTTTTTAAATTGTTTTTCTTGAGCTATACATTTTTCTCTGCTCTCCTCCCTTCCTCCCCTCTCCTGTTCTACCCTCTAGCTTGAGCCCACACTCCCAATTTACTTAGGAGATTTTGCTTTTTCTCCTATTAGCGAAAGAAAACTTCTATAAAAGACTTTAATAAAACTAACAAAACAAAAATAAATGGTTGACTTTTTGATTAAAAGTATTTTTGTAGTTTACTGTCTGGAAACTAATTTCTCACACAACATCAAAAATCACTTTTAGTTCCTAGACTGTCAGGAAGTAAATAACGAAGTTAAGAACTGAATCATAGCCGGGCGGTGGTGGCGCACGCCTTTAATCCCAGCACTCGGGAGGCAGAGGCAGGCGGATCTCTGTGAGTTCGAGACCAGCCTGGTCTACAAGAGCTAGTTCCAGGACAGGCTCCAAAGCCACAGAGAAATCCTGTCTCGAAAAACCAAAAAAAAAAAAAAAAGAACTGAATCATTTAAAACAGAGAGGAGCCACATCATCATATTACATCATCATTTCTCCTGGAAAACCCTTTAGGAAAAATAAAATAAATACAATGCAGACTTCTTTCCATTTAAGTAATCAATACTTTGTTAGACTACAACTATGTCCCTTCCATGAGACTCTCACCACCAGGTCCTTGGGTTCACATGAAGCATGTTTGTATGTGTGCAGCCAACCAAGAGTACAGCAGATTGTTCTCCAGGCTCACATCACTCTTAGTCACATGCTCAACTTACTTTATTATGCAAATAATATACGAATGGTCAGTGAATTTTGTGGTATTTAAGTCACCATTTTCCAAACTTGTCCAATAATAACAATCACCAGAGGGACTTACCAAAATATGGACTGCAGCACCCAGATGAGGGACCTGGAGGAGTACCTCAGGTATTTTATAATAAAGGAAGATTGGCAAACAAGACATAGGCACTACAGTCCCTTTCTCTGTCTCTTTTGCAGAGTGCGCATAGCTTGGTCTAAGCTTTGCAGAAACGAGTCTTTCATAATAAAGTTTGGTACAGATCTCATGCTTTATGATACCCAACTCATAACCGTATGGGTAAGGTTAATCTCTAGACAGGAAGAAGGGAATTTTCCATAGTAAGCTAAATGAGTCACACTTCCAAATCAATTCACTGTCCTTTTCTGATTATACCAAGTTGAAAAGTTCTGCATTCTTTCTCCTTTACTCTTAAATACTCTAGCAATAAAGAGAAAAAATACTAAAACTACCTTAAAAAGTAACTATAACAATGCTTAGTCAAAATGTAAGAATTTCTGCTGGTGTTGGATACTGCCTATTAGATCTATTGTTCAGAATTATGAATAGTATTAAAGATTAATCAACTACTGATGTTTAAAATAGCAAAATATCTAGTTATGACTGAACATAATAAAAACCATGTAAAAATTTGCACAGATTTCCCAGAGTTAGAAGTATATAGCTATCTTACATTAATATCCTAAAGATCCGCTATCCTACTAACTCAACTATGTAAAAGTATCAAATTTACTACTTTTATAACATGGACAAACCCTATTATAAAAACTCACATTTCTAAACATGTGATCTCATTAACATTAAACTACTTCTGGATCACCTCTCAGATAAGCACCACAGGGCTGACACAGTACCTTATTTAAATGTCACTTACTTCCATACACAGACATTCTTTCCAAGTCAAAATTGTTTTCATAAAAATAGAAAACTCCAATATAAAACAATTTATCATCATGTTAAAATACAAATAAGCTGGAAAGTCATAAGATGGTTAGCCACCTTTAGTTTTTAATAAACTCAAATAAATTAGTAACACAAAAATAACCCTAAAACTACAAAGGCTATGAATGACAAAAAGACAAAAAGAAAATTCCCAGAAGTCAAATTAGCAAGCTATTCAAAAATACAATAATCTTTACTATTTGATGAATGAAGCAGGGTAGGACTTTCAACTTGCAAGTGACCACAACTTCCAAAAAACAGTAGCAAGCCCACTTGCCTGTTTCTCAATATGTGCGTATGTTCCTAGTTAAAACTTACTTAACATACCTTAACTATTCATTCTGTGAATGAATAAATGAAGTTCAGCAATGTTTTTACTTTTGGATTTAGATCTCTACTTCCAATAAAATAACCAGAAAGTTTGCTAAAGATATACAGATACTCCATGATTGATGTTATGTCCTGATAAACTCATTAGGACTTAGAGAAACAGAGTAAGGAAAGGTGGAAGCATGGCCACTTGGCAACAGAGTATAATGCAAAATACCATTGTTTATAAACAAGAGAGTGGCTGACTGGAAGATGGTGCTTGCCACTGTTACTCAGCACTTTGCAAGAGTATCCATTGCTGCCCAAGAAAAAGGTTAAAATTCTAAATTTAAATGTCTCATTTAAATTGAATACATACTACTTCTGTACCATTATAAAGTAAAAAATGGGTAAGTTAAACCATCTTAAGTCAGGAACTATGGAGTATCTCACTAAAGAAGAACCTGAAATACAGTCTAATCATCCAAACATAGCAAATTGTTAGATATACTATAGTACATTAAGAAAAAGGTCAAATAAATGACTACTGAGAACTCTGAATAGTAGTATCACATACAAATGACCTTAATATATACCCAAATAGTTGTTTCAATGTTTCAAACACTAGCCTGTTTCAAAAAGCATGTTATTTTTTCTAAAGAAACCAAAAAATATCAGTAAATAGCCTTTATAAGTCAGTCTCACCTTGTTATAGTTAGGTTTTCTTTCTTTCAGTCAAAAACAAATATACTTTAAAGTTAAGAGTCAGCCCTTACCAAATGGGAGGAAAAGCCAGATGGTGGTGACACATGCCTTTAATCCCTGCACTCAGAGAGGCAGGCGGAGCTCTCATTTTGATGTCAGCCTGGTCTACAGCATGAGTCTTAGGATAGCCAAGGTTACACAGAGAAACCCTATCTCAAAAACAACCAAACCAAACCAAAAAAACCCCACCCACCCCTCATATTGGTAAATCCACACTGGGCAGACGTGCTTACCTCACCAATCACCTTTCACACCCAAACAGATAATGATACAGTGAGAAAATATGACTAAATCAAAACCAACAGTTTTTAGGCTATAATTGCAGTCGTGGCCACAACTTCAGTTCACTCCATAACACTAAAGCTTAACTCTAACTTAGGATGGCAGAACAGCCACTGTGCTCCTTAACTAAGGAGATGACACACTGTTAGAAAAGCATCAAGCATTGTAAAAAGGAAGCAAACCACCATAGCTTTAAAACAAACAGTAGTAAAGATATACTTGCTTAGCCGGGCGATGGTGGCGCACGCCTTTAATCCCAGCACTCGGGAGGCAGAGGCAGGCGGATCTCTGTGAGTTTGAGACCAGCCTGGTCTACAGAGCTAGTTCCAGGACAGGCTCCAAAGCCACAGAGAAACCCTGTCCCGGGGGGGGGGGGGGAGATATACTTGCTTTCAAGTCCACACCAAAATAAGCACAGTAACTACAGTGATAAAAATACCAACATGTCTAAAGCAAGTCATTTTTACATAATGAACATTATCTGTTCCTAAATGTTTGTTACATAATACTGATTTAGATATTACGAATCACACTGCAAAGATTCAGAGAGTGCAAACATATAACTAAAACTTGAAATGAGTGCAAGTATTTCTTATATGTATGTTACTCTGAAAATCTACTAAAAGTATATATTAACGTGACACACTGTAACCATAAATATCTTCCCATATCCTAAATCTTCATATTTACATCTGATAACTAATAATACTCCCTTGATATTAATGGTAAAACCTGAAGAACACTGGCAAACCTAGAGCCAATGTGGAAATGAAAGACAAGAACAATCACAAGCACAGACAACAGGCAGAGAGAAGGGAAGTCATGATATAACTTTGAGCAATGGTCCTCATTGTTCTGTAGAGCCTCGCACATGGACACATTCCTTCTAGGCTTTCAACAAGGTCAATTTCACCATTCTTCAACATGTTCAAGATGCTATCCTGACATTTTCTACATTAGGCAGTACTTCTATCTTTGCAATGGCTTTTGCTCTGCTTAGTATTTTTCACTTAGTCTTCTTAAATTTTTTAAACTTCATTTTTCATTTATTTATTTTGTGTGTGTGTCTATCCATGTCCATCATGGACCCACGTGAGGGTTAGAGCACAACTGTAGTCAGTCAGTTCTCTCCTACCATGTGAGCTTTGAGCATCATCCTTAGAAAGCATGGCAGCAGGCACCAATGCACTGAGCGTTCCCACAAGCCTTTATACTCTTTCCTTTACCATTTCCCATGACATTATCATTAGTATAAAGAGCAGCAAAACTTGGCAGTGAAACTAGTTTCCTCTGAATAAGGAAAAACACTGCTCAGAGACTAAATGGAAAGCCATTGCTACAAAAATTACTACCTAGCAAAAACTACCAACTTCACCATCCGACACTTTGATATATTAGCTATTTGTCACAAACTAAGTAACAAAAAAAAGAAACAAAAACAAAAAAAAAACAAGCAAAAAACAAGACAAAACAAAATAACGCTGATGATTAGTTTGGGGGAAAAAGGAATCTTGAAGAAACAAAATGGCAAAAAACTAATGAAGAAAGTCTTCATTTGAGAAAAGGATGAAGTCAATTTTCACTTTGTTCCAGTCTGCAGTACTGAAGAAGTGTTGTAAAGTAACAGTGGTGATAAGCACACCTTTAGCTAGTACAGGTTCTAGAGAGACTACTGTACAGATATTAAGTATTTAATATCTGTAATACTGTACAGATATTAAATTACTATCAGTATTATTTATAGTTAACACAGTGCATTCTAAAGATACACAGCCACACCCCTAAAACCATCAGTCCTGCTATTCATTAGTCTTACATGTTAAACTATACATCTTCAACAAAGATGAGAATCATAGAAGTCTTACAATGGCACTAGCATTAATTTTCCTATTGTTTTTGTTGCTCTTTTTCAAATGAGATGCTTGATCATATTGTACAGATACATGCTACCAAACATAAAAGCACTAAAATACTGCTCTATAGTGCAGAGTATACTGTTTATTTTATTACCTTACCTTAAAAGAAATAATATACCCCTTCCCCTACTGGGAACTTACAACTTGCAGTTCAGAAGTCACCTGGGCTCCACAATAGTTATGAATATGTCCCAACACAAAACTGTAAATTTTGTTAAAAATTTGTGATTTTCATTTAAAAACTCCACTGCATGGATCTTGAGCATGAACTTTGCAAATTCAGAAACAAAAATTCAAAAACATTGTGTCATAATGTCAAAAGGAGGGATTCAACTTCACATAGCCCCTCCGTTATCAAGACTACAGTATATAATGTACAACTATTTAAATGAAGAAAATGGAATTTAGACCCAAGATTTGAGTTAGAGATCAGATTCTTGTATATCAAAGGTTCAAGAATACTATTAATTATATTTCTTGTATGTAGATGAAGAGGTTTTGTGGGTTATCTGGGAATAGTCATAAAAGCACACAGATCTGAAAAGAAAATATACTTAACTTTCCAATAAACAACTTATTGCATAAGTACCTACTTAAGATGCAAAGGATGAGTGTAATAAAAAAAATATCATTGCAGGACAATCTTAACAAATCTAAGGTGGATTGTAGCTGAATGGTACCGGCTTGCTTAGTCAGCAAAAGTAACTCCCCAATTATATGAATTTCAGTGTGAGTGTGGTGACACACACCTTTAATCCCAGCACTTGGGAGACAGAAGCAGATGGATCTCCAGGAGTCTGAGGCCAGAACTGTCGACATAGAAAAGTTCTAGGCCAGTCTGGGTTATGTAGTGAGACCCTGTCTCAAAGAAGCAACACAACAACAAAATGCAATAGTAAAATCAATATCCTTTAGGACCCCAGGTTTAATCTGCAGCACCTTAAATAACCATGAACAACAGAAAACAAAAATAAAGTTTTACAACTTTCCAGAAAAGCAGCAGTTATATTTTAAAAATAACAACTCTATAATTAGTCTTTGAAATTAGAAGTCTTTATTATCTCAGTTCTTTTTGCCTAGTAAGAAGCCCAAGTTTTTGGAATTTAATAAAGTTCCAGAGAAACTATAGCAAATTAACGTAAAATTTCACTACATTCAAACTCAATTTCTAAAATTAAGCTAGAAACAAAAAGGGTGGGGTTATATATTTACTTCCCACTTACGTCAAATTAAATTTAAAATTAAACTGCCAAGTTGAAGTTCCTGGAGGGTATTCTCCTTGCTCATTCATAAATGTCAGTCCTAGCTGAATTATCTTTAACAAGTCTACATTACATCGCAATAGTTGGTATTGATAGTCAGCATTGCTCCTGAATTCTCCAATGGGCCTTGCAACAACACCTGGAAACTCGGTGTCCTGTAAAATAATTTTAAGATGCATTATTTACTAAATGGTTATAAATAGAATTCATATTCTCAGGATAATTTTTGATGTAAGTCAGAGAATTCTATTACAAAGATATTTAATAAAATAATGATATAAAACAATAGTTGAGTATGTTCACACTCAATTATTAGGTATTCTTCAAGAATGAAGAGTATTACTTTTTAGATCCCCAAATTCTATAAACTTAACTACTTTCTCTCAGCTTAAATTTGTCAATAAATTACTACCATGGACAGATAACTCACAATAAACTCAAGCTAATATTTGCTTCATTTCCAAGGAGAAGAAAATTCACAGAAAGCATGTTAAGATTCCCACTTTCTTTAGTAGGCTTCTGTACTGCAGTCATTGCTTATCATCTGAGAAATAAATGACAACTAGGAATCTCTACTGCCTATAAAATATTCCCCCCACCCAAATAGAAAGTTTCAGCTATAATTATGGATAAGTACACCTGTATTACATGGAGTGTCTATGCACAGATATTTCTCTTTTAAGCAAGCATCCTGTTCATTCTCAGCGAAGCACTTTCTTTTTAAATTTGTGATACTAAGAAAATTATGTTTTAGTTTAGTATGAGAATTCAAATTAAGGCTTGTTAAAAACAAAAATGAAACAGTAAGTCAATATGAATTTAGTACACCAACAGCCAAATTAGATTCTGTAATGACTGTACTAGACTTGAGGGGGGTTGTGGATAGATGTGTAAGACACTAAAGAACTTCTTTCTACAGCTAATAATCAAGGGGACCTAGAAAATAAAAAGTGAGCTGTAACAAATACACACAGTGCAGTAGTAAAGCAGAAAAATAGCTGTACCGTCTAGGCAGACTGAATACCACCTATAAGATCAGAGCTTCCTTACAACCTAGGATGTTTTTGCAGCTTTAACGATGCGTTCTTAAGAGATCTGAATGGGTTTTTGTTTGTTTGAAAAAGATACCTAGGAACTCACTGGCTTCTGAAACCTTATCTGATACTAGTAGCAGGGCCTTGGACTGGTTAGAACTAGCTGACAGTCTTAGTGAGGATCTAGACTTCTCCTGTTGAATGCAATCAGTTTCACAAAATGTAAACATCAGTTAAGTACAAAGACCAAAAAAAAAAAAAAAAGGATGCAATTTCTCAATCTAGCTAATGCCCTCTGCAGTCTTGTATCACCCTTGTCTTCTCAGCAGCTGAGAACCCTTGGAAGACCAGCTTCCTGAGAATATCTAATCCATGGTATAGCCTGTTTCCGGCAAGCCCTTAAAACCACCTGACACAAGCCTAAATCCTAAAGTACTTCTACCACTTTTATTACAATGCTCATGACTCCTAATCCCTTGTTGATTAATGCTAGCAGTAACAAACTCAACCTGTCAAATACAGGTTTATTTCTGATGGCTTTTGCTGAAGAAACTAGGCATTTTTTAATGATTAAATTAATCCCTTGATATCAATGAAAAGCGTTTAAATCAAGATTTTTAAAATTCCACTTCAGGGCCTGGAGAGACAGCTCACTTGGTAAAGTGCTCTGCATGCAAGCAAGATGACTGGATATCAATCCCTAGAATCTATGTTCTTAAAAGTGCATAGTCCATGTGCTTGTAATTTAAGTGCTTGGAAAGAGGAGGCAGGTGAATCCCCGGGGCTTCCTGGCCAGGCAACCTTGCTTAATCAGCAAGACCCAGGGCAGTGAAAGAGCAAGTCACACTCATACACACTCACAGGCTGACACAAAATTCCCACTCTGACCTCACCGAAGGCATTTTAAAGGTTTAGTCGTGTCCATACCATGGCAACATAATTATATTTTCGGATAACTTGACGAATTTTCTTCATCTCTTCATCCAGGTTACAAGCCCAAACTTCACAAATTCTTTGGCTATGATCTACAGTTGCTGCCGGCATAGTGACAGCACAAGGAGCCTAGATGCCAAGCATCAAACGTTACACTTGATTGAAGATGTGTTTCATAAAAATATTCTACCCTTTATTTGTGCACCTGTTGAAATAAAAACCACCTTTATCATAAATGTGAATCGCAAGACAGGGCTGGTATAAACTTAAGGCTGCTTATTTCAAGTTCAAGATTCGTAACAAAATCAAGTTTGAGAGAGTTACTTTCCTGAAGGTACATAGCCAGCTAACAAAGAACCACAACATCCATTTTCTAGTTGAATACAAGTTTCATTAATTAAAATCTGCTCCCAGTTCAATTAACTCCACACAAAACTATGATCCGTTTTATGATTTACAAAACAAACTGAAATTACAAGAGAAAAAAAACCTCTGTAACAAAAGCAGTACTTGCTTTTAGTCTTAAAACATTTAATCAAGTCTTACTTGATTAAAAAAACTCTGCATTATTGGTGTTGGTATTCATTCAAATCAAATCAGAGGAAACAAAAAAACTAAAAGTTCTGAGAACGCATCACATCAGGCAATCTCAGAAATCAGTGTTCATCGGGCGGGAGGGAGAAAGAAGACAGTCAAGTACGGGCATCTAAAATTTTCGAATTTGAAAAAAAAAAAATCCGACCATTTTCCCCTGGTTACCAAAGAGGGACCTCAGGTTTCTGGTCCATAGACACAAGATTCACGTTACACAATGATGAAGTAATAGAGACACACTGAAGATTTGACTCTTAGGCGAGAAAATACCAATGTTAGAAGGAAGAAAGAAACAAAAGACCACAAACAAACAAACAAACAAAAACCGAATAAAGGAGGATGATGGCCTTGCGTCCTCAACTCGTGCATCGGAAGCCGGAGTAATCTCAGAAACCCAAGGTGCTACTGGGCACGCCTTCTTTCTTCCCCTGCTCCCACCGGCGCACGCACACACCACGGAAACACTGCAATTTAACCCTGCTTTCCTCCTCCCCTCTCCCGACTGCAGGTCTCGGGGGCCCTGCAGTGGCACCCCAGGCCTTCTCATTTACTGAGGTCGCATGTCCTCCGTGGGCTCCCGGCGCGACGTGAAGAAAGCAAAGCCGCGTTCATGTCACTGATAACCCTCTTCGCTGGCCGACAGCCAGGGGGAAGGTGCCGAGAGCATTGACTAGAGCCAGATTGCCTCGCCACCGCTGCGAGGGCGAGCTAGCTCCCCGGTCCCAAGTAGGCCACCGCCCTCCACTCTCAATTTCCTCCCCCACAACGGAGTCCCAGGTACAAAGCGGTGGCGTCATCACCGCGCGCCGCACCCCTGACAGGCCCCCCGGCCCGTTACCCCCTTCCCAGGCGGCCAGCTCCAGGGCCGTCACAGCCGCGCTTCAGCGGGCGCCATCGCGCGCCCTCTCAGCTTCCTACACCCCCCAGGCTCGCCCGGGACCCCCGCCGGATCTACTTGTGTCTCTGAGCTCGCGCTCCTCCTCTTCCTCCTCGCCATAGAGATAGCACCCGGCGGCGGCGGCAGCGGCGGTGGCGGGACCGACGGCGGCAGCGGGCGCCCCATAGACACCTATCGCCCTGGAAAGGGGAAAGGGGAGCTGCAGCTGCGCTGCCCAGCGCGCCGCCGTCGCACCTCGCACGTCCCGGCGAGGGCGCGGCATGATGACGCAGGCGCCGAGGGGGCGGGGCGCTCGGGAGGGCGGGGCGGGCAGGTGACGGACGGACGCCGGGCCGCAGAGCTCCGGGCGGGCGGCGGGTTTCGCTCACACCGGCTGGTTTGGTGTTGGACGCGAGCGGACCGGGGACCGGTGGTCTAGGCGAGTCGTCCTTTCCCAGCCGCTCGCCGTGGAAGGTCGTCCTGCTGGGGGGCCAGGGTCTCGGCGAGTTCGGCGTCGGGGAGAAGGCGCGGCTCCCCTCAGCGTGCCGGCCGTGCTCGGTCGCTCCGGAAAGGCTAGGCTGAGCGGGGAGGAGCAGGCCCGAAGCTTCTAGGGCTTCGGGCCGGGACCCGAGGAGGATGAGCTGGCTCTTTCCCCTAGCTAAGAGCGCGTCATCCTCCGCGGCCGGGTCCCCCGCCGGCCTCACGAGTCTCCAGCAGCAGAAGCAGCGGCTGATCGAGTCGCTCCGGAACTCCCACTCCAGGTGACTTGGTGGCTTTGACCAGGGCGGGAGGGCGGGCTGCCAGCAGACACCCGTGCCGATCCGCAGGCCGCTCCGACAGCTGCCTACTGTTGATAGTCCTTCCCGTGGGCTTGTTTCCCGAATGTGCCTCTCTTGCCCCCCCCTCCCCGCGCGCAGCTTGTCTCCTGACTTGCTCATCTCCACGGACACAATGAAATCATCTCTCCTAGCTCTCACGCTAATATTTCCTTGAATTCACCTAATTGAATTGTTAACATGCTAACACCTGACTAGAGACAGTTGGGAAGGCTGATCCCCAAGTTTCAAAGTGAAAAATTAAACTGTTGCAACACAGTGTTTTGATCAGTTAACTCTGTCCGGATGATAATCCTTTTGAGTTTGTAATTAAAGTTCAGCCTGTTCCAATAACTTTTGTCCTGCAACTGTTACAGAGTCTGCTCCCCTCTCACTTTCTTGACTTGGGCCTCACATTTAGGAGCTGACATACATTATCTGGATCATCCGTTGTCTTTTGAGTTTGCTTATCTTATTGTCGTCAAACTAGAAATACAGGAATTCAGGTTATCTTGACCTTTTTTTTTTTTCTTGTAAAATCGTTTGCTACAGCCTTTTCTGTTTACATAGGTCAGTGGCCGCTTAGGATTTTCAGGTATCAGAATTACTTTATAACATAGGAGTTTTACAATTAATTAACAGGGCCACAGCCTATTTTACGTATAAAGGCCAACGTGGTTAGACTCTAACCTTTTAAAAAACCTTGTCACATAATGCACATTATAATATGAAATAAGATTTTAATGTGTTGTATAATATATAGATACACATCCATGAGATAGTAACAATGAGTTTGAACACACCATCAGGGGCTATTTTTCTGTTACCCATCATTTTTTTTCTCAAGCAAGTAAACTATCATCCTTAAACTTGCTCTGTAGGCCAGGCTGACTTTGAACTCAGAGATCTGCTTGCCTTTGTTTCCCAAGTGATGGCATTAAAGCTCTGTGCCACCATGCTGTGCCTGACTTCCTGTTCTCATGTCTACCTTTGTGTAGCATTTCTTACCCTGTTACAAGGACAGAACCCCTCTCGAAAGAGTATTTTCTAAGGAAGGAGTGGCCTTTCCAGGCAGCAAGTTTCTTTTCTCATCCTGGAGGAAAAGGAATTCTTGTTTCTGTGACTAGAGGAATCTGATGGGACAAGAGATAAGAAAACAGAAGAATTTGCCTCTGGAAGTCTTCAAGTCTTCCTTAGTTCATGGTTCTCAGCGTGCCCAAGTGCTATACTTAGGATAATGATTTCTAAACCCCAACACAAGTCAGTCTTTCTCTAAATGCTTTATTTTTTCTAACCTTCGAGAGCCACACTTTCAAGATATTATAAAATAAGCTAAGTTTTAAGAAACACAACAAAGTTTTTCCCCTTCGACTGTCACCTTGGAAACCTGCAGAATGTCAGTATTACTACTGCAAAAATACTGGTGGAGCCATTTGTTAACCTTTCTTTTCTCCTCATGAGATGGAGCTTTTGAGTCACGAGTCTCTTACTGATAAGACTAGTACATGAGGAAAGTGATCTGAAGTTTGTACTTTGGTCCCAAATAGAAGTAATAAAACAGTAATTCTTCATTGAAGGACATCTGGAGTTAGTTTAAGAGGATCAGTCAGTATCCTTAATGGATGCAGAAATTATTTTGTGTGCTAACATTTGAACTAGAAATTTTTAACATGTAACATTATCTGTATCTTTTAAGTTCTTGAGATTTTATTTAGTTGAAATATTTCAAACTTAACAAATTAGATATAATTCTAAATATTCAAGAATCTTTTAAACATTTTATCAAATTCTTAGCTATCCCAAAAGGTTAGGTGAATTTTATGACTATTTTCTTTTACCTCGTTCCGGCAGAAACAAGTGGGAAGCTGTCATAGAAGATTAACAGTATTTAACCAAAGCACAATGAATATTATGAAAATGAAAAGTGGAAGTCATGTTGACTGGACTCAAAAACTAATCTTCTAAAAAATAATAATCACACTAATCAGTTTACCACTAAAACTTATGAATTCATATGTAGAAGAACTAATTCTTCAATTCCTTGAAGTTTACTTCAGAAGATACTGTTGATTTCCTGTTCGGATCCCATTTCCTCTGACTTCTTCAAAGAACACCTGTTTTTGTTTTTTTCTTCTGTTTATAATCTGTAGGACACAGACTTAGTGGAGTGCTTTCAACCCAGGAGATGTAAATAATCAGTGATGATGGCCTCACCTCACCCTCACCTCACACCATCATGTCTGTCAGGAAAAGGAGGACTCCTTTTTCCATCTTTTCTTCTTTTTGTGTTGGGGGGGGGGGGGCTTGAACTCACAGGAGCCGTCCTCTGCTTCCACAGTGCTGCGTTAAGGCACATATTACCATGCCAGATACAAGCAGGACTCCTGACTTCAACCTAATGAACAGAAGTTGAAGGAAAAGTCCAGGTTTTCTCAATAATACAAAGAGCTTTTGGGAAGAAAAATGGGGGGAAAGTGCTTCTTCTTTAGATATGATTGTGTTCATCTGGGTTATGATTGAAGGCTGGCAGTGTGGTAAAATAGTTCACTATTAAATTAATGAACTCTGGAGTTAACATCATTTCATCTATGGCATGTAGTGTTAGTGCTTAAGTCTTAAGCTTTAAGATAAATAATCCCTCACTGGTGAAATGATTTTCACCCTGTTTTTCAGTAACTTGTGTTTATGATAATCCTTGCTAACCAGGCTAATCCTTAGTCTCCAGAGGGGAAGCTGTTTTGTAGACTGTTTCTTTGCTGTGCCCACAGTCAGGAAATACAGTTAGATGAATAATGGTGATGGAGTGCTGTTTTGTTTGTATATTCAAACAAAGAGTTTGTATATTCAAACAAAGAGTCTTAAGTTGGTTGTAATGGCATACATCAGAATTGTGTTTCTTTTGTATTGTTGTACAGCTACTAGACTTCCAAGAAAGAATCTCTGAGCCAAGAAGGTAGGAGGTACAGATGGGTCACTAATGGCCCACACAAGCTTGGCTGGCCTGTCGTCTTTATATGCCTTATGTCCACAGAACTGAAAGAATTGACTGCCTGATCTTTTTCTGCTCTACTCAGTCAAGAAAGTCAGTTGATTCCTCAAGCCCCTCAATGCAATGACATTCAATGTGTGTGTGTGTGTGTGTGTGTGTGTGTGTGTGTGTGTATTGAGCTCTTCATTTTTCTCTGTTCCCCTCCCTGCCTCTCCCCTCCCCCTTCCCCCTTCAACCCTCCCCCAAGGTCCCCATGCTCCCAATTTACTCAGGAGATCTTGTCTTTTTCTACTTTCTACTTCCCATGTAGATTAGATCTATGTAAGTCTCTCTTAGTATCCTCATTGTTGTCAAAGTTCTCTGGGATTGTGGTTTGTAGGCTGGCTTTCTTTGCTTTATGTTTAAAAACCACCCATGACATGTGATAATTGTCTTTCTGTGTCTGAGTTACCTCACTCAAAATAAATATTTTCTAGCTCCATCCATTTTCCTGCAAAATTCAAGCTGTCATTATTTTTTTCTGCTGTATAGTATTCCATTGTGTAAATGTACCACATTTTTCTTATCCATTCTTCAGTCGAGGGGCATTTAGGTTGTTTCCAGGTTCTGGCTATGACAAACAAAGCAGCTGTGAACATAGTTGAGCACATGTCCTTGTGGCAACTCCTTAATACAGTTTCTCATGCGTGGCGATCCCCCAACCATAAAATTATTTTCGTTGCTACTTCATAACTGGAATTTTGCTACTGTGATGACTTGTATTTGGGGAAGTAGAGGTTAGCCAAAGGGGTCGTGACTACAGGTTGATGCCTGCTGATCTAAATGCTTCTGTCTGACTTACTGTTTATGCATCTTTCACAATCCTACCTACAATTCACTTGTCTTTGGCAGGCCTCCATCTGACTTTTCATTTAGAAAAGTAGTCTATTCAGGAGAGCTAGCTGAGTCATAAGTGAACTGTCCTATTTAGAAGGGCTTAGTAAAGTGCAAGGAAGCTACAGAGTCAGCAGCATTGTTTAACACACAATAAATACTCTGTAAATGCTTGTTGGTATTGTATCCTTAGTTTTAAAAATAATAGTGTCAAAAAAATGGTCATAAAAGTAATTATCCAATAAAAAATGGGATACAGACCTAAACAGAGAACTCTCAACAGAAGAATCCAAAATGGCCAAAAAACACCTAGGAAATGCTCAACATTCTTAGCTATCAGAGAAATGCAAATCAAAACAACTCTTGAGATTCCATCTTACACCTGTCAGAATGGCCAAGACTGGAAATACTGATGCCAACTTATGCTGGAGAGGATGTAGGGTAAATGGGACATTCCTCTATTGTTGATGGGAGTGCAAACTGGTATAGCCACTTTGGAAATCAGTATGGCGATTTCTCAGAAAACATCATATTCAGTGAGGTAACCCAGACCCAGAAAGACAAATATAATAAGTACTCACTTGTAAGTGGCTTTTAGACATAAAGCAAAGAAAAACCAGCTTAGAAATCCCAGAGAACCTAGACAACAAAGAGGACCCTAAGAGAGACATACATGGATCTAATCTACATGGGAAGTAGAAAAAGACAAGATCTCCTGAATAAATTGGGAGCATGGGGGATCATTGGGGGGGGGAGGTGGAGAAAATATATAGCTCAATAAAAAAAATTAAAAATTAAGTATCTCTAGAAAATATAGTGTCTGTGTAAGTTAGCCTTCCATCACTGAGAAAACACCTCAGATAAACAGACCTATAAAGAGGAAAGGTGTGTAGGAGATAGTTCAGTTGTAAATGGACTTGAGTTCAATCTCTGGGAGCCCTATACAAGGGCTGGGTACAGTGATTCCTACATGTAAAGCCCCTTAGGGTGTGGGGTCAGGAGGATTACTGTGCTTTACTGGCTTGTCAGCTTAGCCTCTTCAGGGAGCTCCTTTGGAAAGAGGCCCTGTCTCCAAAAACAAGGTCCACTGCTGTCCCGAGAAGCAGTATCAGAGGTTCACCTTCACGTACATGTGCATACTGAATCCAGACACACGAAAAGAGGGGAGACTTACTTGATTTAAAAAATTCAGAGTTAAGCTTAAGCAGTGGTTGGCCCTCTTGTCAATACATAGTGATAGTAATGCATGGCAGGGGAAGTTACTTCTGCTCTGCAGCCAGGAGGCTGAGAGAGATGAGAGACTGAGCCCAAATATCTCCTTCTGTTAGGCCCTCTTAAAGGCTCTCTCACTTCCCAAGTCCCACAAGCTATCATCCAGTGTTCACTTCATGGGCCTTTGCAAACATTCAAGATCTAAACCTGTAGCAGAATTATAGCATAGTGTTTAAAACATCCTTTGGTACTGTCTTGCTACCATTCCATGGATCACAGAGTTGTTTTTGTTTATCCAAATCTTTACCCATATAGCTTCCCTGGAGAATGAGTTTTTGAGTACTTGACTTACAGCTTTTAGATCTATTCTTTATAGCTGGGTGGTGGTGGTGTATACTTTTAATTCCAGCACTGTGGGATAGTTGACCGACCAGAGGCCATCACCAAGCAGAACCCTGGTTGCAGTACATCTTTCTGGAGACTTATGGGAAGCTGAGCTTATATCTGATGGAGTGGCAGGAAATTTGATGCAGAAAATTTCAAAATAGCTCAGTGTTCAGGCAGCAGCATGTATGCTATTGAGATCAAACAATATTGGAAGACAGATATGATAAATTTTGAGACTAGCCAGAAAAGGAGCATGTTTAAAGGTGTAACCAAAAGCTGTCACATATGGTGGTAGTTGCAGCTCTTGCAGGCAGAGGCAGAAACATAAGTTTGAGGTTAGTGTAGACTATATAGTTGAAAGTCTGCCTAGAAGACATGGTCAAACCTTTTTTTCAGAAGTACAGACAAAAATTTGCAGTAAGCCTTGGTTGTTAAAAAGATTAGCCTCATTTAAAAAGTAAATCCAATTGCTGTTCACCAGGACAGTAGAAGGTTTCCGTCTCTGGTTCGCCCTGTGGTGAGGCAGCATGTTTTGGCAGCAACGTGCTACACACCTGTTCACTGGACAGCGAGGTTAAAAATAAGAGACTCTGGTTCTATAATCCTCTTTAAGGGGCCTGCTTCTAGGAACCTAATCCCTCACTTACTGGGCCACCTTGTAAGCTTCACTGCTTTCCAGCAGTACCAACGTGGGAACCAAACATTTGTCACGTAGGCCCTTGGAGAACATTTCAGGCTGAAACTGTAGTAGGTACCCTGTTTTATTTTGTACCAAAACTTTGTCAAGAGTATGGTCTCAGATTCCCTTTTTCTATTTGCTAAGTCTTAGTTTGAAGTAATAGTGGCGGCGGGGCTGCGTCCCCAACACCCCAGCCGCCTGCCCAGCTAGCTTATGCCCGAAATAACAACACACAAATTGTATTCATTTAAACACCGCTTGGCCCATTCTCTTCTAGGCTAATTCTCACATATTAATTTAGCCCATTTCTAATCATCTGTGTTGCGCCCCTGGGTGCGCTTACTGGGGAGATTCTAGCCTATGTCCATCCTGGGTCGGAGCTTCAACCTGGGAGCAGGGCATGGCGTCTCTCTCAGGCGTCTGCTCCCTAGCGGAGAGCTGTGGAGTCTCTGAGCTCACTTCCTCTTCCTCCCAGTATCCTGTTCTGTTTTCTCCTCCCACCTATCTTCTAACCAATAAAATGGGCCAGGGCAGTTCTTTTATTAGCCAATGACCTTCCTCCATCATTAGTTGACTTTTAAATATACTTAAGATGACATTTCCCCCTCTGTTCTCCACCAGGGTTCTTTTCTATTTCTATAGCTCTTCCCATTTCCTTGGTCATTATCCTATCTGGTCTTTGGAACTCTGCTGAGAAGATATTAAATAAATGTTACATGTCACACAGCTCTTTGAAACAAACAAAATCAAGCAGTTTACATTAGAATTTCTTACATCAGCATTCTCCAACAGACTGATTTGTGCTAAAGTGTTTTCCAAATAGCACAGACTGTTTATTTGAGCTATTTAAAATTTTTAGTGTCTTGTTTTTTTTTCATTTTCATATCAACTGCATATATATGCAGATACCTGTACATGCTTACCAATTTGTTCTTCTGAAGATATTAATCATACAAATTTGAAGTCTTCTGTTTGCTGTTTCTTGAGGGTTTTTCTTTTTTTCCTCCTGGTTTTGTTGAGTTGGGTGCCTGCACCAATATGAGTATTTTGCCATGCTGGCCATTGTTGTGGTTCCCAAGTGTGACAGCGGGGCAGGACTACTGATTGCTTCCCTCCCTTGGCAGCTTGCATTTTAGTATGTTTCCTGGGATTTTTTTTCTAATAAAAATTCTGGCAGTGACTGAAAAATCTTTGTTAAAATTTTATTACCACAAATCTGAGAAGGTACAACTTAGGTGAGTTTCCTAAAAGCTTTAATTTAACATCTAACACATTGAGCAGTTATTTGTCTTGTAATCTCCTGAAGTCTTTACATATATGATCTTTCTTAATCAGACAACCCAAGACAGATGGATACTTTTAATATAACCGTCTCTCATTCGAAAAAAAGTTCAAGAACTTGTATTTGATCCAATTCCAAGTGTTTTAGTCACTGTTTATTACTGTGAAGAGACACTATGACCAAGGCAACTCTTATAAAAGAAAATATTTAATTGGACGCTTGCTTACAGTTTCAGAGGTTTAGTCCATTTATCATCATAGAAGCATGCATTGTGCTGGAGCAGTAGCTGAAAGCTACATCCTGATCCACAGGTCAGGTGAGAAAATGGGACCTAGCATGGATTTTTGAAACCTTAGATCCCACCCCCAGTGACATACTTTCTCCAACAAGGCCACACCTACTCAGACAATGCTTTTCTAATCCTTCTCAAAGAGTTCTACTCTCAATGACTAAGCATCTATGAGCCCATGGGGGCCACTCTTATTCAAACTATCACACCAAGTAAAATGGTATATGTGGGATTTGAACTCAGGGAGTCTATCTTTATTTTAATAAGCCTTGCTTTGAGTCACTGAGATTCTCTACTTGAACTGGTAGACGATTCTTTCACTATTTATTCCTTGTGCAGTGACATCTTGGTAATGTAGAGGAATAAAGAAAATAGGACTTTGTTTTAGTAACATTTAATTATGTGGCATTCATATAGTGGAGGATGGTATCAGCCTAAATCCCATCCCCAGGGAGAAGGTTTCATAAAGATCATGTAAATCCTGACACTGATTATCTGTTTGAATCTAGCTTAGCTGTTTCTTTGTGTTGTTTACTTACTATTTTAGTATTTGAGAGTTCCATACAGTGTATTTCGATCATGCTTATTTTCTCCATACTTGCAGGTCCATTTCCCTTCTCTATCCACTTAACTTTGTGCTTTTATTTTTTTTTCAAATTTCCACATTAAATCCAATTTGTGCTATCTGTATATCCTCAGATGTGTGGCCTTCCACCAGAGCATAGTTGACCAAGAGGTGACACTCTTAAAAAAAAAAAAAAAAAAAAAAAAAAAAGCTAACTCTCCCTCTTCCAGCAACTATAATTGCCAGTAGTTCCTCAGGTAGGGGCAGGGCTTGGTGTCCACCTCCCCTCTTTTTTTTTGGTTTGTTTTTCGAGACAGGGTTTCTCCGTGGTTTTGGAGCCTGTCCTGGAACTAGCTCTTGTAGACCAGGTTGGTCTCAAACTCACAGAGATCCGCCTGCCTCTGCCTCCCGAGCGCTGGGATTAAAGGCGTGCGCCACCACCGCCCGGCTTCCACCTCCCCTCTTCATGCTAGTATTTGGTCTGATTTAAACTTGCATGTGGTTTGTGCATTTGTCACAATTACTTTGAGTTCATATGTACAGCTGCCTTTCCATGTCTGGAGGATATTGCTTCCTTGTATTTATCAACCACCTCTGACTCTTACAGTGTTTCTTCTCTTAAACAATGATCTCTGAACCTTGAGAGGAGAGCATTTGATACAGATGGCCCATTTAGGGTTGAGCATTCCTTAGTCTCTTACTCTCTGTACCTTGGTCAGTTGTTGGTCTCTTTGTTAATCACTATGTATTGTAAATAGAAGCTTTCCTGATGAAGTTTGAGAGATGCATCAGTCTATGCATATAATACTAAGTCATTAGGATTTTACTTCTGTGTCACTTAACTGTTCTCCCCTAGATCTGTGACCTGTTTAGCTGCAGATTCTTATCTCTGTCATGGTTCTAGGTATGGGTACTGTGTTGTGGAGAGTGCTGTAAACTCATTCAGAAAGTAGTGGGTTTTCCCATTATGTTTGTGCCACTGTTGCAGCAGTGCACAAACTGGCTAGCCAGTCATTATTTTAGCGTGCAGCGTTCACAGATGGGCAGGATTGATGATTGCTTTTCTAACCATAATAGATGGTAAGAACCTATCAGCCTGAACCGGCAGCCTGTTCTTCAGTGACAGGTCTGTGACCAGGTGGACCTGGGATGAAAAGTAAAGAAGACAAGGAAGTTGGGGTTAGGAGGTCTTGCATAAGCTGATGCCTTATGCAAGAAGTACAGCATCTTATATATAGTTTGCAGGGGAAAATGGGACAGAATCAGCAGAAAGCTATCATACAGTGGGAGGAAGTCAGCAGGAAGCTAATCAAGGAATGTAGTTTAAAAAGGAGTTCAGGATATCTCAGGTGCGCACAGACTGAGCACACAGTGGCCTGGGGATTGATAACTTAGCTCCTTTGGGGGGGAGGATTTAAGTTCCCAGGATCAGAAGTTACTGTTCCCCCAAGGCCCTGGCTTCAGGCCATTACTAGCCTTGCCAAGCATATTCCTGGTTTTAGTAACAAGGAACTACATTTCTTCTTTATGTATCAGGGCATCAGGAAAAGCATTGGATCACCCTGGTTCCCAGTCCCTGTTTCTGAAGACACTGTATACTTGAGTCATAGAGCAAGGAAAAATCAAGTTGACTATGACCTGAAAGCTTCATCCTTTATGGTTATCTTTCATACTGTAATCTCATCAGCTAAAGCTGATGCCTGCCTGCTGCTATACT
This sequence comes from Microtus oregoni, assembly GCF_018167655.1. NCBI lineage: Eukaryota > Metazoa > Chordata > Mammalia > Rodentia > Cricetidae > Microtus > Microtus oregoni. The sequence continues at coordinate 1,210,230 of NW_024544709.1, read as the reverse complement.
CCCTGCCATGGTGTTGTCAAGGGCCAGCCCACTGAAACGGTGAACAAGACCACATTTAAATGCTTTCTTTTATAAGTTGACTTGGTCATGCTGGTGCTTTACAACTGAGACACCAACACTTAGAAACATTTCAAAATACATAAGATTTATATATTTTGAGAGGCTAGGTTTTTATTGAAGGCTAGAAAATACACTAATCCAAAAAATGAGGAAAATAAACTTTGTAAAACTGTTAGTTTGAAATAACTAAAAGGAATAAAATAACAGAAAGTGTTATATATTTGCTAGACCTTTCAAAGACTAATGAATACTAAATGTCCTCCATTATGTCAACTAATGAGTACTACTTTGTGTGTTCCCCCTTAGAACCATTATGAATGTTAACATTTCGGGTGAGCTCCCAGAGGCTCCATAGTTTCTAGATTTACCTTATAGGATGTCAGATTATAACGGCTTTATTTGGGAACTCTGCTCTGATAGCATTAACAAAGACTCCCAAAGTAGTAGCTCAAACAAGAAGAAAGTTTATTTTGAAATTTAAGCCAGGCATGGTGACTCTTGTCTTTAATCCCAGTATTTAGAGCAGAAGCAAATGGACTTCTCTAAGGTCAAGACCAGCCTAGGCTACATTGGGAGTTCCAGGTCAGTCAAGGTTACATATAATAAGACTTATCTCAAAGAAGACAAACCAAGCAAGCAAACAAAAACCAAAAGTGGTTTCATACTTATCAAAGACCCTAGCTAGTTACTTCATTGCTTTGTAGTGCCTACCACCTACTAATAGGATGCCTCAAAGTGGCTTATTACCATGCAAGCCTAGCATCCAGACAGGAAGTAGGAAGAAGGCAAAAAGGCAGAAAGAGCTAGTAGTTGGGATTCCACTGTAAGCGGCTTCCTTGGAAATCCACCCCACTACTAACCTATGTTTTCATTGGCTGGGACATAAAGTCTTTAACAACAGCTAGTAATAAGAAAGAGTATGGTTATAGCATATGGCTACCCAGAATAAAAGTAGGCTCCTTTGGGGAAGAAGAGGAAAGGTGGAAAGCAGTCAGGAGCCATTATGTCACCATTTAAAGAGACACTCATTGGGACTGCTCCGTTTAAATTCTTCAGATCCAGTCATCCCCAGCTGCCCGTAAAGCTGGATAGTGGCATAGTTAGCAGAACTCAGCTACTTGTTGACATATATTACCCAGAAGGCTTCTAGTTGCTTCTACTAATGATGAGTTGGATAAAATTATATTAAATCAACCTGAGATTATTCTGAGTTTTCCTTATATGTTTTCCTTAGCATCCTTCCCTTACCCTTTGGATAATAATAACAATAATAATATTCTGGATATTACAGAATATTATTGCCTGCATATTTGATAAGTCTTTCCAACTATAGTAATTCTCTCTCTAGATACAAATTATATCACCTATCCAAATGCTGTGATTAGAATTTAAAAAGTTGTAGGCTATAGCATCTAACATTTGGTTTTTATAGTAACAGTTTTTTTTATAGCATTGATCTCTTTTTATATCTTTTCTACTTTTTCTTTTACAGTATAGCTGAAATACAAAAAGATGTAGAATACAGATTGCCATTCACAGTAAACAACCTAACAATTAACATTAATATGTAAGTAAAATTCTTTTCTATTTTTGTGTACTAGGTTTTAATTTTATGTCTTAGTAGCTAGACAATAATGTGTGAACAGAGTTGTAATCTATATTTCATGTAATAGGAACTAACTTTTTTGTCTTGACTCTTAGTTAATATCAGATATAGCTGTTTAAATGAACTTATTCATAGTAATTATAACAAAATAGTGCTCAGCTTAGTGAAATAAAAACTTTGTGGTTTATTGCTTAACACATGGACATAGGAGGCCTTATAAAATACTTGTTCTCTGAACAAATCTAAGGATGAACATATATCTCTGGCAAGAATTAAAATACATTATGAGCTTTATGAACCTATATAGAAGCCTTACCAATTAGGATATATTACAGAGTCATAATAAATGGCTGTAACATGGACTCATGGGCTCCAGAGGCCACTTATCGCCTCTTTAAAAAAAAAATTAAAAATCTTGACCTATAAAAACAAAAATAAGCCGGGCGGTGGTGGCGCACGCCTTTAATCCCAGCACTTGGGAGACAGTGGCAGGCGGATCTCTGTGAGTTTGAGACCAGCCTGGTCTACAAGAGCTAGTTCCAGGACAGGCTCCAAAACCACAGAGAAACCCTGTCTCAAAAAACCAAAAAAAAACAAAAACAAAAAAAACAAAAAAAAAATAACAAAAATGAACTTTAGCTATATAAATGAATTAATTTCCCATCTAGTGCCTAGGTAGATGTAGGGAGGAGAGTCCAACAAAATCCAATTTTGATAATGTCGAGAAGTACTTTCCTTAACCAGTATATAAGCAGAAAAGCCTCAAGGGAAACATTCTGAGTTTTTAAAATTTAAGAAACAGAGTTCTGGATTTAACAAACTTCTATTAAAATATTTCATAAACTAATCTTAATTTTGTAGTACTTAAAAAAGATTGATTTTTTGACTTTTGAATTAAGAGCTTTTTCGTCTTAAACCCCCATGATTTGCACCAGTGTGAGGAGAGGTGTCAGCGCAGCGTTTAGGACTCAGATGAGCGAGGGTTTGATGACAAGCACAGTAGTGTAGTCTAGTACTTGCTTCTCACCTTTCCTCTGTAGTGTAGTGTATGCATGCCCAGACTACTGCGGGCAGGATTCCACGCACACACGCACTTGAACACATGGCCAGAGCCATAATCCACTAAATAGTCAGGCAGTTTTGCATGATTTGCTGTACAGGTGGACAATCTATGTTTTAGCTGAGATTCTTATTCAGCAAGTTTTATTAGCTTGGAAATCAATTTGTTGACATGCTAAAAAGACTTTTCTGTAATGCATGGAGCCCATATTCCATTTTAAAAAGAATCTCTTGTATTCAATTACTGTGTTATTGCCAGAATATAGCCTTTCATATATTTTCAGTCTGCTCAATATTTATAATAAAGCATGTGTTACTAAGAATTAATCCATATAAGACAATGTGAAAATTTAACTTGCTTTTAAATAACTTTGTTTTAGAATTATGGTTACATGTTGTATTTTTTCATTTGTTTGTGTTTTTTTTGTGTGTGTTATTTCTTTACTAGATTACTTCCTCCACAATTTCCTCAGGAAAAACCAGTGATTAGTGTTTATCCACCAATAAGACATCACTTAATGGATAATCAAGGATTGTATGTTACCTCTCCATTAGTAAGCAATGTATGTATATGCTATAGTTTATATCAGATTAACCTACCCATTTATTACAGTTTATTGCTCTAGAAATCTGAAGTGTAATAAAATTTTTATTTTGAAATTGGTTTCCTTAGACAATACTGTTTACTTAAGCCAGTGACTTGAAGTTCTGGATATAATGTGGTTGATAATGTTACATGTTGCAGCTTAAATACCCTGAGTGTTTACCTCTGACAATCAAGTTACTGGGAAGTGTGAAGTGTGGGAAGCTTCATTATCGATTGAATAGACTTTTAACCTGATTTGTTAATTACTAAATATTTATAGTATGCATTCTATAGGAAACTGTTGTAAATCATTATTGTTAGTATGTTGACACAGTGTCTTTACTTCTTTATTTTTTCCTCATTTTAATTTTATGTGTATTAGTGTTTATGTGTATGCAGTGCCCACAGAGTCAGAGGACAGTGTCACATCATCTAGATCTGGGGTTACATAGGTTGTGAGCTGCCTTGTAGGTGCTAGGAACTGAACCTGGGTCGTCTGCAAAACATTAAGTGTTCCTACCTACTGAGCCATCACTCTTTCCTAGTTATTTTTACCTGCAGACATTGGTTAAGGTTTCAAATGAGATTTATTCCCATGAAATTTTGTGTTTTGAGAGGGTTTTTATCATTGTGTATTACTGTTACTGTTTGTGTTTGGAGAGGGTTTTTATCATTATGTATTACTGTTACTTTCAGTTTACAATGCACTCAGATCTTGGAAAAATTATTCAAAGTCTTTTGGATGAGTTCTGGAAGAATCCTCCAGTTTTAGCTCCTACTTCAACAGCATTTCCATAGTAAGTATATTTATAGTATGTAACTTTAACATGTTTTCATTTATCATAATTAAAATATAGTTTAGGGGAATTGATGTTCAAAACAAAGACAGTCTTCTGATTGCCACACACTCACCTTCATGCCCATAAGGCCAAAGTTTTCAGAGGGGGCTGTGTATTTCTCATGTAGTTGATTATTTACCCACCGTCTTTCAACAATAGGCTCATGGGACTGTTCTTGAATTTCATTTTGGCTATTACCTATTGACCTCTTACTGTAATAGATGAGGGTTCTATTTGCCACAAAATTTCCATTCTCCTCTTATTATATCATGATAGCTACATAAGTCTATTTGGTGTGTTTGTTACACAACTCATAAATATTAGCCATTGCTGATTTTTTTTAGCTCACTTTTGTTTATGTCTATCAGGCAGATAATCTCTAGGTTCTGTGTTTAGTTGGTTGTTTTTGTTTGTTTGTGCCCCCCACCGTTTTCCTTGCTAGTTACACCCTGTCCCTGTCACACAGATCTCATTCAGTAGCTTCCCCTTGTTTTTTTCTTCAAGCTTTCCTTTGTTGTTTTCATATATTAGATTATTTGTTTCTCTTTTTAAAAAAGGTTGTCTCCTAGTTTCTTCATTTACTATCTTCCAATAATTTCCTGAGTAGAGCATTAACATGAACAACAAATCATACTAGAACTTGTCCTTAAAATAGTAAAATGTGGGTGTGTGTCTTAGGGATTTGAGGCCTGAACCTGTGGCCTTGAATGTGTCAAGCAGGGCCGTAGAAAGCCATCCCTAGCATATTTTAATCTTAGATTTTAAAACAGGGTCACACTCTGTTACCTAGACTTTCTTGGAACTTGCAATGTGACCAGCAGAGCTTAAAGTTGTCATCTCTGACTTGGTTTCCTGGGTGGCTAGAATTATAGGCCTATGCCACCATGCTTAGACATTTTTCTCTATGAACCTATAGTTCGGTTAGGTGTTAGTGGCAACTCTTTTGTTCTACTTTTTCCATTAGTTGACTTGGCTTTAAGAAGTGTAATTGAGGCCGGGCGGTAGTGGCACACACTTTAGTTCCAGCACTCAGGAGGCAGAGACAAATGGATCTCTGAGTTTGAGGCCAGCCTGGTCTACAGAGTGAGTTCCAGGACAGCCAGGGCTACACAGAGAAACCAAAAAAAAAAAAAAAAATCAAAAAAAAAAAGAAGAGGAAGAAGAAGGAAGGAGGAGAAGGAGAAGGAGAAGAAGAAGAAGAAGAAGAAGAAGAAGAAGAAGAAGAAGAGGAAGAAGAAGAAGAAGAAGGAAAAGAAGAAGAAAAGTACAATTGAATAATATGAAAACTCATTTAATTCTCTTGTCTGGCAGTTTTTGTTCGCAGGCACCAAGACTGTAGTGGAGGCTATGAGCTATTACCATTTAAGGCGGTCTGAGTTTCCTCACAGCATGCCACATGGAGAGAGGTTGGACCAGCTGAGTAGAAGGTGTACTGCCTTCTACTACCTATAGTCACAGATATAGCTATGAGTATTGCACAGCATCATTTCTGCTGCATTTTAAGTACATTCAGGCTGAAAAAAGAAGAAGAAATAGACTCCATCTCTCTCTAGTGTGGCAGAATTCAAGAAACCATATGTTTGTGGGAAGTGTGCTCTGAAAATCTTACAGATTTGTAGCTATTTTAAAAATATATAGTCTGACACATCTCTGATCACAAAAATTCACCTGTATCCTATATGCAAAAATATATTCACGCTGTCTCACACAAGAACTCCCACAGTTTATTTTATAAGAGGCTCACACTCATATAGAGGTATAGAGGAGGGTTTTCAGCTGTGTTCCTTAAGAACATCTTTTAAACAGAAGAAGGGTAGATTAAAATGACAAGGTTGTTACCTCACGTATATCTAGCGTGCAATGGTAGACCACTGTAGACTACTCTACCCATAATGAGGGAAAACGGATTCTGAAATCCAACTGGGCTCACTGCTTTGATAGAGCTGTGGTTTTGCTTTGTGAACTGACCATAGGATAAAATTTGGTTATTGATTTTGCTTTTGGATCATCCTTTCTATTGGATGCATACCATGATCTAGTGATTCAGCCAAATATAGTTTTGTCATGGATATGTGAGGCTCTAGATTCAGTTGGAAAGGTGAGAGAAGGGTCACAGGAAAGGAGAAAAGTGTGAGATGAAATTGAAACATTAACTTACTAAAATGAAAATGCAGAGGCCCATAAAATAATTATCACATTATAAAAGACCAGTAATAAGATGCATTTTTATGAAGGTTTAGAGTGACATAGATTAAATTTAGAAGTTGTAAAAGATCAGAAATTAAAATGGCACCAGATATATATTTTTTAGTTTGTCTGCATGTGTACATGTATATATATATGTATATCCAGAGGTTGATATCTTATGTCTTCCTATTCAGATCTCTTTCTTGACTGCTCATCTTATTTTTTTGCTACAAAGTTTCTCGCTGAACATTGAGCTCATCACTTGGCTAGGCAGGCTGGCCAGTGGCTTCCAGGGATCTTCTTGTCTCTATCACCTACCCCTCCTTCATACTGGGGTTGCAGATGTGTGTCTCTATGCCCAGCTCTTAAATGGGTGCTAAGAGTGTCAGCATAAGTCGTCATGCTATCCATCAGATATAGTAAATGAGATTGGAATCTAATGCTCTTGGAGAGTCTAGAATACATAGAATACAGATTACACAACCTAAAATTTGAATTTGAAATACACTCATTATCTAATATGAGGGCATATTAAAACTTTATCAATTTTTAAGTCTCAAAATTTATCTTCCAATATAAATCTTGAATCTCTGAAACTGTCTTAACTTTTTCTAATGGTTATTTTTTGTCATAACTCATGCAGTATTTTCTGGGAGAGTATGGCACCAAGGCTCAAACTATGAACCAAGCTAGCCAGGCTAGGGTTGAATTCCCAGCTTTTACCTGTTTTTAAATTTTGAGACAGTGACACACTGTTACTCAGGCTAGTCTTCAACTCACAGTTCTTCCTGTTTCAACCTCTGGATACGTAGGGTTATAAGCCTTTAACACCAGCCTAGTTATTTTAATCCATAAGTTTTACAATCTGTAGCCAGTAGAACTTTTGGGGGGAGCACCTGGAAATGAAATTCTTACTCCCCCTGCCCCCAGAAAAGAAAATCTAAAGTATGGAGGAGAGTTTGAGCCACGCAGGGGTGAAAACGAGAAGTGCTCTCATGAACAAGTGAAAGGCTGAAAGCACAAAGAGACAGTTGGCTGGTGCCTGGTGGACTTTTGACTGTGATCATCCGAAGAGAGCTTCATATGTTTGGAAAGTTAACCATTGTTTCTTGCAAGAGAAACTACACCCAGAGAATTAGATGATCTGTATGAAAGTTTCTGTACAGTGTTGAAGGTACTTTCCTGGCTTTGATGACTGTAATTCATGTGACAGGACAGAGATGAATTAAAGACCTGCCAAATGTATCAGAGACAAGACTTCCTGTGCTTTAAAATCCTGTCTCCCATTCTTTTTTCCCCTAAGTCTTAAGAAAAGCAAAGTTCAAGCCCCTTTGAGAGGTATTAACAATGGATTTCAGAAGTGGGCAGGCAGTGCTTTAGCAACTGTCCAGTAAGGAAAACACCTTCTAAAAGTGTTAAAAGCATTGTCTCTCAGCAACTTTACAGGAAGACACACACACACACACAATGCTCATTTATCCATCTCCATTTCAGGTATGGCATATTGTCAAAATAGATCATTGCCCATTTTGTAAGCATAAAAAATAGTTTTTAAAATTTAGTTGTTATTCAACAGCTAAATTGAGCATCACTTCCTGTTTTTAAGATGCTTAATTTTATGTCATCCACTTGCCGTAAAGTTGTTAGAAATTTGTTATGTATTAGAGAAATTGCCCTTCAATATGTGATATGACTTTCAATTGATTTGACTTTCGCTTTGATTTATGTTAGTTAGCTTGTTGGTGGTGCTGGGGATAGCAAGCCCAGAAGGGCTTGCTGGGATATATTCAAACACTGACCTTTTTTGTATTATATTGGGCCTGTTTTTTTGGTTTGGTTTGCTTTGGTTTTGGTTTTTTGAGACAGGATTTCTCTGTGTAACAGCCCTAGCTGGCCTGGAGCTCACTCTGTAGACCAGGCTGGTCTTTTTCAAAACTCACAGAAATCTGCCTGCCTCTGCCACCCAAGTGCTGGGATTAGAGGTGTGCACCATCACCGCCCAGCTTGTTTTGTTTTTGTTAGTGTAAAATTTGTCATTATTTTCTTTTTATAACTTTTGAATTTAGAATTATAGAAATCCTTTCATACTTTTCCCACTTCAAGGTTGAAACATTCCAAAGATTTCTTTTAGTTCAAGATTTTTAAAACTGTATATAATTCTTGATCTATTAGTTTCTATCTTATTATAAATGTGAGCTCTTGACTTTTTTTTTTTTTTGTTAAACATGACCACACTGTTTTTCAACTTTGTTTCTACTTCAAGCCTTAATAACTTTTTCGGCATTTTCTATTTATTTCAAAATATTTCTAGCCGGGCCATGGTGGCGCACGCCTTTAATCCCAGCACTCGGGAGGCAGAGGCAGGCGGATCTCTGTGAGTTCGAGACCAGCCTGGTCTACAAGAGCTAGTTCCAGGACAGGCTCCAAAACCACAGAGAAACCCTGTCTCGAAAAACAAAAAAAAAAAAAACAAAAACAAAAATATATATATATATATATATATATTTCTAGCCATTCACCAATGCTATGCTTTAATTTTTAATTAATAATTAAGGTTCTGTAATTCATTTTTTTCTTGTGAAAGAAGTACTATCTCTTTGTTTTCTGTTTTCAGATTATTTTCTTTCTATTCTTGCAAATTTTTCATTAGGGAATACTTGAAAATTTGTAAAGGATGTTTTCTTCTAATAAAATGTCCAGCTCAGGTTAATTTCTATCATTGAATGAAATTATAGTAGTCCTACAAAAATATACCAATATAAAGTATAAAGTTTTAGTAGTTAGTATTTAGTATCATCTCCAGAATATACCCATCAATCTCTTTTCTTTCCTGGGAGAATGCCTGATTGACTTACTATTAGCTCAGATGTTTACATTTTTCAGTGTTCATTTATGCCTGAAGTACTCCTGACTCTTTTATAATTTGATTTCTTCTCAATTAATTGTTTGTTTTGAGATAAGATCTCCCTATGTAGCCCTGTAGTCTAGAACTCTTTGCAGACAGGATGGTCTTGAACTCATAGAAATTTGCTTGCTTCTACCTCCCTAGTGCTGGGATTACAGGTGTGGGCCATTGAAGCTGGCCAGTCTCTTACATTTATGGGAGGAAAGATGTTTATTTTAAAATATCTTGCTAAAATAAATATTAACTGAATTACTTTCTGATTAAGTTCCAAGTAATGACTTGCTACTCTTTAAAATACACGTTTGTGCTTACATATGAATCTGTTTGTAATGTTTCTAATATTTTAGTAGCTCATGTATATATTTAATTTTTCTTTCAAGATCTCTAGGAAAAGTCTAACTTTAAGATACATTTTGCCCAAAATCAAAAGCCATTTAGCAACACCCACTTGTATAAATATTCTGGATAAAATGCTCTCAATAAAGAAACAAAACTAAATTATATCGTTGGAATATCAAAACTCAATAATGATGTATTTGACTTTTACAGAGAGCAACTGGATTGTTTGCTTTCTAGAGCATTCTTCCTCCTTTTTATAGGAACCATACTTTATTTTTGAGGTGCTTATAGTTTATAATTTATATAATTTAATTTAATTATAAACCTACTTGTCCCGGGGCTGGAGAGATGGCTCAGAAGTTAAGAGCATTGCCTGTTCTTCCAAAGGTCCTGAGTTCAGTTCCCAGCAACCACATGGTGGCTCACAACCATCTGTAATGGGGTCTGGTGCCTTCTGCTGGACTGCAGGCATACACACAGAATATTGTATACATAATAAATAAATATTAAAAAATAAATAAAATCACTTGCCCAAGCAAATTTCCTTATGTGGAAATGCATGACCCTTGTTATTTAGGGCAATTTAGTGATAATTTTATTCTACCTAATGATCTTCCCTTTCTTTCTTCAGCCTGTATAGTAATCCAGGTGGAATGGCTCCTTACCCTTCTCAAGGTTTTCCATTTCTTCCTCCATATCCTCCACAAGAAGCTAATAGGAATATCGCATCTTTGTCTGTAGCTGACACTGTTTCTTCTTCAACCACAAGTTATACCGCAGCCAAGCCAGTGGCTCCTTCATTTGGCATCCTTTCAAGTCTGCCATTACCTGTTCCTACGACAGAATCTTCAGCACCGGTTGGTATCTTCAGGAGTCTGTATTTTGTGCCTGTGAAATAGGTGTTCAGTCAGCTAGCATGTGTTATGTCCATTTACTGAGATAGGCATGAAATAAAAGATTAAATCATACTTTTTTCATCCCAAGTAAAAAAAACTCAAAAAGGTAACCAATAAAGAATTGCAAATATAGAGCTTCTATAGGTAGTGTAAGGTTATGGGAGACAACTGAGGTCATTGCCCCCAGAAACCAAGTAGAAATAGTAGGGAAATAATATCATTCCAGCTTTTTACTTTATTCCCAGTGCTTCAGACTATGCACATAATAGATGATCTGTGAAAATGAGGCAGATAATGGATGGGTCAGTTTGTGTTTGAGGCCAGATTTCTAAAGATAGTTATAAAATTTTGAGGAAACGAGAGGGTCCATAAAGCACTTGGTGATTGGAAACATTGGCAGAGGCCTTGCACTATATGCCAGGGAGCATGTTAGTAAAGTTGCCTATAACAGATCTCTCTAGCTGTTATGTGTGAACAAGGCACACAATGTGATTATATAGGAGAAGCAAGTATCCAATCAAAGAGGGTCTGTTGGAGCATTTTATTGGCTTTAAAATTGTATGTTCATAAATGAAACTGGTATCTGTTGTCATGTAAGATATGAAAGAAAAAAGAGACGAATATATGCATACAGTATATTTGTAGATTTGGAGGCTGGCATAATGGTCAGGCATTAAAGGCCTGTGCAATCACAAGGAACTGAGTTCAAATCCTCAGAACCTACCGTAAAAACTCCAGGCGTAGTAATCCATTCCTGTAATACCACTACTGGGGAATTAGACACAAGATTTCCTGGGGTTTGTTAGTCATCCAGAGCAGCCAAATAATGAGTTCCTGGTCGAGTGAGAAAACCCTGTTGTCATCCTCCCGCTGCCCAACTGAGAAAGAAACCCAGTGTGTTGATCTCCGGCCTCACCTCAACACACACCTATGCCTGTATTCACATATACACACAGAAAACACAAATACATAAATATGTGTATGCATATACATTATAGTCAACATTACTGATTTTTATAGTTTAGAATTATTAAAAAAAATGGACCTGAACAGATTTTGTTTTTCCAGAATTTTTCATTATTGTGTTAATAATGATTATGAACACACTATCGGTTAGTTTGTTTTTTGAGACAGGGTCTTAGTAGGTACCTCTTGCTTTCCTGGACCTCACTGTGCAGGCCAGGCTAGCCTTGAACTCAATGAGATCTTCCTATCTCTGCCTCCTTGCTAGTATTAAAGGCATGTGCTACCATACCTGGCAACAAACTATAATTAATATTTAAAATACTTTAAGGAAAAATTGGGGATATTCTAATACATAGACATCATAAACATTCAAATTGGTACTATGTTCTTCATCTACCCTATTATTTAACTTAAATATGTAACTAGTCAGAGTGCTAGCAATTTACTAATTTATGCTTGATGTTTTTTTTAAAAGAAGTATAGTCATTTACATCTATGAAATCCACAGGTGATTCTTTATACCTGTTATAGGTGCTCTCAAGAGATTTATTTTATAATCATACACTTCCACACAGGCTAATACAGGCTCTTCTAAGGCCCATAGCCAGTCCCCATCAGGAAAGGTATACTCATATGTATAACAGTACATTGAGAATGGAGGCACATGTATAGAACTCATTCCCCAGGAGGCAGAGTTCCAGTTCAGCCTGAACTAGTTAGTGAGTTCAAGGTCAGGCTGAGCTACACAGTAATACTCTGTTTGAATAAATGACATAAAATAAGTAAAAGTCCATTGAGAAACAGACCGATGCACAGGAAATGTGTGTACATGTGAAGTGCAAAGATGAAGTTGTGATAGTGAAAGCACTAATAGATGCAGTACTTTAAAGTTTATATCAGATAAATGGGACCAATCAAAAGTATAGCTGAGGTTTAATATTCTTCAAAACTCTTCTTTAGATTAACCAAAATGGTTTTGGTTATAAGATGCCGGATATCCCTGATGCATTTCCAGAACTTTCAGAACTAAGGTAAAAAACTTGAAGAGTAAAGATAGTTTTGTCTATTTTATTTATAGTTTCATATTCAAATTAAGTTAAATGATTTAAACTTTTTTCACTGTTCCTTCACTGTGGTTGTCTTAGTGGGTAAATGGTGTAAATCACCTTGTGTATGATAAATTAGAACGTGACTCGTCTATATCTAGGGATTGCTCTGATGCCAAGAATGATGGAATGATTACCAGGGCAACAGAAGTTCTCTTCCCTCACGTAGCTTGCAGTCTTTGATAATTATTTGTGAATATATTAGATTCTGATAATTGCAAAATAGATCTTTCATTATTTCTTTAGTAGAGTAATGTTAATGTTGTATATAGATGAGTAGATTAAAGTTAACATAATATATTGGCAAACTAGTTTTAGATTCATATTTTTATTCAAATTTATAGCAGATAAGATGGCAGGATTCAAGCTTAATGTACTATTTTTTATATAACGTAAGATGTGCCACAAATAAAGTATTTTCTGCTCCCTCCGTTTAGTGGAGTATCCCATGTACCACACTAAGGATTTATATTATCCATGAGGTTATTATTAAGACCATTGAGTGCAATTAAGAAGTCTTTGTAATTTTATGTCTACAGAATATATTCTACCAGGAGTGTACAGATTAAAGCCTGTGTGCAAAACTGTAATTTTAAAAAACAAAGTTTGACATTATTTGATTCAGTATTTTAATTCATGGGTAAACATCAGAAATAAGTTTTGAAGAATGCAAGTCCCACAACAGAAAAGAAACATTACACATATTTTATGGCTTCAGTATGCTATATAATGCTCAACTGTCAATAAATAAGACATCTATTTTATAAATACTATCTTTTCTCCTTTTTAAAAGTTGACCTACTATAAAAATTTGTGAAACATCAACACTATGGAAAGAGAAATAAAATAGTGTGATCAGCCTTCATATTTTTAATCCTCCCCATGATTCTCACTCTCTTGTTCCTCATGTTCTTCTATGCAACTATGTGGATAACTGTGGATACACATCAGGCTTACTCTATATGACTTCTTCAGTTGCTTTTTTTTTTTTAGTGCTGCAATGGGCTGGGCCATTCTACGTCAATCACTAATTTTAAAAATGTCCTACAGGTTTACATGCAGAGTAAGCTTACAAAGGCATTTTCCCAATTGAAGTTTTCTCCTCTTAGATAACTCTAGCTTGTGTCACATAAACTAGCTATCACACAGGTCATGTTGAAAAATTGAACATTTATCATCGTGGAGAAAAGCTAGATGATTGATGGTAACAGGTTGCTTTTTCTCTTGTGTCTGTAGTGTGTCACAGCTCACAGACATGAATGAACAGGAGGATGTGTTCCTAGAACAGTTCCTGACATCGTCACAACTAAAGCAAATCATCACTGACAAGGAAGACCTAGTACAAAGTATTGAGGAATTGGCAAGTATGTTTGCCTTGGCTTAAATTCACAAGTCCTCAGAAAAATGGGATCTGTGCTGGGAAATAATCCAGAGATTTATTTATCTTACAGGAAAAAATCTCCTTTTGGAGCATAGCTTGGAAACCAAAAGGCAGACCGTTTTAGATAAGGTGAGTTACTGGTGGTCACTTTTAACATATTGTTTTTATAGTTTAAAAATCAAGTTAAACAGAATTTTATGTTTTCTTTTAGTATGAATTACTTATACAAATGAAATCTACCTTTGAAAAGAAGATGCAAAGACAACATGAACTCAGTGAGGTATGACTGACTGGTTCTTTCTGGTCCTCATGGGAGCTGCTAGTCTGCAGTTCCTTGTTCACTGCTCTTGCTTTCACTTCATCAGAAACCGTTTATTACCCACCTGAGCCAATTATGCAGTAGTTTATAGGAAGATGAAAAATAATGTATGGAGCAGGTTGCAGTTTGAAAATGTACTGTGTATGTGAGTAATAACTGGAAAAACTTTAGGGTTCAACACTTATGTAATTGTTTATTGGTTTAGTTTCCAATCAAAAATAGTCTTGACCTTTTATACTAGACTTCATAAATATCATACTATACAGAGTATAAAAAGATACTATGCATTTAGTTTCAGTAAAAAGTATAATAACCAGTTAATTCCTAGACATTTTTAACAAAGATTTTTATGTGAACAGTCTAGTTCTCCAATTGTAGTAGGAAGCAAAAGCATAGAGCAGAAAATGTTAACATTTAAATACATAAATTTAAAATGTTTATGTATTAATGATAAAATCAAAAGTGAAGTTTTTTGGTTTTGTTTTTTAAAGAACACATGTCTAATATGGATAACACAAATATTGCCAGTGGGTATAATGAAAAACGAGAAAATAGGAAACCCAGCCAAGGAAAACCAAATGTCCTATAAAGAGTTCTGCTATACTTAGTGAGATTTTGTGGACCCCATTATCAACACAGTTCAGCTTTAACACTTTTTCTTACCCGATATTTATGTAAGATTTGTTCCAAGTGATTTTTTTCCACCCCTGAGACAAGGTTTCTCTGTGTATCCTTGACTGTCATGGAGTTTGCTCTATAGTCCAGGCTGGTCTCGAATTCAGAGATTCACCTGCTTTTCCTTCTCGAATGCTGAGATTAAAGTCATGTATCTATCTCCACAGCCCAGCTACTTTCAGTAATTTTTAAGTAAACAATATATTGTATAATTTTTTTCCTTTTTATTTTTTTTAAAAAGAAAAGAAACTATTTTTCTCATTATACATACCAATCCAAATTCCCACTCCCTCCTCTCCTCCCAATTCCTCTATTTAATCCCCAACCCCCATCCACTCCACAGAGAGGGTAAGGCACATTGCTTTGGGGAAGGTCAAAGGCCCTTCCTACTATGTCTAGGCTGAGCAAGGAATCCATCCAAAGAGGATAGGTTCCCAAAAAGCCAGTACAAGCAGTAGGGATAAATCCTGGTGCCTCTGCCAGTGGCCCCTCAGTCTGCCCTAGCCATGCAATCTGTCAACCACATTCAGAGGGACTAGTTTGGAGTGTGCTTGATCCTTTCCTGTCCATCTGGAGTTGGTGCGTGTTTAAGTGGGTGTACCCATCATGGTCTTAACTTCTTTGCTCATATTTTCATTCCTTCCACTCTTCAACTGGACCTCCGGAGCTCAGTCCAGTGCTCCTATGTGGGTCTCTCCCATCAGTTTCCATCAGTTGCTAGATGAAGGTTCTAGGATGATATTCATTAGTCTGACTATAGCGCAAGACCAGTTCAGGCACCCTCTCCTTTATTGCTTAGGGTCTTAACTGGGGTCATCCTTGTGGATTCCTGGGAGTTTCTCTAGTGCCAGGTTTCTTGCTAACACCATAATGTCTCCCTCAATCAAGATATCTTTCTTTGCTGTCATCTTTGTTCTTCCTCCATCTCAACTACCCCATCCCTCAAGTTCTCCGTTCTCCCCCTTCCTTTTCTCCCCTCCTCTTCCCCTTCTACCCTCTCACCCCCATGCTCCCAATTTTGTCAGACTATCTTGTCTATTTCAACTCTCCAGGTAGATCTATATATGTTTTTCTTAGGGTTTACCTTGTTATTTACCTTGTTACTAGGATCATGAACTATAGGCTCAATGTCCTTAGTTTATAGATAGTATCCACTTATGAGTGGATAGTATCCACTTATGAGTGAATACATCCCAATTCATCTTTTTGGGTCTGGGTTACCTCACTCAGGATGTTATTTTCTAGGCCCAACCATTTGAATGCAAATTTCAAGATGTCATTTTTTTTTTAAATCGCTGAGTATTACTCTAATATGTAAACGTGGCACGTTTTTTTTATCCATTCTTCAGTTGAGGGGCATCTGTTGTAATAGGAGCGGCGGGCCGCTTCGCGCCACCCGGCTAGCTTTACCCGAAATAATTACACGGAAACTAGGTTGTTTTCAGGTTCTGGCTATTAAAAATAATTCTGATATGAACATAGTTGAACAAATGTCTTTTTAGTATGATTGAGCATTTTTGGGTATATGCCCAAGAGTGGTATTGCTGGATCCTGAGGTAGGTTGATTCCCAGTTTTCTGAGAAACTGCCATACTAATTTCCAAAGTAGTTATACAAGTTTGCATTCCCACCAGCAATGGATGAGTGTTCCCCTTACTCCACATCCTCTCCAGCATAAGCTGTCATTGGTGTTTTTGATCTTAGCAATTCTGACTGGTGTAAGGTAGTATCTCAGAGTTGTTTTGATTTGCATTTTCCTGATGGCTAACGATGTTAAACATTAGGTGCCTTTCCACCATTTGAGATTCTTCTGTTGAGAATTCTCTGTTTAGTTCTGTAGCCCAGTTTTTAATTGGGTTTTTAGAATTTTGATGTCTGATTTCTTGAGTTCTTTGTAACTTTTGGAGATCAGTTTTTTGTCTGATGTGGAGTTGGTGAAGATCTTTTCCCATTCAGTAGTCTTATTGACTGTATCCTTTGCTCTACAGAAGCTTCTCAGTTTTAGGAGGTCCCACTTACTTATTGTTGCTCTCAGTGTCTGTGCTACTGGGGTTTTACATAGGAAGTGGTCTTTTGTGCCCATGCATTGAAGGCTGCTTCCCACTTTCTCTTCTATCAGGTTCAGTGTGGTTGGATTTATATTGAGGCCTTTAATTCATTTGGACTTGAGTTTTGTGCATGAGAATAGATATGAATCTATTTTCATTCTTTTGCATGTTGACATCCAGTTATGCCAGCACCGTTTGTTGAAGATGCTTTCTTTTTTCTATTGTATAATTTTAGCTTCTTTGTCAAAAATGAGGTGTTCATAGGTGTGTAGATTAATATCCAGGTCTTTGATTTGATTCCATTGGTCTTCCTGTTTGTTTTTATGCCAATACCAAGCTGTTTTTAGTACTATAGTTCTATAGTAGAGTTTGAAGTCAGAGATTGTGATGCCTCCAGAAGTTTCTTTATTGTGCAGGATTGTTTTGGTTGTCCTGGGTTTTTTGTTTTTTTCATATGAAGTTGATTATTGTTCTTTCAAAGTCTGTGAAGGGCTCTATTGGTTTGAGGGTAGGAATGGTCAGTCTTGCTGAAAGTCTAGAGATTGACTTGGGCATAGATAGAGCTGGACAGACTATGTCTGGGCACTGGATGTGGGTCCTAGGCTAGACTTAGCAGGTTGGCGATTATGTGTGTGTGTGTTTGGGGGAGTTCATACAGACTCACCAGGCTAGACCCTGGAAAAGGATGTGGGGGATCCAGCAGGTTGGAGGTAGAATGTGGGTTGATAGCAGGTCACTGGGGGTAGGGGAGGGTGGTCTTGTTGGAAATCTAGAGGTTGTTTTGGCAATGGGGTGTTCACACTAGGCTAAGTCACTGGAAGTGGGACCCTGTCTTGTTCTGGCTTATGGGGACGTGTGTGTCAGTGTTTATAATAGGGAGATCTCTTGGCTGTTCAGTCTTGTGAGATATCATATGAATGTTAGGATACTTTCTTTTTCCAATGAAGGACTCTTGAAATATATGAAATTGCATTGATTTTATAGATCTTTAGGGTTAGCATTGACATCATAACAGTATTAAATCTTCCAAGCGATGACCACTTATTTGTTTTCAGTGTTTTGTTTTTCAGCAGTGTTGTCAGTGTGCACTTAATCTGCTTCTGTGGTCATATTAAATCCCTTCAATTTTGTCACATTTGGTTCTTTAGAAATGAATTACTGTCTAGCTCACTAGGGCAGACAAGAACAGGAATACAAGGAAATGGAGTCACTGGGTGATCTGAGTAGGTGTTCTCACAGTGATTTAATCCCCAAATTTCCAGAGTAGAATAGTGATTTATCAGTTTCTCATTTAATAGTTTACAGCTTGTGATTTAGTTTCTTGTGTTTGGTATCTGTACTTGCTAATTTTATGTCAGCTTGACACAAGCTATAGTTATCAGAGAGGAGGGTGCCCCGGTTGAGAAAATGCATCCATAAGACTGGGCTCTACTCAAACCTGTAGTACATTTTCTTAATTAATGATTGATGGGAGAGGGCCCAGCCCAGTGTGGGTGCTGGCTTCAGTGGGCTGGTGGTCCTGGGTGCTATAAGAAAATAGGCTGAGCAAGCCATGAGGAACAAACCAGTAAGCAGTATTCCTCGATGGCCTCTGCATCAGTTCTTGCCTCAAGGTTCCTAACTTGAGTTCTGAGTTCTGTCCTGAATTTCTCCAGTGATGAATAGTAATGTGGAAGTGTAAGCTAAATAAACGTTTTTCCTCCCCAATTCTTTTTTTTTTTTTTTTGTCATGGTGTTCCATCATAGCTATAGAAACCCCAAGGTGTTGTCTATCCAAGTATTCAATGTGAAGATTGCTTTCCATACCTCTGCCTCATTTTCCTTCTCTGAAATTGATATGAGAATTATGGACTAATGCAATGCTTGGTTTTTTTGTTTGTTCACAGAGTTGTAGTGCAAGTGCCCTCCAGGCAAGATTGAAAGTAGCTGCACATGAAGCTGAGGAAGAGTCGGATAACATTGCTGAGGAGTTCTTGGAGGGAAAAACTGAAATAGATGATTTTCTCAGTAGCTTCAAGGAAAAGAGAACAGTATGTGATACTCTTCATTTGAGAATGAGTGACAACATAATAACAAATTTTAAGTGTGGTCATGAGTAAAGATCATTAGTGCAGACCAAGCTGGAGTTTTGAGTACTGAGCAGGCTCTGAAAAACCTGTCTGGGGAAGGATGGCAGCACCTACTGTCGTTCTAACCCTCTTAGTTCTGCACACACAACAGGTGATCTAATGAGAGTTCTCTTGCAGAAGTGATAGTATCTGTATCATTGGGTCAGAGCTGGTAAATCAGCTTAGTTTAATCTTAATAGCTATAATCGTCTCCTGAAAAACCACCTTTTTTATACGTTGCATAATTATAAAGTAACCTATAGAGATTAAAAATACAATAAATAATAAAAATAGAACAGCTTCTATTCTGGTGTTCCCATTGTATTCAAGGAAAACAATCTGCTTAACAATTTCATACTGGTTAATATAGGCCTAAATATTTACCCAATCTCTGAAGTCATACTTGTTATTTGGTAAGTTTTATGAAATGTTTGTGTGGGGGTGTGTGCTTGTGTGCGGGAACCCTTTAAAGCAGACAGGGCAAAGTTTACTCTATTTTTCATGAGAGACAATTGAAATTCAGAGATGGTTAGTAACTTACCTGTGATTAAAATATTAGCAAGAAATTGGTTTCTGACCCATTCTATTCTGTATAGCTACACTGAAGTTTATGTTTGTTAGTCTTCCATGATTAACAAGAGTATGCTTTACTTCTTTGTTTTTAAGCACAGGCATTTGAATTAGATCAGGGAAGTTTGTAGTCAAAAGATTGTTTTCAAATGGAGCTCAGTGCTTTTCTGACTAATTATTAGCTACCTTAAATGTTAAAAACTTAAAAGAATGTTAACTAATTGAAATATTCTTACTTGGAATTCTGTCATAATGTAGGAAGTAGTTGGAAAACTGACTGGTATTTTAAATAATTTGTCTTCCAGATTTGCCACTGTAGAAGAGCTAAAGAAGAGAAGCTTCACCAGGTGATCGCAGTGCACAGCCAATCTCATGCTCCTCTGTAGGTGAATCGCATTTCAGCTGGTATCTCAGGGCTATTACCAAGTATTCTTTAACAAGATAGTTCTTCACAGTGTCATTATAGTTGTTATATGTGATACAATGCTGATAATTATATATTAAACACACCATTGTATAAGTAAGCCTGCAGCTAGTAGAAACCTTTTAGTGTTTTCTCAGTGTGAGGGTGTCCTTAAGGAAAGCTGCATTTTTCCCCTGAGGTTAGCTTACCTGTAGTGTTCTTTCTGCTGCCATCTTCTCAGCCTTCAAGCTCTGTCATCCCTCCTCTACTTGTTTTAGGGATGTTTTCCTTACAGAAGAATATCTTGCCCTGTATTAGTTCTATTGGTGTGATAAAATACCGTGACTAAGACAAGTTTAAATGGAAGAGTTTGTGTTTATGGTTCCTGAGGGAGAGTCCATAAGGATGAGGGAGGCATAGCATCAGGCTGCTGGAGCAGGAAGCTAAGAGACCATATCTTCAACCACAAACACAAAGAGTACAGGGAGACTATACATTCTCAAAGTCCGCCCACCAGTGATATACTAGCAAGGCTGCACCTGATGTGGGAGTGTCATATATCAATCTGTTGATTTCATTGGTTAAGCAATAAAGAAACTGCTAGGCCCATTTGATAGGCCCACCCTTAGGTGGGTGGAGTAAACAGAACAGAACGCTGGTAGGAAGAGGAAGTGAGCTCAGACTCGACAGCTCTCCTCTTGGGAGCAGACGCCTCAGAGAGACGCCATGCTCCTGGCTCCTGGGCAGACACACACTATGAAGCTCCCACCCAGGATGGACATAGGCTAGAATCTTCCCGGTAAGCGCACCTAGGGGCGCAACACAGATGATTAGAAATGGGCTAAATTAATATGTGAGAATTAGCCTAGAAGAGGCTAGATAGACATGGGCCAAGCAGTGATTAAATGAATACAGTTTGTGTGTTGTTATTTCGGGCATAAGCTAGCCGGGGTGCTGGGAACGCAGCCCCACCGCCCCCCAAATTACTACAATTGGCGCCCAACGTGGGGCTCGAACCCACGACCCTGAGATTAGTCTCATGCTCTACCGACTGAGCTAGCCGGGCGGGCGGCTGGGGTGCTGGGGACGCAGCCCCGCCGCCCTTATTACTGCATGCACCACCTCCCAAAACAGCACCATGTATGTGTTCAGATACCCAAGACTGTGGGGGACATTTCTTATTCTAACCACCACATACTCCAGCAACCTTAATATAAACTTCTTGTTGAAGGAAAATACAAAGTTACCAGAGAGCCAAAATGAAAAGGTAACAGCCCAGTTACTGAGAGTGGAAACACTGGAAGCCACTTAGGAACCAAAACAGCTCTTTTTTTCTCAGGCTGGCAGTTTCTCATTTCTCAGTCTGATTTTTGTATGTGGATTGCTGGGTCAGACCCATTTCTTCCCATGTGTTCAACAAGCTACAACTGACCTACATCAGCATCCCTCTTTTCTTAGTAACCTAGCAACCTTTACTGCTTGAAGCAGCTGGTTAGAGGACCGACCGAGAGTCTCTTGGAGTACAAATACCTAGGAGAGATGGGTGCATTCTCTCCCCTAATCACATGGCTAGAGATGGGGACCACGTGGTTCTGCACCCAGCCATCTGGGCTGAAGGAGTAGACTTTGTGGAGGCACATATGGGATTCTTTGAAAAGAGAAAAAAAAGGTGGTAGGCGTTTCTCAGTTTAATTCAGATTGTATTGATTACCACCAACTCTGAACTGTTTTGATCTAATTTCTAAATTGAGCTCATTTTTATACTTTTTGTGTTTACCCAAGCTCAAGAAGTAGAAATATTATATAGGACCATACTTAATAGTTTCCTTACCCAATTCCCTCCCAGTCATGTTACAGTGAATCTAAACCAGAAGACAGTATAAAGGAATGAGAGTTTCTCATCTTAAATTAAATCTTAAATTTAAAATTTTTTCCATTCCAGATTTTCCTGAAAACATGAATCAAGAAAGAAATGGGACACAAAACTAAGCACATTGTTTGATATTTATGACTTAAGAATTGGCATTTCATGACCATGGCTGAACTCCAGATGCACTCTATAGATTGTATACATGACTGAGTCTGTTTTTGTATAGATTAGAATGACTGCTATATTTGTTTTGAGAAATATTTCTGCACTATTTGCACTAAAAATGTTTATTGTTGACAAATCCTGTATTTAAGTTCCTCTACTATTCCTAATTAAACGACTGTGCATGTGATTCCAGCTAGTTTTATATTTTATAAAACTGACCAACATTTGTAGTTTTAAATGGAGTTCATCATTTCTTTATCAAGAATGGTTATTACTTAGATTCTCTTCGTGTCACCCCACCCCCGACACACGCGCGCGCACACACGCACACACACACACACTCTCTCTCTCTCTCTCTTTCCTAGATAAAGGAGAGTGGAGAAGCTGCTCTCTTAGTTTCATTTTCACATAAAGATGCATTTGGGGAGCGGTGGAGGTTAATGTACTTGTTTGGTTTTGTTCTGGAACAGGCTTTCCTGTGTAGCCCAGGCTAACCTCAAGCTTGTGATCTTCTTACATGTTTTACTTAAAAAAATTTCCTTTTCATTAAACCAGTCCAATACAGACTTTCATGCTAATTAAAAAAAAAAAAGCTGTCTATGGGTTTTTAGTTAAATAAAGATATTTTTTATATTTCAAATGTTAAAGACATCCTTTTTTTAAAAGGTGGTAAATCTAAACATTAAAAAGTTTGTGAAATTTTATTACTTATTGTAATTTAATCTTTTCCTAAAATTAATTTTTTCTAAGAAAAAGGCTTAGTGCTAAGTAATATTCAGTCTTAATTTTTAATGAATTTAATTTTCTAATTTGTACTTGTATTCACCAATTTGTGTTTATATTGTGCCTCAGAATGAACTTATTAAAGTACATAAAGGTGAAAATGAATAAGTACATACCTGAGGTTTAGTAAGGCAGTATCTAAATCACTAAATACCCTAACATTTATTTGCTCAATTGTCATTCCAAAGCCTGCATGCATTATAATTTGTCTTGTTTTCATTCTTCTTATTCTACATGGCTTTTGTAATATAATTTTAGAAAATATACAAATATTTTCTATTGAAAAATATTTCATGTTTGTCAGAGACATTCACATGGACTGTAGAGATCCAACACTAGCTATACACTGTTATAATACCTGTCTTCCTGGCACTGTTTCTAAGGGCATGCTATTTAATTCTCAGAATGGCCAGATGAAGGGTAAACTTGTTATTCCTGTTAAGGACATATGGGTGAGATATTGATGTAGTAGTATTTCAACTTTGGGGCATTCAGCGACGTTCCCTTACTGCACTGGTGCGGAGTTTAACATTCCCAGCAGTCACTGTAGTTGGTATGGAATTTATGAGTCACACACAGTCTGCTTGCTTTTGTAAACTGGGCATGCATATCCTAGAACAAAAGACAGCAGACTAAGCTTTGGAGAACATTGATTCAGCTACTAAACACCACCAGCATTGTAGAACAGCTACCCAGAGATAGATAACCCAAGTGTGATGTCTGGTGTCTCTGTGCTTCTCTCTGTTGCCCCCCCCACCCACATGCTTACCCAGAACATGCTGTTTATACAGCCACAGGAGTAAGCCTGTGGCATTTTTCTTTAAGCTTGTATTACCCACATTTCCTTGTTTGTCAGTTAAGGAAGCATAATTTATCCATAATTCAGAGACCTTCTTTAGAATTCAAATATTAAACAGACCTCTGACCAGTTACTTGCATTTAACAAGTTGAAACTGGCTACAGATAGGGATACTAAAAAATGTACTGATTTTACTTTAGTGTAAAAATAGAAGACTGTAAAGAAGGCCTAGGAATTAAGACTACCTCAGGTAGGATTTGTCATGGATAGTAGTAATAAGTCAAAGAGGGAATAATAAAGGCATCTATTTCAATATTGGGTCAAATTTTCAGAATAAATTAACACTAGGGAATTAATTTCAAAATGCAGAACAGAGCTTGTTTGACTACAGTTTGCATATTTAAAGTGGAAGACAGCTAAGATTGTGTTGAAATAATTTTTTGTTTTTGTTTAAGGCAGGGTCTTTAGCCCAGATTCTCCTCTAACTTGCTGTGTAGCTGAGGGTAACCTCGACACTCTTATCTTCCACCTACTGAGTACTAGGCTCATGTATCAGTAAGCCCAGTTCATGTAGTGCTTAGGTTGAACTTAGGGCAGCTTCAGTCATGTGAGGCAGGCACTCTGCCACCTGAGCTCTTTTCAGGAATGAAAATTTGTACTGCGTAAGGAACTCAGTGCCAACCTATTTGTCATGAAAGCATGAAGACCTGAGTTCAAATCCTCAGAACCTATATAAAGACCGGATGCATGGTAGAACATGCCTGTAATTCCATTACTCCTCACAAGAGAGGAGGCTGAGAGAATCACTCCAGGAAGCTCTGCCTACCAGTTTGTGTGGTGGACAGAATAGCAGCAAACAAGACCCTGCTGCACACAAGGTGCAGGGCAAAGACTGATACCTGTTCTCACTTCAGCACTGGAGCAGAGGCATGCACACACACATGTGCACACACACACATGCAGATTTAATTTTAAAAAAATCATTTGAAGGTTTATTTCTTATTTTTTATTTAAATTTGTCATTGACTTGTTCAAGCATGACCAAAATTCTTTCCTTTTTCATATAAAGTTGACTTTAGTATTACTAAAAGTAACAAATCACTTGAGCTGTAACGATGACTGGCTGGGAAGTCCTGTGTCTTGAATCAGTTATAGACATAGTCCCTGGAACTCTACCTTAAATAATAAAATGCCTTATGACCGACGCCTGATTTAAATGAACCTGAGGTTCTAGAGATTTTAGTCTTGCTGAATTGACCGTGGTTTGTCCAGGCTCTCTGGAAACACAGGCAGTAAATTTGTATGTAGTTTCACTGCGAGGTTAGCTTGTAAAAAAGACTCAGTGACTACATGCTTACATTACGTCTTGTAAAAGGATGAGGGTAACAAAAAGTGGGTGGCTCTGATGTCGAAGGTGTCACATTAAGATATATACACACACACACACTTTTTTCAAATGTCATCCAGTTTGACATAGATGCTGCTTTTTCTTTCCTTTTATTTATTTATTTATTTATGGCTTACTATCTGCTTTAAGAAATTAGGCAACAGTGTCTCTAGGAGTGGATACTAAATAATGATAGAAAGAAAGCCAGGAATGATGGCACACACCTGTAATCTCCGCACCCAACAGGCAAAAGCAGAAAGATCTCGAGTCTGAGGCCAGGGCTGCATGATCAGATACTGTCTTAAAAAAAGAAAACACGAAAGAGGAGTCTTGTTATAAAGCTGTAAAGCCAGTCTCACCATATCACATGTGTTTATTAGCTATTAGACTATTAAATAAGACTATAAAAATGAATAAATATTCTTTACTTGTGATTGGGGAACTTCTCAACAGAAAATGCTTGGATTTAACATCTAAAAGTATTATACTTACTTTATTTTTATATTAATATTTTTATATTACAGGCCTTTAGTATATTAAAATCATCTTTTAAGTGTGAACACTATTATCCTGTATTACATTATGTGATGTATGTATAAGTCAGACTAGAGGTTTTCGCAGTCTCTTGTCCTTTCTTATTAATGTATTTCTATTTCCACAAAATTGAATACAGTATCTGATATAAATTTTCACATTGTAAAATACTGTTATAAAAACTAAGATTAAATTTATCTCTTTATTAGAATGTACTAATATTGTAAAATCATACAATAACATTTCAGTGTCTTCAAACACAGCAACTCCATTAAGAGTCTTCCTATCAAAAGTTCAATTCAAATCCTGTTTTTAAGTATGAGATGGGAATGATTCTGTTCTAAACGTGCACTTTAACAGAAACTTCAGAAATGGCATTCATCAGTCAACGGTCATAAGATACTGCTAATGTTACTGGAAACATTAATGTGCTATGTCATTTGTAAAGTGACCAGCACTATAACTATAACCTTTACTCCATAGACATGATGTAGGGGGTTGAAGAATGGCCCCAGAGGCTTATATTTGAATGGTCAGTTCCCAGTTGATGGAACTGTTTGGGAAGGATTAGGAGGTGTGGCCTTGTTGGGAGTATGTCACGGTGAGCTGGCTTTATACTTTGAAAAGCCCACACCATTTCCAGTTGGCTCTCACTGCCTCTGGGTTGTTAAGATGTGAGCTGTCAGCTACTGCTCCAGTGCCATACCTGCTTGCCTGTGCTGTATCCCTCTGCCATGATGGGCACGGATTCTAAACCCCTCAAATTGTAAGCCCAAAATAAATTCTTCTAGTTGCCTTGGTTGTGGTGTCTTACCACAAGAGAAAAGTAACTTAAGACATGCAATTCCCTAGTTCCTCACTAGAGTTTCCCTTGCTGATGTATGACTGCCTACAAAGTTCACAGTGTTGTCATTTAGAATCAGGTTGGTGGTGGCCCACAGTTTTGGCAGGCACAGTCTCTGAAATAATAAAAGGTTGCTAGAGTTGCTGTGAGCTGATATCTGGATTCATATTTGAGATAGAGAAAGTGAGTGAGACTTCTGCTTTATGAGATACTACATCCATGTTTAAAAAGAAAACATACATGTTAGCACTTCTAAGTGATAAAAGCAGAAGATACTCCAGAGGGAGAAATAGAATTTAAAATAGTATCTAATTAGATGTTAAAATAATTATCCTACCTGAAATATTAATTCCACAGCTATTTAGGAATATATTTATTAACAAAAAAGACTATTTTCAATGCTTATTTTCAAAAATATTGGTAAAGGCAGAAGGAAATGTCAAATGTTTCAGAAAACAAACTGAATCTGGAAGTGAAATAATTCTAAACCATTAACAGGTGGCGAGAAAGGAGAGGAGGGCTTTCTGAGTAGATACATGCTATGCCAGGGAAAACGTGTATGGACCACCTCTGGTGATGATGGTATGCTTTTTCATAGTGAGTCTACCATGAGCCTTGGGAATGGTGAACACTTCTGATTTGATAAAATAACTGGCTATTGAGAGACTATATATTTTTTTTATTTTCGTAGCTTATTTTATGGTTCTTAATGGAACGTGCCATTTCTTAAGATTTTTTTTTATTATGAATTGCACTGTCCCCTTAATTTGGGAGTTTCTTTGTCTTTTACTTTGGAACTCCAAAGGGAAACTTCAAGCAGTGAGAAACACAGCTTCGTCAGAGTCCCGGTCCTTGCCGCTGTCTTCGCTGGGTGCATGCTCACCACCACTTGGAGATCGGCAGCTCAAATCCTCCACCCCAGACTCTTGGTCGCTATTCACTGACAGATCAGGATCTGAGCTTTTCAAATTGTCTTGGGTTAGGATCAGAGCAGAATCTTCATCACCCTGGGAAGGGCTCCTGGACGGGAAGGACTTCATGTTTCCACTGTAATCCTGAGGAGTGTTGGCTGTGCTGTTGTCTGAGGTAGAAAATCCCGAGGGTTTGCTGGGTTCGCTCTGCTTACCCTTCACTTTGGTGCCATTGAAGTGAACTTCCTGAATCTTTTCTAGCCTCTAAAAAAATTAATAACAACTTTGAGGAAAGTCATAAACAGCTTATTCTTATATATAAGCATGCCTTATTTTAGTCATTGCCTTCCAGTAGAAGATAATGTTAAGGACAAGAGTCTTATGTCAGGTGAAAACCAATGTCATGAACTCGAATAAGATTAACTGAGAGCTTGCTTTCTTCACCTCTAATGTAGGATGGTAGTAACTGCCTTGACGGATTCTCTATAATGTGAACAATGTAATAAGTGCCTGGATGTAAGTTGTCTATACAATTTGCCATAGTTTTTCCCATCCTGTTAACTGTAAACGTGAGCTTTTTTTAATTTTTAAAACATTTATTTTATGCATATGGATGTTTGTATATATGTATGTACACCATGTATGCGCCTGGTACCTGTGGAGATCAAACGCGGCTGCTGGTTCCCTTGGAACTAGTGATAGACAATTGTAAGCTGCCACTTGAGTGGTAGGAATTAAACCTGGGTCCTATGAATCCAGACACAAGTATAGCATCCCCTGGATGTTGTCACTTGGGAAGATAAGCTGGTTGATTTCACGGGAAAGAGCAAAAAGCAATGTAAAAGGCTGAAAGAGCAGAGCTTGGACCTTGCAGTAGCTAGAAAGCCACAAACACAGGAAGCAGAACATGTCCTGTAAATGGGCATTTAACTAGAATTTAAAGGAATTTATGGTAAAATATCAAATATTAAGGAATTTTAGCTATATAAGAAACAAATAGGCATTTTATGATTAAGGTACTTTTGATTCTACATTATTTTATGATTTTCAACCAAAGAATGCTATAATAAGTAGGACCCTAAGAGTCAGAAAGCTTGGATACCTTTTGAAAAAATAAATTAAATTGGCCCAACAAGAGGGGACTTTGGCAAAAGGGCTAAGATGCCTCCAAAACTGTAAACTTGATCTGTGGCTCATTTCAGTTCTCTGATTTTATTCCTTAGTCCAAGGTCTCAGCTTTATACCCAACCTTGTAAATGTGGATTTCTAGGCTTGGTGCTCAGGCACCCGAGTCCTTGGAAAGCTGTATCCTGCTGACAGTTAAAAGAGCTGCTTCTCTCTCCAGTAGTGTACAAGAGCAATGCAGAACAGAGCTCTCCATTACCAGATGTTCCTTTGACGGTGGCCCATTTATACTAGAATGACCATTTAGACTTATCTCAAAAGTACTCCAGTCCAACACAGGAATGTTGACAACCTTAAGCTTAGCCTGAAAGCTGATTTCTTCCAGTGTACTATGAAGTACACTGTCATCCACCTCCAGCTGACTCTACTGTTGGCATACCTGTACTGTAAAGCTCCATTTTCCTAGGCGCTAATTCATAGTGGGGATCTGCAGATGAGTTTCCACTGGTCACAAAAATTCAGTTTGAATTTGCCAATTTTATGTAGGCTGTTATCTGAGAGGAGTTCACATTCTTGTCCAGTACCATCACTGCATTCAGCCTTCATGGTAATGCTTATTTATACACTACATCAGACTGTTTAAAAAGTCACATTGCATTTAAAATTGTTTAAAACATTTTATATGTATGTATGTGTGCCTGAATGTAAGTATGTGCACTACACGCATCCAAAGCCTGTGACAATTAGAGCCATCAGATCCCCTGAACTGTGGTTACCTATGTTGGTGAACCACCATTGGGTGTGGAGAAGAGTAGTGCTAACCACCAAGCCACCCCAGCCCCATGTTATTCTATTTAAAACACTGATTCTCACTTGAACATAAGGTTCCAAACAACAGGAATTTATTGCCAGCTTTTGAGAAGAAGAATGGTAGTTTTAGGATGAGCGAATCAGAATTGATAGTATTCCCTGAAGATGAAGATATGCAGGAAACACACACACACCACAATGTCTGCCCAATAATGGAAATTATACATACACACATTATACCAAGTACAGTCAATCTAAGCTATTTACATATCAATGCAGTATCAAATGAAATTCTTAAAAGTTGAGCAATATCAGTTGAACGTATTCAATTTTGCTTTTTCTCATTTTCATGCCCTGCCTTTTAAAAGAAAACTTAAGTACTTTCAAATAACAGTGATGAGAAAAATAAAATGTACTGACCAGTAAATATTTCAACAAACTGAAGTGAGCCAAAACTAACACAGATGACTAAACAGGTTTCAGTTTGGGCTTTTATCTGGGTATTCACCCAAATGAGACTATTTTGTCTTATCCACCTCCTAAAAGGAAATGGCTGCTGCTATATTTATGTTGTAGACTTGAGGGTCTTCCTCAAGGTAATGCTCAGCAAACAGGCACAGAAAATGGTATAAGCAATAGAAGACTCACTCCTTGTAGGGCCTCAAGTTCTTCCTCCAGCTGCTGGGACTCCTCCTTCACGGCCATGAGGTAATCTGTGACAGACTGGCGAGGCTGCAACCCCTTTTCAAAGCGGTTATACATTCCACTCCAAAACCTGGGGAGGAAGGAGACCACAGCCCAGGCTGGAAACTCACGATCTCAAGCCTTGTCCTCAGGATCACAGCCCAACAACACTAAAAACCATCACCAAGTTATAGGCTTGGAAAAGCAACTACTCAGGTTGGTATTTTTTCTAGGGTAGTTGATTTCTTTTAGAAAGAGGAAGTTCATATAATACTGAATTAAAACAAAAGTTTTTTTCTATAATAGACCAAATTAGTGTATTTTTTTTATCATTGGAACTTTGAGAATTTGTGATATATATTTAGAATTTCCACTGCAAAGGAAAGCTGGCTTTTAGACTTGGAACAGCTTTCACTTTAGGATAACCACCAGAAACTGCATTTTCAATAAATCTACCCAAGACAGCAAGCATTCTACAATGCAAATGGAACAGATGTCATGGGGGTTATCCCTATGCCTATAAAAAAGCGCCGTGAGGGCAAGAGCTCTCACTATCTGCAGCACATAGAATAGTGCCTGAGCCTCAGGAAAACACTATTAGTTATGAGTTAGTAATAAGTTGCAGTAAAAATAACTGTAGCGTGTCTTGATTAGTTTTAAAAATTGCTATTTTGCACAAACCATGCAGGCATTTTTGATATAGAATATTTGACTATGTTGTCAGAAATAATACCAATGTAACTAGGACTAAAATCATCTTTAGGAAAAGGACCCACAGTGTGTGTCAAACTGTTTGTTTGCCATTTTCTGGCCTGACAGGAATCATTTTATCATGAAAAGAGACTGAGAACATGTAGCACACATCCATGTACCTGCTCTCCATTCTCCCTACCCTAATACCATCTTAAAATCAATGGTTTCCACAGACAAATATTTCTGCCAAACCTGTGCTTTCAATTCTACTTCTACAGGACTTCATTTTCCTTCCTTTCTCCCTCTTCAAACAATTACCATAGTGAAAACTTTTATTTGTAAGGACCTTGTGATAAAGCATCAATTTCTAAAGGGAAATGCACGTGTAAAGCTGTGGACCGAGAGAAACAGCACTGCCAGCAATAGCACCATCCGAGAGCCAGTTATCCTCTCTGCTGGGTTTATGTCCAGTAAAGCCTTGAAGCTCAGCGTTCACACTTTGGCCTCTGAATGTTAAGTCACGCCAATTGCAAAACACATGAGGCAAATTTCTGAAGTCGGACTTACTTATATGTGAAGTTGCATGGAGCTGTAGGCAGATGAAGGCTCCCCTGCATCTGACTGTGGTTAGCTCTAAATAGAGGATTGAGGTAGTCAGCCCGATTCTTCCATAGGTGTGACCACAAAGAGTAGGTTCTTTCTTGAATCCTGTTATAAAGAAAAAAAAATGACTCAGCTTAGTTCTTCTAAATAACAAGTATATTCCAGCTGGAAAAGAACTAGTAATTGTTATCTGAGGCGTTAATACATAGCAGTGACGTTACCATCTGCCAGTGGCTTCTTGGCATGGTACAAAAGTGTTCTTAGGATTCTCCTTACTCCATTACTGTTTGTACCAGCCTTGACAAAATGTTTGCATATTCTGAGTATTTAAAAAAATATCAGTTACATAGTTTCATTCAGTTTTTATCCTCAATCAGTTATTGGCTTAACTTTCCAAGCACTATGCTAAATGCTTCGGTTTTCTTTCATTTAACCCACAATTCCTGTTTCTGAATGAAGAGACAAATGACCTCTTCCTATCCCACTCAGCTTACATCCAGATCCCCACACCCCCTGTCTCCCTCCCTCCTTTGGGGCATAGCGCCTCCCTGCCCAGCCTGCAAGGGCGCTGGGACCGAATCTGAACCGGGAGGACATAGGGGTGGCCGGTAGCTCCTTTGTTCCCATAGCCTGCCCGCAGCGAACAGGGTGGGCCCTTTGTTCGCGAGCTAACCAAGCAGCGTGGAATTTCGTTCTGGGCACCGAGTGAAACATCATTGTGGAGAAACATCTCTGGGGAGTGACATCACTGGGAAGGTACATCAGTGGGCAAGAAGACCTGATCCTATAAAAGAAGATCCAAAGGGGAGTATTGGGAGGAAGAGATGGGCAGACGCCAATGCAGGAATTCTCCCAACAATCTGAAAAACAACACGAAACCACCAGAAGCCAGTGACCCCAGAACAGGAGGACATGAACACCTTAATCAAGAAGAAGTAGAAAAAACTGACTTCATGCAAGTGATTGACACCCTTAAACAGCATATAAAAAACGCCCTTATAGAAATGGATGAGAAGTATAATAGAAAGTTCGAGGAATTGAGTAAATCAGTGAATGATACCCTAGGAAACCAAGGAAAAACAATCAAGCAGATAAAGGAAACAGTTCATGACTTGAAAACTGAAATGGAGGCAAAGAAGAAAACACAAACAGAGGGCCGACTGGACATGGAAAATCTAGGTAAACGAATAGAGACTATAGAATCAAGTATAACCAGCAGAATACAAGAGATAGAAGAAAGAATCTCAGATTCTGAGGATAACATAGAGAAAATAAACACTCTGATCAAAGAAAACAGCAAGTCCAACAAACTCTCATCACAAAACATTCAGGAAATATGGGACACAATAAAAAGACCAAACCTAAGAATAATTGGAGTAGAAGAAGGAGAAGAAGTGCAGCTCAATGGTACAGAAAATATACTTAATAAAATTATAGAAGAAAACTTTCCCAACCTGAAGACAGATGTACCTATGAAGGTTCAAGAAGCATACAGAACACCAAATAGGCTGGATCAAAAGAAAACATCCCCTCGCCATATAATAATCAAAACACAAAATATACAGAATAAAGAAAGAATATTAAGAGCCGCAAAGGAAAAAGGCCAAGTTACTTATAAAGGTAAACCTATCAGACTTACACCTGACTTCTCTATGGAAACCATGAAAGCCAGAAGGTCCTGGATAGATGTTCTCCAAAAACTAAGAGACCACGGATGCAAGCCCAGACTACTATATCCAGCCAAACTTTCATTCACTATAAATGGAGAAAACAAAATTTTTCAGGATAAAAACAAATTTAAACAATACGTAGCCACAAATCCAGCCTTACAGAAAATTATAGAAGGAAAATCACTAACCAAGGAGTCCAACAATGCCCACTCAGTCATCTAGAGATATTTCACCAGCGCAACTCAAAGAAGGAAAACACACAAACCCTACTACTTAAAAAGTGACCGGAATTAACAACCACTGGTCATTAATATCACTTAATATCAATGGGCTCAACTTACCTATAAAAAGGCACAGGCTAAGAGATTGGATAAGAAAACAGGATCCAACATTCTGCTGTCTACAAGAAACACACCTCAACGACAAAGACAGGCACCTACTCAGAGTAAAGGGCTGGGAAAAGGCTTATCAAGCAAATGGACCTAAGAAACAAGCAGGTGTGGCCATACTAATTTCTAACAAAGTTGACTTCAAACTTAAATCAATCAGAAGAGATGGAGAGGGACATTTTATACTCATAACAGGAACAATTCATCAGGAAGAAGTCTCAATCCTGAATATCTATGCCCCTAATATAAAAGCACCCACGTACGTAAAAGAAACATTACTAAAACTCAAGGCAGCCATCAAACCGCACACACTAATAGTAGGAGACTTCAACACTCCTCTCTCACCAATGGACAGGTCAATCAGACAGAAACCTAACAGAGAAATTAGAGAATTAATGGAGGTAATGAAGCAAATGGACTTAACAGACATCTATAGATTATTCCACCCAAAGAGGAAAGAATATACCTTCTTCTCTGCAGCTCATGGAACCTTCTCGAAAATTGACCACATA
This sequence comes from Microtus oregoni, assembly GCF_018167655.1. Taxonomy (NCBI): domain Eukaryota; kingdom Metazoa; phylum Chordata; class Mammalia; order Rodentia; family Cricetidae; genus Microtus; species Microtus oregoni. The sequence continues at coordinate 1,176,399 of NW_024544709.1, read as the reverse complement.
CTTGGTAACAAAGCGAACTTACACAGTTACAAAAAAATATTAGTAACCACCTGTGTCTTACCAGATCACCATGGATTAAAGTTAGAATTCAACAACAATGCTACCCCCAGAAAGCCTACAAACTCATGGAAACTGAACAGTCAACTACTGAACCATACCTGGATTAAGGAAGAAATAAAGAAAGAAATTAAAGTCTTCCTTGAATTCAATGAAAATAAAGAAACAACATACTCGAACTTATGGGACACTATGAAAGCAGTCCTGAGAGGAAAGTTCATAGCACTAAGTGCCCACCTAAAGAAAACAGAGAAAGCACATATTGGAGACTTAACAGCCCACTTGAAAGCTCTAGAAAAAAAAGAAGCAGACTCACCTAGGAGGAGTAGAAGACTGGAAATAATCAAATTGAGGGCTGAAATCAACAAAATAGAAACACAGAAAACAATCCAAAGAATCAATGAAACAAAAAGCTGGTTCCTGGAGAAAATCAACAAGATTTTCAAACTAATCAAACGACAGAAAGAGAACACGCAAATTAATAAGATCAGAAATGAAAAGGGGGGGACATAACCACAGACACAGAGGAAATTCAGAGAGTCATTAGATCTTACTACAAAAGCCTGTATGCCACAAAACTGGAAAATGTAAAAGAAATGGACGCTTTTTTAGATAAATACCATTTACCAAAACTAAACCAGGACCAGGTGAACAATCTAAACAGACCTATAAGTCGCGAAGAATTAGAAGCTGTTATCAAAAACCTCCCTACCAAAAAAAGCCCAGGACCAGATGGTTTCAATGCAGAATTCTACCAGAACTTCCAAGAAGACCTAATACCTATACTCCTTAATGTATTCCACAATATAGAAACAGAAGGGTCATTACCAAATTCCTTTTATGAAGCCACAATTACTCTGATACCAAAACCACTCAAAGACTCAACCAGGAAAGAGAACTACAGGCCAATCTCACTCATGAATATCGATGCAAAAATCCTCAACAAAATACTGGCAAATCGAATCCAAGAACACATCCGAAAAATTATCTATTATGATCAAGTAGGCTTCATTCCTGAGATGCAGGGCTGGTTCAACATACGAAAATCTATCAATGTAATCCAGCATATAAATAAACTGAAAGAAAAAAACCATATGATCATTTCATTAGATGCTGAAAAAGCATTTGACAAAATTCAACATCCATTTATGTTAAAAGTCTTGGAGAGATTAGGGATACAAGGGTCATACCTAAATATAATAAAAGCTATATACAGCAAGCCGACAGCTAACATCAAATTAAACGGAGAGAAACTCAAAGCCATCCCACTTAACTCAGGAACACGGCAAGGCTGTCCACTCTCGCCATACCTCTTCAATATAGTGCTTGAAGTTCTAGCAATAGCAATAAGACAACATAATGGGATCAAGGGATTTCGAATTGGAAAGGAAGAAGTTAAACTTTCGTTATTTGCAGATGATATGATAGTGTACATAAGCGACCCCCAAAACTCCACCAAAGAACTTATACAGCTGATAAACAGCTTTAGTAATGTGGCAGGATACAAGATCAACTCCAAAAAATCAGTCGCCCTCTTATACACAAAGGATATGGAAGCAGAGAGGGAAATCAGAGAAGCTTCACCATTCACGATAGCCACAAACAGCATAAAATATCTTGGGGTAAATCTAACCAAGGAAGTGAAAGATCTATTTGACAAGAACTTTAATGCATTGAAGAAAGAAATTGAAGAGGATACCAAAAAATGGATGGACCTCCCTTGCTCTTGGATTGGGAGGATCAACATAGTAAAAATGGCAATTCTACCAAAGGCAATTTATAGATTCAATGCAATCCCCATCAAGATCCCATCAAAATTCTTCACAGATCTGGAGAAGACAATAATCAACTTTATATGGAAAAACAAAAAACCCAGGATAGCCAAAACAATCCTATACAATAAAGGATCTTCTGGAGGCATTACCATCCCTGACTTCAAACTCTATTACAGAGCTACAGTAATGAAAACAGTGTGGTACTGGCATAAAAACAGAGAAGTCGACCAATGGAATCGTATAGAAGACCCGGATTTTATCCCACAAACCTATGAGCACCTCATTTTCGATAAAGGAGCTAAAAGTATACAATGGAAGAAAGAAAGCATCTTCAACAAATGGTGCTGGCACAACTGGATGTCAACCTGTAGAAGAATGAAAATAGACCCATATCTCTCACCGTGCACAAAACTCAAGTCCAAATGGATTAAAGACCTCAATATCAGCCCGAACACACTGAACCTGATAGAAGAGAAAGTGGGAAATACCCTACAACAGATGGGCACAGGAGATCGCTTCCTATGTATAACCCCAGAAGCACAGACCTTAAGGGCAACATTGAATAAATGGGACCTACTTAAACTGAGAAGCTTCTGTAAAGCAAAGGACATGGTCACTAAGACACAAAGGCAACCTACTGACTGGGAGAAGATCTTCACCAACCCCGCAACAGACAAAGGTCTGATCTCCAAAATATATAGAGAACTCAAGAAACTAGACTTTAAAATGCTAATTAACCCAATTAAAAAATGGGGCACTGAACTGAACAGAGAATTCTCAACAGAAGAAGTTCAAATGGCCAAAAGACACTTAAGGTCGTGCTCAACTTCCTTAGCAATCAGGGAAATGCAAATCAAAACAACTTTGAGATATCATCTTACACCTGTCAGAATGGCTAAAGTCAAAAACACCAAGGATAACCTTTGCTGGAGAGGCTGTGGAGGAACGGGTACCCTCATCCATTGCTGGTGGAAATGCAATCTTGTGCAACCACTGTGGAAGTCAGTGTTTCGGTTTCTCAGGAAATTCGGGATCAACTTACCCCTGGACCCAGCAATACCACTCCTGGGAATATACCCAAGAGATGCTCTATCAAATGACAAAAGCATTTGTTCAACTATGTTCATAGCAGTATTATTTGTAATAGCCAGAACCTGGAAACAACCTAGATGCCCTTCAATGGAAGAATGGATGAATAAAGTATGGAATATATACACGCTAGAGTACTACGCTGCGGTAAAAAACAATGACTTCTCGAATTTTGCATGCAAATGGATGGAAATAGAAAACACTATCCTGAGTGAGGTGTCCCAGACCCAAAAAGATGAATATGGGATGTACTCACTCATAATTGGTTTCTAGCCATAAATAAGGACCACGGAATCTACAATAGGTGAACCTAAAGAAGCTAAGGAAGAAGGTGAACCGAAGGAAAAACATATAGTTGTCCTCTTCGCTAAGGGAAGTAGACCAAATTTCTAGGGAGAAAATGGGATCTTGGGGGGTGTTGGGATGGGGGTAAGGGGAGATGGGGAGAGAAAAGGTAGAAGGGAAGGAGGGGGGCCCTGGGAAATGGGAGAATTGGGATAAAGGAAAGGTGGATAGGGGAGCACGGAACCACAATTCTTAGTTAAGGGAGCCACTTTAGGGTGGGCAAGCGACTTGACCCTAGAGGGGCTCCCTAGTGCCCAAGATGAGGTTCCCAGTTAGTTCCTTGGGCAGCTGAGGATTGGGAACCTGAAATGACCCTATCCTAGAGCAATACTGACGAATATCTTGCATATCATCATAGAATCTTCATCTGGTGATGGATAGAGATAGAGACAGAGACCCACACAGGAGCACTGGACTGAGCTCCCAAGGTCCCAAGGAGGAGCAGAAGGAGGGAGAACATGAGCAAAGAATTCGGGACCACGAGGCGTGCATCCACCCACTGAGACAGAGGAGCTGATCTACGGGGAGCTCACCAAGGCCAGCTGGACTGTGACCGAAAAAGCATGGGATAAAACCGGACTCTCTGAACATGGCGAACAATGAGGGCTGATGAGACACCAAGGACAATGGCAGGGGGTTTTGATCCTACTTAATGTGCTGGCTTTGTGGGAGCCTAGCCAGTTTGGATGTTCACCTTCCTAGATATGGACGGAGAGGACCTAGGACTTAACACAGGGCAGGGAACCCGGACTGCTCTGTGGACTGGAGAGGGAGGGGGAGAGGAGTAGGGGGAGGGAGAGAAGGGTGGGAGGAGGGGGAGAAGGGTGGGAGGAGGGGGAGAAGGGTGGGAGGAGGGGAAGGGAAATGGGAGGCTGGGAGGAGGTGGAAACTTGTAAAAATTAAAAAATTTAAAAAAAAAATAAAAAAAAAAGAGACAAATGAATGGGTCTCCCCAAATCCCATACTTAGTAGAAAAGCTAGTATTAAAAGCCAAGCAGATACCATTAGGATTAGCTATCCTAGTACATAAGCAGACCACAAACTATCAAGAAAACAAAGTGAGACCAAAGGATAATCTCTGCTATGTGCACATTAATCATGTATCCTGTGGTTGCAGACAGAGGCCGGCGTTCACCCTCAGGAGTCCTTCAGAAACTGAACTCCCCCCTTTTCCATTCCCACTATATGGGGGGAGGGAGGAGGTTGTATGCATGCATGCACGCATGGGGGCAGATGTAAAAATCATCCTTGACTGTTCTACCTTACTCTGTCAGGCAGGCCCACTTATTCAAACCCCCAACTCAGCCTCCCTAGACAGCTGCCAGGGTTCCCTTTTCTGCCTCCAGAGGCTGGAATTGTACACAAACTCCAGTCCTCATGTTTGTGGGCAAACATAAGCCACTGAGCCATCTCCCAAACGCCATTTGTTTTCTAGTACGGTTCTCTCACTCGTCTGCTTCCTAGCACTCACATGGTGGCTTACAACCATCCTTAACTTTAGTCTTAGGGGATCTAGCACCTCTCCTGACTTCTGCATGTATCACGCATGCACACAATGCACATTCTCACATGCAGGCAAAACGTAATACACCTAAAATAAAAGTTCTCTTCTAAAAGCATGCCACTACACCCAGTGGTTTTTGTTTATTTTTAAATGTGAGTTCTGGGGGTTGAGCTTAGGTCCCCATGCTTGTGTAGGAACCACTCTACCAAGAAGCCTGTACTCTGTTCCTAAATAGACTCCATTTATCAGAAACCACACTTTAAGGTCCATGGAGAGAACAAACCAGCATATACTAGAAAAAGTAACTTTCATTCCACTCCAGATGGCACAAACCTACTAAAATCTACTTTATTTGAACTGACCTTTTCCACAATTAAACTGGATGTCATACACAATAGAGTTAAAATCATTTTATGTTATTCGTACCTCAAAAAGTTCTGTTTGGACTTCTTAAATCACCTAAGTCTTCAATGGTATTAAAATTCTACACTTAAAATATTACTAGCCTTGGCTAATGAATTTAACCCAGATGGAATTGTTCTCAAGTGTGGTGGCACTCAGGTGCAAAGATCGTGAGTTCCAGAATACCCTGGGCTGTACTGTGACACTCCATCTCAAAAAGTCAAGAAGAAGAAAAGGGCCTAAGGAAAGGGTAAAAAGTCACCATATGGGATCTACTTGAATGAAAATATCTTTATATTGAAACTCATCAAACTGCTATGTGCAATGACTTTAACCCCCCAAAACAAAACTAAAAACCTAATGGTTTCAGTTTCAAATAGGCTTTTCCAGTTAATCTGAAGTTTTTATTATGTCTATCAAATAATGTCTAACATTTTTAAGGCAAACATAAATTTCTTTAGTTCCAGAAGTTTCCTTTAAATATTAGTGTTAAGTCTTCCGACCTGTCTGATTCAGGCAGAATCACAGGGAGAAGTGACTTTGATAACATTTAAACCATTGATGAAATGGTGTCAGGAAAGGCAAAAGAATGTAGAATAGTTCTGTAACTCAAGAAGTTTTGAAAACTATGAAAGTCTGTATGAAATCTCAGCTGCCAAAATCACTAACAACTGAGCACCGAAACTTACTTGAGTTCTCGTCTCTCCTTCTGCCTATTGCACAGGAAGTTTCCGAACTGACAGGAGTAGACATGGTGCTGAATGTGAATCAAAAACCGCTCGTTGAACTCAAAGGCGCACGGGAACTGCTCCGTCAACTGCCAGACACACTCAATGAACTGGTCGATCACTGGAGAGATTTCTTTTGGGTCACCATCTAAATTTCCATATCTATAAAACATAGTATTCTAGACTTTATACCTAGGAGGTGGGTTTTTTATTAGAAATCTATAAATGCAAAGATAATCATAAAGCAACTTTAATTCCTAAATAGATATTACAAACTTTGGATGAAGTAGAAAAATAAATTTTAAGATTCCAATTGGAAAATAAACTTTAATGAAGTCTGAATAGAAAAGAGAATATGTGTGACAGAAAACTTTTTATGGACAAAGAATATTTTTTTAATTTAAACTTTGCATTTGAACTTAGATTAATAATACAGAGCACTTTTTTTTTTTTTATTTTTCGAGACAGGGTTTCTCCGTAGCTTTTTGGTTCCTGTCCTGGAACTAGCTCTTGTAGACCAGGCTGGCCTCAAGCTCACAGAGATCCGCCTGCTTCTGCCTCCCGAGTGCTGGGATTAAAGGCGTGCGCCACCACCGCCCGGCTTCATTTTATCTTATATTTTGTTTATCCCTTACATGCCTATTTGCTTTCTAAGGATAGAAAGGAAGTGGTGGATACAGATGGGAGGGAATGTGAGGAGGAACTAACTGGGAGAAGCAGAGGAAAGGGAATGGCAATCAGTATGTAGTTATTAAAAAAAACTATTTTCAATAAAAGAAAAAATGTATTTCTTACCTATGATTAAATTTATGTCCAAAGGCAATCCAGTCCTTTTCAATTAATACCTAAACATATATACACACAAAAACAATATAAATATCCTGGAAGCTTCTGAGGGAAACATAGAAAACCATACTAATACTAAAGTACTCATTTACTGGAGCTTAAGAAACCCTAAGTGATAGAATATGTCGTCAGACAGAGAGAGGGCTCATTAGTTTAAGAACACTTAGTGCTCTTCAGAGAACCCAGTCCCAGGCCCCAGGATCCATATGACAACTGTGTAACTCCAGTTACACACGCACATTGATGTGGGAGTGTCATATATCAATCTGTTGATTTCATTGGTTAATAAACAAACTGCTTGGCCTCATAGCTTAGAACATAGGTGGGAGGAGTAAACAGAACAGAACGCTGGGAGGAAGAGGAAGTGAGCTCAGACTCTACAGCTCTCCTCTCGGGAGCAGATGCCTCGGAGAGACGCCATGCCCTGCTCCCAGGCAGATGCATGCAATGAAGCAAGTCGCCAGGTTAGACATGCTGAACCTTTCCCGGTAAGACCGGTGCTCACAGATTATTAGAGATGGGTTGATCGGGATGTGAGAATTAGCCTGTAAGGGCTAGAGCTAAAGGGCCAAGCAGTGTTTAAAAGAATACAGTTTGTGTGTTGTTATTTCGGAGCATAAGCTAGCCAGGCTGCCGGGGTGCTGGGGATGCAGCCCCGCTGCTCTTATTACTACAGCACATGGTGCACAGACACAGTCACAGGGAAACTTTGTATAAAACAATAAGAAATCAATCTCAAAAGAACCATGATATCCAGGATTACTTAAAAGGGGCAAAGTTGAAGGCCTTGTACATGAAAATTAAACTTAAATACATGCGTCAAACTGCAGTAACTCTACCCGGAGTTCTCTCTTATGTGCCGGGCACTGTGTTTATGGCTTCACATGTCATTGCGTTGGCCGGACAGCCGTTGTTACCCATCATTTTAGAGAAAGAGAAGCTAAAGACAGATGAAATAGTCTCCAGAGACATGAACTTAGGAAGTATGTAATATCCTAGGCCTCCCTATTCCTCACCTTATTTGTTAACCAACATACAATGTTCTTTGCCTACAATGTAAAATCCCTCCCTGCCAACAAAAAGTAAAGGATACTTTCTTTAAAAGTCTAAAATCATGGGGTTAAGAACTATGTTTGAAATTTCAGCCTTGCTTTGAAATTAGGGCTACCATGAGTTTACTATCTGAAATAGTGTAGATTAAAAAAAAAAAGTTTAACCATGGTCTGGAGTGTGTGTACAGCTCTTGCAGAAGACCTGAGTTTGGTCCCAATCCTCACTCAAGCAGTCTGCAGTCCCATGCGCACATGGGCAATGGCATAAGTCATCAATATCGCTTTAGAAATACATGGATGAGCTGAAGTTGGCCCTTGACAACTCTAAATGTATTACATATGTTCAATGGCTTAATGTGGAAAGATTCCTAGAGTATGTAGCTAAGAAACCCTACATTCTCCAGCTAAACAAAGCAACCTAGCCTGCTCAAAAAAACATTGAGGCAGAGGCGCACCTCAAATGTCTGAAGTAGTATGTTTTCAACAAGTAGCCTGCCTGTTCTGTCTTGTCCCCAAGGAAACAGTTGACGTAACTCACTAAACAAATGTCCAGTGATACAGACGATTTTGTGGAGCTCCTGTTAACTTCTATCTCAAGCAGATTCAAGATCCACCTAGGCACTTTCTATCAAATTATGGTTCAAGAGCAGGCACGAGGTCAGCCAGTTACTGGAAAGTCCTCCAGTCATTTGAAAGACTTTTACCAGCCCAGCCACAACCTCACACCCAGGCAACTGCAGCTGGAGTCAAATAGTGATGCGCACCCAAAAGGTTCCAGCTCTCAAAGATGTACTCCTGACTCCAGCGAAAAGGGAGAACACTTAGAAATTCAGTATGTCATCCAGTGCTATCAAGGACCATTATAAAACAGACTTAGGAATGAATGCCGCTGTTTGTTGTTGCTGTTGTTCCCCCAAGTACTATTTGCACATGCAGAAATAGATACAATGCAGAAAATTTTTCCAAATATTTTTGCTCATGTTTTCTGTCATACAGTCATACACTGCCCCAACTTGAGATATCTGTAAACAAACTATGTATAAAAATCATTAGTTTCCAAACTTCTAAATATATTTTATATTGCTCCTGAATTCACACACAGCATTGACCTATACTAGTCTCAACATCCTCAAAATAAATCTATTTCAAATCTTTTTCAATTTCTCCCCTTTAGTTAACCTTGCTGATTGAGTAAGAGAAGAATAACATTGATTGGAAAGAAAAACAGTCACAAGATTCCAAAAACGAAGTGCAAGGCTCTCTCAGGAAGGCTCTCTCAGGAAGTGCAAGGCTCTCTCAGGAAGGCTGTCACCAGACTCACCATGAAGCCCTTCACAGTCCGATAGTAAGGGTCCAGCAGCAGGCTTGCCACCGAGCACACCTGGGCAGTCCTGTCCCAGCCGTCAGAACAGTGGACAAGGACACTTGCCCCTTCCTCTGAAACTGCCTGAAATGGCAAAGAATTAGAGTGACTATTAGGTTTGGCTACAGCTAACAGAACTACTAGAGTTAGCACTTCAGCCCAACCTTCTTAGAGCCAGTGACCAAAGCTTTTCTGTCCCTCTCACTACGTTCAACAGCCAACCTTCAATTCTCCACAAGGTAACAAGTGGACCGAATACAAGTGTGCACACTTTTATGGTATGTCCCCCAACGCACCTGCAACCCAAGTTAAATCTTACTGAAATGTTGGGGTTAAGTCTTACCGAAATGTACAGGCCTTTTCTAAAAGGGAAAGGTATGGAAATCCAATTTATCAAATTGTGAAGTTACAAATAAAAGGAGAAGGGCCAAGGCATACATCCAGAGGAAGGACAGGCAAAGACCATAGCAGAAAATGCTAGGAAAGAATCCTATCTGCTGCCGAATATATGCACACATCTTTAGCTATCTTGGCAGAAAACACAAACTGGAAAATGTGGCAATTATATAACATTTGTCAGTAACTGGAGTTATACATTTACATGCTTAAGTGTGTGCATGTCACTTCTGTAAGAGACTTGATTTGATCCTGCTTAGTCACTGCGGCATGACTTAGATGCTTAAATCCTGACTGAAAAGCAGGATCTACTGGATGGAAGCCAAACCCCCATCACTGAGGTGACTCCCATGAGTTGTATGATCTCCTACAGAAAACTCTTTCCTTCATCCAGGATTAAATCTAACAACAGAAGAGAGAATACCTGCAAACATTCTAACGTTTGACCACTGAGATAACTCACAGTTCGTTGGCCACTGTACTTTCTCACAGGATATTTCAGCACACGGAGCCTACAAACCCTGCTACCCATGCAGTGGGCACAGGAGAGCAAATAAGAAGAGAACAGGCTGTGCTTTGAGGCTATACTCATTTCATGTCTACCCCTTAACCTTTTCCTCGGTGCCCTCACAAACCTTTGCAATGAAGATCCCTGCATCCATGATGGCTTTGATGTGCCTTAGCCAGCCTGAGTTCTCTAGCCCCCACAGGAAATCACTCATAGAGGGAGACTTAAGTTCACACACTGCAAGAGAAACATGTTACAAAAGTGAAATTAAGGCGATCTCTCATTCTACATGATCACATTTTAGAATGTGTTGGCTTTAGCAAATATTATCTAGCTAATCAGTAAATAGCCAAGTATATTTAATCACTTTAAAAAATATTTAATCACTTTAAAAAATATTTCTAAGAAATGTTTTCTCTGATCGCAAGAGATACTGGATCTACTTGCAAGAATCCCAATATTAATGCAAGTCACTGTTGTCAATGCAGAAGCCCAGCACAGACCATCCATCCATGTATCTCTCTGGCAAAGGTATTACACTTTTGCAGCTAAGGAGCACTTGACTTAAGAACAGTATAAAGAGCCGGGCGGTGGTGGCGCACGCCTTTAACCCCAGCACTCAGGAGGTAGAGGCAGGTGGATCTCTGTGAGTTCGAGACCAGCCTGGTCTACAGAGCTAGTTCCAGGACAGGCTCCAAAGCCACAGAGAAACCCTGTCTCGAAAAAAAAAAACCAAAAAAAAAAAAAAAGAACAGTATAAAGGAAAATCATTACAATGGTGATGTTAGCAGTTATTTCAATTAGAATACTCCAACACCTCAGTGCTTAATATTAGGGCCGTTACAAGAACACAAAATAGAATTCCTTACACGGAAAGGATATAGCTCCTTTTGCCAGCAGCTTACTAACTGCGAGTGAAACCTGTGTGCAGAAACTGGGTTCTGTACCTCTGATCCCAGTTCCGTGCATCAGGCCAGGGATTTCCCCTTTGACTTAATGAAAAACTAGGATCCCAATGATATCCATCTTTATACATCCAAAGCAGGTATGTAGGTATTTCTAAAGCATTATCAACAAGAAACAGTGATCTCAAGAACTCATCTTGTACTTAACATAAGGAATGAAAAGCCTTAAGGCTAATGTTCTATGGATCTCCAACACAACATTCCAAACCTTTTGATTAAGAAGACCTTTCAAGTATTATATATCAACCAGGAAAACTAAATAGTGATCTAGAGTACTATTTAGGCCTAAGAGTCTTCTATGGTGCACACTCATGTAGTAAACACATACAGAAAGTAGGGAACTCTGTTTCCTTCTCCCAACTGTCAGTAAGTGCTATGTAATCATCTTAGAGTTATTATTCAACCCACTGAGCCTCATGTCTTCATTCTTTTTTTCAGGTTATAATTTAATTAATTTAATAACATTTTTCCCTGCCCTTTCCTCCTTCCAAACCTTCCCATATGCCCTTGCCCACTCCCCTTCAAATTCATGACCTATTTTTTCAATAATTGTTTTTTTGCATGCATGTGTGTGTGTGTGTGTGTGTATATATATATATATATATATATATATATATATATATATATACCTAAGCATAACCTGTTGAGCTCATCCAATGTTGCCTGTATGCATGTTTTTAGGGCTGACTATTTAGCACTGAATAGCCAATTGCTATGCTTTTCCCTGGGAAAGACCACAAGTCCTACCCCCAGCTTTCTTCAGCTGCCTATAATTCTTTGTGTTCAGTTGAGGCCCTGTGGACTCTTGCTTGTCCAGTTTGGTCTGCTCGTAAGTGTTATCTTTGTTCTGCTCATGTTTGGGCATCCATGTTGGTCAGACATTATAGGTATAGCTTCTAATGTTGCTAGGCGACATAATCTCAGAGCAAACTCCCTGATCCTGTGGCTCTTACGATCTTTCTGGTCTTTCTTCTACAAGGTTTCTGTGCCTTACGTGTGTGAGTGTTAAAACAAAGATACACATTCAAAGCTAAACCCCCACATTCAACTTTTAACCTTGCAGGTACCATGCATATGGAAGCACATGGAAATTATGAAGGGCAACATTTAATTCAGGAGATGCTTCCTGCCATGTATTATGTTTTCTGCCACACAGAAAAACTTTCAGCAGTTGAACTCCAATTCACACAGAAATAATGATGAAGGAAACAAACTGAGACTTCCCAACACAAACATTCATTAAGAAAGTTATTTTATGGCCAGTGGTGGTGGCGTATGCCTTTAATTCCAGCACTCAGGAGGCAGAGGCAGGTGAATCTCTGTGAGTTTGAGGCCAGTCTGGTGTACAAGAGCTAGTTCCAGGACAGGCTCCAAAACTACAGAGAAATCCTGTCTCAAACAGAAAAAAAAAAAAAAAAGAAAAAGAAAAAGAAAAAGGAAACAAAAAAAGACATCTATTTTATCAGAGCCTAGGGAGGTGGCTCAATCAGGAAGTTCCCTGCTGTACAAACCTAAGGACCTGAGTTCAGAACACAACATCCAAATGAAAACTGGACATGGTGGTGTATGTCTGTTACCTGGTACTTCAGGGAGAGGGAAGAGCGGGAGGATCCCTGGAACTTACTGGCCAGCTAGTCTAGTCACCTGGTAAGCCTGGATCCAGTGAGAGAGCCTGTCTCAGAAGAATAAAGTGAAGCGCACTAGAGGAAGACAGCCTCTGAGCTCCAAGCATGTACACACACTGGATCCAGTGAGAGACCCTGTCTCAGAAGAATAAGGTGAAGCGCACTAGAGGAAGACAGCCAATGTTGACCTCTGAGCTCCAAGCATGTACACACACTGGATCCAGTGAGAGAGCCTGTCTCAGAAGAATAAGGTGAAGCGCACTAGAGGAAGACAGCCAATGTTGACCTCTGAGCTCCAAACATGTACACACACTGCTCACAGACACACACACAGACACGACATGCATACATACATACATAAAAATAAAAATAAACAAATGAGCAACTGAATCATGAAAAGACAAGGAATAACCTCAAATGCATGAAAGAATGCAATGTAAAAGAGCTTCCTCCTCATTTAGGAAAAGACAAAACCATGGAGAAAGCAAAGGTCAGTGGTTTCCAGGGGTCAGGTCAGACAGCGGAGGGCTCATCAGGACACAAACACTTTGTGGGCAGAAAAGCTACCCTGTATAATGGTGGATACATATTATTAAAGGCTTAAACAAACACACAGAACACAAATGGAAACTTTGGGCTTAAGTGGTAATAATGTGTCCATGTAAGAATACAGACTGTTACAAAACTAAAAAAAAAAAAAAAAAAGAAAAGAATACAGACTGTAACAAATATGTCTCCCAGTCAGGAATGTGTCAGTGAAGGCGCATAGATTGTAACAAATATGCCACTCTGGGAGGGGATTTTTCCTAAAACTCTGGTATTGAAGCTATACATGTAGGGAATGTGAGCAAGATATACACCGGGAAGATATGTGAACGGGCAGTCTATACATAGGAGAAGGCTATGCATGTTGAAGTCTATGCTTGTAAATGGCTACACATGTGCAAAGATTGCATATGGGTAGCTATGCTTGTGGAGAGCTCTGTGGGAAGTGGTATGAATGGTTCATGTGAGATGGGAAACCAGGAGGAAGTAGGAAAGTATGTTATTTTCAACTGGAATAGAAAAAAAGAGATTAAACTGTGCCAGTGTGGATTAGTATCTTGGGGCAATTCTCTGGGTATCAAACTGAGTCACTAAATAAACAAAAATCTATTCATGCATCCAGGGTGGTGACTAGAAAGCCAGCGCCTGATTGGACTCCAGTCTACCTGGGTGGGATGCTGATGCTTGGTCTGAACTCATCTTTCTGCTCGAGAATTCAAATTCTCATCCTATGCACACAGAAGCCTGCTGCTGAGATACGATTACACCAGGCGAGGAGTCTGACAGAAGCACAGGAGCAGGCTGGCATCCACAGCTCTGTGGAGTCCAGAGCAGCACCACTGAAGAGGCGTTTACAAAAGAACAACTGGAGCACAGCCAGTAAAGACAGAGAAGGCACTGGAGCAGCTCAGGGAACACGAAGCAACAGAACAATGACCTACAACAGGATTTAACAGCTCTAAACTGGCGCAGGCAAAGGAAACAAGACACTGACATCACTTTTCTGATGAGTAGATTCACACTCTGGCGGCATGGGAAAGGACCAGATATCCCCCACCTCTTTGGTCACTCATGGCAAGATTTCACACAGTCCTGTCTGGATGGCTCCAGATCCCAGTTTCCCAAGATAGCCAGACAAAATAAGGCAGGCAAAGGGGAGTCCCGGGCTGCAGAGTCCAACACACAGTTGTAAATGTTCTCTGCTGTCTCAACCCCACCTCACAGCCCTGCCCCCCACCCAGCTTTCCTGCCGTGCACCCTCCATCCAACACAGGAAATATAGCCTTCCTGAACATCTTCCGGAGCTCCCCTCTGCATCCCTTCATCCGTACCTCTTCTGTCTCTCCAATGTACCCTCATTACCACACTTAGCTCCCAACACTCCTTGCAACAAAGCACCCTTATCTAACCATGGCTGGGTGGTCATCCACCTTCCAGGATGGAACACACCAGGCACCACATGGAGTGAGCCATGCAAACGAACTCTGCCATGACAGGAAAAACCCCCGGGGAACAGAGCATGAGTGAGCAGCCTCAGCTCTGAATGATGGGACAGAATAGTAAAGGGGATGTGCATGCTGGGTAAGGAGCAGGGAGGAGGGGGCAGCAGGTACTTAGAAGTGGAAGGCAGAGAACAGCAGTACAACCCTCTCCTTCAGAGCACTCCCAAAAGACCCCACCTAAAGAAGGGATCTCAGAAACCAAATCTACATGGTTTAAGATGATGGGGGGGGGGGGATGCCCTGGGAAGAAGGCATGGAAAGGGATAAAAAAGCGCAACTTTGTCTTTTGTTATAAACACAGAACTGCTTAGAACTTTATAGAATTTTCTCCAAGTATTGAAAAATCAAAATGTAATGTCCCTTTTAACCATCTCCAGACCTCCACTGTAGAAAGAGCTCAAGGTTGTAGCAGCCTTCACCTCCTACAACCAGGGATTTCCTTTGTATTAGCTTAGCTGTAATCAAATAATCGAGGTAGGTTACTCTGTAAGAGAGGTTGGACTTGGTTGGCAAGGCTGAGCTGACAGGGTACACCCTGTGACTAGGGTTCTGGAGGGCAGCTCACTGGTCATAGGAAGAGCCAGCACATGCATTTGCATGGAAACTGGCCTCTTACACTTCCCATGAAGCCAGTGCTAACACCATCTCTGAGCTTCACTCGGAAGACCTTATGCAGCCACAGTACACCACAGAAACTTTCCGGAACTCAGAGAACAATGTCATTAGTGGACAGTGGGAGCTGATGCAAAGGTAAAATGTCAGCCCCTAGTTGCCTGTACGCAAAGCGTGGCCTAATAGATATTCAACAGGGCATTCATGGCAGGCTCCCCTCTGCCTGTGCACACTGTCCAAACCCAGCCCAGCAGGAAGTGAGGCAAAGTCTAGCTCCCTCCCTGAATGCCTGCTGCTTAGAACATCCAGCCTCAGGCCATGACCCAAGGTGTTAAACTTAATCCTAAAATACACACATTCCAAGGAGGAAGTCATCAGACTCAGCTAGTTCCATTAAATCTTCCATGGAACGCATTGGCTTCAAGTTATTTCACACAAGGCCAATGCTCGGCTTGGTACTGTATAGACTGGGGGGTGATTAGCACACATATTTATTTTTAAAAAACCTAGCAGATTAAGGACTATCTCGGCATTCAAAATGTGTAGTTCAGCCTAGAAGAAGGGGTCCTGTTTATCCTCTCTCCCCACAGGGTGCAGAAATGACAGCAAGTTGAAAGCTAACTTCACCAGGGCCCTGTGGCTCACCTGGAGATGGCCTGTGCAGACAGTGAGAGGGAGAGGCAGCACAGAACAAGGAGAGAGAGAGCGCCAGTGCCAGGCAGAAGGGGAGGGCGGGCTCTGGGTTCCGGTCATGTCAGCTCATTTCTTCCACACTAAGAAGAGCTCTTGTGTAACAAGTCTGCTTTTAGGAACACTGAAAAGTGCACACGCTTGGGAAAATAATCTCGCCAGCACTTCAGGCGAGGTGACAGCTGAGAGGGTGTTTTCCCTAATGGCCAGTGGCCACGCTCAAAGCACACAGGTCTGTGGATGATTAACACACACGACAGATGGGGCTACACTGGAAACTGAAACAATCAGTTCCTGGGCTTTTAAATACGAAGCTCTTGTGTTTGTTTGGATAAACTCAGGATAAGGCAGAAAGACATTTGTTCACTCTTGTTGCCAAACCTGAACCAATATTTACAAACCATTTTGCTGAGCAAAGTTCATGTCAGCTGACATCAGGAGTGTATGCCACAAACTGCAGAGAACTGTACCAGCCTGGAGCTGGACGCTAGGTCGTGTCACACTGTACATGTAACATCTGTGGGACAAGCATACAAAGCACTGTTAAAAAAAATTAAAATCCAACATAAGATGTGTTATTTTAGAACTCAAGAAATATGAAAGCTACTCAGAAGAAAGGCAGCCCTCCTCGGTCTTCCCAGCACACTTACTGAACTGCTTTCTTTTTCCTGTGCAGATGCTGGCAAGGTGAGGGAGGACACAAAAAAGGGGCACAGGGTTGATGTTTCCCACACTCCCTAGTACCCAAAGCAGTAGCGAGCATATTCTTTCCCTAGTAGGCATCCTGAAGTATGCCTAAGTGCTGCTGGTGTTGGTTTTATCAATTTTATTTTTGCAGTCGAGAAGCCAAGGCCACTCAGACAGTCCTCAGAGAACTGGTCTCCCTTCAGTGACCAGCGTAGGAAGTGCTACCATTCGAGAAGGATGGGAGTGGAGCCTGAAGAAGGGAACACTCAGTCAAGTCAGCTTTGTCCTTCTGAACTGTACCTAATATAATAATGTCAACAATAAAGCCCTCCTTAGCCTCACCAGCAGCACAGGCCATTTATAGAGAAGTTTCACTAGCTGGAGAGATGCTCCATCAAGCTTCACAAGACTGAAGACTATTCTTCAAAACTTCTTTTTTTCAAGATAGTATTGTCTGAAATCTCTACACAATACTACCACCTTTTGAATAGCCTTGTTTTCCTTAAAAGAGTATACATTAAATGATTCAGTGCAGTTAAACATAAATTCTGTGTTAGTGTCTATGTTAGCACTGCTTGAGCTAGCAGCATAGCAAACACATGCACATGTGTATACACATAATACCATGCATATGCATATGTGAGTGTATATCTACACAAACACACTCCGGAATACTAACCGCTAATCTGAAAAGGACAGCAGGCACACACGAGGGCTGCCCAGTAGCTTTTATTAGCTTCACCAGTGAATTTTGCATAAAAAGACAAGTTACAGACTTACAAAGCATAACGGTAACCTACACTACACCTAACAGTTGTCATACAAATCAAGCCACCATGAACAGGAACTGATGGCAGGATTTAAAAGATGAGAATGTCTAAGCAGGAAATTTTCAAAGCAAGTGGAAACAGAAGTTGAGACTAGGAGTAGGCTCTGGGATCGCACTGGAAGAAGGATCACTGGCGGGGTATAACGGAGAAGGTGACGTAAGCTGCAGAGGATTCTGGGGATCCCACATTCCCGCTCTACTACAGAGGCTCCTGGGAACCACACACTCTGCAAATCTGAGATCATACTGTCACGGGCAAACAAACACCAGCTGACAAGCCCCGGGACAGCCTTACGAAAACAGCTCATCATGCCGGCCTTTAAATCCACATCAGACCCTTTCTTCTTTGTTTACTCTGCTTAGGAATGTCCTAGTTACTCTAAATCTTGCTGACACAACATAGTAAGAAATGATTTTAAAAAAAAGTGGCAAGGTAAATATCAATTAGGGGTTGTGGCTTGCTAAAATTCTAAATCCTCACAGGATGCCACAGAGAAAGAACACACATTCTTGAACCACTATATTCCCTTGAAAAAGTAGTGAGCATTTGAAAATGTCTTACTTAAAACTTTTATAGAGTTTTAGACTGTAATCTACAAATTCCTGAACTGGAGAGAAGCACCTGTAGTTGACCTGAAGAAGCAAACATAGCAACTGTAGCAGCCACAGGACTGGAAAGTCACAGGTCCCTAAGATCCTCGAGAAGAGCCTCTAGATCCCAGGCTGCACACAAGCATGGTTAGAATTTTAAACCATGGAAACTGTGAGATAAGAGTATTGTTAAACATGTATGTAAGCCAACCATGACATGAACTTTGTCAATACAGATGGGCAAGAACATCACCCACCATGATCCTGCACTGATTCGGCAATCACTTCTAAATTCTTCCTCACCTCTCTTTATACACAGTACTCAATGGATCATGAATATAGGCATACAATTTTAAAAATTTAATGTATTATGCCTACATCTTCTATCAAGAATGTGTAAAAAAATATCAATTAGTTTACTGTTGTTGTACATGAATCTAGCTTCCAAAGTTCTACCACTGTAAGTGAAACACTGCCATCAGTGTGGGCGTGTGTAAAGTCATATTGTGAATTAGTCCAGGAGAGGAGGCGATCTGGTAAATTATGTATCTCTAAGCAAAGTGTACTCCCTCTCTAAGCCAAATTCAACGATAGAATACTCAAAGCACCGATTTTACCACCTTCTTTGCAGTGTCATTTTTTTTAAGCTGAGAAATGATTTTTTTTGAAATTGATCAGAACAAATTTAAACATTTCTTTGAATTTCTCAACTTAATTTTATCTTCAACTGTCTGACCTCTAAGACGATCACTATTTATATAGAACAGAGTATGCATTATAGAACATTGATATGAAAATAAACCACAATTATTTACATGAAAACATTTGTATGACTGTGATCCCAGCACCCAGAAGGCAGAAGTATAGGGATATCTAGTTTGAGGCCTGGGTTACATAGTGAGACCCTATTTCCAAAAAAAATAAAAGGAAGAAAAGAAGGAAGACGGGAAGGAAGAAGAGGGGAAATGGAAGAGGAGATGGTGGAGGGAGAGGAAGAGGAGGAAGACCACACCAGTGTCCCAGCACCAGCACCCCAGCACCAGCACCCCAGCACCAGCACCCCAGCACCAGCACCCCAGCACCAGCACCCCAACAGCAACAGCAGCACCCCGGCACCAGCACCAGCACCAGCGCCCCACCATCAGCACCCCAGCACCAGCATCAGCACCCCAGCATCAGTACCAGCACCCCAGCACCAGCACCCCAACACCAGGACCCCAGCACCAGCACCCCGGCATCAGCACCCCAGCACCAGCAGCCCAGCACCAGCACCCCGGCATCAGCACCCCAGCATCAGCACCCCAGCATCAGCACCCCAGCATCAGCACTAGCACCCCAGCACCAGCACCCCAACACCAGGACCCCAGCACCAGCATCAGCACCCCAGCACCAGCACCCCAGCACCAGCATCAGCACCCCAACATCAGCACCCCAGTATCAGCACCCCGGCATCAGCACCCCAGCACCAGCACCCCAGCACCAGCACCCCAGCATCAGCACCCAGCACCAGCATCAGCACCCCAACATCAGCACCCCAGCACCAGCCTGACATCTAGCAGTTAGTTGCTCATCGTTTTATTTAAATGACTGAGTGGTAAGTTGTACAGACACAGAACAGCCAGCAATACAAGATCTGTGTGGAATGCAAGGAATAGAACTCCCAGGGAGGGAGGAAGGGGAAAGGTGTGTGGGGAGTTCTAGACAATATCCAAAAGATGGCATATTGGTCATAAAAAAGAAAATCTGCCCCTGCCTATCTTTTCCCATAGCCCTTGTTTGAGGACACACTGCACAAAGAGGGCTCAGGCTGTTGCGCCATCTCACTGAGCTGTGACATGAACTGCTTCTGTGTGCGTTACGTGCTTTGTCCCTCATACAAATGGTAGACGGTCTTTTCTCTGAACCAGGGATGTGAGCAAGAGAACAGGCTCACAAAGAGCTCACTCCACACTCTAGCCACCATTCTTTTATTTTTTTTTTTCAAGACAGGGTTTCTCTGTGTGGCCCTGGCTGTCCTGGAACTCACTCTGTAGACCACCTGGCCTCAAACTCAGAGATCCACCTGCCTCTGCCTCCTGAGTGCTGGGTGGGATTAAAGATATGGTCCACCACTGCCTGGCTCTAACCACCAATCCTTTTCTTTTTCTTTTACAAAACTTATAGTTTCATTGTATGACATCTTTCTCAATATTGTTATAGATTCCATTTGCTAGCTTCAAATTTCAGATATTATTATTTTTTATTGATTTTTATTGAGCTTTACATTTTTCTCTGCTCCCCTCCCTGCCTCTCCCCTCCCCCAAGGTCCCCATGCTCCCAATTTACTCAGATCTTGTCTTTTTCTACTTTCTACTTCCCATGTAGATTAGATCTATGTAAATCTATCTCTCTTAGTGTCCGCATTGATGCCTAAGTTCTCTGGGATTGTGGTTTGTAGGCTGTACCTATGACTGAGTACATGTGATAATTGTCTTTCTGGGTCTGGGTTACCTCACTCAAAAAAATGTTTTCTAGCTCCATCCATTTTCCTGCAAAATTCAAGATGTCGTTATTTTTTCTGCTGTGTAGTACTCTATTGTGTAAATGTACTACATTTTACTTATCCATTCATCAGTCGAAGGGCATTTAGGTTGTTTCCAGGTTCCGGGCTATGACAAACAATGCTGCTATGAACATAGTTGAGCACATGTCCTTGTGGCAGGATTGAGCATCCTCTGGATATATACCCAGAAGTGGTATTACTGGGTCTTGAGGAAGGTTGTTTCCTAATTTTCTGAGAAATCACCACACTGACATCCAAAGTGGTTGTACCAGCTTGCATTCCCATCAGCAATGCAGAAGTGTTCCCTTTCCCCCACAACCTCTCCAACATAAGCTGCCATCGGTGTTTTTGATTTTGGCCATTTTTACAGGTGTAAGAGGGAATCTCAGAGTTGTTTTGATGTACATTTCTCTGATGACTAAGCAAAGAAAAGCCAGTGCTACTTTATTCTTTGAGAAGAAAGCAATTATCTGGGTGAGGGAATGGGAACTACTGTAAACAATTACCTTACAAAATTGCTACAAACCAAAAACTTACCCTTCATCTACTAGGTATGTGGGGCAAAAACAGTTTGGTTTACAACTTGTAAGTTTAAGTTGACTTCTATTGATCCCAATGAGAGAACCTATAAAGGGGGTGAATTTGATTCTAAACTTCCGTTTCTGATAAAATATCCTGGGGCTCTTCTGATAGTCTCTTCTGATAATATCTCAAACCACGGTTTAGCAAAGCTGAAGAAAATAAGAGTCAAGAGGGAACTAACTCCATTAGCTTCTCCCCAGCCCGCGATGCCAAGGGCTCCTGTCTGAAGTAGAAACCCCAGGAAGGCGGGTCTTCCTGTACACATCATCAACTGAGCCTCCAGCAGTGGTTATAATTTACTCAGGAAAAACAGGTAGTCAAACATTGGTCAAGACCCCTGAAAGGCATCCAGAAAACTGCTTGCTCACTCCACACAGCCCGAGGGTCATGTGGAAGCACCATGAGCCCTTGTGAAAGAGAGCTGCCCGTCCAAACTCAGTTTGCTTGTCCTTTAGGAAAAGCAGTGAGACAGACCAAGGGACAAGGGTTGAAAAACCAAATACAGGGTAATGTAGAACCCAAAGTCAAAGGCCTATGATACAAATCCTCCCAGGAGCAGCTTTCTGTACAGGAGAAAATTGATGATCTCGAACATTTGAAAAATTATAAAGTGTGCCAATGTGAAGTTTTCCTGGTGAATACAACACTTCTCACACTGAAGAGTGCCTTCTCAACAAGTACCAGGCTAGCCCACACTAAGGAGTGTCTTCTCAACAACAATGCCAGGCTAGCCCAGTTTTCTTCTACAGTTCTTTTCCAGAACTCCAACATCCTTCCATCTAACAGTCACTCAGCAATGTGCAAAAGTTTATGAACCCGATTCCCCCACGGAACACTGGGCTAGTGCTTTAAAGGCAGGGCTGCTTTCTTTCCAAATGTTCTTGGAGGAAGGGAGGAAGGGCGGGCGGGAGGGAGGGAGGAAAAGAGGGAAGGAGGGAGGAAAGAAGGGAGAGATACAGGCAGGCAGGAAGGAAGGAAGGAAGGAAGGAAGGAAGGAAGGAAGGCTCTCTTCTTCTGTACTTTAATCTCGAATATTAAAGAGCCCATGTAGAGTCCTGGCCACTAACTGCCGAATGATAAATCACTTGCTACAACCACTGAATGAAATGAGAAGGCACATGTGTAAAGAGTCACTTCAACATAATTATTTTCTCAACTGCAACATTATTTTCCCAAGTTACCATGTGTTTAACAGTATCATTGGGAAAAAATAAATCAAGACTATCTTAATCCATTCAGGCATCAAAATACTTAACTATTCTTTTACTGCTGTGCATAACAAAATGGTTTACCTTCCAGCATTTTCTGAAGACTGTTCCTCATGACATGGATGTTCTCTATCCCGATAAACTGAAACTTGATATTGGAATAATTGTCTTCATTCTCATAGCCTTTCCCTGCAGCACGATTGGCCATTGCATTAAGCTGCAATGGTCAGCAAAACAAAATAGGCATCAATTACATTCAGGACATGGAACAACCAACACATTTCCTGGACACTAATAAAAACATTGCAAAGCTGTATAGACACACAATGCGGTTTAAATCTCTGGAACACTGTGCTGGGCTTTCATGGCTGCAAGCACAAAGGCTCAGCTATGATCAATAGCACTCATGTGCTGGTCTGGGTAACATTTCCTTAGTTGGGAAATATTCCCTAAGTCCTCATGGAGATGCCTGTGCCAGTTCTGACGCCAGTGCTGGCCTGATATGGAAGTCTGTGGCAGAACCAACTCAACACTATACATCAGAACTTGCTGACAGGCAGAAGAATATCCGCAGAGACGTCTATCAATATATAGCTCTGCCAGAACCGTAACACCAACAAACATGTCATCAGGGAGAAATGTTACTTCTAATTTATCAGTTGACCCTTCAGCAGGAATCGATAAACCAAAGGGAGAATGCTGATAGCCGGGCTGAAGGGACGGACGCTTCTTCCACTTGGCTTCTTCAAATCTCTATGGCTAATGGAGGGGGTTTTGTCACTTTCAGAACCGTAATTTTGTAGATAGAACATTGGAATTTCAGTGTAAACTGGGTTCAATGCTAATGGACTCTGAAGAAACTGAATAAGCCCAAACTAACCCTGTGCAGTATAATCAAGCAGATGAGTCCTGCCCTAGGTGGGAAACAGAATTCTCACGGGAATATAAGACTGGAAATGCTCTTCTCTTGCAGCTTGACTGAGCAAGCTGTCACTTACAAAGAACAGTGTTCCACTGACCATTCTCTTTTTTGGGCCACAAAGGTTAGGGAATAGGGGTGGTGGTGGGGAAGACCTGCTTTTAAGAATACAGCACAAAGTAGTACTTCAAATGGTTCAGTTCAAAAAACTAAGTTAAGTTAAAAATACCCTGGCCCAGATCTTCTAGTAACAAGATTAAAGGTCCCAGCACATACAGATGAAGAATGCCTGCCATGATGTTTTTGTAAACACGGAAGCTGCACACCTATGAGTATCTCATCAGAGTGGTAACTGGACAAACCAAGCATATACATGGAATACAGGCAGGCATCAAAGACATGGACCCCAATCTTTCTACACATCATACACCTACATGTACATACGTGTAAGCTAAAGAGTGTTCATGCAACCACCTACTGTTAATAAACTTACTGATTGATTTATTCACTTTCCTTATGAAGAATTAAAATCACAGGTGACAACTTCAGCAGAAAGAGATGGCAAGCTACAGGGGAACATTATCAACAATGCTTCAGATGCTCTTGTAGCCTTCCACGGTTACAGGAAGCATATATTAAGTCTGGATCATAAGTCACAGAAATGAGGTCATAAGGAAGGAAACAGAATACAGCCCCTGCCACGGGAGTCCCTGCTTCAAGAGCAAGTCGGGCTCCCGCTCTCTCAGTTCAGCTCCTCTGTCATCTGTGGGGCCTGTCAGCTCTTCAGACAGCTGATCCCAGTCTGCAGAAGCAGGCCACCAGTCCTAAGAGCACAGGCTTCAGCCTCAACCAAGAAAAACTTAAATCTTAAGAGATACTGTATGTTCATCCTTTAAAAAGTTCTAATATCTCATGAGACATTTCTTCTTCTAGAAATTACACACACGTGCTGCTCTCGTGTAATTGTGTACTATAAAAAAAATCACTGCTTTATGTAATTATTTTCAGGGCTGTTGGCTAAAACTTTGTAATAAGTTTCATAAAATGCAACAAATTAACAGGATCCATACAAGAAGCTTCATGTTCGTACACTTACTCTGCATCTGAGTTCAAGTCAACAAATTAACAGGATCCATACAAGAAGCTTTATGTTTGTACACTTATTCTGCATCTGAGTTCAAGTCAAGTCTCCTCACCACATATCCCCTCCTCTTCTAAAAACAACAATCATGTTATTACATATACAATGTATGCTCAGACTTTAAAATAATTAAGAAGCTACAAAGGAAGAACCGACTGGTAGTCTTCCTGACTGGCACACTGGAGGAAGCATTTTGAAAGTCAATGTGTACTTCACACAACAGACAGAAGGTGGCAATATTTAATCTATCATACAGACAATTTTTTTCAGGAGCAGCACTTATTTTCAGCAAAAGCTGAACTCTCAAAGCAGAAACACAGTCCCCAAAGTAAAGTAAACAGAGACTGAGGATGTAGCTCAATAGCAAAGTACTTGAAGTCACAGGTTCAATCCCCAGCACTGAAAAAGGAAAAAAAGGAAGAATCAGCAGTGAGAAGTGGAGAGAGCATGTGCTGCCCAGGAGCCCCATCAGTTACAGACACATGTTGGCACCTCACTTATGGCCACACTCGACACGCAGTTTACAAAGGAGACTAATGATTGGCTGACCAACTGGTCACATGAGTATGAGGTAAGAGGTGATCAAGCCCAAAATAGAAGGAAACACAATCAGATTCTGCACCACCCCATGAATCACATCCATGAGTCCCCAGTGAGTGCTGGTCTGGAGAGCCAGCTGAAGGAAGGCCTAATCCCCACCCTAGCCTAGGAGTCCAGGACCCTACCAGTTACACTGTATGCCCGAATCATGGCAAAGCCTGAGCTCAGAGTTGAACGGGAAACCACAGCGAAGCTGACTTTAGCAGAAGAACTGGGCCAAAGACTGAGACAGGTTGTCAAAGGATGGTCCTCTCCTCCCCTCATCTTCCTATGACCTCTAACTTTAACTGTGGCATACTCATGGAAATGCTAGATGGTTCTACTGCCTACAAATACTGTCTACAGATGAGCTTGTCAACTTCTTCCCCTCCCCACCTAGAGGCTGCTTGTGCATATTTAAGAGGACCAGGATTATACTGAAGCAGGAATCTTGATTCAGGTTAATTCACCTTTCAACCCACATATGATGTGAAACGGTCTTTTTCCCTATCTACAGGCTATGTGGACTGAAGAATGCTTTTCTCCGGGACTCTGCCCCTCCTGTGCTTTCTGCCAGGCTCACCTTTTCTGTGTAGTTGGTAGAAGGGGCCCCATGGAATGAAAGCACTTAGATAAATAGCTCTCTGCAAAGCTAGGCGATTACAGTTGTCTTACTGCTTCACAGTGCTTCTCTGGTGAATCCTCATTGACCATCTCTGCCTTCTATTAGCATGGGTATCCAAAGGGTGACTTTCTGAAAGCACACACGTTGGCTTCCATTCCACACATGGAAGATCCACGATGGGAAGAGCCCATTCCTGCAGCCCTACCAGCACACTTGCCCAGAGCCCCTCACTGGGGAACCTTCAGTGCAGGGAAGTTGTCTCAGCAAGGTTTGATCAAGCTTGCTCAGGTCTGACCTAAGCCAAAGGACATTGCTCCATCCATTCATGGACAAAGAATAGGAGTGATGACTGTCCTTGCCTGCCACAAAACACAATGGCACTCTCCCATTCTCCGTCATCTGTCACTGGCCCTGCAAGGCAGAGGCATATATGACCAGGAAGTATGGTCCCACCTGTTAGACACCCCTAATCTTCACAGCTGTGTCTTGAAGATGCCACCTGCATGGAACCCAGTAAACAGACACTATCTCATCTCCAGAGAAAGAGAAACACCCCATGACTCTGTTACACAATAAAATAACCACAGATGCAGTGATGCTAAGCAGTCTCTGGAGCCGGAGCGTGACACAGGCTGATCTCAACCTCACCCCAGTATGCAGGACTCACTTCCTCCACAGCTGCTAGGTGGTCAGGGCACAGTTCAAAGGCCCTTCCTGCTCCTTTGGCCTTGAAGTGATTTTGGCTGAGCTTGGGGCTGGCTCTTCAGCTGTGTCTCTGGTTCCACTGGGTGTGTGGCCAACTGAGGTGGGAAACCTCTATAGTGTCCTGAAGTGGAGATATCGTCCCACTAGAGAGGATTTTAGTAAACAGAAGAGACACTGTCTTTGGAGCCAAATAAGCTTGTATTTGACTGAATGCAGTCTCAGCCCTAAACTGTGTGATATTGGTGAATTATTTAACCTCTTTAAAGTTAAGCCCTTACCCAGGGAAAGAAAAGAGGTCTGCTAATCTGCAGGATTCTTACAAGAATTAAATAAGAAAGCGCTTAACACTCTTGCAAGCTCATCAAAATCTGATAAATTTTGAAATCCGAACATCTGATACAGTCAAGGACAAGGCTGCGATGTGATAGAACACTCCTTGTTTGAGACCTCAGCAAATACTGTTCTGATACATTTAGATTTCAATGCACCCATCGCTAGGAGCAGCAAGTGGCCCCGAGGAGACTCTGGACAATACATACTTGAGGATGTCACGGCCTCTGCTGCCCATCACTCTCAAAGCAGCAAGCAGTTCAGAAGGCTTTCATCTGAGTGGGTGGCTTGGGAAATTCTTGTGTGGATTTAGCCTTGCTCAAAGGCCAAGGATCAGGATCCTCTGAGCAGCCTCCTGAGCCTTTCTCTGTATACTAGGGAGTAAATCCGAGTGCAGGGACAAGGACCTAGGGAATGCTTGCACGTCAGTACACAAACCTTTCCTGGCTACCTAGGATGCCTAACACACTCGGGGTGGGGGTGGGGATCAACCAGCATAGTTATGGTCCTTAAAACAAAAAAAAAAAAAAGGAAGAAAGAAAGCTTAAAGCAAATGGTTTAAAAACCGTGTGTGTGTGTGTGTGTGTGCCTGGATTATATGAGAAGATACCTAACTTTATTTAATGGATGAGAGTCAAACTTCTTATCACTAGAATAAACAGAGTGAGTACTAAATATACCCTTCACATCAAATCCTGAGGATTAATTGGCTTTAAATACAGACTAGGCCTGGCCCTGCAGCTGCCACACTCTGGGGAAGGCATATACCACACAGCCAACTGGATCACTGGCTCTTCAGTTAGCAGGTCTATCTGTTTATCTTTGTGTAAAGCTGGAAAAGCAGGGTAGGAGACGGATTTCCAGTTTTCACTCAGTAAAGCCTCAGCTTCCCTCCCCATCCTGAGTCTGGCTGCAGAATATCATCTAAGAAGTACAAACTCTCAGAGAACGCAGAAGACACAGGGTGTGGGCAGGAGGGTGGTCAGGGTCAGAGGAAGGGGTCCAAGTCTGATTCAGACAGAAAGGCACAAACTGAAAAGCAACAATAGAAGTTTAAGGCTTTTTCACATCCTCCAAGTACAAACCTCCTAGCATCTTCTTCCCTGGTCTGGAGATTCTGTCTGTGTTGTGCAGTGAAAGTTTACTAGAAAGGCAGAGACCTGGTACATATGATGTGGCAAAATGGGAAGACTATGTCTATAAATACCTACGACTTCGCCACGAAGCGCCTACTCAGAATGGTTCAACTTTTAAACTGACTTGAGCTGTTAGTCTATTTTCTCTTTCCTATGTCAAGCTTTTATTCCCTTGTGTTTGTTTTAAAATAGCATAGCTGACATTTACATGTCATACAACTTACCCATTCAGGGAGGCAATCTGTAAAACTAAACTGCACCCATTTACTGTGTGGTCAGCACAATGTGAAAACAAGGGACATAGAGATGCACCGAACACAGCCAATCCCCTTCAGAAGCTGACACACGAACAGGGCAGCCCCTGGTATCCCACGGGCTGACCATGCCAAGAACAACACTTTGAAGATGAAGCAACCGGAGCCAGGAACTGTTGTAGAACATTATTTTAAGGTGTGTTACTTTTGTTTACGCTCTGAAACATGTTTAATGATGCAAAGATGTATTTGATTAAATAAAATTCACCTGTGGTCAAGAGGCTGCATCAGCAACTAGCTGAAAGGAAGTGGCAGGGAGAAGCCAGGTGGAGAAGGGTTTTTACAGAGGGGCGAGAAGCAGCACAGGGCTTTTGGGGAGACACAGGAGGTGAGCTGCTTGTTATTCAGCCTCTCTGAGGAGCAGAATTACACCTCAAACCTTGAATCTTAAGTTCATTAGATGGACAGAGATTTAGTTAAGTTCCCTTCTTAGCTTTGAAAGAGTCAGTACCTGAAGAAACAGAATTATCTTAGGCTGTGGCCTAACCAATGTTGATAGCAGGGGGTAATTGCAGTTGCTGATTTGGACAGCCATGGATTAAAAGGCAGCAACAATTTTTAAAATGACAGCAAGGAATGTTATCAGTTAAGCTTTGGTTCGGTCCAGCCTTGGGACTCAGGGCTGCAGAGACAGACATGCATGAAAATGTTGACACTTACTTTGGGTCGCGTGTCCACAACATAAATGAAGTCACTTCCGGGATTGGCTTTCCTGATGGCTTGGAGCATCTGTTCATCCTCCAGACACCGAGCGCTGAAGCCAGAAAGGGGCTGGCTGCTCCTGCAGATGGAGGCCTGCAGGAAGAGGCCACAGCAACACAGTGACATCAGAGAGGCTTCAGGACCATCCCAAAACAAGGAGTCCTTGGTTAGCCTGCACCCCACACCAATGTTGGAAATAGGATTAGACTTTGTGGAAATTTGAATCAAAGTCGAAGACCCTCTACATGGGCAAGCTTTCTGTGTTAAGACCTTAGGAATGTGTGAAGATGTTTAGATGGGATCCAAATCATGAAACCTAAAGCTATTTAAGCAGCCTATTTTTCCTTTTCAATATTGTCTCTCTGCACTGCTGAAAGTGGAATAACTACTCTCCTGAAATTTATAAGACACTATTAATGGCAAGACTGGGAAAAAAATTTAGTGTTTTAAAAAAAAATTTAGTGTTTTTTATCATTTTCTATCCTAGTCTATTTAAAAGATCATGAGCACCCAAAATCATTTCTAATGGTCACGTTTTCCCAGTAATGAAAGCCCACGTCACTATTAGGTTTGCTCAGTAACAGTGTTTAGAAACAAGAACTTTCTTCAGTCTCAGCATGTCCTGACATTTCCCTGACCTTAAATTCCAACATCATACAACCATCCTTCCATTTCCCAGGTCCTGCACTGGTGGGTTTAACCAGCTGTGGCTTTAAACAACCGTGGATCAAAAGTATTCAAATAAAAAGTATTGAACCAGCCAGGCGGTGGTGGCGCACGCCTTTAATCCCAGCACTTGGGAGGCAGAGGCAGGCGGATCTCTGTGAGTTCGAGGCCAGCCTGGACTACAAGAGCTAGTGCCAGGACAGGAACCAAAAAGCTACGGAGAAACCCTGTCTCGAAAAATCAAAAAAAAAAAAAAAGTATTGAACCATATTGAATACATTTAGACTTTTTTGTCACCTATTCCTAAACAGTCCATCATAGCAAGTATTTACTTCGGGTATTTTAAGCAACCGAAAGCCAATGCAGAGAGGGTGAGCAGTGTACATGCAAACACTAGTGTTGTAGAATATTATTTTAAGGTGTGTTACTTTTGTTTATGCTCTAGGACATTAGTTTAATGATACAAAGATGTTTTTGAACAAATAAAATTCACCTGTGGCCAGGAGGCTGCGTCAGCAAATAGCTGACAGGAGTTATAGGGAGCAGTCAGGTGGAGAAGGTTGTAAGTAGGGGTGAGAAAAAGCACATGGACTCCTTGGTACTAAGTCATTTATGAGTTTTGTTCCCTAAAAGTTTATGCTGTGAATTTAGGAGACCATATTGTACATAATTTAAAGCAAAATAACTCTTAAAAACACATAACTCTTCAACAACAAACATACCCAGAATGCTGCTCATAAGTAAGTCTCTAACCATGACCTGCAAAGCTGCTTGATTTCAAAGGGAGTCTGCGTGATGGTGAGCTCCGCAAGGCCCATGTACAGAAACAGGATTAAAATTAATGTCATGGGATGCCTTGATATCTGGCAAAACCAAGAGACCCTAATGCAAGCTCTCTCCACACACTGCTCCTACTGATAAGGACCCTGTCACCTAAGTCTCCTGACGTAACAGCCTGTGGCAGCTCGTGGTCACTGAAGTATGGGGTCTTAGTTTTCCTCCAGCCTATGACAAATCAGTTAAACCTCCAGTAGGTACAGGAACAGCCTCCCTGTCACGATACTGCAAGGCCTGACCCCCCCTCCCCCAGCACCCCATTTTCACCCCTCCCTGTGCAACCACAACATGGCCCTTATTCAATGGCTAGGTTATTACAATCAAAAAGAACATGGAAAGCCAAGAGGCCACTTCACCGGACTCCCACACAGTCACAGAAATCCATAATCAGCAGTGGGCCTTCGTAAGGACAAGCCCTCAACCAGAAGCTCTTATATACTTAAACATGATACTGGAATCCAAATGTTGTTGCAGAACACACATGACTATTTTACCTCCTGCAATTTAGAGTTTAGTGTATACAGAGATGTGGGAATGGGAGTTCAAGGGCCCACACGGCCAGTGTTTTCCCAGAGTAACCACATCATGAAGGGATGCTCAGAAACAAGTCTATCCGAAGCCTTTGCTAAAACAGCTAAATCCAATGCAGAGGATCCCCAACTTCATGATATTCTTAGCTGCTGGAAAGATCAGAGGGCAGGAGCAGGCACGGAGGTCATTAGACTAAGCTGGCCTCTGAGCTATGTTCTGAAGACCCTGGACTCACTGTTTAGATACTCTGTCTATCCTGCTGCTGGAAGGAAGAACAATCAATTCTATCCCTCACCTAAATTCCTGTCCTCTCTCACTTCATCACAAAATGTCAATGAGACTGGCATCTCAATTTAAAGTATAACAACACAGAACCTGACAACTTTACTAACTCCGTTTTTAAGAAAGAGGCGTCACAACATCCTTTGCCTCTAAACACTGTTTCACTCCTGTGTGGGATGAAACATACCAGGAGTTAACTAATACATACAGGCAAGTGTCACGTTTCTCCAGGCCCCATTTCATGGCTGGGAAAAAGAGCAGAGGCTGCAAAGGCATCCTTTCAATGAAGAGAACCCACTGCTAAACAAGTATGGATGGTCTTTTGGAGAAGGTAACCCAGAAGGCTGTTTCCTTATTCTGGTGGAGATGCCTTGCTCAAAATATTTTTGGAAACTTCCTTTATCACCGGACAGCTGTTGCTCCACCTTGACTGTAGGTAAATTTACATTCACTTATATACAATCACATATATGTACACGTGTGTGGATACATGCATATGCACACGCAGAGCATTGCTTGGTTTTAAATCTAAAACTATATTAACCACGCAAATCAAACCTTTTTGCCTGAGTTGAGCCAAGTATTTTTATAGCTGAAGGCGAAGAACACTGTTACTCCTCCAAGCTTGTTTTCCTATCTCCCATGGAAACAGAGCTTTAAATTGTAGTTTCTTGCATGGTTACCCAAAGACTGCATTTTCCTGCCTTCTCTGCACAGTTCTGGCGGACAGGATGTGAGCAGAAATGTCACACTGGCTTTTTGGACCTTCCTTTTAAAAGTGGGAGCCTGCTGAGAGCCTCCTCATCCACTGCCTGGAGTGAGGAACTGATGGCTGATACTAAAGCCCTCTTCATCTAAGGGTCAGAAAGACAGGCATAGCACCTCCAGAGAGGACAGCTTCATTCGGGCAGCTGA
Source organism: Microtus oregoni (assembly GCF_018167655.1). Classification (NCBI taxonomy): domain Eukaryota; kingdom Metazoa; phylum Chordata; class Mammalia; order Rodentia; family Cricetidae; genus Microtus; species Microtus oregoni. Next base: position 1,144,273 of record NW_024544709.1, on the reverse strand, counting down.
ACACACTTAGGTAATGTCTGAGTCTACCATTGTTTTATTGCCAAATAGACGTGGAAAGTAAGTTTCTACATGAAACTAGATTGTCTCACACCATCCACAGGATACCCAGGTACTACTGAGAATTCAAATAAACACACACAGAATACTCAAATAAAGAAGACAGAAAGGAGAGACAGAGAAAGCTAGAAAAATTCCCATCCAGGATAAAACCTAAAAGCCAACTGAAACAAAGGCCTGTTTTGAGACGTACATGGCTTTCTTTACAGTAGTAGGAGAGGGCAGGAAATCGCCGTCTGCTCCGGAACTTGGAACTGCCCATGATGATATGTGCTGTGGCTGATTTGGGAACGTACAGTTCCGTGGGGTAAGAGTCACAAACCTGTCACCAGGAAACAGAAAGGTATGATGAGGCAATCAAACATTACACTGCAAATGGACCCCAGAAATCCCATTTCGACATGCCTGAAGGCTGCAAATCTTCGCTTTCCTAATCAAGTTACAGAGGGGGCTGTTTCATGGAAACCTGAAGCCACTCTGAGAAGTGAAGTGCTGCCGAGTCTGTGACAAATCCTGAGGGAACGCAGAATAACTGAGAACACCACGTCACTGTGCAGTGTCCTTCTCTCCAAAGGCTCTTTACATGGGGAAGACAGTTTTTCATCAACTCTGCATCCTAATGGCTGAAGAAACATTAGCCCCCTATGTTTGACTGGCAGCCTGTGTGGGGACAATTTCCGAAAATGTAGTCACAGCAGTTACATCCTCAGGTCACCTCTGTGTCCCTGGCACACTGTGTACTTCTTTGGCCTTCTCTGAACACCCCTGCCCCTGGTCTTCCCAGGTTCCTTCCATGCTCCCCCAGCCTACCCAGTCCCACCTTCTTTCAGGAAATCTCCTCCCAGGTCCTCCCCTAGGAAGATTTGTAGATAGGACTTCACAGTGCACCTCCCATTACAACACAATGTACCAGCTTCATCTGTGTTTCAAGTGTGTTGATTTTATAATAGTAAAAGATTTGCTCCCCATGGGACCTGGTGCCTTGGAGGATCATAGGATTGAGAATCAGAAATCAGCTGCTTGGTACATGGTCTGGCATTTGTGACTCTGCAACCTTGAAGAGACAAACTACACTGGATGCTTTGGTTTTTCTGATCTCCAAAAGTGATAGTTTAGTAATGATATTTTAGGGGGTGGACAGAAGAAACAATCCGATAACAGCCATGACAGAGCACTTTATAAACCAATGGAGCCAAAAGAAATGCCAGCACTTGGCAATGGTGTGTGCTGCTGGCTGTCGGTGTTTGGTTTTTCCATCAGTCAATCCATCAGATGGCAGTTTCCTGGGCTTCATCAAGCAACTGTTTTCTTCCTGGAAGTCAAGCATCTTTGGAGTCATAGCAACGGAATCCACGTGGGTGTAACAACAGGGGTAATACTGTATCTACGGATCCTCTGGCCAGCTCCACCCACTCTTAGCACATTACAAGTCGCCACTGAAGGGAATGAGAAACCACATGAGAGTCCTCAGCCTCCTGTCAAGACGCCGTCTATCCCTGCCTGCCTCCACTAACTCTCTTAACCAGACAGCGCAAAATTATGGAGCAAAAGGCCAAAACAGGAATAACCACAGGTCCAAAGCGTCATTTCAATCTCAGGTGGGCTCATACTCTCAAGGAAAGCCCTGTCCCAGAAGTGGAGAGTCCAGCCTAGTAGGACCCAGACAGCAAGAATGAGGCCACAGAACATTGCACTTCCTTCCTGATTCCAGCCTAGTGTCTGACTCTGTCTCATGCAAGCAAGCTCTAGAATATTAATACAAACCACTTCTGCTGGCCCATGGGTCAAACATGTGATCACCCAGCAGACTGTCTGTCATATGCTGAAAATGACCAGTTTTGAAAGGAAGTAAGTTTTCAGTAAACTGAGGAGTACCTAGCTCTTCCTAATAACAACAATACGAAGAAACTGAAAGGTTTAATGGCTAAGTGGAATAACAATCTGTACTAGGGAAGATTTTCCAAAATACCTCACATAGCTTCTGGAGATCAAGAGGAAAGTGAAGGACCCTGCAGCTCCTGAAGTTCTCCCAAGGCCAGAAAATATCTAGTGTGGTCCAGGCCACACCACTGTGTACCCCATGGCTGAAATGATAGTAGAGAAGGAGAGAGCCCAACCCCAAACTCCAAGGCTGTCCTGCTGTCTCTGCATTAGCGACTGCACAAGGCAGACACCACCTTCTAGAACAGCAGAGCCAACACTCTCAGAGGAGATGGTGGACCTTCATTTCCGATGCAAAGGTCAAAGCTCCCCTACCCGGGCCCAGTCAACAATCTCCTGGCTGGCAAGCTGGCTGACACAACTCCGTCTCTTGAACACAGCTCTATTAAAGGAATCTTGCTTCTTCAGAGCACTGAGCCCTAGTCTATGAGCCAAGTAATTGGCATTCTGATGCATTTTCTAGTAGGATCTCCAACATGCTAAAGCAACTGCTAAATCAATTAATGACGATAACACCCTCAGGCTTCCAGTGCCATTTAACTTGAGTTCTAATCACTATTTTTACATAGCTGAAAGAATGAGATATATCCTCCTTTTAAAGCAGGCATCACTCTCAAGTGAAAACTGAGAGTCCTATCCTGAAAGCTACAAACACTTCTGAAGAAATTGAAGACACAAATGGAATGATACTTGAATTCCTATATGAGAAGGCCCAATATGGCTACAATGTCCCTACCCAAAGCAACCTACAGACTCGAGGCAATCTTATCAAAGTCTCAATGGCCATTTTTTCAGAAATACAAAAATTTATCCTAAAACTAATATGCATTCTAAAGAGACTCCATATAATCAAAACATTTTTTTTTAAGAACAAAGTTGGGGATTTCTACATCATAATTTGAAGACAGGTTAGGCAGCCACAGATATCCGAGGAATATGAAGATATCATAAAGACAAACAGAGAAACAAAATGCAGGGCTTGTGAATAAACCTCACACACAGCTGTGGACCCTAACAAGGGACCAAAACTGTTCTTGGAAAAAAATGGCTTCTTATCTGGTTACTGAAAAACTTAGAAATGTCCACCTAAAGTAAAAAGGTGAGCCCTTAGCCCTTACACAAAAATGAACTCAGTATGGATTAAAGGTATAAGTGCAGGACGCAAAAAAACTACGAGGAATCACTTCATGTTAAGATCTGGTTTTCATTTCCTATGGATTATGGTAAAAGTGTAAGCACTGGAGAACAAAAAAACAAAACTACATTGCACATTAATTTTTATGCATCCCAGGAGCAACCAAAAGAATGCAAAGACAACCAAACAAATCAGGGGTTTACTCTCCAGAATACAGAAAGAAATTTATGTCAACAAATCAAATGCCTTGGCTAAAAACAGGCAGGAGACTTGAACACCCTCAAGACGTTCACAGTCAGCACACACAGGAAATGATGGTCAGAAGCACTAACTACCCTGGCAGGGAAACGAGTATTCACTACACTGAGAAAATGCCGCACAACTCAACTGTTAGGCTGGCCACTGCAAAGACAAAGCCAAAAACAATTGCTGGCAAAGAATTGTACATGCTGCTGAGACTCTAAAGCAACGCAAGCACAAGAAACACAGTAGGAAAGTCTTTGCAGCGTTTAAAACGCAATCACTACATGAGGCAGAAACCTCACTCTGGTAAATAAGCGTATGAGTAGGGAGACTGCAGAGGTTCACAGGGCCCTGCTAGAAGCAGCACTGCTCCTGGGGGCCAAGAGACAAACACAGCTCCCAAATCCATCAGCGGAAGGATGAACAAATGCTTCCTGTTCACGGTGGACCTCCGTGCACCCTAAATGGAAGTAAATGCTGCCATATAAGCCAATAGAATCACATGAGAGATAACACTGCATGCTTCTTTTTCACGTGCAGCATCTAAAGGAGTCTAATTCATTAAAATGGGAAGTAGAACGCTAAACACAGGCCGAGCAGAGAGGAGAGGGGAGAATTACTGTGTAAGGCGAGCTCTGGAGTTCAGTCGCACAGCAATGTGGCTTACTGAGCTCTATTAAGCGCACGCCTGAAAATGACGAAGGTGGCAAATTTGGAAAGAAATGCTGCCAATCTTAGAAATCTCACGGCTGTCACTTTTACAACTAGTTCACAGAGTTGTAATCAAAATCCCGGTAACGACGAATGCGTTGCACAATATAATTTATGCTACTACATTTTAAAATTCCTCAGGAATCACCTGACATTTTTGGCTGGTTTTGAAAATCAAAAGGAAAAATTTAGAGAAAATGGGAAATGTTCACAAGACTGAAACATGTTTTTCTCTTGCTTTTTACTTCTGACTTGACTTTGTTAATGAAACAAGTTGGGCTATTGTTTATGAATAAGAAAACATTTTTTGTCCTCACTAAATAAATTAGCCTGCATTTCTCACTAAATTAGCCTGCCTTAAAGGCCCATGTGTATCGGTGGGGTCTTGCCCTAAGGAATCTTTTTAGGTAACTCCTGCGTTCAATCATTAAGCTGCTACCACGTCCTTACTTTATTACGGGAATTACTGTTAGACCCAGGCAGAAATGAGTAACAGAGAGGCAGGCCATGAAGATGTCACATTCTCAGAACTGGTCCCTACTGCCCTGGGTACCTTCCGGTAAATGTATTTACCTATACAGATCATATCCACTCAAGATGCTATCCAAGGTGTCTGAGTCAGACGCAGATGGGCAGCTTCTTGTCGGGAACTGAGGTACATCTACACAGAAACACTGGCCATATAACTTACTTCGAGGAATTTATGACAAAGGGTATGAGCAACATAAAGTAATTTACAAATAAAAGATAACATGGTAAGATTTAGCTGTAGGGAACTGGAGTAAACAAGTCTGATTGAATAGATGGTTTAGATCATATTTTAAGTTATATTACAAGGAAGATTGAATAACTTTTCCCCACTTCCAGGAACTGAACTTGGGTTCTCGGAATGCTGGTCAAGTGCTCTACCACAGAGCTACATCCCCAGCCTGACTAAAATATTAACCGTGTAGTAGACACCAATTACTTTACCTGAATAAAGGTAATCTCAGGGTTGTGTATAAAACAGAACGTACTTCGGGAGTTAGGCTGCCATGAGCAAGTGCCACATATCCTGGCTCATGCGGCGTTAACATCAGAGTTGACAGTGACTGACCTGCCCAAGACCACACAATCAGAGCACAGCAGAACTCTTCTGACATCACCTCCATCACTGGCAAGTTCCTCTGGGCCACCCAAGTATAAAATAACTCATAAAGCAAGAGGGAAAACACATATTTTTCTTAATCATAAGGTCATGAAGTGGATTAAGATGGAATTTTCCTCAATGGATAGCTAGCCAGAACTTACTATGTAGACAATCTCTGTTCTATCAGGCCGGGCAATAGATAAAGACAAGTCTGTTGTATTTCTCAAGTCAGAAAATCCCCACGGTTTCCACCTTTTCTGCACAACACTCTGTAAATGGCCGGCCTTGTTTTTGCTGTGTGTTACTCTGGAAAAGAAACACTGTGTGACACATGGTTTTCAGTCTGTGTAGAGCAGGACTCCGGTTACTATGCATGAGTCACATTGGGGATGTTAGTTCTATGGGGGAAGTCACCAAAAGGAAAAGAGCCCTATTTTCAAGAAAATACAATTCACTGGCTGCAGCTCGCAGTGTTCTTCCTTGATCAAAAAGAGTCACACCGTTGCTTTAGAAATAAAGACATCTATCCTTTTCAGTGTGTTCGGGCTGATATTGAGGTCTTTAATCCATTTGGACTTGAGTTTTGTGCACGGTGAAAGATGTGGGTCTATTTTCATTCTTCTACAGGTTGACATCCAGTTGTGCCAGCACCATTTGTTGAAGATGCTTTCTTTCTTCCATTGTATACTTTTAGCTCCTTTATCAAAAATGAGGTGTTCATAGGTTTGTGGGTTAAAATCCGGGTCTTCTATACGATTCCATTGGTCGACTTCTCTGTTTTTATGCCAGTACCACACTGTTTTCAATACTGTAGCTCTGTAATAGAGTTTGAAGTCAGGGATGGTAATGCCTCCAGAAGATCCTTTATTGTATAGGATTGTTTTGGCTATCCTGGGTTTTTTGTTTTTCCATATAAAGTTGATTATTGTCCTCTCCAGATCTGTGAAGAATTTTGATGGGATCTTGATGGGGATTGTATTGAATCTATAAATTGCCTTAGGTAGAATTGCCATTTTTACTATGAAGAGAAAGTGGGAAATACCCTACAACAGATGGGCACAGGAGATCGCTTCCTATGTATAACACCAGAAGCACAGACATTAAGAGCAACATTGAATAAATGGGACCTACTAAAACTGAGAAGCTTCTGCAAAGCAAAGGACACTGTCACTAAGACACAAAGGCAACCTACTGACTGGGAGAAGATCTTCACCAACCCCGCAACAGACAAAGGTCTGATCTCCAAAATATATAGAGAACTCAAGAAACTAGACTTTAAAATGCTAATTAACCCAATTAAAAAATGGGGCACTGATCTGAACAGAGAATTCTCAACAGAAGAAGTTCAAATGGCCAAAAGACACTTAAGGTCATGCTCAACTTCCTTAGCAATCAGGGAAATGCAAATCAAAACAACTTTGAGATATCATCTTACACCTGTCAGAATGGCTAAAGTCAAAAACACCAACGATAACCTTTGCTGGAGAGGTTGTGGAGGAAGGGGTACCCTCATCCATTGCTGGTGGGAATGCAAACTTGTGCAACCACTATGGAAGTCAGTGTTTCGGTTTCTTAGGAAATTCGGGATCAACCTACCCCTGGACCCAGCAATACCACTCTTGGGAATATACCCAAGAAATGCCCTATCATATGACAAAAGCATTTGTTCAACTATGTTCATAGCAGTATTATTTGTAATAGCCAGAACCTGGAAACAACCTAGATGCCCTTCAATGGAAGAATGGATGAAGAAAGTATGGAATATCTACACATTAGAGTACTACTCAGCGGTAAAAAACAATGACTTCTCGAATTTTGCATGCAAATGGATGGAAATAGAAAACACTATCCTGAGTGAGGTATCCCAGACCCAAAAAGATGAACATGGGTTGTACTCACTCATAATTGGTTTCTAGCCATAAATAAGGGTCACGGAGTCTACAATAGGTGAATCTAAAGAAGCTAAGTAAGAAGGGGAACCCAAGGAAAAACATATAGTTATCCTCTTGGCTAAGGGAAGTAGACAAAATTGCCGGGGAGAAAATTGGGATCTTGGGGTGGGGTGGGTTGGGGGTAAGGGGAGATGGAGAGAGAAAAGTTAGAAGGGAAGGAGGTCGGGCCTTGGGAAAGCAGGAGGATTGGGATAAAGGAAGGTTGGACAGGGGAACACGGAACCACAATTCTTAGTTAAGGGAACCACTTTAGGGTTGGCAAGAGACCTGACCCTAGAGGGGCTCCCAGGTGCCCAAGCTGAGGTCCCCAGTTAGTTCCTTGGGCAGTTGAGAATAGGGAACCTGAAATGACCCTATCCTTGAGCAATACTGACGAATATCTTGCATATCATCATAGAACCTTCATCTGGTGATGGATGGAGATAGAGACAGAGACCCACACTGGAGCACTGGACTGAGCTCCCAAAGTCCCAATGAGGAGCAGAAGGAGGGAGAACATGAGCAAAGAAGTCGGGACCACGAGGGATGCACCCACCCACTGAGACAGTGGAGCCTATCTATTGAGAGCTCACCAAGACCAGCTGGACTGTGACCGAAAAAGCATGGGATAAAACTGGACTCTCTGAACATGGCGAACTATGAGGGCTGATGAGACGCAAAGGACAATGGCACGGGGGTCTGATCCTACGTAATGTGATGGCTTTGTGGGAGCCCAGCCAGTTTGGATGTTCACCTTCCTAGATATGGACGGAGGGGGGAGGTCCTAGGTCTTACCACAGAGCAGAAAACCCTGACTGCTCTTTGGACTGGAGAGGGAGGGGGAAAGGAGTGGGGGGAGGGGGAGAAGGGTGGGAGGAGGGGGCGTAGGGGGTGAGGAGGGGGAGGGAAATGGGAGGCTGGGAGGAGGTGGAAACTTGTTTTTTTTTTTTCTCCTTTTCTCAATAAAAAAAAAATCGTTTAAAAGAAAAAAAAAAGAAATAAAGACATCTAACTTGCTTTGCTTTAGAGCTGGGTTTCCCTTCACTTTCATCTTAAGGCTAAATAAAACATTTGGTGTAAAAGTTGAGTTTAACAAGAGGACAACTTGGTCTAATTATATTAACCTGATACCTTCACAAAGATTAAGTAAGGTATCAATTATTGAATTTAAGAATAATTACAAAGAAGATTCAGTATCAGGAGTAACCATCTGCATCTCAAACAATCTGTATCTCCAAGATATTCTGGAGAATAGTGAAGAACCATCCAATGTTAGGATAAGATGTAGTCTCAAACTATAATAATCATAATTAGTGAAAAACTAATTGTAGATTTTATACAGTGTCAAATTTAGACAAAGAGTAGCAATATACAAAAGTACAAATCATGATTAAAATCTATGATTAGAGCTGGGATGCAGCTCAGATGTTCTGGGTTCAGTCTCCAGCACTCATAAGTCAGGTATGAGAAACATATCTACACCTTAGCACTTGACATACAAAGGCAGGAGGATCAGGAGTTGAAGGCCATCCTTGAGTTTGAGTTCAGCCTGGGCTGCCTGAGACTGTCAAAAAACAAAAGCAAAAAAACACAAATGAGAAGTTCTGAAGATGAGAAAAACATGCTGGAATGTATCTTTAATAGCTCCATGAATGGTTAACAATTACCTAAAGCAAAACAGTATCTACAATATACTGAGATAGTCTTCTAGGATAAAGAAGCAAGAATGCGAACAGGGAGAGGCGGAGCGGCGCGGCGGCCAGACACGGCGGCGCGGCGCGGCGGCCAGACGCGGCGGAGCGGCGCGGCGGCCAGACACGGCAGAGCAACACCACATACAGGAAGAGGCTTTCGGGGACCAGCACAGCGGCAGACCCAAGCGGCAGGGACAGGCGTGCAATAAGGAGAGCAGTTCGCCCTACTACAATTGAATCAAAGAGGTAGGCTTTTGGTTGGCCAGGTCACTGGCACAAGGGGAGCCTGGTCCTGTCCTGAAGATCCTTCGGAGGGGTGAGAGGGTTCTTGGCCTGCAGCAGGAACCACGAAAGAGAGTGAGGGCATTTTGTAAGCGGAGCCCTTGGCCAGCAGGGAAACCTGATCCGGTTTTTAAAGGACCCATTGGATAGGATCAATAGGAGGAAATGGGCAGGCGCCAAGGCAAGAATTCACCCAATAATCCGAAAAACAACATGAAAACATCAGAACCCAATGATCTTACAACAGAAGTATTTGAACAACCTAACACAGAAGAAGTGGAAAAAATCCACTTTATGAAGATAATAGAGTCCCTTAAACAACATGTAAAAAATGCCCTTATAGAAATGGATGAGAAGTATAACAAAAAGTTTGAAGAAATGAGTAAATACGTACATGATACCCTGGGAAACCAAGAAAAAACCATCAAGCAGGTAATGGAAACAGTTCAAGAATTGAAAACTGAAATGAAGGCAAAGAAGAAAATACAAACTGAGGACCAGCTGGATATGGAAAATCTAGGCCAACGAGCAGAGTCTACAGAAACAAGCATAATCAATAGAATACAAGAGCTAGAAGAAAGACTCTCAGATGCTGAGGACACCATAGAGAAAATAAACGAACAGATCAAAGAAAACAGCAAAGCCAACAAATTCTCAACACAAAACATTAGGAACTATGGGACACAATAAAAAAACCAAACCTAAGAATAATAGGAATAGAAGAAGGAGAAGAGTCACAGCTCAAAGGCTCAGAAAATATTTTCAACAAAATTATGGAAGAAAACTTTCCCAACTTAAAGAAAGATATTCATTTAAATATTCAAGAAGCATACAGAACACCAAACAGACTGGATCAAAGAAAAACATCTCCTCGCCATATAATAATCAAAACACAAAATATACAGGTTAAAGAAAGAATATTAAGAGCTGCAAAAGAAAAAGCGCAAGTAACTTATAAAGGTAAACCGATCAGACTTACACCTGACTTCTCGATGGAAACTATGAAAGCCAGAAGGTCCTGGATAGAGGTTCTGCAGAAGCTAAGAGACCATGGATGCAAACCCAAACTACTATACCCAGCCAAGCTATCGTTCATTATCAATGGAGAAAACAAGACATTCCAGGATAAGAACAAATTTAAACAATACGTAGCCACAAATCCAGCACTACAGAAAGTAATAGAAGGAAAATCGCAACCCAAGGAATCCAACACTGCCAACACTGCCTACAATAACCCAGGCATCTAATGACCCTTCACGAGCACATCTCAAAGAAGGGAGACACACAATCTCTACTACCAAAAGCAATAAGAATAACCGGAGTAAACAACCACTGGTCATTAATATCACTTAATATTAATGGGCTCAATTCACCTATAAAAAGGCACAGGCTAAAAGATTGGATACGAAAACAGGATCCAACATTCTGCTGTTTGCAAGAAACACATCTCAACCACAAAGACAGGCACCTACTCAGAGTAAAGGGTTGGGAAAAGGTCTTTCAAGCAAATGGTCCTAAGAAAAAAGCAGGTGTGGCCATACTAATTTCTAACAAAACTGACTTCAAACTAAAATCAATCAGAAGAGACCGAGACGGTCACTTTATACTCATAACAGGAACAATTCATCAGGAGGACGTCTCAATCCTGAATATATACGCCCCCAATATAAAAGCACCTACTTATGTAAAAGAAATATTACTAGAACTCAAGGCAGACATCAAACCACACACACTAGTAGTAGGAGACTTCAACACACCTCTCTCTCCAAGGGACAGGTCAATCAGTCAGAAACCTAATAGAGAATTAAGAGAATTATTGGTGGTAATGAAGCAAATGGACTTAACAGACATCTATAGAACATTCCACCCAAATAGGAAAGAATATACCTTCTTCTCTGCAGCTCATGGAACCTTCTCAAAAATTGACCACATACTCGGAAACAAAGGAAACCTCCACAGATACAAAAAAATATCAGTGTCCACCTGTGTCTTATCAGATCATCACGGATTAAAGTTAGAAGGCAACAACCACGCTGCCCCCAAAAAACCGACAAACTCATGGAAACTGAACAGTCAACTACTGAACCACACCTGGGTCAAGGAAGAAATCAAGAAAGAAATTAAAGTCTTCCTTGAATTTAATGAAAATAAAGGGACAACATACTCAAACCTATGGGACACAATGAAAGGAGTGCTAAGAGGAAAGTTCATAGCACTAAGTGCCCACTTAAAGAAAACGGAGAATGCATACATTGGGGACTTAAAAACACACCTGAAAGCTCTAGAAAAAAAAAGAAGCAGACGCGCCCAGGAGAAGTAGAAGACTGGAAATAATAAAACTGAGGGCTGAAATCAACAAAATAGAAACACAGAAAACAGTCCAAAGAATCATTGAAACAAAAAGCTGGTTCTTGGAGAAAATCAACAAGATCGACAAACCCCTATCCAAACTAATTAAACGACAGAGAGAGAACACGCAAATAAATAAGATCAGAAATGAAAAGGGGGACATAACCACAGACACAGAGGAAATTCAGAGAATCATTAGATCTTACTACAAAAGCCTGTATGCCACAAAACTGGAAAATACAAAAGAAATGGACATTTTTTTAAATAAGTATCATATATCAAAGCTAAACCAAGACCAGGTGAATGATCTAAATAGACCGGTTTCTCGCGAAGAATTAGAAATGGTTATCAAAAATCTCCCTTCGAAAAAAAGCCCAGGACCAGATGGTTTCAATGCAGAATTCTACCAGAACTTCCAAGAAGAACTAATACCTATACTCCTTAATGTATTTCACAATATAGAATCAGAAGAGTCATTGCCAAATTCCTTTTATGAAGCTACAGTTACCCTGATACCAAAACCACAAAAAGACCCAACCAAGAAAGAGAATTACAGACCGATCTCACTCATGAACATCGACGCAAAAATTTTCAATAAAATACTGGCAAACCGAATCCAAGAACACATAAGAAAAATTATCCATTATGATCAAGTAGGCTTCATCCCAGAGTGCAGGGCTGGTTCAACATACGCAAATCTATCAATGTAATCCACCATATAAATAAACTGAAAGAAAAAAACCATATGATCATTTCACTAGATGCTGAAAAAGCATTCGACAAAATTCAACACCCCTTTATGATAAAGGTCTTGGAGAGAATAGGGATACAAGGGTCCTACCTAAATATAATAAAAGCTATTTACAGCAAGCCAACAGCTAACATTAAATTAAACGGAGAAAAACTCAAAGCCATCCCACTAAAATCAGGAACACGACAAGGATGTCCACTCTCTCCATACCTCTTCAATATAGTGCTTGAAATTCTAGCAATAGCAATAAGACAACATAAGGAGATCAAGGGGATTCGTATTGGAAAGGAAGAAGTTAAGCTTTCATTATTTGCAGATGATATGATAGTGTACATAAGCGACCTCAAAAATTCTACCAAAGAACTCCTACAGCTGATAAACAGCTTTAGTAATGTGGCAGGATACAAGATCAACTCCAAAAAATCAGTTGCGTTCCTATACACTAAGGATAAGGAAGCAGAGAGGGAAATCAGAGAAGCATCACCTTTCACGATAGCCACAAATAGCATAAAATACCTTGGGGTAACCCTGACCAAGGAAGTGAAAGATCTACTTGACAAGAACTATAAGTCTTTGAAGAAAGAAATTGAAGAAGACACCAGAAAATGGAAAGACCTCCCTTGCTCTTGGATTGGGAGGATCAACATAGTAAAAATGGCAATTCTACCAAAAGCAATCTATAGATTCAATGCAATCCCCATCAAAATCCCATCAAAATTCTTCACAGATCTGGAGAAGACAATAATTAACTTTATATGGAAAAACAAAAAACCCAGGATAGCCAAAACAATCTTATACAATAAAGGATTGTCTGGAGGCATTACCATCCCTGACTTCAAACTCTATTACAGAGCTACAGTATTGAAAACAGCTTGGTATTGGCATAAAAACAGAGAAGTCGACCAATGGAATCGAATAGAAGACCCTGACATTAACCCACAAACCTATGAACACCTGATCTTCGATAAAGGAGCTAAAAGTATACAATGGAAAAAAGAGAGCATCTTCAACAAATGGTGCTGGCAAAACTGGATGTCAATCTGTAGACGAATGAAAATAGATCCATATCTATCACCATGCACAAAACTCAAATCCAAATGGATTAAAGACCTCAATATCAGTCCGAACACACTGAACCTGATAGAGGAGAAAGTGGGAAGTACTCTACAGCAAATGGGCACAGGAGACCACTTCCTATGTATAACCCCAGCAGCACAGACACTAAGGGCATCATTGAATAAATGGGACTTCCTGAGGCTGAGAAGCTTCTGTAAAGCAAAGGACACTGTCACTAAGACAAAAAGACAACCCACTGACTGGGAGAAGATCTTCACCAACCCCGCAACTGACAAAGGTTTGATCTCCAAAATATATAAAGAACTCAAGAAACTAGACCGTAAAAGGCTAATCAACCCAATTATAAAATGGGGCACTGAGCTGAACAGAGAATTCTCAACAGAAGAAGTTCAAATGGCCAAAAGATACTTAAGGTCATGCTCAACTTCCTTAGCGATCAGGGAAATGCAAATCAAGACAACTTTAAGATACCACCTTACACCTGTCAGAATGGCTAAAATAAAAAACACCAATGATAGCCTTTGCTGGAGAGGTTGTGGAGAAAGGGGTACAATCACCCATTGCTGGTGGGAATGCAAACTTGTGCAACCACTCTGGAAAGCAGTGTTTCGGTTTCTCAGGAAATTCGGGATCAACCTACCCCTGGATCCAGCAATACCACTCTTGGGAATATACCCAAGAGAGGCCCTATCATACAACAAAAGTATATGCTCAACTATGTTCATGGCAGCATTGTTTGTAATAGCCAGAACCTGGAAACAACCTAGATGCCCTTCAACGGAAGAATGGATGAAGAAAGTATGGAATATATACATATTAGAGTATTACTCAGCAGTAAAAAACAAGGACTTCTTGAATTTTGCATACAAATGGATGGAAATAGAAAACACTATCCTGAGTGAGGTAAGCCAGACCCAAAAAGAGGAACATGGGATGTACTCACTCATATTTGGTTTCTAGCCATAAATAAAGGACATTGAGCTTATAATTCATGTTCCTAGAGAAGCTAAATAAGGCGAATCCAAAGACAAACACATAGGCATCCTCAGGAATATTAACCTTCATCAGGCGATGAAAGGAGACAGAGACAGAGACCCACACGGGAGCACCGGACAGAAATCTCAAGGTCCAAATCAGGAGCAGAAGGAGACGGAGCACGAGCAAGGAACTCAGGACCACAAGGGGTGCACCCACACACTAAGACAATGGGGATGTTCTATTGGGATCTCACCAAGGCCAGCTGGCCTAGGTCTGAAAAAGCATGGGATAAATCCAGACTAGCTGAACATAGCGGACAATGAGGAATACTGAGAATTCAAGAACAATTGCAGTGGGTTTTTGATCCTACTGCACGTACTGGCTTTGTGGGAGCCTAGGCAGTTTGAATGCTCACCTTACGAGACCTGGATAGAGGTGGGCAGTCCTTGGGCTTCCCACAGGTCAGGGAACCCTGATTGCTCTTCGAGCAGATGAGGGAGGGGGACTTGATCGGGGGGAGGGGGAGGGAAATGGGAAGCGGTTGTGGGGACGAGGCAGAAATCCTTAATAAATAAATAAATTTAAAAAAGAAAAAAAAAAAGAAAATCTGGACAGTTTTGGATGCCTTTGAATAATATATCAGAATGAAGTTCATTGTCAAATTTGGGGGTTAGCTAATAAAGCTTCCTTTCTGGACAAATCTCAAAAAAAAAAAAAAAGAATGCGAACAGGCAATTCAGAGAGTCGCTATGACTGTTCAATAAACACAGGCACTATTTAAATAAGAAAGGATCTATTAAATTATGTAACTATCAACAAAGGAAGGAAAGTAATACAGAAGAGGGGGCTTGAAGTATATCTCAGTGGTATGGTAAGGCGTTTGCCAGACATGCTCAGAACCCTGGGCTTGAGCCTGAGCAAACAAACCCACAAACACACAACAGTTAAACCATGATATTACCATTCATATTGTCTATCTCTTTCGCCCTCCCTCTTTCTCTGCTGCCCCTCCACACCTCCTTCTCCCTTCCCTTGCTAACTCCCTAAAGCACTAGGAATCAATACTGAAGCTAATACTAACATGTGAGCTTATCATTGGAGAGAACAAGGGCTATTTTGGCACTCCTCCCCTTTCTCCATACTCCTCCCTGTGAGTATAGGCACATTTTTTTCCACATCTCTCTAGGGAACCTCTTGGTGACCTTATGTACCAATTGAGAATCCAGTATGCGTATCAAGAGGCTGGTGCCAAACTGCCATTGGAATCCCTCTGACTTCCCCTCTAATCGTCCCCTGTGCTATAAAAAGATGTGATGGGAGAATGAGGTTCCAGCCAGCTCTCCCATCAACGGGCTGCCCACAGAGTCTCCACTTGGCCTTCCTGAGTTTCCACATGCTCACCCCCTTAAGAGGAGAAGTATGCAGGGATAGTCTTGAGGGACTAATTCTAGGTACAGTTGGGCCGCCTGGCATACAACTACTGTGGCAGATCATTTGTGCAGCATGCCCAAGACCCTGGGTTCAATTCCCAGTAGTGGAGGGGGCAGGGTACCAGCCAAAAGAGAAAGACTTGGGGACCCTCAGACTTCATCTATAAAGAGCAGTGGAATCTAGAGGAGATACAAGTTATCCCACGCTAACTGCCTTTGTTGATTCATGCGGATTAAGTGTTTGGATCCCACTAACATGGTGCCACTCACTCTGTAGTCTCTATTCACATCGCTGAGCTGCCAATAGTTATCAGGGAGGCCCATTCTCTCGTATTCTTCACTAAGATCAATCAGCAACCAGCCCTGTTCTCTTTCTTCCTTATCCAGCTTGGGATTGAAGGAAAAGCAGTATAACTCCTCGTATTTCACTGCAAGAAAAAGAGAGTAGAAGCCAAATCAAGCTAAGTCAAAGCCAGAAACTGCCCCAAAAACATTCTGTCCCAGCTGGAGTTCACCATCCCAGCCTCCCACCCCTGGCAAGTGAACAAGGGCACCCTGCTGCTATGGACAGGGTCACTTGAACCCCTCCCAGCAATGACAAGATGACCTTGAGGCATCTGGATGCAACTCTGCAAGAGCTTCCTTCTCTGCAGAAAGCAGGGCCTTTCCTCCTTGCGGACAGAGTCGTTTTAACTGCTTCAAAAGTGACTATATTTTCCAAAACACATAAAATACAGAGCATGACAATAATTAAGAATGTAGGAATTCATCAGACATCTATTCTGTTTGGCTCTGGAATGGGTCCTAAGAGGGACACAACTTGATGCTCACAAAATTAAGAAATCAAAAACAAAATGGTTAGAAAAGCTGTGGATTATGTAACAAAACATGTATTTTTAACAACTACACATAATATAATCATGTCGCTCTTAAGGTCTTTAGAGGAGCCATTAATAAAATCAGTCTATAAAGCACCACAGCCTGCGCATGGAGTCCAAACTGAGGGATACATCATGGAAGCTTTCCTTCAATTCGGCCATTTTTCTCCCTCAGGCTTGTGAGGCCAAGCCCAAGAGTCTTACTTCCTCCCTTTTCCCAATAAAATCTAGCATTTTTTTTTTTGCTCTGGTCTTGCCATATAAGGGAAGTATACAGTTCACCATATTACCACATTGCCATTACCAAAGTCCCTGTTGCCACATTAAAAAATAAAAGGAAACAGTGAAATTAATTTAGTAATATTTTAACCCAATATAGTTAATATAGTTACTTTAACATGTATATAATACAAAATATAGTACAAGGCCACATTTTGTTTCGTTTTGGGGACTCCATGTATAGTTTGTATCACTACAGCTTGGTTGAGGAGATGGAGGAGGGTCATACTTTCATTGGTTAATAAAGAAACTGTTTAGCCTGATAGGTCAAAACATAGGTGGGTGGAGTAGACAGAACAGAATTCTGGGAGAAAGAAAGCTGAGTCAAGCAGACGTCATGGAGCCAGCCACCAGATCAGACATGCTGAATCTTTCCTGGTAAGCCACCACCTCGTGGTGCTACACAGATTATTAGAAATGGGTTAATCAAGATATGAGAGTTAGCCAAGAAAAGGCTAGATATAATGGGCCAAGCAGTGTTTAAAAGAATACAGTTTGTGTGTTGTTATTTCGGGTAAAGCTAGCCGTGTGGGAGCCGGGCAGGATGAAAAGCAGGCCTTCTCGCCTTATCACTACAGACACGTTCAAAAATGCTGGGTGGGCATCTGTGGCTTAGAAGTTCGAGACCTAAGAATTCCTGACCATGATGAGTCTTTGTTTGGTTCTAGATTCAATTCTAAGAAACCGATCAATCCAGCTGGTAGGCACTAGTGCTGACCCTCACTTCAAAGACGAGAAAAGTGAGGTAAAGGAGGCTGAGGAAGAGCACCCTACAGGTCATCTGTGTTCCATGTTCCCGCAGAAGTTCTCAGCTCTTCCCTTATTCCCCTTCTCCACCCTCATAAACCTCCTTTCTCTCTCTAATGTGGGCCTATAGCCTCAGTTTTCCCAGGCCCTCCCATTTCGTGCTCAGCTGGCTGACAGCACTCTGGGCGGACAATTTAATGCTCCTATGTGTGACTGAAGGCCCTATAAAAGAGCTGGCCACCAACAGGAGGCCAAGCCAAACTCAGTCATAAGGTTGTTTTTACTGCTATTAACATGACTCACCCGCAGGAAAGAAGAAAGACAAGGGTCGTATTTTGAAGGAAGATAAGGGCATTTTCAAGGAGTACATCTTTTTCATTAGACGTCTAAGAGGCACAACTAGATAAATTGTGTTCCACTTCAGTCTTTCTTGACATCACCATTCTAAACATCAAAGCAGAACACTGGGCTGTGCATTAGAGAAGAACGGTGCACAGGCAGGCGCTCGCACATCACACATACACACACCCCAGACACGATCAGTAAAAACAGTTTCTGGCATATGAGCTAATGGGGAACAGCAGAGAAGATTGAGACCCTGTTCTGGGAAGAGCTGGCTCAATACTGAGCCATCTTTTCCGTTACTAAGTACCATTTTCATGACTCGGACATCTGCTACCATAATGCTAACTGCAAAAGAAGTTTGTTGAAGATGCCAAAAGGATCTCTTGAGAAATCCTCAGCTCCCTGGGGGTAATAATGGAAGTGAAGCTTCCTTTTGTTAAGTGTTTACAAATAGGTTTCAAGGTCCGAAGAGGAAAAACATCCCATGACTGACAGTTCTCTGTATGTGGGCTGAGAGTGAACAGTCAGAGTGTACAAAACCAACACTGGACAGAAAGACCCTGCAGTTGGAAGATATCAGACTAGGTTTACATTGAAATTTTAAGATGTTTTCTTTTGGACACTTTTATAGAAAGGGATGATAAAACAAATCTTCAGCCCCAATCTTAAAATTCCATATGAGGGCAAGAAAGCCTCCATTTTATTTTTGTTGTTGTTGGCCAAACCTGGATCTTGTTTCTGTACTGTGGATAAGCCTCTTACTCAGAAGTCAGCCTACACTGTTCACTGGGGACTGTGTAATCTGAGAAATGAAAAAGTACCCAGCACAGACGTAAATTCTACAGACTAGTCCCCACTTCACTACTGTTCTGTCCCTCCCACCCCAGTGCACATCACAAAATACGGCAACATTTTAACAGTTATTGGGGAAGGAAGATTAAAACAATTTTTTGGACTGAAGAAATGTTTAGTGGTTTTCTGTTTGCAGGTATGTTTTTTAAATTTGTATAATGACAAATTCTAGGTGCACACACACACATGCACACATATGGTTCAATTTGATATTGAGATTCCCACTATCATTATTATTATCTGTGTGTGTATGCGTGCCATGCACAGAATCATCAGGGTTCGTTCTCTCCTTCCACTATGGAATCACGTTGGTCATCCAGCTTGCACAGTGAGAAATCCTAACTGCTGAGTCACTTTCCAAGCCCTGTTAAGATTTTTAAATACAGCATGGAGTAGTAAATCAAACTAACGAACCTCAAATAACAAATAGGTTTGTGATGAGAATATCCTGAATCTACCTTCTTAGCGGCATTGAAATGTATAATATTCATTAATAACACATGTATAGTGAACATTTTTCTCTCTATTCATCAGCTGATGGGCACAGGTTGCTAATTGTGAGGGGTGAGGCCGCTAAGATGAACAGGGAAGGAGACAATGTAATGATTTCAAGTCTGTAGGTGCATCAGACGGCGGCTCTATGGTTTCTGAGGAGTGCCCACACTGTTCTCGATAACGGCTATACTCATTTACATCCCCACAGTAGACAAGAGTTCTTTTCTTATCCTTCCTGATCTCAAAGAGTATTTGTTTCTTTTCACATTAGACACTCTCATGGGTGTGAAGCAGCATCTCAATGTGGTTTTCATTTTTATCTGCCAAATGATTAGTGACGCCAAGTTTTTCCACTTGTTACCCATTCGGATAATTTTAGAAATGTCTAGTTAAATCCCTTGTAATTCTTACTTGGATTATGTGTTTTCTTCTCACGGAGTTTAAGTTTCTTACATAGTTGGATATCAATCCCGTATCAGATGTATGTCGTACAACACAGCTGTCTGTGTCTATGAACTATTATTCTCTTTATAGTAATCTTTAACTATGAACAAGAGTGTTGGGACCATTTAGAGTCCCGGCCTCCAGCTGCTCTTCCCTGCTAGAGATCTTTACTTTCCTTCTGATTTGAGTTACTGAAAGCTGTGTCAAAGCTGTTTACCAGCTCTGCTTCACAAGCACGTGTTGCCTGGGCCTTGAGGATCAGAGGATAAGGTTTTCACCTGTTGGCCCACCTTACTGTGTTGGGTATATAAGCCTCCGTGGTGCTACTGAATAAAGGGCTTCTTACTAGTGACTAGAGGTCTGTTTCTCTGTCTCTCTGTCTTTGTATCTTTCAACCTCCAGCCCCTTTCCTGAAGCTCGCGAACTATGGTAGAGCATAGAGTGCAGACAGGCGTTGTGCGCAGCACAGGAGAAAATTATTTGTCCATCTAAGCAAGGCCATCTCCCTCAGCTGATCTACCCTACCCCTCTTAAAACAGACATGATAAACAATGCTCAGACTTTGTATTTCCAGGTCTGTGCCATCACATCCCTCAGAACAGCTTCTGCTGCAGGGACAGGCTGGGAAGTGGGGGGATGGGGTGTTGTCCTAGGGTTCTTATTAGAAGGGCACACTGGACCTCTTCGTATGAAAAGCTAAAGCAAACCAAAACAACAACAAGAAGAAACCAAGCATCTGAACTACAGGAGTAAGCTAAAGCACACCTTTAATTTTAAAAATTGCTTTTTAAATCGAAGTTTTTCTAAAAAAACCTAATCCTACATCACTGCATACTGTCTACCAAGACAATATAATTAGCTTAACAAAGACAAACTTAAATGTATTTCTATCCAGAAAAGCAAACTGACAATTCCTAAAATATTATATAAAATTAATTAATCATGAATATTTCTGGAAAGCCTGGTTGGTATTTTAGTCAAATACATAATGAAAACTGAGCACAGAGACATGCACTTTTACTGTGTTACACTACTGCTCACTGTGGAAAGTCTGTGAGCTGTCACTATGGGAAGCAAGTCTCTCCACTCCAGCTGAACCCCCTTCTCTTACCATCATCTTCTCACTCAGTTGAATTTCCTGCTTCCTACAGGAACACAACTTCAAGTGTAAACTCCCAACTTGGAACCTGTCATTGACCCTTTGCTCCTTTTCTCACATATAAAAGGTGTGGAGAGAGGTGCAGAAGGGGCATGTCGGGGAAGGAGAGGAGTTTTGCAGCTATCCTCAGAAAACGTTATTAGAAGAGGATATTTAAAAAAAATAGGAAGAAATGTTATCTCCCTATAGAATAACTTGGAAAAATAGAGGAAAATTTAATGTTAAATGTACTTTAAAAATTCAAAGATAAACAAAAAAGAAAAAAAGGTCGCCAGCTACCATCAGAACTGTGGGGTTTTTAGGATCAGAAATATTGAAAGCCTTAGACAATCCACTGAATTAAGCCAAATCATAATAAATGCCATGGAAGACCCATCAGAGAACAATAAGAAGATAACAGAGGCTGTTACTGGATTTTGCACCCCTAAAATAAAATAGTAAGGGTGCCTCATCTTCACTGTGTATTTTAAATAAGTCCAAGTTTAGATTATACATTAGGGCTGTAGAAACTAATGTCATGGAAGAGGACTACCAGACTCAGATCAATAAAAAAGAAATTAGCAGGGTGGGGAAATGGAAGAATCAGTAAAGCAGTTACCCTGTAACCATGAGGACCCAAGATTAACTGACTGGCATTAAATACATGCAGGCGTGGTGGCTCACACTTGTAATCTCATCACTGGGAGAGCAGACAGGCAGATCTCTGGGCTCATCTGCCTATCGGCCTAGCCTACTTGTTATGATCCAGGTCAATAAGAGACCTTCTTTCAGAACACATGGTGGCTTCCGGAGGGATGTCCCAATGGTTAAAGGGGCAGGCTGCCCTTCTAGAGAACCCAGATTTCATCCTCCGTACCACAAGTAGCTCTTAATTCCAGCCCCAGGGGATCTTATGTTCAGGTACTGCACACATGTGGTACATACATGAATACTCATACACATAATAAAAACTAAAATAAAAAATAACAAAAAAAACCCCAAGGTGGGACAGCTCTTGAAGTTGTCCTCCAACCCTTACACACATGACTATATACACCTACACAGATGAAAATAAAATGCCACTGCAAATTTGCTCAAGCATCAATGATTTAGACAGTATAAAAGATTCAAATGAAGAAAATGAGATAAACCCAATCATGGGATTTTTGAAAACCATAGTAAATATACAGAACTGTGGCTGTAGCTGAGCGTGGCTGTAGCTGAGCGTGGCTGTGGCTGTGGCTGAGCGTGGCTGTAGCTGAGCATGGCTGTGGCTGTGGCTGTGGCTGAGCATGGCTGTGGCTGAGCGTGGCTGTGGCTGTGGCTGAGCGTGGCTGTGGCTGTAGCTGAGCGTGGCTGTAGCTGAGCGTGGCTGTGGCTGTAGCTGAGCGTGGCTGTGGCTGAGCGTGGCTGTGGCTGTAGCTGAGCGTGGCTGCAGCTGAGCGTGGCTGTGGCTGTGGCTGAGCGTGGCTGTGGCTGTAGCTGAGCGTGGCTGTGGCTGAGCGTGGCTGTGACTGAGCGTGGCTGTGGCTGAGCGTGGCTGTGGCTGAACGTGGCTGTAGCTGAGCGTGGCTGCGGCTGTAGCTGAGCGTGGCTGCAGCTGAGCGTGGCTGTGGCTGTAGCTGAGCGTGGCTGTGGCTGAGCGTGGCTGTGGCTGTAGCTGAGCGTGGCTGTGGCTGTAGCTGAGCGTGGCTGTGGCTGTAGCTGAGCGTGGCTGTGGCTGTAGCTGAGCGTGGCTGTGGCTGAGCGTGGCTGTGACTGAGCGTGGCTGTGGCTGAGCGTGGCTGTGGCTGAACGTGGCTGTAGCTGAGCGTGGCTGCGGCTGTAGCTGAGCGTGGCTGCAGCTGAGCGTGGCTGTGGCTGTAGCTGAGCGTGGCTGTGGCTGAGCGTGGCTGTGGCTGTAGCTGAGCGTGGCTGTGGCTGTAGCTGAGCGTGGCTGTGGCTGTAGCTGAGCGTGGCTGTGGCTGTAGCTGAGCGTGGCTGTGGCTGTAGCTGAGCGTGGCTGTGGCTGAGCGTGGCTGTGGCTGTAGCTGAGTGTGGCTGTGGCTGTAGCTGAGCGTGGCTGTGGCTGTAGCTGAACGTGGCTGCAGCTGAGCGGTACAGTAAGCACTTTGCATGTGTGAAGCCCTAGGTCCAATTCCCACCACCAAAAGAAGGGAAGATATGCAGAAGAATTGGGAATTAAGATGAACTTTTTAAAAAAAGGCTGTAATTTGGTAAAAAGTAAACATAAATTATTTAAGTATTGAAGGATACACAAATACTAAAGAAGGCAAGATAATTGATACAAAAATAAACAGCAAGAGGCAAATTAGAAGGGGGACTAAAGACAGCACGCACATGGGAAAGCAGAGCCCTCTGAGAAACAGGCTTCTTTTAATCAGAGAATTTCATAGCCTTATTAGTAAGTCAGACCCACCAGACTAACGTATTTTCTCATCTGGGTCTAATCTTTCTTTTAACTAAATTATCTTACACTGCTATTTTTTAATAATCTATGACCAAATGCCTACCCATCTTTATTTATATAAAATGAAAACCAGTTAAATCTCTTCTAATGTTTTAGTTGTCCAGAAATCCAAAGGACCCATATAGCTTGGAGAAGGCCTCCTTCGTAAGTCTTGAACTCCCAAACATTTTTTTGTAAAAAAAATAAACATAAAAAAGTCTTCTGTAGCAGTCTGCAATCAGCGATAGCCACAAGAGATCCAAGTTCATGACCAGAATAAGCACTGAGCTGATGTGGAACCAGCACTGTGCCCCAGCTAACTCCCTTCCTCTTCTGTCTCTCCTCCCCATCCTCTCCTTCTTACTGACATGCCTATCAGGGGAATAAGGATGTATTTTGTCAACTATGTCCAGGTGATCTGTGATGAACCGTGCTTGCCCCCAGTAGAGAGCTGCTGCTTTGTATATGAGCCCCTCCACCTCTCTCATCTCCTTCCCGATTTGAGTCCTGCCTCCGAGACTACAGCTAGTAATAGCACTGCATTCAGCAGCTCAGGAACTGCCTGGGCTGTGTCCCATCTTCCCACACTTATTAAAACACTGTGTTACATAACTTGATGTTTCTAATGCCAGTGTTTCAAAATGCAAGAGTCATTTAAAATCCGCTCAGGTGACAGTTTTAATTCAATGAATTACTACGTTTTAATTTATGGAAAAGGCAGCCAATCAGGTCTTTGGCTCCATCTAATATCTAAAGACCAAAATGTCACCTCTGAAGAAAAAGCATGCGTTTTTATAAGCAAAGGGACCCTCACAGAAAGTGTTAGCACATCCTGCTCCCACCACATCCTTTGCCACCCTTAGAGCTGCTCTTCCAGCTCTGTTTAGCCCTGCCCAGTTCTCCAGCTATCTCTAAATCCCATTAATCCGGTCAGAGCACATTTATTGCCCTGCTACATCCATTAATCAGTGACACAAAAATTGCTGGCACATAACTCTTCTTGCAAGCTCTGCTGCATGCAGCCTAGCCTACATCTTCCCAGAACCGCTGTTCCAATTATAGAGCACCCTCCAGAAAGTTCAACTGATTTTCTGGCTTACTCTGCAGTTATTCTTAACACACTTGGAGATCGGGACAGTCTCAACCAACTGTCTTGAAAGAACAAAGCAAAGTCAAAATGACCAGATTGTGACAACTCCCAGGGATCACTTCCAATAAGTAACAAAACTGGATCTAAAATATCTACAAATGAAGGAAGTCAGAACCCAGCCCAATGCCTTTTGGAGGTCA
This sequence comes from Microtus oregoni, assembly GCF_018167655.1. NCBI lineage: Eukaryota > Metazoa > Chordata > Mammalia > Rodentia > Cricetidae > Microtus > Microtus oregoni. The sequence continues at coordinate 1,119,648 of NW_024544709.1, read as the reverse complement.
CAAATGTCTCATCCTGAACCAGGATGCACTTGGTAAAGGAACTCCATGCACATATCCTATTTCCCCATTGACACCTTCCACGTGACGCTGAGGTTCTAGCTAGATGATATGTTTTTCACGAGCAACCAGAAAGCATATTTCCTCTAAGCAAGCTCACACAAACCTTGCAGAGAGTCAAGAACACTTCTCCAGGTGAATATTTTAAGCTCTCCGGCTAAAGCCCCAGCTACTACATGAGCTAGAAGAAGACAGCTACACAGACTACCCGTTTTCCATCTTCAAACATTCTCCCCACTGTAAGTGTGGGAGTGTTCTGTTTGGAAGACCCAAAAGGTTCTCCCAACAGTCACTGATACTAACAAAAGCCTAGTTGTTGTTACTAATGATCAAAGCAAATATATATCCTCTCAAAATCCAGAACTCTGACTTTTAGATCAGTCAAGGCTACATAGTGAGACCCTGTCTCAAAGAAACAAAAGAAAAATAAACAAGAAACTAGACCATTCTGGGAAAGGAAGAACACTCTAGATGTTTTAGGTAACAATGTTTTCAACTCTTTGTAACAAATTGTAAGTTCTGTCCTAGGTCTCATACCAAGTGACTCAATTCCCAAAGTTGTGTAATTTTTTAAAGTGACTTCAGAATGAAAGAAAACCACATTATAACCACAATATAAGAAAATACAAAGGCTATCAAATGAAGCCAACATACCAAATAACTCACGGGAGACCTCAAAAGACAAGATTAATGTACCAAGTGATCATTCGGGCAAAAACAGCAAGCAAGCCCTAAAACACTGCTATTCCTAAGCGTAATACAAACTCTTCACCGTGACTTGTGCCTTTCTTCAGAAGTCGCATATGAGATGCCGAGTTCCTTTGCCTACCTGGCCGTGCAAGGCGCATCAGAGAGATGTAGACGTCATGGCAGTCTCTCTCCTGTGGTATGACAAGTTGTACAATCTGAAAGTTCTTGCAGCGAATAAGCAGAGGACAGCCAGTAGCTGTCGTTGCCTGCTTTTCAATGGTGGAGATCTGACTGTGCAGAATCTAGGACCAAAAGTTAATGTGTGTATGGTAAGTATGAATAAGAAACAAAATGACAAGGACAAAGAGGTCTCTGAGCCACAGACAAGAAACATCCCTCAACATTTGCCTCATTCAACACCTGTACTCTGTTTATAAGAACTGGGAGATTTGAAGGAAGAATCAGCTACAGATGAGCGTAGCTTTAGTTTTCAGTTCCAGACTGTCTGACAGTCGCACTTATTATTTTGAAGAGAAATATTCAGCATTTAAATTTGCACAGCTCCAGGTAGGGAACATTTTGAGAGTCAAATGCTGAATGCATCTAATATCTAAAATTAAATAAGGTCATGGGAAGTTTGTAAAATAAACTTTTGCGATCAACAAAAGTTAGAGATGGCTCCACTGGGAAGTGCCACCATGCTCCTTAATTCCACATGGGATGCTCAAGTTCAATGGCTACTTGGTCTCTAAGCTGTTGGTAGTTGGGCGGGCTACAAATAAAAATATTTCACTTTCTCACAGTTTGTTATTTTCAGTGGACAGATCATAGCACAGTGCTATTCATATATATATATATATATATATACACACATATATATATACAAAAAATGTGGAATGATTAAGTCAACATACATACATACACACATATGTCTGTGTGTGTGCATCAACTTCCTGAGCTATGATTTTTATGGTGATACATTTGAAATTTACTCAAGATACTTTGAAATATATAATACATCATGATTTACTATAAACCCTGATATATAATGCAATCAACCTCAAAACCTTGTCCTCCTATCTATATGAAACTTTGAACCCTCTGATCAGTAACTCCACATTCCTTACTTTCTTACCTCATCTAGAACCTCTGCAATCATCATTCCATTAAGAAACAAACTGATAAGAAAATAAACCATTCTGGACTGTGACTCCCCAGCTTTTGAAGACATCTATGTTCTGTCTTTAAGGGCAGGTCTCCATGAAGTTCCTGTCCACTGTGTGGTTCTGGCTACCTTCCACTAACTGTAGTCCTGTCCGTGGAGTATGGAAATGAAATCTACAAGTCAAGATTTGGCTGTAATTAATAAAGTCATGTTTGTGGTGCTATATAATGTTTAATGTTTTGATGTTTAAACACAAATATACCTAGTGACATGATGAGTCTCCAGCTTTCCTTTTCTTTTTGAAATTATCAGAAAGTAAAATCAATATAATAAAATAAGAGAACAGATAATCTATAAGATTGTGCATGGAGGAGGGGCCCATTGGAGGAACTACTGGCAACTGATAGCTGTTGATAAAGGGAGAGTCACTCTCCTCTTGGGTCATGGCCACAGTGGTTAGCAATATAACCATGTGCACACGGACAGTCCTGACTGGACTAGGGCATTAACAACCATAAGAGGAGGAAATGAAGTTGAGAGGGAGACAGGGTGAGGACACTAAGGGGGGTGGAGGGAAGCATCTGGTCAGTACACACTGTATGAAAGTATGAAACTTTCAAAAACTACCAAGTATTCTAAAGCACCCTGCAAAAAACTAGCTACAGCAAATCAGATATGGACATGCTACAACCGGCAGGACTGAAGCTCTTCTCCACGGCTATGGCATGAAGTTCCGGCAGCTCCAGGCCACTGCTAGGTCTAGCTTTGATGATGCCTAAATAGTTAATGTTTAAGATACATAGATGCACCAGGTAAATATGACTGTGATTTCAGAAAGACATCCCTTTTCTAATATATCCCAGAAATCACCTCCAAATGCCCAAAATACTCCATGTTCTCTACTCTGAAACAAATGAAAAACATGTAAGACCAAAAATGTGGACAGCATACCCAGGTTTCTTTCCTCGTGTCGGGTGAATTCTCCACGAATATGACATGAGTAGCCGTCAAATATAAAGTCCCCAGTGCTGCTTTTTTACAGGACACTCGATCTACCAAGCGGACATTTTCAACCTAGAGAAGTTTGAGGAAAATCAAAAGATCCAATCACAAAATATTCGGTAACCTTATACTACTTACTCTAAAACTTACATCTGAGGATGTTTCCAATAATTAAAATATTTTCCTTCATTCAGTGGCAGACTATGATCATGTATATCAAATCATAAAATACCAGTTATGAAAATATGACTCTAAATGTCTCACAAAACATTAACAAGCTATATTCTTTCCTTAGGGTTAAAAAGGTCAGAGGTTTTATTTTATCATAGTTATACAAAATTTCAAATTTAAGTCAAAACACATATGCATTAAAGCTCTGCAGTTACATGACTGTATGAATATGAGCTACGTTCTATAGGAAAGAAAACAGCATGCTTTTCTATGCGTTTGTAAAGTTGTAGACATGGCGTATGAATATCTGCCTTCACATAAAGTACTATAGTAGGGAATACAAAGATACATATGGGAGAAACCTATCAGAGAAAAGTACATAAACCCTAAAGACTGAGATCCGCATTGATTTGCTGGGAAAAGTTTCTAATGATTCTAATGAATGGAATTCTCCTCCAACTGTTGGGTGTACAGAATGCTTTTCATCAAGCACTTGTGTGTTTTTATGCAGAGCAATTTCAAGGTTATTGCAGTGGGACTACCACACGACAAACCACAGAGAAGACAAGACACTCTGTACCCGGTGTGTGAAAACTGGAACACAGTGACTTCTTTAGTGCAACAGCCCATTTTGATTTTAAGGTTGACTTTGTTTTCAGTTATGCTGGGTTTATGCACGTGAGTGCAGGTGCCTGAGCAGGCAAGAAGGCAGCACTGGATAGCCTGGGGGCGGGGGGCGACTGTGAGCCACTGACCCATAAGTGCTGAGCCATCTCTTTAGCTCCATCATAGAACGCAGCTCCTTTACTCACTCTGAATCAAGTCCAATATTGCAGGTCTTACCTCTTCTTCGATCCAAGACTACTTTAAGGTGCTTTTTCTTTTTCAGTTCCCACATGGTTGTGTAATTTTATTTACCAAACATTCTATTTTGAACCAACTTTAAGAAAGATATTACAAAAGAGCTATGGAAGGAGAAAACTAGGAAGATACATTTTTCGGGACAGCATTTCTCTGTAGCTTTGGAGTCTGTCCTGGAACTAGCTCTTGTAGACCAGGTTAGCCTTGAACTCACAGAGATCCGCCTGCCTCTGCCTCCTGGGATCAAAGGCGTGCGCCACCACCGCCCTTTATAGCATATCTCTGGGGGAAAATCATTTGGCTGTTTAGAGGTATGTAGCTAAATTAGAGTTTGTATACTAATTAACAATATGCAAAAATGAAACATAAATAATGTTTTTCTGCTTTTAGGACTAGTGAAACTGAACATTATTCAATATACTAAACATAAGGTAATAATATAAGGTAATAATTTAAGGTAAAAATATCAAGTATGAAATCTTCTCCCTACAGAAATGAAAGTGCTTATAATATCACTTAAAATTATTTTTAGAAATCCCAGTAGAACAACGTGAGGGACACAGATGTTGGCAGATGGGGAGACTTAATGGAATTACTCCCATGTCTTTTTGTTAACTTTGGATGCTGCTGCAGGAAAATGAAATTTCAAAGTCTGGCAATCATTCTCACAGGTCCCAGAGCTGTCAAAAGCAATTTTGAAGCTATAGAAGAAAAAAATAAATGGAGGAAAAATAAATGAAAGAAAAATACCAAAATGATCTGCCAGTGTGTGCACCAATACAAGAAATGGGTAATGAATATGACAATTCCATCACTGGACGAAGAGTGTGAAGACAGAGCAATGTTCAGGGGCCACCTCACAGCACGCTAAGGTAGCTGGAACAATCTTAAGTGAAATAAATTACCGCATTCCGGCACCATCCTTAAAACCTACTAGTTTAATAGCTATGCTTCATTGTTTGGCTGTCTCAGGTCTATTTCATCTACACAGCAGTAATGCTTCTCATAGCTGAAGATGAGACTTGGAGAACTTCTCATTTCTTGGACAGAGTTATTACAACTGTTTTGCCGGCCCCTGGGAAGATGACTTATAGCAGGAGTTCATGCTCTGAAAATGGCATTTAATACACGCTAAGGAAATCACACTCAGATTCTGGGCTGTGCATTTACCACAAAGCTGACATTTCTGAAATGAAATCCATCTATACGATTAGCGGGGTTGCATATCACTATGCTATTTCTGAAATGAAATCCATCTATACGATTAACGGGGTTGCATATCACTATGCTATTTATATCACTGCTCTTTTCTTCCTTCCTGGGACGTAACATTGTGATGCTTCTTTCTACTGATGTCTCAGCTTTGCTCCAATGCAGTAAAGTTACAGACTCTGTCATGATATGAAATGCTGAAGTCATGGCCAGAAGAGGTAACCTTGGAGAGCATGACAACTGGGGAGAGAAGACACCTGAGGACATCCATGTTTAAAGTTCTCAGGGAGAAGGGTGTGCAAAGCATCACCGGAACAGTCGGGGAGGATGGCGTAAGTGGCAGACTGTACTGTGGGGAGGGGGAGGGGGCAGAGAGAACGGCCGCGTCAGCTGCTGCGGGGACATGGAGCAAGGCGGCACTGGAGTCGGGAACACAGTAGACACTGGTCCTTCAGCAAGAGCCACACAGAGCCACCAGAGGACACAGAAGTGCTAAGGATGGAAGTGAGGGTGTGATGGGATAAGAGGCAATCCTGGTCATTCAGACATACAAAGCCAAAGACAGTTCAAAGAGCCAATGGAGTCCTGTGTGCAGAATTCTTAGTGCTTGTGAGAAAAGCCAAGAAAACAAGAGTCTTCGAAAACACAGAATTGTTCTTGGAACCTGTTTCCATGCTCCTCCAAGGTGTAGTGGACAAGAGGGAATTCACTTCAGCTGCTGTTGTTCATACGTCTCTATGGGAAACATGCCTTTGCCACATGTGGCTGTCCTTAACCCTCAGGGTACAAACCGTCTGATGCTCTGAATAAAGTTGGCTATCGCATGAGACTTTAGCCCGCCTCACTCTTAGGCCTCTCCCAGCTTATGCCGCCGCCTAGAGCAGTTGCCCACACAAGAGCACCTGTGCTGTGACACAGGCATTGACCAGTGATTAGGAGGTGTGTGAGAGGCTGTTACATCCCACACTTTAAAGGATCAGAAAGGGTCCCTTTCCAAAGGATCAGAGGGATCACTAAGAGCAAGAAGTTACTTACGCGACTTGTGCTAAATTCTTCCCCAACCCTATAAAGTTTCTCAGCTTTTAAGACTGAGCTATTTTTTCCCAACTGTAGGACAAGTACTAGTTTAAGTTTAAAGATCTTGTAATATAAAAGGAAAAAATCATGCCTAAAAGCATAATCCCAACTCGAGCACTGTCCATCTTTTAGTATACTATGGAAAACATCTATGTCTCATTGTAGGTGGTCTGGATGAGGCACAGCAGTGGTAGGGGAAACAATTCCCAGTAAGGCATGTCGGAATCTAACCTGTGTGCTTTCCTGAGCCATCAATCCTGCCTTAGCCAAAACCATTTGGACATACCAGCCTTGATATTGGGAGACTCGAAATGTGATTAAGGAAGAGGCAGGGTCTGCATCGGGGAGTAAAGATAAATAACAGATGCTAAAACAACTGGGAATAAGAGGTACCAAGAGGAGAAAGAAAACACAAGTCGCCATGGAAGCTGTCAGGCACTCTCAAGACAGCTTTGGACTTCCAAGGGACAAGAGGCAGAGGTATTCAAAACAGAGGGCCAGGCGATGGTGGTGCATGCCTTTAATCCTAGCACTCAGGAGGCAGAGGTAGGTGGATCTCTGTGAATTCAAGGCCAGCCAGCCTGGTCTACAGAGTGAGTTCCAGGACAGCCAGGGTGCTGTCATGGTCCATATAAAAATTAACACCAGTAATAAATAAAAAAGAAATCCCAAACCTTCTAGGTGTGTTCTTATACTGTGCCATGAATTATATTATCTATCACTTTGGACATCTGACCTCACTTAATCCACACAATATACTCATGAGTCAGGTTCTTGGTAATTTCCATTTCTAAATTCCGTCAGATATTTGTTCAACATCCTCAGATGGAGGTGACTAACTCTAAAACCTAGGCTTGTCATTTATCATGGCTGTGGACACCTACAGATGCTTCTGAGGCTATTCTAGTACTGCTATTTAAAAAATAACATTAAGATAACATTCTCAATTACTTCAAGCAATTTTATACATAAAACTTGAGTCTTGAAACCAGGGTGATTTATTTAGGTACAATTACACTGAAAAACTATATTCACAAACACTATCAAGACATTCTTTGAGACAAATGCAAAGAAAGAAGCTTGGAAATTGGAAACAAGAGCCCAAACACTGGTACAGTCTGACTTTCAGGATTCCCAAAATTAATAAGAGGGCAAACAGTAAACGCCACTGCCCTCAACAAGATGCTGATGGACTGGGGTACTGAGGGCAAACAAAATGACATGACAGCCACTGTTGGCTTCCGGGACCTTACAGGTCAGTGGGAAGCACTGAGACAGTTTAACATCCCTCTCCATTCCCCTTCCTCCTCTGTCAGGTCTGTGCTGAGGGAAATAAAGGGTTTTTTGAGCTTTTCTAGGACAAGGCTGAGAAGCTTCAGTCAAGACACAGGGCTCCATCTCCCACCACCAGGTCTGCAAACAGACACCCTGGCTGCAGAACAGCCACCTTCCTCTTTCCTTTTCTGCCTGAAGTCAGGAGGTGGATCTTATAAATCACCAACAGACAGGACCTCTCTATGGCAACTCTCACCAGGTCACCTGCTAACCTCACCAGACGAGGATATTGCTTTCCACCCTGCAGGTCAGATATGGAACCAGTGAACACTCTGGGTTGCAGAATCGTCTGAGACTACCTGGGTAAGAAGAGCTGCCCTGCAGGACAAGGAGTTCACAGGCAGGGTTACCCTTCACTGAAAAGGATGGAAGAAGGACCAATGGCAGCGCCACAAAATGTTCTCAGGCCAAATACCAAGTCCTCAGAGGTACATAAATTAGGCTGAAGGTTACTGTCAATCATTTAGGGGAAGAGGTCCAGAGACTGTTGGACAGAGAGAAATCAAAATGTCTGCAGCAGCCAAAACCAAAGACAAGTTTATGTTCTAACCTAAGAAAAGCAGCTAGATAAATAGTTCGCCATGCTAAATTTGGTATCGTGTCATTTTCTGACTCTACCAACATGAAAAGGAAAGTATTCAAGAGGCCTGGGCTCTGGATGAGATTCTGAAACGGGACTTGTTAGGCAGAGGCAATTGAGTTCTCTGCTTTTGACCTGCAGGAAGAGACTAAGGGTCTCCAGCAATTCCCTCAATTCCAGGATGCTGTAGCTCTGTCTCAACGGTATTTTAGAGACCATCCAGAACACAATACAGCCATGGTGGAAATGTATACGGTAGTGATTGGGGATTAAAAGAAACCCAGCCACCTGGGAAGGTGGATGGTCAACAGGAAACTCTTCCAGCTTTCTAAGAAAAGGAAGGCCCAGCCCCTACAACAGCGGTATCTGAACCAGGCCAAGGCTGCAGTGCTCAACACTCACTGCTCTGCACACCAAGTGAAGCCATGAACAGCCACAGGCATGCACACCTTCCTGGTCACTGGAGGTGTCCAGGCTGAGCTCGTTGGTCTTACAACCCTCTCACTTTTCCTTTTAAGTTAGGGAAAAAACTAGCTGTATGCTAGAGTCTAAAAGGTTTCTTGAGTTATTTCCACATTATAATTATTCCATAATTATAATTTGGTTTTAAGTCTGAAAGGTTTCTTGAGTTATTTCCACTTGCCATAATTATAATTTGGTTTTAGGTCTGAAGTGATAGTCTTAGAAGCAAAGCCCTTTGGTTGACTTAACAGAATGAACATCATACTGAATCTCTACTTTGGCATTACATACAATGTAACTCCATTAAAAATTTTAAGTTTGAATAAAAGAAAGCCTTTCTGGGCTAGCAAGATGGCTCAGTCAGTAAAGAAGATCTGAGTTCAATCCCAGAACCCTAATGTTGTAAAACGAGAAAAGAGTCATGGATCAAAACTCCAACCTCCAATTTCCCGGAAATTCCAATCAGAATTATTGTACTTATGGGTACACGTGAAAACGTGTGTTGAAGCTAGAGAAGAGACAAGCAGGTTGGCTGGCCATCTAAGCCCCATGCTCTACTCTTGTTGGTGCAAACCCCATGTCCGACCTGAAAAGCCCAGTCTCCTGACTGTTCCACGGTGTCTGGCAATGCCTTGATGTCTGCAAAGGTAGCTATCCCATCGGGAGCTGTAAGACCTTCTGCAACTGGGAAGAAATGCTTGATGAGCCAAGTCTTCTCAGTAGTGCCTTCATTTCTTTTCCTGTGGGGATGGTGGGGATACTCTGGCAAAACCAACTTAAAGAAAAGGCTCCATCACAGCAGGGGATGCACCATCTCGAGAGCCTCATGGAGTAGGTCACACTGCCATGTAGAGTTGAGAAATGGGAAGGGATAAACGTAGACTCAGTATACTTCCACCCACTGCACACAATCCAGAATTCCCTGCCTAGGAAACGGTTCTGCCCACAATCAGGATGGATCTTCCTGGGACTGGAGAATTGGCTCAGTGTTTGTAAAAGCACTGGATGGTCTTCCAGAGGTCTGGGGTTCAACTCCAGCACCCACATGCAAGTTCACAACCATCACTAACTAGTTCCAGGAGATCCAACACCTCTGACCTCTATGGATACCAAGCACATATATGGTACACTGATAAACATACAGGCAAAACATCTATACACATAAAAATGTTTTTTGTAATTAAAATGATGGATCTCAACACATCAGTTAACTAATTAATATAGCCCAGCCCTCCCACGCATGCTCAGAGACCTATCTCTAAGTGATTCTAGATTCTGTCAAGTATACAATTAACAATAACCATCCATTAGTCATTCAATATTTGCTCATATATATTTGGAAATTCCAATGTGGTTTTGTTTATGGAAGATGTCACTATCTGCATAACAATTGATATGATGTTTCAAGATCTTCCAAACCTCCTGAACTATCAATAGTCCCACTCAGAGTAAAAGAGAGAGAGAGAGACCGAGGCAGAGAGAGAGAGAGAATGAACGTATGTGTGGTGGTGGTGGTGTACGTCTCAGTGGTTCTTAACAAAAGTAATTATCATTAAGTTAATCCATAACAAAGACCCAAGTCTAACTTCTTCCTCCCACTGAATACTCACATCTATAGCACAATTCCCTTATGTTAATGTAGTGGTAACCAGAGATGTATTCAATTATAGTTGCCAAAGCACGCTGATACACAAGAAGCTTGAAAAACTGAAGCAAAAACAAATTCTTCCGACCATTCAGAATTGCTACAATCTTATAATTAGGGGGTGGTGATGGTGGTAAATTTCCTAAGTTGAAAAGGAAGCACTTTCTTCTTTCTTTTTATATAAGATTGCCTAATCAAATAAATAGCAGTATTTGTGGAACTTCAAGGGTTTTCCAGTCAAGCCTTTTGGTAGAAAAGATCATGAACACCAATCCTTTCTGCAAAAGGCAGATTTAAACTGTTCAAAACTATAAAACCAATGAAAGTTGTTTCCCAGGACCATTTCATTCAAAGGTTAGAGATAGAAGAACAAGTACAGGAAGGGAAGAAAATACAGAGCACAACCCAAGGAAATGCAAGCCATGAAACCAAAATCAACATTCTGCCTTCGGGGATCCTTACAGCCTTCGGTACAATTCATGAAAAGATACATTGCTGTGCAACCAAATTAATTCACAAACACAGGTAGCAAGCATGGCACCTGCGAATTAACCCATTGACAATTAGACAGCTCAGCCCTATCACTTTAAGTTCTGCAACTTAATAAATTAATTATTTAATTATGTTCATTTGCTGCAAGCCTATTGTGTGCCAGGGACCCAGACAATTTATCAAAGGTTCCCAATGAGTAACAAGGCACAGATTATTGGACACTGTCCATCTGTTACAAACCTTCTAGGAGAAAGAGAAATCTGAGTCTCACATGGCTCAGGCCAAAGATGTTACTAAATCATATGTCAACAAAGGTCAATGGTAACACTTGCTTCAGACTGGCAGGAACTCAGAACACCCAGTTCCTCACACACTGACTCCTGACCACACCCTCCTGCATGCTCAGGGCTCTGCATGCTCCAGGCCACTCCAGCAACCCCAGCCTTACCATCCACTGCACCTATGGACAGAAAAGTATCAGATGGCCCACCAGCACTGCAGCTCCCTGGGTCACATGCTCATCCAGAAAGCCACATAATGATGCAATCTGAGAGTCAGGACTGCTAGTACAGGACACACAGCCTGCATACAGACCGCGCAAACATCTTAAGGGCCAAGGAGACTGACAATGAGTCAGCACACATGGAACAGACAATCTTCCCCGAGTTCTGCAGGGACAGTCGTACTACAAGGATCATGTCACTCTATCCACAGCTGCGACAGCTCCCCTCCGCTGTGGTTGTGGTCCTTCCACAGCACAGGCCCACCTGATTGGCTCAGCAGCTCTTCCTTTCATTCCCCACACAAGAGAGACCTTGCTGACTACCCTTCAGAGACAGAGAGGCACATCAAGATTTACAGTCGCAGCTCAACGTTCACCTTCCTCATTTCTCCAGTAACCGCTATTTAGCCCACATTTTCAATTCTATCCACTTCAACACAAACTTTTCTCTGGACAGGGCTGGATTCATCCAGCTTAACTGAAGTAGGAGGGTTTCGATAGGGAAAATCCGCATCCCAGTCTGAAGCAGACTTACAATCCCATGGGTTTAGACAGATCTACATTAGTCGAGAACTCCATCCCTGTATAATCATGATGCAGTTTTGAAAACTCCCAGGAGAAGAACAGAAAGGTATAGCCGAACTAAATTTAAAAGGGGGGGGAGGGATAAAATTTTGGAATTCCATGCATATTAGGAGGAATTTTTTTTTTCAGTGTACCAGATTTCAAAGTAAACAAGGAATACATTTCCCAATTTCCTGGGAATGTTTAAGTCCTTCTACCACACGGGAAAAAGGAGTCCTGGATGCACATCCTTTTAAAGATTTGTGAGCCACATACACAGTCTCAAGTTATTCCTAGACAGTTACAGTCCATCTGTGAAAACAAAGGATTTGAGAATTTTTCTTTTAAAATGAGAAAAAAAAAGTTTCATTTCCTGTATTTAGTTCTTCAAACTGACTTAGATCAAGGCAAGGAAACTAGCCTGACAATTCTGAATAGAGCTAGAATGTTTACACAAGAGCAGGATGCTGTTCTATCCGTGTAGCTCATTGCTGAGAAAGCGGGGCCCACGGACATTAAACTATCGGTGGTAGAGCATGGATTTAAAACGGTGACACAGAGCAATGTTACTGACAGAACAAGAGTGCTGGGAACCCCTGGGAAAGGCCAGAGAACGCGCCTGTGGCTCGGGGGCAACTGCAAACATCATGCCACAAGTCAGCTCTCAAAAGTGGCCAGACACTTGAGAGTTTGCAAGGGGCTGAAGGATTTATTTTGGTAGGGTGACCCTGGATGCGTAGCCTCAAAGGAACATGCGCTGCTGAACAAAAGGAGAGCCCCAGGATTTATTTCAGCACCACCTTAAAATAACCTCAACAAAAATACCATTTTCTGCAAGCATAAATTAAGAGAAAGGGATTGAAAAAGTTTAAAAAATAAATTAAGAACAGATGCTAGGCCTGATATAATTCAAATATGAAGTGTATGGAGTAACCTATAGGGAGGCAGAGGCAGGCGGATCACTGTGAGTTCGAGGCCAGCCTGGTCTACAAAGGGAGTTCCAGGAAGGGCTCCAAAGCTACAGAGAAACCCTGTCTAAAAACCAAAAAACAAAAACAAATAATGATAGATGTATTAATAAAGTCATTTTAAAAAGTTAACTAGTTTTGGGAGAAAAGACCTTGTAGTCAATGAATACAAAATGCTAGAGGCTTTATTTTTTGTGATAAAGATATATTTCTCAAAAAAAATTTCTAAATTTCTAAAATTCTTCTGAATTTGACATATTTCTACCAAAAGCATTAGCTGATAAAAGACTAAATAAACCCTTTACTTATAAAGCTCTTCGAAAGCTATGGAAAAATATATTTCCAAGGCCAAGCTGTGCCAAGTGGAACTTACTGTGGTCCAATGAGAAGAGACACCTCAGGCAGAGAGGGAGGTAAGCCTCTCCCACCAAACCTGACAGGGCCTGAGGATGGAAGAGTGGAGGCTATCCATCCAGGAGCAAGCCGGGCCCATCCAAGGGCAAGTCGGGCCCATCCAGGGGCAAGCCGGGCCCATCCAGGGGCAAGCCGGGCTCATCCAGGCTCATCCAGGGACAAGCCGGGCTCATCCAGGCTCATCCAGGGACAAGCCGGGCCCATCCAGGGACAAGCCGGGCCCATCCAGGGGCAAGCCAGGCTGCATCGTGTCTACACATCCCCAGACTGTACTCTTGAACGCCTGAAAGACAGACTGTACAACCACACCACATGCTCTTCCTCCTCTTACTATAGAGCCCTTAAAAGACCATTATTTCCTCTCTACGAAATTCATGCAAAGCAAATGTCTCACAGATACAAAAATAGGAGGCCTCTTCTGAGTTCTGAAAGGCAAAGCTGCACTAATGCCCTGCCACGGGGAAACGACATGCTCAGCTCATCCTAACACTCAGGCCTACCCACTAATCCCTCCTTGTTCAACCACCCCATGCAATGGCCATTCTCTGTCCTCTAAGTTGCTATGATGCCTCTGGTAGCTAACACTCATTTTACACCTACCAAGCACTGCCTTAATGCATGCTATTCCTACAGCACTGCTTGGAATCCAATCTCAAGGAAGGCACTAGTTATTCTGTATTTGATCCTGCAGCCCCATGAACAATATCGGCACCCACTTTTATAGCTATTCCATGGCTTACTGGATTCCAGAAGCAACAAACCCTAACAATTGCAGATCAACCCCCCTCAACTGTAGGATCCTTAAGGATGGGCATCACAATTTTTTCATCTTTGTAGGCTAATGCCTAGCATATGTGCTAAAATATGTGTCCAACAAAGGAAAATTAATAGTGCTTTGGTTAAAAACAAAGCATATGAGAATTTACAGGTAGAACTGGGTATGATTAAACAGGAAGGTACTCTTAGTAAATTTGAATTTTCAGATGAGATAAAGAGGAATTGTCTATTATGGAGTACATTAAAAGTCAAAGACCAGGAATAATATAGGAAAAGAGAACTTATGTCCTATAACTAAAATGATACAATCTTGAAGGATAATAAGAAAAAAGGGCAATGAAGGTCTTGAGTCTTGGACCCAGAGTCACATTAAACCATATTCTCTCTTCATTCATTGGACAGTGTAAGGGTTCCTCCCCTTGTAGCAGACACTGGCCTGGATGCTGGGGATACATAAATAGCTGAGTTAAAGTCCCACCTGCATTCTACTTGGGGATGTGTGGGCAAGAAACAGACAATACACCAGATGGAAAAATAAAGTAAAATTTGTGTGCATGCATCTGTTTATGCTAGAGTACCAAAGATCTGAGGGAGGAAATTAAAGCAGATAAACATATCTGACAATGGTCTGACAGGAAGGGCTTCTCTAATAAATTGGCGAGCATGTTCAACTGAGTCAGCCATGTGGAAGTGTGGAGGAAAGAACATTCCAAGAAGAGGGGAAAAAATACAAAGGCAGGAGCAGCCATGGATGCTCAGGTGGCAGGGAGGGCTGATCAGAGGTGTCAGCATGGGGAGGAATGGACCAGCTGGCACAGGTTACAGAGATGAATCTTGGAGGGTCTTCCGAACCACGATATGAGCTCAACTTTGATGTTGAGGATGGTGGGAAACCACTGGAAAGCTTACAGGAGAAAGGGAACGGGGCTTGAGAAAGACATGCTCTAGAAATGAAATGGTTTTCCATATAGAGATTACAAATACACTGTATAAAATGATTACAATATGCTTAATTCCAAATGACGATGTCAGTTCCGTGAAACTAGGTGTGGCAGTGATGTTAACCATCAGAGAGCCAGGCCTTTACATAAGACTGACCATATGAGAAACATGCAAGTTAGCAAACAAAGGCACGGACAGGCTTTCAGGCTATCTACTCAGTCCAAAAGGCAGCATACCCCCTTCTTAAACCTTTAACTGCTAAAACTGACTGAACTGTACCTTGAACATCTAAGTAACTTGTGCTTTGCAACTTGCCCAGAGGAATCAAATTTTCTCTCAGAGCTTGGCAATACATTTATTTCTCCGGGAATCTGTGATAAGCAGTGTTTTAATAAGCAAAAAAGAGAAAAGTAAATATACAATTTTTATAAAGTTGTCATGGCCTGCCACAAAGCTTTAAGTGGAAGCTATTTTTAAACTATTTCAAATGGCTGTGGGAGGAAGGGTTGGGTCCATGTCCTGGGAAGGACTCTTACTCCCAAAGGCTTCAACTAGCTGTCCACCGGGGGAAAGGGCACTAGAAAAAATAGTTTAAACTGTTCCTGGCCTAAGAAATATGATACAAAATGAGCTACTTGCAGGCCCTCTGAGCACTGAGCAAGAATACAAAGCTGAGACTTCACACGCACAGTCACGGAATTTTGGCTATCTGGTCATACATACTGTCACGGCTTGTCCTGTCCAAAGTGGAAGAAGTAACAATAAAAACAAGTCACAAAGTCAGGGTGAGAAAACCTTGTGTAACTCTCCTCTGTGAAAAGCACCTCAGACAGTGTTGAGTCTACAGAGATGACGCAGAACCAAGAGAGTCTACCGAGGAAATGCTAAAACTTACCAAGAAGGGAACAATGGCCAAGATGGCCATACACAGGTGCTCAATGTCTCCATTACTCCAGCATGCAAATGTTTCTAGGTACATAGCAAATGCTCTAACTGCCTCCCTTTTCAGTAGGACTGGTACTTCCCTCTACTACAGAGTTGTGTGTCTTGTCCTCCCCACTACCCTATCCCATCCCTCCCAATACCCCCCACCTCACCTTCTCCACACATCCACTCCAAAAAGACCCTCCCTTAGGAATTCAGGCAATTCCTCATAGGCTGCTTTCAGTGTCTCCCGGAGCAAAACTGGATAGTTTCCTAAAATCCATGAGCTTGCAGAGATTAATGTTTTTATTAAAGAAAAATACACTCTGAGAGCAAGGGTGTGAATGAGAGCTGGGTTACACAAAGTCACTCTTTGTAGATTGCCTCCAGGGGAGAAAAATATTTGAACCCCTTGTGAAGTGTGGAAGCGAGTAAGTAGGTCAACCAAAATGGATTGAGAAATTTCTTTTTATTCTAATATTGCATGGAAGTTTTCACAGCACACAAACCTGGCGTCATCTCCTTTTGCAATCAGAGTAATAATAATAATAATAATAAAGTGCTAAGAAATACCATGAGCCTCATTGTTAACTGTTGCAAATACATTCTCGGTCTGGTCTGTAAACGTCAAAGATGAGGGAGCCAACGTTTTGAGAGTTCTCAGGAACTCATGGAGACCATATACCTAGTTGTAGTCAGAACTGTGGTACTGACCACAGATGGACACAAAGATTAAAGGAACAAAACTGAGCCGAAAAAGCCCACACATCTGTGCTGAATTGATTCTTAGCATGTGTGCCAAGACAAGGAGCTGGATCAAGCAGGGTCTTAATAATAAACAGCCCTGGAGCAAGTGGCTCCACAAGAAAAGCACTACTGCCCTATACCTCACACAACCAGCAAAACTTCGTTCCAAGATATAAAACCTAAACTCTAAGACTTTGGGACCTTGGGTTAGGCCATGGATTGTAAAAGCCAAGGCACCACGGAAGGCACTAACAGTTTAAACTGGACTGAACTCCCACCAAAACTAAAAACTTTAATGTCTCAAAGGTCAACACCAAGAAAAAGACATCCCATGGAATAAAAGAAGATAATCATGAGTCATATACGCACTCGTGAGCAGAATCTATGAAGAACATCTACAGTCAAATACTAAAGGCCCAGCTAAATTACACTTCAAAAACTAAGACAGTCCATCTAAAAACAAGCCAATGACTTAAACAGATCTGTATCCAAGTAAGATATCATCAACACACACAAAAAAGTAGTCAGAATAATTATTTCTCAAGGGGTTGCAAAACACCCCCAGTAGGGCCTACATACCCCACCACTTACAGAATAACTGTAATCTTAAAAGTAGACAGTAAATGCTGGTGAGAGGATGAAACTGGAATGCCCATTCATGTTTATAGAAAATATAAAATGGTACAACATCTCAGGAAAACTGTTATTAATCAAGAGACTCCCAATTATACACCCAAGAGAACTGCAAAACATGTCCCCCAAAACACCTAGACATGAGTGTTTATGGATGCACTAGTTATAATAAATAAAACATCCAGAAATAACCCAAATACCAACTAATAAATATCAACTAATAAATGAGTAAACAACCTTGAATACATCCACAATAGAGTATTAACTAGCAATAGCTGAGATGTAGCTCACACTTAGAACTAGGTAACCATGTGTGGTGGGAATGAGCCTGTGACCCCAGTAGTTCAAGATCATTCTCTGAACTGGTATAGGCTACAGAAACCTTGTCTCAAAAAAAATTAACAATATTACTTAGCAATATATTCTAAAAATTGTATGAGCCCTAAAACATCACACTAACTGAAAGAAGTTAGGCACAAAGAATAGCATATTTTATAATGCCATTTATAGAAAATGAACAGGCAAATATGTAAAGAAAGCAGATTAGTGAGTAGCCAGAGTACGGGAAGATACAAAGGAGAAAAAACTGCTAACATACATAGGGTTTCATTTTAGAACATTCTTAGGTTTAGAACTGTCTGAAAATTATGTTTCTGTACAAAAGCCATTTTACCTGGAATACTTATCATGTGTAAGAACAGCCCTAACTCACTCCCAGCCACCTGTCTTCTCAAAGTTCTACATTTTTCTCCATAACATTTTCTCCCACAACACACACACACACAGGCCATGCATATCATACAGTCTTCATCCAGCTACCTAAAGGGTATTGGCAGCGAGCAGCATTTCTACACTACATGCATGAATAAAACTGCAATTCAAGTATGACGAATTCTTTAGTTCAACAGCAGACTGTGTGCCCTAAATACCAAAGGCTAACTCAGGACAGCAAGACTTCATCCAAATATTGTTAAACCTATTAAAGGCGAGGATTTCAAGAAACATGGATGCCTATCTCTATCATCTATCACTCTCTCCCTCACTCTCTAGAGACAGGGTCTATCAGTGAATGGGGCATTTGAGCTTGAGGGCTCCACTGGTGGCCAGCATGCCCAGGAGACCCTGCTGTCTCAGGATCCCTGCTTGTAGCCAATCCCTGTTCTTCACCTAGGATGGCATTTAGGTCCTCAGGTTTGAGGTACCAAACACTTACCCACTGAGCCATCTTTCCAGCACTAAATATGGATGATTTTTGAGGCAGGCTTAACACAATTTCTGAGAGGATTTGGCTTTCTGAAAACGGAAGATGTAACTGCCACAGTTATACTTTAAAGTGTAACGGTTCAGACCAACAACGCAGGCCACCTTATCTCTTGAGTGTGAGAGACCATGTGTGACTGACTACACAGATCGTCTCCTCTGCAGTTGTGAAAAAGTATTGGACCTTTCTAGATGAACACACAATGCTGCTCCTGGTTCTTACGGTAAAATCAAATTACGATATCAAGAAAAGCAAGCAGAACGCTGAGTAACACAAATGCAAACTGTTAACCTGGAGCTAAAGATACAAGCAGACAGCTGAAGGCCTGGACTAGGAGCATCCAGCCCCCAGCTGCCCTTCCACTTCATTCTCAAAAGTGCAACGAAAAATGACGGACTTGTGAAGCCCATCAAACCTGGAGTCACACGGTACAATTTTGAGTCTCAGTCTGCCCTCTCGGGTTGAAAAACCCATTCAGCCTCAGTTTCCTCAGCTTTGAAGTATGGCTAACAACGGTATTCACCTGCAAGCGGGACTGAGAAATACGTGGATTATCACACAGAAAGCTCCAGTGCAGCGCCCAGTACAAGGGCTCCAGTGCAGCGCCCAGTACAAGGGCTCCAGTGCTCTAGAGGAGAGGCTTTGATCAGCCATCCTGAGTGTTGTTGTAAATAGCTACTAGGTAAGCTCAACCTGACAGGTGAGCAAAGACACATAAATCAACAAATCATATATCATCATCAAGAATAAATTATTTAAAAAATTCTGCTACAATAGTGTCATGCAAAATTCTGGAAGAAAATGCCACAGAGTCATCAAATAAATCTTTACAATGTGTGTTGAAATGGAACCAAAAATATACAGAGTTCCGCACAGTGGTTTAAATACACTGTTACAGTGACAAGATGGGGATAAGTTAAATATCAAAGAAATTAAATGCTTATCTTAAGAACAATGAAGCAACTAAGGCTTTTGACTGCTTCCCAGAATTCCGTACAGATGTAAGACTTCTGGGTGAGAAACAGAAGATGCTGTTCACTGCACACCGAGAGCTCAAGCTTCCCGTTCACAAGAGCTCCGCACCCTGCCTCCTCAGTATGTCCAGGGAGAATATGGAGCAGTCTACACAGACAACCAAACCTGAAGAGCCTCTGCCTCCAATGAAGACAATTATAATGGTCGGGGAGGGCAGATCAAGTCACTCTACGCTACTTACATAGAAATACCTGAGAGAGAAAGAGAGACTGTATCTAAGCTGTTCACTATTCACCACCCTTCAGACAGAAGCATGGACGTGCAAATGATCTACCAGAACTGTAGGGTTGGCCTAGACTAACTTATGCATGGTCTAACCACAGACTATAATTATAGTATCTGAGGTTATTAAAAGTCACCTTTCAGAAAAATAGTTAATAAAAAAGAACATTAAAGAGACAGAATATGGACCAGACTTTGTTTAATTCCATTTGTACTCATATGCAAAGAAAAGGACTAGCATGACATAGAGAAGTAGGTTTTTCTGGGTAGTGATTGTTTTCATTCTGCTTTTCCAACAAAATGTCTTCATGACCTCAATACTCAGAAACAACTTTAAGAAAATCTAGACATGACACCAAAACCAGGAGTACCTCCCCTACGCCGTAAGTAAACAGCCATGAACACTTGGGTCAATAAAATTAAACTTCTTATGTTTCAAATGGCACAAAGGGTGGGGAAGCTGAACTGACTTGGTCTGATGCCTGGCAATGCAAGAAGTCCTGAGTTGGATCCCTAGTAACCAGCATCTCTTAAAACAGGCATGTTGGCACATGTCTACTGTGGGACAATGGTCTTGACACCTGTATTGGTTTAATAAAATGCTGATTGGCCAGTAGCCAGGCAGGAAGTATAGGTGGGGTGACCAGAACAGAACAGAATTCTGGGAAGAGGCTCAGTCTGCAGTCATCAACCAGACACAGAGGAAGCAAGATGAGAATGCCTCACTGATAAAAGATACCAAGCCACATGGCTAACACAGACAGAATTATGGGTTAATTTAAGATGTAAGAGTTAATTAATAAGAAGCCTGAGCTAATAGGTCAACCAGTTTATAATTAATGTAAGTTTCTGTGTATTTCTTTGGGACTGAATGGCTGTAGGACTGGGTGGGAAAGAAACCTCTGTCAACACATGTCCACCATCTTAGCAACTGGAAGGTGGAAGCAGATTGGATCAAATGTTTAAGGTCATCCTCAGCTACAGAGTCAGTTCAAGGTAAGCATGGGATACACAAGATTTCTTAAAGCCAAAAAAAAAAAAAAACACTTATCAGAACAGTGAAAGGAAAACCTACAGAATAGGAGAAAACACTGACAACTCAGAAATATGACTAGAGACTTACACCCAGAGCTCTCAGAATTCGACAATTAAAAAGACAAGGGGGATGGGAGGAAGGGGAGGCTGAGAAAGGTTATCTGGGAAAGTGGGCATGACCACAGCAGGACACATGTGCCCACAGAAACTTAACAGTGATATCCATTAATATACACAATTAATATGCATTGGTGACTTTATAAAATAATTTCTTCAAAGAATCTGGAAGAAATTAAAATTCAGTTTCAAAATAAATGAAGGATTTAAATAAAATTATCTGGAGAAAATACACAAATAGTTAGAGTAAGCACATGGGAAAACCCTTGGCATCCTCAGTCATTAGGGGATACAAACAGGATACTTGATCTAGGGTGGGTTTACTGCCTGAACAACTTAATGCTTAATTCAGGATATAGTTGCTTGATGTCTTAAGTATTGAAGCAAGTAACTGTTCTGGTTGTCCTTTGTATCATGTTAAAACAGCCTTTTGCCTTCTTCCCCTCTTTCTGTATTGGGTATAAAAGTGTACGGAAAATAAATGTGGGTAAATTCAGCATTCGGTATTCGCTGAGTTGCCCCCCTACTACTATCCTGAGTCTCTGTGATTCTTATCTGTTCCTCCTATTTAACGTTTTCTAATCTGCATGCTACTACCCTGGAACATACAAACCCACCATGGCTAGGATTGTAGCAGAAGTCACCCCAAAAAGGTGGCTCATGACATAAAAAAAAAAAAAGCATATTATTGGATTATTGGTTGCTAGAGTCAGGAGAAAGGGAAACGGGAAGTAACCACTAATGTGTATTGTGATTCCTGTGAGAGTAAGAAAATGTTCAGAGCTGGGCAGGGTGCTACACACCTGCATACACTCTCTACTATATTTATCATCTGCAAATTATTTGCTAAATAAAAGAAAAAGCCCAAGTGGCAATGGTATAGCAATGATGACTGGCAAAGAAAGAAAATCTCATCTTACTGTCAGAGAGCTCACAAATGAGATCACTATTCCCAAATGAAAGAAAGTCAAATTGGACAGTTTGACATTAATTCGAGACCAGATTCTAAAATTAGTAACTTAATGGAACTTTGTAGCAACCTAAAAAGGGAAACCATCAGCCATCAGGAACATCAAGATTCACTCAGTCATCATTTCAAAAGGCTGTATTTCCTTTCGCTCAGATGAACTGTTTGGAGGAGTGACGAAGGATGGCTAAGAGACCTAGTAAAGTTACCAAGGCTAAAGTCCTAAGAAATGGGGCAAAGGGCATCAGCTGCTAAGAATGTGCACACCATAGTTTCTCTTGGATAAGATGAGGAACGAGGCAATAACACTAAGCACAATTTATAGTGCCTGGTACCAAACTGAGAGGATGGGTATAAGGATCCAAAGCAAGATTGAGCAACATTCTAAACCCAATGGAAAGCAAGCAAGCAACAACAAAAACAAAAAACAAACAAAAAGCCTAACTCATGTACGTTTAAGACATTGTAAACCAAAGCTAAACAATGATTTCTTTGGGCATGAAAAAGTATTCTAGAACTGGACAGTGATGATGCGTGCACAACACCACATGCATACTAAAGCCAATAGGTTGCACATTAAATATAAATGTAATCATTACTGTAGTGTGTGTGTGTGTGTGTGTGTGTGTGTGTAGTATGTATGGTATGTAAGAGGGCTCACAATCCAATCAAGTTACAGATACAAGGCATATAAAACCTAGATTGCTAATATGCCTATTTTAAAAAATGAAGTACTTAAATGAAGAGCACTGTTCATTCTTTCAAGCATTATTTAATACATGCCTCACTGTGTGAGGAGCTATGGATGAAGGAATGAATACATCCACATTTTTCTGGGATCCCCAATTAAGAAAGGAAGCTCAACAGTCAACAAATACCACCAAAATTAATATAATAACCAAAATGAGGAACATAAAAGAACAAAATGGTTCCATACAAAAAAATAGGCAAGTCTAATTTAGATGAAGGTAGAGGCAATATCCCCTCTGAGATTACATATATTAGATTTATTTTGTGTGTGTTTTGTTTGTATTCATATATGTGCACCACATGAGGGTTGGTGCTTGTGGGGGTCAAAAGAGGGCACTGGATCCCCGGGAATTGGAGTTACAGATAGTTGTGAATTATCATGTGGGTTCTGGGAACTGAACCTGGGTCCTCTACAAGATGAACAAGTGCTCTTAACTACTAAGCCATCTCTCCAGTCCCTGACAATACGTTTTACTTGAAACTTTGACTATGAGAAATTTAGCCTGGTAAAGAAAAGAGCAGAGTGTGCCATCTCCCATTCCTCCTGGAAAGGAATGACAGTGTGTAAGTCCTACACTACAAAAGAAACCATCACACTTGCTAAACCTTCAAAGGGCATTGCCCTGGTCAGGAAGTGGTCAATAAATAAAGCTGGGGAAAGTGGACAAGTCAGTCACACAAAGTCCTAGAATCCTTTGACTCATTTCATCTGTCAGCTTTACTGGATTAAAAATAAATAAATATAAAAACAAACATAACTAGGGCATGAATGAGGCACATGAATGTGGGGAACACCATCTCAAGAGTTGGGGTCCCTGACTACAGAAAAAGGGGGAGATAACTAAGCAGTGTCATTCCCTTTCCATACTGAGAACCTAGGGCCAAGTCATTCCACTATGATGGCCTCCCAACCATGATGGGCTGTAAACCCTTCAACTGTGAGCCAGAGTAAACCCTTCCTGCTCTAAGTTGCTTTCTGCTGGGTGTCTGGTGGCTGCTAAAGGAAAATTAATATAAGTAATGTGTGATCATATCTTGCTATAATAGAATTACCCAGCAAAGAAGAAAACAGGAAAATGGGGAGACTCTTCAGTAAGGGCCCAGACTAAGGAGTGGGAGTTAGAAGAAGGGGAAGCACGCCAAGGTCTGTACCAGAGAGGGTCACAAAGTCCATTAATAACTCAAAGTTACAAATGTGAAGGAAATGCCTTGCAGAAGATTACAACAGCAGAGCAAAGACTCCGCTTCCCACCGTGAACAGTACAGGTAACACCAAGCGCCTCACTCCCACCCAACTGCAAAGCAACTTGTTCTTGGAGTAGTTTTTCCCTGCACGGGACTCTTATGGTAGAAACGCATCCTGTTTAGCCTATGTTCTATAAAGAGCTTTACTGAAGTGTACACACAGGCACACACAGAGAGAAAGAAATACCTACAAGGCACTCCTTATAATTCAAATGTATCTTCTTAAACTGCACTCCAGAGCACACGCTGTGACAGCTATTCGTTTTCACCGAACAAATCAATAACTTACATTGTCAATGGAAAAGGAACTATACATCATGCGTGCATTTAATTTCCAAAAAAAAAAAAAACCCTTTGCATCCTGGTAAATAGTGGATCAGCTAAGCAAGTTTTGCATACACAAGCCCAAGATAAAAAAACTATAAAATCATGGAAAAACCCAGAGAATAGAACAGAAACACGAAGTCTATGAATATGACTTTCAACAACTACACATTTCATGTATGCTTTGAAAGTAACTATACACTTTTCCTTCATGCATATGCAATGGTTAATGTTTAAAATTCATGTGTCTGCTGTATGCACCCCTAGCAGCCAGAGTTGGATACTGGACTCTGCCTTCTGTTTTTCTACCACTTTCTGCCTCATTTTTGAGGCAGGGTCTCTCTTGCGGAAATGGGAGCTTGCAGCTTTGACTAGACTGGCCGGCCAGTGAGCTCTGGCAATCCTCATTGCCAGCCACCACTCAGTGCTGGGGTTACAGCTGTGTGCCAACACACACCCCGCTTTTATGTGCGTGCTGGGGACCAAATCAAATCCTCATACTTGTGTAACATGGACTTTACTAACTGAGTCATCTTCGGAGCCCAGCATCCTATAACCTTTTGCTGTTGCTGTATATGACTTTGTCCTCTATGGTGTTCCCAGCTGAGTACCATGCAACTGAGTTGTGCTTGTTTGCTCTCATACTGTCTTAAGTCTCCTGTTCTGCGTTGGCTTGCATTCACAGCTACCCTTGACGTACAACACTGCCTACAGGGTGGTGATGAAAACCAATCTTGTTGCTCAGGTATACATAAATGGCTTTGTCTGAGACAAAACAGAATTAGGACCAGAAAATGACTTTACTCTCCCAAGTTCATACTGAATGAGAGAATGCCACCCAGCGCCACGATAGAGAACTTGTCATCCTGGCTGGTGACATCCACACAAGACACCACCTGTACAAAGGGCCTCTTCATCATGAAAGAATGCCCTTGGTGAGAGACAAAGGAAATACAGGGGTTAAATTCATCATTATCAAATAAATTATTTAGTACCACTTAAGCCCTGAAAGCCTTGGGCCACCTATCCTGTGGTTTATGGAACTGTCTTCTAAGTTTACAATTTCCTGATTGTAAGGCAATTAAATTCCACAGTGTAACACCAATGAAATTTATATTTGCCACTGGAACTGACATTCTTCAGCAAGCTAGAAGAACCGAGTCTTCCACAAACATAATATTAAAGAGGTTTTTTAAACTAAGAGGTATCGGCCACCATTTCAGAATGTAGGAATAAATTCTTCTTGCTGGGTAGACAGCAAAGTAATTACATTTATTTCCCTTCTCATGAAATAATAATACCGCTGGGGCCACATGAGTTCTGTTCACTCAGATACAGCTTTGGCCTAAGTCTATCAGGGGCCTAGATTTTAAACATAAGACGTTTCGAGAAGGACTGTGTGATGGCAACAAGAGACAGACAACAGAATTTTTTTTTGGGGGGGGGGTTAGGGAAAAGGTAGAAGGGGAGGGAGAGAGGGGGGGAGGAAGCGGAGAAGTGGGGAGAGAGGCAGAATTTTTAAAAGTATTCCTTCCCATCTTTTTTTTTAATCTGATAGGAATTTCTATCATTACATTATTTTTGTTCTAAATTATATTTCAACAAAGAATGGCAAGGTTTGGAGGCTTCCAGGCTTACTTAACTGGATAATCGGAAACCAGTCATTTTTGTTCAGTGGCAAACGCTGGTGTGTTTAACACACACCCACGGATGAATCTATCCCTAGCATCTTTCTTCCCTGAGAAGCAAGCAAACTGGAAATAGAGGGATACGCCATCATTCAGTTATAGCAAGTATGGATCCTAAGCTCAGAGGAAGGCCCCCTAACAGCTCCCGCCATGCGATGGGAAAGGATGCATCGCGTGAGTCTTAAGTCTTAGCTTCCACAAGCTTCCAAGTTCATTCAAGCCATCTGTTTATAATGCGCTTTCCTTGCACCTGCTATTCAAGGGCTTGCTTCCCTTTCAACTGCTCAGAGCTACAGGCACCTTTCTAAAACGATTTTTTTTTTTTTTTGGAAGCCTAGAACCAAACAAGTAGAAAAACCTTGTGACTCAAGAGACAATTAGGGTTCGTTCCCTCCTGCCCACCCCTGCGTCCACAGCGCACCCCACAAACCGCCCTTCCTCCCCCCCAAGGACAAGAGGTTAGCTCCGGTTAGGCCTGTGAGCCAGCAAGAGAAAGGCCGGCCCCGCAGCGCACAGGGAGATGCTAGGGAGCCGCCAGCTCCTCCCTCGCTCGCGGTCCAGCTCCCCGTGGGGCAGCTCCGTGCGCTCAGGCTCAGCATCCCTCCAACTCTCCCTCCTCCGCCCAGGCCACCAACCTTGGGCGTGCGGATGTGCTCCATGGCGGACCCGCGACTGCAGGTCCCCGGCGGGCGCGGCCTCACGCACCTACGCGCGCGTGCGGCGCAAAGGGAAGGGAGGGGAGGGGGCTTCGGCCGGAGCGGGCGTGGGCGGGCCGTGGGCCTGGCTCCGCCTCCAGGTGCGCGGGATGTGCGGGAGCCCCTGAGCGCCTGCGCGGACCCCGGAGCTCGGCTCTGCGCCTGCTCGCACCTGCGGGTCTCACACCCCCTTTGGACTTCGCCCTCCCTCTCGGTTTCGCCTCTCTGGCTAAGGATCTCACTGCCCAAGCTGCTCGATTTTATTTTCCTCCCCCGAGATGGGCATCCTCAAGTCGGTCATGGAAGCGCTTGCCTGAATGTCCCATCCACTCAGGAGGCTGAGGCAGGAGAATCATTTGGGTCCAGCAGCTTGGAAACCACAAGAGAGACGTAAAGACATCCCCGTATTTTAAAAACAGAAGGAAAAAAAATCAAAGGCGGTCAGCTTTCGTAGTACGGTAATACTGTGGCACTACTGTTCCCTGAGGTACAAAGAGGGCCTTGTGTTGGGTGTGGCTTCTTGGAGAGATGCGAATAAATATGTGGAGCTTTACAGCCTCATTGGCTGTGCTCCAGAGCATCCCAGGGTAGGTGAGATTTCAGAGTGGGCTAGGAAACAAAATGACTACAAATGTACCCTTATGTGGTACGCATAGTCTAGTGGGCTCTGGCTTTATTTTGGCCCAGGCTCAGCCATCCGAGTATTTGGGATGAAAATGAGATTAATACCAACATTGTTTTTGCCCTATTAAGTTTGCCACTAAAGCCAGACATCTCACGTCACCGTGTGACTTCGCTGTCGGAACTCTTGATAGAGATGCGAAAACACTTGGCCCTGTGCTAGGAACACATTTGGCCATCTTTACCTAGTTCAAACTAAACAGAAGCTAGAGACACAAAACCATCCTTTATGAGGTTCCATTAAGCCACTGGGGAAGGCTAGAGACTGAAAACGGCAGCTCTAAGTGAACACGCCATGCCATACTGAAATTTCGTAGAACAATTCTTGGAGTTGTATTTATTTTGTTGCTTTCCTGGCCTTTATTTATGACAGTTTTGTAAACTCTTTGATCGTACATACTGTGTATTTGCTTGTTCGATGTCTGGTAGGCATCTTGTAGTCTTCCAAATATTTATTCAATACGTTTTAAAATCGTTGCATCCCCTTCACATTGTATATCCCTCAGGCTTACTGTCTCTAGTACTTAGAATGCTACCATATACCCTTCAGGCTCCCTGCTTTCACTACTCACCACCAAGTAGAAGGGAGGATATTGTAGGGTTTTGTTTTACAGAAGGGATCTTAGAGTTGTCAGGTGAGGGAATGATATATGTTATTAAAACATATATCTATATAATTTCAATATGTCTATATTCAGGGAATGCTTAAATTCAACCTAGGTAGATGACAAAGCCTAATAATCATTTATTGAAGAGACACTGTCATTATTTAAGCAATTCATGCTCAGAGTATCACAGCAGATGCCAAGAAACTGATGGGTGATACAGATGAGGATACTAAGTTATAAACGTGGTACAGCCCACACCAAGCAAATGAAGCTAAGCCAACTAAGATGCTCACAAAAGGCCTAATGAAACCAACCTCCCAATGATGATTTGTGCCTTGAACTTTTTTGCTATTGCTTAGATGAAGCCCAATAGGATCAGACACTTAGTTCTTAAAGTTCAATGTTTCTAGAGGAATTTTTAAATAAAAAACTTGCTACAAACTGGGGACTCTTCCAATACTCTGTGATCTTCAGTGGCCTGAAGATACTTGGAAATGTGCCAAACACTTACAGTTTTTCTGGAATACTTTTATTTCTCCCAAGACAGCTCAAATTTTGGATCTGGCAATGACGCCAAAAAGTGTTTCCTTGGGGACTCGTGTGGCTAATGATTGCATGTTAGCTAAAACCCTGGTCAGGACTATTAAACCCTAATGGATCACGCTGCATGCAGAAGAGTGACACATCTCCAAACAAGCCTACCCTCTGATAGGAAATGTTGTGAGACACCTATGTGAGAAGATCAGAGATGTATGTGAGGCCTTGCCTGGTAGAGAAAAAACTGACATCTGACCCCCTCAGGGTTTAAATAAAGTTGATAGTGTGGGATATCATGTCGTCTTTGGCTTTTTCCTGGTATCAAAGACGTAGAGAAAAAAAAACTAAGTGGATTGTAGACATCTCTGCCTTTTTTCCAGAAACCAGAAAAGAAACGTCAGGGCAGCCAAAAAGAGCACTTAAGTCGGTGAGCAGGCAGGGTTTTTAAATAGTCTCCTTTATTTTGTTCTCTCTCCAGGAAGACTTGGGGCTCAAGCCAAGTCTGTGTCCTTAGGCCACTTGCATTGCTTATTCGTTTTCACCCCCATGCCTTCAAGCCCTGCTTTAATACATGTGCTTCTCATCTTGGCATTTCCAATCCTGAATTCTCTCCCTTAAATATTGTAGCTCCATTTTCCTCCTCAGTGTAATCTGTAGGCATAGTTCAGTTGGTAAGGTGCTTGCCACATTCGCATGAGGACCCGAGTTTGGATGACGTAGAATCTCAGTATGGTGGAAGAAATGCCTGCTATCCCACTACCGGGAAAGCAGAGAGAAGTGGCTGATACAAGGACTCGCTGATCAGATAGCCTAATCTAATCAGGCAAGCCACAGATCACACGTAGTAAGAGACCGCGTCTCGAAATGCAGGGTAGATGGCTTCTTGGTAATGACAGCTGAGGTTGTCATCTCTGGTCTACATACACACACACACGCACACACACACAGCTCACACATTCACACACACACACACACACACACACACACACACACAAAGCTCATGTGCCCACAGTCATACACATGCAATGATAATCCACTTGTCACAAACCAGGTATGGTTAAGAACTTGGGCCCTTATTTAGCTTCTCTAGGAACATGAATTATAAGCTCAATGTCCTTTATTTATGGCTAGAAACCAAATATGAGTGAGTACATCCCATGTTCCTCTTTTTGGGTCTGGCTTACCTCACTCAGGATAGTGTTTTCTATTTCCATCCATTTGTATGCAAAATTCAAGAAGTCCTTGTTTTTTACTGCTGAGTAATACTCTAATATGTATATATTCCATACTTTCTTCATCCATTCTTCCGTTGAAGGGCATCTAGGTTGTTTCCAGGTTCTGGCTATTACAAACAATGCTGCCATGAACATAGTTGAGCATATACTTTTGTTGTATGATAGGGCCTCTCTTGGGTATATTCCCAAGAGTGGTATTGCTGGATCCAGGGGTAGGTTGATCCCGAATTTCCTGAGCTAAATAAGGTGAATCCAAAGACATAGGCATCCTCAGGAATATTAACCTTCATCAGGCGATGAAAGGAGACAGAGACAGAGACCCACACGGGAGCACCGGACAGAAATCTCAAGGTCCAAATCAGGAGCAGAAGGAGATGGAGCACGAGCAAGGAACTCAGGACCACAAGGGGTGCACCCACACACTAAGACAATGGGGATGTTCTATTGGGATCTCACCAAGGCCAGCTGGCCTAGGTCTGAAAAAGCATGGGATAAATCCGGACTAGCTGAACATAGCGGACAATGAGGAATACTGAGAATTCAAGAACAATTGCAGTGGGTTTTTGATCCTACTGCACGTACTGGCTTTGTGGGAGCCTAGGCAGTTTGAATGCTCACCGTACGAGACCTGGATAGAGGTGGGCAGTCCTTGGGCTTCCCACAGGTCAGGGAACCCTGATTGCTCTTCGAGCAGATGAGGGAGGGGGGCTTGATCGGGGGAGGGGGAGGGAAATGGGAAGCGGTTGTGGGGACGAGGCAGAAATCCTTAATAAATAAATAAATTTAAAAAAAAAAAAAAGAACTTGGGCCCTGAAAGGATACAGGCTTTTATTCCCGTCACAACTCTGAGTGGTGTTACCTCTGTATGCTTGACTGGGTTATTTAGTCAAGCCTTCCAGTTTCAAGCCTCTTGTATAAAATGTGTATGATGATGGTGCAATGGTCTAAATGCTTGTGCTACTTCAAAATGTATGCATCTAGATGTGAACCCCCGAGACCAGTGGTATTAGAAGTGTGGAATCTGAGGTGACAGCTCCTTTAGGATTCACTAATGACCGTTATGAATAGGATTAGGTTCCATGACAAAACCCCTCATGTCTCGCATTGAGAAAGTTATGGTGGAGAGATAGATAGCCATCTATGAACCAGAAGTGGGTCTTCACCAGCTCAGACAAAAATGAGCTGGTATCTTTTTGTTTGGTTGATTTTTTTTTGGTTTAGTTTTTGTTTTGATTTTGTTTTTTTGAGTCAGGGTTTCACTGTAGCTTTGGAGCATGCCCTAGAACTAGCTGTTGTATACTAGCCTGGCCTTGAAC
The DNA here is from genome assembly GCF_018167655.1 of Microtus oregoni. Classification (NCBI taxonomy): domain Eukaryota; kingdom Metazoa; phylum Chordata; class Mammalia; order Rodentia; family Cricetidae; genus Microtus; species Microtus oregoni. The sequence goes on along the minus strand of NW_024544709.1, from coordinate 1,088,712 downwards.
TCACAGAGATCCACCTGCCTCTGCCGCCCAAGTGCTGGGATTAAAGTCGTGCACCACCACCACCTGACCCATGTGCTGGTATCTTTATTTTGAACTTACCATCTAGAATGGTAAGAAACAGATGTCTATTGTTCTTAAGCCACCCAGTTTATAGTATTTTTGCATACTGAAGCCAAACCAGACTAAGACAGATGTTACAAAGCTCTCTTTGTTGTGCTGAGCAGATGGATATGTGTATGGTATATTCATTATATTCTCTATTTTTATGTGTATGAGGTTGGTCAAAATGCTTAATCGTACCTCCCTTAGGACAGTTATGTAAATTCCATGAGATAAAACATAATATAGTTTGCAACAATGCCATTTTTGAGGGCTCATTTTATAAGAAGTATTGGAACTATAGTATGAATGAGAGTAACCAAAGTCCCTACCTCCAAGGTCTAATATTATTAGATCTTATTATATTTATGTACTATCGCATATTATATATTTTTGTTTATATGTTATTGTAATATATTAATTCTAAATTATATAGTTAATGATAATTATTTACCTCAACTTTCTGTGTTGAATAATTAATTCCAGATAGTGGCACTATCTGGGGGATGCCAAGAAGCCTCAGGAGGTGGGGACCAAACTGGAGGAAGTGGCTCACTGGGGAACATGCCTTTGAAGGTTAGACTCAGTCTCTCTCTGCCACTGCGTCCGGCCAACCTTGAGAAGAAAAACATCTTCCGCACATCCTTCTGACATGATCCACATGAAGCTAAACAACCATGTGTGCAAACCACATTCGAAGTATTATTTCTCTCCTTCTGCTTGTTTATGGCAGGTCTCTGTCAAAGCAATGTGAAAACCTAGCTAATACATTCACCTATTGCCTCCTAACTGTATTGTATGTCTTGTTTATTTTAGACGTGCAGTGGGCTTGGAGATGTTCTTGGCTTTGTCTCTTCCTGGCTCTACATCAAGACATTTCTTCTTCCCTGCATCCTTTTTCTTTTCCACTGTCGTTGTTACTCAACTTCAGATCCTCATTGTTTCTCCCTGGCTGGGACATTGCTTTCTGCTGCCAGGCTCATCTCCATAAAATGCAGCTCCCATCATTATTACTCTGCAGCTTAAAACCTGCAAGTGGTTTGCTGTCTGGACCATTTCCTTATTCTGTTGTGTAAGGCTCAGATGCATCTTCTGCTGTCACTTAAGAACTCAGCCAAATCAGTTTTTGGATTCCATAAAGATTCCTATCAATTATCAACCAACCCCTTTCTGTTGCCTGCATTTGTTTATCTCTACACATTTATGTCTTTAACTCTCTACCAAAGCCTTGGGGATTCATTTCAAATTAACACTAACATCTCCACCAGATGCAGCTCTGCCAGAGTGACTCATGTTTGTCCATTGCATTAGTTCAAGGCCATCAAAACCAGTTTATTTCCATCCAGAAAATGTAATTAATTGCCTCTCTGTCACAGACTTATCCACAGGACCTTAATCAGTATTCTGTCGAAAATCCCAAAGTCTACTACATTGATAACAATAATAATCAATTTTTCTCAGGCCCAGGTAAGCACACATGAATCTCGCAATGAAGGCTAACTTCCAGGATCACATGAGTTCCTAACATCTCAATGAATTTCTAGGGTGTGTAGTCTAGGAGGTGTGGGAAAAGTTTCCTCATAGGAAAGGCAAGTTGCTTTAGATTAAGGTGATCTATTACTAACCTCTTCTATGAAGCTCTACACTGGGCCCAGAGCAATAAAAGGCTCTTGGGCATCCTTAGGTTGTAGTAGATACAGATCAAGCACAATAGACTTTTGTCCTGAACTGACTCACATACACTCAAGGTATCTAAGACAATAGGGGGCTTATCGTATGGAACCCTACCAAGAAATGAATAGATTATGGGCATGGCCCGCCACAATTTGTTATGCCTTTGTGCTTCATTTATCTTATTTTTGTAAAGGTATGATGAAAATAGCATAAAATTTACCTTTTACCCATATTAAGGGTCCAGTTCAGTGATATTAAGTATATTCACAGTATTATACAAGCAAAGGGTGGGGGGAGGGGTGATTCTCCTAGTAGGCAAAGCCCTGCAGTTTTCTGGAAATTTCACATGCCTTGAAGGATGAATGACCAGATGTACAGACTGATGCCAATTTTGGATGAGTGACCTCGTTTTGTTCAAATGTCAGGGACTTGGAACAAGATTGACTGATGTTAATGAACGCTAATAAAAATATTTCTGGGTTGGTGTCTCAACATGAGACCACAGTGTGAAGTTAGTTTGGGTCCTTTGGAAACAGTCATTGCAGAGTGGCCACTTCAGTGGAAGTGAGGCTTTTAGCGATCCTAATGCCATGTGCATCCACCTTGACACCACTTTGTAGTGGCATTTCAATGGTATTTTAATAAATAAAGACTGTCTGAAGATCTGAGAGTAAAACAGTCCCACTGGTCAGCCTTACAGACCAGATTATGTTAACACACACCTTTAATCCCAGTAGCCACCCTAATTGCCATAGAAATCAGGTGGTGCATGCCCTTAATCCCAGTGGTGCATGCCTTTGATCCCAGCCCTAGAGAGGAATATAAGATGGGGCGAGGCAGCTCTCAAACACAGTCTCCTGAGATTTCAGAAGTCAGCATGGCCATTTCAGACTGAGGTCGAGGTAAGAGCCAGTGGCTGACTGTTTTTCTTTTCGGATCTTCAGACTGAACCCCAATTTCTCTCTCTGAGCTTTTATTAACTATGCATCGCCACTTACCAAACCTTCATTCTTCTTCCTCTTCTTCCCTTTCTCCTAACTTTTTAAGTCCTTTGCATTAAATTCTGTTAGTTTCAAGAACAATTGTGTACTGGATATTTGGGTCCCCAAGAAACCCTCTGTTGAAGTCCTAACCCCAAATATCATTATATTTGAAGACAGGGCCTGCTAGCAGGTGATAAAGGTTAAATGTAAAGCCGAGTGAGTCCCTAACCAAATACAGCTAGTGCCCCACTCTTGAGAAGGAACAAAAGCTCCCCCCTTTTTCTTCTCCCCTCTCTCTCTTTCTCCCTTCTGTCCTCCCTTCTGTCTTCCATCTCTCATTTCACAGAGAGAAGGTATATGCCAGTAGCCCCCAGAGAAAGCCCTTAAAAACAACTAAACTCAGCCGGGCGGTGGTGGCGCACGCCTTTAATCCCAGCACTCGGGAGGCAGAGGCAGGCGGATCTCTGGGAGTTCGAGGCCAGCCCTGAACAGGTACCAAAGCTACAGAGAAACCCTGTCTCGAAAAACCAAAAAAAAAAACAAAAAACAAAAACCAAAACAAAACAAAACAAAAAAAACTAAACTCTACCAGATCTTAATCTTAAACATACAGACTCCAAAATTCAATTTTTGGTGTCTTGTTATGTCAGCCCAAGCTGACTAGTATAAATATTTAGTGGTTTTGGGTCTTTGTATCAATCCCAATCTCATTGAGTTATTTATAATAATACACCTTATGAAATCTAAATATTTCAATATTTCTAAACTTGAGTCCAAAGGCATTCATGTGACTATTAATAACCCAACCTCGTATCCCTAAATCTCTGTGTTTCTAGAGATTATTCCCCTGAAAGAAGCATGCCTAGGTAGTGGGTATAGACTCAGATGCAGGAATGTTCAATAATCTGCACCTCCTGTTTCACAACCACATGACTGCAGGGCATGTGTAACACGTGATGCCCTGGAGTTGGAATCCAGCTCAGGTTCTGATGAAAAAGCCAAACTTGCACACAGTTTAAAGGATTTCTCAGTCCAACAATGTCAACTTCTGACATTATAAAAGTGTATTTTATTTTAATTTCCCACGACAGTGATGAAATCGGAGCCCACAGTGACTTTATTCAGTGACTATCTTACTAGATCTTATCCCTTAACATGGTTAATCATTGCCATTGCTAACAACATTGAGATTTCATCTCACCCCAGTCAGAATGGCTAAGATCAGCAACAAATGCTGACACTGACAACAAATGCTGGAAAAGATAGAAAGAAACAGAACCCTCATTCACGGTTGGCGGGATTGCAAACTGTTCCTGCCACTCTGTAAATTCTTGTGGATAAACCTCAAAAAAACTAAAAACAAATTTATCTCCTTGTTATACATTCACAGGATTCCTACCCTACCCCACAAAATACTTACTCATGTTCATTGCTACTCCATTCAGGATAGCTAGGAAATGGAAGCATTTCATGTGTCCTCCAACTAGTGAATGAATCATGAAAATGTGGTACACATAAGGAATACCTATAAAGAAAAATTAAATCATGAAATTTCCAGGTTAATACATGGAACTTGTAAGGGTTGTAGAGAGGGAATTCAATATAGGAGAGAGAGAAAGGAGATAAAAATAACACTAAGGATGTTTGATAAGGCCTCAAGTGTTCATATTAGTTTATATTCACCTACAATTATATATATTACATATAAGTGTATATACATATGTATGTGTATATATTAAGTGAACTTATGAAACTTGGGCTGACAATGCTCATAAAAGCCATAGACTAACAAAAAAATCAGTTAAAGATACGAGAAACCTCCATTTGAGTTGTTCAGGGTAATTAAGTTACTCTAAAACAGTATAGGCTATTGCTGTTTTCCTAGGTTGCCTCTTAGAGGTGAGTTCTAACCTGAAACCCTCTTCTAGCTTTTATAGTACCAAAAAGTGCTGCCAAGGGAAGAAAGTCCTATCCAGTGTGATACCTATGAACTGCAACAATGACCTGGATGGCAATAGATCCCAAAAGGCATAATAGTGGTGCTTATTTATATCTTAATGGTAACTGGTAATTAAGATCTGTTCAACAGGAGGGAAACTCATGCCTGGTACTGGAAACTTACTATCTGAGCCCAGTGAGGTCATAAATCTTTAAGAAGAACCTACTACTACCACTTTATAGACCAGCATAATTCCTAAGTATGTTCTAAATATTCATCTTTATACCCACAGATAAGTGTATCTCTCACCTCTCGTCAAATAAAACTTCTCGTTATAGCAAATGGAGACAATTACAGAAAACCACAACTGGTCATAATGCAGAGATCATGGGAGTCCAGCCCTAGCTAATACATCTACCACACAACTCCAATACCTAAGGCTCAGGCAACTTCACAGAAGAGGGCATGGAATGATTTTAAGAGCCAGAAGGCCAGGAAGACCACTGAGATGGTGTCTTCCAGAAATCAAAGGGAAGCTACACTCATGATACCACAATAATATGGCTGCATATGTAAACAATGACAATCTCCACACTAGTGAAGAAGGGAGAGATCTCTAGGGTTCTACCCCTAGAAAAGAACTACAGATGTCTAATGACTGCTTAAAGAGGGAGAATTACTGTCTCTCAGGAATGAACCCTTGATTGGATATCAAATACAAAGTAGTCAGCCCTGAACTCATACACACGCAAGCAACATTAAAGACTCAACAGGCTATATTGGCATGTTTATGCACTATATATAAACATGTATTTATGCACACACACACATACACATATGAAAAAGAGGTCGTCAATTTGAGAGGGAGTAGGGAATATGGGAGGAGTTGGAGGGGAAAGGGAAGGAGGAAAATTATGCAATTACATTTTAATTATTTTTTAAAGAAACAGATATATAAGTACTGTTTTTTTTAAAAAAAAACACCAATTTAATTGCTGATATGTACATGGGAGTGGAGACAGCACTGGATAGTGCTTAACCTACAAGGGGTCACATTCCTAAAGAAAACTGACTTTGGATTCCCTATCTACAGTCAGCTATCAGTAACTACTTAGCTAGGGGTAAGATTCATGTACCCTCCTTCTTCTATTCTACAATGGTGACTGAACATGAATTTTATAAATTTTTAAATAATATCGTAGTTAGCAATCGTGTCATAGTATCATAAATCCAAACAAACATTTCTGTGAAAATTTTTTAAAAAGCAGAACTTGAGCTGGAAACTGAGTAGTTGAAAGATGATTCATTTACTTACGAAAATTTCAGCTCAAAGATAACATTTCTGAAAGCTGGTCATTTTTCAAGAATAAAATCAGTCATATGATCCATAAGGAAACAATAAATTCAAATATTCCCAACACATAACAATAACTGGAAAAAGAAAAGGGCTCCTCCTCCTCTCTCATTGTCATAATCTTGACATAAAAAAATCATAACCATGGTTTTTACAACTAATAAAAAATTCTTTCTACAAAATCCCACCTGTTTTGAAAGGATGCTCTAAAAAGTATTCTAGAGCCCATGTTCATTAAAAAAAAGTGCTTAACATTGCTTTAAATTTTATCTACAAATGCAAAATGTGTCTTTGGTTTTCAGGAAATGGAATAAGTAAATTAAGTTTACACGATTAAGCCTTACCTGAACTCCACATTTCTATTAATTTAATTGAAAATGCTAAAAATAAGAGAACCGTATACAAATGTGGATTTTTGTCAGTAAAACACTTTGAGATTTTTGACAAACAGTTATGACCGTTGTTTTTGAGTTATACAATGATTTCTTGGGGTGATAATGAGTCATTCCAAATATTGGCTCTGCAGGGAAATCCTTCCTTCCGCTCTTTGGCAGGGAGAATATTTTCTAAACAAAACCAGTGAACAAGACTTGTCTAGAGAAGTGAAGAAACATCAGAATTTGATGCATTTAATTTGCTGAGGGCCACCTCTGTCTGCACTTGGATTCAACAATGGCCACAGACTGTTGTATCATTTCGGAGATATCCTTGAATATGAGTAGAAGAATGGGAATCCTACTGTTCTGCTATCTGAGTTTTTAAGATACCGTGATCTTTAGAGGCTGTGAAACAATATTCTAAAGGTGTAGAAAAATATTTTATAGTCATAAATTACCATAACAACCATAATATGTCAATGTGTGATCTACTTCATCAGACAGCTGCTCCTGAACTTGGAGGTTCAATGTGTAAGCATTTGTTTATGCAGTTCGGTATTGGATATAGCAAACATAAAGAAAATGTATAAGAGAAAAGAATTTTAGATAGAGATACTTGTATTTTCTTCATGTGAAAATAGAGAAAAACTAGTATATTCTAGTTTTGCTGATCAATCTAGCTTTCAAAAGCATTGCTTTGAATTAAAGAAATGTGAAGTAACTAACCTCCAATGACAGTACTGAAAACTTTTAGGGTCCATGAAAGTCTTTCTTCACCTAACAAAATATCACCAATCTAAAAAAATCAAAAATATATCAAACGACAACAAAAAATTATTATCATGGTGGCTATTTGAATTATCAACGGAAGCTTCCCCCTCTGGGTCTCTGTTATCATTTTGTTTCTCCCTACTACTCCAGCAGCTCTGACATATTTCATTCTACTACAAGGAAGAAGCCAAACACAAGCTAGAGACAGAAAAGCCTCGAGCATCAACCGTTGAGATTAGAGTCATGGCCCTTGAGGAGGACAATGCTTTCTGGATCCCAACAGCATAGATTTCGTTATTGATAGTTAAAACATAAGCGAAGACAAAGTATATACAGAAACAACACAGCGTGTACTCACTGCGTCTGGGAGGGAAGAAGATGTAGAGGTCATTTAGCTTAGCCACACAAGAAGATGAAAGAGTTTTCTCGGGGTTGAGGAAAAGAACATCAAAGGGAAGAAGAAAGGAATTTATGAGGGGTCTGGCTCTCACCTTGATTCCTCCCTTGAATTCCAGGCGGGGAAAGCAACTGGAAATCCAAGATGGGCATAGCCTTCTATCTCTGTTTTTAAATAAAGATACTGGAAGACTTGTAGGAAACCTGTACCATTCCAGGCCAGCAAGCTCTAAGACATGCATTCAAAAAGGAAGCCCAAGGAAAGCAACTCACCAAGGAGAATGGTAGGTTGTTACTATGAATCCTGAAAGGATAGGGATTAAGCCACAACCAGAGGACATCAAAGAATCTAACCTCTAAACCTGGGGTTGGGGGTGAGGGTTTCTAGAGTAGCCAGCTGTGCTGGCTAATTCTATGTCAACTTGACATAGGCTGTAGTCATCCAAGAGAATAGAACCCCAATTGAGAAAATCCTTCATAAAGTTAGGCTGTAAGCATTTTCTTAATTAGTGATTGATATAGGGGGTGGGGTGGATCAGCCAGTCCATTGTGAGTGGAGCCCACCCTGGGCTGGTGGTCTGGGGTTCTATAATAGGCTGAGTTAAGCCATGAGGAACAAGTCAGTAAGCAACATTCCTCCATGGCATCAGCTCCTGCCCCCAGGTTCCTGCCCGATTTGAGTTCCTGTCTCAACTTCCTTCAGTGATAGACTTCAGTGTCAAAGTGTAGGCCAAATAAACCATTTCCTCCCCAATTTGCTTTTGGTCATGTTGTTTCATCAGAGCAATAGTAACCCTAATAAGACAGTAGCTTACATGGATGAATAATCAGCGTGCTTGGGAGAACCGTGACCATTTCTGGACTTGCGTCAAGCCATAAGGCCTGAGGCCTGGGAAAATAAGTTCAGAAATTGCCAGAGAGGAAAGAAAGATAACCCATGACCCAGTATCTTCTTGTCCCAACCTAAAATGCTAGTTAGATTACCTGTATTGTAAAATTTCTGTCACTTCCTAGGTACAAGGGAGGGAGATGCTGAGGAAGAATCGAGACTGATTGAGATGAGTATTATTTACTAATTGTAAGCCCCCGATGTCTGAGTTGACCTTGACTTAGAACATTACTTTTGTCACAACTGCATAAAGAGGGGATTTGAGATCAGACTCCGATATAAGAGGTGGAGAAAGTCTTGTTGCATACCTGTGTATGTGAGTGAAAGGTACATGCAAAATTTGTTCACACCTGGCATTCCTACTGTTAAAAGTCACACCCTCAGGAGAGTTTATTGGTTTCATTTGGTCTTTCTTCTTAAGGGCTCTCTTCAGCCATATTTAGTACTCTCCTTGTTTAACCTTAGGAATTCCAAATTCTGTATTGTGCAGAACAAATCAATCATCTTCAGTTCCGGCTCTGGCTACATGCAAACCTATTACACGTTCAGTAGTATGGCACATGCGTCCTCTGAGCAGAATCCTTTCTTAGAAGCCTTAAGGGTTATCATAAGTTTAGTGGTTGATCTTCACGGTCAGTTTTACGTGATTCAGAATCACTCTGCAAACACTTCTGGGTGGGCTAAGTACCCACACCACATTTGTGCAGTGCCTACAGAGACCAGAAGATTGGGGTCCAGAGGAACTGGATTACAGGTTCTTGTGACCCTCCTTCTGCTAGGAACTGAGCCTAGGTCTCTGGAAGAGTCGTCACTGCTCTGAAATGCTGAGTTATCTCTCCAGCCCTATCGTTTTAACAAGTAGGGAAGACCATGCCATGGACTGGAAAACAACCTCAACAGTAGTATTAATTTCTCTACTTCCTGACCATGGACCCAATACCTTATACTCCTGCTTGTATTCCTCGCCTGCCATGGAAGACTGCACCCCGAACAGTGAGCCAAAATAAACACATCATTCCTTATGCCGCTTTTGTCAGGTCATTTCTCATAGCAGTGAGAAAGAGTAACTCAGGCAAACAGTCTCTTTCTCCTCTCATACTTCCAAAGCAGTAATGTGCTACTTGTCTTATTTGCTGAGAAGAGACATCTTTACCACCAAGAACAACAGCAGCAATGGGGTGGAGCCAACTGCAGTTGGGAGGAGCCAGCAGCAGTGGGGTGGAGTCAACCACAGTGGAGTGGAGCCAGCTGGAGCCTAGAGGAAGACAGCTGCGTGTGCCAGAGAGGGCAGAGCTGGAGAAGTGACCCAAGTACTTTGGAGGATTCCAGAAGATCATGAGTGGATCCCAAACATTGGATACTGAGTTATTTACAGCTGGAGTTTGGTTTTGCTTTGATTTAATTGTGACTGTACATTGGGTCTTCCCTCTTGAAGAAAGTATTTAACTGCATTTTCCATTTTTGTAGGAGTCCATGGCTGAAAGATTTTGAACTTTTAAAAGATACTTTAGATTTTTAAAGAGATTGAATTTATGTGGGAGTCTCCTCTGTGTGCTGTGATTACCATTAGTGAATAAAGAAACTGACTTGGCCTGTTGATAGGGAAGAACTTAGGTAGGCGGGGAGGACTGGACTGAATGCAGAGAGGAAGAAGGCAGAGTCGGGGACACCATGGATCAGCTGCCAGAGAATAGAGGTGCTGAAATTTTGCTAGTAGGCCACAACCTCATGGTGATATACAGATTAATAGAAATGGGTTAAATTAATATGTAAGAGTTAGCCAATAAGAAGCTAGAGCTAATGGGCAAAGCAGTGATTTAATTAATACAGTTTTTGTGTGATTATTTTGGTTCTGGGCGGTCGGGACGAACAAGTGGCTTGTTCCCTCCTACATTGACACTTTAAAAAGGGAGCATTTAATGTGTTTGAATTTGTAAGGATAGAACTACTTTTAAAGTTATTTATGTTTTATATTGTGATATGAATATTCACATTCCATCTTGGGGATAAATATGAAAGAAAAAGTCCTAATTGAAAAGTGATGTGTTTGTGTGTCACATTCACATGGGGCCAGTTGCATGGGCTAGTTTTGTGTCAACTTCACACAAACTAGACCCACCTGAGAGTAGGGAGCCTCCATTCAGAAAATGCCTCCATAAAATCAAGCTATAAGGCATCTTCTTAGTTAGTGATCAATGAGGGAGGGCCCAGCTATTGTGAGTGGTGCCATCTTGGGTTGGTGGTCCTGGGTTCTGTAAGGCTGAGTAAGTCCTAAGAAGCAAGCCAGTAAGCAGCACCCCTCCATGGCTTCTGTATCTGCTCCTGCCTCTAGGTTCCTGCCCTGTTTGAGTTCCTGCTCTCACTGCTTTTGAAGATGAAGTGTTAGATGGAAGTGATAGTGAAATAAACCCTCTCCTCTCCCAACTTGCTTTTGTCATGGTGTTTCACTGCAGTCATAGTAGCCCTAATTAAGACACCCACTTTACAACAACTAAGATAAAAACCAGTAGACATTCAGAAAGAAAACTGAATGGAACATACATGGGAAGTGTAAGAAACTCCACTCTTTGTATCCTTATTCCCAAATCCTTCACCATTAGGCACTGTCTTGCGAATATTTTCAACCTCTGCTTATGTGTTGTTAACGACTTTGTGGCCTGTTTCTTAATCCTTTCATCTCATCTGGAGGTTTGAATTTGTTCCAATCTGCTTAAGACGGTTCACTGGTTAATGAAACAAACTGATGGGCGACTGGCTCTGTCTCCCCACGATTAGTGGTAATTATCTGCTCTCTTATTTGGCAACCTGCTCAGTATACTCAGCTGCGCCTTGCTTTCTGAGGCCTGGGGGAATCTTGTAATTGCCCTTTGGTGACAACAGTCATTTCCTGCCCAAGTTCTGATTTCAGTTCACGACTACATTTTGATTGCAAACAGTTCCTGCACTTCTCTTGGGGAGTTGTGGTTGATGCCTGATGTTACTGTTCAACCTGTAACCTGGATACCATGGCCTCCCAAAGCGCTGGCCCCACAATCTGCGTTGAGGAGACAGCTCTAGGAGTTTGATTCATATGATTTCCCAGCCAACGCTCTCACAAAAGAGGGGGAAACAGAGTTACATAAACAGGTGGAATCGGGCTGGAGAGATGGCTTAGAGGATAAGAGCCACTGACTGCTCTTCCAGAGGTCCTGAGTTCAATTCCCAGCAACCACATGGTGGCTCACAACCATCTGTAATGAGATCTGTCACCCTCTTCCGGCATGCAGGCATACATGGAGGCAGAATGTTGTATAAATAATAAATAAATAAATCTAAAAAAAATAAATAAACAGGTGGAATCACAAAATTCTTGTCCCCAATGAACAAAGTATTATTTCAACATGCCTATCCCTTCATAAAAAATAGGCGTTACCAATATGTTCTTATTACTAAAGAGACTACATGTAGTACATTGTTTTTAACCTTCACAAGTTAATTCTTGTTTCAAATTATATATTTTAAAGCATTTCATTAAAATTATGAGTAACTCTAAAAAGCAAGAACTTCAAAACAGTCTTTTATGAGCAACTAAGTTGTACTACAACCACTGAGCAATAAATTCAAATCCAATTTGATAAACTTCTCTACTTGAAAAAAGTATTTTCTCACCACAAGAATATAGGTTGGTCTAAGAGCAAACTATAGGCTAGAAAAGTGACTCACCAGCTCAGAGTACTTGTTCTTGTTGAGCATCTGAGTTCAGCTCTTATCATCTGTATGGTGGCTCACAGCCGCCCATAACTCCACTTCCCAGGGCTCTAATGCCTTCTTCTGATTCCAAGGGTACCAGACATGCATATAGTACAGATACATGCATATACTAGCAGAACACTCATAGTCATAAGATAAAATAGATAAGTCTATTTTAAACAGATAAGAGAATAAACATATAGATGCAATTCACAGTATTAGACTAAAACAAAAACAAACCTGTATTGTCACCTTAAGAGATGCAGAAAAGTCATCTCTCAAAATAAAATATCCATTTTCAATTTTAAAAAGAAGAACTCAGCAGCTTCGGAAGAGAGAACTTCCCCGACCTGATAAGGTCTACAAAGAGGTAGGCAAAACACTTATAAAATAGGTAATCCTAAATATAAATTTAAAAAATATTTGTCAAGTGAGTTGTGGAAGACTAAGGACCAACATAAGATTTGTAATCATAAGCAAGAGCATCATATACTCCAAAATAGCTATAAATATTTTATTTTTATGATACCTCTATGAATAAAGACTATAAACACTATAAAATTATGAGCAGAAAAATAGCTATTTTCCCCATGAGGAGAAGTAATTTAAGCTGTACAGCTGAATTCAGAGTCACGCTTTTTAACCCAAATTCTCATGTCTTATCTTTCCACTGACTTGTTGATAAGTCATTGTGCTGTTGCTGATGCTGGCGTACTGGCATCCCATAATTCGCTGGACTTCTTCAGTCAAGGGTTCATGTCTTGTTAGAGGGTTAATGGGGGTGTCTGAGTCTTGACTTCACAAAGATATGTGTGTCCTTTATGTCAGTGTGCTGACAACCTTTATACTGATTTACGTCATAGTATTAGCTGACGTGAGTAATAAATTACAACATGGGGGAATGCTGTCAAATAACAGAAAATAATCCAAATATCTAGATTTTTGAAATCATATAACCATTTCAATATCTTCTCCTTATCTTTCTCCTTCATTCCCCCTTTATGCCAAATAAAAATCTTCAAATGATTAGCTTACAGAAATAATTGACTCACACATAAAGTTTGAAGATTTTAGAATCTGAAGATCTTAAGAGTTTGCTGGCAGCCTCTAAGAGAAACGTAGGGAAAGATTCAGGGTCTACGTGAGTTCCTTTCACATGGTAGCTGCCTGGTAAATGTTTGTTGAATTAACCAATTATTCAAATCAACAAATATTTGCTGAACTAAACTCTGTGGAGGCCGCAGGAAGAAAAGGTCTTGTCCTCAAGCATCAATGACCTCACTGAGGAAAATCAGCCTGGACACCTGAACAAGGGGAGCAGACTGTGGAAAGAGTTCAGGGCAAGTAACTGTCAGTTTAGCTGATGGGTAACAGGCAACAACAAGTTTTATAGCAGAAAACAGCCGTTCGATCAGAGCTGATCAAGTACATGGTTTATGGGGAAGATGAGCTCAACCTAGCCTTGAAGAATGACTAAGCTCTAGAAAGATGAAAAGGGTCTAAGGGAGGGCTCCTCTCAACAACTCAGAATAGAGAAACACAAATGAGCTATCTTAGAGGCCGTTTGTTCATTTAAGACAGGGAATGTTGGGCATGAAATTGCTTATGCCAGAGCAATCATTGACCTTTAGTCACAGGGGTCAAAGAAGCAAATGGAAGATTAGAGATACAGCTTAGAGTGGTATGCTTGCAGATCAGGTCCCCATGTCTGATCCCCAGCCCTGCATATGAAATAAAATCACAACATCTCAAGTACTCTCTAAGACCTTGGAGACTAAAAATAAAGAAATTAGGTAAAAATCCAAGTTAAAAATAAAACCATCTTTTTTTATATGATTTTCTTTTAATTACTTAGTAAAATTTCATTCTAAAGAATATCATTGGCAGGCTGATGAGATGGCTCAGTGGGTAAATATGCCTGTCCCCAACTCTGACAACCTGAGTTTCATAGTCCAAACCCATATGGTAGAAGGCAAGAACCAGCCCCCTCAAGTTGTCCTTTGACTATAAGCACACACTGTGGAATGAAGGTGCCTCCACAGTTACACACACACACACACACACACGAGAGAGAGAGAGATACAGAGAGACAGAGACAGAGAGACAGAGAGAAATGTAAAAAGATAAATATCATTTGTATGAGTAATTACACTTTCTTAGAGTTTTGTATTTGATGAAAATTTAAAGTATAGTCCCAAACAGTGTTTATGAGTTAAAATTAAATAATTTTATTATCAACAAATTACCTTTTCCTTCATGACTATGAACAGTCAATATGACACACTGAAATCGGAACTCCCTATGTGCCATGTGTCCAAGGCCATCTTCTGTCTTTCACTTTTCATGGTTTTGGTTGAGATTATAGATTATGGAGGTAATTGTTTTTCTTTCATTCAATAGCTGTACATCAGTTAGTGACCTGTTTCTTTCCAGTCACTCAAGGCCACTTTGGTTTCTGAAGTTCATAAAGAGCTTTAGTACCAAGCTCTCTACCCCGACGTGGCCCTTAAGTTTTCAGATGACAACAAACAGGGATGCCTTTACCTAGACGTCTACTGCTATGTTTTAGAACACACTTCTCTGCCTCAGAAATGAGACTGGCACAAAAGCTCTCCAGTCTCTGAGGGAGGCAGACAAAAGGAAAGGAAGAGACATCTATGACTGGAGAAAACTTGTCCTCATCCTTCCAAAGCTGGAGGCATGTGCCAAGAAAGCCTGCTAAGAATAGAAGAAAGTGTTTGCCTGTGGCTGTCCACTGTAGTTGTGAGAGGCAGCTGCAGATCGTCATGTAGAAACAGTCCCACACCCTGTTCACCCCAAGAATTCTTCTCTTCCAACTAAGAACAGATCCCTCCCGCCCCGGAAGTTCATGGGATCATGGAAACTCTGAGATCCTTTCGGAGAATCTACCCAACACTCCTGTCTCCGACCAAGTACTCACATCCACACGAGATATTTGCCACTGAGCTGTGAGTGGAAGATCTGGTGAAACTGGGACTCTGTGTCTTGGAAGGAGTGGCTGTGGTGGGGTGGGGGAGCTGGAATAGCTAGGTCTTCCTTCTCTGGAAATATGTCTGCTCATCTTTCAAAACCCAGTTCAAAGTCTCCTTGTTTATGGAGGTTGTCTCCATTCTCTGGGGCAGCAATATGTCCTGACCTCATGTTCTCCTGGAAACCTAAGCCAGTACTCTAACCACAGCGCTCGCTATGGCATGTTACGGTATTTTGTCACAAGTCCTCCCGAATTTTATAGATGTATCACCTGACCTGGTACTTGCCACTTAGATCAATTAGCAAATGTTGATCAGGTGACCAACCTGAACGTCCCTGCAGCCCACCTTGCCTCTAATGAGTCAGCCAGACAGTCTCAGTTTGGATTCATATCTAAACTGAAATAATTACTTGAATGATAATTTTAAGCCCTGTATCTTTTAGAAAATAAAAGAAATAGAATGGACATTTTCTTTTTAAAAGTCTTTAATTTGCATGTTGAATAAATTTTTAACCACAATTAAGTTGTTAATCAAACTCAAAGCACAGGAGGTTGTTCAGAACTCAGCTCAGAAAAATGTAATCACTGGATTAAGTTCATTTAAAGTAAAAAAAAAAAATTAAGTTTGCTTGTCTGTGTTTGTGTGAAGTTTCTTTGTCCTTGTTTCGCTGGGTTTGATTCAGCTTTACCATTGCTTTTGCCCTTTGTGCTCCTCTTATCCTTAGGTAATATTGCACACCACAGTGTGAGGGGATAGCGTCATCAGGAGAGTCGTTGTCCTAAAAGCAGAACATGCCCAGCTCAGTCTCAAGAACCCATATTTAAAAACCTGGGCACACCAACTCTTGTAATGCTAGTCCCGGAGAGGCAGAGCAGATCCTCTGGTCTCTACAAGGATGGGCAAGTCCTGCTGCACGCACGCTCATACCCAAGTGTCCCCACAGGGAGATGGGGAAATCCCACACTAAGTATTTCGGGGACTAATAAGAACAGAGTCTGAGATTACGTGCTAAAGCGCTCGTATACACCTACCTCACAGAGGTACAGCAAGTACCAGATGTCAAATCCTCTAAATTTAATTTTTATAACATTAGCTCTAGCCACGTGTTTCAGTCCAGTGGTAAATTCGGAATTATTTACTCTGGGAACTCTTGACGACATTACTGATAAATCAACCCTGCTGTGACGCGAGGCCCAGCATTGGTTTCCTGTTTGTTCTGTCCGCTATCTTCTCTGTCTAGTTAAAATGAGGCAAACTGTGGCAGACATCCATCCTCTATGAAAAAGCCGCTAACCTGGCAGGGAGCAGAGCCCAGTACATCTTTGGGTAAAGCTCAAACCCACATGAAACTTAGTATGAGCAGATTGTCGGCATTCATGAACTCCAAAATAAGTGTAGTGCAAAGGCTCAGGACTCAGAGAAGCCTGCCTTTGAAACTTCTTGTGTGAGTATCAAGTTTCCCTAGAAACTTTAAGTATTAGTATGTGCAATTCTTTCTTAGAGCAAATCATAGTTCCCTGGGGAAAAAAGCACGTCAGACAATGTTGTGTTTTTTTTTTCAAATCTATGTTTTCCTCCATTAATCCGGAGAGCATATTCAATTTTTAGACATACACAAAAATGTCTTTAAAATGTGTTTTCTTATTTCCTATAGAAGTAAAGCTTATCTTTCTGTGTAGAGTGCTGTTGTTTTTTTCCCCCAAAACATAAAAAGTATATAACATTTGAATATCTGTATTTATAGACACACCCGAAATTCTTTTGGTCTGTTTTCTTATTTCTTCTAAAAATGGGTTTATTTTAGTTTGAGGGTTTTCACTTGTTTGTTTGTTGTTTGCTTTGGTGCTGGGGTCATGTTCAGTGCCAAATACATTTTGCTCTACACTGAACTGTACTACTGTACTACCAGCACCAGAACGTGGATGTGCATACATGTATTTACACGTACAGATTTGTTAGGACTCATATAAGAAAATCTAGAAAATGTTATTAAAATTATATGCTAAACAAATGAACAAAAAAAGAAAAGATCTGAGTAACTACTTGGAGCCTATGAAAAGAATTATTTGAGATTATTATAGGAAAGATTACAGAGATGGCTTAGCAGTTAAGAGCACTGGTTGCTCTTCCAAAGGACCTAGGTTCAATTCCCAGCATCCACATGGGGGCTCATGTCTGTCCATAAATCCAGTTCCAGGGATCTGACATTCTCTTCTGTTCTTATGGGTAGCAGACACACATGTGATATACAGACATATATGCAGACAAAACACTCATACATATAAAAATAATACAATAATAATAATATAGAAAGTATGTTTTTCTATGCCACATCTCAGCCATACCTACCCATGCATTTCCCATTGATGTTGAAGCCTAGACATGTCAGGAAAAGACACACACACACACACACACACACACA
Organism: Microtus oregoni; assembly: GCF_018167655.1. Taxonomy (NCBI): domain Eukaryota; kingdom Metazoa; phylum Chordata; class Mammalia; order Rodentia; family Cricetidae; genus Microtus; species Microtus oregoni. The sequence goes on along the minus strand of NW_024544709.1, from coordinate 1,071,086 downwards.
CACACACACACACACCTTTGAATAGAGCAGAAAGTAACTGAACAAATCTCAGGATATCCTTATTTTAAAGATTTTACTTTTATTTTTGATTGTGCATGTATACACTTGAGTACAGTATCCATGGAGGACAGAAGACAGTGTTGAGGTGCCAGAGTGACAGGCAGTTGTGAGCTGCCCAACATGAGCACTACATACTGAACCTGGATCCTCACCAAGAGTAGCATGTGCTCTTATCTACTAAGTCATCTCTACAGGCTCTGGAGACCATTTATTGCAACCTCTTCAGGTCAGTTTGGCAGACTCCAATTGTTTGTGAGCATATTACAAACTTTGGGTTTTGTCTGAGCCAGAGCCATGACAACAAGCAAGGACACACACCATAATATCATTCTCTGCATCATCTGAGATTTGAAATGGCCTAAAAGTCAAAATGGAAAATCACAACAAGAAGCCTACCCACTACACTGGCAAAACATGCCAAAGCATTCTCTTCTATCCCCTGTCTCCGTCTTTAAAACAACAAGGTAGGTAACAGTTTCCGAAAGCTTTTACCATGCAAGCCCGAGTTTTAGAAGATAATCTCAGAGCTCTGATTTACTTTCTTTCCAAGATGTAACACAAGGTGTGACATGGAGAACAGGAGCCAGGCTCCCTCTCCAGGCCTCCTGGGCTCACTACTTCCTGGTGTTCCTTTGCCTTAACCCAAAGAGCCTCAGTGTCATGTAGCATTTCAATGTTTCCCATGGCTTCTGAGTTAGAAAGGTTTATTTGCCTGTTGAGTTTCCTTAGTAGACAGAAATATAACACAGGGCAGACACAGGTGAGGGACACAGTTCTGTGAAATCGAATGCATCTGACTAGTGGCGTTAGCTTCACCCTTCTCTGATGTTGCAGCCGGATGCAGCCTGAACTTCCTCTCCTCCTGGGGACTTAGCTCCCACACTGATGTATTACAGCCCCTGTGGGAGCTGATCGCTTGACTATGTGTGGAACCTTGGCTGTCTAGGGTCAGGCGATCGGGTTCCAAGAGACAAGTCACGCTAAGCGTTTTGTTTTCCCTCATTGATCTCCATACCGAAGGTCGCTGAAAGTGCGTCAAGTGACAAAGCTTTTCAGGACGCCTGTGTCACAAGAGGTTAGACACTTTAAGTCAAGTCAATAATGATTTTTCAAGTCAAGTTGGGTTGCATGGTAAGCCACCATGGCTAACCATCAGGTTTCTGGGGGATGACTCTAGGTGAAAAGAGGTTGCTTTATAAAATGTAATTTCTGTGTTGTGTTGTAGAAGATTGTACATCTTGTTGGTAACTTTCAATGGTTTACAGCGTTTTACTTTCAGAAATAATTATTTTCTAATTATAATGGATAATTCTTTGATCTTATCCAATGATAACATGATTTAATCTAGATTCATTGGTGGGTTTTGTCCCTTCGCCAGAAATTTCCCACAGAATGAGGTTTGCCCCTTGAAAAGCTATTTTAAATTACTGAAGAATCCCTATTTCACTTATAAAAGAATAAAATCTAATCCCTTTAGTGAGTGAAATGTCCTACTTCCCAGACACGTGAATTCAGTATCTGAACTATGGGGAGGACGAATCATTTTATTACTGGTGAAGACTGAAGTCCCACACAGAGGGGGCTCCCTTCCAGACCCCAGATTAGGCAAAACCACACCCAAACATCCATTTTCACAGAGACTCCTTATTAAGCAGAAAAGAGAAGATAAAGTGTCTGCTTTCTGACTCAGGCACAAAAAAGAAAAAGAAAGAAAGAAAGAAAGAAAGAAAGGAGAAAAAAAGAAAAAAGGTAGCAAATGACCTTCCAGGTGCAATGTTTAAAAGGATTAAAAGGGGAGGTCTGTGTAGAATGGGCTAGAACGTGGTGATAAAGGAAATAGAGGATAAGGAAGAAGGGGAAGGGGAAGGGGACAAGAAGAAGGGGAAGGGACATTTGTACCCAGGGGACTAAAAGACTGCTTCCGGATAGAGGGGAGACATACATGGCACATAGGCAAAGGGCAGTTTATACAGGTAAAGAGGGGGGACACAGTGTTAGGGTGAGGTGTTTAATTTTAATTGGGCATGCTAATAAGGTGAGTCGAAGAGGGCTTTTGACAGCTGGATTTCAAAAGTTAGATAGCTGGACCTTGGTAGTCAGCCTCGGGAGGAGGAAGTAGCCAATTAAGGGAATAATCCACCGTGGCTAGCTTCAGGAAAGTAATCTAATGGTTTTAGCAAGGCAGAGGGAATGGGGGAGAAGGGCAAGGTCTGTCAGAGCCACACGCTCTAGTGGCCTAGTGTCCCTTCATCCAGGACATCAGTCAATCATCTGAGGAAGGAGTCTGAAAAGCGAGGAAGTCAACCCTGTCTGCAGTTGAAGCAGGTGGACTTGCAAGTTTGTCTCACTATTCCCTGTTTGAAGATGCAGCGATCATGGTGGGGGGGGGGGGAATTCCAGATATAAATTTAAAATAGAATTATAACAATGATCCTCCCGAGAAAGACAAAAGAAAACAGTGTTTAAAACCAACGGACAAATGTGAAGTTTGGTAAGTTTTGTAGTGTGTCTCAATTTTGCTACTTTTTTCCTCTGTCTCTTTCCTTGCAGGCTCTTGTAGACCCCCCTCCCCCCCATGAGAGTTTTAGACAAAGACATGTCTACCAGCATCCAGCTGAGAGAACTGAATAAAGAAGTAAAGAAAAAACAATGAAAACAAATCTGTTTCTTAAATGCCAACGTGTGTAGCCTGTATGGTGCTTTGGTCATTGGTGGGTATCAGAGGGTATTTGTTTGCCTGGTAGGAAGAAGACAGTGTGTCCTGAGGGCATGCCCGTGCACTGAGGTTGGATGAGGCTAAACATTCTGGGTGGAGAGTGGCCAATCTGGTGGTGAGATCAGGGAGGTGGGGAGGAAGGGCCGCAGAGAATCAATGATTGGAAATCAGCATAGTGGGTAGAGGACAAACTACTGGTTGGGTTCAGAAACTTTGAAAAGAAAATCTACAGAGAGAGGAGACAAACTTTAAAATGAGTTGCAGTACAACCAGAATGAGAATTAACATTCGCCAAAGTATGCAGACTAAGAGAAGGGGCGGGGGGACAGCCTAGTTTCAGCCAGAGCTGGGTAACAGGGTTCCTGTGGTGACTGTTACAGGCAAGGTGTGCAGTACTTTTTATAGACAGACATCAGGAACAAAAATATAAAGACTTGGTGAACCCAAAGAGCTGAAGAGCTCTGAGCCCCTCCCCCTTTTCCGGTTGAATCATTAAAGTACTAGCATCCTGGGTCTCCTCAGTTGTGTTCAACACCACCTGTGACTTGTGATATCTATCCTCAAAGCTGATGGATGGGGAGAGAGTCACAGTGATGAAAGGGAAAGCAGTTTACCAGGCTTAGACATAAGCTAATGGTGGTCCTCTAGATGCTCTCTGTGGGAAAGTGAGGTGAGCTTGCAAAAAATCCGATGGGCGTGGGTTTGGTGGGCTTCTTGCCTCCCAAGCATACGGTCCTGGATAAAACCATTAGCCTCGTGGCCAATGATAATAACATAAATGAAATACAACTAATCCGCCCACAGGCCCTGACTCAATAAGTCTGTGTGGCTAGCCCAGGACTCTGTACAGGTGAGCCACATTCTAGGCCCTTCTATAACGGGCTGCCACATAGAAAAAGGCACTCGTGTGTAGATCATTCTGATACTCTCACTTCTTCTCCAGCCCCCAACGTGTTTTTTGCCACTGAGTATTTTCAAGTTGTCAAGGATGGCAGGATTCCAGCCCAGCCCCAAGCAGGGTAGCTAGGAAGAACATGGCATACTTTGATTTTTAAAAGGAGATTCATGGGGACAACTTGGGAAAGCCCACTTTAACTCAATATTCTCCAAAATTCCCTAATGATAGTAACCTGGTAGCCTAACAAGCAGGAAATCCCCAGACGACACCCTGAGGTGACTGAATCAGACTCTCCAAAGACACAGACAGGGAATTCAGATTTTCAGCTACTGACTCATAGATTCTTATCCTCAGAGAAGCTTGGGAAATATTGACCTAAGGGATGAGTAAGCTCTGGGTGACCTCTCAGCTTGGTGTGTTCCCTCTGGCTGGAAAATCTGAAGCATCTTTCTGTTCCAGAACTTCCTTTCCAGGATGAAACCAGAAGTCATCAGGCTGTGTATCAGGAGAGCCATCTTGAAAGACAGTCACAAAGATCAGATACAGGTGGCTCGTACTTCCTGGTTTCTGCCCACCATTGTAGGGGGTCAGTATGAACTGGAGTCTGAACACGCACCAACTTGAAAGCAAGCTTACTAGTCCACAAAACATTATTTCTAACCTGGGAACTCACTCACTACCTACAAAGTGCCACAGAAGTGATGGAGGATACCACTCGGTGGCTCATACACAAGGTCAGGCTTAGCTATGTATATTTTCTGGGAAAGTTTTCCAAAGGGTTGTTGCTGCCCATAATGAACTGGGTCCTCCTACATCAATTAACACTCAAGAGAATCCCCCCCAGGCCAATCTGAACAGAGGGTTTCCTCAGCTGAGACTCTCCTCACAGGAGATTCTAGGCTGTACTGAGCTCATGGTTAGAGCTGACAAGGAGAGAGATTATAATAACAAGTAATAATTATTAGTAGCTTGTGACTAAGATGGAATAGTTGTAGCTAAAAACTAACTTTTTTGAATTGATTACTTCTGGAATTTCCTACTCATTGTTTTCCAACCAAGTTTGATTCTGGATATTTAAAAAATGCAGAAAACAAAACTACAAACTGTACGGCATTTTACTCAAAATGCTTCTTTTCACTTGCCGCACTGTGGTTGATAAAGGGAATTCAGTGTTTGCATGTGATCACACCTGCTTATTTTGTACACTCTAAACTGCTGGAAGCTTATTAGGTAGTGATCTTATTTCTAAAATTCAAAGATGGAGGTCTCACTGTTTTACAAAGCAATACAAAAATATATCCAAGAATGAACAAAGGTATCTTCAAAGTATTAGAAGTGATACACGTATCTCTGATGTAAGTGTTCTTATTGTTTCATGAACTTAAATAAAGCATCAGAAATGTACTTTAGAGTCGGGAAATTATCACATCAAGATGATAAAATCCTTACAATATATAACATTAGAGTATCACAATGGTATAATATCTGGTACTAGAGATTATAATAATAGTATCTTGCTGTAAAACTTAGAAACAGCCTGGCAATGGTGGCAAATGCCTTTACTCCCAGCACTCAGGAAACAGAGGCAGGTGGATCTCTATGAGTTAGAGGGCATCCTGATCTACAGAGTGAGTTCCAGGGAAGCCAAGTCTATACGGAGAAACCCTCTCTTGAAAATCAATCAGACAGAAAACCCTAACAAATTCCTATTATGGTGATCTATGAAAGCAAATTTTATTCTCAAAGGTATTTCATCCAAGAACAGTATAAATAATAGGCAAATTCTTGTAATAAAAATCAGGGCAACTTTTGGAGGTTCCCAGCTAGGATGTGTGACCAGTTAGGACCCTTGATTACTTGATGGTCTAGTGACTACTCTTCCCCAAGGCTGCAGGATTTGATTGATAGTCTCAAATCTCATGTTCTTCCAAAAGTCTTAAGAAAATTGTTTCCTCATGAATATAGATGATCAAATATACTTCTGAAGGATAGGACTCATGTGAAAATACTTGCCAGAAAGTGTTAAGTGTGAGTACACAACTTGAAATGATCATTCCAAGTCAAAAGAGTTCCTTGTGAGCAATGAACTCCAACCTTAACAACCGTCTTATCAAAACAGAGAATGTGGCAAGGCTTAGTAGGACGTGCCTATAACTGTGCCACTCTGGAGGCCAGAGCAGGGACATTGCCAAGAGTGCTAACCCAGAGCTACAGAGCAAGTCCAAGCCCAGCTTGAGCTAGTAGGAGAGGCCCTTGTCTTAAAAAGAAGCAAAACTTTGAGTGACTAAATTGTTTATAGGATGTGGTTCCAGAAGGACTGGAAACCCTGGAAAAGCCAGTGGCTATGGTTTCAAGGCTGTGGCACCCATAGGCTACTCACCACAATGGGCTGATTGCTCCAGCATGTCTGACAGGAAGAAGAGGCTAGCATGGGTGATTTTTTCCACCTATTATCAACCATAGTTTTGTTTTCATTTATACCTATATTTCTGAGAAATAAATTCAGTATTCTCAAAGTTAAAAATCTAGAGCCGGCTTTTAAGGCATTTTGTGTTGCTCTAGTTTATCCCATTGTATTAATCAGCCTTGCTTTATTACAACACAAGAGTGGAGGCAAGTAATTTTATAAAACGAAAAGGCTTATTAATATAGTTTTGGAGGCTCAAAGGCTTGTTGCTGGCATTAGCTGAGTCCTGGCTCTTCTGGCTGCAGTGACTACAGTTACAACATGGTGGAGAGGACATGTGGTAAGCAACTGTTTATATGATGAACCAGGAGACAGAAATCAAAACAAGAAACTGGGCTTCCACATCCCCTGTGAGGATACAACACTAGTGATACAAGAGCTTCCAATCAGACACACTTCCCCAAGATCCTACCACTTCCCAGAAGAGAAATTGAAATTGAAATTTATTCCCTGGCAATGCTGAAACATGCATGAGCAATCCATATATGGAGGTTCTGTTGAAGTTGTCTGTTGGAAATAATCTTAAGAAGAGCCTCTCCGCCGATGCAAATAATTTCAATCAGACTAGATTAGACTGAATCAAAGATGCCTATGTTTACTGCAGCACTCCAGGGTGGCACAGGAGCATGGTGGAGGGGGGAGACAGAAATGGGGGAGTCCACACAAATTTCGAAACCACGTCTACCTTTTTCCGGAGCGAGCCTAAATAGTCTGTGGGAGTAATCCTGACCCTCCCTGAGGAGGGGTCAGCACTTGGTGGGCTTCCCGTAGGTGAAGTCTGGACCAAGGCAACTCCCATTGGCGGAGGGAGCTTAGGATAGATACCAGGGACTGGGACAGGGACTCCTTGAATATAGGGGCGTTAGAGGGCTGGGGTCTCACTTTTGACCAAACATCCCAGAGTTTTTGGATATAGGGGCATCAGCTCAAGTTTGGCTACTTCCTGTAGGCATGGGAAAGGGGGAGCTAGGAGTTGGGTTCACTCTCAATGAGAGGAGTGGCTGGAGCAGCATCTGGTTTATTGTCATCCTGGAGTCCTCAGGCAACTACTTTTTGAGGGAGAAGGCAGGTGGCTAGGAGAAAAAAATAATGTTATTATTGCTAGGTAATAATTGCTATAATAATTATATATTTTATTATAATAAACCATTGTGTAGTAGATGCTTGGGTATTTTGTCAATGGCTAGTGTCCATATATGGCTGTTCATATGTGACTTGTGAAGTCCAAAGCATGACAGGCATCGTGAGAAGTCTAGATAAACACACATGATCACTCTTAAAGCACACAACCAAAACTTCAAAATTATCCACATTGATTGAAGTCTACTGTCAGTTGCCCACTCAGACCTGTGTCTGTCATGGGATGTCTATGACTTTGAGGAGTTTGTCAGTGAAAAGGTAATGGAGGGATTTGTCAGGGAGTGTCACTTCTGGAGAGTGTGTATACCACTGTAGTAATATTGCCTTCACACAAATGCTTCCTCTTTCCTTCTTTCCTTACTTCCTCACACTGCACAAACTTCCAATCAGACAAGATGAAGCAGGTCACGGAACAATCCTACAAGATTAACACTCTTGAATTTGTATTTTCAAAGCTTCCAAGAAAGAATTTTCTAGATACACACACACATACACACACACACACACACACACACAAATCTCAATGAAGAATTTATCAACTATCCAAACAACTAACACCACTTCAAAAATCTCCTCCAGAAAGAAGAATGCTTCTGAACTACTTTAAAGAGGCCTTTGTTACCCTGTCACACCAGCCAACGATAATACATCTAAGAATTACACGGACAAAAACTGCAAACCAATAGTTCTCATGAGCTTAGGTGCAAACTTCTAAACTGAAAAACTTTCAGCAAACAGTGCACTGAAAAACTAAAAATTTAAAATCAGGCAGAATTCTTCAGGTATTTGGATCTCATTAAGAATTTTAAAAATAAACTTGTGTAACTCATAATAACAAGGTTAAAATGAACAAACACACACACACACACACACAAAACAACTATGTCAGAATGACTGTAAGAGCAAGAGCAGCAGGAAGTTTGCTGCAAGAGTGTCTACTTGTGGCATCAGAAGCTACATTTACATGAATTTTCACCAACGTGACTGCCCATACTGGATGACAGAATGCCCATGAGGACTTAAACTTACACAAAGAACTATAGGCAACTGGGGAAAGCTGGAACCAGGAGACATGGTCTAACCCAGGGAAGAGAACACCAATTTGATGTCCAATGCCAAATGGCCATCCCTGAAAACATACTTATAAATAGCATTATACAAACTGGACAGGTTATATTTAGGAATATATATGTATATGCCTACACATATATGCATGCAATAACTACTAGTGAAAAAAATGGACCTTGAGTTTGAAGTCTCATGGGGAGGGGTATAAAGGAGGGTTTGGAGGGATGAAAGGGAGTGGGTGGTATTGTAATTATAATCTCAAAAAAGTTGCAGTTTCAAAAAAGAAAAAGATAAAACTATACGACTATGTATGTCAAGGGACCCTCCTGCCACCACAAAAATCACCTAAAGGAATCCATACCAATTCATGATTCAAGAAAACACCCCCAATACAACAGTAATAGAGAATATTTCCCGACCCCCATCAAGAACATCTGTAACACTCTTACAGCTAATATTATACTTAATGGTTAAAGACTGCCTTCCTGTTGTAATAGGAGCAGCTGGGCTGCTTCCCCAGCACCCCGGCTGCCTGGCTAGCTTATGCCCCGAAATAACAACACACAAACTGTATTCTTTTAAATGCTGCTTGGCCCATTAACTCTAGCCCTTACAGGCTAATTCTCATATCCCGATCAACCCATCTCGAATAATCTGTGTAGCCCATGAGATGGCTTACCAGTGAAGATCTTAACCTACGTCCATCCTGGGTCGGAGCTTCATCGGTAGCGTCTGCCTCAGAGAGCAGAGCTATCACATCTGCCCGGGAGAGGGGAGCATGGCGTCTCTCAGCTCACTTCCTCTTCCTCCCAGCATTCTGTTCTGTTTACTTCACCCACCTATGTTCTAACCAATAAAATGGGCCAAGGCAGTTTCTTTATTTTTTAACCAATGACCTTCCTCCATCACCTTCCCTCTAAGATTGGGAACAAAGTAAGGATACATGTCATGACTATTCTTAGTCAACAGTGCACTGTAAGTCCAAGCCATAATAATAAGACAAGGAATTAAAAACCAAAAATTTACAATTCACAAGGGAAGAAAGAAAATTATCTGTACTTACATATGATCAGATTAACCACACAAAAAATAGAAATCTACAAAAGCAAAAAAGTAAACAAAAACTCTAGAAATTAAGAATTCAGTGGAGCTGCAGAACATAAAACCAACACCCAAAAGTTAGACACTGGCAATGAACAAGCAAAAAGCAAACTAAAATGCACATAACTATTTTGTAGGGCCCTGGTCTCCCTTATTCCTGTGGTGCATTCATGGGGACAGTTTATGATCAACTAACTAAGCTTCCTGTGTGTTTCTGTGCTATGCCTGCCCCACCTGGTGGTTAGCTGCAGGGCATTTACTCCATTGTTAATATGGTAATTTCCCACCTGCCTGGGCGGAGATCCTTGTGCTGCAGTCAGATAGATAAGCACTCCCCCAATGCTGAATAAAGGGGCATTCGGCTGATCTTTCGAAAGACCCTGGTCTCTCTGTGTCTTCTTTTCAATCTCCAGGCCCTTGCCCGACTCGCGTTCGGTACAGTGGCACGCGAACTGTACCGAGGGTGTAACACCAAATCGGGTGTTACACTATTTAAAATTACTCCATGCAAGATTCAATTCATAAATAAAAGCCTACCAAAATAAGTGTTTTACATTTGCTACACAAATGTTAAAATGTCAACTAAAGAAATGAAAGAGGACCACAGAAGTTGGTGAGACTGACCATGCTCCTGGGTAAGCAGACTTGGCATGGTGAAAACACCCATTCTCTCTAAATTGACTTCCAGCTTTCACACTTTCCTATCGAAACCTAGGGAGGCTCTTTAAATATGAACATAGGCAATGTTATTTTATAATTTATATAGAAAAACTAAACAACAAGACTAACTAGAACAGTTTTGAGAAAAGAGACTAGATTGGGAGGAATCACAATCCTAGAGTTGTAAGGACAGTCATCAAGACTGCAGTTCTGAAACAATGATAGAACCGATTAGAGACCCAAAAATAGATCCACATAAAAACATGCCCAATTTACTTTTGATAAAGGAACAAAAAATGCAAATCAGTGGAAGATGTCATTCTTTTTAATAAATCAATCTAAAAAAATCAATAAGTACCACCCCCAGAGGTAAAAAAAAAAACCCACCTATGATTCAAATTCCAATGCCAAACTCTATATAAAATTTCAGTGTGAATCAGGAAATTAACTGTAAAATATGCAACTATAAAATCACTGGAAAAGATAGGATATTGAGTGAACATACAATTTCTTGTTCGGGGAAATATGAATGTGCTTTGTAGATTCTATGAAATCAAGTTCTTGGGCTTTAGATAACTATTAGTATTTAAAACCTGCTTAGCCCACGGAAGACAATATAGTCAGGGTGCTAGTTGAAGGTAAGTAGTCCCTCCCTGTGTGATTACTTACAGGTTCCTGCAAACCTATAACTAGTTCAAAATCAGAAGTTAAAAACAAAACATGGAAGATGGTAAAGCTTTTTGGGTGCAGTTTATAAATGATATAAATATATTATATAATATAGGTAAATACACTGTCCCTCTGGCTATAAGAATGGAGAAAGAGTGTGCTACTCTTGAGAATGTATTATTGCTTGGCAAAATGCTCATTTTCTTATATAATTCATATTCCAATCTTCAAACTAATTTTTAGTTGATTTTGATATAATAAATTGTAGTTTGGAGAGGTTGTTATTTTCATAGATCATTTTAAAACCAGGGTCTTCCTATCCACAAATATTGTTTTCTTCTTCTATCTTACTTCTATCTTACATAACTAAGTAGAAAACTAATGACAAAATCCTCAAATGTATTTGACAAAAAAAAAAACCCATAGGTTCATATATGGAAGATTTCTAAAAAATAAAAAATAAATAAAGACCACACTGAGAACTATTATGAAGTCACTAATGTCCACCCAGAATATGAGAGGGTGAGACCAGCCCTTCAAAGCCCTGCTCAGAGGCAGAGAGTGCTGGGAGGGCAGACTAGAATTTTCTGAAGCCACAGTAGGAGGCACAGTGAATTGGAAACCCTTCTGAAATCTGCTTGGTTGCAGTACAGCTACACTGGAAGACCATCTATGATGCTCTAATTGGAGCAGATGAGACCTCCTCAGTACTACGACAGTCTTCCCCACCATACTAGTTTGTTCATTTGTAATTTTGAATAAATTATTGGTAAGAACTGTTTCAAAGGTGCACAAGAATTATTTTACAGTTAGCACTTATAAAACAGTGACCTAAGCAGTTAAAATAGTTTAAATATTATGAAAGCCCAATATCAAATTTACTATTACATGACCGTATTATTTCTTATTATGCCAGCTTAAAAGATATTGATCACAGAACCTTCTAGTATTCTTCCAGGTGATAAAAAACAAAGGAACAGGCACTCTGAGTTAATCAGTGCTTTAATCTATTGAAAGATTCAGAATCTGAACAGGTTGACTACAAGGAGATGATATGGAATGGGGGCTTTATTTGAAGAAAATGGGTCTCTTTGGGTATGTTTTCCTCTCTGGCTCCTCCCATCATTCTCAGCTCCCTGGATGGCATGACTCAAAACCTCTGGCATGTACTCCAGCCTCCGTGATGTTCTTCTACCTCACTTTAGGACTGAAGCAATGACTCTACCCATCCATGCCCAGAAATCTATGACACCATGAGCCAAAACAATGAATCTTTTTGAAAACTGTTTCCTTCAGGTATCTGTTATGTAAATGAAGAGTCTGAATACACAACCATCATTTATTTCCCCAAAGACATTATTTATTAGCAGTCTAACACTGATTTTCCAGGATTTTATCAAAATACTACTAATTATCTGAATCAAAGAGTTTTGTCATAGATGGGAAATTGACAAGAGCATCTCTTACTTAGCACCCTGGCCATCTGCCATCTTAAGAAGCAAAATCTCATTACACTCCAGAACAACCAGCCAGTAGACATAGTTTGTTTTTCATATGGTTGCCTAAGAACTAAGTTATCACAAAGATTGCCCAACATATCAAACTTACCAACAGGTTTTTGGCGCCTACGTCAGCACCAGATAGAAAGCAATGTGGGCAGCTTGCCAGCCATACCCCTCCACGCCTCCCCCAACGTTGGTAATCACGAGCTTGCCAGATGGGACAGACAATCCAATAAGGTTTGCCTTAGTTTCCACTAAGTTTTTCTTAATTCTTTATCTTTTCTGTGTAATATTCTCTTAACCCTCAAGAAAAATCATGTAGTTTTAATCTATCAAGTGAAAAATTAAGCAGCATATTTCAGACAGATAAAAACAATGCTAGGAGACTATTCTCTTTAATGGCTTGCTCCTTTTTATTACCATTCATTATTCTGTAGGCCACGAAACATTTCATTTTGTTGGTAGATGGTTCTGACTAACCTCTATTCATCGTGCAGCTGTATTTCCAGTTGCCTTCTGCTAACACCTCTGAAACACAAGTCAGGGACAAGCTGTGCTTACCAGTGAAATAACATGTTTGTCCAGTGGGAAACGTGTGGGGCGGGCGCTACTCTTGGTCAACTACTTCAACCTGACGCACAGGGCACCTGACAGCTTCAGCAGGTTAGTGACATAGTCAAGGGACCGTCAGGTGCACTTCTCTCTTGAGGATTTCAATATTTTTGTTTTCTGTTTTGGTAATTTGATCTCCATGTGTCCTTGTGAGTTCCTCTTTGAATTGAATTTGTGATTTATCCCCTGGCTCTTTGTACCTAAAGGTTGTCATATTTTCCCATGTATGGAGAACTTAGGCATTATTTGTTTAAATATGCTTTCTGCATCTTTTTATTTTTTTTCTTCATAAAATTCTTTAAACTTTATATTTATTCTTCTACAGGAACCTTATGTTGTCATTGGCCTTCATTTTTTTCATATTACTCTTTTTTCTTTTCATTATTTATTTATTTATTTATTTATTTTAATCTTGACCACAGTTTCTCCTCCCTCCTCTCCTCCAAGATCCTCCCCTCTGCCTCCCTCATTCACTCCTCCTCAGTTTCTATTCACAAAAGGGCAGGCCTCCCTTGGATATCCACAAAACATGGCATATCAAGTTATAGTAAGACTAAGCACCTTACCTTATGTTAAGGCTGGGCAAGGCCACCCAGTATAAAGAAGAGCATTCCAAAAGCCAAGAAGAGTCGGAGACAGCCACTGCTTCCACTGTTAGGAATCCCACTTGACTACATCATGTCGAATGGACCTTTGGACTCATTGATTCTTTTTTCTGCTTCACCAATTCCACTGCCAAGGATTTCCTATTGGAATTGTTTAGAATACTTTTTAAGTCATTTCCTAGGCATCCATGTTTGCAGAGTTCATTCTTGGAACATAGTTTATTTTGGTTGTTTCACTAGTGTTTCAAAACCTTTGTATGCCTAATGTTTGAGGAAGTAATCTTCTCTTAGAGCAATTTCTGCTATTCGTGGGAGTGGTAGAACCTTCCTCTGTAGTTTAGTTTGGACTTATGATTACACTGGTTTGCAGTGAGCACCGAGACAGTCCTTATTGCACCAAGGCCTAGTTGGGAAAGCCTGTTAACGGTGTTCCGAATGGTGAGATTGCTGGCTGTGCTAAACTTTGTGGTACAACCTCAAGCTTGATCCCACAGGAGGAAAGAATAGCTGGCTGAGTGATGTGGTTTCTTCTAATCAGAAGATGTTACAGATTGCAGTTTCTTGTAGCTGGGCAGGGCCACATATTAGATTCTCAGACTGAGATCTCTATGGTCACTATTCGGCCACTTAGGGTGGACAGCGCTAGGACAATACTCCATGGGGCATGCATGAGTGTGTGTTTGCCTTTTGACCCCTTTGGTATCCTTAACGCAGAACACTGAGACTTTATGAATTAGCCACTTGGACACTAAGCCTTAGTAGGGCTGCATTCTCCTCCATGGTTAGTCACCTACCTGTCCCTGCATTGCAATCTGAGAAGTGTTAAAGAGTGTTATTGAAGTATGGCCATATAGAAGCTTAGATGCTAGAAATAGGTAGGAACAAATCTTTCCTTTGGAGATTGATCACCAGATTGGCAAGGGGACTTTCAAGGTGAACAGCAGGACTAGATAGAAAAGCCCAGGCAGAGACTCAAGTCTGGGAGATTTGGCTGTCTTTGCATGATGATACTGTTGGCCAACATCTTTGGTGATACAATCCCATGGTAGTAATACATAGTAAGCCTCTGAGCTCACCACAGCGTGAACCTCACCCCTGTTATTTGTTCGTATGTGGTCCATGGTGCTAATAACTCCAGCGTTTTTCCTTGAAGGAGACAAGAAAGCACCTCTTGTAAAGGGTTCTTAAATGTTGGTGAAGCTGGAGAATTCCTAATCTGCCACCATATTCTAATATCAAATCTGCATGTCTCTTCAGAGGCAGTGTTAGCATGATTTCCATCTACTTATAACAAATTGTGAATGACCAACAATTATATGAAAACCATAGCTGTAGAATATTTTAGAAATGAAAGAACAAAAATAAATCTTGAGGTGACACTGGTGAATAGCTCAGTTGTAACTTTCTGCTTTCTTTGAAGAAAACTAAAATGATTCTTTCTATATATTTAAATATTTAGTTGTTAGATGTTGTCAATTATCTGGGTATTATTCTCTTTGACTTTACCGAAACATAATAATTGAAAAAATTAGAAAGACTGTTTTGTAGCTTGTAAAAAATAGATCGGTCACTAAGTAAAGAACATCAGTGTGTTTGTGCTTTCAAAATCAAATAACTAGAAAACAAGATTTTATGTGTTAAGGACGTTAAAAATAATAAGCCCGAACAAGAGAAAATGGGACAGATTTCTTTGCCTTTTTTCTGTTCTTGAGTGGCTTGCCAGACTTTTAAAATGTGACTAGCTCCCATTAACTTTCCTATCCCACCTTTCTTACAACATTTTGAAGAAGTTAATGAAATGAACCTAAGACCTTGCTTCTAAAGACACTATACACTTCAGACACAAGAACTGACCAAGATGCTTTCTCCCTAAGCATTAGAGCTCATAGTATTAGAAATTGCTATGCCATAAAAGCTGAAAATCAATGAACAGTCCTACTCAGAGGAGACACCTATCAACCACAAAGACAACAGGTCGCAAACAATAGCCCCCAGTGATGCAAAGATGGCACTTTTATCTTGGGGATAACCAACAGCTGGCTAATTGGACCTCAGGTGAGGGGGTCCCTTCAGTGTCAGACAGGGACATTAACCCCTCGAATAAATTAGAATCAAAATTTGGTGCAGATAGACTTCGTCAACCTGAGTCAGACTTTGGGGAGTCTAATGCCAGGCAGTTCATTGACAGCACACTTCAAACAGTATGATTTGGGAAATGGTTTCCAGGCAACAAACAATCCAGTTCCAGGTGCACAATAACACTGGAGGTGTGACTACCTAGAAATTCCTTTACAAGTACATGTGATCATGAGGGTGCATTCTATAGCTGAAAGGCCTAGAGTTTAGTGTGTTTTCTGACCAATAGCATAGGTCAGCAGGGCGCAAAATACCTGTGATGTCTTCCCTAAGTATGGGTACCTACGGTCTAGAGAGGGAAGAGTCTGGAATAATTATTTTGGTAATTTGGGTGAGGTCTGCCTCCACAAATAGCAAAACTCACTGGGTCATTAACAAAATCCACTCTCAGCTCTCTGTATGGAATTCAGGTATTTGATTTTTATCTCCTCCAATGACACCCCTGCATGGTTGACATTCCTGGTTCTCTCAGTGCTTCTCTGTGAGTACAAGGACCTCTGTGCCCCCAACACTGAGGCCCATTCAATAAAAGAGAATCCTTGCCTGGCATTTATTGTAAACCCAGCCAGCTGCTTGTGACCATCATCCCCAGAGAAGAACTTTTTACTATCATTTTCCTAAACCAATACGCTTTCTAATTTGAAGGGTCCAGTCCAACATATTTGTCCATGCCTGGGGGGAAGAGTGAGGATTGAGAAAGAACTAGACAAGAGACAACAGACAGAGTCAGGAGGGCATCCAGTGAGTACTGAGATTTGTTTCATGTTTATTTCTCATAACCTTTATAAACCCTAATTCCAAAAGGGGGGGCAAGGCAAAAAGACTCCTTTGCAACGATACAAGGAACAAACCAAGTAATTACCTTCTTAATATCTGAAATGTCAAGTAATCACACCCTAGGCCAAAACATCCTGTGAGCAGCTACACCTGAGGTCAAACCTCCTGAAGGATCAAGAATAGGCCTGAACTCTCTGACCTTTAGTCAAGGTGGAACAGATCCACTTCTGTGGGCTCCCACACTAACTGTGCTTTAGATGTTTACCCTTACTCTCATAGAGACGTGTAGCTTTTTTTGTTTTGCAACAGAGACTATTAAAGAGCTCTCCAACTGGTCACAGTCAGGAAAACAAGGGACTGTGGAGTTCCAAGCTCCAACATATACACCAGTAATGCAACCGCTACACCAAACGCTTAGAGAAAATCACAGAAGAGGGGTGGAAAGATTATAAGAGCCAGAGGACCAGAATGTCTGCTGTTAGAGTGTCTTCCAGACATGGCAGGGAAGCTGTACCCATGAAATCTCAACAACATGGATTAAACAAGACCGACACAATGGCACTACCAGTTGGCATGCCAATATGGGATGGAGAAAATATTCCAAGGTTCCACTCCTAGATGAAGAGCAGCAGGCAACCAATGGCTGCCAAAGGAAGGAGAATCTGTTGTCTCCGGGGATGAGCTTGCTGATGGTTTATCTAACCAATCCCAAGTAGTCGGCTAAGAATAGGCAGGAAGAGGGAAGGTGAGCTGAGGATGGATCTGTGTATGGACAGGATCAATGCATAAGACACACGTGTGTGGAAATCGCACAGTAAATTCCATTCATTTGTACAATTATTAGCTTTACAATTATTAAAGTTAATAATTGTAAAACAAATTCAGCACATGGATATCTCTGGCATTCTGCTTATTATTCCAGGTTATTCAATTTGTTGATACATATCTGTGAGTAACAGGCCCCTGGGATCTTTTTGATTTCAGAATCACATGTGGGAATTCTTTCTCTTTCATTTCTGATTTTATTTCATCTTATACTATTCTAGCATTCTCACATTTCTCTTTTTAGCTTAGCAATTTTTTTAATTTCTTTCCGTATTTTTTCCCTTGAAAACCTACCATTGTGTTCATTTTTTTATTTCCTTTATTGTTTCTTTGTGATTTCTTTCCTTCTGCTAATTTGAGGCTTAGTTTGCTCCTTTTAAAATGTGTCTTGTTGCCATTTATTATTATTATTACTATTTTATTACTGTGCATGTGTGTTTATGATTTGTGTGTGTGCACGGATGCTCCTGTGCAATAATGCGAGTGTGGAAATCGGCAGTTTTCAGGAGTTGAATCTCCCCTTCTATCTTGGGGTTTAGGGTTCAGATTCAGGTCATGAGGCTTGGGCAGGATGTCCCCTTCCCCCTGTTTAAAGGAGGCTTTTTCTACATAAAGTTTTAAATTTGTTTCTTTTCCTTTATTCTTCTCTTATACAGTACATCCTGACTGCATCCTCCCCTCCCTCTCTCTCCCAGTTCCTCCCCACCTTCCCTCTCCCTAAGAGCCCCTGCTCCTTACTTTCCTTTCAGAAAAGAGCACACCTCCCATGGATAACAACCAAACACTGCATAACAAGATGCAATAAATAGACTAGCCTCAAGGCTGGATGAGACTTACAGAGCACTTCTATCTACCACACCATCATCTCTCCAGCCTGTGCCTAATTGATTCTTTTCACTTGTGTTGATTGCTGCTGTTCACACCTCTCTAGTACTGCTTTCCTGAGTCCCATGTGTTTTGGAATGTCTTGTTTTTAGTTTTGGTTGGGTCCTGATTTTACTTGTTTCTCTTTGATCTTATCTACCCCACCGGTTATTCAATTATTTAACTTCCACACATTTTGTTTTCCAGGTCCCTTGATACTGATTTTTAGTTTAGATACTTAACATAGTTTCTATCTTTTGAAATTTTTATAATAGTCTATGGTATAACATATATGATCAATATTGAAAAATATTTCTGCCTATTTTAGAAGAATATAGGCTTTACTGCTATGGGGTGGCCTGCCCTATATATGCCTGTTAATTGTTTATAATAGTGTTGGCCAAACGTGATGTTACATATTAATCATGTGGACATTATAGTCACTATTGAGAATGAGTATTAAAGTTTTCTGTTATTATTATATTTCTGCCTATTTCCCCTTTCAAACTCATTAATTTTTTTCAGATACCCAGGTGTTCTGAAATTCAGTGCACTTGGATTCAAATCTGTCTATCTTCCTGATTAATTATACTTTTATAACTATATGCAAACCTTCTTTGCCTGGAATTATTTGACTACACACATAGACATAGACACCCCTCACGCACAAACACACACAGACATACACAGATACACTTTATCTAATATAAGTGTTTCCATAAGAGGGAAATCATAGATATAAAGAGCAACAAATAATAATTACAATATGCTTACACAAACCAGGGAATGACTAGAACCAGAAGGAAGTTTGAAACTAACTGTTCCTTAGTAAATTCAGAGAACATGTGTCCCTGAAGAAAGCATTCCTCACCCTCCCCCCCGAGAAGTCATGGGATAAATTTATAAAGTTAAGTCATTCACTTTGTGTTACCTTGTTATAGCACCCATATCAGAGACAGAGATTACAAATCCTGAAGCCATATGTAGTCTGCTTTAAAGAGTTATGTTGAAAGTTGGAAAAAGTGAGAAAGTTGATGAGGTAAATGATGCAGAGGTGGGCAGACTAAGAACAGGGAAGTAAAAGCAGACATACGGGACAACAAACTTGCAGATACTACCAACCTCATGTTATCTCACTATGGACGCTCAAAGATCAAACAGCTTCCATGGCTTACTCTAGCCAACTGTTAAACACACTCTCCTCTGGTATTTCGAAAACATCCAAAATAGACAGCTTATCTGAAATTTGTTTGCATGATGTTTTTATTTACTATTTTTCATCTTCTAAATTCGTTTTTTGACCTATTTTTATAGTTATAATAAAAATAGTTATAATATAGTTATAATAAGTTTATAGAACTTAGCATAATAGATAAAGCATATTTATGTGCTGTTGGAAAATGTGTCTTAATCATTCATTGACCTGAAGAAAAGGACAGATGGTTATTAATGACTAGATTACTTAGATTTTTTTTGTGATAGGGTTTTTTTTTTTTTTTTTTTTTTTTTTTTTTTTTTTTTTTTTTTTGTAGCTTTGGAGCCTGTCCTGGAACTAGCTCTTGTAGACCAGGCTGGCCTCGA
Organism: Microtus oregoni; assembly: GCF_018167655.1. Classification (NCBI taxonomy): domain Eukaryota; kingdom Metazoa; phylum Chordata; class Mammalia; order Rodentia; family Cricetidae; genus Microtus; species Microtus oregoni. Next base: position 1,051,405 of record NW_024544709.1, on the reverse strand, counting down.
ACTCACAGAGATCCGCCTGCTTTTACCTCCTAAGTGCTGGGATTAAAGGTGTGTACTACCACCGTCCAACTCACTTAATAAAATTTTAAGATGGATTTGAATTTTTCTCTGGAACCTAAAGTTATTCAAGTTCTCCATGATATGGCTAAATGTTGAGGAAACAACCTGGGACAGGGGTAGCAGTGTGAGAAAGGTTTCAGAAGGTAGTAAGTCCATGCCGTGTGTGAGGGGTGTGTACATTGGGAGAACAGAAAGACCTAGTCATATCGGAAAGCTACTAGAGCATAATAAATGTGGGAAAAGAAGCCAGATTTACTCACACTGCGGAGTAAGTAGTGATAAGGTTTAGTTGAGATTGTGGAGACACAGTGGGAAGGCCAACTCCCAGGATCTATAGACTAAAAGGTTCTTGTTGCTAAGCAATCGGATCTAGAACTTAATCCAATGAGAGACAAAGGAAGAAAGGATTTCTGTTCTCTTTGTCATGTGAGTTCTCAGAAATCTTTGCTTATAAACCTGTTCTTACAAATGAACCATGAATAGGTCCACACCAAGAAATCATCACTCCATCTCTTGGTAAGCCTCTCAAGAGCTTAGGCCTAAAGGACAAGAAGTTCATGAACATACTGACAAATTTTGGGAATTCTTCAAATTTTGAGAAGGACTAGTGGCTCCTATTATTTCTTATTCCTCTCTCCTATTTGGAAAGGACGAACTGTTTTAATGTGCTGTTATTCATAGTTTATAAAATATCGAATTAGATCATAAACAATGACAAGGCCTAGATGATGATTAAAATACATGGGCTGATAAGTTGGATGAAGCGGAGAATAGGAGATGCTGGAGACAGGGTTTAAAGTTCTCTACTAATATGACTATTCAGGCTCTTTTATGTGATAGGTATCGTCACCATCATCATCACCATAGAGTGTATGTGTTTATGTGGAGGAATGGCTGAAGGGGGATGTGGGTGTATGTATGTAGAAGTCAGAGAAGAACTTGCAAAAATTGGTTCTCTCCACTGTAGATTTCCAGGCTGGAATGCAGGTTGTCAGGCTTGGCTGCAAACACTTGTAACCCTCGAGCCATATCTGCACATTCTTTCAGTTGAAAATGTCACAATCCTTCAGAACCCGTGGCCTCTCTAGTCATCATCTAAAATCCTGCAAGATGTGAGAAACTGGCTCAACTTTCAAGTTTCTTTACCAGTGACCTGTTGACAAGCTGAGATCTTAGTAATGAATCCTGATAGTTTTGTATGGTTAAGTTTATTAGCAATATTATTGATAAATCATCAGCCTTTCCATCACAAAAATATTAACTCTATGATCATAACCAAATATACACATATACTTGTTGTTATTACTCACACACATATCAAAATAGATGCAAATAGAGAATCAGCATGTCAGAATTTTTTTATTAATTTTTATTGAGCTCTACATTTTTCTCTGCTCCCCTCCTTGTCTCTCCCCTCCCTCCTTCAACCCTCCCCCAAGGTCCCCATGCTCCCAATTTACTCAGGAGGTCTTGTCTTTTTCTACTTCCCATGTAGATTATATCTATGTAAGTCTCTCTTAGTGTCCTCATTGTTGTCTAAGTTCTCTGGGATTGTGGTTTGTAGGCTGGTTTTCTTTGCTTTATGTTTAAAAACCACCTATGAGTGAGTACATGTGATAACTGTCTCTCTGTGTCTGGGTTACCTCACTCAAAATAATGCTTTCTAGCTCTATCCAATTTCCTGCAAAATTCAAGAATTTTTTTCTGCTGTGTAGTACTCCATTGTATAAATGTACCACATTTTCCTCATCCATTCTTTGGTTGAGGGGCATTTAGGTTGTTTCCAGGTTCTGGCTATGACAAACAATGCTGCTATAAACATAGTTGAGCACATGTCCTTGTGGCATGATTGAGCATCCTTTGGGTATATACCCAAATGTGGTATTATTGGGTCTTGAGGAAGGTTGTTTCCTAATTCTCTGAGAAATCACTGCACTGACGGGGATGTACCAGCTTGCATTCCCACCAGCACTGCAGAAGTGCCCTTTTCCCCACAACCTCTCCAGCAAAAGTTGTCATCAGTGTTTTTGATTTTGGCCATTGTTACAGTTGTAAGATGGAATCTCAGAGTTGTTTGGATTTGCATTTCTCTGATGACTAAGAATGTTGAATATTTCCTTAATTGTCTTTCAGCCATTTTAGATTCTTCTGTTGAGAGTTCTCTGTTTAGGTTTGTACTCCATTTTTTTAAATTGGATTATGTGAACTTTTGGTGTCCAGTTTCCTGAGTTCTTTGTATATTTTGGAGATCAGACCTCTGTCTGATGTGGGGTTAGTGAAGATCTTTTCTCAGTCTGTAGGCTGTTGTTTTGTCTTGTTGACCCTTTTCTTTACAGAAGCTTTTAATTTTCAGGAGGTGCCATTTATTAATTGTTTCTCTCAGTGTCTTGCTACTGGGGTTATATTTAGGAAGTGGTCTCCTGTGCCAATGCATTCAAATGTACTTCCCACTTTCTCTTCTATGAGGTTTAGTGTGGTTGGCTTTATGTTGAGGTCTTTGATCCATTTGGACTTGAGTTTTGTGCATGTGATAGATGGATCTATTTTCTTCTACATGTTGATATTCAATTATGTCAGCACCATTTGTTGAATATGCTTTCTTTATTCCATTTTATATTTTTTTTAAATCAGGAGTTCGTAGGTGTGTGGATTAATATCTGGGTCTTCGATTTGGTTCCATTTTATGCCCATATCAGGCTGTTTTTAGTGCTGTAACTCTGTAGTAGAGTTTGAAGTCAGGGATTGTGATGCCTCCAGAAGTTCCTTTATTGTTCAGAATTGTTTTGGCTATCTTGGGTTTAAAGCAAAGAAAACCAGCCTACAATTCACAATCCCAGAGAATCTAGACAATAGTGGGATTGTAAGTGAGACATATATGGATCTAATCTTCATGGGAAAAAGAAAACAAACAAGAGAAGTATTGCATCCTCAATAAAGGAATTGTTCGTGGTCTATAACCAATGCCAGCTGAATATACAATTTGTGAGTCCACCATGCCCCATAGACAACTTGCGCTACGGTGGACTCATCATCCTCTTGAGGTCTCACTTGCCCTGCTGTTTGTTATAATAAGATATTTGATTGTACAGGTGAAAGTCCCTTAGGAGAAAAATTCCACCAGATTTTTGCAGAATTAATGCTAACATTCCTTAAATTATTTCACAAAATAGAAAGCAAAGGAACACTACCAAATTCATTTTATGAGGCACAGTCACCCAGATACTGAAACCACATAGTCAGCAAAGAAAGAGTAGACCAATTTTTCTTATGAACACAGATGCAAAAATACCCATAAAATACTTGCAAACCGAATTCAAGAACACACCAAAAAAAGATCATCCATCATGATCAAATAGGCTCCATCCCAGAGATGCAGAGATGAAACAATGGAAAAAAAAATCAGCCAAGGTAATCCTGTTCTCACACCCTCAGTACCCAGCTCATCTGCACTCACACCACCAGGGACAACTCTGCTCCTTTGTCTTGACAAGGTGTGGGACCTGCTCTCTGGATTGCAGCACTTTTTGAAGCACAGTGCTAACTCTTCCATCCTTATTCCCCTGAGGTCAGCTCTCACACCTCTCGCAGGTGGCAAGGGGGGCATATTTCCCTTACTCTTGCCTTCCCATGGCATATGAGGGAGGGGGCTGGAACAGCTATTCTGCTCTCATGCCTACAGGCCCGGCTCACCTGTGCCCCCACCAACAGGCTCAGTTCTAGCGTGCTGCCCAGGTGAGGTGCCATGTGCCTGCTCTAACTTGGGCTGCAGCAGGTGAGGGACAGGGCCAGTTCTCTCACTCTGGAGGCCCTGGGGACAACTCTCTCACCTACCACATGTGGCCAGGGGTGAGAAGAGGGAGAACAGTTTTCTCCTCACCCATGCGACCACATGGCAGGGGGGATGGGCAGTCCTTCTGCTCCTATGATTCCCCCATCCCACCCTACCTGCAGCTCACCTGTGGTAATTGGACCATGGACCTAGACACAGTCCTTGGCAGCAACCCAGGCTCGGATGACACCATGGTCCCAGTTGGCAGTGCAGGACCCAACAGTAGCTTGGCCCTCAAACCACCACATGGCTCCACGTGTAGACCTAGACCCTGGGCATCTGCTCTGCTTTTGATGGCAACAGGAGCCTTGGACATCAGTACAGGTCCTGGATATGGCAGGGCTACAGACCCAGACATGCCCTTGGCTACAGTTCAGGTCATATGAATGCCCTGGATCCAGGTGGTGGCACATGTTACTCAGGTCTGTATGGGCCCATCAGCAACACAGCCCTCCTATGCCAAGAAGACTGCAGGTGGAGGCCCAGATCCTGGGAAGCAATGTGGCCTTGGGTGGCAACACAGGCTACAGACATTGGCACAGACTCAGGCTGTGGTAGGACCACAGATCCACACATGGTTTTTGGCAACAGCCTGGGCCCAGATGTCTTCATGGCCCTAGTTATCAATGAAGATAGCCCAGTCAGCATGCCTCAAGTGGTGGTGTGACCCCCAAACACCAACATTTCTCCAGGAGGCAGCCTAGAGCCTGGGTATCCACTCAGACTTTGATGGTAACAGTAGGCACAGACATTGACACAGATTTTCACCATAGTAGGGTTACTGACCCAGACATGGCTCATGGCCACAATTAGGGACTGGACAATACAGTAGCCCTGGTAGTATCAGGGGCCACCTATATATGTATGGTCCCAGCAGCAGCTTGACCCGCTAAGACCAACATGGCCTCAGGTGTTGACCCAGACCGCAGGCCTCTTCATGGCCCTCAGTGGCAACAGGACCCATGGTGTCAACTCGGAGACCTCCACAGCAGGGCCATGAACCCAGACATGGCCACCCTGCAGCAGTCTGCATTATACATCACCATGGTCCAAGATGGTGGCATAGGAGTCCTGGATCAGCATGGCCTCAGTTGGATACATCCCTTAGACATCATCTTGGTCACATGTAGTAGCCCAGATTCCAGGCAACCATGAGGCCCTTGGTGGTAACAGGACTCATGCACATTAACACAAAACTCCACAGCTTCATCAGAGCCATGGAGCAAGTCATGGAACTTGACAGCAGCTAAGGATCAGACATCGCCATTGCCCTGGGTAGAAAGCAGAGCATCTACCTCAGCCTGTTCCTCACCACCCTCACCTCTTCAGATCTGTATCTCTCCCCAGAATCTTTCTGTTTCTCTCTCTCTCTCTCTCTCTCTCTCTCTCTCTCTCTCTCCCTCTCCCTCCCTCCCATTTGGCCACCCTGTACTCTCTCACCATCATGGTACCTGAAGGCCCGATGCTAAGGCTCGTGGGTGAAATTCTTTTGCCCCAGGTCTAGGGACCTGGAATAAGGGGAGCTACCAAGATAATTCTTTACAGATTTTTGGTGGGAGAATTTTCAACTTCATATGGAAAAACAACAACAATAACAATAAAAACTCAAGATAGCTAAAACAATCTTGAACAATACAAACTGTTGGAGGCCTCCCCATTCCTGATTTCTAGCTATGTGACAGAGGTATAGTAATAAAAACAGCAAGGTATTGACATAAAAACAAAAAACATTGAACAATGGAATTGAACAGAAGACCCAGACATAAATCCAAGCAATTATGGACACCTGACTTTTGATAAAGAACATAGAAACACAGGAAAAAAAGACAGTATCTTCAACAAATGGTGGCAGTCAAACTGGGTGTCTGCATGTAGAAGAACACAAATAGATCCATATTTATTACCCTGCACAAACACAAGTTCAAGTGATCAAAGACCTCAACATAAAACCAGACACATTGGACATGATAGGAAAGAAGGTTGAGGAATAACCTTGAATGCTCTGGCACAGGAGACGACTTCCTGAACAGAAGAATGATAATGCAGGCAATTTAATAAATGGAACAATTAATAAATGGACCCTCAGGAAACTGGAAATGTTCTGTAAGGCAAAGAACACTATCAATTTGACAAAATGGCAGCCTATAGAATGGGGAAAGGACTTTTTTTTACCAACTCCATAAAGAGGACTAATATCAAAAACATTTAAATAATTCAAGAAACTAGATATAAAAACCCAAATAATTCAATTGATAAATGGAATACAGATCCAAACAGAGGATTCTCCATAGAAGAAACTCAAATGACTGAGAAACACAGAAATGCTCACCATCCTTAGCCATCAGGGAAATGCAACCAAAACTACTTTGAGATTCCATATAACACCTGTCAGAATGTCTAAGATAAAAAACACAAATGACAGCTCTTGCTGGTGAGGAATGTGGAGCAAGGGGAACACTTCTCCATTGCTTGTGCGAGTACAAACTTGTAAAGCCACCCTGGAAAACAATATGAGGATTTCTTAGAAAGTTGGGAATTGGTCTACCTCATGACCCAGATGTTCAGCTCATGAGCATATACCCAAAGGACACTCCATCCTACCACAAAGGCACTTGCTTGTTCCACCACGCTCACTAAAACTTTATTCATAATAGCCAGAAACCGGAAACAACCTAGACGTCCCTAAACAGAAGAGTGGATGCACAAAATGTGGTACATTTGCACAATGGAACATTACTCAGCTCTTAAAATATGAGCTCATACAATTTTCGGGCAAATTGATGCAACTAGAAAAAAAATCATCCTTAATGAGGTAACCCAGAAAGACAACTATGGTATGTATTCTCTTATATGTGGATATTATCTATTAAGGAAATGATCGTCAAACTACAATCCACAGACCCAGAGTGTTTAGGTAATCAGTATGGCACAAGGGGTTGGGGGATGAATGGGTCTCCCTGGGAAGGGGGTGCTATAATCAGAATATATTATATGAGGAATTAACCTATTTTCAATAAAAAAGTACTCCTTTCATAAGTATAATCAAATATAAATGCGATTGAGAAACAGACATCAAGCCAGCACACCTAATTTGATTATACTATTGTTTATTGATTCATCATATGGAGATATTTATTACAGAAGATTCCACCTTTGACTCTGCAGTTTGACAGACCTGGCATAAGAGAGAACAAGCAGGTTTGTTACATGGGAGTGCAAGTTAAATACCATGCATTTAACATGGTAGAATATTTTTTTATACAAGTCTGCTAAGAACTATGTGCAACTTATCATTAAAAATTGAAGAAACCACTGATACTCCTTGATTGACTATGTATAAATCAAACTTATCTCATTAAAGCAAGTGGCTACTTCACAATAGCCAATAGAAGCTTATTTTCAATATTAATGTAAATATAGTCTTAAATGTGTATATATTTAGGGGACAATACAGTGAATCCATGTATCTGTCATCAAGGTCTGAGATTATCAGCCTGTGACCCACTGTGATCCTTCTGAACAACCGGAGTGTGACTGTACCTCATCAAAATTAAAGAGCAAATCAAATGCACAATATGAAGTCATGCTTTGGTCCAAATGCTAAGCTATATTTATATAAAGCCTTCTACTTTAGCCAGCTCATCATGAAGCCACTCTTTATCTCTGCCTTCTTTTTCCTGTTTCATAAGGTCCCCCTGCCCTGATGGATCCAGTCTTCCAGAAGACAGAGTATTAAATGTTAGTGCTGCATGAGATCAAGACAAAATAAAGATCCGGGCAGCAGAACCACATCCCGTCCTCCTTTGCTCTCTCCAGTAGGACAAGGTGGCTATGAGTGAGGTTCCAGTACATGTAAGAATCGCTCTCCTGCAGGTATGGTTGAGGGTGTTGCTCTTTCCTTCTATATGGCCCCTGACCTGGTGTGCTGAATTCAAAAGCCTTCCAGAAGTAGTGATACCCTTGAGGGTAACCGTCTCTAGTAGAAACATGAGTCTTGCAGGCTGGAAGTCCTATAGCCTACACTTCGGAGGCCAGAGACACATTATCTCCATGAAGCCCCAAAGCTTTCTAGTATCCAGCCATCTCTCTGTGTTCACCTACAGTGATCAAGGAGACCTCATTGAGGATCGGCCTTTTGTCCAAAAAGACTGCTATTACTTTGGTTTTGTGGAAGGAAACCCAGAATCCATGGTTGCTCTTATCACCTGTTTGGGGGGTTTACAAGGAACATTACAGATAAACGACACAGCTTATGAAATTAGACCCAAGAGCCCTTCTTCCACATTTGAACATCTAGTTTATAAGATAGACAGTGAAAAAACTCAATTATGTTCCATGAGATGTGCATTAACAGATGAAGAAACAGCAGAGCAAGTGACACCTCAAGAGGATGATGACTCCTCCAAAACACGAGTTGTCTATGGGACATGGTGGACTCACAGATTGTATATTGAACTGGCATTGGTTATAGACCATGAACAATTCCTTTATCGAGGCCGTAATACTTCTCTTGTGCTACGAGATGTATTCATGATTATGAATGGACTAAATTACTTCTTATTTCCAGTGGATATTAATGTGGCTTTACTTGGACTTGTAATCTGGAGTAAGGAAAACCCCATACCAGTGAAAGATATATATACTCTCTTGCCAGCATTTTGTAAGTGGAAGAGTGAACACCTTGATTCTTACCTACGACATGATATTGCACATCTCTTTGTGAATTATAATTTTAGTAACTATTTTGGCATAGCCTATGTTGGAACTATATGTAATAAGACATTTGGGTGTGGAGTTGAGAGTCCCTTGGGGGAAAATTTCTTTACCTTTGGGTGTATCGTGGCACATGGGATAGGTCATAATTTGGGCATGCCCCATGATGGGATATTTTGTACATGTGGAGGAGGACCATGTGTGATGTCTCCTACAACAAGATGTTCCAGAAAATTCAGTAACTGTAGTTATGCTGCATTGTGGGAAAACACAGCCAAAGCAAGCTGTATGTACAATAAACTCAACCTTTCGGATACCTATCCGTTTAAGTTCTGTGGGAACGGGGTGGTTGATGAAGGTGAGGAGTGTGACTGTGGACCCCCCGAATTATGTGACTATAGTCTCTGTTGTCTGCCTGGCTGTACTCTCAAGCCTGGAGCTAGCTGTGATACCGGGCTGTGCTGCAGCAACATATGACAATTCCTGCCGTCTGGCACTCTGTGTAGAATTAAGGAGAGCGAATGTGACCTCCCAGAATGGTGCAATAGAACTTCACCTGAGTGCCCAGAAGATGTGTTTTTACAGGATGGAAGCTCTTGCAGTGATGGTGGCTACTGCTATGAAAAAAGATGTAACAGCCATGATGAACAGTGCCGGAGACTTTTTGGCAAGGATGCCAGGAAAGCATCTGACAGTTGCTACCAGGAAGTCAATACTTATGGTGATCGTTTTGGTAACTGTGGAATAATAAACAATGTATATGTGAAATGTAATAACTCAGATATCCTCTGTGGAAGAGTTCAGTGTAAAGAAGTGAAAAGTCTTCCTATTTGGAGGAGCCATTATACTGTACATTGGACTCATTTCAAGGGTGTCTCCTGCTGGAGTACTGACTACCATTTTGGGATGAGCATCCCTGACCTTGGTGACGTAAAAGATGGCACACACTGTGGTCCAGAGCATGTGTGCATGAACAGAAAGTGTGTCAATAAGTCAATCTGGGCAAGTGAGTGTACACCAAAGACCTGCAACAAGAATGGCGTCTGCAATAACAAACATCATTGCCATTGCAATGATGGCTGGAGTCCACCATATTGCCTGCTAAAGGGCACTGGAGGGAGTATTGACAGCAGTCCATCTTCTGAAAGCAAAAATAAGGAGAAGGATAAAGAGAAGGAGAAGGACAAGGACAAGGAGATGAAGAGGAAGTCACAGGATAATAGCTTCATAAGTTGGATATTTCCTGTTTCTTTTACGGTTTTGCTTTTATTTTTATTTCTTTGGATTATCAAGGGCTCTACACCATCACCTGAGAAAGAAGAGAGTAAACCATCACATGAGGAAGAAGAGACCAGCACTTCTCCTTCAACAGCTTCAACTTCAACTAACACAGAGTAGAACATTTGTGAAATTACTCTTTAACGTTAAATGAAATTTCCCACATTTTTAGTGTCCCGGTGGGAGAAATGCTATGGTGTGCATTATAAACTACTGATAAAAGATTCCAGCAATCTATGATAGGTTGGAATAATGCACTTTTATCATTCAATAAAAGGTGTTCCATAGAGCCCTCAAAATATCACAGACTACTACTGCCAAATCTACTCATTACTCTCCACGACCTAATGGGAAGGCCCTACTGCTGAAGATGCTGCACACTTATTTGGTGAAATAATTCAATAAGTGTTTACATTAGAGGTTCCTTAATGGTCCTGTAGAATTGTGCTGAGTCCAGCTGTGGGACATTTTTTGCTGGGGAGTGGTGGTGTGAGATTTTTAGGTACTACTTCTGTTTTAGTGAGGGGTTATGAGTCTACTAACTGTTTGTTTAACTTTTATAGATCATTTATATCAAGAAATTAACCTATTTCCAATCTCATGGAATACAGATTTTTAAATTAAATCTTTATGATTATCTGGATTTCTTCAATGTTTGTTTTAATGGCTTCTTTTTCATCTCTAATTTTATTAATTTGGATCTTTTCTCGTTATCTTTTGGTTAATTTGGCTAAAGATTTCTGATTCCTGTTGAGTTTCTCAAAGAATCAAGTCTTTGTTTCATTGAATCTTTGTATTTTGTTGTTGCTGCTGCTGTTTGTTTGTTTGTTTCAATTTCATTGATTTTAGCCCCGTGTTTATTTTTTCAGATCTATTCTTTTTGGGTATTATTTCTTTGTGTTTTCCTAGAGATGTCAAGTGTGTCACAAGTTACTATGATCAAATTTCTCCAGTTTTTGAAGTTGCCACTTAGGGCTACAAACTTGCTTCTTCGAACTGCTCTCATGTGTCTCTCGTTTGTTTGTGTAAGTTGTGTTTTTATTTTCATTTAGTTCTAAAACATTTTTTATTTTCTTATTGATTTCCGTCTTGACCTAATTTTCATACAGTGGTTGGTTGTTAAGTTTTTATGAATTGTAAACTTTCTGCTGTTTCTATTGTTGTTCATATCCGGCTTTAATCTATGATGATTAGATAAAATGTACAGTGTTATTTCAGTTTTTAAAAAACTGTTGAGAGTTTGTCTGTGCCCTAATCTGCACTCAATTTTGGAGAAAGATCCGTGGGCTGCTGAGAAAAAAAGAATAATTCTTTAATGTTTGGGTGGAATGTTCTATAGATTCTGTTAGGTTGATTTAAGATAATAATTAACCTAGCATTTCTCTGCTTGGTTTTTGTCTAGATGACTTGTTTATCAGCAAGAGCAGAATATGGAAGTCACCCACTGTCACTGTGTGAGAGTCAGTCTGTGATTTTAACTGTAGTAGTGTTTCTTTTATAGCTTGGGTGCCCTTGTATTTGGTGTATAAATGTTTAGGATTGCAATGTTCCTCTTGACGGATTTTTCCTTTGATGAGTATGTACTGTCCTTCCCAATTCTTTCTAATTAGTTTTTGTTTGAAGTCTATTTTAACATATATTAAAATGGCTACACCTGCATACTTCCTGGGTTCATTTGCTTGGATTATTCTTTTCCATCCTTTTCCCTTAAAGCATATATCTGTCCTTGTTGGTAAAGTATGTTTCTTGGATGCAGCAGAAGATGGATTCTGGACTGAGACCATTAATGTTGGGCAGTACTCATGAAAAATGCTTATTAACTTCCTCGATTTTGTTGTGATGGTATGGCTTTTTCATCCTCCCCCTTTTATTTAGTTAGCAGTTCTGGAATTATTTATTTCTTGAGTTCCATTGGGTGTAGTTAGACCTCTCTTCAGAGTAAATATTTCCTTCTAGTGCCTTCTGTAGAACTGCATAGACAGAAATTACTTAATATTTTTTAACCATGAAATGTGTTTCTTTCTCCATCAGTTGTGATTGAGATTTTTCTGGGTATAGTGGTCTGAGCTGGCATCTGTGGTCTCCTAGAGATGGTAGAACATCTGTCCAGGTCTTTCTGGCTTTCAGAGTCTCCACTGAGTAGTCAGGTGTTATTCTAATGAGTCTGTTTTTATATGTAACCTGTTCTTTCTTTTTCACCTTTTAATATCCTTTCTTCATTCCTTATATTAGTGCTTTGACTTCCATGTGTCATGTATGTTTTTCCCCCAAGCCCACCTATTTGGTATACTGTATGCTTCTTGTAACTTTATAGCACCTTCTTTTTTAAATTGGGGGAATTTTCTTCTATGATTTTGTTAAAAATATTTTCTGTGCTTTTGACTTAGGTTTCTTCTCCTTTCTCTATACCATTCATTCATAGATGCTATTATTTTAGACTGTAGCAGATTTCCTGAATGTTTCATGTCTGGGTTGTTTTTAGGTTTAACGTTGTCTTTAACAAACTAGCCATTTTTCCTACCATGTGTTCAACATCTGAAACTCTTTCTTCCATTTTCCTTAATCTAAGGTTTTTGTTTGACAACCTGTTTTCTATGTTTCTTTTCATTTCAGTTTGGTTTTTTTTTAATAGATTCTAATTGCTTGTTAGATTCTCCTCTCATCTTGAATTATTTTCAATATTCAATGTTTGTACTTTCACAATCTTCATTAAGGCTTTTATTTATATCCTCTTTTATGTCTTCAAACATGTTCATAATTTCTACTTTGAAATCTTTTTCTTGTGTTTCAGCTAAATTGCTTTCCTCGTGGCCTCACACAACAAGGTTGCTGGATTCATATGGTCATGGTTGCTCCGGTCTGTGATTTTGCAGTGGGTGTAGTTATCTGGAGTTCTGATATTTGAATTGTTTTTTAGTGTAGAGTGCTGGTCTTGTCTTTTTTGGGAAGGCGGTTCATCATTTGGTTATAGTTGCCCACTCTGAGTCCTGTCCAAGTGTGGTCCATGTGGGTCCCAGATAGATGAGTTAGAAAGAAAATGGACAGGGGAGTACTGGGTCCACATAAAAAGGCCAAGCCCCTAGGGGATGGAGATGGGCTTGGAGGAGAGGCTTTTACAGGCAGACCTCGCCAGGGCTAATGGTTACATCTGGAGAGACTAGAGTAAGTTTGTTCTGTGCTGTGTTGTTTTGCTTTGAAGACAGGTTCTGACTCTATAGACTAGGCTATTTTTGAACTTGTGCTGCTCCTGCCTGAGTGTGCCAAAACATGGCTTACAGGTATACCCCACAATGCCCATCTAATACTCATTTTGTTGTTCTATTTCTTTTTATTTGTTTTTGTTTGTATTTGTGTTTGACCACATGGCCACATGCATGTTTGGCAAGCATTCCCCCACTAATCTATATTCCCTAGGCTGATTGATTTTTAAAATTCTAAAATAAATTTGTGTGTATATGTGTGTGCACATGTATATTTGTACCCTTGGAAACCAGAAAAGGATGCTGAATCCCCTGGAACCGGAGTTGCAGGCAGTTGTGAGCTGACCAGTGTGGGTGCTTGGGAAATCAAACTCTAGCCCTCTGGAGAAACAGTGGTTTAGTTTTATTGGAATTAGCCCCTTTGTTTTTGCTGAGTAAAGATCCAACTTGTAGAATTCTCTGTGGCTGTATTTTTTTCATTGGTATCTCTCAATTACAAAACACCTGTTTTCATTCTGCTTTGTCACATGGAGAAAGGGAACCTCCAAGTTTCATGTCTTTATTTATTAGTCCTTCCTAGCAGAATGTTCCCATAGGGAAGTCAGAGGTGGGCTGAAAGCCTTCCTTCCTTCCTTCCTTTCTTCCTTCCTTCCTTCCTTCCTTCCTTGTGGTAAAGCATGCGGAGAGGGGAATTAAAAGAAACCTATGAATGATGTCATAAGTCTGTGTATATCTGCTTGTTAGTGTAGATTGTTTCATGTGCGTGTACATGGGTCTCTTTTCCTGTGGAGGGCCCAAGGTCAACATTGCACACCTTTTTCAGTAGATCGCCACCATTTCATTTGCTTTTATTTGTTTGCTTTTTTGTTTTGTGAGAGCCTCTCACTGCACCTGAAGCTCATTGATTCAGCTAAGCTTGATTGATCAATGAGCTTGTGAGAGATGCCAGTCTCTGCCTGACCAGAGCTGGGATGATAGAAACACGCTATATGGCAGCTTCTTACATGGGTTCTAGGTATCCAAACTCAGATGCAGCAGGTGCAAGGTGCTTTACTAACTGGGCCATGTTCTTGGCCCTGGTAAGTTTTAACTGAGAATAAAAGTTGTGCTTAGCAATTTAATGTAAGACGGCAGTTAAGAGTGATTCAGGACACAGTTATAGGAGACATCTCTAAGGAGACAGTACAATGATAAAAATTAAAACAAGAAAACCACACAAACAAGATGCTGTGTAAGTTGTCCCCATTCTTGCTAGACACACTGAGATTTCAGATACCGTTATTTGTGAGAAAGAGTCTAACAGTCATAGCAGGGTGCTGCTTACTGGCTTGTTCCTCATGGTTTACTCAGCCTGATTTGTTTACTACCCAGGGATGGACCTACAAGCCATGGCCTGTCCCTCCCCCATCAATCACTAATAAGAAAACTCCCTCCAGATGAATCTTATGGGGGGGGGTGGATTTTCTCAATTGAGACTCCCTCTTTTCTTTTGACTTAAGCTTGTTTCAAGTTGACATAAAACTGGCCAGCTAGATGTTAACAAGGCATAAGTGATTTATAAAATTAGCAGGAACATTCCTTCTTTTGTGGAATATTATTTTAACGAGGTAAAGGTGTATTTCATTTGTTTATGCTGCAGAATATTACTTTAACTGTGTAAAGGTCTGTTACATTTGTTTATGCTGTATTTGTTTAATTATGTAAAGATGTGTTGCATCTGTTTCACCTTGCCTGCCTAAGGCACCTGATCAGTGTAATAAACAGCTGACCAACTGATTGCTAGGCAGAAGGAAGAATAGGTGGGGCTGGCCGGGAGAGAGAATAAATAGGAGGAGAAATCTAGGCTAGAGAGAAAGGAGAAAAAAGAATGGGAGAAGCAGTAAGAGAGAAAGAGGGACACACCCAGGGTAAGAAGCTAGGACCAGAGAGAGCAAGAAAGTGAGCAAAGGTAAAAGCCCTACGCACATGGTAGATAGAAAGAGCTTTCTAAGTAAAAAGAGCTAGCCAGAAAAGAGTGAGGCTATGAAGGCGTAAGTCATAAACAATGCCACACCAGTTTGGAATTATGATTAATAGGGTGGTATTTATTTAAAGGGGAAAAAACTAACAGATCACTGTCAGCCCTCTGCGCAACCAGGAAGTGAAGAGAGAGAGGAGAGGGAAGTGGCCGCTTTTTTAAAGGGAGAGAGACCACGCCCCAATGGGCTGGTATCTCAGCGGCGATAGGCTGGAGGAGTGGGAGGACCTCCCGTAACACCTCCCCCTTTTGTTTAAATAAGAGAGTTCTAAACCTACTATGAAATTATATACAATAAGTACAAATATCCTATTCTAACTAGCTTAGGTCTTGTATAATAAATAACTTGGCCAAGTCATGAGAGAAAGTAACTGCATTTATATAGTCTTCAACCCCATCGAAGATCTGAGAAGGGAAATAATGTTACCTGGGTAATTAGGAAGTTCAGTAAAACAACTTCCAAAACATGCAACAAATCACAGAGACAACTAGCTACCTAGGCAATCACCCAAAGTCACATTAGCAGCGTTGAAGCAACCAACATTGGCTAAGGCCTAACATAACTGACATACCATTTTTCAAAGGCAAGCAACTTTTCAAAACTATCTTACCCTGTCTTGGCAGGATATGACAGCCCTGTTTTATCCATTGATGCATGCTCTGTATCTTTGTCAGTGGTTGGGGTATGGGCATTTCTTTGCCCCAAGGCCAGTTCTGCCAAAAAGAAGGCTCCAGGTGGAGTGTCTTTGGTGCTCAACATTCTCTCGGGAGTAGAGTGGTGTTGCCAGGAGCAATTGTGTCTCACTACCGCAAAACTCTGAGTTAGATTAAAAGCCATTTTCTACAGCTCTTTGAAGAAGTTGAAGATTATCTATCTATACTGAGTATAATCTCTATATACCTAAAGAACCTGATTAGTCTAATTATAAATGACAAACTTAGATGACTGTTAGTCTATATAATTCTCAATATCTATCTAACTTAAAGACTAAGACAATAAACGACTGTGAAACAAATGAGGACAATGGCCTCCAAATATAAACAATGTACAAATATACATTGCAGTAGGTAAATATATATCAATACACAAACATTATATAAGTATCTTAATCAGTGGTAGAAATGTACACTGCAATATGGTAAATATATACAATATATATATCAATACAATATATGTCAATACATAAAAAATGTTTTAAGCAGAGGTAGAAACATGCATGCATACAATAGTCAATATAATTTAACTTTGTGTCAATATACAAGAATCTATACCAATATATTTGTCTAAAAACAGTAACTCACAATTACAAATCTATTATCCCATCATCCCTCTTTTTTTTTCCCAAAATGATCCCTGAGCTTATAAAATTCCTCCCCCAACCCTTAATCGTATACTAATTATAATCAACCCCTAAATGATGTCCCTAAACCCAAGGGCAAACTTTACTGGGAGAGGGGACGTCGTCCTCTAGAATTACTTCCAGCTGTCATGGGGGCGACGTTCTTTCTGAGGGATCCTGTGAAAGTAAAATGATGGTTAAATTTCAAGATCAATGTCTTTTAAAATTGCAAATAGTCTCTGAGTATTTTGTGCAGGTCTGGCCAAAATGTTGTATAAGATGTGCACCATTTCAGCTAACCAAGTTGGAACTGTCTTGTGCAGCTGGTATCCAAAGCAGGTCTTGTAGTAGCGCTATCAGTATCATGACGTCATATCAACCAGGTGGAGTTGTTGTTGTGGGGCCCCATCTTCTTCCTGGAAACTTCAAATGTCACTTCAGGAAAAACTCATTGTTCATTATGAAAAACTTAAACATTAATCATATAGACATATATATATATATTCAATGAAAGACATGATAGATATATTCAATGAAAAGTATGATAGATATGAAGAAAAGCAAAGATGTTTTCTAAACTCATATTTCTTTCTGTCCCACATCATGGCTCTTGACATGAGACAGAAACTCCAGAAACTCTGGGTTTTTCTCTTACTAACAGGCTTGGAATTGGAGAGGGACTGAGCCAGAGTCCAACTTCAAAACCAGCTTTATAAATTTAGAAATATGGTTTAATTTTACTTACACAACCCATTCAGTTTTCTTGATATTTCCTATTGGGCAGGTATTTTTCCATCTGTCAGTATCCAAATATCCAGGGTCCCTTGAATTTTTCAAGGATGAGTGTTTTCCTGTGGAGATAAGAACAGAACCCTGCCCCCATTCTATATGTTTTTCTTACCACCTGTATGAATATCATCATTGTGGATAAGTTGCCATTTCTCCTTTCCAAGAGGTTTCTCCTCTTCAAATCGAAACTTTATTAATTTTGATGGTATCCACAATTTTTCTTCTCCTGTGGAAACAAGAGCAAAACCCCTTCCCCAACGTAGCACATCTCCTGGCTTCCATTGAGAGGTCAGCACATCTTTGAAATAAATCGGTTGATTTAGTTCAGCAGACTTTTCCATTATCTAATGTCTCTCTGCTGCTGTCATTCCTTTCTCATTAGCATTAAGAAAATTCAAGGTTAATAAAGCATTATGTAATCTATTCCTGGGGGTATTTTCGATCCCTTTCTGTTTGTTCAGCATATCCTTTATAGTGCGATTTGATCTTTCTATAACTGCCTGACCTGTAGGATTATTTGGTATACCTGTAATGTGTTTTATATTATAATAATCAAAAAAGCGTTTCATTTTCTTAGATACATATGCTGGACCATTATCTGTCTTTATTTGCGCAGGTATACCCATGATGGCCATAACTTCCAATAAATGTGTGATTACTGAATCAGCCTTTTCTGAGCTCAGGGCAGTAGCCCATTGAAAACCTGAATACGTGTCTATGGTGTGGTGTACATATTTTAATTTACCAAATTCCATAAAGTGGAACACATCCATCTGCCAGATTTCATTTCTCTTAGTACCCTTTGGGTTACTCCCTGCAGGCAACGGTGTTTGATTATAGAAAGAACAAGTAGGACATCTCTTTATAATGTCCTTAGCTTGTTGCCAAGTAATGGAAAATTCTTTCTTTAGGCCTTTACTATTGACATGATGCTTCTTATGAAATTCCAAGGCCTGCAACACACTTCCAATCAATAATTGATCAATCTCAGCATTGCCTTGGGCTAGAGGACCAGGCAGACCTGTATGGGACCGGATGTGTGTTAAGTACATCGAACAAAGCCTGTTCGTGATTATGTCTTGTACCTGGATAAACAATGAAGTCAACTCTGTGTCATCTGGTATAAATTCAGCGGTTTCAATATGCAAGATAACTCTTTCTGCATATTGTGAATCTGTAACTATATTAAGAGGTTCTTTAAAATCCCTTAGCACCATAAGAATGGCATATAATCCTGCCTTCTGGACAGAATTATAAGGGCTTTGTTCCACCTTACTCAATTCATCTGACTTGTAACCTGCTTTCCCTGATTTATTTGCATCAGTATAGAACGTACGGGCTGCAGTTATTGGAGCATCACGTACAATTCTAGGAAGAATCCAAGAAGTTCTTTTTATGAGATTAAGTCTATCACTTTTGGGATAGTTGCTATTAATTTCTCCCAAAAAGTTAGCACAAGCTCTTTGCCACGGTTCATTGTCTTCCCATAACTTTTTTATTTCTTCAGTAGTAAAAGGCACTATAATTTCTGCTGGGTCTATACCTGCTAGTTGACGAAGTCTCAGCTTACCTTTTATAATTAATTCAGAGACTTTTTCCACATAAGTTTTTAATTTTTTACTTGGTTTATTAGGTATAAATATCCACTCTAAAATAATATCTTCCCTCTGCATTAGAATCCCTGTAGGAGAAATTCTGGAAGGCAATATGACTAGGATGAAGCTAAGATTTGGGTTCACCCTATCCACATGTGCCTCCTGTAATTTTTACTCAATCATTGTCAGTTCCTTTTCTGCTTCAGCTGTCAGTTCTCTTGAACTATTCAAATCTTTATCACCATCTAAGGTTTTGTTTAAATGAACTATCAGATCAGGTGTTATCCCAACAGCTGGTCGTAGACTGGAAATGTCTCCTAACAATCTTTGGAAGTCATTAAGAGTCTTTAAGCAGTCTCTCCTAATTTGTGCCTTTTGCGTTTTAATTTTCTCTAACCCTATTCTGTAACCTAGGTAATTAATAGAATTTCCTCTTTGAATCTTTTCAGGGGCAATTTGTAATCCCCACCTAGGCAAGACTTTCTTTACTTCTTCAAACATCCTTTCTAAAGTATCTTTATTTGAATCAGATAACAAGATGTCATCCATGTAATGATAAATGATGGACTTGGGGAATTGTTTACGAATTATTTCCAATGGCTTACTTACAAAATATTGGCACAGTGTAGGACTATTGAGCATACCCTGTGGGAGGACAGTCCATTGATATCTCCTATTAGGCTGAGAATTATTATAAGTAGGCACTGTGAAGGCAAATTTTTCTCTATCCTTTTCTTGTAACGGTATAGTGAAAAAACAATCTTTCAAATCAATAACTATAAGAGGCCATCCTTTTGGTAACAGAGAAGGCAAAGGAATTCCAGATTGTAGTGGGCCCATAGGTTGAATTACTTTGTTGACAGCTCTTAGATCTGTCACCATTCTCCATTTACCAGATTTCTTTTTTACAACAAACACAGGAGAATTCCAAGGGCTGGTTGATTCTTCAATATGGTGAGCATCTAGTTGCTCTTGCACCAGCTGTTCCAATGCCTGTAGTTTATCTTCAGCTAGAAGCCACTGTTTGATCCATATTGGCTTCTCAGTTAGCCATTTTAAAGGTAGGGCTGTTGGTACCTCTAAAGGTTTGGTATTTGCTGTATGTTCTTGCACAGCCTGAATGGCTGGTGACCTTTTTCCATAATACCTCATCATATTCTTCCCAGAATTATGAGTTCCTGGAACTACAGGAATGTTAACCTGGGTATTCCATTGCTGTAGCAGGTCACGGCCCCATAAATTTATGGCAATATTGGCTATATATGGCCTTAGTCTTCCTATTTGCCCTTCGGGCCCTATGCATTCAACCCATCTTGTGCTTTGTTTTACACGAGATAGGGTTCCAATTCCCAGGAACTGAACATCTACCTCTTGAAGAGGCCAATTCGGATGCCAAGATTCTGGGGTAATGATACTTACATCTGCACCTGTGTCTAATAAGCCTTCAATAAAAGTGCCATTTATACAGACTCTTAGCTTTGGTCTTTGATCATTAATAGAAGTCTGCCAAAATACACGTTTACTCTGTCCTACTGGGTTTTTTTGACTCATTCTCCACACGTATTTCATCATTTAGACCAGTATTACTTTTTACAGCAGAAATTGGAGCTTTTAATTTTCTTGTTGAGGCACATTCTCCACTGTGACTGGGAATGACTGGGCCACTGTTGGCTTGGGGGCCTGCGAGAGGCCCCTCAAGGAGTTTCCCGATGGTATCGAGTTGCCTTGTTTGTCTGTTGTTGACCTGCATTCATTGGACCAATGTCGGCCTTTACCGCATCTCCTACATATACCTGAAGGCCTAGGTCTCCTATTTTTGTCATTCCCAGAGGAGATAATATTCCTAGAAATTCTGTGCCTGCAATCCCTTTTCAGATGTCCTAATTTACCACAATTAAAACACCTGGCAGTTTGATGTCTCCTCATTGCTGTGGAAATCGCTTCTCCTACCCAAGGTTCATCGTTATAACTAAACGTCTCAACATTCATCGTATGCTGAATCCATTCATCCATAGGTGCTAATCTAGACTTTAAAGGCCCAATTATCTTTTTGTATTCTATGTTTGCATTCTCAAAAGCTAGAGATTCAAGAAGTATTCGTCTAGCTTCTGGGTCTGTTACCCCTATGTCCAGAGCCTTAATTAATCTTTGCAAAAAGTCAATAAAGGGTTCTCTCGGTCCCTGCCTAATTCTAATATATGATTCAACCCTTTTTGCTGGATCTTGTATCCTATTGCAAGCATTTAAAACTGCTTGGTGACATAGACACAGTACTTCATCACATAAAGAGCTTGGACCTGTGGATCAGCATATTCTCCTGCACCAAGAATTTGATCTTGGGAAACCTCGACACCTTTTGCTCTTTCTTGCTGTTCCATATGTTTGGATTCTTCTCTGAAATAAATTCCAAATATCAAGGAAGGTCCATTATCTAAAACTGCAGACACTAACTGATGGAAATCATGGGGGGTAGCTCTAACATTAGAAGCCCAAGTCCTTATCATTTCCTTTACATATGCAGAGTGCAAGCCAAAATTAACAACAGCTTGCTTAATTTCTTTCAGATCATTCATTGCTATTGGCGTCCATCTAGCTTATCTGACTCCCTTTGAGCCTTTAGAAGTTGATGCTTTTTCAGGATTAAGTATAGGGTATGCCGCTAAAACTTTTGGTAAGCCAGTTCTAATGGCTGGTGTTGGCATTGTATCCTGTCCTTGTGCCTTATTACTCTGTTCACCAGCTCCAATCATTTCTTCAATCATTTCAAGTCTTTTTATTATTGTCTTTATTATTGTCTCTTTTGAATCCTGAATCTCCTGACCTGTATGAGTTTCTAGTAAAGATTGTATGGTTCTTAGGAGTGCCATGATCTTCCTAAATGATAGAATATTCAAAAGAATACTGAAGCCTAGTAACCAGTAAATTAAGTTATCCCCATAGTCATATAAACCTTGCATGATATAACCCATTGTATTGGCAACCAGAACAGTAAAATTCGCGTTGGAAACGAAAACTGCCATATTACCTATTATCCAGCAGGTGGCGCTGTTGCCAAGTCGCGATGAAAACAGAGTCCTGTTTCAGAGTCCGCAGAGTATTTGTTAAAAACTGGAAAATGTAAGTTGCTCAACAAAGTAAATGTAATTAAATCAATTCCAAAGACGGAACCAGAAACCCAGAATCCAGGCGTAGAGAGAAGAGCAACCTGGAAGCCGCTTATGCCTCCACGTGACAGAGTCACCCTGAGGGGTTGCAGCTTTCAGCAACTGCGTGCTCTGGTTCGTGCCACTTAAGAGCTGTGCTTGCAAGGGAGATTTAAAAACGACTCAGAAAAGAGCAAACCATGAGGCAGAGACTATGCAGGCCTGTGGAGTTTAAATCCACGTGGGGAGGCCAAGGCCGCCGGCGGCGGCTGAGGAAGGGAGGGCTCCCGCCAAGCTGAACTCGCGGCCGGCAGTCGAGCGGGGAAAGGAGAGGTTCTAAAACCAAACGTTGGGTGCCAACTGAAGGCATAAGTCATAAACAATGCCACACCAGTTTGGAATTATGATTAATAGGGTGGTATTTATTTAAAGGGGAAAAAACTTACAGATCACTGTCAGCCCTCTGTGCAACCAGGAAGGGAGTCTAGTCGCCGGCAGAGCAGGAAGTGAAGAGAGAGAGGAGAGGGAAGTGGCCGCTTTTTTAAAGGGAGAGAGACCACGCCCCAATGGGCTGGTATCTCAGCGGCGATAGGCTGGAGGAGTTGGAGGACCTCCCGTAACAAGGCTAGGCCAAACATTCAAAACCAATAAACAGTCTCCTGGTCATGATATGGGAGCTAGTTGTTGGCCCAAAAGAAAAAGCCTGGCACATCCTCCAACAAGGCCATAACTCTAGTTATCCAAACAGTTCATCAACCGGGGACTCAGAATGAAAATATAAAAGCCTATGGGGGGGGGCGTTCTCATTCCAATCGCCACAGCAGCCAAGAGCAATGACAATAGCCTGTATTGTTTGGGTGCTCTGTGGAACTCCTAAGACCAACCTGAGGGCATTATTGCCATACCTGACAATGAAGTTTCTATTTGGCAACAGCGTCTTGAATAAGCACAATCTACTATATATGGTAATTCCATTTTTTTACTCATATATAAGAATTTATTATTACATACAATATAATATAGTAGATTTCCATGTGGTCGTTTCAAACATATTTAGCGCTGGTTATCCCTCCCTTGTACCCTACTCTGTCCTACCCTCCTATCCTTCTCATCACTTAAACCTCCCCATTATTCCTCTTACCTTTTCATATCAAAAATGTACAAAATACAACAGATAATATATAATATTATCACTGAATTATAAACTATCCAATTGATTTTTTAGAGGTAATAACTATAAATGATAATAAGAATTCTTTAGGTTGGGGAGATAGGGATGAAGAGTTACTTAACTGAACATTCTGGACTTTCAGAGATTCTACTGAGAAGTCGGGTATAATTCTGATAGTTCTGCCTTTATATGTTATTTGGCTATTTTCCTTTGCAACTCTTAATATTCTTTCTTTATTCTGTATGTTTAGTGTTCTGATTATTATGTGTTGAGGGGACTCATTTTTGGTCCAGTCTATTTGGTTTTCTGTAAGTTTCTTGTACTTTCATAAGTTTGTCCATCTTTAGGGCGGGAAAATTTTCTTCTATGATTTTGTTGAATATAATTTTCTTACAAGTGGATGGAACTAGGAAAACTATCCTGAGCATGATAACCCAGACCCAGAAAGGCAAACACGGTAGGTATTCACTCATAATTTGATATTAGACATAAAGCAAAAGATGACCAGCCTACAGTCCACAAGCCTAGAGAATCCAGGAAACAAAGAGGACCCTAAGAGAGATGTACATGGATCCCCTTGGGAAGGTAAAATAGACAAGGTATTTTGAGTAAATTGGAAGCGTGGGGGAAGGGTGGAGAGTGGAAGGGGAGTGTGAAAGGGAGAAGGGAATGGAGGAGAAAGGGAGCTGGGGAGGAGAACATAAGGGATCAGGAAGGTCAAATTGGGGGAAATGTCAGAGAGGGAGAGCAAGGGAAGATATATCTTGACAGAGGGAGCCATTATGGGCTTAGTGAGAAACCTGGCACTAGGGAAAATCCCAGGAATCCACAAGGATGATCACAGCTAAGTGTCTAAGCAATAGTGGAGAGGGTACCTGAACTGGACTTCCCCTGCAATCAGATTGATGACTACCTTATTTGCCGTCACAGAACCTTCAACCAGTAATTAATGGAAGCAGATGCAGAGATCCACAAGTAAGTACAGGGCCAAGTTCCTGGGGTCCAGTCATAGAGATGCAGGAGTGGTAAAATGAACAAAGGGGTGAAGAACATGATGGGGAAACCCACATAAACACCTGACCCAAGCTAGTGGGAGCCCACTGACTCTGGACCGACATTTGGGGAACCTGCATAGGACTGAATTAGGTCCCTTGAATGTGGGTGATAGTTCTGTGGCTTGACAGTTGATGGGGCCACTGTCAGAGGGATCAGGATTTATCCTTTTTTGGAGCTCATTCCCTATGGAGGGATGATGGTGGAAGATACAAAATAATCCCACACTAGTTCAGAATTACGAATAATAAAGGGTTATTTATTTAGGGGAGACTTACAGATCACTGTCCTAGATCACAATCCTCTGCAGAATGGCGAACAGGAACAGAGTCTAGCAGCCAGAAGTGAGAGCTGGGAGCAAGAGAGCAAGCACAGGATTTACAGGTGCATTTATAATATAAGAGACCACAACCAAATGGGCCGGTATCTTAAAGACTATTGGCTGAAGGAGTGGAAGAAGCTCCCACCACAGAGGGATAACTTTCTGAGCCTAGATACGTGTGTGTGTGTGTGTGTGTGTGTGTGTGTGTGTGTGTGTGTGTGCAGGTAGGGGTTGGTACTGCCTCAAGTGATGTGACAGATTTTGTTGATACTCCATGGGAGGCCCCACCCTTTCTGAAGAGTGGATGGGGGAAGGGTGGGAGAAGGAACTGGGATTGGTGCATAAAATAAAAAAGATTATTTAAAAAAATAAAACAAAAAAGTAGTTATTTAACTGGAAGACTGGCTGTTGACAACATTTCCACAAGAATCATAGAGAAAGGGAAATGCAAAATAAGGTAATATTTAGATTAATTACATATATATATACATTATTCTATTTTATGAATTATATTAAAAATTATAATAGCCTTTATATTGTTTTCTCAAAGACTGCAAGAATAGAAAACAGACTAGGAATTATGTTCAAAGACCTGTTTGTCAACATCTTTAGAAAAGTTATTTTACTTTTATTTGTGTGTGTGAGGGAAGGTATCTTTATGTGTGCATATGTATGTGTGTGATGTTCTAGTATGTGCAGGTCCCTATGAAGACCAGAAGAGTATATGAGATTGCCTGGAGCTGGAGTTACAGTCTCTATGAGTCACACAACATGGATGCTGTGTACCAGACTCTACTCCTCTGGCGAATGGTATACACGTAACTGATCAGCCATCCTGGCCTCCCACTACTAATTTTCTTAAATGGAGAATCCTTGATTTCAGTCCTGTGTTTTACACAGAGTTGCATAATTCGCATGATATTATTAACTTCCCTGTCTTATTTCTTATATTTTAAGTGTGTCCTATCTGAGAGTCTTTCTTCAAGTTCGCTTGTACATTTTTTCCCCTGCAGTTCAACTCCCTGACTATCACCCTACAAGGAATTTGGTTTTGATAATTACACATTTCACTAGAGGAAGAAAGTATCAAAAGCCGTTGAGTCCTTTGCTATAATCCCTACCTTTTTATGGAAAGTCACAATGTTTTTCTAGGATTCTATTTTTTGGGATGCTTGTCTGATCACTTTGATCTAATGAGGAATTCATCTTTTAAATCTAATTGCTTCCCTAATGGAATTTTCCACCTGCGTGATCATGCTGTCAGTGAACCAAGAACCTCAG
This sequence comes from Microtus oregoni, assembly GCF_018167655.1. NCBI lineage: Eukaryota > Metazoa > Chordata > Mammalia > Rodentia > Cricetidae > Microtus > Microtus oregoni. The sequence continues at coordinate 1,025,614 of NW_024544709.1, read as the reverse complement.
TTATCCCTTTCCAATTTGATGGTTTTATTTCTATTTATTGTCCAGTTTTGCTGGCTAAGATTTCCGGTACCATGTTGAGTGGGAGAGAAGAGAGGGGACACCATTGCTTTTGTTTCTCATCTTAAGGAAAAGACATCGCAGAGGATAATGTTACTCTGTGAGGTCTTCACATTTGGCTTTTAGGAGGTGCCCACCCACATATGTGGCAGTGGAAGGAGCGTTGACAATGGCTATCCACCTGAGGAAAGAGGAAAACACGGAAAATAATGTGAATGATTTTCTGATCCTCTTTGTTATTTTTATTCTTTGCATTAACATGGCTTTTAAATAGGTATGTAATATCATCATTAAGGGAAGAACACAGTGTGTCTACTTCCAATGAGGAAGAAAAGTTCAAAGCTAGCTAAGAGCGCTTGAGGTAGAATAGCAGTTTATAATTTCACAGCACCAAATCTTAGGAAGTTTTCCGTGTCTTACCATTTTAGCATATGAAGTATTTCAGAATTCACTAATACAACATCCTAGGAATATTTAATACTGCAGGATAAAAACATCAGGATTCTGAAGTAGTAAGGACAGCGGCGGGGTTGCGTCCCCAACACCCCAGCCGCCTGCCCGGCTAGCTTATGCCCTGAAATAATTACACGGACACTGTATTCTTTTAAACACCGCTTGGCCAATTTCTATCTAACCTCTTCTAGGCTAATTCTCACATATTAATTTAGCCCATTTCTAATCATCTGTGTTGCGCCCCTAGGTGCGCTTACCCGGGAAGATTCTAGCCTATGTCCATCCTGGGTCGGAGCTTCCTAGCGTGCGTCTGCCCAGGAGCCAGGAGCATGGCGTCTCTCTCAGGCGTCTGCTCCTGAGAGGATAGCTGTCGAGAGTGAGCTCACTTCCTCTTCCTCCCAGCGTTCTGTTCTGTTTACTCTTCCCACCTATCCTCTAACCAATAAAATGGGCCAGGGCAGTGCCTTTATTAGCCAATGACCTTCCTCCATCATTTCCCCTTTTTCAGTTTAAACAAAAAAAAGGCTTTAACATAGCAAAATTACATATAACAAAACAGTTATCAAGTAAAAGTTACATTAATCTTTATCATAACTAAGGAAAACTATAACTATAACTAACTATTCTTAACTCCATCAAAGACTCCAGAAAGATATAATATTACCTAAGTAAACAAGAACTAAGAAACTTCAAACTCTAGAAATGACAAAGACATCTCGCTGCCTGGACAATCACCCAAAGTTCTTTTGTACCGTTGGGGCATCCATCTTCAGCCTTCAGGCCCATGGTATCCAGCAGACATTTCCATAAAGCAGGAAAATTCAAAGTCAGTTCAGTCACTATCTGTTGTGTCCTGCAGAATGTCTTGCAGACTCTTTCAAAATGAATCAGGAACCCCGAAAGATCATCTCACCTTAGGCAAGTTCAGTAGTCCTCTCTCTGCGGGTTCTCTGTGTCCAGTTTATGCAATAGTCCAGGCAAGAGCAGTTTCTTGCCCAAATGGCTATCAAAACTCCATAACGAGCCTCTTCGATGCCCATCTTCCTCTTGAAGTAGATTGGTGCTGCCAGGAGCAGAGTGTCTCATTGTCATGAAAAGTCCTCAGTTATTAAAACATTAAATGTCCTATTCTGTAATCTTTGAAAGACATGAAGAATGTCTATCTAAAATATATCTATGCACATCTAGAAAATATTAACTAACATGACTACAAACTTGACTATTATGATTATCTATTAACAATCTATATTTCTAATTATACATTACATTTTTAAATGAACTACACAATCACAGTTCCTTAGTCAAGATCAGAAACACATATACATATAACAAAATTGACCTTAAATTTAAATTACTAAAACAAAATCCATATCAATGTAAATTATTCATATCTCTATCATATCCCCCTTTAAATGTAAAAGAACGTTTTTAAACCATATTTGGGAACATGGGCGCAGTTTTTTCTCTCCAAACTGCTTCCTGCTGAATGGGGGGGTCGTTAATTAGGTCTTTCATGGTATAACCTGTGTGCTAGTTTCATCTCAGTTGGCAGTTGAGCGAAGCAATTTTCTGAAGATGTTCACTGCAACCCTTCAGGAGGGCGTGGTCCATCATACCACATCGGAATAGAAGAAATGAACAGCGTCTCATTCTCTGTGAAAACAAAATAAGAAACTCTTTCCAAAGCATCATGTCCTTAGATCCAAATTTCAAAGTCAAGGCATCAAAATATCTATGTTGGATTAGTTCAGCAGCATTTATAAATAAATATCTTTTAGCATCTGTTGCTCCTTCCTCAGCATTTAAATAATTTAAAGAGAACATAATAGCATACAGTATCAAAATTCTCTGTGTATTTTCCATCTTTGTGCAGCTTTGTTTTAACCTCTATTTTGTTTATTTTTACTTTTAACTCTTTGCTTTTTGAGACAGGTTCTCTGTATCTTTGACCTGAAGTAACTCTGTAGACCAGGCTGTCTTTGAACTCTCAGAGATCCGCCTGTCTCTGCCTCCCAGGCATTCAGGATTAAAGGTGTACACTACTACACCTTGAACTCACAGAGATCTGTTTGTCTCTGCCTTCTAGGCACTGGGATTAAAGGCGTGTGCTACCACACATAACAACTCTCTTCCTTTTTTTTGTTTTTTACTTTAAGAACTTCAACTTTTAGTCTGCATATATTTTTAACACACTGTAAACCATTTAAAAATTTTCTTTGTCTTTGAATCTCTCTTTACTGTATATCTCTCTTTTTCTGACCACATGAATCTTTAATTTACCAAGCAATCTCAGTGGGACTAAAGGCGTGGCTTTGCCAGCTAGATCCAGTCCATTCCTTAGCTTTCCAGCCTCATGGCGGATATACAGGCTGTAGCCATGTTTACTGCCACAACTGTATGGCATTTCAAGGTCCCTGCCAGCAACTGAGCTACAACAGACAACACTCAAGTCCTCTCTAGGTAGCCGGCCCTCCTGCCTCAAACAGTCAGAGTTTGCCCTGGCAGGATGGCCCAGAAAGTCGGCATTTTTAAACAACAGGTTTTTTTCCTGCTGCTGCTGAAAACCGAAAAGCATGTGTTCAGCTTTTCGTCAACACCATTTTAAGTGTTTCGTGGCAGGACCTCTTAATGAGCTGCAGGCTTTGCAGCTAAAGCTGAGTCAGGAAGCTTATCTTAGAAGAAAGCGCATGCTTGCCTCTAACAAGCAGAGCAGACCCGAGAACACAGCGAGTCTAGTTGTCATCAAACAAATCGTAGCACTTTACTCCAAATGCTCTATTCAAAAGCTCTGTCTCCTGTAGGAGCCAGACAGAGATCGCAATGGCAGCACAACCCCAGGAAGTCGCGCTTTAAAATGACACAGCATTTTTTCTGCTATTGTTGCCGAATCAGGAAATCTCTCTACAGCACGCCACCAACAAACAGCAAAAATCTGTGTTAAACTCTCTATCCCTTATTTTTAAGCCTTCTCAGGTTTTTAAAATGGGTTTAGTCCATCACGTGGGGCGCCAACTGTAGTAATAAGCTTCCTCCCAGCATTTTGTTCTGTTTACTCCTCCCACCTATCCTCTAACCAATAAAATGGGCCAGGGCAGTGCCTTTATTAGCCAATGACCTTCCTCCATCAGGATTCATAACTAATGTTCTTTACTTTTAGCAATTTTAGTGTTTCACACTATCTTACAGTGTTCTCAATAAGGCCCCACCCCAGGGATCCTGCAAGCGTGCTTTGCTTTTGCCTCTCTCAGTTCCAGACTGCCTCCCCTTTCTATGATGATTGTCATACAGGGAACAGGATTCTTTGACCCTGTTTGCTCACTGGGAGTCCTCCCTAGTGGAATCTTCCTACAGGGGAGGCAGGGAGAGACTGGAAACCTGGGGGAGCCGTTTAATTGAAGTTCCTGTCAGTGTTGCCTCCGTGGCAGTTCTCACCTGTGTGGCATCAGCAGCTATCTTTTGGCCTTTGATTACAGGATGTGGCCTACACCATGTGTGCATCCACAGAAAGCGTTGCCCTTTGTCACACTGGACAAGCACTATTCATTAAAACCTGTACCACAGAGGGATCTGCGACAGAAGAGATCACTGCCTTTGCAACGTCTCACTCCAGTGTCTCAGGAGTGGCTGGCTGTAAGATGGCATAGTGAGTGGCTCATAGAGTAGGCAGTGGTTGCTAGCAGTCGGAGGCAATTTTTAAAGGTCTCTACACAGAAGGTATTATCAGCAGTAATTAAACTCCTTACATTATTTGTGTAGTATAGGATGTACGGCTATAAAACTTGCTTCATCCATAGAGTGCCTGACAACTATGAGAACCCGAGGTCTCTAGAATCCATGGGAAAAGACTAGGTGTGGTGGCTCTGCTGCCTGCGATCCTGGTTCTGGGCAGTAAGACACAGGCAGACTCCTGAAGTCACTCAAAGGCCATTCTATCCCAACTGATGAACTCCAGGTCAAGAGTCGTTGTCTTCAAGGAATTGGGCAGAGTTTCTGAGGCTGCCACTAGAGGTTGCTTTTCTGTCTCCACATGAACATGCTCACATGTGTGCATGTGCACGTTCACACAATTGCACTGCTCACACACAAACATGTATTTGCACATGCCACATACATGTGAAAACAGGATCAAGCAGATTGCAATACTCTAATTCTATGCAGACGTTCTGAAGGGTACACTGTCATGTTTCCTGTGGAAATAATACCAATAATCATACATTACAAAAAAAATGTTATAAAGAAGCAGATCCCCGTGCTGGTGAGAAGATTTAGATTAAGAAAAACATCAGACACTAAGAGCAATCTGAAACGATAAGAGCAAGCCCAGCCTGCCTCTGTTCAGCTGTGCCTACTCAGGGCTACATGTGATTTCAGTCTCTGTGAATTTATATGTGTCCATGTCCTGACTGGTTAAGTCATCCATCACTTCTACCTCTTAAAGAGTTTTTCTGACTCATTTTCCACACAGATCCCTAAGCCTTGAGGGAAGGGGTTTGAGAGAAACATCTGATTTTGGAATAAGTCCTCCAAAGTCTCTCACTTTCTTCACACTGTCCAGTTGTGTTAATTCCCATCGACTGCAAAAAGAATCTTCTCTGATGAAGATTAAGAAGGCATTGATCTTATGGGTCCAGCAGTATGCCAAGAAGAGTCATTTCATTGCTATGGTCTTTTATCAAAATAACAGCATTAGATTTTCTCCTACGTTCATGACCTATCTGTCGAACATCAGGTTCTTGGACACTTTAGCTGTGTCTTGTGTCTGTTCCATCTCATGGAGTGAACTTTAAATCTAATTTTAAAAAGCATTTGGAATGAGCCCACTGCCAGGGTTCCCACAAACAGACCAGGCTATACAACTGTCACCCCATGCAGAGAGCCTACTTAGATCCTGTGCAGGCTCCCCAGCTGTTGGTCCAGAGTCAGTAAGAAAGCACAAATTCAGATCAGCTGATTCTGTGGGTTTCCTGTCCTGCTCTTGACCCCCTTGCTTACAAAATCCCCCCTCCCTCTCTTTAACTGGACTGGGGCTTAGCTGTGGATCTCTCCATAGCCTCAACCTTGAGGAGTGGGGGGGATTGGAAGAAGGGGGTTTTGTTCCTACCTCAACTGAACTTACGAGGCATTATTGACTCCCCATGGGATGCCTTACCCTTTCTGAGGAGTGGATGAGGGGTGGGTTGGAAAGAGGTGGAGGGGGCGGGAGGAGGGGAGAGAGGGGAGAGAGGGGGAACTGTGACTGGTGTGTAAAACGAATGCAAAAATTTAGAAAAAGCACTTGGTTACTTGCATGATATTAGTACATGATCACACAAGTATATCTTGCAGGTAAATTACTGAGGTAGGTCCCAGTGTTGGTAGCTGGGTGATAATGAGGATTACCTTTCTCCTGTAATGCGCAGAGTACCTTCCAGCACCATGAACGCTATCAGTAGGTGAAGCTTCTACCTGGGCACAAGCTCAAACTCTCCATGCTTGATAACATGTGTGTCCTCTGCAGCTGGCCTTATCATCAGGTTGTAAAAAGCCATTAGCAGCCTTTGCAAGAGTTCATGAAATTTTGTACTTGTTTGGCAAATGACTCAACATGAGGTAACCCATTCCTGGCACTAGAGATTTTACTTGGTGGCATAAAATGTCTACTTGGGGCATTGTCATGTTGGTTTATTTTGGTAGGTCTTATGCCTCTAGAAAGTCATCCATTTATATTTCTTTTAGATTTTCCAGCTTGGTGGAAAGTTTGTATTAATATATATCCTAATGGTGTTCTGAATTTCATTCATGGCTGTCATAACGACTTGCTTTTCATCTCTCATTTAATTAATTTGGATTGTGGCTCACAAAGGTTGTTGATCTTGTTTATCTTTCAAAAAATGTAACTGCTTCACTAAATTTTTGTATTTTTTATTTCTTTTCTTTTATTTCTGCCCTGAATTATTTATTTTAAACTACTAATTTAGGGTTCACCTTGTTCTTGGCTCTACAAAGTCCCTAGGTATATATTATTTGAGATCTCTGTGATATGTAAATGTAGGCACAAGGTTCCATATACTTTTCTCTTATGACTGATTTCATTTCATCCGATCATCTTTTAACGCTGTGTTTATCTTCATTCATTTCTAGATGTTCCTTGATTTCTTTAATAACCCAGGCATCATTCAGTGTGATCTTTATTGAATTTTCCAGAGTTTATGTGTGTTTGATAGTTTCATGCAGTATTTTGTGGTTTCACTTCATTGTGATCAGATCGAAAACAAACAATTATTTCAGTTTTCTTATATTTCTTAAGACTTCCATTTTTGTCCTAATATTTACCTTAGAGAAAACATCATATATGCTTAGAAGTTACTTATTCTGTACTCTTTAGGTGGATTATTATGTTGCTGTCTGTTAAGTCCATTTAATCTATGATGTCATTTAATGAAGACAGTTATACGTTTGCCTTTTGCCTATAGGTTGAGAATAAGCTGAGGCCATGTTGGCAACATAAGCAAAAGTACAGAAGGTATAATAATTATATGACTTATGGAGGAAATGCAGAATGATATGAAAGAAGTGAGATTAATTCATTTTGAAAAGTTATTGACGCATAATAGAAAATCTGATTACTCATACCGAGGAGTCAATAGGAAGCAAGCTGGTTGACATGGTAAAGGAGCAGAGTAGAATCTTAGCTAGTTGCCAGGTTCTATAGCCGGAGAGTTTCTTGTTACCATGCAGTTCAATCTAGAACTCAACCATGTGAAATAAAAAAGAAGGTGGGGATGATTATTCCCTTTGTCATGGAGAGTCTCAAAAATAATCTGTGTTTCAAATGAGGCATGAAAGAAGCTATCATTTGAAAAGATGATGGACATTGTTACTTCGCCTGCCAGTAAGTCATTCAATAACGTAGCCATAAAGGATAAGAGAACAAATAATTAGACGACGATTCCACACAAGAACACACAATGTGATCCTTACCCAGTATCACAGACCTTGTCAGATATAAAGGATTATAACCACCTTCTTTCCTATTCTGCTCTACTCGTTTGACTGGGCATCCTGAACATTTTGAATGTGTGGCTATTCTTGCCTAACACTGAACTAGACACTGATTCAGAAAAAAAAAAAAGTTTGGTACTAACTGCAGTGCAAGGATTGGTCGATTAATTCGATGAGGTTATGGAAAGAAACAGTGGACAGAAGATTTCGAATGCCAGATTTAAGGTTTCTAAATCAGTCAGCACAAGGTATAAATGATGCCACAGTCACTCAGGAACCATTTTATAAAATATCGTAGGCAGAACAAAGACAATCCAGAGTGTATTCTTTTGCTTTCCTTTGAGAAGATTGCATGGCAACATTTAAAGGATAAATCATGATGAATTTATATTGGTTAAGTTAATTATTAAGAGTTTTACATCAATAATAAATCAGTGTTTGCCATCAGAGCATGGAAAGCAATATGATGGTGCTTGTCTATAATCCTAGCCCTTGTGTGACAGCCACAAGCTAAAAGACCATGAAACCAAATTCTCACAGTCATACTGGGTTTTGATCCTACTGCACGTACTGGCTTTGTGGGAGCCTAGGCTGTTTGGATGTTTACCTTACTAGACATGGAAGGAGGTGGGAGGTCCTTGGACTCCCCACAGGGCAGGGAACCCTAACTGCTCTTAGGGCTGATGAGAGAGGGGGAGTTGATTGGGGAAGGGGGAGGGAAATGGGAGACGGTGGCGGGGAGGAAACAGAAATCTTCAATAAATAAATAAATGAATTAATTTAAAAAAACCCTCCAAATAACAACAACAATAAATCACAAAGACATGGAAAACAAATGGTAGTATTACGGATGTTACTCACAATTTAGAAATGTCGCTGCCAGAAATTTTTCTCTTCCTCTTTTCTGCTATGTTCCCAAAACATTTTCTGCAATAAGCCAAGAATATGTGAATGTGTGTGTGTTGTACACCTGTGCTCACTTGTGAATGTTCACTTGTGAGTGCACATAAAAGCACATCTGAATAGGCACAGGTAGATGCTGGATGCCTTTTTGTCCTTACTCACCTCATTTCATTCAGGACAGATCTTTTAGTGCTCACGGCACTTACCAATGTGGTGGGACTGTATGGCCAAAAATTCCCAGAATGTCTCTGCTTCTGTTCACTCAGCTGTGTGGCCTTGTCTGGTAGATTTGGGCTCACAGACAGAAATCACCACTCCTCATGTAGAAACATGAGTTCCAGTGATGCAAACTCAATCCTCACGCTTGCCCCACCATCAACTCGTGTGCTAAGCCATCTCTTCAGGTTTGCAAGCCTCTAATTTCTTGTCCTTGATGACTTTATCCAATTCATCAAGGCACTATGATTATTATAAAAATGAGATTTGTGTTTGACTGAAAACAAGATCCCATATTTGTATATTTAGTGACAAAACAAATATTCAGGAAAATAATTTGTTTAAAACTCCAATGTTGAATAAAAAAGAATTCAGTGAAAACTTCTTGGTTTTATAAGTTAATATACTTTGACTTAAATTCAATAATAAAAACAACATGTAAAAAAATGAACAATGTCAATTTTCATCTGTGTTCCTATGTCTTGAGTTAAAAAAATTCATAAAATTAAGAAACAACATGAAAACAAGTAAAAATTATTAAAGAAGTGTGGGATGTGCTTTAAATACATTTCTCAGTGAATTTATCCTTCAACTAAGGTATCAGATTATCTTACCTAAATATCATGTTTCCAGGAACAAACTGCAAGCAGGAGCTTCTCAGAGGCTCACGGCAGCACTGACTGACTATGAACACAAGCATAGAACACAAGTAGAAAGAAATATCAGGTTTATTTAGTAACAAGACACCAATAGCTTTCCCACCAGGACTTAAGAATTCTGAAATCAACCTGTCAGAATGGCTAAAATAAAAAACACCAATGATAGCCTTTGTTGGAGAGGTTGTGGAGAAAGGGGTACACTCATCCATTGCTGGTGGGAATGCAAACTTGTGCAACCACTTTGGAAAGCAGTGTGGCGGTTTCTCAGGAAATTCGGGATCAACTTACCCCTGGACCCAGCAATACCACTCTTGGGAATATACCCAAGAGAGGCCCTATCATACAACAAAAGTATATGCTCAACTATGTTCATAGCAGCATTGTTTGTAATAGCCAGAACCTGGAAACAACCTAGATGCCCTTCAATGGAATAATGGATGAAGAAAGTATGGAATATATACATATTAGAGTACTACTCAGCAGTAAAAAACAAGGACTTCTTGAATTTTGCATGCAAATGGATGGAAATAGAAAACACTATCCTGAGTGAGGTAAGCCAGACCCAAAAAGAGGAACATGGGATGTACTCACTCATATTTGGTTTCTAGCCATAAACCAAGGACATTGAGCCTATAATTAGTGATCCTAGAGAAGCTAAATAAGGAGAACCCAAAGAAAAACATATAGGCATCCTCCTGAATATTAACCTTCATCAGGCGATGAAAGGAGACAGAGACAGAGACCCACATTGGAGCACCGGACATAAATCTCAAGGTCCAAATCAGGAGCAGAAGGAGAGAGAGCACGAGCAAGGAACTCAGGACCACAAGGGGTGCACCCACACACGGAGACAATGGGGATGTTCTACTGGGAACTCACCAAGACCAGCTGGCCTGGGTCTGGAAAAGCCTGGGATAAAACCGGACTCTCTGAACATAGCGGACAATGAGGACTACTGAGAACTCAAGAACAATGGCAATGGGTTTCTGATCCTACTGCACGCACTGGCTTTGTGGGAGCCTAGGCAGATTGGATGCTCAACTTACTAGACCTGGATGGAGGTGGGGGTTCCTTGGACTTCCCATAGGACAGGGAACCCTGATTGCTTTTTGGTCTGAGGAGGGGGGGGACTTAGTTGGGGGAGGGGGAGGGAAATGGGAGGCGGTGGCGGGGAAGAGACAGAAATCTTTAATAAATAAATAAATTTTAAAAAATTAAAAAAAAGAATTCTGAAATCATGGGCTTGTTTCCAGGAACAAACTGCAAGCAGGAGCTTCTCAGAGGCTCACAGCAGCACTGACTGACTATAAACACAAGCATAGAACACAAGTAGAAAGAAATATCACAGGCTGGAGAGATGGCTCAGAGGTTAAGAGCATTGCCTGCGCGCATTGCCTGCTCTTCCAGAGGTCCTGAGTTCAATTCCCAGCAACCACATGGTGGCTCACAACCATCTGTAATGAGGTCTGGTGCCCTCTTCTGGCCTGCAGGCACACACAGACAGAATATTGTATACATAATAAATAAATAAATATTTTTAAAAAAAGAAATATCAGGTTTATTTAGTAACAAGACACCAATAGCTTTCCCACCAGGACTTAAGAATTCTGAAATCATGGGCTTTTGGACAGTGGTGCTTTGGCATTTTCAAGTGCATAAAAGTGAAGATAGATATATAAAGTTATGGTTTACGGTACAGAGATGATTATGTGTGTGTGTCTGTGTGTGTGATAAACTGATACTTAAAAAGTAATGTGAGCAGTGTTTACAGATCTCTCCTAAGTAAATTTACTGAAAAATTAATAGTTGCAAATTGTAAGAACACTTTGTATGTATTCCAAGTTGATATCTAGACATCAATATTGCTTCATAGAAATATGATAAATGTGGTCACTATATATTGACAACTTAAGCATTAAATATTTATTGTATGTATGTGAACTCATATATTTATAAAAACAGGTCAAATCCATGAGTTCTTTATATAGATCCAGAAAGTAACAACAATAGTTAATTATAATTCTGACTTATACCTCTAGATTGTACTTCAACAAAATTAAACAGAAGTCAAATGCAAATCAGATGCGAAGTTGTACTGTAAACCAATAACTAATCCACTTAATCTCATACCTGGCTCTTTCTCTTATACCTTGGCCTGCCCATAACTAAGCTACTCATGTCTGCTTTCTTTATCATTCAGACTTGCTGCACTAACGCATCCACTCAGCCAGAAGACAGACCATTAAATATCAGAACTGCATGCAACCAAGACAAGGGCATTCTCCTTTGATGTCTATGTAGACATGCAGGCTATAAGGGAGACTGTGGGGCACACAAGGATAAGTCATCTGCAACTCATGCTAGAGATCTTGATCATTCTCTCAACATGGCCCGTCCCTGGGCATGCTCAACACATCAACCTCCCAGAAGTCATGATACCCTTAAGGGTCAGAGGCAACAGAACAATGCAGGCTATGGGATGGCTGATCTATAGCCTGCACGTTGAGGGCCAGAGACATTTTATTTACATGAAAGCTAAGAAGTTTTCAATGTCTAGACACTTCTCTGTATTCACCTACACGGAACAAGGTGCTCTACACCAGGACCAGCCCTTTGTCCAGAACAATTGCTACTACCATGGCTATGTGGATGGAGATCCAGAATCCATAGTGGCACTTACTACCTGTTTGGGGGGCTTTCATGGAATATTACAGATAAATGGAACAGTATACGAAGTCAAGCCCAAGAACCTTTCATCTACATTCGAACATTTGGTTTACAAGATGGGCAGCGAGGAGACACAACTACGCCCCATGAGATGTGCATTAACAGAAGAAGAGATAGCAAGGCAAATGAAGCTTCAAGAGCATGATAACCCCATGCTGATGCAAAGCAGCTATGAGGGCTGGTGGACCCACAAGCGATTTCTTAACCTGGCATTGGTTGTAGACCATGAGCGAATTCTTTATCTGAATGGCAATCTGTCACTTGTGTTACTGGAAATATTGATGATCGTTGACATGATAAACATGATTTATCGTCCACTGGATCTTGAGGTAGTTTTACCCGGAGTTGAGATGTGGAATGAAGGAAACCAGGTGACAGCGACTAGCATAGATGGTTTCCTGACATATTTTTGTTCTTGGAAAACTGTCGCCCTTAACAATCGAATTCCAAATGATATTGCACATCTTTTTGTGCTATATGATTTTGATATATATCTTGGCCTAGCCTATGTTGGAACTGTTTGTGTTCCATCTCTTAATTGTGGCGTTGAGTCTCTGATAGGCTCTGATATTTTTCAATTTGGACTTACTACAGCACATGAAATGGGTCATAATTTGGGTATGTCGCATGATAATGACTATTGTACCTGTGGAAAGGAAGCCTGCTTAATGGCTGAAGCAAACAGTGGCATCTACAAATTCAGTAACTGCAGTTTTGCTGAGTTTTGGCCTGCTTATGCTACTGTCAACTGTATGCACAAGGAAAAGAAGCCAGTAAGCAAATACAAATTAAAAGTCTGTGGGAATGGTGTAGTTGACCATGGAGAGCAGTGTGATTGTGGATCTTCAGAAATGTGTAAAAATGATCCATGTTGTATGAGAGGCTGTACCCTCAGAGGTGGAGCTTCCTGTGCTTTTGGGCTTTGCTGCCAAGATTGCCAGATCATGCCATCAGCCACCGTGTGCAGAGAACAGGACAATGAATGTGACCTTCCAGAATGGTGTGATGGACATTCACACGAGTGCCCTAATGATGTCTATTTGCTCGATGGGAGCTCCTGTAAAAATGGTGGCTACTGCTACGAAAAGAGATGTCATAACCGAGATGAACAGTGTCAGCAAATCTTTGGCAAAGAAGCCAGGAGTGCGACTCAGAGATGCTACAGGGACATCAACAGCCAAGGTGACCGATTTGGCAACTGTGGTATATTCAGAGGTGCATACATAAGATGTAATGACCCAGACATCCTCTGTGGGAGAGTTCAGTGTGAGAATGTACAAGTTGTTCCTTTTATGGAAGCACATTCCACTGTTCACTGGACTTACGTCAATGGTGTCACCTGTTGGGGAACTGACTACCACTGGGGGATGACAATACCTGACATTGGCCATGTGAAAGACGGCACAGAATGCGGTCCAGGGCATGTGTGCATTAATAGGAAGTGTGTCAGTAAATTAATTTGGGTAAGTGATTGTTCACCCGAGACCTGCAATCTGAAAGGGGTCTGCAATAATTTACACCATTGCCACTGCCACTTGGGATGGGACCCACCATTTTGCCTTTCACGTGGCTATGGAGGGAGTGTTGACAGTGGCCCTCCATATCAAAAAGTAGAGAAACCCAAGAAAAATTATTGGAAACTCATCATTCTTGTTCTTTTTGCTATTGTTTTGTTCTTTGTGTTAATTTGGCTTTGTAGTAAGTATGCAATATCTCCTAGGAGTGAAAAAGCCAGTGTTTCCACTTCAGAAGAGGACAAATCATCCAGTGATGTCAGCACTGCTAGCAAAAGCTCATAATTTCCAAAGGAACCCCAAACCCTTAAAACATCTCATGTCTTACCAAGTGTTAACTTGGCCCTTGAAGCATCGCTTGTTTAAGAATCCATGGAACAAAGTCATAGAGATATTTGATATTTCAAGATAAAAACACTCATCATTCAATAAAAGTTTGGTCCTATTACTTAACTGATGTCTTCACTTCCCACTATATTACAGTGTTCTCAGTAAAGGCCCACCCCAGGGGTCCTGCCAGTGCGTATTTGGTTTTCCTCTCTCATTATCAGACTGCCTCTCCTTTTTTATGCCACTTGTCATATGGAGAACAGGATTCTTTGGATCCTGTTTGCTCTCTGAGAGTCTGTAGAAATAGGAGTGGCAGGCCGCTTCCCACCACCCGGCTAGCTTTACCCAAAATAATTACACAGACACTCTATTTTTTAAACACTGCTTGGCCCATTAGCTCTAGCCTCTTACTGGCTAACTCTCACATCTTGATTAACCTATTTCTATTAATGAGCATAGCACCACGAGATGGTGGCTTACCAGGAAGGTCTTTACCTGCATCCATCTTGGAGAGGAGAGCTATAGCATCTGTTTGACTCAGCTTTCTTTCTCCCAGAATTCTGTTCTGTCTTCCCTGCCTACCTATCAGGCCAAACAGTTTTCTTTATTAATTAACCAATGAAACAACAGATAGATAGAAGACCCACCTACATCAGGAGTCCTCCCTAGTGGACTCTTCCTACAGGGGAGACAAGGGGAGACTGGAAACCTGGCGAACTGTTTAATTTAAGTTCCTGTTAGTGTTGCCTCCATGGCAGTTCTCACCTGTGTGGCATCAGCAGCTGTCTTTGACCTTCGATTACAGGATGTGGCCTACACCATGTGTAGAAAGCCTTGCCCTTTGTCACACTGAACGAGCACATATTCATTAAAAGCTGTTCTAGGGAGGTGTCTGCAACAGGAGGTATCACTGCTTTTGCGACTTCTAGATGACCTCACTCAGTTGTCTCAGGAGTGGCTGTCAGGTGGTGTTGATAGCGGTTCATATAGTAAACAGTGGTCGCTGCTAGTTCAACTGCTAGCTGAAGCAACACTATTGTCATCCCCAGAGATACAAAACCACTTCAAAACAACCTGACTCCAAAGGGCTGAGTTTGGGGTCTTTGATCCTTTCCTGAATCATAAAGGGTCCAGCACCAAGGCTGCCAAAACCCTCTTCAGACACCAGGTTTCCACAACCAGCAAACTCATTCCCAACCTCTGTGCTGAATATCCTTCGTGTCTTCATGGTGATCTCCAGTCCAGAGGTGGTGGCCACACCACCTAGTTTGCAATGTGTTGGTATCTCAGGAGAGATATTACATGGTATAATTCAAACATAACATTATAGGTCTGAATGCTGAATGACACAGAACATTCCTTGTTACAGCAGAGAACACAGGAAGGAGTCACACATGAAAAAATATTTTTAATTTTCACTTGTTCATATTACTACCTTCGGACTTTTTTAGCTTGTACTTGAGTAGAATTTCTGAAAGTCTCTAAACAGAAGGTATTATCAGCAACAATTGAACTCCTTTCATGTTTTGTGTAGTATAGGATGCAGGGTTATAATGCTCGCTCCATCAGAAGAGTGCCTGCCTCACAACTATGAGAACCCGAGGTCTCTAGAATCCACGGTAAAAGTCCAGGTGTGGTGGCTCTGGTGCCTGCGATCCTGGTTCTGGGCAGGAAGGCACAGGCAGACTCCTGGGTTCACTCAATGGCCATTCTATCCTAACTGATGAACTCCAGGTCAAGAGTCCTTGTCTTCAGGGAAGTGGGCAGAGTTTCTGAGGCTGCCACTAGAGGTTGTTTTCCTGTCTCCACATGAACATGCTCATGTATGTGCATGTACACTTCTACCCAGCTACATAGGCTCACACAGAAACATGCATATGCACACACCACATCCATACACTTACATGCATTTTATAATAAGTTCCAAACAATTATACTAAAAATTCTGGTAGAATACATATAGGAAGGATTCACTGTCACATTCCTTGTGGGAATAACACCAATGATCCCAATTAAGCTTAGAAAAATCATTTAATAAAAGTGGATCTCTGTGGTGGTGAGAAGAACTAGACCAAGGGAAATGTCACACAATGGGAATGTGTGACATAATCTGAAACGAGCAGAGCCAGCCCAGCCTGCCTCTGTTCAACAGTGCCTACTGATATCCCACAGGATTTGAGGGTGATATTTGGCACAGGAAGTCTAAGGATCTCCCCTGAGAGACAGGGAAAACCCAGGTCTTTTGCTGTGGTATAGCAACAAACTCGTGAGCAGGGCATTTTTTGTTGTCATGGAAATTATCATTAGCACCATGTGCCCTCATTCCCAAGTAATATTTGATGAATTGGAGAATTTTATGGAGCCTTCTGGACAAAGTTCAAGATCTAAAATCTATAGTTCCATGGCCACATTGCATGTGAACACAGGACTGATGTGGAAGGGTCTTCTGTTTGTGTTGATTTCATTGGTTAAGAAAGAAATTGCCTTGGCCCATTTGATAGGCCAGCCCTTAGGTAGGTGGAGTCAACAGAACAGAATGCTGGAAAGAAAGGAAGTGGGGCAGATGCCATGCCTCTCCTCTCCAAGGCAGACACTATGAAGCCCTGGCCCAAGATGGACGTAGGCTCAAATCTTCTCAGTAAGCCACCACCTTGTGGTGCTACACACATTAATAGATATGGGTTAATCAAGATGTGAGAGTTAGCCATTAAGAGGCTGAAACTATTGGGCCAGGCAGTGTTTAAAAGAATACAGTTTCCATGTTATTATTTCCAGGGCTAAGCTAGCTGTGTGGGAACCGGGCAGGATGAAAAGCAGGCCTGCCTGCTGCTCCTTCTACACAGAATGTGAAGGGGCTTCTCTCAAGTACACACAGTGTCTCTGTTAGGACACTTCATTGATTGAGAACTTGAATTTGGCAAGAAGGTAGAGAGTGGAATGATCTGTGGATTGTAGATGTTTATCCTCACAGACCTTCAGAATTAATGTAAGCATCTATACAGCCATTGAAAGTCCGCAGACCCTCATAGGAACAGTGTAACAGAGGCGTCAAGGAGAGCTTGTCCAAGATGGACAGAAACTTACCTCAAACCTTGATCATCCCCGGCTGAATGGGAGAATCTAGCTTTTTTGGTGTGTTTTTCTAACAGAGGAAATAGACCGCAACTCTAGAATATCTTACCTGGAAACTAATTGACTGTATTTATACAATTCCTTGGACACAAACTTTTCTATTCTTATTATAGATTGAATATCCCCAGCAAATTCATTTTGTTTTCTTTGTCAGTATAATAGTAATTGATGTGGCATAGAAGAGAATTTACAGGCTGCTTTTGCGGATTAAAGCTCCCTTCCAAGCACTAACCAGTACCAACATTGCTTAGCTTTGAGATCAAAAGAGGTATATCCTATTCAAGGTTCTTCTAATGAAGTGAATTGAGTTGATTATCACATGATTTGGGATACTGTTACTGGGGAGACATGAATAAAAGTGTACTTTCAAAATTAAGCATGTACCCATAGACCAGGTAAGGAGACCATCCAAGACAGATGGATAAGTATTGTAAATAGGAGGAAAAGCTATTCTTGTGGTACTATAGCAAAGACATTTCTGCACTTTGTCCATGTCATAGTGTTTTGAGGAATCCAGAACCCCAGAGTGACAAACCGCAATGCTTGTAGAAAAAAACCAAGTGTTTGATCAACAAAGCATATATACTATTTGGCTACGTTTGGCTAATTAAGGTATCATTAAAAAAAAAGAATCACTTATTTAAAGGCAGGCTTTATCTTTAAAAATCAACCAGGAAGCTAGAGAGATAGTCAGAAGTGTCTATGGTACAAACACCATGCCCAGTACCCATACAAAATTTGGACATGGTGACATTATTCTATGACCCCAGGGGTGAGGGTCATGGAGATATGTAGGAACCTAGACATCATTGGTCAGAGCAGCCAAATTAATTGCCCCTGAAATCACTAAGAGAGCCTGTATCAAAAAATAAGTTGGGGGCAGCACATATGAATGTGGTACAGCACCTTGCCTGGACAAAGCCCTCAAGCTGGCCTTGATGGTATAAGTGTGGGAGAACCAACCCTAAGGGCATGAAGGCAGAACTGGCCCCGACACTTGCTCATTGCTGCCAGGGGTTAACTAGCCCTACCAGCATTGGAGAGTTCACTCTGGTGTTGAAGATGGCAGGAGAACCCTGCAACTACCCAGGCCCAGAACCAGGGTTATGAGTTGTCCCACCTCAACATCTTCTCTCCCCGCCCCATCTATGATCTACTGGAGTGAGTGAAGGGACCACTCCTTCAGACCAGAAGCTACAGGATCGCCGTGACACAAGGCAATAGCAAGATAACCAAGAGGAGGTCCAGTGAGGCCCCAGCATCAAGGGTGTAGCCGAAACCAGGGGCCTCGAACCAGAGCAATGACTTTTTGCAATGAACTCTTGCTAGTAAAGATATATGAATAAAAGGGTGTGCTACATTACTCACTGTGTCACACTGCAGCTTCCATGATAAAATTTTTTTCTTTAAATTTTATTTTATTTTATTGGGAGGGAGGGAGGGAATTGCAACGGCTTAGGGTGAATATGAATGGACAGGAAATAAGTGGAATCGAGACGCATGATGGAAAAGATACAAAAAATAAAACATTAAAAAAGAAAAACAGTGACATCATAAGTCATCATCTAGATTGTAATGAATTAAAGTAAGAACTTTATTCACTCCAAAGGAAGAAAAACATAATTTGGGGACAAGTAGACACTCAAAGTTGATCTTTGGCTTCCACACACACATTCATTCATGAACACATCCACATAGGCACACCACACACACACACACACACACACACACACACACACACATACGAACCCATGTAAAACTTCAAAGAACTTGAAGACTGACATATGAACAATCAGATGATTATTCTGGGAAGAAAACTATGTGAAGCCAAAAAAACACGTTTGGTAGCTTGGCATAAGTAGAAGGGATCCAGGCGCAATTCATGAAGATGCCAAGAAAGCTTTTTACTGATTTTATATGGCCTTCCCATCATAGCCTCAGCTAATTTGCTGCGTTTATTTGAGAAACTGGGCTCATCCATTACTTTGTTGACAGGAAGTTTGAAAGTGGACATCTTTCTCTTGTTCCTGATGTTTCAAACAAGCTTTAGCTTCGAATCATTTAGGAGATTGTTAGCTGCCAGCCTTTCACTGTGGCTTTCATAGGGTCTATGCAAATGACTTCTATGTGTGTGTGTGTGTGTAAAAGTGGTGTTTCATTTTGTCAAAAGCTTCTTATCTCTCTTGAGATGATCCTGTGATTGTTTTCTTCTATTCCTATCCTCCTTTTATTTGTGGTACTAGGGGTCTACTACAGGCCATATCCACAGCTCAAGCCTTCATTTGCATCTTAAAGCACTTTTGAATCTTAAATGCATTTCACATTTGGTTACATGAACCGTTTATATACTGTTGAATTTGGAATGATAGTTGACCTGTCCAAAAGAAACTCCCCTCCCCCAAAATCTGGGGCCCTGCTTTCCTTTACCAAAGGAGCCATTCATTTCCTTATCTGTCTGAAGGGACAAATGGCTGTCTGTGGCACCTGTTAGTATACTAAGGTGCAGGCTGTCCTCCAGGCTCACTCAGCACCTGTGGCTGGTTTCAGCCTTTCTCACCCCTCCCTGCTCTACACACCTCCAACTCCTGTGCTCCCCTCTCTCATCTTCTCGTTCACACAGCTTCCTTTATAATCCTGCCATTTGTTTACACATGTGTGCTCTCTCTTGCCTTCCTCCCCTTGGTCTTCTCCGTTGTCTTCCTCTCTTGATCCTCCCTCCCATGCCCCTTGCTATTGGTCTCCTTTGCTCACTCTCTCTGCAGTCCTCTTTGATTATCCTCCCCGTGTGTGCATTTCAGGATGAAATTCATCACCTCTTTCCATACTGGTGGTTTCCTCTAAACCACTTAGCACCAATACACTCTGTTCCTACACCCTTTTGAACACTAAAGGAAGCATGCCAAAGATGGCAGAATGCCGATAGAATGGTGTGAACGTCTTTTC
The DNA here is from genome assembly GCF_018167655.1 of Microtus oregoni. Taxonomy (NCBI): domain Eukaryota; kingdom Metazoa; phylum Chordata; class Mammalia; order Rodentia; family Cricetidae; genus Microtus; species Microtus oregoni. The sequence continues at coordinate 1,005,699 of NW_024544709.1, read as the reverse complement.
CAGTAAGAACATGATAGAAGGCTAATATCAAGAATACGCAGGGACTTAGGTGATGGCTCAGTCTGTAAAGTGCCTGCTACACGAACATGAGGACATAAGCTCTGATCCACAGCAGGAGCCACAAAAAGAGCCAGAAGCAGTGTCACATACCTATCATCCCAGGGCTGGGGGTAGATGGAGAGGCAGGTGAATCCCTTAAGTTCACTGGTAGGCCAAACTAACTGAACTGATAACTCCAGGTCTACTGAGCGCTCAAGAAACATGGCAGGTGGGTGAATGATCAAGGAAGATACCAAACAGTAACTTTTGAATCCCCCCCACAAGTACATATGTTACACAAATATGTACAATGGGTGAACATATGTGCAGTACACCCACATGCAAATGTTCACATACTCACAGATAGAAGTACACATGCTACATAAATGTTCATACACACATATACACACACAAGAAAAAACTTAAAACAATAAGGAAACAACCAATCATTATTATTTCTAAATGAGCTTAGTAGAGTTCTCAAAGGAAAAAACACAAGTGGTTAATAACTAGTGTAGTCTGGTGCTTGGTCCTAGTGATGGTGTCCTTGCCTTCCAGAAGCTTTTTAGTTTCATGAGGTTTCATTTGTTAATTGTTGACCTTCGTGCCTACATTATCAGTGTTCTGTTCAGGAGTTGTCTCCTGTGCCAGTGCATTCAAACCTATGCCCTACATTCTATCATGTTCAGTGTATCAGGATTTATGTTGGGGAGTCTTTAATCAAACTGGATTTGAATTTTGTGCAGGGTGATCAATATAGACCTATTTGCATTCTTCTACATGCAGACATCCACTTAGACCAGCAACATTTATTGAAGATGCTTTCTTTTTTTTCGTTGTGTCTTTCTGGCTTCCTTTTCAAAATGCAGCTGTCCATAGGTGTGTGGATATATGTCTGGGTCCTTGATTCAATTCCATTTGTCAATGGTCTGGTTTTACAACAATAGCATGTAGTTTTTATTACTATAGCTCTGTAGTACAGATGGAAATCGAGAATGGTGATACCTCTGGAAGTTCTTTTATTGTACAATTTTGTTTTATCTATCCTGAATTTTTTTGTTTTTTTATATGAGGTTGAATATGGTTTCTGCAAGTACTGTAAAGAATTATGTTGAATTTTTATGGGGATTGCGTTGAATCTGGAGATTACTTTTGGTAAAATGACCATTTTTCATATGCTAATCCTACCAACCCATGAACATGGGAGATCTTTTCATCTTTTGATATTGTCTTCTATATGTTTCTTGAGAAACTTGAAGTTTTTGTCATTTAAGTCTTTTACTTGCTTGTCTAGAATACCCCGAGGTATTTTATATTATTTGTGGTTATTGTGAAGGGTGTTGTTTCCCTGATTTCTTTCTCAATCCATTTGTCTATTGTATTGATTTTTTGGAGTTAATCTTGTATCCAGCTACTTCACTAAAGGTTTTTATTAGCTGTAGATATTCCCTGATAGAATTTTCGGGGTCACATATGTATACTATCATGTCATCTGCAAAAATAATGCTTTGATTTCTTCCTTTTCAATTTGCATTCCCTGGATCTCCTTCAGTTATATCATTGATCTAGCTAAAACTTCAAGTACTAGACTGAATAGATATGGAAAGAATAGACAGCCTTATCTTGTTCTTGATTTTAGTGGAATTGCTTTGATTTTCTCTCCATTTAATTTGGTAATAGCTGCCATCTTGTTGTAAATTGCCTTTATTATGTTTGGATTTGCCTCTTTTATCCCTAATCTCTCATGAAGAGTTGGGTTTTTTCAAGGGCTTTTTCAGCATCCAATGAAAAGATCATGTTTGGTTTTTTTGTTTTAGTTTGTTTATATGGTGCATTACATTTACTGATTTTCATATGTTGAACCATCATTGCATCTTTGGAATGAAGCCTACTTGAACACGGTGGATGATCTTTTTGATGTGTTCTTAGATTCAGTTTGAGAGTATTTTATTGAGTATTTTTGTATCTATGTTAATAAAGAACATTGGTGTGTAATTCTTGTTCTGTTTATTCTTTGTGTAGTTTGGGTGTCAGGGTAACTGGCCTCATAAAATGAACTTTGCAGCATCCCTTCTGTTTTTATTTTGTGGAATAATGTGAAAAGTATTGGCTTAGTTTTTCTTTGAAAGACTGTTGGATTCTGAGCTAAAATACCATCTGACCTTGCCTTTTTGTGCTTAGACTTTTAATGACCAGTTCTGTTTCCTTAGAGGTTACAGGTCTATTAAATTATTTTTCTGATCTTGCTTTAACTTTGGTAAATGGTATCTATTGAGAAAATTATCCATTTTTTGACTTTTCAATTGTGGAGCATGGGTTTGTAAATATTACTTAATGATTCTTTGGACTTTCTCAGTGTTTGTTACGTCCCCATTTTCATTACTGGTTTTGGTAATTTGGATATTGAATAATAGTGTGTCTAGTATATTGATTTTCTCAAAGAACCAACATTGTTTCATTGTTTTTTTATTATTTCTATGTTTTGTTTTTATTTTGTTTAAATCAGACCTGAGTTTGATTGTTTCTTGCTGTCTACTCCTCTAGAATGTGTTTACTTCTTTTTGTTCTAGACATTTCAGGTCTGCTGTTAAGTTGCTGGTATGAGATCTCTCCAAAATGTTCATGGAGTTGCTTAGTGCTATTAAGTTTCCTGGTAGCACTACTTCCATTTTTTATATAAATTTGGGCATGGCTGTTATTTATTCTCACTGGATTCTAGAAAGTCATTAATCTCTTCCTTAATCTAGTTATCATTCAGCATAAAGTTATTCCTTTTTATGAATTTGAAGGTTTTCCGTTGTTGATGTTGAAATGCATTTTTTTTTCTTGAGACAGGGTTTCTCCGTAGCTTTTTAGGTTCCTGTCCTGGAACTAGCTCTTGTAGACTGGGCTGGCCTTGGACTCACAGAGATCTGCCTGCCTCTGCCTCCCGAGTGCTGGGATTAAAGGCATGTGCCACCACCACCTGGCTGAAATGAATCTTTAATCTGTGGTGCTCCAAAAAGATGCAGAGAATTACTTCATTTTTTTTTTAATTTGTTGAGACCTGATCTGTGTCTGAGAAAGTGGTCAACTTTAGAGAAAGTTCCAGTGAGTTGCTAAGTAAAAGGTGTATTGTTTTGTGTTTGGGTGAAACATTCTTTAGGTATCTGTTAGATCCATTTGAGTCATAATAACTGTATGCTCTATTAATTCTCTGCTTGGTTTCTGTCTGGATGACCTGTCCATTGATGAAAGTGTGGTAATTAAGTCTCTCACTTTCATTGTGTGAGAGTCAATATGTTTTCTAAGCTTTAGTAATGTTTCTTTGACACACATGGACACTCCTGTTTATAATATAATTATATAAAATAATTACAATTGCTTAATAGATATTATGAATTGAAATGTCCTCTTTCTATATTTTTTCCTTCAATGAGCGTGAAGTGTCCTTCCCTGTCTGATTTGATTAATTTTCATTTTAAATTTAGTTTGTTAAATATGAGAATGGTTACAACAGCTGGCTTACTAGGTCCATTAGAAAGTCTTTTTCCAAGACAAGATCTCTTGAGTAAGTTGGGAGCATGGGGACCTTGGGAGAGGGTTGAAGGGGAGGGGAGCAGAGAAAAATATAGAGCTCAATAAAAATCACTAAAAGAAAAGAAAAAAGGAAGAGAAAAAAGAAAGGAAGAAGAAAAAACACAGTTTTTTTCCAACCTTTTACCCTGAAGTAATGTCTATCTTTGACACTGAGATATGTTTCTTGGATGCAGTAGAAGGATAGGTCCTGTTTTTGTATCCATTCTGTTTCTGTCTCTGTATTGGGGAGTCCATTGATACTGAGAGATACCAATGATCAGTGAATGTTAGTTAATTACTGTTATTTGGTTATTGTAGTCGGTGGTGGTGGTGTGTGTGTGCTTCCTTTTTTGGTGTTACTGGTGTGAGATTATTTCTTTCCTGTGTTTTCATGGGTTTAGTTCATCTCTTTGGGTTGGAGTTTTCTTTCTAGCACATTCTGTACAGTTGGATTTGTAGATTTGACTCTATCATGTAATATCTTTATTTATTTATCTTTTTATTTATTTATCAATAACAATGTTTTATTTATCTATGATGACTAAAAGTTTTTCTGGCTTTAGTAACTCTGAGATGGTATTAGTGGTCTCTTAGAGTTTGCAGCATATTTGTCCAGGCCCTTCTTGCTTTAGAGTCTCCATTGAGAAGTCACAGTATAATTCTAATGCATCTATATATTCCTTAGTTTTTCCCCCCTGCAGCTTCTAATATTCTTTCTTTTTATATATGCTTCGTGTTTTGATTATTATGTGGCAAGATTTGTTTTTCTGTTCCAATCCATTTGGTGTTCTGCATGCTTCTTATATCATTATAGGCATCTTCTACTTTAGGCTAGAAAACTTCCTTCTATGATTTTGCTAAACATTTGGGCCTTTGAGCTGTGGTTCTTCTCTTTCTTCTATTCCTATTATTCTTAGGTTTGGCCTTTTCACAGTGTCCCAGATTTCCCAGATGTTTTGTGTTGGGAATTTTTTAAATTTAACATTTTCCTTTGGCTACTTCTTCTGTCTGAGAATCTCTCTTCCATCTTTTGGGTTCTTTTGGTGAAGCTTGCCCCTGTAGTTCCTGTTCACTTACCTAGATTTTTCATTTTCAGAATTCACTTGGTTTGTGGGGTTTTTCAGTTGTTTCTATTTTCATTTTCAGGTCTTGAACAGTTTTATTCATTTCCTTCAACAACAAAAAAAAAAGGAGGAGAAATCTGGGTAGGAAAAATCAGAAAGCAAGAAGGAGCCAGCCACCCAGTCACACAGCTAGACATGGAAATAAGAAGGAAAGAAAAGATATACATAAATAAATAAAGGTAAAAGCCCTGAAACAGAAGGTAGATAGGATAATTTAAGTTAAGAAAAGCTGTTTGGAGATAAGCCAAGCTAAGGCTGGGCATTTATACATAATAATAAGCTTCCGTGTGTATTTATTAGGAAGCTAGGTGGCAGGGCCCCCCAAAGAGCCAAAAAAGTAGCAGTAAAAAACAAACAACAGCAGGTGACCTACCTTTTCTTCTGACTGGTGTGACCTACACTTGAGAAGGAGATGTCAGTCTGAGTAGGGGCCTGAGACATGGCAGTGGGAGTAGGGGAAAGGGAGGAAGTTATGATGTTGATTGGGTCTAGGGGACTGAACCAAGGAAGTGGAAAAGTTCCATGCAAAGGTGGCAAACTTGTTCTGACAGACTTGGCCTTTTCTTCTGGCTGGTGTAACCTGCAGTTGAGCAGGGGATGTCCACGTGAGTTGGGGGATGGGACACCTGGTAGATTGGGTCTGCAGTAACCAAATTTAAAGAATGGGAGAATTCCAAGGGCAGGCGGCCTACCTCTTCTGGCTGGCATGGCCTGAACTTGAGCAGAGGATATGATACTGGCATTGATTTTCTTGACAACAATCTGAATGATTCTTTTCTCTTGGCTTTCCTGTCTCCCTTCTGACCTGAGTAGGGTGTGTGTGTGTGTGTGTGTGTGTGTGTGTGTGTGTGTAGGAATTCACTGCCCCTTTCCATACTGGTGGTTTTCACAAAACTATTCAGCACCAGTGTGCACTGTTCACAGAGATTTTGGAAGCGAATCAATGAGTGAAGCGAGCTTATGGAATGCTATAAAAATCTTTACTAAGGGAAGGCGGCCAGAACACCACCAGCGGCAAAAGGCGGCCGGAACACCGGGCGGCAGAAGGCGGCAGGAGGATGCCCAGCGCAGCCAGCGGGGACCGACTGGGACAGGCTGGAACCGGCTGGGACCGGAGCAGCAGCAAAGGACACAGGCTGCTGGCGGCGGGAACTATCCCAGCAGCGCGAAACACCGAGAACAGATCGCCCCACTACAATTAAACCAAAGAGGTAGGCCTTCAGTTGGGGAGGTCTCTGGCAAAGGAGGAGCCGGGTCCTATTCCTGAAGACCCTTCTGAGGGGTGAGAGGGAGCTTGGCCCCCGGCAAAAATCAGGAAACAGAGCGAGGGCATTCTGTAAAAGGAGCCCCTGGCCAGCAGGGAAACCTGAACCAGTTTTAACAGACCCCGTAGATAGCATAGATAGGAGATGGGCAGGCGCCAAGGCAAGAATTCACCCAATAATCTGAAAATCAGCATGAAAACACCAGAACCCAATGATCTCACAACAGAAGGTCTTCAACACCCTAACACAGAAGAAGTGGAAAAAATTGACTTTTTGAAAGCAGTAGAGGCCCTTAAACAACACGTGAAAAATGCCCTTATAGAAATGGATGAGAAGTATAACCGAAAATTTGAAGAAATGAGTAAATACGTACATAATACGCTGGGAAACCAAGAAAGAACGATCAAACAGGTAATGGAAACAGTTCAAGAATTGAAAACTGAAATGGAAGCAAGGAAGAAAACACAAACTGAGGACCAGCTGGATATGGAAAATCTAGGTCAACGAGCAGAGCCTACAGAAACAAGCATAATCAATAGAATACAAGAAATAGAAGAAAGAATCTCAGATTCTGAGGACACCATAGAGAAAATAAACGCTCTGATCAAAGAAAACTGCAAAGCCAACAAATTCTCATCACAAAACATTCAGGAATTATGGGACACAATAAAAAGACCAAATCTAAGAATAATAGGAATAGAAGAAGGAGAAGAGTCACAGCTCAAAGGCCCAGAAAATATTTTGAACAAAATTATGGAAGAAAACTTTCCCAACTTAAAGAAAGATATTCCTTTGAATATTCAAGAAGCATACAGAACACCAAACAGACTGGATCAAAGGAAAAGATCCCCTCGCCATATAATAATCAAAACACAAAATATACAGGTTAAAGAAAGAATACTAAGAGCTGCAAAGGAAAAAGGCCAAGTAACTTATAAAGGTAAACCGATCAGACTTACACCTGATTTCTCTATGGAAACAATGAAAGCCAGAAGGTCCTGGATAGAAGTACTGCAGAAGCTAAGAGACCATGGATGCAAGCCTAGACTACTATACCCAGCCAAGCTTTCGTTCACTATAAATGGAGAAATCAAGACATTCCAGGATAAGAACAAATTTAAACAATACGTAGCCACGAATCCAGCCCTACAGAAAGTAATAGAAGGAAAACCGCAACCCAAGGAATCCAACATTGCCAACACTGCCTACAATAACTCAGGCATCTAGCGACCCTTCACTAGCACAACTCAAAGAAGGGAGACACACAAATTCTACTTCCAAAAACAACAAGAATATCTGGCATGAACAACCACTGGTCATTAATATCACTTAATATTAATGGGCTCAATTCACCTATAAAAAGGCACAGGCTAAGAGATTGGATACGAAAACAGGATCCAACATTCTGCTGTTTGCAAGAAACACATCTCAACCACAAAGACAGGCATCTACTCAGAGTAAAGGGTTGGGAAAAGGTCTTTCAAGCAAATGGTCCTAAGAAAAAAGCAGGTGTGGCCATATTAATTTCTAACAAAACTGACTTCAAACTAAAATCAATCAGAAGAGATCGAGATGGACACTTTATACTCATAACAGGAACAATTTGTCAGGATGACGTCTCAATCCTGAATATTTACGCCCCTAATATAAAAGCACCCACGTATGTAAAAGAAATATTACTAAAACTCAAGGCAGACATCAAACCACACACACTAGTAGTAGGAGACTTCATTACACCTCTCTCAGCAATGGACAGGTCAATCAGACAGAAACCTAATAGAGAAGTAAGAGAACTACTGGAGGTAATGAAGCAAATGGACTTAACAGACATCTATAGAACATTCCACCCAAATAGGAAAGAATATACCTTCTTCTCTGCAGCCCATGGAACCTTCTCGAAAATTGACCACATACTCGGAAACAAAGGAAACCTCCACAGATACAAAAAAATATCAGTGTCCACCTGTGTCTTATCAGATCACCACGGATTAAAGTTAGAATTCAACAACAATGCTACCTCCAGAAAGCCGACAAACTCATGGAAACTGAACAGTCAACTACTGAACCACACCTGGGTCAAGGAAGAAATCAAGAAAGAAATTAAAGTCTTCCTTGAATTTAATGAAAATAAAGGGACAACATACTCAAATCTATGGGACACAATGAAAGCAGTGCTAAGAGGAAAGTTCATAGCACTAAGTGCCCACCTTAAGAAAACAGAGAAAGCACATGTTGGAGACTTAACAGCCCACTTGAAAGCTCTAGAAAAAAAAGAAGCAGACTCGCCCAGGAGGAGTAGAAGACTGGAAATAATCAAACTGAGGGCGGAAATCAACAAAATAGAAACGCAGAAAACAGTCCAAAGAATCAACGAAACAAAAAGTTGGTTCTTCGAGAAAATCAACAAGATCGACAAACCCATATCCAAACTAATTAAACGACAGAGAGAGAACACGCAAATAAATAAGATCAGAAATGAAAAGGGGGACATAACCACAGACACAGAGGAAATTCAGAGAATCATTAGATCTTACTACAAAAGCCTGTATGCCACAAAACTAGAAAATGCAAAAGAAATGGACATGTTTTTAGATAAGTGCCACATACCAAAGCTAAACCAAAACCAGGTGAACGATCTAAATAGACCTGTTTGTCGTGAAGAACTAGAAACCGTTATCAAAAATCTACCTTCCAAAAAAAGCCCAGGACCAGATGGTTTCAATGCAGAATTCTACCAGAACTTCCAAGAAGAACTAATACCTATACTTCTTAATGTATTTCACAATATAGAAACAGAAGAGTCATTGCCAAATTCCTTTTATGAAGCTACAGTTACTCTGATACCAAAACCACACAAAGACCCAACCAAGAAAGAGAATTACAGACCTATCTCACTCATGAACATCGACGCAAAAATTCTCAATAAAATACTGGCAAACCGAAGCCAAGAACACATTAGAAAAATTATCCATTATGATCAAGTAGGCTTCATCCCAGAGATGCAGGGCTGGTTCAACATACGCAAATCTATCAATGTAATCCAGCATATAAATAAACTGAAAGAAAAAAACCATATGATCATTTCATTAGATGCTGAAAAAGCATTTGACAAAATTCAACACCCCTTTATGATAAAAGTCTTGGAGAGATTAGGGATACAAGGGTCATACCTAAATATAATAAAAGCTATTTACAGCAAGCCGTCAGCTAACATTAAATTAAATGGAGAAAAACTCAAAGCCATCCCACTAAAATCAGGAACACGACAAGGATGTCCACTCTCTCCATACCTCTTCAATATAGTGTTTGAAGTTCTAGCAATAGCAATAAGACAACATAAAGGGATCAAGGGGATTCGTATCGGAAAAGAAGAAGTTAAGCTCTCGTTATTTGCAGATGATATGATAGTATACATAAGCGACTCCAAAAACTCTACCAAAGAACTCCTACAGCTGATAAACACCTTTAGTAATGTGGCAGGATACAAGATCAACTCCAAAAAATCAGTGGCCTTCCTATACACTAAGGATAAGGAAACAGAGAGGGAAATTAAAGAATCATCACCTTTCACGATAGCCACAAATAGCATAAAATATCTTGGGGTAACTCTGACCAAGGATGTGAAAGATCTATTTGACAAGAAATTTAAGTCTTTGAAGAAAGAAATTGAAGAGGACACCAGAAAATGGAAAGATCTTCCTTGCTCCTGGATTGGGAGGATCAACATAGTAAAAATGGCAATTCTACCAAAAGCAATCTATAGATTCAATGCAATCCCCATCAAAATCCCATCAAAATTCTTCACAGATCTGGAGAAGACAATAATCAACTTTATATGGAAAAACAAAAAACCCAGGATAGCCACAACAATCTTATACAACAAAGGAGCGTCTGGAGGCATTACCATCCCTGACTTCAAACTCTACTACAGAGCTACAGTATTGAAAACAGCTTGGTATTGGCATAAAAACAGAGAAGTCGACCAATGGAATCGAATAGAAGACCCTGACATTAACCCACATACCTATGAACACCTGATTTTCGATAAAGGAGCTAAAAGTATACAATGGAAAAAAGAGAGCATCTTCAACAAATTGTGCTGGCAAAACTGGATGTCAACCTGTAGAAGAATGAAAATAGATCCATATCTATCACCATGCACAAAACTCAAGTCCAAATGGATTAAAGACCTCAATATCAGTCCGAACACACTGAACCTGATAGAAGAGAAAGTGGGAAGTACTCTACAACACATGGGCACAGGAGACCACTTCTTACGTACAACCCCAGCAGCACAGACATTAAGGACCTCATTGAATAAATGGGACCTCCTGAGACTGAGAAGCTTCTGTAAAGCAAAGGACACTGTCGCTAAGACACAAAGGCAACCCACTAACTGGGAGAAGATCTTCACCAACCCCGCAACTGACAAAGGTCTGATCTCCAAAATATATAAAGATCTCAAGAAACTAGACCGTAAAAGGCTAATCAACCCAATTATAAAATGGGGCACTGAGCTGAACAGAGAATTCTCAACAGAAGAACTTCAAATGGCCAAAAAACACTTAAGGTCATGCTCAACTTCCTTAGCGATCAGGGAAATGCAAATCAAGACAACTTTAAGATACCATCTTACACCTGTCAGAATGGCTAAAATAAAAAACACCAATGATAGCCTTTGTTGGAGAGGTTGTGGAGAAAGGGGTACACTCATCCATTGCTGGTGGGAATGCAAACTTGTGCAACCACTTTGGAAAGCAGTGTGGCGGTTTCTCAGGAAATTCGGGATCAACTTACCCCTGGACCCAGCAATACCACTCTTGGGAATATACCCAAGAGAGGCCTTATCATACAACAAAAGTATATGCTCTACGATGTTCATAGCAGCATTGTTTGTAATAGCCAGAACCTGGAAACAACCTAGATGCCCTTCAATGGAATAATGGATGAAGAAAGTATGGAATATATACATATTAGAGTACTACTCAGCAGTAAGAAACAAGGACTTCTTGAATTTCGCATGCAAATGGATGGAAATAGAAAACACTATCCTGAGTGAGGTAAGCCAGACCCCAAAAGAGGAACATGGGATGTACTCACTCATATTTGGTTTCTAGCCATAAACCAAGGACATTGAGCCTATAATTAGTGATCCTAGAGAAGCTAAATAAGGAGAACCCAAAGAAAAACATATAGGCATCCTCCTGAATATTAACCTTCAGCAAGCGATGAAAGGAGACAGAGACAGAGACCCACATTGGAGCACAGGACTGAATTCTCAAGGTCCAAATCAGGAGCAGAAGGAGAGAGAGCACGAGCAAGGAACTCAGGACCATGAGGGGTGCACCCACACACTGAGACAATGGGGATGTTCTACTGGGAACTCACCAAGTCCAGCTGGCCTGGGTCTGGAAAAGCCTGGGATAAAACCGGACTCTCTGAACATAGTGGACAATGAGGACTACTGAGAACTCAAGAACAATGGTAATGGATTTTTGATCCTACTGCACGCACTGGCTTTGTGGGAGCCTAGGCAGTTTGGATTCTCCACTTACTAGACCTGGATGGAGGTGTGGGTTCCTTGGACTTCCCACAGGACAGGGAACCCTGATTGCTTTTCGGTCTGAAGGGGGGGGGACTTAATCGGGGGAGGGGGAGGGAAATGGGAGGCGGTGGTGTGGAAGAGACAGAAATCTTTAATAATTAAATAAATTAAAAAAAATAAAACAATAATTACAAAAAAAATCTTTACTAACTACAATGGGGTAGAAGGCAAATATCAAAAATATACAGGCCTTGCCAGGTGGTGGTGATGCATGCCTTTAATGGATTATGTTATTTAATCTTATGGAGTGTATGTATATTTGATAGTGTCTTGTACAATTTATTTGTGGCTTCACTTCATTTTGCTTAGAAAGAATATAAAGAATTATTTCCATCCCCCTGTATTAGTTAAGATTTCCACTTTTGTCCTAATATTTGATTTCTTTTAGAGAAAGTTCTGTGGATATTAGGATTGTCTATTCTGCAGTCTTTGGGTGGATTATTATATAACTGTTATTAAGTCCATTTATTCTATGATATCATTTAATGCAGAAGCTAGTTATTGACTTGTTTTTTGCCTAGATGGTGAAAATAATCTGAGGCCTTGTGGGCAACATGAGCAAAAGTACAGAAGGTTTAATAATTATATGACTTATGGGGAGCATGCAGATGGTGATAAAGAAATGAGATTCATTCATTTTGAAAAGTTACTAAAGCATAATAGAAAATCTGATTACTTATACTGAGGAGATAATGAGTATCATTATTCATGCTGAGCAAGGGGGTTGAGATGGTGAAAGAGTGGAGTAGAATCTTCGCCAGTTGCCAGGTTCTATAGCCAGAGAGTTTCTTGTTACCATGCAGTTCAATCTAGAACTCAACCATGTGAAAGACAAAGCAAGGTGGGGATGAATATTCTCTTTGTCATGTAGAGTCTCAAAAATAATCTGTGTTTCAAATGGTATATGAAACAAGCTATTATTAGAAAAGATGATGGACATTGTTACTTCGCCTGCCAGTAAGTCATTCAATAACTTGGCATTAGAGGATAGAAACACAGGTATTTAGACTATAAATCCACATACACAAACACACACCATAATTCTTACCCAGTATTTTAGACCTTGTCCAGATAAAAGAAACACTGTCTGACTTTTACCCTATTCTGCTCTGTTTGTTTGATTGGACATTCTAAACATTTTTAATGTGTGATTACTCTTGCTTTGAATGACACACACACACACACACACACACGCTCTTGTTTAAGGTAATTTGTGCAGCTCATTTAAAAATGTAATGTATGATTAAGAATTACAGATTAATAGAGGGCCATTTATAATAGTCAAACTTGTAGTCACGTTAGTTAGGTTTTCTAGATATATAGAGATATATTTCGGTTAAATATATTTTCTTCAACACTTCAAAGACATATAGAATATGGCATTTAAAAGGTTTTAAGAACTTAGAATTTCAACAGTGAGACATGTCTGCTTCTGGCAGCACCAATTACTCCAGGGAGGTTAATGGTCATTGAAGAAACTCATTAAGGAATTTGTTTTCTTGGGTTTCTTTAAGAGATTTATTGATTTCTTTCAATTTTTGTTCGTCTTTTTCACCATTTTTAAGGGAATTTTTCAATTCCTCTTTAAGGGTTTCCATCATCTTCATAAAGTTATATTGAAGGTCATTTTCTTCTGCTTCTTCTGGATTAGGGTGTTCAGGTTTTCCTTTTGTAGTATCAGTAGGTTCTGGTGGTGTCAAATTGGTCTTTATGTTATTGGGTGCGTTCTCACACTGCCATCTGCCCATCTCTTCCTCCAGTGGGGGCAGGTGGGGCCTGCGACTTAGGTGGCTGCACTTCTTCCAGGTGTAGGCAGGTCCGCTGCCTATTGAAACCTTTCGTTTAAAATATTTTTTATACGTATGTGAGCTTAAAAATTTAAGAAATAACATGTTAAATCTGAGCGTTCTTTATCTTTTTCAAGAAAACATCAACATGGGCAAATTATAAATCTTACTTACAGCCATGATATGACTGTACTTCAACCAAATTGAACACCAAATCAAATGTAAATAAAATGCGAAGTCATGCCTTAGACCTATTACCTAAGAAATGCAATCTCATACCTGGATCTTTCTCTTCTGTCTTGGCCTGCCCATAACTAAGCTACTCCTATGTCTGCCTTCTTTTTCCTGTTTCACTTAGTCCTTCTGCGCTAACGCATCCACTCAGCCAGAAGACAGACCATTAAATATCAGAACTGCATGCAACCAAGACAAGGGCATTCTCCTTTGATGTCTATGTAGAAATGCAGGCTATGGGAGAGACTGTGGTGCACACGAGGATAAGTCATCTGCAACTCTGGCTGGAGATCTTAATCATTCTCTCAACATGGCCCGTCCCTGGGCATGCTCAACACATCAACCTCCCAGAAGTCATGATACCCTTAAGGGTCAGAGGCAACAGAACAATGCAGGCTATGGGATGGCCTGATCTATAGCCTGCACGTTGAGGGCCAGAGACATTTTATTTACATGAAAGCTAAGAAGTTTTCAATGTCTAGACACTTCTCTGTATTCACCTACACGGAACAAGGTGCTCTACATCAGGACCAGCCCTTTGTCCAGAACAATTGCTACTACCATGGCTATGTGGATGGAGATCCAGAATCCATAGTGGCACTTACTACCTGTTTGGGGGGCTTTCATGGAATATTACAGATAAATGGAACAGTATACGAAGTCAAGCCCAAGAACCTTTCATCTACATTCGAACATTTGGTTTACAAGATGGGCAGCGAGGAGACACAACTACGCCCCATGAGATGTGCATTAACAGAAGAAGAGATAGCAAGGCAAATGAAGCTTCAAGAGCATGATAACCCCATGCTGATGCAAAGCAGCTATGAGGGCTGGTGGACCCACAAGCGATTTCTTAACCTGGCATTGGTTGTAGACCATGAGCGAATTCTTTATCTGAATGGCAATCTGTCACTTGTGTTACTGGAAATATTGATGATCGTTGACATGATAAACATGATTTATCGTCCACTGGATCTTGAGGTAGTTTTACCCGGAGTTGAGATGTGGAATGAAGGAAACCAGGTGACAGCGACTAGCATAGATGGTTTCCTGACATATTTTTGTTCTTGGAAAACTGTCGCCCTTAACAATCGAATTCCAAATGATATTGCACATCTTTTTGTGCTATATGATTTTGATATATATCTTGGCCTAGCCTATGTTGGAACTGTTTGTGTTCCATCTCTTAATTGTGGCGTTGAGTCTCTGATAGGCTCTGATATTTTTCAATTTGGACTTACTACAGCACATGAAATGGGTCATAATTTGGGTATGTCGCATGATAATGACTATTGTACCTGTGGAAAGGAAGCCTGCTTAATGGCTGAAGCAAACAGTGGCATCTACAAATTCAGTAACTGCAGTTTTGCTGAGTTTTGGCCTGCTTATGCTACTGTCAACTGTATGCACAAGGAAAAGAAGCCAGTAAGCAAATACAAATTAAAAGTCTGTGGGAATGGTGTAGTTGACCATGGAGAGCAGTGTGATTGTGGATCTTCAGAAATGTGTAAAAATGATCCATGTTGTATGAGAGGCTGTACCCTCAGAGGTGGAGCTTCCTGTGCTTTTGGGCTTTGCTGCCAAGATTGCCAGATCATGCCATCAGCCACCGTGTGCAGAGAACAGGACAATGAATGTGACCTTCCAGAATGGTGTGATGGACATTCACACGAGTGCCCTAATGATGTCCTTTTGCTCAATGGGAGCTCCTGTAAAAATGGTGGCTACTGCTACGAAAAGAGATGTCATAACCGAGATGAACAGTGTCAGCAAATCTTTGGCAAAGAAGCCAGGAACGTGGCTCAGAGATGCTACAGGGACATCAACAGCCAAGGTGACCGGTTTGGCAACTGTGGTATATTCAGAGGTGCATACATAAGATGTAATGACCCAGGCATCCTCTGTGGGAGAGTTCAGTGTGAGAATGTACAAGTTGTTCCTTTTATGGAAGCACATTCCACTGTTCACTGGACTTACGTCAATGGTGTCACCTGTTGGGGAACTGACTACCACTGGGGGATGACAATACCTGACATTGGCCATGTGAAAGACGGCACAGAATGCGGTCCAGGGCATGTGTGCATTAATAGGAAGTGTGTCAGTAAATTAATTTGGGTAAGTGATTGTTCACCCGAGACCTGCAATCTGAAAGGGGTCTGCAATAATTTACACCATTGCCACTGCCACTTGGGATGGGACCCACCATTTTGCCTTTCACGTGGCTATGGAGGGAGTGTTGACAGTGGTCCTCTGCCCAAGAAAATGGAACAAGAGAAGCAGGAGAAAAATATAATGGCACTGATTAGTGTGATTCTTATTGCTATTTTTACTGTCTTTGCACTAAAATACAGGCTTTTGTGTAGGCCTGTAATATCTCCTAGGAGGGGTGAATCTAGTGCTTCTGTTTCAGTTGACAACACTTGAGGGAGAGTAGCAATAGTTTGAAATTTCAAAGTTATACCTAATCTTCCTCAATTTCCCATGACTTGTCCTGTATTATCTCAGCTCTTGAAGCTTCTCTTGTTTACAAATATCTGCAACAAAATCTAGAGATATTTAATATTCAAGATAAAAAAAACCCTCAGTATTCAATAAAAAGTGTGGTCCTATTACTTAACTGGTGTCTTCACTTTACGCTGTCTTACAGTGTTCTCAGTAAAGGCCCACCCCAGGGATTCTGCATGTATGTTTTGCTTTTTGCCTCTCTCAGTTCCAGACTGCCTCCCCTTTTTATATTGCCTGTCACATAAAGAACAGGATTCTTTGATCCTGTTTGCTCACAGGGAGTCCACCCTAGTGGAATCTTCTAGGGAGGGGAATCAGGGGTAAATTGGAAACCCAGGGGGAACTGTTTAATTGAAGTTCCTGTCAGTGTTGCCTCCGTGGCAGTTCTCACCTGTGTGGCATCAGCAGCTGTCTTTTGGTCTTTGATTACAGGATGTGGCTTGGCCTACACCATGTGTGCATCCATTGAAGGTGTTGCACCTTTTCACATTGGGCAAGCACGTATTCATTAAAAGCTCTACTATAGAGGCGGCTGCAACAGGAGAGATCATTACCTTTGCACTTCTGGCTGAGCTAACTCGGGTGTCTCAGGAGTGGCTGGAAGGTGGTGTTGATAGTGACTCATAGAGTAGCGATTGCTACTACCTTTCTGAAGAAAGAGCATTGCCATCCCTAGAGATGCAAATCAACTCTTGAGCAACCTGCCTCCAACATGCTGAGTCCTGGGTTTTGAGCCTTTCCTGATTCACAAAGGGTCCAGCACCAAGTCGTCAACACCCTCTTCAGACACTGGAGTCCTACAACCAGCAAACTCGCTCCCAATCTCTTGGTTGAATATCTTCAGTCTCTTCATGATCTCCAGTCCAGAGGTGGTAGCAACACCATGTAGTTTGTAATGTATCTCAGGAGCATAGTATTTTATGTCTGAATGCTAAGTGGCATAGACCATTCCTTGTTACTACAGAAACACAGGGAGAAACCACACATCTGAAGATATTTAAATTATCACTATTAAATATTACAACCTTGAGATTGTTTTACCCTTTGCATTTACAATATCCTAAAGCCTTCAAACCAAAGATACTATTAGTAACAACTCAAAGAAATTGCAATGTTTTTCATTTCTGAAATTCATATTTGTCAATTTTAATTGAAAAAATCATACAGGGTATTATGATATATTTCCTTTCCCCAATTCCTTGTGGGTACTCCCTACTGACAGGGCCCAGTACTAAACAGAAGGTCGGAAAGTTGGAACTTACTTCTTTTCTTTTGAAGTTATTGTCAATAATTCAAATAACAGGTATGGCTAATATTCAGACCTGGTATTTTAGGTATTAAGAAGTAGACCTTTTTCTCCCTCAAACAAAAATCTAAGCATCCAACTAGGTTCTCTACTCCCTTAGGGAGGGAGATAACTAAGGATTATACACAGGGAGTAGTTTGCCTACACTATGTTTTGGTCTAGGATGTGAGAGTTACTTGTTTTGTTTGGGCAATGGAATGTTTAACTACAA
The DNA here is from genome assembly GCF_018167655.1 of Microtus oregoni. Classification (NCBI taxonomy): domain Eukaryota; kingdom Metazoa; phylum Chordata; class Mammalia; order Rodentia; family Cricetidae; genus Microtus; species Microtus oregoni. Next base: position 988,065 of record NW_024544709.1, on the reverse strand, counting down.
ATGTAGCCCCTAACCCTTTAGCTGGTCTGTTAGTTCTGTGTATCATGTGAATGCAGGTTTTTTTTTCTTACTTTTACCTTTTGGGGTCCAGGTATTGAAGCAAATGGAAATTAAACACGGTGACTTTCAGTATTCACTGGATGTCCCTCCCAATACAATCCTTTGTTTCTCTTTCTTATTTCTCCTATAGCTATGCTCCTTTTGCCTAATAATTCTAATCCTCATGCTCCAACTATAGAATGTAGAAATCTGACTTGGCTAGGAGCCCAGCAGAAGTCACCCCAAAAAGGTGACCCATGACACCCTACATCCCTACCTACCAAAATTTCTGATCTTTTTCCTTTTCCCTTTCTTTTAATAAACAAACAAAAACCCATACAATGGAAATCAAGATAAACAAACAATGAACCTAGTTGAACAAATGTCCTTGTAGTATGATTGAGCATCTTTTGGGTATATTTCCAAGAGTGGAATTGCTGGATCCTGAAGTAGGTTGATTCTCAATTTTCTGAGATACCGCCACACTTATTTCCAGAGTATTTGTACAAGTTTGCATTCCCACCAGCAATGCGGGGGGAAGGGGGGTGTTCCTCTTACTCCACATCGTCTCCAGCATAAGCTATCAATGGTGTTTTGGATTTTAGCCGTTCTGACAGGTGTAAGATGGTATCTCAGAGTTGTTTTGATTTGTACTTCCCTGATGGCTAAGGATGTTGAATATTTTTTTATGTGTCTTTTGACCATTTGAGATTCTTCTGTTGAGAACTGTCTGTTTAGTTCTGAACCCCATGCATTATTTGCAATAGTCAGAACCTGGAAACAACCTAGATGCTCCTCAACCCAAGAATGGTTACAGAAAATGTGGCACATTTACACAATGGAGTATACTCAGCAGTAAAAAACAATGGCACCTTGAAATTTGCATGCAAATGGATGGAACTAGAAAAAAAATCCATCCCAGACCCAGAAAGATGAACATAATATGTACTCAATCATAAGTGGATACTAACTGTAAAGCAAAAGATAATGAGCCTATAGTCCATGATCCTAGAAAAGCTAAGTAACAAAGTAAACCCTAAGAAAAACATACATAAATCCCCTGGAAACTGGAAATAGACAAGATCTCCTGAGAAAATTGAGAGCATGGGAGTGGAGGGAGAAGGGAGGTTGAAAGGGAAGGAGGAGGGGGAAAGGGAAGTGGGTAGGAGAACTTGATGGGACAGGATAGTTGAGATGGAGGAAGAACGGAGATGAGAACAAGGAAAGAGATATCTTGATTGAGGGAGCTAATATGGGGCTAGCAAGAAACCTGACACTAGAGAAATTCCCAGGAATCCACAAGGATGACCCCAGCTAAGACCCTAAGCAGTAGAGGAGAGGGTGCCCAAACTGGCCCTGCCCTGTAGTCAAATTGATGAATATTTTAAATATCACCATAGAACCTTCATGTAGCAACTGATGGAAACAGAGGCAGAGACCCATTGTGGAACACCGGGCTGAGCTCCCAAAGTCCAGTTGAAGAGTGGGGGGAGAGAGAGTATGAGCAAGGAGGTCAAGACCGTGGTGGGCTCACCCACTGAAACAGCTTACCTGAGCTAATGGGAGCTCACCAACTCTGGCCAGACAGGGAAGAATCCAGCATGGACCAAACCGGACTCTCTGAATGTGGGTGACAGTTGCATGGCTGGGGCAGACTTCAGGGCCACTGGCAGAGACACCAGGATTTATCCCTACTACATCATTAAAACAAATGTTCTACAGCATAAACAAACATACTATACCTCAAAATACTATCCTAAAACATTTCCCATTTTTCTCTAAATAAAAATAAAAGGTATTAACTTTAACATAGTAAAACTATACACAACAAAAAAAAATAGTTATCCAGTAAGAATTACTTTACAATATTTAATCCATTTGTATTTAGCAAATTCAGAGAAAACACTACATTATCTATTTTATCTTAGCGAGTATAATGTTTTACATCTAATTTACTTTCTATCATAACTAAGAAAAACTGAAATTCCAATAATTTAGTCTTTTAATTCCATCAAAGATCCCAGAAGGAATTAATATTCCTTAACAACAGAGATATCTGCCTAAACAGTTGCCCAAAGTTACTCTGCAGTGTTGGGGCATCCATCTTCAGGTTATAGGCCAAAAGTATCTGGCAGGCTTTTCATTGAAGCAGGAAATCTGAAGAACTGTTCTACCTCATATTGGCAAAGTTCATCAGTCTCATCCCTCTGTGTCCTACAGACTGTCTAGCAGACTCTTCCATGAAGCAGGGACCCTGAAGAACCATCTCACCTTGTTTTGTCAAAGTTCAGCAGTCACTTGCCTGTGGGTTCTGCATATCCAGTCTGCATAGCACACTGCAAACAGTCAAAGGCAAGAGCAGTTTCTTTGCCCAGTGCTAACACTGTTACAATGAAAGCAAACTCCACGAGGAATTTCTTAAATGCTCTCTTCCCTGAAGTAAATTAGTACTGCCAGAAGAAGATGTGCCTCATTATTATGAAAAGCCCTAAAGTAACAAAATGTTCTAAATTTCATATTCTATAGGTCTTTGAAGTGTTTGAAATCCTCTATCTCTCTAAAATATACCTATTTAGCCTTCAAAACATACCTAATGTGACTACAGGTTTAGTTATTATAGATTAACTACTTTATATCAGACCATAAATCACCTCTTTTTTTATACATTGCATTTTTAAATAAACTGTTTAAGCACAATACACCAAACAAGAGTAGAAACATAAATACAGTGTAACAAAAATAACTTTAAATTTCTATCAATATATACATTATTCTCCCAAAAGATACCAAACAACCATAGCCCTCCAAATAACCAAAAGCCTTCCACATCCCTCTTAGGAATGTGGGCATTGTTTTCTTTATTTGTTGCTGTTGAATGTGGGTGAAGGCATCTTTAGGGTCCCAGAGAGAAAACTGAGATAATGGCCAAATCCTGGGAAGACCAGCTGTAACCTTTGCTAATACATATTACCTGCCAAGATTCAGGAGGTCTTTCCTGATCAAACTATATGAACCTGGAAGGAATCCACAGCTTCTTATTTCCTGTGGAAATAAAAGCAAAACTGCTTCCCCAAAGCATTTTTTATTTTAATTTGACAATTATATTTTTTACTTCCATTTTAAAGTTAAAGCATTCCTAAAGTATACAGACTGGTTTATTTCTGCATTCATTTCCAGGTCTTTTAGCAGCTCTTTGCTTATCAGCAATCAAAAAATTCAAAATCAGCACAATACTATACAGGATCCAAACTCTCTGCATATTTCCCATCTTTACATATCTTTTTTCTTTTACTCTTACTGTCTCTAAAGACTTTTTTTTAAAAGAAAACTATTTATTTCTGAGACTTTTATATCCATTTTCTTTTCATTCTTAAGCCTAAGCACATTGTAAAACACACTGGAACTTGTTTAGAGTTTTTTTTTTCCATCTGGACCTCCTTTTACCGTGTCTTTTTTGCCTTTTTTGACAGCACAAGAGAACTTTAGACTGCTAAGCTACACCTGGATCCTCTGCATGGCTCTCTTGGCTGGCTCTGCCCACTGCTAGGTTCATGAGAGCCAAGCCTAGAGTTTGCAGCCTGGTTGGAGGTTTGTTTGACCTGGAACCACATTCAACCCCCATTCAAGATATGGGATGTCACTGCCCTACACTGTAGCAGGTGTTTTTCTACTTAGTTTTTTGTTTCTATTTAGTATGAAAAATGCTGTTTATGTGTTCTACTGTACTGCAGACCTTCTTAAAGGAGTCCATTTTTGTTTTGTTTCAGCAATCTCAGGCTCTAGATAGATATTCAAGTCTCATATTTGGTGCCAAAATGTTGTTGGTTGCTTTGTCTTTTTACTCTTTTGACTTTTGGCTGGGGGGGGGGTTCCACACAGCTCTCAAATAAATCACACACAGATGATTCTTTCTTATAAATGTCCAGCCTTTGCTTGTTCTGTTTCTAGCCAGCTTTTCTTAAATGATCTCGACTACCTTTCGCCTCTGGGCTTTTTCCTTTTCTTACTTCTGTAATCTTCCATTCTGACTCTGTGGCTTGCTGAGTGACTGGGTGACTGTCCTCTAGCATCCTCCTCTCCTTGTTCTCTCTTGCTCCTTCTTCTCTCTTTTTCTCCTTCTATTTATTCTCTGTGCCTGCCTGTCCCACCTATCCTTTCCCCTACCTTGTTATTGGTCATTCAACTCTTTATTAAACCAATCACACAGAATTACACAAATGCAACATAAAAGAAAGCAACACATCTTTGCATCATTAAACAAATGTTCCATAGTAGAAACAAATGTAACACCCCCTAAAATAATATTCAACAACAGGAACCCTCTATGTGAATTTTTGATGACTATTCCATGTTACTATATAAATAAAGTTGTTCCCATATTAGGTTATCCAATCAACTTGGATAGAGGTCAACTCTAAACACATTCACATACAAAATTAAATGAACTCTATAAGTTATATGCATACATACATATATACATATATATTAGTAATAATTAAAACAGAAGAGGTCATAAATTTAAGAAAGAATTGGGGGAGAAGACATAGAGGAGATGGAGAAAGGGAAAAGTAAAAAATATGTAAATATTTTCACAAAAAATATGAGGTTTCTATCCATTGTGAATTCTTTTTTATTGTGTTCAGTAAAATTGGACTTGTCAGAACTACCTTTTAACACTCAGAATATTTATAAGGTTTTTGTCTAGGAATGTTTTTTTAAATGAAAACGAAGCTGCTGTTTCCAGTTAAAGGCATGTTGGCATTTGTTACATGTTTAGATTCTCTTTCCACTGTAAATTTTCTGAAGATTATGGTGATTTGATTTCTAAAAGACATAATTTCTACATCTACTAAACTGAAGAATTTTTTCGTTAGTGTGTCTATCCTCTGGGAGAAGGTACTACCACATTGATTTCATTCATGTCTCCTCTCTATTGTGGATTTTCTCATATTCACGGCATTTGACTTCTGAGCCAAAGCCTTCTTGCATACTCCCAATTTATTTATCTCCTGTGTGTACATTCTCCAGTGTCCCACAAGGTTCGCTATTAAGTGAAAACAACTGCACAATAGTTATACCTCTACAGTCTTGCTCTGTGTAAATACTTTTTGGTGAATGAAAGTTGAGCTTTGTTTGAAGGACTTACCTTGTGTGTTGCATGCATAGGCTTCCTCGTCTTTTTTGATTTCTCATGGTTTCTGAGGGATGATTTCTAGGAAAAAGGAGTTTCCCACATTTTTTTATGTTTGTCAGGTTTCTCTTTGGTATGGATTTTCTGGTATTGAGTGAAATTTGCCCTCTGTGTGTGTAATTTTCCTCCATATTAGTTATAATTATAGATACCCACTCTGTATTGCTTTCCTGATATTTATTGAGCTCCCATATCATGATGAAGCTCTGCCATGTCCATTATGGTCAAATGATTTCTTACCCTTTTGCATCCTCACCTGACTCTACAGATGTGACTTTGAACTGAGTCCCTTTCCACAAAGATTAATTCAATCCATATTTACACAAATTTAATGTGTTGTGGTCAACAAATTTTATCTATCTATTGTATTTATAAGAATTTGTGCTGGGCAGTGGTGATGCACACCTTTAATCCCAGCACTTGGGAGGCAGAGGCATATGAATCTCTGAGTTTGAGGCCAGTCTGGTCTACAGAGTGAGTTCTGGGACAGCCAGAGCTGTTAAGCAGAGAAACCCTGTCTCCAAAACAAACAAAGCCCACCCACCCCTCCACACACACTCCAAAAAGAGGCCAGCCTGGTCTATAGAGTGAGTTTAAGGACAGCCTGGGTTACCCAAAGAAACCTAGCAAACCCTGCTTGAAAAAACAAGCAAACACACACACACACACACACAAAACAAAAACAGACAGACAAAAGAATTTGTTTTTACACAGCATTTCCTACCTAGACAATTGAAACACCTCCCAAACAGGTCACATTCTAGGAGCCTGAGTCCTGAAGGGGGACCATCATTGCCATCTATGCTCAGTAGAAAGAGTTCTTCTATGTTCAGTATCTTTTTGCTTGGGGTTATGTTTCCTGTGGATTGAGGCAAGACTCTCTTGAGAGTCTTCTCCACACCCCAACTTCCTCTCAACATCCCACATCCTTTATTCTAGACAGCTGCTCCTCATCATTTCTCTTTCTACTGGATAAGACCTCAAGATTATTACAGATCTTGGGGAGATACATCAGTCAGGCAAGCACTGCCTTGCAAGTATAAGGACCCGAGTTCAGATCCCAGGGTCCCATGTAAAAAGGGTACATTGGTGTGCCAGCGATTCTAGCACTGCAAGATGGGGTGGAGCCAGACAAATCCCTGGAAGCACACAAGCACTCCCTTCCACAGATGCATTCATCTGTGTGTGTGTGTGTGTGTGTGTGTGTGTGTGTGTGTGTGTGTATACAAAATCACCCAAATCACATCTGGTTAGGAAGTTTCCATTCATCTTAAGAAGACAAGGTTATTGTAGTTTTCGTTGTACTGATTTGTCTGTCTAGGGTTCAACCCCTGTGACTCTGTTAGGGTGAAATTCACAATTGAGTCCCTGAAGTCATTCTCCTGCCTGGGACTTATTGTGTAGTATTTTGTTTGTGTTCTGACAAATAAAGCTTGCTAGGAGTCAGAGGGTGGAGCTGGCCATTAGTTAACCAGAGAGGTCTGTAGGTCTGTAAAGATAATAGACAGGAAGTGATAAGGCAGGGCAGAGATAGGCTATCATTTGTCCCCTTTGGACTGAGACCCGGAAGAAGTAGGAAGCAACTGGAGGCTGCTCCTCCACTTTTCTGATCCTCCAGATTTTCACTCCAGTGTCTTACTCCTGGTTTTCATGGATAAGAATTATTAGATTTATACTTCATCTGGCACGCCACATTGCACACCAGGTAAAGAGAGGAGTCTTAGGATTGTGTTACCTTTTATTAATATCAAAATCCACACAATGATTACAAGACAGAATGTGGACTCCAGCACTTGACACTAGCTCCTGCTGGGCAACCAGCTCTCCACCAGTACTCTGTAACCTTGCTCCCAAAGGTGACAGGGAAACTCCAAGCCATGGCTTGCTGGCGGCTCAGCCACCATCCAAGAGAGCACAAGTCCCCTTGCTTCTGGTTAAGTATTCCCGGAGAAGACCACGCCTATTGGGCCAAGCCACCCCAATGCAATTGGCTGTCAGACTGAAGTCCCACAACAGGAACTTGTTTATCTCTTGTCCTTTTTAAGCCAAAATAATCTTGCAAAGCAATATCTAATGTGGGACTCCCCTCCGTATGCTGTTGATACCATCGGTTAACGAATAAAGCTACTTTCTGCCTATTGCAGCGCAGAGTACAGCTAGGAGGAAAAACTAAACTGAATGCTGTGAGAAAGAAAGTGGAGTCAGGGAGAAGCCATGTACCAGTAGGACACAACCACATGGAGATGCACAGGTTAATAGAAATGGGTTAATTTAAGATGTAAGCACTAGCTAGGAGTACACTAGAGTCATTGGCCAAGCAGTATTACAATTAATAGAGTTTCAATGTGATTATTTTGGGTCTAGGTGTCTGGGAATCAAACAAGTAGCCTCCACCTACAAATATCTCTTGTGATGCGGGTACAAACTGCCAAAGCAATTTTTGATGTCTGTGGCTTTTTTTGCGTGTCATATGTCTTTTAATCCCTTTCCTTCTTCATTTCTTACTGTGCCCTTCTGGAGACTTGCATATGCACATTTATGATTTGTTTGATAATGTCACAAGATCCCATAGGCCTTTTTCACTCTGGTTTCTGTTTGCTTTTCCAATGAGACAGTTCACAACCCTGTCTTTGATAACACAACTTCTCTATTGTGTATCATTTGATCTGCTGTTGAAGCTCCTACATTCTTCATTTTGATCAATGCATTCTTTAGCTCCATATCACTTTTATCTCTTGTTGAACATCTAGGGTGGTTTATATGATATTTTCCCAAAATTGTTTATCTAACTATTTTTTTACCTTGTACCTTTCCATGCTTCTTTGAAATAAGTATTTTTAGTTCTTTTATAGATAATTTCATCCCCCCTGCCATTCCCACTTTCTTTTTCTTTTCCTAATAATTTTGTCCAGTATTGTACCAATAAAAAAAATCTTCAAGGGAGAAAAACAAAAAGAAGAAAAAAATCATTTTCAAGGATCCAGCTTGGGTTTAATTTCCTTTTCTCTGTTCTTTTCTATGATTTACTTTATTAATTTCTTCTGTTGACTTTTGCCTTCTCCTTGAGATTTAATGTCTTATATTTCTTATTTAACACAGTGAAAGCATAACTATTATGCTTTTTTTTCCTGAGATAAGAACCTAATTCAATGATTCAATGCCAGGCAGTGGTGGCACACGCCTTTAATTCCAGCACTTGTGCGGCAGAGACAGGCAGACCTCTCTGAGTTCAAGGCCAGCCTGGTTTGCAAGAGCTAATTTAATTCAGTAATTCACAATAACTTACAAGATGTATCTGGTGACTTTTAATATGTTTTATTCTCATTTTACATAATTTTTTTGGCAGTTTGTGTTCTACTTTTTTAACCCATGATTACTTATAAATAACCTCTTTAATTTTGACCTTTGAAGATTTTTCTAAATATTTCTATATATTGATAATTTAATTCCATACCTTTAAGGTGTTAGAACGTCTATAGTTTCTCTAAGATATATCTTAGGAATATTCATGTATTTGGGAAAAGAATGTTTCTCTTTGAATACATTTTTTATTAATTTTTCAAGATTTTCATGCAATGTATTTTGGGCACATCCAACCCTCTCTCCTGACTGCTTCCAGAGAGATCCACTCCCTACCCATCCATTGTCATGTCTTACATTAATTTTAAGCTCATCGTGTCATGTTTGTGCTATTCAAACACTCTCGTGTGTGAGGCCAACTCTGGATCTTTATTGATCCATCTGGCACCACACCCTTGAGGGAAACTGACTCATCCTCTCTCCGGGGATGTTAGTTTCATATATGATATAAATCTCAAACTATATCTTCACTCTTACCCCTTTCAGCTTCTCTTATCAATTGATCGATAAGCAAGAATGAGACCCTGGTTTCCATGACGACGAAAGTTGCTGCTGGGTGCAGGGAAGTCTGCTTTGCAGGTCTTTACCGAGACCTTTTGAGAGTGGAGCTCCTATAATCAAATCACTTCCACTAGGACCACATCTTATTGGCTCTACTCCGTCTTAACACCATCACAGTGTGGACCACTGTTCTATCACTTGAAACTGCAGTAACCTAAAGACACACAGACATCTATTTGGATACGGAAATAAACGAATTTAGTTCTTTGTGACTCTTATCTAGCAGACAATCTTTTCAACCATGGAAACCTCAATAATATTCTTTGTATGACAATATTATATTCTGTATGACCAAAGAGTTGCTTCTCAAACTGTAGCCCCACAATGATGAAACCTACTGGTGTTACACAGGGTACAAACAACCTAGACCCATAGAGCTTCAACATGGATCTACAAAATTACTGTTTACACCCTACTGTTAACCTTGGGTGCTAAGAAGATGGCTCCGTTGGTAAGGTGTTTGCTATGCAATCACAGGGACTTGAGTTCAGATCTCTAGCACCCACATAAAAATCTGGGCATGGTAGTACATGTCTGTAGCTCCAGTGCTAGGAGCATGGTATCACAAAGACAGCTGTATCCCTAGAGCTTCCTTGGCCAGCCAGTAGAGCCAAGTCAATGAGCTCCAGATTCAGGGAAAGACCTTATCAAAATAATAATAATAAAAAGGGTGGAATATGACTGGGAGATGACACCCACTGGTGACAAAAGTCTTCTACACATCTACTCATAAGCACAATTGCACATTTCCATGAAAATATACTTATAGATGTAAGACACAAACACAAGACACTGCTATCGAGCTTTCTTAAATATAAAGTGACAAAAACCAGCCTGTTAAACTGAAGCTTACCCCAAGTATACACATAGATCCACATGCACAACAAAGGAAGTGTTTCTCATGCTCTTTCTGGTGCCCTGGGTGGCTTTATCTCACATTGAATGTGCCCATTGAGTCATAGTTTAAAGCAGGCTTCTCTAGGATTCCATATGCGCCACCCAGTCTAAGCACTTTGGATCTGGATAAATAGGCACTGTCAGGTTCAATTTAGTCAAGACTGCCTCTCTAACAACACTTCAAAGATTTTATTCACATAATTCATACAGGAGGATTAGAACATGCACTCAGCTAAAAAGATCGCCTTTATGATGAGCATGTACAATCTTGTTGCTCGTAAACTCCTTTGTGTTATTTCCTACACAAACAGAGATTCTCATGGGAAATATGCTTTTGTAATTTTTCAAAATGCATACTAAGGTTTATATCTGTTTAAAAATAAACAATAAAATAGTACTTTAAAAATAAAATCTTAGAATGAATGAGTAGCTGTGGGGGCTTAATAATAATTTGATATATTTCCATTGACTGCATAATTTTATGAGTAAACCCAGTAACTGGTGGTGTGACTACCCCCAGAGCAATTCAGCTGGCACTGATGGGACTGGCTGTCTGGCTAGCTAAGTCTGTCTATCTGTCTGTCTGCTCTCTCTCTCTCTCTCTCTCTCTCTCTCTCTCTCTCTCTTTCTCTCGTGTGTGTGTGTGTGTGTGTGTGTGTGTGTGTGTATGAAATGTTTTCTCGGTGCCATGGCTTTCTTCCTACCAACTCACTGTTATGTAATATACTGACAAGATGAACATTTTGAAGTTGGCTCTCTGGCATTATGGGGATATGAAGGCTGCAACCTCAGCATGAGGTTTTCTGAGCCTCGTACTTAAATGCATTTAATAAAACTGAGTTAGTTTTTGTATATTCTTGATAACGATCACAAACATACAGATGTCATAGCGTGTGGACTGACTGTCTTTTTGTTGATTTGACACAAACTAAGGCCAACTGGAAAGAGGGAACCTCATTGAGAAAATGCTTCTATCACATGAGCTGTGGGAGCATTTTCTCAATTAATGACTGATTTTGGAGTATCTAGCCCACTGTGGGTGTTTCCAGCCCTGGGAAGATGGTACTGAGTTGTATAAGAATGCAGGTTGAGCAAGCCATGGGGAACAGCCAATAATCAGAGTTCTATGGTCTCTGCTTTAGCTTCCGCCTCCAAGTTGTTCCTGCCTTGAGTTCTTGTTCCTTTGTGATGGACCACGAACTAGAAGATAAATAAAGCCTTTCTTCCCCAAGTCGCTATTAGTCATGGTGTTTTTATCATAGCAACAGAAACCTAACTAATACTGCCTGGTCAGCCTTTAAGATTAAATATAATATAATTTCTAGAACTCTCCTCTTGTCTTATTTTTCTTCTATATTGCTTTTTGTATCAAGGTTCCTTAAATGGTAAACAAATAGGAAGATGTTAGACAATGGTGCTATGAGCTCTACTCTGAGTTCCTTTGTACCAGTTAACAATTATAAGTCACACTCTGACAGTCACTGCTGCTAACACACAGAGGTCACCCCGTAGACAGAACTATTATTTAAGGACTTTTAGGACAGAGCAATGTGGATTAAAAAGACCAGTCCTCTAAAACCCTCGGGTCTTAGTAAATCGAGTTTCACTATCTCAGAACATCTGAGGCTTAGTAACTTACAGAGAAAAGAGATTTATTTAGCTAGGAGCTTTGGATAATGAAAGCTCACGATGGGCTCCATCTTGTCAGCCTCTAGCTGAGGAATTTTTGGTTGGGTTATTACAGGGTGATGATATTATTGGATGCACACCCATGCGAGAGTGGTTAGCTGCTTATGTCAAATAAGTCACAGAGTAGAAAATGAAGTAAGAGAGCAAGCCAAGGAAGACAAACTGACTTCCCCAGGACACACACTCAGTACAACTAACTCAGTTCCAACAGAGAAAGCGCATTCCCAAGGAAACACACCAAGACCAAGCTGTCTTAATGGCCTCCCCTCCCAATGCACTCCATTCTTTACCAAACTTCCAGCATACTGACCATGGGGGGGACATAACCAATAAAACACCCTTCATTTGAGTCTATAATAAATTGCAAAATGACATTATGTTGATCACATGTGTCACCCGAAAATTGCAAATGTTATTTGTTCTATTTTTGGATTTTTGGAAACAGAGTCTCATGTACCCCAGGCTGACCTTGAACTCACTACATTGTCGACAATGACCTGAACTCCTGATCTTCCTGCTTCTACTTCCCCGGTACTGAAATTACAGGTCTATTTGACCACACCTGGCTAGAATTTATTATTATTATTATTATTGTTTTATTTGCACGCATGTACACATATGTATACTGTAGCAGCGTAAACGAATGTAGACAGATTGTAAAAATATATATAGTTTTAATGTAGAAATAGACTTACAGAACCACCGTTCCCGCGGAGACCAGGAAAGCAGAAGAGACAGCTCGGAGCATGCTCGCCAAATTTATAGGCAGACATTAGCCCGAGGCGAACACGCCCCCCAAGGGGCGGGACTTATCCCTACATCTCCCCTTTTTGTCTAAATAAGACAGAACTAAACCAAATACAACTACATACAATAACAACAAATAATAAATACAACAAACAATATTGAGAACAAAAGCTTTGCTAAACATTCTATCTCAAGGAGTCCAAATAATGTAAAGAGTAACTACAATTATATAATCTTCAACTCAGTCAAAGATCTGAGAAGGGAATAAACACTACTCAACAAACGAGATATATCCAAAATGTGCAACAATTGACAGAGACAACTGACTACCTGGGCAATCACCCAAAGTCTCGTTTGCAATGTTGAGTCAACCAATTTTGGCTAAGGCCTAACATAACTGACATACCATTATTAAAGGCAAGGAACTTTTCAAAACTATCTTACCCTGTCTTGGCAGGATATGACAGTCCTGTTTTATCCATTGATGCACGCTCTGTATCTCTGTCAGTGGTTGAGGTATGGGCATTTCTTTGCCCAAAGGCCAGTTCTGCCAAATAGAAAGGCTCCAGGCGGAGTGTCTTTGGTGCTCAACATTCTCTCGGGAATAGAGCGGTGTTGCCAGGAGCAATTGTGTCTCACTATCACGAAACTCTGAGTTAGATTAAAGGCCATTTTCTACAGCTCTTTGAAGAGGTTGAAGATTATCTATCTATACTGAGTATAATCTCTATATATCTAAAGAACTTGATTAGTCTGATTATAAATGACAAACTTAGATGACTATTTGTCTATATAATTCTCAATATCTATCTAACTTAAAGACTAAGAAAATAAACAACTGTGTAACAAATGAGGATAATGACCTCCAAATATAAACACTGTACAAATATACATTGCAATATGGCAAATATATATCAATACACAAACATTATATAAGTATCTTAATCAGAGGAAGAAATGTACACTGCAATATGGTAAATATATACAATATATATATCAATACAATATATGTCAATACATAAAAATGTTTTAAACAGACATAGAAACATGCATCCATACAATAGTCAATATAATTTAACTTTGTTTCAATATACAAGAATTGATACCAATATATTTGTCTAAAAGCAGTAACTCACAATTATAAATCTATTATCCCATCATTCCCTCTTTTTTTTTTCAAAATGATCCCTGAGCTTATAAAATTCCTCCCCCAACCTCCCAACCCCTAAATGATGTTCCTAAACCCAGGGGTAAACTTTACTGGGAGAGGGGATGTCGTCCTCTAGAATTACTTCCAGCTGTCATGGAGGCGACGTTCTTTCTGGGGGATCCTGTGGAAGTAAAATGATGGTTAAATTTCAAGATCAATGTCTTTTAAAATTACAAATAGTCTCTGAGTATTTTGTGGAGGTCTGGCCAGAATGTTGTACAAGATGTGCACCATTTCAGCTAACCAAGTTGGGATCGTCTTGTGCAGCTGGTATCCAAAACAGGTCTTGTAATAGCGCTATCAGTATCATGACGTCATATCAACCAAGTAGAGTTGTTGTTGTGGGGCCCCATCTTCTTCCTGGAAACTTCAAATGTCACTTCAGGAAAAACTCATTGTTCATTGTGAAAAACTTAAACATTAATCATATAGACATATACAGACATACATATATATATTCAATGAAAGGCATGATAGATATATTCAATGAAAAGTATGATAGATATGAAGAAAAGCAAAGATGTTTTCTAAACTCATATTTCTTTCTGTCCCATATCATGGCTCTTGACATGAGACAGAAACTCCAGAAACTCTGGGTTTTTCTCTTACTAACAGGCTTGGAATTGGAGAGGGACTGAGCCAGAGTCCAACTTCAAAACCAGCTCTATATATTTATAAAGAAATGTTTAATAAGACATATAAATAAAAATTAATACTTACAAAATGTGTCCATCCATCAGTAATTAAATATTCACGGTCCCTCAATTTCTTTGAAGATGAGTATTTTCCTGTGGAGATAAAAGAACCCTGCCTCCAACCTATCTGTATTTCTTACCATCAGTATGTTCGCCATCCTTATGAAAGAATTGTTATTTATCATTTCCAAGTGGCTTCTCTTCTTCAAACCGAACCTTTATTAATTTTGATGGTATCCACAATTTTTCCTCACCTGTGGAGATAAGAGCAAAACCCCTTCCCCAACGTAGCACATATCCTGGCTTCCATTGTGAGGTCAGCACATCCTTGAAATAAACTGGTTGATTTAGTTCAGCAGACTTTTCCATTATCCAATGTCTTTCTGCAGCCATTGTTCCCTTCTCATTAGCGTTGAGAAAATTCAAGGTTAACAAAGCATTATGTAGCCTATTTCTGGGGGTGTTTTCCACCCCTTTCTGTTTGTTCAACATATCCTTTATAGTTCGATTTGATCTTTCTATGACTGCTTGACCTGTAGGATTGTATGGTATACCTGTAACATGCTTGATATTGTAATAATCAAAAAACCGTTTCATTTTCCTAGAAACATAAGCAGGACCATTGTCCGTTTTTATTTGTGTAGATATACCCATGATAGCCATGACTTCTAATAAATGTGTGATTATTGAAACAGCTTTTTCTGAACTTAAAGCAGTTGCCCACTGAAAGCCTGGTGCGATGAACATATTTTAATTTGCCAAATTCTGCAAAGTGGAACACATCCATCTGCCAGATTTCATTCCTTTGGGTGACCTTTGGATTAGCCCCTGCAGGCAGTGGCGTTTGGTTATAGAAAGAGCAAGTAGGGCATTTCTTTACAATCTCCTTAGCTTGTTGCCATGTAATTGAAAACTCTTTCTTCAAACCTTTGCTATTAACATGATGTTTTTTTATGAAATTCAGAGGCTTGTAGCACACTGCCAATCAATAATTGATCAATTTCTGCATTACCTTGTGCTAGAGGACCTGGCAGACCCGTATGGGATCGGATGTGTGTTATGTACATAGGGCAAAGCCTGTTCCTGATCAAATCTTGAACCTGGAGAAACAATGAGGTTAGTTCTGTATCATCAGGTATAAATTCAGCAGTTTCAATATGTAAAATAACTCTTTCTGCGTATTGTGAATCTGTAACTATATTAATAGGTTCTTTAAAATCCCTTAGCACCATAGGAATGGCATATAATTCCGCCTTCTGGACAGAATTATACGGACTTTGTTCCACCTTATCCAAGTCTTCTGATTTGTAACCTGCCTTCCCTGATTTATTGGCATCAGTATAGAATGTACGGGCTCCAGTTATTGGAGCATCACGGACGATTCGAGGAAGAATCCAAGAAGTTCTCTTTATGAAGTTAAGCCGCTTGCTTTTTGGATAGTTGTTATTAATGTCTCCCAAAAAATTAGCACAAGCTCTTTGCCATGGTTCATTATCTTCCCAAAATTTCTTTAGTTCATCAGCAGTGAAAGGCACTATAATTTCTGCTGGGTCTATGCCTGCTAGTTGACGAAGTCTCAGCTTGCCTTTTATAATTAACTCAGAAACTTTTTCCACATAAGTTTTCAGTTTCTTACTTGGTTTATGTGGTAAAAAGGTCCATTCCAAAATAATATCATCTCTCTGCATTAAAATTCCTGTAGGAGATATTTTTGATGGTAGTATGACGAGAATACAATCGAGCTCTGGATTCACCCTGTCCACATGTGCCTGTTGTAATTTTTCCTCAATCATTGTCAGTTCCTTTTCTGCTTCAGCTGTAAATTCTCTGGTACTGTTTAAATCTTTATCACCATCCAAGGTTTTGTTCAAATGAATTATTAGATCAGGTGTTATTCCAATAGCTGGTCGTAGACTGGAAATGTCTCCTAACAGTCTTTGAAAGTCATTAAGAGTCCGTAGGCGATCTCTCCTAATTTGTGCTTTTTGTGCCTTAATTTTTTGCAAACCTATTTTATAACCTAAATAATTAACATAATCTCCCTTCTGAATCTTTTCAGGAGCGATTTGCAATCCCCATTTAGGTAAAAGTATCTTTATTTCTTCAAACAGTCTGTTCAAGGTATCCATGTTTGAATTGGATTACAAGATGTCGTCCATGTAATGGTATACTATAGATTTGGGAAATTTCTTGTGTATTATTTGCAATGGTTGGTTCACAAAATATTGGCACAGGGAGGGGCTATTTAACATACCCTGGGGGAGGACGGTCCAGTGGTACCTCCTCGAAGGTTGAGAATTGTTATAAGTAGGCACTGTGAAGGCAAATTTTTCTCTATCTTCTTTTTGCAAAGGTATAGTGAAAAAACAATCCTTTAAATCAATAACCATGAGAGGCCATCCTTTTGGTAATAAAGAGGGCAAAGGAATTCCAGATTGCAGAGGGCCCATAGGTTGAATAACCTTGTTGATGGCCCTGAGATCTGTCACCATTCTCCATTTACCTGATTTTTTCTTAACCACAAATACAGGAGAATTCCAAGGGCTGGTAGATTCTTCTATATGTCCAGCATCTAATTGTTCTTGTACCAGCTGTTCTAAAGCCTGTAACTTTTCCTCAGCTAAAGGCCATTGCTTTGTCCATATTGGTATCTCAGTCAACCATTTTAGAGGCAAGGCTGTTGGTATCTCTGAAGGGACATCAATTGCTTGTTCTTGTACAGCCTGAATGGCTGGTTTTCTCTGTTTGTAATATCTTTTAATATTATTCTCAGAAATATAGGCTCTAGATTTAGCAGGAATGTTAATTTCGGTATTCCATTGTTGTAATAGGTCACGACCCCATAAATTCATTGCGATATTGGCTACATATGGCTTTAATTTTCCTATTTGTCCCTCTGGCCCTATACATTCAACCCATCTCGTGCTCTGCCTTACTCGAGATAGGGTTCCAATTTCCAGGAGCTGAACATTTACATTCTGAAGAGGCCAATACGGATGCCAAGATTCTGGGGTAATGATACTTACATCAGCACCTGTGTCCAGCAGGCCAGTAATAAAAATGCCATTTACACACATTCTCAGTTTAGGTCTTTGATCATTTATAGAAGTTTGCCAAAACACACGTAACTTATCTTTCTGATCATTATTGCTTGTAACAGTAGGCATGGGGCTTTCTAATTGTCCTGATGAGGCACGTTCTCTGCAGAAACTGGATATGACTGAACCATCTTTGCCATGGGGGCCTGTGAGGCCCCCCCTCTCACGTTTCCCGACTGTATCAGGTTGCCTTGTCTATCTCTTGTAGACCTGCATTCATTCGTCCAATGTCTGCCTTTTCCACATCTTCTACATAAACCTGAAGGCTGGGTCCTCCTATTTCTGTTATTTCTAGAAGATGCATTATTATTATTATTTCTGAAAGATGCATTATTATTATTATTTCTGAAAATCCGTTGTCTACAATTCCTTTTCATATGACCCATTTTGCCACAATTAAAACATTTGGTATTCTGGTGTCTCCTTTTACCATTGGAAATTGCTTCTTCTACCCATGCTTCAGTACCATAATCAAATGTATCAACATTGAGTGTATGCAAGACCCATTCTTCCAAAGGCGCTGATCTGAGCTTTAAAGGCCCCAAAATCCTTTTGCATTCCACATTTGCATTTTCATAAGCCAAAGAATCAATCATTATACGCCTTGCTTCTGGGTCAGATATCCCTATTTGTACAGCCTTAGTTAATCTTTGTAAAAAGTCTCTAAAGGGTTCTCTCTGACCCTGTTTAACTCTGACAAATGATTCCATTCTCTGTCCTGGGTCTTGTACCCTGTCCCAAGCCCTTAAGGCTGCTGTAGTACACATGGAGAGTGTGTTTTTATCCAAATTAGCTTGTTCCTGAGGATCGGAAAAGGGCCCTTCACCTAGAATTTGATCTAGGGAAATGTCAATTCCCTTCGCTTTTTCCTGCTTTTCTAAGAGTCTAGCCTCTTGCCTGAATAAGCATTTCCATTTCAATTGCAGTCCACTCTCAAGTACTGCAGAGCTCAGCTGGAGCCAGTCCGAGGGGTTTGCTCTGCTTGTCATGGCCCAAGATCTTAGCATCTCTTTAACAAAAGAGGCTTGCATCCCAAAAGTCATAACAGCCTGTTTAATTTCCTTGAGGTCATTCATACGGACAGGCTCCCATGTATCCTCCTTGATGACCCTAGGGTTTTTGGAACCAATCACCTTCTCTGTTGTTATTACTGGAAAGGCAGGTAGAGCTGTAGGTAGAGTTTTGGGGAAATTGTCCCGGAGAGACTTACCCACAGATGTAGTTAAAATTTGCCTTTCTATCCTTTGCTCTTCTTCATCAGAATTTAAAAATTCCTCAATCTTTTCAATTCTATTCACCAATGCCTTCTGCAATGTCTGAATCTCCTGTCCAGAATTATGTTCCAAAGCCTTCATTGAGGATTCTAAAGTATGAAGTTTGTCCGTTAGAGATAACATCTCATCTTTGGATATAATTTTTATGGCATAAACCGTGCCTTCTTGTATTGACAATCTTTCCGTCAATCTGTCATAAGCTTTAGACAAATCCGATTGTCACACTCAGCAGTTTTGATTCTCTCAGTTAATGTTTCAGTTCCTACAGAAAGGGACTGAACCTTACGGTCCAGATCAGCTGTTCCCTCTTCCATAGTAATGAATTTCTCCTTAACATCAGCCTGGAGAACTTCAAACTGATTCTTGAGAAGATTGTTATCAGTCTGGAGAACTTCAAACTGATTCTTGAGAAGATTGTTATCAGCCTGGAGAACTTCAAACTGATTCTTGAGAAGATTGTTATCATTCTCAATTGTTTTTAAGCATTCAATCTCTGCCTTAAGAATCCTGGATTCGTCTCGTAAAGACTTTATCATATTTCTATTATCAAACCATTTGGTGCCAATGAAAACTACGAATCCCAGAAGGATCCATAGATGTGGGGTGATAGACACCTCTTGTAAAATCTCCCACATGGTACAATGAAAAAAACTGTTAAATTCTTGAACAGTAATGTGTTCAGACATTTTATTTATAAAAGAAAAATTTTTTACCTGCAATGATCGGTTCCTGCCAGTGGTGGTTTCTGTGTTTTTGGAGCCTGTCCTAGAACTAGCTCTTGTAGACCAGGCTGGCCTCGAACTCACAGAGATCCGCCTGTCTCTGCCTCCCAAGTGCTGGGATTAAAGGCGTGCACTACCACAGCCTGGCAGGCCTCAAACTCACAGAGATCCACCTGCCTCTGCTTCCCAAGTGCTGGGATTAAAGGCGTGTGCTACCACTGCCTGGCTGGCCTCAAACTCACAGAGATCCGCCTGCCCTTGCCTCCCAAGTGCTGGTATCAAAAGCGTGGGCCACCACTGCCCGGCCAAGTCACTTTATATCAGACCAAATCTGACGCTGTGGCAGCTTTTGTTGCAAAACCGCAGGTACTTGAGCTTCTGCTAATTCAGGCAGTGGGGTTCCGCTGCAAAACTTAGCCAAGGAAGGCAGAATGGGCCTGTGTTGCCGAGTATGTCTGGGACTCGGCACTGGGGCCGGAGTCACTAACTGAAAAACAGCACCCAGGAGGGTGCTGTGTTAGCTAGTGGGCTACCCGCTTGAGTCGGGGGCAAAATAGCCCGACGTTGGACGCCAAAATGTAGCGGTGTAAACGAATGCAGACAGATTGTAAAAATATATATAGTTTTAATGTAGAAATAGACTTACAGAACCACCGTTCCCGCGGAGACCAGGAAAGCAGAAGAGACAGCTCGGAGCATGCTCGCCAAATTTATAGGCAGACATTAGCCCGAGGCGAACACGCCCCCCAAGGGGCGGGACTTATCCCTACAGTATACAGGCACACATGTGCATGTGGAGGAGAGAGGCTAATACAATCACATTCTTCCTTCCTTTTCCAAACAGTAGCTTTCACTTAGCCTGATGCATCCTAATTTGGCTACACTGGCTTACCAGCAAACCCCATGGATGGAATCCTTTACCTCTGCCTCCCCAGTGCTGGAATTGCAGGTATGTGCTGGAATGCATGGCTGCTTTATATTAGGGCTGAAGAGGTATCTCAATGGTAAAGAGCACAGGGTGTTCTTTCAGAGGATCCAGGTTCAATGAACAGCACTTTCTTCAGGTCTCTGTTGGTACCAGACATGCACATAATGCAAAGGTATATGTGTGTACAAAACACCCATACACATTCTTTATTAGTAGTATTATTTATTATATCAATGTGGTTATTATACAATGCATATAATGAATGTATACAATGCATATAATGGATGTATAAAATGAATGTATACATTAAATATTGTTTAAAACATATTAAGCATATTTATCTTCTCAAATATTTGTCCTTCTCTTAGAGTTGAAAGACTTCAGACTCCTTTTAGCACTTGAAATGTTCTACACAGTATATTTATGGCTAGTTGCCCTACTGCAACATCACATTGGAGCATCTTCTTCCCACCCAATCTCAATGTAAAAAGCATTGATTGATATTTCCCTCCACTCCCTGTCAATGTACTCTCTCAGTCTCTACTCTCCACCTCTCTCCATCTCTTCTCTCTTAAGCCTTTGGTACCTACGATTCTATTCTCAACTTCTCTGTCATTTTTTTTATATTCCCCACACGAGTGAGATCTTGTGGTATTTGTTTAGAATTAAGAGAGTTCTTAGACCTTAAACTGCACTAAATTTTAGACTAATGAGATATGAGCTGATGGATGAGAAAAAAAACTTTGCAGTTTAGCTTGTTCTTGGTATTTCTTAATCTTTCAAAAAAATTAAGTACCATTAGCCCTCTGTCACTGGAATAATAAACTCTATATAATATACTTGGAAAGCATTTTGTGCAAAGTCATACATTTAGTTAAGCTACCAGCATGTCAGACTAACATGATTTTTATTAATATGCAATGGTATCTTTATTTCATGACCCCAGAATTGGATTTATGAAGATAAGAGTGAAAACCTAGGCAGAGGTAATCTGCCTTCCATGTTAGGGCAGGATTTTATACAAGCTTAACCTACCTGTAAGGGCTCTCTCTCTCTCTCTCTCTCTCTCTCCCTCCCTCCCTCCCTCCCTCCCTCCCTCTCCTTCCCTCTCTTCCTCTCCCTCCCTTCCTCTCTTCCCTTCCTCTCCCTCCCTCCTTCCCTCCCTCCCTCCCCCCCTCTTTCCCTGCCCTGCTCCATTTTAGATCAAACAGAAGAACATGCATGTTGCGGAACTCTGTCCTCTGGCAACTGGCACAGCCATTACCATTTCTAAGTTAGAGCAACTGCGACCATCCACAAGCAATGCTCACAAGATGAGGTCTGTCCACATTTCTTCAGGAAGGAATCCCTGGATGGTCCCTGTGGTCACGGCAGCTTTCTAGTCCTTCCCTCCTTGCCCCCTGATCCTTGGGTGCTTGTAATCCTACACAGTGGTACATAGTCATGGGGATGCATGCCAGGATGCCTGGGAGCTGGACCTGGAGGTGAAAGGTTAACTACGTCCATTTCTGGAGGTCTCCTTCCATGCTTAGGTAAGACTTTAATGTGATGTAGCTGTTCTCAGATTATCCACAGTCCTCTGAGCAACACCTCACCCAACTACCTGTGGGGTGGGGAAAAGCCCAATAGACCTATTGGTTCATCAAGAGTCGCAATTGTTTCTTTGGTCTATTTTCAGTGTCTTGCCTGGGGTAAACAGACTTTTGTTCACAACTTTTTCCCCCACGAAAAGTTACATAATAGCACATTTCCCCCTTCAGGTTTCTGTAGAAAAGGCCCAGTAGCTACACATAGGGCAGTTTGATTTGATCATTGAGACCAGGGATAAGCTGGTACTTCCAGCTCTTCTGTGTAGCTGAGAAAGATCTCCAGATATTCTCCCAACTGAGTCAGCTCGCTCAGACTTGTTACGGAGTAGTGGGTGGACCAGACTCATTATTAAAATAGAATCTGCCTTTCTGTTTGGGCTACAACATTTCCGGGGAGACTGCTTAATGTGCTGAAGAGTATCAGTTCCTGCCTATCTAAATAGAAAGGTAACACAGGTAAAACCTAAAAAGATACAGTGATATATCCACCACCCAGAGATGCTTCGGGGCACATCAACCACCTGCAGAGTATTCTGAAGCGTGGAGCCTTAGCGTCAAAGCCAGGCAGTTAAAGATAGCGAAGCTCTACAGAACAAGGAGTCTAGGATCCTTCTCCTTCCTCCCATCACGGGAGGATCATTTACTTTTCACTGTTTGATCTGGAAGAATGTTTCAAAGGAGGCTACAGAGAAGGCCTGGAGGGTGCTAGACAGTAAGCTATTCCAAACTGGAGTTTGCAAGCTTTTGCCACCTGGAATTCACAGCAGTAGCCAAGGAGCTGTCCCTAAGAGGAAACTGGAACTTCATTGCTTTTTCATAGAACGGGTGAATGATTCTATTCTAATTAGCTATACAGGCATCTGATGTAAATAGTAAGATGGGGAAGGGTCCTGTTCAGTATCTTAAACTTCCCACTTCTTGCCTGTCATTTCTTTGCTGTGCTTCATTCCTTTAGGAGGCTCGGTAATCATGGGACTTTACTCTCACAATCTGGAATTGAATCTGCCTCTTTGAATTGACCTTCCCAGGGGATTTCATGTCATTTTGATGCTGTCATTTAAACAGCCTGGAACTTGAGAAAAGCATGACTTCAGAGGAGCAAGGAGGGAGCAGTGGACAAAGAAGTGGAGAGGGCCTCGTGAGTAGACAAGCATACTGAAGCTAGGACTCATATTCCTGTATTGGGACTTCAGTACCCTCTTCTTTGTTTAAGTGTATGACATCCTACTCCCTGCAGATCCTCAGTGACATATTTTTCAATGAAAGGCACCTGGCTCTAACATGAACTTTGTAATTATTACAGTAGTGTCGGGCCCACAGAGGTGGGTCCACTCCACCTTGACTGAAGGTCAGAGATCTTAAATCTACTTTTGCTCTTTCAATATTATTGAAAAGAGGCCTGACTTAAGGAGTGACTACAAACAAGATATCCTGATGTGGTTGCTTGGTGTTTGGGATATTAAGAGTGTCCATAGGGGTGGATCCTGTCCACCTTGACCAAAGGTCAGAGGAATCAAGCCTGCTCCTTCAAGGATATGACAAGATGTTTGACCCAGGGAATGGCTCCTACAGGAGACTTGCTGTAAGGTGTAGTTGCTGGATGTCCTGCCTGAACAACAGAACGTTTAACTCAGCATATGGTTGTTTGATCTTTTAAGTATTGAAGTATAGACGGCTGCAGGACCGGGCGGAGTAGAAACTTCTGTTTACAAATGGAGCACAAATGTTTGACAAGAATTTTCACATAAAACCTGAGAAAGCTTTGAGGATTCTAGACAGACAAGAACAGAGTCAAGGACAGCTTGTTGGGAACAGTCTTCACTCCAGTAGGCTGTTTGCTGGCAGCCAGCAGAGATGCAGCTCCTTCAAGAGAGTCTTCCTGACTCAGCTTAAGGTGAAAAAAACCTCACTGTTCTTTGAAGAGGCCCTGCCACAAAACACTTAAATGGTGTTTATGAGCAGCCAGCATCAGGCTTCTTGGTGTTGACACAGACCTAGAGACTCCACAGAAATATGGCAATAAATTTGACTCCTGCTAGTACCTCTGCCATTAAGCAAGATTTTCAAAAAGCTAAGGAATGGGGTGGAGCTGCCAAAGCCTTAGCTTTAATCTTAGTCATGCTATTTAGTAAACTAAGGACTCAGGTTCTCAGAAAAAGATAATGATACACAGTGAAGTCAGATTCAGAAGGAAAAAAAAATCTAAGTGGTTTACCGTGTGTTTAAAAATATACGCAGGCCTGGGAGAGAAAAGAAAAAGATAAAGTCTTTTAAAAAAAAGAAATAAATAGAAAACTTGGGTGTGCTGATACGTGCCTCTAATCCCAGCACTTGGGAGGCAGAGGCAGGCAGATCTCTGTGAGTTCAAGGGCAGCCTGGTTTACAATGTAAGTTCCAGGACAATCAAAGATGCACAGAGGAACCCTATCTCAAAAAACAAAACATTAAAAATTAAAATAAAAATAGAATTTTAAAAATCACATAAAGATGGAAAATATACAGAAAATCTGGATACTGTATTGTGTTGGCTTTGAATTTTTTGACTGATGAGGAAGGAGCAACAGATGCTAAAAGATTTGATTATAAATTCTGCTGAATTACTCCAATCTGTGTATTTTGAAAATGCCTAGTCATATCTCTCTCTATAGCTCAGTATATTCAAAATATTATTTTAATGAGTTATCTGTATGAAAAATTAGCAATCATTTTGCATGACTTTGATTCTAAGTTTTTAAAATTCAATGTGATTTGAAAAAGCTTCATCTCAAGAATAACGATTGAGAAGAAAGATTTAGAAAGATAGTATAAGAAAGAAACAAGTTTGTTTGGTTTTGTTTTTTGTTTGTTTGTTTGTTTTTGAGGTAGGGTTTCTCTGTGTAGCCCTGGCTGTCCTAGAACTGGGTGGCTATGAACTCTGAAATCCACCTATCTCTGCCCCTACCTTGGAAGGGCTGGATTTAAAAGCATGGACCACCAATGCATAGCATGTGTTTTGAAGGAGCTAATTTTTTATAAGTTCTTTTTTTTTCCTATCAAAGTCACACAGTTTGGAGCAAAGATCAGAAATGAGGCAAAATGGCTTTGGGGATGGATTTCATCAAAACTCAGAGCCTAAGGAATAGATGATAAATAACTAAGGGTGTGATGGTTGATGGGGATTAGAATGATTTAAGGATGTATTTAAATGATCGCAGTTGGTACGCAGAATAAAATCTTGTAAGGTTTGTAGAGAAAACACTAAGAGATCACAGAAACCAAGGAGAGTGCGGACAAATTTCAAGAAGTAACAGAATGACAGACAGGCAGGAGATATAATGGGTATGAGAACTAGAGAAAGTCTATTAGATATGGTTCGAAGGTGACCTCTGAAACAATGAGAGCCTTGACCATTGCTGAGGAAGAAAAGAGGACTTGCTAAGCTCTTTCTTAAAACTTAGCTCTGGCTCCTTAAAACTCCGCGGTAACTGAAGATATTTGGATTGAGGAATCTGACTTTTCCCAGTAGATACAGAACCAGCAGGAATCCTGGCAGAAGGAAACAGAAACCAGCCTAAGGTTGGGTGGAGCTCCGGGCAATTCTTGATTAATGGCCAATGTAAAGAAAACTCAGCAAGAAGCCAAGTGACCGAACACAGGGAAAATTGTAGGGAAAGTACTGCTGGGACTCAAAACTATTGCAAAACCATTGGTCTCAGTCACACACACACACACACATACACACACAAGCAGAAAAAGATTAATTTAAAAAAAAACTTGTCATCATAAAAACTTTTTGAATTTTTTTTCAACCGCTTCTCTTCTCCCCATACACAGTATTTCATACCTTGTCTTTAGTTACGGTAAAAGTGACTGGATCCAATGGGAAGTTGATGTAAAATTTTTATACATTCTTTAAAGGGTAGTGAAAAGTAGCAATGGCCTGAAAGTCCTCTAAATTGAACTGGCTAGACTTCCAGGCTAGTATTTGTTCAAGTCTTATTTTGTTAACATCTAATCAGCATACAAAATGGCAAATGTTTTTAGTTTGTGTTAACTGAAACCAGCTTGAAGATAATAAGAACTTGTGAGAATCAACTCATTCAGTCTTACAGTGAATCCCTCGTTTGTGGGCAGATTTCCTACGGGTTGCATTTGACAAGGATGGTAGGATAGGGTGTGGGATTTATTCATTGACAAAAGTCCCTTGAAATTCCCTGCGATTTCATCAACCCTCAGGAGCTCAGTGTGCACACATGTTTGTGAAATCTAAAAAGTGACACCCTGGGTTATTCTCCAAAATGAGCATGTTGGACTCTCTCATTCCTGAGGGAGGGAGCTTTACAGATATAAAATTTAACTTATTTTCTACGCCTGTCTAAAACTCTTGTCGTGTTTTCTTATATCTGTCATTGTCTGTATTAGAGTCTAGTACTAGATCTGTGGATCCCATTCTTTGTACATCCACACATCTTTTGCAAGTTGAGAAATAACCAAAGGTACAATGCAAGACTAGAGGTTAATTAATAATATCACACAGGAAATAATATGTTGGTTTATATATGACATCCAAAACTAGTGTGCCAAACTTCCTAGCTGTTGTGCTAAAAATTGTTGTAGATGACCTGTTTATTTTTTGTCCCATAGAGAAATACCTCTGATCATTCCCATGCAGACAGTATATTCATGCTTCTGGAAATATCAAAATCACATTGACTCAATCATTGCTATTGTAACGGAACTGGCAGTTTCTAGATAATAGATCACTTTGTCCCAACTCATTGTACTGCAACATAATTGCTGACTAAGGATACATGGGGATGTCATAATGAACTTAAATAAAAATCTATGGAGGTGACAGGCCAGTGAGTCCAAGACAGTATAAAGAATTTGTAGTAACATAGTCCTATTATCCCAACACTTGGGATGGGGGACAAGGTCATTTTGGGCTACATAGTGAATTCCAGGCAAGTCTGGATTACTTGAGTCCCTGCTTTAAAATTAATAACTGCGGAGCAGACAAGATAATACACAATGTCTGCTCAGAGTCACACTAAGGGGCTGTATTCATGGGAGGAAGGGTTCTTCTCAGGCAATGGGCAGTATTTCAATATTCTAGCACTTTGGTTGGTTGTTCCAAAACCTTTGGGTTTCATCTGATGGGATACCTATGTAGGTCTCCTATCTGGATGAATAGACAATGACCTTATTACTTTAGTGGGAAATAAGTTCTGCAGTGCAAGTTGGTTGTTTTTATCCTGGAACGAACTGTGCAAGAAGCACAGGTTACTAAGGGTCAAACTCCTGAAGGTCTGAGTCTTCGTATTAGAGAGTGGAATTCTCTAGAGTCCCGTCGTATGACCTGAAATAGATTGTTGCATTCAAGGCTTGTTAGGGACAACCCTTCAGTCCTGCTTGAAGGCAGCAATGGACTTGCCCTGATCCCAATCCACCTCAAGTCAAAAATCAACCTTGTTGTGAGGTTAGAATGACTCAGCGTGACTCCATCGTGGAATGATAGCCACAAAAACTTCTATTTTAAAAATCTAAGTGATTTTTTTTTAAATAATAGATCCATTGTCCTTATAAAATCGATGAGAAATCTTGAGGTTTGTGATGTATGGGTCTGAATTTGAATGGGCATTTGGGGTCAGCGTCCCTTTGTATCAATTCACTAGATGCCACTAAGACGGTTTGCATAGAGAATCTGTGATCAAATGTGGGAGGTCTATGCTGGTGCCTTTTATTGCTTAGCACATTTACTCTACCAGTTTCTTCACTGTCGCTATGTCCCATAGACCTGGAATTCCTCTCTGAGAACTGTGGATACACGGAAACTGCTAACAGAAGTTGTGTGCATCACCAGTCTGGAGCAAAACCCGCACTATTCAGCATGCTTTCTCTGAAAAGTATGCTTTAAAAAAGAATGCTTAGAAACTCGACTAAACTTATGTAGTGCATCACGTGAGCGGTCACGTGACTAACGCTATTAGTAGTTGAGTCAAGAGCCCTTCACCACAATATAAAGCTGAAAAGGGTAGCACTTCCTAGTAAACCATAAATATATACAATAATCAATTCTAGGCCAATGTTCTGCTTCGTTTCGTGCTAAAATCAAAAGTTTCACATTGTAACTTTAACGTTGTCAGAGATTCCTAAAGTAAACAAAATAGCATGGAATAAGAAAGCTTGATTGTGTAACTTCTGCTTTTGCTGGCTAGGAGATACCAAGTATCATTTTCTTATAAACCCACCCCTAAACAACCATGACTGCCTGCCTAGTCACAAGCCTGGAGTCTCCCAAGTTTTGATTTCATCAGAGGAAGTGGTACTATTTGACCAACGCTCCTGGTTTATTATCATCATCTACAATAATTACTTTTATGTTCCCAATTCTCAGTAAAAAGACACAAAGTCCTGCTTACAAGAACCTTCAGAAATGACCCTGAGATTGGGTTCTGCCAAGGAACAGGGGCCTTTTTCCCCCCCTGCCAAGCTCTGCCTTTCAGACCTACGCCCACCCAGGCCCCGGCCCTCCAGAGGCGCGGAGCCGGACACCGCCTTCCTCCAGCTCTGGCGCGCGGCCGTGACTAGCGCTCCCGGAGGGGGTCTCGAGCACGAGGGAGGGGAGGGGAGGGGCGGCCCCGCCCCAGGGGCGGCCCCGCCCCTCGCCCCGCCTCCCCGCCCCTACTCAGTGGGGCGCCCACGTGCCCAGCCCGCCTTGCGCAGCGCGGCGGCGGGAGCTTCTGTCTGAGCGGACCTGGAAGGTGGCGGCGGCTCCTCTAGCCTTCTCCCGCTTGGGATCCCCAGCGCACTGCAGCCGCTTGCTCGCCGGTCCCCGTCCCCGTCCCGGTCCCCGTCGCGCGACCGGAGCGCTGCCCCAGTAAGTTGCAGAGAGTGCGCCGGGGCCAGAGGGGAAGCGGTGGGGCGCGGGCGTCCAGGCCGAGTCCAGCTGCGCGCAGCTGCCCGGAGGAGAGGCCGCGCTCCGGGGACTGGGGAGCTGAGCGTCCGGGGTACAGCGGGCAGGGGCTGCAGCCTCGGACCCTCGTCCTCCGGGCTGCACCCTGGGCTGCCACCCTCCTCTTCTTGTTGGCCTCCGGTGCCGCTGGCTGACTCGCACTCGAGGCGGGCATGATCCACGGCGGCCACGCGGGTCGTAGAACTTGGAATAGGGCCTGACACTGTGGCTCCGCTAATGTCCATAGTCAGTTTAGTTCCGGGGGACCCTCAGTATCTCTCTTCGGGAGGGCAGCCTGCCTCCACACCCTGTACACGGAGTGGTCCCCCGAAGTCTCCTTTCACTCTCTTGGGAATCTTGGTTTAAATTTGGAACAAGGCTTGGATCGCTAGAAGTCTTTTCCCATCCTGCTCTGGATCTGGTACGACAGGTAAAATGACCCACTTGGGCGTGGGGGAGTTTGTATCGCTGTCTTAAAGTAAATGGGTGCAGCATTAAACGCTTGAGTTGTTCTGTGCCTCTTAATCCCGTTTCAGGAAGCCTTCAAGCCTTGATTACCTTAAGACCATCGCTCCAGGTTGTAGGTTCCACTAGTCTCTTCCACCTTCTCTTGCCGCATACAAGCAGTATGTGGCATCAGGTAACCCTGTAGTTACTTCAAAGAAGTAGGCTCAACAAGAGTCGAACGGCCACAGAAGGCTCTCAAAGTGGAAGCTGCCTACATGCCAGAAGTCAAAGAGTTAATCCGATTCAAACCCTAAACTCTGTAAAACTGCCTTCAAAAATCAAAGACTCCTTTGGGACTGAAGAATTCTATCCATGTGGATCAGTTCTTTGCGAGAATGGAACTATCAGAATCTAGGGCTTGGGCCGTGTAGTTAAGTATGTTTGGCCTCTAACGTCATTCTTTTAAGACTTGGTTTTCTTTTCCACCTCCATATTAATATTTATCTTCACAGTAAAGCGAAACATTTTATTTGTTGTCTCTGGCTAGGGACGGTGCAGGTGAAGAATACCCTATTGTTATATATGCTTTTTATGCTGTTCGATCTTTTTTTTTTCTGATCGCACCAAAGTAGCATGAAGAAATGAATGATACATCGGCTCAGAAAAACATTTTTTCCCTTGCTTTATGCTAAAGAGTTGCTAGCTGGCTACTGTCCAGGAGTGAATCTTGGAGGCAGCATTACGTGTGTTTGCATTTTTCCGGCTTTCTCCTTTGCTCACCACTCTCCTTCCCTCTGTCTCCTGATGAGTGAATGTCATTTCCCTTAAGGCATTTTAATCTTCTGGGATGTGTCGCGAACTTGAAGATTAATCATACTAGAGCATCTTGGAACCTGCAGAGATTCAGTTTGCAGAATCCTGAGCTTCACTTTGTCGCCAAAGCCCTGATTCCAGTCTCCAGTTTTTGTCGCTAGGCTTAGAGTTAATAGCCTGGAAAGAGGAATGACAGGGAGGAGAGCAATATGGTAGCTGTGGACATTTTTAAAGTCTGAGAATTTGGCCTGGAGCTGGTGGTGCACGCCTTTAATCCCAGCACTCAGGAGGCAGAGGTAGGGGGATCTCTGTGAGTTCGAAGCCAGCCTGGTCTACTAGAGCTAGTTCCAGGACAGGCTCCAAAGCTACAGAGAAACATTGTCTCAAAAAGGAAAGAAAGAGAATCTGAGAATTTGTTGAGCTTTTTTTGTTGTTGTTTATTTTTTTAATTTAATTTTTTTGTTTTTGTTCCATATTTCCAAGTCTCTGGGCCCCTTGAGCCCTCGTATCTGGAAAGTTTTGAAGCTGGGGTTTCCTCGCTGCCAGCCTCTCACCTTTGCAGAGCCATTTGCCTCCTCTCCCTTCTAGGTGATTCAGTGCCCGCCTTTTGTGTTCTTCTGTCTTTTAGTTTACGTCAGTGTTATTTCTTCTGCCTCTCTTAGCCAGAGACCCTACTGGAAAGTGGCTATTTCTCCTTTTTCCAAATGTTCTTCTCTTAAGGTTTTCTCTGGTAAGGTGTCTAACAGACTTCATGTTGCTCTTTTTTGTTACATTTGTTGGTTCCTGTTGGTGTGTGGCGGCAGTGAAGGTGGTGGGGAATGGGGGAGTTCAGAGCCATCTCCTTGTTTTATCTCAATGCCTTGCAGGGGCAGCTTTCAGGACAGAATCTGGAAAATACCCTCATGCTGCTGTTTGCTTCATTTTCCCCCAGATATAGTAGAAACATGATCTTGAAGTCTGGTTTCTTTTTTTATTTGATTTTTCGAGACAGGGTTTCTCCGTAGCTTTTTGGTTCCTGTCCTGGAACTAGCTCTTGTAGACCAGGCTGGCCTCGAACTCACAGAGATCCGCCTGCCTCTGCCTCCCGAGTGCTGGGATTAAAGGCGTGTGCCACCACCGCCCGGCGAAGTCTGGTTTCTTAAGAGATGACTTTGTGGTGCCAAATATTTAGAAGAAAAGGAAAATTTTCAGTTGAATGTGTTTCTAAGCTTTCGTGTTCGACACTGTGTGCCAAAGGAATGCTTCACAGCCGGGTGGTGGTGGTGGCCGTGCTGGCGCAGGCTTCTAATCCCAGCACTCACTCAGAAAGCAGAAGCAGGTGGATCTCTGTGAGTTCAAGGCCAACCTGGTCTACAAGAGCTAGTTCCAGTACAGGCTCCAAAGTTACAGAGAAACCCTGTCTCAAAAAACCAAAATGTTTGAATCTATCGGTCAGAGACCGTAGGACTCGTTCTATGGAACGCTTTAAAGAATTGCATAAATAAATAAAGGATTCAGTGTTTTGGTACAGAATATATAATACAGACGAGCCAACAAAAATAAAGCACATGGGACAAAGTAGCTAAAAAAAAAAAAAAAAGGGAAGGCTTCACCATGCAACTGAAAAGCTGAGGGAGCTGACCTTACATTATACCTGTCTAAACACCTTAGCAAATTTAAATGTTTAGCTTCTACTGAACCTTTAGGAAAACATCCAGAACTCTATCGATAAAACCTTGAGCAATAATAAAAATCCATGAAACGCTTCCTCGTGGTTTTCTATTTCAAAAATTTGTTCTTCTGTTCCCTCACCTGGTAAGACCTAACATGTGCTCAGAGTGTCTTTATCGTAAAATAAATAGGAATGGTTCCAACAACTTGAGAAAATGTGTCGTCTGTCTCCTAATGCTTTCATGCCTTCACTCAAAGTTTCTTGGGTTCCTACAGTACACTAGGCATGTATTGAGTGATCCAAAACTAGTTACTGCCATAAATAGTGGTGGGATTCTGTAATCACTTTTGCATTTGGGAAACTCTTGGTGGACTTTAAAAAATAGTTTATTGTTGTTAACTGTATAAAAATAACAAATCTCAGCACATTGGCTTCAGCATTGTGCTGCATTGTGACATATGACGATGGTGTTGCCGTTTCGTTATCAAAAGCATGTATGCTGGGTATACAAATCTATGTTGATCTGCTCATACATCCTTTGGCCTGCTTTTCTGGCCCTTGACTTAGAAGTGGTAGCTATAGCTGCGGAAATGAGAGTGCTACTTTGTTAGAACCAAAGCCAGCGAGACTCCCTTTCCAGCAGGCAATCCCAGCTCCGTCTATTTGTTGTTCTTGTCTAACTCAGTAAGCGTAACTGCTTTGTGTTATGGTGTGGGGGTAGGCAGCATACTACACTTTTTGTGTGCTTGTGGACACTTGTAGATAGTTGTCGATGATAGGTGTCAGTTTCTGAAGACATCCCCTGCCCTTATGGCAACATTCTGACTGGTAAGTATGGTTAGTATCAATTTAAAAAACTATCTGAGATAGTGTGGCTTTTGTTTAACAGACTGGATTTTAATGTGTGAGTCGTGTGTCTTCTCCGTTCTTATTGCAGCTTTCAGTTTGGATCTCCATCCTTCTAGAGAGCTGTGGCTCCTCACTGTACTAGGTGTGGATGTGGATACAATATGTTGTCGGAAACCTTGGGTTTTCTTAACGAAGGGTTTGATTCACCTGAAGCTGGCTCTTCACGATAAAGGCTGTTGTGTGCTCTCTTTTGGGCTTTATGCTTATCTGCCTGTAAAGGAGCAAAGATAGGAGTTAAATAGGTGCAATGAGCCTAAGAATGCAAAGCAGTCCTGCACGTGCTAGCTGGGTAGGAAGGCACTGGTATGCTGTCTCCTCTCTTCAGAGCTGACCCTGAGCAGAGACCCTCCAACACAGAAGGAAAGAACGGCCCCGTGACCTTTCCTGCAAGAATCAATTTCATTAAAAAAAAACTTATTAAACAATACATACTAAGGGATGTTTATGGCCCCTGTTGGTTCTTGCTGGCTGTTCCTCTTCCTTCCTGAACTCATGCTGACTTTGAGACTCCAATTGTCATTCCATGTCTAATACAGTACTTCTCAGCACTTCTCTTGGAGATGCCTTTCTAGTGGCCTCTGCTGGGCACAGCACAGAGAGCTTGGTGCCCTGTCACCCAGGGGTGCAGAGCAATACCAGAGTTAAGACGCTCACTTTAGTTTAGTCCTTTGCTGGGTGGGAGGGATGTTAGTTCATATTTAAGAGAACTGGCTTTGTTGTTCTTAAAAACAGGCATTTTCTTTTATGACGTCTGGTAATAAAGTCTTAAAACTCACTTGTTATTAATTTTTCTTTTTGTGGGCAAAAAAAAAATGGTGTTTGAGCTGCTACCTTGATCGTAATAGGGAGATAACTGTGAGGATTTCTTGCTTTAGCTGTGATATCTACTGGTGTCAGCTTGGCAGTGATGATGGTGCTGCTCACTGGCAGAATTAATGGCTATTTTATATTGAACCAAAAGAAAAAATTAGAGTGTCTCTCCAATTTCAGCAGCATTTATTTGATATGAATTTGGAGCAGATTTTCTAAATGCAGTATAATTTTTAAAAAAATAAGAAATAAACTTAAGATGTGTTGCCCACCACGTGTGGCGCCTCTGGTTCTTTCCCTGCCTGCAGTTCCTGCTGTACGGTTTATAAAAGGTCTGCATTCCCTGCAATCAGCTTCATATGCTTCCGAAGTTAGCATATCAAATGTTGTTATCTAGTCTACATAAAACTTGCGCTATTTAATAATGATACAGTAAGCCAGGTGACCGAGTGCCGTTTCCTAAAATCAGTGCCCCCTTAGATTAAAGATTTGCAACTTCGATCCCAAGAGTATCCTATGTGACAGTCTGTGTGGAGTTTTCCATAGGTGTAGTTCACAGAATGCTTGTAATTTGCCCTAGCAGTTGTTCTGATTTAAAAAATAAAATAAAATAAACTTCAGAGCTGACCTTGGTGGAGCACCTTCATTTCCCAGCCCAGCCCGGGGAAAGGCAGAAACAGGAAAATCCAGTGAAAAACTCATTCTGATAGTTTGTATCAACTTGCACATGAATTCCCCTGGGAAGAATGTGTTTCTGAAACTCCAGGTTGTCCTGTGCAGCAATGTTGCCTGCTTTGTGGGCCTACTTTCCACACAAGGAACATTTGTTCAGGGGAAGAAAGAAGAACCTGTGGCCACAGCAACTCCTCTGCACAGCAGTGACTTGTGACATATCTGATGGAACTTAGAGATATATTGTGATAAGTTTTTATCCACCCATCCCACACAGTTCCCTTTTCCGTATAAAATAATGCCCCTTCCTGGCCATCTTGTTTGAGTTTTCTGAACATACGGGGTCTCTACTTTGATTCAGTAGACAGCTAGAGTTTCTACAAATTGGGATAAGAATCCCACAATACAGAAGCCATTCTTGATGCCTTGGGAAGGAATCTGAAGAGGTTCTATTGAGTCTGCATGGGGCAGTTTTGATCATGCGTTCTGTCTCCTTGCCGATTTAAGATGATCTACAGGTTCTGAGGGGGTCAAGTCATAGCAGATGGGGACTCACTGTAAGATCAACTGGTAGAAAGATGAGGTTTCTCTGTCCCCTGTAGTTGATGTGGTCGTCAAAGCAGACAAGATTATACAGAGCAGCCTGGGGTTTAGAAATGGGCTTTTCCAGGGGGAATCACACCCAGCTGGATACAGCTATCAGAAAGAGTTTTCATAGCATAAGGACGACTGGCCTCTTTGTGGCATGTTGAAAGTGTTATGGCTCCCTGGACTCTCCGTCTTTATGGTCTTTTCTCCAAATTCCCAGATTCACATATTTCAGTATGATTCCGGTTCAAGAAGTGAATTTGGTTCAACTTTAGCAACATATAGTCTTGTTTGAATGTTTGTCATTACACCCATCAGCAGGTCCACCAAGAGTGGGTAAGAAGGATACATAATGTTGGAACATCTTTAAAATGACATTGAGATCCATCTTCCTGGTGCACTGTACATTTGATGTAGAAATTGTGGAAATCGCTGGACTTTCGTAAACTTGTTGAATCAAAGCCTAACTAAATGCTAGTAGCCAGGAAGGCATGCGTGGCTGGAGTGAGTAACCAGTTTGTAGCAGTCCCTCGTCACATTTGCTTAATAAATAATGTGCTGAACCAATGGCAGCGAGCCCAGAGGGGGCTATTTACAGTCAGTTTCTCTGCTGAAGTCCATCTTTTGCAGTTTGTGTGGTTGGGATTTGTAATATTTGGTTAGGGGGGTGGAAGAGAGAAAGAAAAGGCCCTCTGATGTACTGCAGTTGTGACCCAGAGCTCACGTAGGGGGAACGAGTCTTGTATGGATGCTATTCATCAAGAAAAGAGCACCGAGTACATTTGCATGCCACTGAGGAACAGTAGTGGGTGTTGATACAATTTGTAGTACTCGCTGTGTAAACACATCCTAGGCTGGTGCCGCGTTAAACTCCTGAAACTGAACAATTCACATGCAAAAAGAGTCCTATCCTCAGAGGATTCGTGCATGAGTAAGGCTTATCTGCCCCAGGTGCGGTTGGTTTTATCACATAATGATTATAGTAGTTGGTTTTGTATCCCAAAGTCTCCAGTGGCCTTAAAGCTGTCTTGTGAGAAGTGTCTGCAGCTTCCCGGTGTTCATTTCTAGCATCTTTCCCCATGGGCAGTTACTGAGTTCCTGGCACTGATTTCTGTCCCAAGCACAGCACTGAACAAATGTGGGGAGAAAGAAAGCACCCGAGAATGACATTTTAGAATGTTCTGTAAGCTCAGAAATCAAGGTCTTGAAAGATAGAACGTCAAAAATTGAGACAGTAGATCCATTGCAGAACCTAAGAATTTAGGTGGAAGTACCGATTCGTTTCAGGTGATCTTGCTTTTGTGAAAGAAAACTATAAATTGCTAAAATGCACATTTCATGTGGAATTTTGCAGGCGGGAATCAAATTACAATACCCACTTAAAAGTTTTTAGATTCTAAAATTTTCTTAGAACCTAACATGCATGCATATTTTAGCACAGTGGAATTTTGAGGATGTGAACAGTTTTAATAAATGGCATACTTTACAAGAAAATGAAATATATATGGTTAATCTGGGGGGAAAAGAGACATTTTAAGTATGAGTTCTAAACCATTAAAGTCAGTAAGAGTTAAGCTTCATAAATAGCACTTTTGAACAAGGGCTATTTGTAAGTGCTTTTGTGTTAGCTCAAAATAAAAGAAGAAAGCTGTGTGGGTTTTTGCCTTTCAGATTATCCTAGGTAACATCAGGTTTGCACTTAGTTCAGTGACACAAACAGAAAAAGAGCAGACTTTGCATAAAATTTCTGTTGATAGTGCATGTTAGCCTGGCTGAGATGGATCACATGAACTTTGTGCATAACGAACAGCATATTTACATTGTTTGGATCTTTTATCTTTCCTGCCACAGATTACCAGAGAGATAGGAAGAGCAAACAGCCCAGCACTGTCACCTTAAAAGTTATCTTTGTAAAGTATTTAAAATACTCTTCAATTTTTCGGCCTCTAGGTATTTTCCGTGCCTTCTCTACTGCTATTTCACTGAACTACCAGAAGCTGTCTTAAATTACTCTGCGTAGAGATTTTCAATTTTAAGGCTGGATGTGATGGTGTGTGCCTATAGAATCTCAGTGTTTGGGAAGTGGAGACAGGAAAGTCAGGAGTTCAAGATCAGCCGCAGCTGCAGGAGATCTTGTCTCAATTCCCCCGTCTCTTAAGTTTAAAATTGCTTAGTGTACTTAACCATTTTGCCCATCTGTGGACGGCCAGCACCAGCCTTTCATAGTGTTTAGCTTTCATGGTGTGCGGTGGGGAAGGCCACAGAGGGTGGAGGTACGTGAAGGCAGAATAAGAAATATTCCCAAAGTGCAGGCTGTGGTGGCATGGTCCTGGGATACCAGCGTTAAAGAGGCTGACGCAGGAGGATTTTGAACCCAAGGCCAGCCTAGGCTACATAGCAAGCTTTTTGTCTCCCCAAAACAAAAATGATGTTCCTGAAGTGGAATAGCTCTCCTGGAGGGGAGTGTGGAAACCAGCTGTCGTCTTTGGTATTAAGAGCTGTACCACTTTTGAATTTATATTCTAAGAATGAGCCTTTATTACGTGACACAGAATCTTAATGCATTTTGTGTCAGGTCCAGAGATAAGGAAGGTTGAATTAACTATGATTCCACTTCTCATTTGTTTGCTTGAATCAGTATTTAGTTTCTTTTCCAGAGTTGGTGGCAAAGTTATTTCATTGAATTAAGTATAAGGGAGGAACAAAAAGAATGCAGAAACTGCCATTTGTTTCTTTTTGTCTAGTATGTGTAGAATAATTCATTAAGAAGTCCCATCTGCAGTAATTAATTACTGGACTGAGATTCACATGTCTTTTAGTTTTTAGTTTGTTTTCATCTTTGAGACAAGGTTTCTCTGTGTAGCCCTGGCTATCCTAGAACTCACTCCATAGACCAGGCTAGCCTCAAACTCACATAGCTCCACCTGTCCTGCCTCCTGAGTGCCGGAATTAAAGTTGTGCACCATCACTGCCTGCTAGATTTGCACACCCTCAAAGATGAAATATTCAGTATTGCGCGTTAGCGGTAGTGAATTATGAGACTGCTGGCTCGGAAGCGGTCTATTACACCCATGTCAAGCAGAGTCGTGCCTGGCTCCTCTGCAGGGATGTGCATACTGTAAGTGTGAGCAGGCTGTGGGATGTGGGCAGATGTGTTTGAAAAACAGTCACATTTCTAAAAGATAACGGACGGTTGAGGATGTCTGCATCTGTAGGGAAAAGTCAATGTTTTAATGCCCACCACTGCAGTGGTGGTTTTCCCCGCCTCTTTTCTCTACTGCCTGGGAGGACAAGGGAAGTTAGAACTTCAGAAGTGTGTTTAAGTTCCCACTCTGAAGGAGCAAGTGATCTGTCCTTTCCTATCTGATCCTTTCCTGTCTGTTATTCTGTAAGATTTCCCCTCTCTGCTGTGATCTTTCTGAACACTTGGTGCTTGATGCCACCTCTGCATTAGAGGCCCTGGCATACAGCGGGGGCATTCCTGGCGGCTTATGACTGTGGAGGGCTGACATCAGGCCCCAGGTGGTTCCCTTCTTCCCCCTCCTCCTCCTTCAGAATTAAATGAGTAGCCTAGCTAACCTGAAGCCTAATGGTCATTAGTATCTGACATGTCAGGGCTGGACCCTCTCTGAGTGTCCCCGTCAATAATACTCTGTTATCCTTGATCTGGAGATGGTGTTTTCTGTGCTCCTGTGGCACTAGGGAATCTGCCGGTATGGAAGGGTCCCATCCTCATCACCTACTCCTCCTTCCTCCCTCTGTTTTCTCTCCACTGCTTTCCCTCCGTCCTGACTGTAGATGCTACCCCTGGAGTCCCAGACAGCCTTTTTAAGAGTGTAATAGCGAATAAAACTGAACATGGGAGGAGGGTACATTAGCCCTTTAGACAGTTGTTGTCTCCATCAATTTATGCCATCGTGTTAACTTGTAAGGCAGATTTCTAGTTCCTCTGGAGAGGGTTAGTGATGGGGCTTCCGGACTCCCTCTCGGCTCTCAGTGTGGGTGGTTGCATCTGTGATCTGAACACATTGTGCTTGAGTAACAGTTACCAGACATTGAACTTTTCCCCTGCTACTGTATTTGTTACTGTTGCCGTTGTTTACAGACTACCAAGGACTCACTGGCTTACCCCCCTGTTTTGGGTACTCTGTCTCTTTAGAGAAGTGCTGTGTCTGGTGAATAGTTCATACCATTTGCATCTACTGGCAGGTTATGTCTTCGGTCAGGTTTTTCAAGGACAGCAATCACTTCATAAAGACCCGCTGACCCAAAACATCAGACCTACTTACTGGGGAGGGGGTAGGGAAGCTCATCCCAGCTTAGACTCTTGAAAGCTCAGATTAGCGGGAGAACTCATACTGGACACTGAAGCCCGTGTCCTTTCCGAAAGCTGCCCGATGCCAGGCTGTGGCGTGCACACCTGTTACCTCCACAAAATAATCTGCTCCCCTTAGAGGAAATGACCTCATTTAAGAGTCTTTGACTGGTTGGCTTAAAGGTAAATTTTAAACATTTTAGAAAGTAAGTGTGGCCGGGCGGTGGTGGCGCACGCCTTTAATCCCAGCACTCGGGAGGCAGAGGCAGGCGGATCTCTGTGAGTTCGAGACCAGCCTGGTCTACAAGAGCTAGTGCCAGGACAGGCTCCAAAGCCACAGAGAAACCCTGTCTCGAAAAACCAAAAAAAAAAAAAAAAAAAAAAGAAAGTGTGTGTGTGTGTGTGTGTGTGTGTGATTGTGTGTACGTGTGTGTTGGCTTTTAATTTTGTGATACTATAATTTTAGGCAAACAATATAAAATCTTCTATCTGAAACTTTTTTAAATATCCAATTCAGTACCGTTAAGTACATTCATATTGGTGTTCAACAGCTTTCCAGTGCTTTTGAATCCTGAATAAAAAAAAAAAGAAAGAAACTGTACCAATTAAACAGCCCCTGGGGTGGGGTGGCAACCATTGTCTTATTTTCTGTCTTGATGAGTGTGTCATAAAAGTATTACTTGTCCTTTTGTGACTGGCTTATTTCATTAGCAGAGTGTCCTAAAGGCTTATTCATGCTTTACTGTGTGTTGGAATTTGTTTTCTGTGTTATATGTGTGTCTCTCTGTGTGTGCGCACGTGCACGCGCGTGAGCACGTGCGTGTGTGTGTGTGTGCGTGTGTGTGTGAGTGTGTGTGTCCTTACATCTGTGTGCTTGTTCATGTGGAAGCCAGCTGTCATTCCTTAGGCTGTCCGCTTTGTTTCTGAGAGTCTCTGACTGGCCTGAAGCTCACTATGTAAGTGAAGCCAGGAAGCCCTGGGAATCCACCTGTCTTTGCCTCGCCAAAACCATAATTACATGCGTGTGCTAGCGCACCACTTTTTAACATGGTCTTGGGATCAAACTCAAATCCTTAAACTTTCAAGGCAGCACGATATCAACTGAGCTCCCAGAATTTGCTTCCTTTTTATAGCTGAGTATTATTATTTTATGATATTAATACTCCACATTCTATTTTCCTTTTTTATTTTTTATTGTTTTTATTGAGCTATCTATTATTTCTGCTCCCCCCTCTTCCTCTCTCCTCCCCTTCTACCCTTTCCCATGGTCCCCACACTCCCTATTTACTCAGGAGATCTTGTCCTCTTCTGCTTCCCTTATTTACCCTCTTAAACATCCTCTTACACAGGGGCTCTTCCATTTGTGAACACTGCTTCCATGAGCACAGACGTGTAATTGTTTCCTGGAGACCCCGGGAAATAAAACTGCTGCATCATGTGGTGATTCTGCTTTTTAATTTTTCTTTTGGTTTGCAGCACTGGTTTCCAGAGAGGTGGTGCCATTTCCCATTCCCGCCAACAGCACGTCATCTCTCATTCTTATCCTAATCTCTGGAAGGCATTTTGTAGTTACAAATTTGCTCTACTGTCTCAAAAGCAAAAACAAAGCAAGCCTTTCACTTCTGTTCATACACACAGATTCAAAATCTTACTGGCTATTTTTCCAAGATTTAAAAGGTTTAAAAGATATCTCAGGATATCTTGTTCATATAATAGTGAACACCAGGACATGGGAGACTCTTAGGATTGCTTCATACAGATTGAATTTAAATATTAAACATTCACAATAATGTTGGTTTCTCTCTACATGAGTGTGTTCAT
The DNA here is from genome assembly GCF_018167655.1 of Microtus oregoni. NCBI lineage: Eukaryota > Metazoa > Chordata > Mammalia > Rodentia > Cricetidae > Microtus > Microtus oregoni. Next base: position 947,105 of record NW_024544709.1, on the reverse strand, counting down.
TTCTTGAAGGATTGCTTGGCAGCAACAGCACCTCACACATCTGTGATCACAGAGTCTACTTCCAATTTAGCCAGACAGGAACATAAATGAATGAAATCCTTATGCAGTATAGTAAGAAATTTGTGGAACTAGGGTGAACCAGAGACCAATCAACCTAGAAAATACTCTGTGTCCTACAACATACATTTCACCCTGGGAGCAGTGACTGATAAACAGTTGTAAAGAAATCAGTGCTTCTAAGTCTGATGATCCAAGACTGTAAGTCTAGCAAATGGAAAGGTTGGGCAGGAGGATCTGCCTGTGCAAGTTAGTAAAATCCTGTCTCAAGATAAGATGTGCAAACTAGGATATAACTCAGTGAGTTGTCTAACATGCACAGAGACCTGGGTTGATCTCCAGCACTTCATAAAACCAGGGCAAGAGGCTGAAGCAGGAGGGTTACCCATCCAGACCAAGCTGGAATACCTAGTAAGATTGTCTGGAAAGAAAACAACAAGCACAAAACCAAGAATTTGTTTAGATGGTAGCCCAGTGTCAAATGCTACATGGACCAGACCAAGTGAATAAACAAGAGAGCATTTTCTTCTAGTCTCTGGAGAAATGATTTCCTATCTTATTGTGGGCACACTGGCAGAACCGTGCGCCAACGCCTGCTCTTTTGGATTAAATACAACCACAGGGATAGAGGGGAAAGGGGAGTGAAAGGGAAATTACAGGTAAACAGTTGACCCAAATAGGTTATTGCATCAGTTGAACCTTTAAACTTAAAAAAGGTTTACCAAATCAATATTTACTTGATCTAAGTGTTATGCTGTGGTAATGACCCTTGGCCTTTTCCGGAGTCATCAGTGATGAGAGCATGGCTGTTGGTTTTTTAAATTCTCTATTCCCTGTGGTCTAACTGGACACAGGGATGGGGATGATGAGTGGGTGTGAGGTCTGGTGCAGTGTGTACTTTAGAGTAGGACCGTATCAGCTTGGATGTATGCAGAGACCCAGGGGCTGAGCCTTGCTTTAGCCAGCCACTGAACTGCCCTTAGATTTCAGCAACTGCCATAGCCAATGCCAATGTAGGGCTACAGAATCTCCTGTCCTGTGATCACACGACATCCCTGCCTGTTGTCACCCAACTCCTGCATTCTCTCATTGATCTGTAAGTAAGGACATGGTCTCCAGACTTAGACACCTGGCCTATCTCAATCACACTGTATTGGAATATTTCATAAGGACCTAAAAAGATGGGGCTAGAGGAAGGTGTCCATTAGGGAAAATTTTGAGTTCCTGCTACATGCCAATACCCAAAGTCCCTACCTTCTTGTAGCTTACATTCTACGGGTCTTTATACTGTGCCTCTCAGGTTCTGCCACATTGCGTTGTCCTCCAGGGTTAGACACAACTGAGATAGCAAGGAAATGAAGAAAAGATAGACACACACACGGAAATCACACAGTCAAGTGGAACAGGCTCTTTCGGAAAAACCCCCGCACCCTGGAAACTCAGCATGTTTATTAGGTAGAGTTGAACAGAGAGGCGGGGTATTACATATAGACAAGCCAGAAGGCAGGATTATTACATACAGACAAGGAGGCAGTGTTTGTGTTACACAGCGGGATCTAGGGGACTGGTGTAGCTAATCTCTGTGGGAGCGGTCTCTGCAGTGGGCTAGTCCTCAGGTGGTAAACATACCGAGGAAGGAAACTCGAGTGGACGTTGCTGCTTTTCCTACCAACACTCTCACTGTCTCCAGAGGAAGGCTTTGCCGACCTTTGAGCCTGAGGCTAATGGAATTCTTGACACAGTTGTGCGGATATCAACACCATACATTCCCTCAGGACTGTTTCCTCTCTCTCTGCACCCATCGACAGCAGTTGAGAAGTATAGGTGACGATTCTATGGGAAAATGTGAAATAATGCGTGAAACATATCAGATGCCGCTACCCTTTTCACCCATTTTGATCCCGTCAAACACATTCCTTCCGTGGATTAAGACAAAAATTGAATTACCCTAGTTTACTTCTAGGCATGAGACAAAGTCTCAGAAAACCCTTTGACCATAGGAGGTCCTTTGACCATAGGAGGTTCCTGATGTGACCAGTAGTCACTTTAAATAAAATCTGAACAAAATGAAATATAAGTGATGTGACCTGGAGGGCCAAGATATTTGCTCTGAGATAGTTTTTTTTTGTTTTTTTGTTGTTGTTGTTTTTTGGTTTTCGAGACAGGGTTTCTCCGTAGCTTTTGGTTCCTGCCCTGGAACTATCTCTTATAGACCAGGCTGGCCTCGAACTCACAGAGATCCGCCTGCCTCTGCCTCCCGAGTGCTGGGATTAAAGGCGTGTGCCACCACCGCCCAGCCCCCTGAGATAGTTTTGAATTCAGAAATATGTGAAGACTTGAGACTATTAGATATTTCAGAAGGTAGATTGGGAATGTGATGGCTAAACCATGAACTGTATACAGTGTTTCAGAAAGTACAATACAGTTGCACAAAAATCAGCAGGTTCTTTTTTGCAAAGAGCCTCATATTAAATCATGGAAGGATTTTACAGCCAGAAGAAATAGGATTTTAATGTATGGCAGCATTCTCGACATGATGCATTTCTAAATATTTTTCTTTATCTTTAAAGGTTGATTTACTACCTTGCTTGCCTGATAATTATCGCATTTCCTTTCTTTGGCCAGTTGTGGCTTTGAGCATTTTGACATTGAAAGGTTAAAATCTCATGCAGATGAAGTTTTAAAATTCCAATGCTTTTTCAGATATATTTTCAGTAGTGTCTTGATAACCTTCAAATGTCCTTTTATCAGCTGAGCGTTAGGTGGGCTGCCAAGAGTCTGGGCCCAGGAAGAAAAAAGTCTGCATTTGCTGGTTCTTTCCAGGTTATTTGGGGCAGAGCAGAGGCCAGATGTCTGATTTGGAGCACATTGTTTAATGGTGCCGAGCCTGAGTTTTATCATCTGCAGGTGAGTTGACGTGCTGAAAACTCAGTAACACACACACAGGTCAGGAGCCTAATGGACAGGAGGAACAGTGAAGACCCTCCACCTTTTCCAGTCTAGCCTTGCTGAAAAGTAAAACCAGCAAGAAAATTACCCTTTTCTCCCCATATAAGAATCTCAGATATGTATTCCTTTTATTTTTCTTTTCTTTCTCTCCCCTGCCTCACCCCCAAGTATCAGAGCTAAGGAAAACACTGTATCAGGTGCCACTGTGGACTTGGAGTTTCTCTGCTGCCGCTATACTGAGCTGGATGATGTAACCATTAGCTAACATTGGCCTCTCACCAAGCTATGGCGACAAGGTTCTTTCCTGAAGGCATGCTCTGGGTAGTATTTCGTCTCAGTTTAGAAGGCGTACGTCATAAGAGGACTATTTATCCGCAGAGAACTGCCTGTGCTTTGCCTTCTGGGCTGTGGGAATTAGCACTTTGGCCATCCTGAGCCCTCCGTGTTTCCTCAAGCTAGTGCCCATCCTGGGAGACATAGAAGTTCAGACTGCAAGTTTGCCTCTTGAGATGGTGCAGGGTACCCCAAGACTTCACCCACTGCAGCAAAATACAAGGGTTGCAAGAAAGAGGGGGACGGGAGAGGTTGTATTCACTGTTGGTTCCCCTGTATTGTTTCTAAAATGCTGATGCACATTAGAGCCTATTGCGGGCAGTCAGACAGAGTGGATTCTGTGTCCTAACTTGGTATCTGGTTTGTCAAGGTGCTAAAACAAATGATCATAGATTGGGGGCTCAAACCACAGACATTCATTTTCAATTCTGGAGGTTGAGAGTTCTGGGTGTCAGGATGATGGGGCTCTGGTGGGGGCTCTTGGCTTACATATGCTTCCTCCTCTCTGTGTTTCCATGGTGGAGGGAGAGTGTCAGCTCCAGGACTTACTAAAGACACACTGCATTATGGGGGATGGGAGAAATTCATTCACATGTCTCATTTAGCCCTCATTACCCCCAAACACCATCACACTGCATTATAAAAGTCAGGTGAATTTTGAGGATGCAGTCCATCCATAACACTTAGGTGGAACTTATCTCCCTGGGCTTTGGTTTTGTCAACAATATGATAGCAACTACAGTATAGAGTAGTTTTCGTATTGTCCTTAGGGTCCCCAAAGTCAGTGCTTCTTGATGAAGGTTGTTTGCATGGCCACACTAATGCGTTGGTCTGTATTTATAAACCTGTCTTCTGCTATGAATCTCTTAGAACTCTCTTAGGTTTTAAAGCAATGGCTAAGTTCTTTGTAGCCTTATCAAAGTCTCTCTTCTGTGTTCCTGCCCCGTCCCCCGAGCTCCATCCATCTAGGTCAGCCTTCACCCAAGGTGTGTGCTTGCTGACACCATCCCTGCCATGAACTTTGCCTCACATCCTCCAGACTCTTTCTTTTTTAGTTTTGCTGCTCTGCCTTGTCCCACTCATTCACATAAAGATGGCACGTGTCTTAAAAATGGTGAAGAAAAGAGTTTCTTTAGTTCTTCTGAACCAGAACAGGCGGTTTCTCATGCCATTACCCAGAAAGCTCAGCTTGCTTATTCTCTGCTATCTCTTCCCCATAAACCCTTCCAGATTGACACACAAGAGCCCCGTGGTTCTTTTGTAAGCCCTGGTTCATTTCCTCCCTGGAGGACATGATGAATTGAAATGTCTGTCCTTCTAACAGTAAACTTGGAGACTATATGTGTGTGTGTATATATATATATATATATATATATATATATATATATATGTGTGTGTGTGTGTGTGTGTATGAAAGAATATATATTCTTTCAAAAAATCATATTAATATATATGTTTTTTGAAAGAATTTGTGATTATCATGACATTAACATACTAAAGCTATAATATATTTAATTTTATGATACTTAGGTACTGTTGGATACCTCTTTTGGACATCAGGAAAGCCTCATGGAGAAATTAGGGTTTGAGAAATATAAGTCAAAGAATAAAAGGGTGTATGTATATAAGTAGAGATGAGTGTTGACTCACCCAATCCTCAGAGAGGTTAAGCGCTGATATACAGACTGGAGCGGAGACTGAATGCCAGGACGAGTTTATCCGTGGGCGCTCACTGAGGTGTTTGAATTGCATCAGTGAACAACTGGGGTTTCTGGGAGCTGAGGGTCCTGGGGTGAACTCTAAATTGAAGGATTGCAGCTCCAGGGGTACCCATGAACAACAGCAATAGTGGTATTTTCCTATGTGTAAATCTTTAAGAAAGAGGATATATATTTTTCAAAGGAGTCGCTGGTTTGCTACACTATTGTTGACCTGTGAACACAGAACTACTGTATAAAATTTGTAAAGTATCTGAAAAAGCTGGTCTTTCCTGCTATCTGCCCTGAGATAATTTAATGTGTTGCTGTAGCGCTGAGGTATTCGAGGTTGAAATGACCTTTTGTAAACCTGTCCTGGACTGAGCATATTTTTTAGGTTTGATTTTGAAAGAAAACCCAGTACCATAATGATATTTGTTCTTTCAGATTTGTTGATAGTATTGATTAGGCTAACATATGCAAGGTAACTATAATTCTCTTACTAATTCTATTCTCTTTTTTCCTTGAGCCTTTTAGAATACTTGCCATTTAGAAAGAAATACACTTAAAATATGAAGTTGTATATTTTGGTAGAAGGAGGACAAAGAAGTATTTATATTTCAGAAGAAAATGGAGGGAAATACTTGTAGGGGTTAGGCAATGCTAAGTGTACTTTGTGTTTTTCCCATGTAAGAAAAACAAAGGCGCTTGTGAATGACCTGTATTCCTTCTTTGTGACTGATGGTAGGGGAACAGTGTGTGTCTGTAGGAAATTTGCATCAGGTTGGTTTGGCAGGACATTGATAGCTCCTTTAGGCAGAGTTTCTATGTTGGTAGTTTGATTGGCGCCCCTAAGTAAAGAGTGTATTGGTAGAATCTGCTCTTCCAGCCCCATTAGGCCCCATCTCCACCATTTAGTGCCTCAGACACTCTTCCCTAGTCAGAGCACACAGTGAAGACAGCCATACAGAGACTTGGCTCAGGGTGAGGCAGTAGCCCCAGAGAGGGGTTCTGCAAGGGAAGGAGCCATGGCTCAGGGCTCCAGCCTCCTTTCAGCTCTCTGGCAGTGACTCTCTCATTAGCATGGGGTACTGGGATCTACTTGGCTCAGGAGGGAAGCTCAAGAGAAGCCTTGAAGAAAACCCAGCTCTTGTGTCCATGCCCAGAATGATGTGTTACTGGCACACATCTTCCTTCGCACAAGGAAGAAATCAAACCCAAATGTGGAGGCCGGCTGCCTTCGCTCTCCTGTTCAAGTGTTCTCTTCAGCACCTCTCATGGCAAAGCGCCGCCCTAAGGCCGGGCTTAAGGAATTGTGTTTGGAATGGTTTTTAAATCCTTCCAGTTCTCCTCTGCCTCAGCGCATGTGCCGTGGTGTGTGCAAATACAGTCAATCAATTCATTATGTTGGAATTGAGATTGCAAAGACTTACAAACCAGTAGGAATGCCTTATTAATTATAGCATTGGCTACAGAAACTCAGCTTCAGACAGGAAAGGGAATTAATTGTCTGGGCTATATCCAGGACCATAAGGGTTAAATGTGTTCAGCCACAGAAGAGAGCAACAAAGGTGGCTTGGAGTTTGCAAGTACCGTGTGTCCTTGGCTGTGCTACCCAGGTAAGTGACAAAGAAGAGATTGGGCAGAACGGTCATGACATTTTATCATGTGCCTTGTGTGACGTAAAAGAGAATTCTGTTTGTCCCAGGTGTCTACTTCCCAGTTTTAACCCAGGAATCTCCATGAACCCCTGAAGTGAAGAGCAGAGTCCCAGTGCCTCTGAGGGCACGGTGGCCGCTGGACTAGTACTAGCTAATGTCTTGTAAGGTACGGTCGCCTTTGCGACTTCCAGGAGGGGCCTGTCTCACCCTTTTCCGTGTCCAGATGATGGGAATGCAGACAGGGCTGCAGTCTGAAGAGCTCTGCGGACCATGAGGTTAATTTAAGGCTGAGTTGACAGGGGACAAGCTGTAAGGGGCTGGTGTCTCTGCTCTGCAGACCTCGGGCAGATGACCTGTGGGCCTGCATGACAGTGAAGTGAGCCCCTAGCTCAGATCCTGCTTTCCGGGGTTTTCTGTCATTGATACTGGAACACACTCCTAACACAGGAACTTTGTGGTAGAACTGAAGACAGGAAAGGGCTGAGTTTTCAATATAGGAGAATTTCAAAATCGTGAATAATGTTAAGACCAAAATGCATTGGCAAGCTCTTGGATGAAGATAAAACACTCAATACAGTGTTTCTAGGAGTTTATACTGAGTTCTTCTTGCATAAGAGCAGAACATTTGAAAGGTTGGAGGCTATTTTTTCTTTTTCTTTTTTTTTTGAGAGGCCTGAAATTCTATGAAAGCTGTGAACTGTATTCTGAATTTCCTGAGTTTATGTGTAAGTTTCCAGATGTTTGGGAGTTGTCTGATTAATAATTTCCTTGGAAATTTTTTTCCCAGCTTAAGGGAATGTGCAAGTTTTAAAGTGTTTATCCTGGGTTGAGATATATGTGGATTCTGCAGCTCCGGCTGAAACTTTATATGTCAGAACAATGTGATGCTTTGTTCATTTGTTTATTGTCTGTGTCCATGCTTACATCGCATTTCGGTCAGCACCTGGCTTTGTCCACCCTCCTTTCCTCAGTCTGTGTGTGGCAGGTGCATAGGAAACTGATAGAGTTTAGAAGTAGATTTAGTTAAGTGACCGATCCACATCGTGTGTAGTACTGACTGCTATATGTGTGTTCGGAATTTTTAAATTTTTATTTTTAACATCCATAACTGAAGAAAGTAAGTTGAAGCCTGCCATTATTATTATTATTATTATTATTATTATTATTATTGGTCAATTTGTCTCTAGTTGTTCGTTTTCTCTTCATGTATGTTGAAGCTGTTTTTTGTTTTGTTTTGGTTTTTTTTTTCGGGGGGGTGGATTTCAAGTCAAGGTTTCTCAGTAGCTTTAGAGCCTGCCCTGAAGCTCACTTTGTAGACCTGGCTGACCTCGAACTCACAGAGATTCGCCTGCCTCTGTACCCTGAGTGCTGGGACTAAAGACATGCATCACCACCTCTAGGCTTTCAAGAAGTCACATCTTGTTAGATGTGACTTCCCAATGTGAGGTTATGTGTTAGAAGCTTGGTCCTCAATGCAGCAAAGCTGAGAGGTTATAGGACATGAGAGGTGATGCAAGGCTGGAGTTGGTTAAGCCTTTGGAGCTATGACCATTGGAAGGTCAGTCCTAAAAGAGTTCTCATAAGAGGCTTTATATTCAATGTGTGCATGTGGCCTCTCCCTGCATCATAGCTTATTTTGCTGTGCGATCTCTCCCTTTGCTCATGGTCCCTACGTGTTGCCATCCAGATGAAGCTAACTGATGCTCCTGGGTTGAGTAAACCCTTCACGGGAAAAGTACTCACCCTGAAGTATTTTTGTTATCGTTTTTAAGAATAATTTCTCCATAATAAGTTGACTTTATTCTATTTTGCAAAGGGTCTAGTTAGAATTTTAGCCTTAAAATTTACTATATCGTATAAGGTACCATTGTTTTCATTATGCTTTTTCCTTTCTCTGTGTATTATTGGCATGTGACTGGCTATTTTACCTTTATTTGATATGGTTATAACATTGACTGATCCTTTTCCACACACCTGTGAAATTTCCATGTTCTTTTGATTTAATGAATCAGTCAGTAATGAGACATATAACTGAAAAATTTTAAATTCAGAGGATACTGTCTGATATCAATGGGCAATTTTTTCATTGATGTTTAATACTTTTGGTACTTTCATATCTCATTTTAGCAACTGGTTTGCTGTTTTGTTTTTTTAAGGTTTTTTATTTAACATAATTTCCACCGATTCTTTGGGAATTAACTAGTGATTTTTTTTTTTATGTGCTGTGTTTCCTACATCTTTTTAGTCCTCGCATTAATTGGGAGTTATTCCATTTGTCTTCTTCACCCGTGTGGATTACTTGCACTGTGTTCCTTTTCGTTTGGTGCTGGGAGCTGAGATTTACGGTGCACACTGTCCTGGCAGTAGAGAACAGGGACTGCATGGGCTCAGCTGCCCTTCTCTAGAATTTCTTCTGCTTTTACTCTGAGGATCTGTTTGTTTGTTTAATGTATTTGATTGGTTTTCTGTTTTGCTTCATATTCTTAAACAATAGTTTTGATCTTTTGCATTGTTATGCTCATCTGCTATTTCTGTTATCCAAAGTTTTAGGAAGGCTACCTAGTTGCTTTTGTTTGTAGTGCTTTATTGTGTAGTGTCCTGGTTTATTTTGTTGTGTTCGGAAATCCTGGTTGTAAGCCCATAATTGGCTTAATTGAATCTGTAGGAATGCTGAAGCTTTGAATTGAGTAGGCTTTCCTCCCAAGGGGATTTGCATTCGGGCCGAATATATGCTAAGGATCTGTTTTATTAGGTACACAAGCGTGCTGCTGACCTTGGCCACTTGGGTCCTGTTTCCATGCGTGGGAACAATCGTCTGGCTTCTGCCCTTGTCTTGCTCTCCGTAGATGTCTGACTCCTTATTAACTCTGTCCACTGTTCCTCTTCCACCTCCTTCATATTCATTTTGTCTCCCTCTTTCTCCATCTGCCTCCCTCCCTTCCTCTCAGGTCCCCCCACCTCTATCCCTTTCTCTTTTCCCTCCCCTCTTTGTGGCCCCTCATGGCCTTTTGCTGAATGCTGCTAAGCTGTGTTTTCATTTACTCAGAATTCAGTTGGGGTTTGTAGGCCCCTGCGGAGCATCCAGCCCACAGTACCTCTGGGGACAGAATTGCCTACATAGTTGATACATATTGATATATCATAGTTGCCTACATAGTTGATACATATTGATATATCATAGTTGCCTACGTAGCTGCCAAGCATCAATAGTCTGTGTCTGCTTCATACCTGCACTTGTGATATGGGAAAGCTGGCTTTATCCCCAGGATTTAACAGTGACAAATGTTTGTAAGATTTGGCCTCTGTGTCTCTTGACATTTGAAATACAGGTTGAGCATCCTTAATCTCAAACTCTGAAATCCCAAATCCTCTCAATCCAAAATTTATTGAGGTCAAAAGTTCCAAATTTCAGATATTCATACCAGAGGTGTGAATGTCAGTAAATATTCTAAAATCACTAAATCTCTCAGGTCTGAGACACTTCTGGTGTCAAGCATGTCAAAGAAGTGATGTGGCTGGTACTAAATTACCAAGCCCACAGAAGACTCTAGTGTCCTTTGTAGCCTGGTGCCACTAGACCAGTTTCTCTCCACCACTGGGTCCTGCACGCTAGTTCCCACAGCCGCTTATTATCAGTTACAATTGTTTGACCAATGTCTTAGGCTTCTTACTGGCTAGCTCTAACTATTAAATTAACCGATTTCCATTAATCTGTATGTTACCCCGAGGCTGTGGCTTGCCAGTTTGGCATGTTGCTCCTGCAATGACATGGCATCTCCCTGACACTCTCTCTCTCTGTCTCTCTCTCTCTCTCTCTCTCTCTCTCTCTCTCTCTCTCTCTCTCTCTGTGTGTGTGTGTGTGTGTGTGTGTGTGTGTGTTTGACCTTCCCGCCTGGATTTACTCTGCTAACCATTGGCCAAATGGCTTTATTCATCAACCAATAAAAATGACACATATACAGAAGGGTATCCCACATCAGTCCTTCAATGTAGAGGAGTTTCAGGGTTGCAGAAGAGGAAACTAGAGGGGAGCACAGTGGGCCCTTTGTTCTCACTGCAGTTCCCTTGGAAGACCTCTGGGAGGGTCTCAGACAGAGGTGGCCTGGGAAGAATGGCTCCAGCTGTCTTTGTGGAAAGGGAAAGGAACAGAAGTGGGAGTTCAGTGAGGAATTCTCCGGCCTCAGTTTTCTCCTTTAAGGAGATCATGACTTCTACATGCTATCCTCTTGCTAAATAAAAGTTGGCAGTTTATATAAATGGAGTAATTTTTGTGTTCCAGGAGAAAACTTTTCTAACAAATATCTTCTGTGTATGTTATGGAAATAAGTTAATAATAGATAAATTAATAATAGCCCCGCCCCACCACTTCACCATCCATGGGGTGCTTGACGTGTGGTGAGCACGTAACGTGTGTGCCCTTTGATCATTACAGCATCCTGATAGAGCACTGTTGCTTTCATTTGGCCACTCAGAAATGTGTCTCATCCCCAATTCCACACAGGGCGCCGATTTCCAGAGCTACTCAGGGCACCTGTTACACCGAAGGAGCACAAACAGTAACAGTAGAACGACACCCGATTATAATCAGTTTTTAAAATGTTTGGTTTCCCTCTAGTGCTCTCTGGATAAGAGTTTTGTCATTGTTGCCTCTGTGAAGGGTCAAAAGAAAAGAAAAGAAAAGAAAACAGTTTGCCCCGCCTTTTCCCCTTTCACCATTCGTAGGTGAGGCAATTACCAAAGAGTATTGACTGGGACAACAATCGAGGGGGACACAGAGCTCAGCTCTGTTCCTGTGTGTAAATAAGGGTGCATGTGGAATACTGTCTTTTCTATTTGTGTGGTTAAAAAGTTCCTTTCAGTCCATCAGGTTTCCCTCACTTTTTGAGGTGAGGTGTGTCCCTCTGCCAACGTCTTCCATGTGCTAAGATGTTCATCTATATCACTAGAATGGGGGAGAGATTTTTCATTGTGGATATTTTTTTTATTTGAAGAAAATCAAATTGTGAAGGCCTTCTCTTTTAAAGGGGTAACTGATCTGGTCAGTCTATTAATCTGATTGGCCATAGAAACCAAAAGTAACCATTTCAGTGTGAAGAACTGCAGGCTGACACCACATTGTCCACCTGAAATGTGTACAATAAGAACAAGCAAAAATAGTCAACCCCCAGAATATAACACAGAAAAGCATCCCGAGTTGTGATTATCAGTGTTCGCTGGACTTGCTTCTCGCCTCCTCATGCCTTGTGTGTGCCTTCACAGGAAGATGTCCCAACAAAGGGACACTGTGTGGATGACAGTGTGGGACATGGGAACTGAGCGATGGGCAAGTCCTGAGGGAGACATAGGTGATAATCCAGAAGGATTTGCTTGCTTTGGTCTTAATTTGACAATCAGCTTTTGACTCTTGAATGATCATGGTGGAGAACCCTGCTTGTCTCATTAGCAACAGACTGTAGATGGATTCCCACTGAGGAGACATTAAACAACAAGAAGGTTCTAGAGCTTCTGATGTTGAAATACTGTTTTGCTACTTGCTAACAAGAACATTTCTGTGAGCAGTAATTTTTTTTTTTGTAAAGCCTCCTAGGAAAGATTCTTAAATAAACGTGTTCTTTGTTGGCATAAGATAAAAAAAAAATAGAGTTAGCTAGTGGGAGTTGGGAACTACAGTTTGCAGTAAATACTCTTCTTAAAATGTCTCTTGGTGACAGGGAACTGCTTTGCTTGTTCCTGAGAACATTTCTGTAAAGACACAATCTATACCTCCCAAATCCATTTAGAGTTGGTTTTTAAGGACTCAGAGAAAGTGTGGCTATAACTCCATAGACTGTAGTCCTAAATGGCAAATCTGTTTGAGGAAAACAACCATCAGATATCACAAGTATCCTGTCAGATAGTGAATGCTTGGTCTAAGCGGGGGAAGAAGAAAACTAGGTAGATACCAGAAGGAATAACTGTGGCTGCCTCGGGAATTTGCTTGAGGAATTTAATTTTAAAATATGCATGAATAAAGTAAGTAGTGTGGATTTGTGAAAAACAACAACAAAATATTAAAATTGAAGTTTTATGAAATAGTTCATTGTGTATGTGTCCAAAATGGGAATGGCCTGGAATGGGGGCAGTAGGTGACTGAGAGAAGACAAGCCCCGACATCCCTTTTGGGGGGATTTGTGCACGAACGCAATCTTACTAGAATAAAGCACATATTCCTGGAAGGTCCTGAAGCCTGAAGTGGAGAGAGAGGAAGAATTGAGCCACGTCCACCTGGTTCGTGATTTCGTGTCCAGGTGCATCACACGTAAGGTGTTAAAAGAGTGAGGGTGCAGAAACATGCACTGAATGGCCCTCTGTAAACTCGGCACCCCAAAATAGAAGGGGACTGAAGAAGGGAAGAAGCAATTACCCTTATTTCCTGACACGAGACCCCTGGGAACCTCAGGTCAGGCAGTTACATGTTATTCGCCAATGAAAGTCAGACATTCCTAGTATGTGCTTGGGAAAGAAGGACTGGATCCCCAGGAGGCATCACAAGCTCACCATGAACAAGTTATGCCTCACAAACTCTATGACATCTGTTTTATGTGGTTGTCAGGCCAGTGGATATGGGAAGTTTAGACATAATGTCTGCTGTCTATGATGATCAGTACCTGTAATTTCAGCATTCCAAGGCTGAGGTTGGAGGATCATAGGTTCTAGGCCAGCCTCAGATACAGATACAGAGCGAGACCCTATCTCTATAAGAAGCAGGTGGGGAAGATACCAAAATAATATATCAGCATTTCACAAAGCATTTAACTCCACTTATTGTGACAACCTTGGCTAGATAGGTGAGGAGATAGGCTAGAGAGAAAAGTTAATTGGTAGATGTATGATATACCCAGAGTTTTGTCAACAGGCCAACGTTGTTAGAGGGATATTCTTGGTGATATCATATGTGCTTGCCTATGTAAGGTGTGACATTTTACATATAATTTACTTAAAGTTGGAAAACATACCTGTCAAAAATTGCAGTGATACAAAAATAGGTAGGGCACTTGATGAATTGATTGCCGGACCTTTATTACAGCAGTTGCAAATAAAACTTTCAGTTTTGAAATGGTATTGTTCAGCCCTGGAGTTAAGGCATTCACTTGTATAGGTATCTTTGATTTAAAAAAAAAAAAAGCAGACATGTATGTTTGAGTTGACTACAAACCAGGTGTGAAGCAGTCATAGATGTCTGGCTGTATTTCAGCATCTGTGGGGGCCCAAGGAACACAGCAAATAAAATACAGACGGATGTTTCAGGAAACTCAACAGCCGAAAGGAGTCTGCTGATTTCAGAGCTTGCCATACGAAAGTACTATAAACCAGGTGACTTTTAACAGAAATGAACTATGTCATGATCCTGTAGTTATGGGGCCAAGGATCAAAATGACACCTAGGGCACAGTTCCCTGGAGAACATGGGGTCACCCCCTCTTTCTTGTTTTTAATATTTATTTATTTATTTATTTATTTATTTATTAAGTATACAATATTCCATCTGTGTGTATGCCTGCAGGCCAGAAGAGGGCACCAGACCTCATTATAGATAGTTGTGAGCCACCATGTGGTTGCTGGGAATTGAACTCAGGACCTTTGGAAGAGGCAGGCAATGCTCTTAACCTCTGAGCCACCTCTCCAGCCCTCACCCCCTCTTTCATTCCCTGTCTTCTTAGAGTGGGTGACTTTCAACTTTTGGTGTTTGTTGGGTAAAATATTCATCACTAACTTATGCCACTGCTACCACATGGCATTTTCCTGTGTGTCACCTGGCAGGTTTTCTTCATATGTGAACACAAGTCGTTCTGCCAGGGGCTTGATTTAATGATCTTAATGCCTACAAAGACCCTGTATCCATTTAATGTCATCAGGCAGGGTACCAGGGTTTAGCATTTCATAGCTGTTTAAGAAACACAACTTAGCCTGTAATGAGGAAGAAAACATGTTTATCCAAGTGGTTGCCTATAATCGTTATAAAGACAGAAGTGAGGTAAAAATACAGAGTAGGCTAAGGTTGTAGCATGTATACTTTTTTACAATGTGTGAGGTTGTAGGTTGTTTCCCCAGCACCAAGAAAGAATAAACAAGAGCCAGTGTTGGGAAAACATGAGAAACCTAATTTAATGCAAAGAGAGCTATCAGGTAAAAAAAAGGCAAAAGTCATTTTCCAAGAAGACTCACCAAGCAGAAAGCCCTAGGCTCTGTGTTCTGAGGAAGTTACAAGGAAACCCATTGTCGCTCAGGGCAGAGAGGAGGGAACAGAAGATGGGCTGAAGAGATAGTGAGGAGCAGGTCCAAGGCCTGTGTGCCATGTTTGTCGGGTGTATGGGGGGAGGGGTTAAAAACAGCAGATTGGTAGACATATGTAGGGGAAATGGACTGTAAGCAAATGAGACGTTGTATGGCCACATCTGGAACTCTCCGCCTTTACCTCAGAGGTTCTCTATGTTGTTAGACTTGAATGGATGTGTGTATATAACAGAGGATGTCTTTGGGCAGCAGCCATTTGGATTTATTTGAAGGAGGAAACAATTCAGGAGATGAAAAGTTTTCTAGCAGGGAAGGCTGCCCACAGGGAGGACAGGACGCCTTCATACCCAGCCTCTGCCTGAGGGCAAAGATGAGGAAGGCAGCCTGTAGCAGTGAGGTGAAGAGGAAGCCGTTTCTGTGAAAATCCTCTACATGAAGCGTCCATGAGGTTTGAAAGGGGGCAGAGAGATTTCTAAACTATATTACACATCCTTTAAAAAAAATAAGAAAATTAAAAATCTTAGTGTTACTGGAGAATGATCAAATACTTGAATTCATTTAAAAATCTTGGCAGCATTATTCAGATGATTTGGCTGTGCTGTGCTGTGCTGTGCTGAGCTGTGCTGTGCTGAGCTGTGCTGTGCTGAGCTGTGCTGGGCTGTGCTGGGTGCTGTACTGAGCTGGGCTGGGCTGTGCTGGGTGCTGTGCTGAGCTGTGCTGGGCTGTGCTGAGCTGAGCTGTGCTGGGCTGTGCTGAGCTGTGCTGGGCTGTGCTGAGCTGAGCTGGGCTGGGTGCTGTGCTGGGCTGTGCTGGGTGCTGTGCTGAGCTGTGCTGAGCTGTGCTGTGCTGAGCTGTGCTGTGCTGAGCTGTGCTGTGCTGAGCTGTGCTGTGCTGAGCTGTGCTGTTCTGTGCTGTGCTGAGCTGAGCTGTGCTGGGCTGTGCTGAGCTGAGCTGTGCTGGGCTGGGCTGTGCTGGGTGCTGTGCTGAGCTGTGCTGTGCTGAGCTGTGCTGTGCTGGGCTATGCTGTGCTGGGCTGTGCTGAGTGCTGAGCTGTGCTGTGCTGGGCTATGCTGTGCTGGGCTGTGCTGAGCTGAGCTGTGCTGGGCTGTGCTGAGTGCTGTTCTGAGCTGGGCTGGGCTGTGCTGGGTGCTGTGCTGAGCTGTGCTGGGCTGTGCTGAGCTGAGCTGTGCTGGGCTGTGCTGGGTGCTGTGCTGGGCTGTGCTGGGTGCTGTGCTGGGCTGTGCTGGGTGCTGTGCTGAGCTGAGCTGTGCTGGGCTGTGCTGTGCTGTGTGGAATCCCATTTGTCTTGGCTGACACACTGTAGTAGTCGCAGTGAGAGTCTTTAAGCTCATGTCTTTGGTCCAGCTCTCTCTACTATTCCCTGTCTATTCCTTCAGCTGACCACTCATTCTATCAAGCGTGATTATACAGATCATTGCAATAAATTTGTTCAGCCAAATATGTTTCCTTTTAGAAACGACAGCATGTGAATATACACATTCTGTTTCACACCGAAAAAGCAATGTTATCTTCTTTGGGGAGGAGGGAAACAAAGGGCACGTAGTAAATACAACAGTACGTTTACCAAGGTACATCTGAGAAGGATTTCAGCACTCACCCCTCTCTCTTGAAGAGGATCTGAATCAGACTCCAATCCTCAAAACCTCCCTCCCTCCCTCTTCTCTTGGAACAGGTAGATAGGTAATCTAAAGACACTCATTCTTTTGACTGTTGGCTTTTCTTTCGAGTGAGTGGAGTAGCTAGGGGCTGGCAGAGAAGGCAGAGAAATGTCTTGCTGACTTTAGTGACTCAGAGTACCTGGGATAAGGACAGAAGCAGAGGGCCAGGGGACAAGCCAGCAGCAACTGGGAACACACAGGTCAATATCTCTTTTCACGTGTGTGGGCGAGAAAGCAAATGTTCCAAGGATAGTTGGCCAGCAGATCAGAACACAGCATTCACGTGAGAGCGGCAGAATTCACAGCTGGAAGGGTAAACTAGAGACGGAGCCCAGAGGGAAACCCAGGATGGAGATGAGAGTCCAGTGTGAATAAGCATTCAAATTAAAATCTTACTAGTTGTAGATCATAATTCTTATATCTGTGTTCTAGTGTTTATGATATATATATATATGGAAATACATATGATATATTTCTGAGAGTACTTAAAATTATGGAAACTAAATTCTGCTTTCTTAACGTAATTCACTCACAAACCCTTGTGCAGCATAGTCTCAACTATTTGCCACTTCCCCCGAGCATCATTTAAAGTGAGAACGGAGAAACAGAAGTGTTGGTTTCCTGGACAGAGCTAGGACTCAGAGTCTAAGGTATTGCGCTTGCGCGCTCTCTCTCTCTCAGCACATTAGTGCTAAAGACCAAAGACTGCGCAGGCCAAATCAGACAGTGTTTTATAAAGCAGTAACAGGAATTCAGAGTAGAAGAGAGTGTTTATCTTTCTTCCTACAGTCTTCTTAACAACACCATAAATGTGTGTTTATAATGTGAATTGCTGGCTTTAAAATACTTTATGTTGGATATTAATATATTTTTGTACGTTTGTGTGGGTATGTGGTATGAGTGTATGTGACCATGTTTTGTGTGTGTGTGTGTGTGTTTGTGTGTTGCACGCTTGAGTACACACAGGCGGAGACCATAGCTGGATAGCAGGTGTCCACCTCTCTCAGGCTGTCTTATGGCCTTCAAAGTGGCTTTTTGGAGAGAATTGGAAGCTCTCTATTTGGACTATGCTAGCCAGCCAGCAAGCTCTAGGATCCACCAGTCTCTTTGTCCCTAGTGCTGGATTAGAGGCTTGCATGTCATACCCAGCTTTTTGTGTGGTCGTTGGGAATTCAAACCCAGGTTTTCAAACTTGCAGAATGAATGTGCTTACCCACTGAGCCATCTTGCTAGTTCTTGTTTGGTTTTTGTGAGTCATTTTTATAAAACCTACTCTGCCCACCTTATTTAAATACCTTAAAACCTTTATTGATGAATGACTATCAGATAGTTTTCATATTATGAGATAATTTCAGTTTTAAATCACATAGTAATATGAACTGCTGCTGTTTAAAATTAAATCAAAGTGGACAGTTGGAGGACCTTTTGGTAAGGATTTTGTATATTGATAATTATTTTAAGGATTTTTCTCTTATTATTTATTATAGAAATTATATTATTATTTTGCAAAATTTGGGTTTTTTTTTCAAAGGAAGGGATTGCTCCAAAAAAGTAAGAGTCTATTTGAACTTCCAATTATCTTTCAGAAGTAACAGAGGTTATGACTCCATCAAAATACCAAAATGGGTTTTGAAGATTGTGGATATTGCTTCATTGTCAGAAGAAGAATGAGCTAAATGGGTTCTCTCGTTTATAGTTTTTGCTTTAGGGACTATCTACATTATAGGTAGCCTGCTTTATTTACTACTTATTTAGTTTTTGAGACAGAGTCTAGGGCTGGCTTTGAACTCTTGATCTTCTTATGTCAGCCTTCTGAGTGCTGGGGCTGTAGGATGCATTACCATGCAGCCTTTTTTCCCCCACTCTTGAAGATTCACTGCTTCCAGCTCCTGCTGAATCTGAACAGTGCGCCCCCTGCTGTGTGTTCTGGCAGTGCAGGACTTCCTTTAACACGGCCAGTCTGCCCCCCCCCCCCCTCTCTCTCTCTCCTGTTTCTGCGTTCCCTAGAATGGTTTTAAAGGCATTCCACTTAGGCTAATAAAGTTTCAATTTTTGGAATTTCTAAGGCTTGACCTTTTAGAGAACTTGTCATTTTGTGGAGCAGTTGGTCGTCTGAATTCAGTCTTTACAAAAATATGGAAATAAAAACTTGTACGAGGAATTGTTGACAGTTGTGGCATATTAATAACGTGTCAAGACGGCCAGGGTTGCATTTTAAGAACTTCGCTGTTTCTAGTTGGGCTCATTTTTTAACATTATCCTTCGTTTGCATATTCTAAATATAACTTGTGGTTCTGCACCATGGGGATGAGTTGGCATGCCTTTCCTTGCTTCCTCTGAGCGCACAATAGGAGGGTTTTATTCTCAATTAGCCGATGCCAAGTGAACTTACAAAGTTCCCTTAATCAATAGCAGTGTTTCAAGAATCTTCCCAAGATGCCAGCAATAGCAGTCTCTGCCCGTACATTGTTCGCAGAACGTCAGAAGTGCCAAATCAGAGCATTCTTCTCAAAATTGAAAATGTAGTGTAGAAGTGACCTCCCCCCCACACAAGAAATAACTTTATAGCAAAACCATGAAACTAGGTATCCAACTACATTTTTTTTGAGCTAAAAAATGGGTGTGAATTCTTGTAAAATTCCTTTCCCACCACAGTTTGATGGAAGGAATTTTTGCCTAGCAGTGAGACAAGAGTGGTCAGATCCTAACAGCCAGCTAACTCAAGTAGCTTTGGGGGCCGTTCAGGGTGGTGGACTGAAGAGGGTGTTCTGCCTCTGGAAAGACAGTGGCTAGAGGAATCAGAGTGCCCTGAAGCATTTATCAGTTCTTTGCCTTCAGACAAAAGACCTCTGCTTCTCCCACCCCCATCCTAGTCCAGGCTCATACTTCCCAATCTGGAATCCAAAATTTGGTGACTAACCCAGAAATAAGTATAGCAGTCTGTTTCCTGAGCACTGGCTTCCTCAAAGGGTGCTAAGCGCATAGATTCCTTCAGATCATCTGGATTTTTTTTTGGCATCCTGGAATGGACAGGGCATGAAAGGTAGAATTAAGGGAATAGAAATTGTTTTTAAAACAGCCACGGTCATTTTTTAGAGTTTCTTTCAGAAGCAATACTAAATGAACCCCCCCCACACACACACCTTTGTTTTGCTTTATTTTGCTGTTTTTTTTTTTTTTCAAGACAGGGTTCTCTGAACTAGCTCTTATAGACCAGGCTGGCCTCGAACTCACAGAGATCTGCCTGTTTCTGCCTCCCAAGTGCTGGGATTAAAGGCATGCGCCACCACCACCCAGCTTATTTTGCTGTTTTGATTTGTGTTGGGTCTGTTTAGTTTATGCGCATGGCCACTTTGCTGAAGCCCCCATCGCTGGCCACTTGCTCCTTCGTCACTGCGGCATTGTCTCCCACCCCTAAGGCACATGCAGCTGGAGCAGAGACAGATAGATAGGCAGGGCATGCTCAGATGTCCCCTAACTCTAAAGAACATAATGACTGTGACACTCAAACCAATGGGGTGTAGGCTACAATCCCCCAGAGCAAAGGTGACTGAATGGGTTCCCCTACCAGGGAGACATGGCCCGACAGGACCAATCACCTCTCTTCCCTCCAACCCTGCCAAACTTGCAGTGTTAGGCTGTGTTTCCTCTGCTCTGCTAACTCCCCATGCATGCAAGCTGTGCTGGGCTGTCTGGCCAGTAAAACCAGAAGCTCCCCATGAGGTCTGGTGGTGTTGCAAGGGCTGCCCTTCCAGCCTCTGCTCTGCTTTCATTCAACCCTAAGGTTCACTCACCTTTTGCCCTTTGAGCTTCACTTCCTGCCGATTCCTTTTCCTCCCAACATCAGACTTCCAGTTGTAATACTTTTCCAGTAAGGTATTCAGAGAACCCCCATTAGGCCTAACCTTTACACCCACCAACAGTTTGTGTTTGGCAAGTGACTCCGGAGCAATGGCTCTCAGCCTTCCTGATGCTGTGACCCTTTAATACTGTTCCTCGTGGTGCTACTTCATAGCTGTAATTTTGCTGCTGCTTTGAATTGTAATGTAAGTTTTGATATGCAGAACATCTGATATGCGACCCCTGTAAAAGGGTCATTTGACTCCCCAAGGGGTTGAGACCCACAGTTGAGAACCTTTGTTCCAGCGACACCAATGGCTTTATCTTATTCCTTTCATAGGTGGACTGTGATGTTGGCTAACTATACAGTACCTTAGTTTGTTCATCTATACAATGAAATTAATAATATATCTGATCTTACGGGAACACTAAAAAGGCTTTGGGATTGGACAATAAAATAAAAGGTATCAGGGCGTACCAGGAACATAAAAACACCAGAGACCTACACTGTTAAAATCAGTAGCACTTGCGAATTAGTGGCAGGTATGAGATAATTTTGGGAAGGCCTTCTCCTGATGTTTGCAGTGGTCTCTATGGAGTGACTGGCACCAGCAGCTTGGGGAAAGGAACAGGTGGTGCCCTATGGTATTCGGGGTGATTTATTGGCCAGCCATTGCTGAAGGGAATTGGTGCCTGCTTGGTGCTGGTGCTGCGACCAAGCCAGGGCAGAGTGCTGACTGGGCAGCTGCTCTGGTTACCACCGAGCCCAAGGCTTTGCTTTCATTATTCCACTTTTTGCTGTATTCTCTCTTCCCTTCCCCTGGGAACAAAGTTACATGCTAAAATACAACAAAACCAACAAAGAAAGAAAGAAACAAAAACCATGTTCCTTCTGTTCCAATGAAACCGCTCCATCTGTACTGCGGCTGTGTTTTCAACTGTTCCCGAGGTGAGTGTACCCACGTGTTCCAAACCACCCGTTTTCTTTAGGAACGTCCCAAAACCCTGCAGCAGCTATTCAGTTGTTGTATAACCTTAGGAGAAATGCCTGCCTGTGAGAAATGTTGAAATAGTACATTTCTGCCTCCACTTTCTAGCCATACTGATTCAGTACTTTAAGAGAAAGAACACATGCCCTTACTACAGTGCCTGGACATTTGCAACCATCTCAATTGTATCGTCGATTCTTACTTGTCTCGACTTTGCCATTCGCCTCTCTGGGGAATACCTGAGAGGATGAAGTTGTTTAGATGTGGAGAAAAGAGAGAGTAAGATGTTAGGGGAAATAAATGCAGGGCTTGTTTTTGCCGTTGGCTAGTCCAGGTGCAACGGTTACCATTTCTGAGCAAATAATAGCTTGCTTTGAGAAATTTATGTCTCAAAGATAAGTAAAAAGAATTACCGTCGGTCAGCCATGCCATATTGCTTTACCCTTTTGCTGACTTAAACTTTGTGTTGGAATTTTAAAATCATGGGAACATAGTTGATGTTGATATGGAGACTGCGAAGTCAAAATATCTAATCTGAAGAAAAAAGGAGGGGTAGGCAAGGATCCTTGTACTGCACATGGTGACTGCATTTCTCTCCCTCATTCCCGACATGCCAAGTGCATATTCCGCACCACGAAACTGGCAGAGGGATGAGAAAGAAAAACCTGGGTCCTAACTGGGACAAGCTAATTGGTTGCAGGCTCTAGGCACCACTGCCCCAATGGCTTGCCTCCTTTCGTTCCCCCTGTAGTAATATTGTAGGACAAGTGATTGTCACTCAGGGACCATTTGACATATCTGCCTTGAATGGGCTGGAGGGAAAGGATTCGTTTCTGTGATGATTGTATCAAATATGGAAATAAAGCCACAATCCAGGATGGATGTTTTTTCTATAACTAGCAGGGGACATCTGCCCCCTGGTGCTAGATCATCAGGTATTAGGGTTTAACTAGACCCAAAGTTCTCTGCTGTCAAATTGATGACCTGGATTGAAGACATTTTAGAAGTTACATTTCCGGGTTGCTGAAGAAGTATTGATAATTAGAAGTTGTCATCCTCCAGGCTAGGAGTGGACTGAGGAGGACTCATGTGTATCATTAGCCTCAATAAAATCATATAGGGACATGCTCATAGTGCTCGTCCCCGCAGGCTCGCTTCAATCTCAGCTCATGTGGATTTCTCTTCCTCAAACAAAGTCACTGTTTTAGAACTTAACAAAATAATCATTTGTTCTAAAAAAAAAAAACCCTACGTACTTATTTCTGCTATCATCAGACCCCTGAGTCTACAGGGATGTTAGAGCCCAAATATCCTAAGGCCAAGGCCGTAGGGTGAGTGTCGCGTGTGACAGTCTCATAAGTTTATGTTATTGTTGATGAATATGATGAAGTTGAAGGGACCAGTACCCTACAGCAGCAGATCAGTGTGCTGGTGTTCAGCCCATGAAGTACAGGCAGACATGACTTAATATCTACAGTTGCATAGACAGATACACAATAGCCCCTACCCCTCTTCCTCCATTGCCTTCAGTCTGCTGAATTACATGTCTCTGTAGGCAAAGTCAAATAGACTTTTAAAATTGCAGTATTTCTTTTGTACATAAGTTATACCTATTGCTCGGCTGAAATACACAGAAGTAAAAAATTAGTTCACCATCAAAATATGGTTAGGCCAGTATTTTGGCTCAGACATTTTTTTTTTCTGCAGTGTGTGTGTGTGTGTGTGTGTGTGTGTGTGTGCGTGCGCGTGCGCATACGCATTACGTGTGTGCATCACTGAAATCCATACTTGGTTTTATATAATAGTATTTTCCAGGCTTAAATTGTTTGGGCCAATGGGGCTCTTTCTGTTCATTATTCATCCCTGCTTAAGAGGAAAATAGCATGGTTCGGACACATTCATTAAAGCTTTCAAGTATATAACCACAATCCTTTACCTACTTTTAAGCCAGAGCTAGACTGTAAGCCCCTTAAACGAGAGGCCACATGTGTGGCCATTCTATATATATTCCTAGTGCAACCTTGATGTTTGAAAAAGCTCCAAAATCTTGAATTGGATGAGTGATTAAAGAAGAAAATGGTTTTAAGGGCAGGATCTAAACCTTGTCTTCTAGTGAGGGGTAAATTAGCCATCTAAGAAGAAATGCATTCCTTTCAATGTGTCTACAGAAATTACAATAATTGGAGCAAATAGTGAATCTTTCAAATCACCTTCTCTTCCACCCCAAAAGTAACTCGTTGGAGTCCCTTTAATTTTTATGTGTGACACTTGGGAAATGTGCAGCTTCTTCACCTTTAATCCTTCTGGTTGCTATGAACCAATTATCTAATAAGCAAAAGGGGGAGCTGTCTGTCTGTCTTTGCTCCGTGGGAGGGAAGATGGCCGCAGACCCCTCCTAGTAACCCCTCCTCTCCTTCCTCCCCTAGGCTGCTGTCTTCACCATGATTCCCTGCAGAGCGGCACTGACTTTTGCGCGATGTCTGATCCGGAGAAAAATCGTCACACTGGACAGTCTAGAAGATTCCAAACTCTGCCGCTGCTTAACCACCATGGACCTCATCGCCCTGGGGGTTGGAAGCACTCTTGGCGCTGGGGTTTATGTCTTGGCTGGGGAAGTCGCCAAAGCAGATTCTGGTCCCAGTATTGTGGTATCCTTCCTCATCGCCGCCCTGGCCTCGGTGATGGCAGGACTTTGCTACGCTGAATTTGGGGCCCGAGTCCCCAAAACTGGATCTGCTTATCTATACACATACATAACGGTTGGAGAACTGTGGGCCTTCATCACTGGCTGGAATCTCATTCTGTCATATGTCATAGGTAAATTCCAAAATCAAATATCGGTTCTGTAGGGTAAAATAGCCGTCCAGCGACTCTCAGCACTAGGGGTAAGCTAGCACATCTCAGCTTGTTCCCCCGGCTCATTTTTGTCATCTCTAAAATACATCCTCACTGCCGAAGTCTTCCCTTTTGAATTCATGATTCTTAATGGGTTTGAAAATTGTTTGAAGTTTTAATTTTTTTCTTTTCATGAGTTTGTGTGGTGTGTCTGTGTTCACATGTTTGCTGGTGCATATGATTCTGTCTTCGAGGGCACAGGGAGGTCCGAGAACATATCAGCATCTTCCTCAATTGCTCTTCCTTTTGTTCTCTGAAACAGGATCTCTCAGTTGAGCCCAATGGTTACGTTCCAGCTCAACTTGGCCAGCTTGCTCTCGGGCCCCAACCTTGCCTTCCAAGGCTAAATTTAGAGGCTGTGCTCCCCAGTGCTACCTACTTAAGGGTCTGACTTGACATCTTGCTTGTGCAGCAAGTGATTTAACTGCTCAGCCATCTCCCTAGCTTCTGGAAAGTTATTTATTACAAATAAAGTTGCCTGATATGAGCATTTACACACCTGTATGAGGTCTACCTGGGATAACAAGACCCTGCCTCAAAAAAAAGTGTTCTTGTATTCTTGACATCTTTATGTATATGTAATAGTAATTTGGTTTTCTAATGTGATTAAAGTTTCAGTCGGTGTGAACTAAGCCAAGTTTATCAAGAATCAACTAAGCAGATGAGTTTCGTTAATTTCCTACCTGTAACCTTTTATTCTCTGAACATTCTGCTTTGGGGAAGGTACATCCAGTGTTGCAAGAGCGTGGAGTGGCACCTTCGATGAACTTCTAAACAAGCAAATTGGTCAGTTTTTCAAGACGTATTTCAAAATGAATTATACTGGCCTGGCGGAGTACCCAGACTTTTTTGCTGTGTGCCTTATACTACTTCTGGCAGGTAAGAAAACCAGTCCTATGCTGTTCCCGGTAATGCACCACACCAAGGGGCCCCCGGAAAGTAGGCTATGCAGATTTGAAGCCTGGATTCTTGGAATGAGGTCAGCGTAGGATCAGTGTGGGTTCGCTGCGGGTTTCATCTCCCCCATGTTTCACAACAGGATTCAATGTGTGTGAAAGGAGGCCCCTGGCTTTGCAGGAGAAGGCACCTGGACTGCAGTAAGTCATAGGATGGAGGTGCCCGTCTTTGTTTTGAGAGCATCGGTCTTTAAATACTAATGAGAGACATTCAAGAAGAGGAAGGGTATTTCCATAAGGGAAAAAAAAATGTAGAGTTTCATGGTATTGTTTTACCCTGTTAAATGCAACTCAGGTCATTAGCAAACATATTAGTTCTAGAAAAAAGTGTTGTTTTCCTGTCTTGTGCCTACTGCAGACACTTGTTTGAAAAGGAAGGATCCAGCTACTGGGGATTATCTAATGCTGATATCCCATAGACAGACAGACTTGGTAAAGGACCTTCCACCTTCCACCAGCGTGGTACGACAGCGCTTTAAACAGGCTCAAGAACTACAGTAGGGGCATCCAGGCTTTTCGTCTTTCTCTGCTGCTCACTGCGTGCAGGATTTGAAAGGCGTGCTCCGTCTCTTCCTTCCTCAGTGTATTCATTCATGAACTGTGAATACCGCCGACTGCCTCGCGCAGCTCCTGGCATAGAGCGCAGTGTGCACACAGATGGCAGCCAGTTTTATTGTGTACGAATAGTTAATCCCTGCTGTCCCTTACATGGACTCTTTGAGCATTTTCTGTTATGACTGTCCTTATCTACAGACCCTCTTAACGTCGATCTGTTTGTTCCAGCTTCTTAGGTGATTTACCCTGAGTAATTGGTCTCTCGCTTTCCTGTTCTGCCTCATCCTCTGTTCTCTCCCTGGGCTCAACGAGTGTGACAGAAATAATTTTCTATTAGGAAATGTTTTACCTGGACAGTTTCACACTTCAGAAAATAGCCTTATGTTAAAAAAAAATCTGCCTTATTAGTTAAGAATATTATAAAGATGGGGAAACAATCATGAACAAATTCCATAGATCCATAATATTGTGCCCTTTGCTTCAAGCATTAAGAGAAATACCTTCTGGGTCACTGACATGGCTAAGTGGGTAAAGGTGACTGCCGTTAAGCACAAAGACCCAAGTTCAGTCCCTGGAGCGGCAGTAGGGGGAGAAACCAACTGCCCAAAGTTGTTATTTTATTTCTACCCTTGAGCTCCCGCCACCTCCTTTCCCTACCCATATGAATACAAAAATCTTTTCATTTTAAAGGATTTTTTAAAAAGAAATACATCCATTATTTTTCATTATGTGATATTAAATGAACTTCACTGATTCAGTTTAGTTTCAAAGCAGCCTAGTTAATATGATCATGTTTTATTTAGAAATGGCTTCAATAAACTTAAAATATTCAGCTTTACTCTCTTAATAATGAGAAGTCTGTAGCTGTGGCTGTTCAGAACTGTTCAATTCTATAGCGACGAAACCTCTGCTTGAGCCTGAGTCTGTGTCCTCTGCTCATTTCCCTTCAGAATCTATCTTTTTAAATGTAGTCTAAATTTACATTAAAACTTTGTTGCTAGACTATTTGAAAATGAAAATCTCCCATTATAAATAGTGGCTCAAACAAATTGCAATGCCACACGTCCACTGAAACTTGTTTTATGAATGCTACCAGGGAGTCGTGGATAGCGTTCACATGAGGTATTTATTGGGATCGAATCTGTTGGTGGCAGATAGAAACTCAAGTAGAGAGTGTGTTGGCATGTTTGGAACCTCATATAAAATGTGGCTGTGGCTCTGTTCTTCTTGAAGGTGGGCACATCTTACCCAGTTGCCAATCGCAGAGTCCATAGTTGTGCCAACCCCACAGCGTTCCTTCATGCCATTGATGCAGGGTTTTTTTTTATAGGCAGAGACAGGCTTTATTTGCGAGGTTCATGCAGGAAATGCTATACTGGTGTGTGTGTGTGTGTGTGTGTGTGTGTGTGTGTGTGTGTGCATGCGCACGCTCATACATACACATGTCATTCAGCTAGCCGTGGGAATTTCCCACTTGCATGGCCTTTTCCCCGAGCACTGGAAAGCCCTAGCTATGAGGCACTACATTGTGCTGAAACTTCAAAACATTTTCATGACCGTTGTGTCTTTCTAGCCTGACTCACCAACTCCCGTTCTTCACTTTGTGTTGAGTATGTTGTTTTGTCAAGAGTGGGAACGGTACATGTAGAAGTGAAATGCCGCTGCTCTCATCTCTGCCTGCACGGTTCTGCTTCTGTGGCAGTGGATGCTGTGGATGCAGGGGAGAGGCTAGCAGAGCTGTGGCATTGTTTTTTCATGGCAGCCATTGCCCCAGTAGTAAAAGCTAGACTAAGAGCCACACTTCATATAGTATATCAGGTGGGTTAAAGATGAAGATACGATAGTATAATAGTCATTTAAAGCTGAAGGGAAACATGAATACTTGAGGGTTGAAGTTTGGGGGGAATCTTATTAAAAGTAACTATTAAGATAGGTGCACGTGGGTTATTCTAGCAACTTTTTACATTTATAAACAATAAGTTAAGGTTAAAAATAAGTTATAGGGTTGGGACTGAAGTTCATCGTGAGCATTTGCCTAACACACACAAGGGCTCGAGCTCTAAATTTACCACTGAAATAAACCAAATGAAGTCATTTTTAAAATGATGGAGATGAAAAATATTACCATGAATGGCTGGCAGAGAGCTAATAACGTTAATATCTATAAGTACCTCTTATAAATCATTATGAATAAAATACTCTGACTTAAAATTCATGTAATGTAAATGGTGCCAAATCTTGTTCTCTATAAAAATTCATGTTCTGGGGGTGGGAAGATGACTCCATGGGTAAAGTGGCTGCCTCACAATCATGAAAATGCGAGTCTGGATCCAGAACTCCTCTAAAAGCTGGCAATGGCAATGTGCATCTGTAACCCCAGCACTGGGGGTGGGAGGAGCTAGGGCAGGAGGATCCCTAAACCCCTAGAGCCTACTGGACAGATAACCTAGTCAAAATGAGGAGCCCCAAGTGTAGTGGGAGACTGTCTCAAAAATGAAGTTCAGCGCAGTCAAGAAAGGCACCCATATCAGCTTCGGGCTTCCATGTGCATTCTCATGCACACATGCATACACCCACACAGAATGCGTATATACTACACACACGCGTACTTTATACATACTTACATGCCTACACACACATACATGCATACACATGCAGACACACAATGCATGCCCTCCCATACACTCTTAATTTGTAGACTATTGTAAGGAAAAATGTTAGAAAATGCACAGGGATATTTATATAAGATGGTAATGATGTCAGTGCTGTTTATAAAATAAAACCAAGAGTGACCTAATTGTCTATAAATAAGGGATTAAAGCATCTCCACATAGTATGTCATGCAGCTGTTAAAACTGATGGTAAATTTGTTGATACAGAAATATATGTGTGTGCATGCATATGTAGAATTCTACGGGAATACCATAGTAGATCGCTATTCTTTATACTGTTCTTTTTTTTTTCAAACTATTCGAATAGGATATTTATGTTCTTAGTATAAAGTAATTCTGTCATATAAGAATGGATTTAACAGAGAACTGTTTTGGCATGGCGCCTAGGAGAATTATTTTCTGGTGATGTGATCAGAAAGTGCATGGCAGACTTTTATATTAGCCCTGGAATAGCTGTTAAGGACAGCCTTTCAAATGAGGGGTTCTGCCTGTGCCTGCCATGGGAACAATAACCAGAGTTACTAGACTTACACAGACAGCATGGAGCTCTCGAGTGTGAGCACAGTCTGCTTCCAGAAATCACAATCAGTGGCGTCTTCAAAGGCGCTGCTCCACAGAAAAGTAATTGTGTGCACTAACAATGGAACTAAAGAAATGGAAGGTAAATGTATGACTGCTAATACAGGAATATCCAATGCATGTATTAGCACCAGGGTTCCATTGCCTTGTCTATGGCTGAAGAGCCCATGTTAACGCCTTCTTTTTTTCCATAGGTCTGTTATCCTTTGGAGTAAAAGAGTCTGCTTGGGTGAATAAATTCTTCACAGCTATTAACATCCTGGTCCTTCTCTTTGTCATGGTGGCTGGGTTTGTGAAAGGAAACGTGGCCAACTGGAAGATCAGTGAAGACTTCCTCAAAAACATATCAGCGGGTGCCAGGTAAAATGTTTAGTCCCTCTCCACTTCTCCCCCCCCCCCCATCCTCTCCTCATTATGTGTTAAGAGTGCTGTTTTCTGAGAGCAGCACTTCTCCTTCTGGGGCACGGTTCTAGGGTGTGACTCCTCTGCCCAGGCTCCCCAAACTAAGGTGGGGATGAGCTTCCAGCTGCGCCACTGTGTGAAGCTCTGCAGATGCTGGCTCCCAGTGCAGCCTCTAGGGTGGAGTCTAGTCCCTGCAAGAGCTCCCCTTCTACCCCCAACAATTCACCAGGGGGCAAAGAGAATTTTTTTTACCTTTATTGTAGAGCATGGCTCACATATGGGATCTCAGATGTCAAAATCCTGCTTCCTGTGTTCCTCCGTCTAGCAACATCTATAGAGATCAGCACAGCAGTGCTCACAGGAACCCGAGGCGCAGGAATGGCACATGTTTAAGTCTAGCCTGAGCTGTATTTCAGGTTCCAGGCCAATGTGGGTTCAAAGTAAGACCCTGTCTCTCTCTCACACACACACACACAGACACACACACACACTTTGGTCTGGGCCTGCTGTATTTGCTGTTGAATAGCCTGTAGTTGGATGTCAGTGACATAGAGGTTATTTTGAGGGAATCTATCATGTTCTCCAGACTAAGATGACAGAATAAAATTTTGGATTTTATGAACATTAGCTCCAAAGAGACAACAAGCAACATCAGCCTTCCAAGAACGTGGTTGGAGAGAAATCATCAGAAGGTACAGTGTCCATGAAATGGCTGACTGTGTCTGTTCTTTCCTTCAGAGAACCGACTTCTGAAAATGGCACGAGCCTCTATGGGGCTGGTGGCTTTATGCCCTATGGATTCACAGGAACTTTGGCTGGTGCTGCAACTTGCTTTTATGCCTTTGTGGGATTTGACTGCATTGCAACCACTGGTACGGGCAGTGTCTCCTCGAGAATTAGAAGGAAAGGGTACCACAGGCGTAGCTACATGTGCAGCAGAGGGTCAAGGAGACAGGATGAGATGTGGGGTGGGAAGGGTACCAACTCCAGATCCACCTGCAACCCATGTTACATCTGCCACAAAAGCCACTTGGTGTAAGTCTCAGAGCACTGAGGGTGTCAAGGGCAGCACCTCCCCTGAGGATATTGTGATGACCACCAAAGACAACACATCTGGCTGATCGGATGAGAAATCTATCTGTAACCTTTTGACTTAGAGCTCTGTCCCCTCCAGATGGTCATTGTCTTAAATGGTCTTTTCATTCACCAGCCAAAATACTATACCAATTCTTTTCTCTTTATCCCAGGTGATACCCATCCCAGAGTTTTTTTTGAGCTTTCCAGTTGCACAGCCTTGTAACTGACTCTGTCTGGGTAGCTTCAAACATTAATCTTGTAAGAGGCATATTCTGATAATTTTTTTTATAGAAACTAAAGTTTCGTATAAATGAGTAAATAAGTTTGTTTGAAGCCTTGCAGGTCAAAAGCTCACAGAATACCAGTGTAGCTGTTTTCCAAATGACATCAACCACCATTCAAGACTTAAACACTTAAGAGTGCTCGTGTGTCTCCCCCTCCCCGACCATCCAGCCTTTTGCAAGTAGGAAACTGACTTGTATGTTCCATTCTTCTCTTCGCCCTCTGCTATTTGGATCATTTTTTTGTTAATGGTGTCATATCCTGAAGAAGAGAAGGGAATCTTTATAGGAAATAGATAGAGCTCACTAAGAATGCAGAAGGGACAAAAACATGGTAGAATGACCATCAAGGAGGGGGATTTGAGCCACAGGAAGTCCAAGGAGGGGGATTTGAGCCACAGGAAGTCCTTAAGCCCTTTGACTCTTTACTAACCTTCCGTTTTGTTTTTCCTTAGGGGAAGAGGTCCGGAATCCCCAAAAAGCTATTCCCATTGGAATAGTGACTTCCTTACTGGTTTGCTTCATGGCCTATTTTGGGGTTTCTGCAGCTTTAACGCTTATGATGCCTTACTACCTCCTAGATGAGAAAAGCCCACTTCCGGTAGCCTTTGAATATGTCGGATGGGGTCCTGCCAAGTATGTTGTTGCTGCAGGCTCCCTCTGCGCCTTGTCAACAAGGTACATGTACTGTCCTTGGGGCTCTCAGGGCTCTTGCAAAGTGATCTTCAGATTTGCTTTTGTGGGTTTCAAGAAGAGCTGTGTGGTAGAATACTTGGCGAGCATTCTGGAGGCCCTGGGTCAGCACCCTAGCCACTGCTACCACAAGACTGATTTTGTATATTCTAAAAATATCCTAACATGAGGAATGCATTATACAACTATGCACTCAGTGAATAATTTGCCCAGGATCGCTGTCTAGAAATCTTGAGGGATTACATAAAGCCTGAGTGACCGTCATCAGCTGAGTTCATTTTTTTTGTTGTTCTTCAGGATAATGCTGGTAGCACTGGGACACACACATCTGTGTCACACATAATCACATGCTATGCCAGACACCTTTGGGATGCTCATGTTCCTGGCATCTGTATTGCTTGCATTGTGTCAGTTGGAGATTATACACAGCCTTCACACTTGGGACAATTCTCCAAGAAGTAATAGTGTGTCTGGGACTGGAAGCCATATGTGGCGTCATTTTTTATAATGTAAATGTGCATCTGAGCCTTCTTTCCCCTTTAGTGCTGACCAGACTGGATTTATTCATGAGACAGAATCACCATTCTGAAATTACCAGCGGAAATTCTTTACTTATACGAAAAGAAAAGGGAATTTGATTGCCAAATGTCCGTCTTTTCAGTAGCTACTTATTTACTATGTTACAGCTCATGCCTCAAGTTTCCACAGCTGCTCATATCTGAGCAAAACATTTCATTCTAATCCATGCCACACTTCACAGGAGAATAGTCTCACATGGAGAATATCCTTTTTTTTTTTCCTGAGAATTCCTTTTTAAAATCGAAAACGATTTTCACAGTTCTGAAATGAGAAATTTTTCTCAATATAATTTATCAACATGACTTTTTTTTCTTTCAAATGTGTTTTTAGTTTCTAGTCCTGATAATACTAAGTGAGTTTAGGAGTTCTTCATCGTCTGCTGTTGACGTGGTTCATTATGAAGAACTTCGGATAGCTTAAAGTCCAAGCCCTGATGACATGGTGCCACCGTGATCTGCAAAGGGATGAAAGGACCCCTGTGGCTACATCAGCTATTGGTGCACAGCCTACTACTGTGGTTGGTCCTTACATGAATATAATTTGAATTTTTGGAAACTTTGGCTATGCTGTCAACTTTGAACAAAAGTTTCTCAGTTTACTGTGTTGAGTTGGCATTGTACAGAAACCGACAGCTGCATCAGT
This sequence comes from Microtus oregoni, assembly GCF_018167655.1. Taxonomy (NCBI): domain Eukaryota; kingdom Metazoa; phylum Chordata; class Mammalia; order Rodentia; family Cricetidae; genus Microtus; species Microtus oregoni. Next base: position 914,296 of record NW_024544709.1, on the reverse strand, counting down.
GTAGAAATGTGACTTATTTTTTTCCATTTCTGCAAGGATAACACACTGTATTAAATATACATATCATCTTACCTATGTGGGTTTGATGACAGAAACTAAGAAAGTATTCTCTAAATAGTGGGGGGAAAGATAAAGAAAATTAATAGATGTTTTTGGACACAAGATCTTGTTGTATAGCCACAATTGGCCTGGTACTCACTATGAAGTCCAAGCCAGCCTCAAATGTTCGGTAGTCTTTTGCCTCAACTTCTTAACTGATAGGGTTTCAGGCATGAGCCACCACGTCCAGCTCCCCCATTAACTTTTTATTTAATTAAATATTAATTTATTTATTAATAAACATTAATTAAAATTAATTATTTTACCTCTTTCTCTTAAGTGATTACCTTCACAACTGAATCATATGTGGAATGACCTAAGCAATAAATGTAAATAATTCAATTTGTCTTAAGAAAAATTGTACATTAAACCTCACTGTTACTAACATTTGATTGTAGCTCCTTCTATATACTAAATCAATAGTATGTTGTTCTTAAAGCCATTCTTTACCTTGATAATTTTAATGCTTGGAACTATTACATGTTATAGTTATAGGATGCAAAATCATGGTACTATGAAAATACACAATCACTATATAAACGGGTGACTTACTGTGACATAAAATTGATCAGTCTTCTTAATTACCCATTATTTTGGGAATTTTGTTTTCTGAATTGTGAATGCTAAAAAAAATCTTAGTATTTCCTACTTCATTTTATTTTGCAAGAGCTAATTCAGTAACAATCATGGCTATAACCAAATGACTTACAGTATTGTTCTTAGTCTTATCATTTTGCTGGGCAGATATTTGCAGAAGTTATAAGTAACACCATGGCCATTACTGACTGGCAGGTGTGTTTAAATGCCCAACCGCAGCACACTGTAAGACCACGTGAGTCCTCGACCACAGCTGTCTTGACGAGTGTTATCCAATCACGGTGTTTCTGTTCTGGGTGTGATCACGTGTGATCATGCATGACTGTGTTTGCCATACTGCATGTCTTTGCTTTTTACCCAGTCTTCTTGGATCCATTTTCCCAATGCCTCGTGTAATCTATGCTATGGCGGAGGATGGGTTGCTTTTCAAATGTCTAGCTCAAATCAATTCCAAAACGAAGACACCAATAATTGCTACTTTGTCATCGGGTGCAGTAGCAGGTGAGAGAGCGTTGACTTTTACTAAGAAAAGGGGGATCGTTTTTCGTCAATAACTCTGGAGAATGTAGACAGTTAGGTGGTTTTTCTATTTCGGATTAGCATAAAGTTCAATGACTTTGTGACTTTTCTACTTTGGTCTCTTTGTGTACCTATATGTACCGTTGTAGAATAATACTCAACTCACACTGGATTATGAATTTTTCTATTCTAGTCTTCTGGGTTCTATGTTCCCCTTACCCCGCATTCTGTTTGCCATGGCCCGGGATGGCTTACTGTTTAGATTTCTTGCGCGAGTGAGTAAGAGGCAGTCACCCATTGCTGCCACAATGACCGCGGGGGTCATCTCTGGTAAGCTTTACAAACACAGGTTTCTCCATCATTGGACTAAAATGTGCTGTGCGCATGCGTGGACTTAAAAAAGGGTCTGCATGCTGTGCATGTAAGTTAAGAACACAATCATGGATAAATTACTGTGTGAGTATTGGGATTAACATCTGACAATTATGGTGATGGTGAAACACTGAAATTCGTTCATGACTAATCACTGGGGAATTCTGTGTTTTTCCTACTTTAACCATTGAGGCATCTAATCCATGTGTGAGGAGCTAATGACTCTCTATTATGTATTAGATATCACTCTTCTAACTGATGAATAAGCACATAAAGTTATAATTTGGGCACAGAAAAATTTCTAGATTAAATCATTGCTTAATATTGGAAATATTGATTTTAAAATAATGATTGCAGGACTATTAGAAAGCTAAACTTTACCAAGTCTTAGTCCAGTGTAAGAAAAGAAATGCCAGCCGGGCGGTGGTGGCGCACTCCTGTAATCCCAGCACTTGGGAGGCAGAGACAGGCGGATCTCTGTGAGTTCGAGGCCAGCCTGGTCTACCAAGGGAGTTCCAGGACAGGCTCCAAAGCTACAGAGAAACCCTGTCTCGAAAAAAAAAAAAAAAGAAATGCCAAAGGTAATCCGAAGTTGGTTGTCCTCTCTCCCCAGAGTGAAGTGGGTTGCCCAGCAGGGTTAGGCCTGCACCCTCTCAGCCCCCATTAGGAACCTAGCTGTCGTTCAATAGTTTGGACATGTAGGTTTGGACTCCTAGAATCTAGATTGCCTACGTTTTGATATGCTATGATGTTTGTGTTAACTACCTCTGGCCAGATTCTTAGAGCATGCAGAAGGTTCCAGGGGTAGCATAGTCTTAGTAGCTCTTGGCTATTTGTAGTCATTACAAATGTGCTACATGTTTGATAATCTACTATATAATTATACCAGTAATGAAGTGTCTGCAGAGTGGGGCATGGGGTGCATATCCAGAGAGGAGATGAACGTCGGAGGGTTGTAAATACAGGACGGCTCTGCCCATAACTGCCCACTGTAACCGTCTTAAGTCAGCTTGTCTATGAAACAGGAATAATTCTATCAAGGAAGACCATGGGAAGTTGCTAGATTTGGTAAAAGTAAGTAAATAAATAAATGTCAAATATTGTCCATCTTATGTAACTAAAAAGGAACTAATTTCCTCTGCTCCTAGAACGACTGACTGAAGATAAAGTGAGTTCATAGACGATAAAACTTAAAAAGAGGTCTAGGACACCATATAATTTAAATGTGATGTTAGCTATTTACTAAGACAGGGAGTATTATGTAGTAAATTCAGCTAATATAAGGTATTTTTACTTTTTAACATTGTTGAGATTTTGTGTACAGGATCGTTAAGTTGATTTTTCATAGCTAATTAGTCTTCCAGAATGTGTGGTTTTAATTTGATTAAAGTTTACTCTACATCCAAAATATTATTTCACTGAAGAAAATAAGTATTATTTTGTAAAGACTATTTAAAATATGTTGAGTTGTATATAACTTGATACAAATGGAATTTAAAGTGGTTATATAACTTGTACACAGCAAACTGGTATTTCCTAGCAGTGCTTGTTTACCTTCCAAGACCTCAAAAGACAGTGTTCTGTCATATAATATGTTTTAAATAATCATAGCAGATGTATTTAATGTTTCCTAAAGAACTGGGGGCTTTGAGTCTTAGCGTTGGCAGTTTATATAGCCCAGAGACTCTCTTATGACGTTGTCAACAGAAGAGTATCAGTCAGCTGTCCCTGAGTGAGTGAGCAACTGGAAGAAATGTCCTCAGACACCTTTGGTTTTACCTTTCCCATCTGTTTCCCGATAGCTGTGATGGCATTCCTGTTTGACCTGAAGGCTCTTGTGGACATGATGTCCATCGGCACCCTCATGGCCTACTCTCTGGTCGCAGCCTGTGTGCTCATCCTCAGGTGAGTCTCTGTTGGTTCTGAAGGGCGCGTGGCAGATGGTAAACAGGGCATGGAGAGAGCAAGGACTGCAAAGAGCCAGCAGCAGTGTCCCCAAAGTGGGAGGCATTAAAGCAGTAAGATGGAGTATGGGAAGCAGACTTGACTTCTAGCAAAAAGTCAAGTACAGTTTGACCTTTACCGATAGCTTGTCCCAGTGTACAAGGCTGTTCATTACAATGTGTGGAGATACATAAACGTGTTGTATTTTTTTGAATCATAAATACTAGCAGACTGACAAATAGGCCCCTACTCTTGGCTACTACATGATATCGCCTTTGTTATATTGTCAGTATATCCCGAATGTTATTCCTAGTCAATAAGTGTATCTACCAAATATGTGCGTAGTTATAAGTACTTTTAGCGTTAATGATTTAGTGCTAAGGTTTTCACTAAAGACCTTATCAAGGAGTCACCAACAAATCGATGTGAATGATGCTCATGGAAAAGGTAGATTGAGAAGTGTGGAAAACATGGCTGAGAATAATGATGTAAGTGAAGGTACATTTACAGTGGCTTCTTCCGCAGTAAAAGCTGATATTTCGGTGTTTTGAAAACTATTCCAGTTTGAAGATACAAAGCCATAAAATTTGAATTCTTTAAAATAACATTATAAATTTACATTAAGAAACAATAAACATTTATGTCTGCATATATTCCAAGATGAGCTTGTACCAAAATGCTAATGGGGATTAACTTAATGGCGCTATTGGTCATTGTTGTGCCCTTCTGAATTCCTTTGTGCATTTTCCTTAGTGAACGTGTTTCTTTTCATGGTGGGGGGGTGTTTCTGAAATAGGCAAGGGCCACAGGTACTAGGAAGTGAAGCAAGCGATACACTGATGAACTGTAGAGGAATAGGGCAGATAGCAGGAAAATGGTGCCCATGGGGTAGTAAGGTGGCCGAGTAGCTAAGTAAGCATCTCTGGGTGAAGTGAGATGAATCAGGCTGGGAATAAGGAAACATGGGCAGAGAGACAGACCCTGGTGGCAGCTTGTGAGTCCCTAGCCAAAGAGATGCTGTCCTTCATAGCTGGTGACTGTTTCGGGGCTCTTTTTATACATCCCAATGCCACTGGGGAAGGGGGCTGCAGGTACCATCCTGTTGCCGTCATTTCTTCACCTTTCTTTCTTTCTTTTTTTTTTTATTTTTTATTTTTCGAGACAGGGTTTCTCCGTAGCTTTTGGTTCCTGTCCTGGAACTAGCTCTTGTAGACCAGGCTGGCCTCGAACTCACAGAGATCCGCCTGCCTCTGCCTCCCGAGTGCTGGGATTAAAGGCGTGCGCCACCACCGCCCGGCTCTTCACCTTTATTTCTAACTTTACTTTTTGGCATTTGCTATACAACTTTCTGGCTAAAGATCAATGAGAGGAAGTTCAGAGTGTCTGTGGGGGTTTGTAGCTCAGCACACAGTGAGTTGGAGTCAGTTATGAGGCTGGTCACCTGACTGTACCCACTGGGACTTTGTAAAGTGTCTCACTCACCAAAGAGTTTACGGTGACAGTTTCATTTGGTCTGATGAGAGTAAAGACACTGATATTTATTTGGGGATAGGTACCAACCTGGCTTGTGTTACGAGCAGCCCAAATACACCCCTGAGAAGGAAACTCTGGAATCATGTACCAATGCAACCTCGAAAAGCGAGTCCCAGGTCACCATGTTACAAGGACAAGGTTTCAGCCTCCGAGCCCTCTTCAACCCCTCTGCTCTGCCCACCCGACAGTCCGCTTCCCTCGTGAGCTTTCTGGTGGGATTCCTGGGTAAGTCTTCACTGAGCATGTTCGAAGATCCAACAGATTTGGGTGTGTAGAACCAGTCTTTGTGGAATGCAAAAGACAAGGCCTCACATTGCCCGGGATATGTTAGCAGCCAATTTGAGACATGAAATTTGACCTACGGAGGTGCTGGTAGTTATGGTCGAGTTATATCCTGTAGGAAGACTTATGAGCTGGAGAGCGGACTCCGTGGATAAAGTACAAACTGCACAAACGTGAGGCTCTGAGTTAAGATTTCCAAAACCCGTGCGAAGCTGGATGGGTAATTATGTGCTCGTATGGCTGGTGCTGCTGCGGCAAGGTGGGAATTAGAGAATCCCTCGGTAGCTTGCTGCACACTGTGACAAATAAGAGAGGCTGCCTCAGACACATTGGAAGGCGGCCACCAGCATCCAAGGCTATCTCTTGACTTCCACGTGAGTGCTTTGACACACATTTCCCATAATCACACATATGCATACAGATGCAAGGAGTTCCTACAGGAAGAGTTGCAGAATTAGAAACTGGCACACTCCATTAGCTCAGGGTGCTCCCTGTGTTAAAGAATCAGGCCAAGTAACAGAACTGGACCCCCAATGGTATTGGGAGGCAATATAGGAGTGTTTTGTTAGCTCTTCTGTTACCTAACCTCCTATAGGTTTAGTGACGTCTACTGGGCATTATCTGTGTTCTGAATACTTGGGGTGGTCAGACAGACTGCCCTTGCTCTTGAGGACTGTACAATAAGATCATCGCAAACTAGAGAAAAACAGGCTTCTCTGAGAGTGACTAGGAGGGACTTTTATTGCCTATGTGATGATCAGAAGAAGCCTGACATCATTGCCTGGAATGTGGAAGAAAGATTCAGATCGTGGGATATTATTTCTTTGTATTAACAAATAATCTTTATACTAGCTTAATATAGTCAAAGCTGCCATACTTCATTTGAAAAGAAATGGAAACCACACACCACCAAAAATGATCCTATTCATGTAGTCTAAGAGTAGGAAACTAGGAGTCCTCACCACATGTCAGACAAAGCAGGATGTTAGTGCCAAGAGGGGAGGCTGACTTCTGAAAAGACAGACATGAGGGCATGATTCTTACATGGGTGAAGTAGACTGTCTCTTTTTTACAAGAGAAAAGAAGTGAGGGGTCTGTGTGGCAAAATAGATTATAAAGAACTTGGTGTTGCACCAGGCTAGACCCCTAGGACTGAGCGATGTGAGACAAGGATGTGTGCTGACTCTGCTTGTGTACTGACACCACAGCCTTTCTCATCTTGGGCCTGAGTGTTCTGACCACGTACGGAGTCCAGGCCATTGCCAGACTGGAAGCCTGGAGCCTGGCTCTTCTCGCCTTGTTTCTTGTTCTCTGCACGGCCGTCATTCTGACTATTTGGAGGCAGCCACAGAATCAACAAAAAGTAGCCTTCATGGTAAGTGAAATAATCATCAGAAATCCTAGTTCTTGAATACACTTCCTCTGTATGTGTTCTGTGTTTATTGACTTTTTCTAAACAAAAGCCAACAAGGAACAAGACGGTTAAAATTCTTTAATGAATTCCTTTAGTCACAGTACATGAGTCGTCTACTGCTCTTCTCAAAACCTTGAGTAAGCATGCATGCGTGCATATATACATGCATGAATACATACAAACATGTGTGCATGCGTGCATACAAACATTCATACAGTGAACAAATTTTGTGTTGTATAGTCTATAGTATCAGAAAAATAATTGATGAGATTGTGGGTTTAATCCCTAGCACTAAAAAAATAAATGAGGATGAAAAGAAATGAAAGAAGGAAGATAATTTGAGGATTTATTTTCAGAAGTTTGAAGCCCTCTTGTGAGGATTCATCCCCACCAGTGCCTTCATGTGCTTGTTAAATTACCCTGCACCACTGGAACTAGGGGTAGGCGTGGGTATGAACAGAGCTACCTGTACCCAGAGATCCAGAAGCATCCCCTGTTGATGGATAAATGAGCACAGTGAACTCTGAGCCACACTGATGCTAAGCCCTGCGGTGGCTTAATGAAAATCGGCAGGTATCACTGTGTTTCTTTCCACTTCTGCAGGTGATGTGAATGGTGATTCTCCTTTCCCTAGTTTTATCTAGTTCCCTGGTATTAATTCAGGTCTTGAATAAATAATTCCTGAATTATTTTTTGAGACTATGAGCTCAGTGACACAGTAGGACTACATGTCAGATATCGACACTGCCTTGGAGTCACTTGGAGAATATGCTTCCACAGTAAACTCTGGACTCAAAGGATGTTTCTTCCCATAGGTCCCGTTCTTACCCTTTCTGCCGGCCTCCAGCATCCTGGTCAACATTTACTTGATGGTCCAGTTAAGTGCGGACACGTGGGTCAGATTTAGCATCTGGATGGTGCTTGGTAAGTCATGTTATCTGGAGCTTGGTTCGCCTTGTTGTGTCGGCTGTGGTTGCAGGAATGCGCTCACTCCTGAAGGCATAAGTCATAAACAATGCCACACCAGTTTGGAATTATGATTAATAGGGTGGTATTTATTTAAAGGGGAAAAAACTTACAGATCACTGTCAGCCCTCTGCGCAACCAGGAAGTGAGTCTAGTCGCCAGCGGAGCAGGAAGTGAAGAGAGAGAGGAGAGGGAAGTGGCTGCTTTTTTAAAGGGAAAGAGACCACGCCCCAATGGGCTGGTATCTCAGCGGTGATAGGCTGGAGGAGTGGGAGGATCTCCTGCAACACGCTCCCTTCCTCCAACTAAACATTCTGTTCATTTCTTTCATTATGACTTCCTCTCAATGATTACTTTCCCAGTGTTTCCAAATATAAACCTTTTCTTTATTTTTCTTCTCTTTCATTTCCTTTTCTGTTGTGCTGAGGACTCAACCCAGGCCTCAGACATGTTCTCCCAGCCTCTCTCACTCAGCCTCGTCTCCAGCCCTTCAGATGCTAGTTTTCATTTATCTCCCACTAACCCTGGAGTTCACATAGATTCTGTTTTCTACAACTTATGAATGAGAAAATGAAGTCCTCAAATATTTGTCATAACAGTGCCTGTGCCAAACCCTTACCCAGCTGTCTAAACTAGAACGTAGCATGAGAAAATACATATTTATAAGTAATTATCTTCTAAGGGCACTTAAAACATTGCCTTCTTTTCCCCCACAGTTGGCACGGTTAGCGACGGTTGTTTGGTGCTCAGGCCTTATGCCTCCCATTTGACAGTAACAGGTAGAAGGATGTCCATGTCCATTGTGAGCACAGGCATGCTTTTCAGGCTACCCAGCCATGACTCTGATAACCCACTGCTGGGGTTCAGTGTGCAATGTGAGCATCACCCATCATTCTGCTTAAAGTTATTCTGTTGAGATTTGAGAGCGTAAGTGGAAAATTTCCATATAACTGCTGTCTGAAAATACTTGTTGAGAGAAAACTATATTCTGTAGGGTTGGGGGATTATAAACTCAGAGGTGCTTTCTGTCTAGATAGGCAATCTATGCAACATCTTAATTCCACATTCTGTTTTTCATTTTAAAGATGGTTTACTTTTATTTAAATATGTTTTAAATTGAAATATAATTATATTACTTTCCCTCCACCATTCCCTCCCTCCAGCCCCACCAAAGTACCTCCTTTTAACCCCTCCTATGCCCCCCCCCACACATACTCTTAAGTTGATGATCTCTGGAATTACAGGCAACAACTGACAGCTGCTCACAGAAGGAGAATTGGCCTCTCCCGGGGATGAGTCCCCTTACTGGGCGTCCTATGCAGAGTGGCCAGCCCTGAAGCCATGTCCACATGCATAACAAAAGCAGACTCAGCAGGTTGCACTTTTATACTATATATGCACACATTCTGGTTTTCCCAGGTTGCACAGAAAGAGAGGAGGAGACTTATTGTATTGTTTTCCACATTAAAACATTTCCTAACACTCTGATATGCTTCCTCTCCCCGAAGGCTTTCTGATTTACTTCGCTTACGGCATTAGGCACAGCTTGGAGGGTCACCCCAGGGATGAGGAAGATGATGAAGATGTTTATTCAGACAACATCAGCGCAGCAACAGAAGAGAAATCCGCCATGCAGGCAAACGACCGTCACCAAAGGAGCCTCAGTTTACCTTTCATATTCCATGAAAAGACAAGCGAATGCTGATGCCGGCCCACACCACATCGCCTATAAGGAGTAAACTATGCGGGGCATCACCATCGTGCTGGGATGCCATGAGATTGCTACAGACATGGCTCACCTAACTTATACTTCCTCCTCCAGACAGCCTCTCTTCAGATGGTGAATTATTGTGTCTGGGGAAACTGCCTGAGCGCACTCCTCAGCAATGAGTATCCCCAAAGTAACGTGTCCGTGTGCGTCCATGTGTGTTTGGGAATGTGAATTTTAAATGTTCTTGGCTTTTGTTACTGTGACGTTCTTCCAGCGTCGTGATGGGTGGCATATACGGCACATGCTAATAGAGGGTGTATTGCGGGACAGAAGTGTGTTCTGATATGTCCTGGGAGGTTAGGTCTATGACTGTCAACTTGGGCGTACTGAGAATGCAGCCACCTGTCGTGATGTTTAGCAGTGATCAGGGTGAGCAGGAGATAAGGAATGAGCCTTTTCTATACATTACAGTGCCTTTAGAGTTATCACACGTTGTCTTCTTCTACTTGCTAGGACTTTACTAAACTTTACAGGGGGAGCGTGCCTTTATTCAGTATGACAGGATGGAGAGGCAAGTCTGTGACACCAGATGGTCAGTCCTGTTTTTGAGAGCCTTGGTCCTTAAATAGAATGCTTCTGCCTGCTCTAAGTGGCATGTTCCCCCAACCTCACCTCCATCAAGGACTCAGGAGAGCTACTAGGACCTGCTCGGGACCCTTTAAGCGAGAGAATGAATGTGGTCCCATCCCACGGCCAGAGGACCAGAGAGACTTAGAGAGGCTCAGACAGGCTTTCTGTTTTTAAAAGTGAGTGAGGGCAGTATAAGCCCCTGTGTCCCATGTTTGGTGGAATGGTTCAGGCTATTTTCTGTTACTTAATACCCAATCACAGCTCAGCTTCTGTTGCTACATCAATCGCTCTTTTGCTCTGATATTTTCTCTGACCTACATGGAAATAGACGTGATAGCAAATTCTATCTTTGCAATGTAAAGAAGAAGAAGAAGAAGAAGAAGAAGAAGAGGAAGAGGAAGAGGAAGAGGAAGAAGAAGAAGAAGAAGAAGAAGAAGAAGAAGAAGAAGAAGAAGAAGAAGAAGATGATGATGATAAAGGGATGCAGGAACATATTGCTAGTCCAATTTCACAGGGCATTTGAGCCCAATTTGTGGATTTTAGACCTAATAAACCTCTGCTGTTTCTTTTAGAAATGTTTAGAGATTCCTGCCCCCATCCCATCATTTACCACTTTTTGCTTCATTTGCTTTTAACTGGCCTCATTAAACCTATTAACACAGCTCTGATATTATGCAATAAATCATCAGTTACTTTCAGAACACAGTTTTTTAAAACTTTGAGTTAAATAACCAAATCGAATTAAAAGCACAGTGATCTTTGTATATGACTAAATAAATTTTATAAGTAAGATTCTCTGATTGCTACATTTTACTTTATAGGGTTCTCTGATAGTGGATTATGAATCTCCAATCATTCTTATTCCTTGTGAGTTAATTTTGTATAAATAATTAAATGGTGTATTAGATAAATCTAGAGGCCAGACAGGTAACACAGGGGCGGCACTCCCAGGCAACCATGCGTTACCAGGAATGCTAGTTGCCTTCTGTAATCCAAAGACAAGGAGATTAATTGCTCTTTCATAATCCTTCTAAGAGAACATTGATTTTACTGATGCCGTTTCCAAGCAGTTGTCGTCCTCCGTGTGGAAGTAGGCGTTAATTGTGGCTAACTTTCAGCTAAGCAGACACAGGTTCTGGGCTCCTGGTTGTTAACGATGCCTCCCTGACCCAGGGCTTAGCGCTGACATTCCAAAGTTTCCAGGGTGCACGTGAGAAAATCCAAAGCCCAGATACTCTTTCCAGCTGCTTGCTTTACCACAGAAGAAATGTAGAAGAAGCAAAGGCTAAAGTAGTATGAGAAGCACTGTAACATGGACAGGGATTCTTGTTACCATTAGTAGCTGCTGCCCAGGGAGGGAGAAGCAGGGTTGAGCCCGCTTGTCAGTTAAGTAGTCCCAAGCGGTCAGCATTACACACTTGTCCATCCAAGCAATACTAAGTGGACTCAGCAGGTTACATACATACACACACATGTATATATGTAACAATAATAAAGAAGAGGTCATGGATTTAATAGGGAGTAGGGAATTTTGGAGAGGGAAAGGGAGGATAGAAATTATCAGAACTATATACTCACATAAAAAATTCTCAAAAATTTTAAATTAAAAAAAATACTGCTTTTACAGCAGTGCCCTTCACACAGAAAACGTGAACAAGGTCATACATGAATCTCTGAGTTTCTTACTGTAATAAAAACAGATATGTCTGACCGTGGTAGGCAACTAGAAGTATTGTGCCCACTGAGGATGCTCACACCAAAACACGTTGGAAACACGGATGCCTGTGAAAGATGTTTTGCCAGAGACCATGCTCTTTCTGTGAAGACCCAAATGGATAAGCAAATGTGTATAGTGTTTATAAACACATTGACATATGTTTGTGTGCTGTATGTTTGTCTGTGTGTTTGTGGGGGGCTTTCGGTTATCAGCGTGTAAGTAAGTTGGGTTTATGATGAGCTTTGGATGTGATATTGTTACATAGATAAAAACCCAATTGATGTGGAGAGAGACTAGTGTTTTATATAGATAGATATTTTAGATTTTAAGCTATTATAAAATTTACAATTTTATATGTATGTTTTCAATAGATAGATTCTTTAAGACATATTTATCATGTTTCTAATATGAAATCACTAAGCTCTAGTATATTATGACGGGTGCTTTTGAATCTGAATGGAGTAGGGGTAGGAACCTTGGGATGTTCTTGTTTATTTGTTTCTGTGGCATTGTTTCTGACACACCTGTGCCTGTGCGTGCTTGCCAGCAAACACCAGTACTACCACCTCTTTGCCAACCCTCTGTCCCCCTGAACTTGAGTTCATAACACTGTGAGCAAAGCGTCCTTTTCTGTTTTGTAGGATCACCCAAATATTTTGTATAGATTTGACTAGTGAGCAAATGATACAGAAAGTCAAATGTGGACTCCTTCTATTCATCACGGTGAGCAACAGTTTGTAGTACTTTATCTTTTTCTTACCCTGAGAACTGTGTTGTTGGCATTTTCAGTGAGATGGTCTCCTCGCAGCACCTTAACTTCATACTCTTCACAAAAAAGAATGATCTGGGGATTAGCACATAAAGATCACACCAATCATTTACTTAAAAGGGTGCTTATGAAAACTCAGGTTTAGAAACTCCTGAGAAAAACTTAACTAGAATCTATGAGATATACTAAAATATCTCAATCTTGTTTCCTTAGTGAAACAAGTCAAGGAAACTAACCAAAATGTTATATATGTATGTATCAACATTAATATGTAAAATTAACATCGAAACTACTGTTGGTTTGTTAACTTGAGTTAAACGTAACTAATTTAAAAAGAACACCAGCATCTGAATAGTCTTCCTAAAGAAGAAAAGGTTAGATAATTTTAATCTTTATAAAGCTTTTCTTTTAACCAAATTTTTCCCACGTCCTGAATGTTTTCTAATAAAACACTGTGATTCAGAATTGTTGCTAGATAATTTTCTAAGTTTGTTTGACCGTCTAGTAGAGGTGAAGGAGAGTGATTGCCCTATGGTGCTAAGGAGACAGAAGGAATAACTGCACCTTACCTTCTCCCATCATATAGTGTAGCAGGGTGTGCGCACACACACATGCCTGTGTACATTCACGCACATATGGTGGCTATGTAAAGAGAGAAAATCAGAGTGTGTCCTCAAACCACCACCCAGATGATGACATTGCACTAAAATCCCAGCTCTTGCTTCTTTGCAGCACTACTTGGGATTTCTCCAGATACCCTTCAAGTGATAGTCCCTAAGATACAGTTTCCATGGCACTTTAGAAGATGATAGTCCCTAACATACAGTTTCCATAGCACTTTAGAAGACAATAGTCCCTAAGATACAGTTTCCATAGCACTTTAGAAGACAATAGTCCCTAAGATACAGTTTCCACAGCACTTTAGAAGATTGGTTTCGAGCGTTGTGAATGGGTGGTTCATATTCACATAGTGTGTAGGGGTTGGTGGCAGGGGTGCTGTTATCTGGTTTTTTGTTGTTGTTTTGTTTTGCTAGTTCCAAAACAGTGCCTTCTCTGTACATGTTTTACTTTATATATCAAGGAAAAGTACTGAAATTCATGTAGTAAACAATGCCAGCAAAGGTCATCTTAGCTCTAGATGTGAAGATAAGGTCGCTAGACTTCACTGTTTAGCTGAGGTGGTTTTTTTTTTCCTTATATACTTGTATTTAAAGAATTTAAAATAGCTTTGTGGGTTCTGAGAGGTCTGATACTACTGTTGTGGTACTGGTTTAGGTGTTGGCTTTTGTAGAATTCATAATTGTTTATATTTACACAGTTTTTCTCTTATTGGTTTCAGATGTATTCTGTTATAGCATAACCCTATTTTAACACTACTGGTCAGGAGTTCTCTACTTGTCTGTCCTTACCCAAGTCCTGAAGCTGCTGCTACAATCTCTGGACTCTAAGCAGCCTTTCTGACCCCTGACGGCACCATAGAGATTTCCAGCTAGGAGCCCCGTTTAAGGCCATGACCAGGCAGCCTGCTGTACAGGGGTGTCTGTGCTTACATTCTGGAGGTAGAGTAGGAAGTAAAGAACTTCTAATGAATTACGGTCATGTGGAATCCTTAACTTCAGTTCTAGGTATCTCATCAGTCTGTTTAGGGGAATAAGGACCAAGGAATATCTGTGACTCGTGGAGGGGTGTGGCTGTGTCTTGGAACTGGCATGGTAGGGCCTGGCCTGCTGGATTTCCTGCATGGTCAAGAGCCTGTTGGTAAGGAGCTTTGTACTGCCAGCAGGGTGGCCTACTGTACCCACACCTCGCTGATGAGCCCCACGTTTTTCATGTCCACTAGCAATGTCAAATTGTTTTATTGCTTTATTTTGTTATTGTTATATTTAATAGCAGTTGTGCATGAAGGCCTAAAACAATCCAGAACTTCTGTGTCTACAAAACCCGACAAGTACCATATTGTAAGTACTTGTGCAAATGTAAAAACGTTTTGTTCATGAAATAATTTTGATGTTTTTAATGGTAATTGGTGTTCCTTTTTGTATATAAAGTTGAACTCCTTTTTTTAGAATTTGTAATAAAAACTATTGCTGCTTCAGCTGTTATAATGTTATGCTTTATAATGTAACCATGTGTTTTTAAATAAACCTTAATATGACTTATAATAATTTAGTATGGATGTGTATCACACAACATAAAAGCACACATTTCAGACTCACTTAAAATTTGGAAGCTTATGTTTTGTCTTTGGTTTCTGAACTTAAGGACCTTTAAAGCTCAGAAACACAATACAATGTAATCTTCTTCATTATTATTTTATTATACTCGGAGAGCCGTCACTGTGACTACCAGGTCTTATAAGATAGGAAAGAAACATCCACAAAACTTTAGTCCTCATGATACATCATGAAAATAATCAGCTGTTTTTGAAGCATGCCACTCCAAGATCCCATGTCTGAGATTACCTCTTCAACTGATAGTCCATGGACCTGTCCCTTTGACATTGATCTTCAGGAAGCTCCTTATCATCCACCCCATCATAGCAAAATGCTTGATAAGGGAATGTAGAGCTAGCTGGGGGGCGGGGAGAACACTTCTGTGAAAGCAAGAGGAGCTGCATTCAAATTCCCAGCACCCATGTAAGTATTAGACATGGTCACATGTACCTGTAATGCCAGAGCTGGAGGCAGTATTCTGGGTGGAGGTAAGCAGATCCTGGGAAGTTACTAATCTAACCTAAATGGCAATCTTGGGGTTCAATGAAAGACTCCCTCAAAAATAAGGTGAGGAGAGAGAAATGATGTAACTTGGATCCTTGCCTTAGCCTATGTTACCTTTGATGACTGGCTTTGAGAATGTCAAAAATGTCTGTTTTCCAGGCCTGGTGGCACATCCCTCTATATCCAGGCCTTGGAAGGCAGAGGCAGGTGGATCTTTATGAGTTTGAGGCCTCTATATAGCAAGATCAAGGACAGCAAGGGCAATGTTGAGAGAAACCTCAAACAAAAAGCATCTGGCTTAAAAAAATAATTTTGTAATTTTTGAAAGCATCCATCTTGATTAGATGGGAGGCTGTTTAGAAAACTTTAATATCTTTATTTCTGGAACAGGATAGGGAGTCCCAAAATTTAGACCAAAAAAAATTGCTTGTTTGTTTGCCTAAGCAAATTCTTAATAGCATGTGCTACTTTGAAGGGATTTTTTTAAGTAAATAAGGCCAAAAAGAGCAGTGAGAGACTTAGTTATTGAAAACATTAAGATGTATAATTAAAATACTATGTAGCAAATAGCCCATAGATGAGAAAAGCATTATAAGGGCAGGATGGAAATTTCACTATGATCTTGGATAACCTAAGACTGCTGATAAGTCTGTATTCCTCCACTGGATACACAGTTTCTACCAATGTATCCATTGGATACACAGTTTCTACCAATGTATACATTGGATACACAGTTTCTAACAATATATCCATTGGATACACAGTTTCTAACAATGTATCCAATGGATACACAGTTTCTAACAATGTATCTATTGGATACACAGTTTCTAACAATATACCCACTGGATATACAGTTTCTAACAATGTATCTATTGGATACACAGTTTCTAACAATATACCCACTGGATACATAGTTTCTACCAATGTATCTATTGGATACAGTTTCTACCAATGTACCCTTTGGATACAGAGTTTCTACCAATGTACTCTGAGGGGTTTTTGGAGGAATAGGCCTTCTAGACTTAAATTTACACTTAGAGCTCCCTCCACACCCAGTTCTTCCCCGTACTGATCCTAGCATCTGCTTATTCCTTCCCCCCTCTCTTTCCTCTCTAGTTTTCCATGTGTTAAGCATATGCAAGAAACTGTTGTACGCCTGCTCTTCTGAGAAAGAAGAGCCATTCAGGCACTGGGGAAGAGCATGTCTCCTCAAGCCTGACAGTGGCTCACTGGACAGTTTCCACAAGACCCTTCTGTGTATCTCACCTTCTCCTGTGCACACGTAAGAAAGGAGCTGGATCCTGAGAGTTGTGAGGTGCGGTCCCCTGGATGTTCGTCTCATGGATTTGGGGTATCAGTAGGGAAGCAAGTGTGAGGTAGAGGGAGCAGGCAGGTAATAATCAATAAAGAAAAAGTGGCTGTCGTTGTTCATGCAATCACCTGCCTAAAGTCCAAGAATTTGAAAACTAGAAAAATAAATTCATTTATGTGAGCCAACGTAACATAAACAGATAAAACATCAATCAGCTCTTAGGGAACCAGGCTTCAAGCTGTGTTTGACTTTGAGCCACGGGAGAATATGTACCCTCATTGGCTAACATTACAGCACGTATTGAAAAGAATAAAGGAAAGGATCAACACAGAGAAGCTAATAATAAAATTCCCACTCAGTCTGGAGACAAAACACATGGGCTTTTGATGGTGAGATAAGATCCACGGAAAATACAACTGGGGTGGTTTTCCTTTCCATGTTTAAAACCATGTTGAGATCATCTCCTTCAAGGATAGTAAGCCTTGTGGTTAGGCAGCTATGTGCTTTTAAAAGCTTTTACTTTTTGTAACTCTGGTCCCATCCTAACACAGACCCCCGTACAGGTTTCCTAGCACTGCCATAGCAGAACACCACAGACCAGGTGGCTTACACAGCAGAAATCTATTTTCTCCTGGTTCAGGAGCGTGGATGTCCAAGTCCAAGGCGTCAGCATGCTTGGTTTCCTCTGAGGCCCATTTTTGACTCTCAGGTGCCCGTTCTCTCCCTCTGTCTTCACATGCTCATCCCCATACATCTGTGTTAGAACCCAAACTTATTCTTCTCATGTTCTTGCCAAAAGTACAGGATGGAGGCCAAACCCAATGTCTTCAGTTTCATTTCACTCCCTCTTTCAAGACTCCCTATTCAAACACAACCACATTCTGAGGTTTCAGTGGTTTTCAAAGCACAAATTTTGGGAAGGACCCAATCCAGCCCATATTCCAGACTAAGCTGAGTTTAAATATCTAAATTTAATTCAAGTGCATGTGAACTAGAACAGGCTTCAAAAAAATCGAGTTCCAATCATGGTAAACCATTTGAAAGTGTGATGAGAGAGATTGTATTGACAATAACAAAACAAACAAGCAGAAATAAGAAAGAAGCCTAACAACATGTCAGACTTACACAGGGAAAATCATATAACTATCCACCCAGATAAGAATTTATATGCCAGCTGGGCAGCGATGGCGCACGCCTTTAATCCCAGCACTCGGGAGGCAGAGGCAGGCGGATCTCTGTGAGTTTGAGGCCAGCCTGGTCTAAAAGAGCTAGTTCTAGGACAGGAACCAAAAACTACGGAGAAACCCTGTCTCGAAAAAAAAAAAAAGAATTTATATGCCTTTGTGCCCTTATACATTGTCTAAAACACACACTAACACACACAACATATTTAGCCAGTCCAAATTTAGTTAAGGTGTAAAATAACTCAGGAACTCAGAATTCCAAAATGATTTTTCAAATATCAGCCTTAACCAATCAGAAAATGTCATGGGGGTGTAAAAGAGGGCCCGAATAAGGGGAAAGATGCACAACAGTGTGATGTTCCTGGGTGGGAAGACTCGGTGTTATACATAGGCTCATTTTTATCCTGTTTAGTTTAGCGCATTCATAATTAAAATACAGTGGCATTTGTATGGAGACTGACAAGCTGATTCCAAATTTACCTGGAAGAGAAAATGGATGTAGGTAATCAGCAGAGGAACAATGTGGGAGGAACAAAATAAGTTATATATGAATTATAAAAGTAATGTGCGATCCCCATAATCACAGATGAATGGAATGAACCAGAAAAGAAACAGAACCATCTTCCTTCGTCATAAACATCTCTACGTGAATTGAAAAAGATCAGGAAAGTTCCAAGGGATCTAGTTATTACCATCTCGTTAGAAATACAGAAAATCAGATATCTAAACTGTCTCACAGAAAATTAATTGTGGGCAGCTTTAAAGATGAAACGTAAAATTATAAAGGTTTTAGATGAAAATCGTATAGCGAGATTTGATAATCTGGTGAGAAGCCATAAGGGAAGTTATTGAAAAGTGAAATTCCTCAAGTATTGCTTGAACTGCCTAAAAGGAATAAATAGTGGGGTTGTCAAAGTGCACACGAGCAGCGGAATAAAAGGAAGTGTCT
Organism: Microtus oregoni; assembly: GCF_018167655.1. Taxonomy (NCBI): domain Eukaryota; kingdom Metazoa; phylum Chordata; class Mammalia; order Rodentia; family Cricetidae; genus Microtus; species Microtus oregoni. Next base: position 895,581 of record NW_024544709.1, on the reverse strand, counting down.
GCGAAACCTCGGAAACTTTGAGTGAAACAAGAGGATGAGAAGGGAGTGCTCAAGCACAGGATGATGCCCACAACTGGGGCAGTCGCTCTTACACACCCATGAATAGTCTTGTGCAGAGCAAGGACGCTACTGCTTACAAGGTAAACAGCTCACAGGGACAAGAGCTGGCCCTTTTGATGGCGGGCCGACAACCCTGCCCCTTCACCGCTCTGATGGTTCCCCTGCGGCGAAATGTCCATCTCATCTCTGACCAGACCTAAAAGAGCAACCACAACAAACAATATTTTTGAGTGCAACAAGGGTCTAGTGTGTGTGTGTGTGTGTGTGTGTGTGTGTAGTGAGAGAACCACTGGGGACTAATAGAAACTTAGTGCACGCTCTTTGCTGAGAAGAGTTCTGTGTTTCCATCAGCGGGGGTCTGCTTAGGCCTTCCTGAACAGGGTAAAGTTAAGTCAAAACACCTCAACTCTGGAGAAAATCAAGGCCCTACATCCATGTAGTCTTCCCAGTGCTTGGAAATAGCGCTATCCTCCAGGACTCCGCCAGGGGGCAGGAGAGATCATATTATAAGGCGGATATTTTTTTCCTTTTTTTCTTTTTTTAAAAAATCTCCTTTTCTCCCAAGCTGTGCTCCCCCTGATGAAACTGAATCCTCCAGCTGTGGTGTCCCGGCGCCGCCTCCCACGGCGCCCCTGCTCTGCCCTGCCCTGAGCAGCCAGCCGCGCCGCCCATAGTCTCTGACTACTCTGTAGGTCACCAGCCCTGAAGATGAAGGTTTGGCTGCTGCTGGGACTTCTGTTGGTACACGAAGCGCTGCAAGATGGTGAGTGACTGGGCCCGGAAGCATCCGACCTCTGCCCGCTTCGCTCAGGACCCACAGTCCCCGAAATTCCCGTAGCAACTTTTCAAACTTTTGGCCTAAGGAATCGTCTCTGGCGTGGTCACCATTCAGTGCACCTGGCCCCTCCTAGTCCTCCTGGTCCAATTTCTTCCACCCCCACCCCCTGGAGAACCCTCTGGGAAGGTGGTGGTTAACTTTGACCCTCAGGACTTCTCTAGCCTTACCAGAAAACCCATCATTCCCCAGCCAGCGGCTGGTCCATCCCCCTGTGTCAACGTGTCCTTCTGGTGACGGTGGATCGCTGCCACCTTCCTTCGGCGCGCATCACCGCTCCGTACTTCTGCTACTTAAGCAAAGCGATTCTTGTGGAAAAACTCCGTGTCCTCCTTCCCGCTTGCAGTCCTGTTTCGTTTGGTTTGTTTTTGTTTTTTGTATACCAACCTGAGCTAAATCCTGCAAGGTCTTTAACAACAACAAAATTCTGCGCTAAACCCCAAAACAAACAAACAAAAAAACTAAGCTAAAGAAAAATTTTCAAAACTACACCGCAGTTATATTTCTCGTATAATTGGGAGGATGGGTGAAAAAAAAACCTACATTTTTGTACCACATAAGAGGGCTTTGCATCACTTAATTCTTTGAATTACATTTATTATGTGTGTGAGTGTGTATGTTTGGGTGTGCGCACTCACGCTACAGCAGACATGGAGATCAAAAGAAAACCTTCAGGAGTGGGTTCCCTCTGCACTGTGTGACTTGCAGGGATTGAATTCGCGTTGTCAGACTCGGAGGCGTGTATTTTTACTCCATGAGCTATTTCACCAACCACTGCATTACTCTCTCTCTCTCTCTCTCTCTCTCTCTCTCTCTCTCTGTCTCTCTCTCTGGTTTTTCAAGACAGGGTTTCTCTGTAGTTTTGGCGCCTGCCCTGGAACTAGCTCTTGTAGACCAGGCTGGCCTCAAACTCACAGAGATCCGCATGCCTCTGCCTCCTGAGTGCTGGGATTGAAGGTGTGCACCACCACTGCCTGGTACTGCATCATCTTTTTTTTTTTAATATTTATTTATTTATTTATTTATTTAGTATACAATATTCTGTCTGTATGCCTGAAGGCCAGAAGAGGGCGCCAGACCTCTTTACAGATGGTTGTGAGCCACCATGTGGTTGCTGGGAATTGAACTCAGGACCTTTGGAAGAGCAGGCAATGCTCTTAACCACTGAGCCATCTCTCCAGCCCCTACTGCATCATATTTTAAAAAGGTTTTTAAGATAAGTACCTGCCCTAGGTCCATCTGGTTGTGTAAACGTCTGACCATAGGGTCAGACTTTATTGTTACATATATGTTCACGTGTATGTGTGCATATTGTTTTTATATAAAGATGACATATATGTATATTGCTGCTAATTATTTTATTTGCTCAATTATTTATTTAATTGTTGCTGCTTGCATCGTATGTCTTCCATGTGGTGACATCCTGCTAACCCAGCCTTCCTAACGCTGAGATCCTTTAATACAGTTCCTCACACTGTGGTGACTCCCAACAATAAAATTGTCATTGCTGCTTCATAACTGCAATTTCACCAGTTACTAACTGTACTGTAAATGCCTGGTGTTTCTGATGGACGTTAGGCAGCTCTTGGGAAAGGGTGCTGACCCACAGGTTGAGAACCAATGTGTGACTCTCAACTTTCTCCAGCTACTGCCTCAGATGGGTTTAGATTTGCTTGAAAAAGCAGCCTTTGCGGTTATGCAACCTCACACTGGAGCCAGCTCAACCGGGCTTCGATCCTGACTCACCCCTTTCCATCCTCTGAGACCACAGTCACCTTCCAGAAACCACCAGACTCTAGTTTGCAGAAGATCAAAATGGTGGTAGCCCATGATGCTGTGCAGGAGGCTCCTTGAGGACAGAGCCTTGCTTAGTCACCTGTGAGCAAAGCACCTGGGGGAGGGGGCCAGCCTTTCCTCTTTGCCCAGAGAAACGCTGGCATGAGCTCTGTCTGCACAGGACAGTATTAAAGCGTTCCTGGCAGGCCCTTGTATCTGACTGCTAAATGGTGGGCGTGCAGCATTTGGTACCATTTTTGCATAGGACAGGAGAAGGCCAGACAAAATAACTTGAAATAGTCTGTTTGCTCTGTGATACCCGTGATGGCAGTTGGAGAGGATCAGCTAACATGGATCAGCGTATGTGAAATACAACGAATGCCTGTCTAAATGAACTAGCTTCCGTTTAAGCAAACTGCAATTGATGAAAACAATAAATATTTATGAGACGGTTAGGGAAAGTGAGATACAGGTCACGTATTCAGTAGTTAAGAATGGGTAAACTGGGAGTTTTGCCTTTAAACTTAGATATACATGTATGATAGATACATTTATGATATATGTAGGATATATACATATGTAGATATATATGATGTATGAGTCGTGGACAAAATTTGAACATACCTATTGAAAACTGAATTTACTGTCCTCTAATGATAATCTCTATCAAGGATTTTTGTTTCTTTGCTTCTTTTGAATCCTTGGGTGGGCACAGGGGAGGGAGCAGAAACAACCAACGACAACGAATATACAAGAAATTCTTCCGGTGCTTCTTTCTGATTGACAGGTCAGGATTGCTATGTCTGTTCCATCCCCCAGCACCAACTACAGGCACAGGCGATGACTCTAATAGTCTCTGAGACTGTCGGTTTGTGATCGCATTTGGGAGTGAGCCACAGAGAAAGAGGCACCCACGAGGCAGACATCTGTCTTAACCAGTGACATTGGCCTTGCCCAATTCTAAAGTGATCGCATTGTGAGAAATCATGTTATTTCTCTTCATGAGAAGGAGCCGGAAGAGCACGTAGTTGACCCATTGCAGGGAAACGGTGACTAAGTCGGCCAAAGGCTCCAGCTAGTGAGCCATTGCTTGCAGTACCTGCTCTCCAGCATTTTTGTGTAATCTTGTACTGCCATGTTCATACTGCAAAGGATAAAATTAAGACCATCATCAACATATGTATATTTAATGGCTGGAGCAAGTGCTGAGGTACGCATATTGATTCCTTACTGCGGTTTTATTTACCTACACAAGTCCCTTTATCCAATACAGTCTTCAGTTCAACATAGCTTATTCGCCAAGACTTGAGAGGGAAAACCAGACCTCCAAAAAGATAAGGAGAATGATACAGTGACCATGCCCTCTAGCAAGGACAAGTGTATCACTTGCCTGTGTCAGTTTGATCTTTGGAAGAAGACGATAGGTCGGAAACCTGTATAGAAATAAATAAACAAGGGCTGGAGAGATGGCTTAGCCGTTAAGAGCATTGCCTGCTCTTCCAAAGGTCCTGAGTTCAATTCCCAGCAACCACATGGTGGCTCACAACCATCTGTAATGAGGTCTGGTGCCCTCTTCTGGCCTGCAGACAAACACGCAGACAGAATATTGTGTATATAATAAATAAATAAATAAATAAATAAATAAATAAATATTTTTAAAAAAGAAAAGAAATAAATAAACAATCATAAAACACATCTTTAATTACAAATGCAATTAAAAGATATTTCAACATATTTAGGATCTTGGTCTATGTGTTTGATAGATAAAACTTTCTTCCATACTTAAATACAGACAAGATGTTAGCCTGAGGGTAAAAGAGAGAAAGCACATACAAAGTCCAGAAGGAGGGTGATTTTCCGTGAGCGAGGCTGTAAGCTCCGTTCTTCCTGGTCTTCATGATCAAAGGGAGGGGACAGAGAATAATGACAGGTGAAGAAGGAATTTCAAGAACTGATGGACGTCGTGGGTCTCATTAACTAGAACATATTGGCTTCTTAGAGCTGCTGTGACAAAGGACAAGATGACAATCTCTCTCAAAAAATCATGGGAACAGAAGTATTTAAGGCCAGCATTTTTCTTCCCAGATTTTTGGAATGTTTGCATAAGCATCATCAAATTTCTTGGATGTGGTGCTGGGATCTAAGCAGGAAGCTCACTTATGTTGTGTGACTCTCCTGTATATACATAATCCGAAGGTGGTTTTAGACAATATTTTAGACAACATTCTGTTTCTGCAATGTCACATGAGGTTGGGTGTGGCATTTCCCACTTGTGGGATCATGTCAGTACTCACAGTGTTTTGGATTTGAAAGCTTTTTTTTCTCAGATTAGGGATATTCAACCTACACTAGGAATAAGGTGTCTTAAAGCAATGGATATCTATCTATTCTCTTACAGTTCTGGAGGTCAAAAACGCTAAAATCAAGATGTCATTAGGCCCTTGCTTCCTCGGAGACTCTTGGAAGAACCCTACAGCCTCTTGCTAGTTTTTGGAAGTGTCTTACAATCCTTGGCATTCCTTGGTGTCCTAGCTTGTTTTTGTGTCAATGTGACACAAACTAGTGTCATTTAAGAGGAGGGAACCTCAATTGAGAAAATGCCTCCATAAGATGCAACTGATTTAATTACTGACTGATGTGGGAGGGCTTAGCTCATTGTGGGCGTGGCCACTCCTGGTCTCTTGGTATTTGATTTTATCAGAAGACAAGCTGAACAAGTCAGCAAGCAGCTCTCCTCCGTAACCTTTGATTCAGCTTTTGTCTCTGGGTTTTTGCCCTGCTTGAGTTCCTGCCCTGCCCCCACCCAGTGATGGACTGTTATCTGGAAGTCTAAGTAAAGTAGAACCTTTCTTTCCCAAGTTGCTTTTGCTCATGGTGTTTCATGCCAGCAATAGTAACCCTGACCAAGACAGACATTGGCGCCAGGATTGTAGGGTAATTGTGGTGAAACACATGACCATGTTGTGCTTGAGGGTTTTTTTTTTTTTGGTGGGGGGCGGGTGTAGAAGGACTTTGGAACTTTGAGCTAGAGAAGCCATTCTCAGAAGAGTTTTGAGAGCTCAGAGGGCTGTTCCGTTGGATCTTGGACCATAACGCTGGGAGCAGTGCCGAAGATGGGGAGGCCTGGCTTACAAAAAGTCCAAAGAGAAGTTTAAAGACTGCCAGGGCCATTGTTGTTTTGAATAAAGAATCTGTGGTTCTGGTAAGTTGGGGCTGAGGAATAAGCTGTGATTGTGAGAGACCAGCATCTCTGAGGTAAAATCGTTGTTTGATTTGCACAGTGGAGGCTGGTCAGCTGGAGCTGAGAAATCAGTGATGATTAAGAAGATACCAGCATCATTAGTATCTATCTCTGTGTCCCAGTGCCAGCCAAGGTTGTACTTCGTGCTGGCAGCTGAACTTGGTAGGGTAGGAGTCACCCAGGTGGTACCAATTTTGAAGGCACGAAGGCGTCACGGAGAGCAGCTGAGGCTTGGCACTGTGAGGCGGGGCTGGAGCCCATGAAGAGAGCCCCAGAGAAGCTACCCGTGAAAGTGCAGCCCAGTTTCAGCGGAAGACCCCCAAAGTTTGGAGACAAGAGTATCATACCAAGGACAGCAGCAGCTATGGAATGTGTGCCTGAGTTCAGGCGACTGTGTGCTGTGGAAATTTCTTTAGAGGAGCTCTGGACCTTGGGAGTGGATTGCAGACATTGGACACTGATTTATTTACACTGTTGGAGTTTGGCTTGGCTTTGTTCAGACCGTTACTCTGCCCTGGTTCTTCCCTCATGAAGTAAGAAAGTATTTAACTTATTTTTGATTTTACAGGAGCCTGCAGTTGAGAGACTGAACTTTTAAATAGATTTTAGAGCCTTATAGCAATTCATATTTAAAGAGAAAGAGGTAGCGAGAGAGAGAGAGAGACTGAACTTTTAAAGTATTTGATTTTTTTTTTTCTTTTCTCTTTTTTTTTTTTTTTGAATGTTCGAGACAGGGTTTCTCCGTAGCTTTTGGTTCCTGTCCTGGAACTAGCTCTTGTAGACCAGGCTGGCCTCGAACTCACAGAGATCCACCTGCCTCTGCCTCCCAAGTGCTGGGATTAAAGGCATGCGCCACCACCGCCCGGCCAAGTATTTGAATTTGTAAAGGCTGTAGGACCTTTAAATTTATAATATGTTTTATATTGTGAAATTTATTAATATGAGATTAATTGAGAATGAACAAAAATAGAAAGAGTATTTATTGTTAAATAGTGTTGTATTGGTGTGTCAGCTTGACAAGGGGTCAATTGTCCTGGCTAATTTTGATGTCAACTTGACACAAGCTAGTGTCATCTAAGAGGAGGGAACCTCAATGGAGAAAATGCCTCCAAAACACCCTTCCTCCCCAAGTTGTTTTTGGTCATGGTGTTTCAGCACAGTGATTAAAAACCATAATGCAGACATTTGGCTTAAGTGGCATGACCCCAGTTCCCGCTTTTGCTGTCACATGTCTTTCTGTCTTCTGTGTGTCTCTCCACATGGCAATTTTCTCTCTATGGGACTCTTCTGAGGACATCTGTCCTCATCGCAACAGGATCACATCTAGAAAGACAATCATTTACAGGTTCCCAGGACTTCAACGTAGCTCCTTGAAGAACACAATTCAACAAATATCCCAGGTTGGGACCTGAGAGGGGATTGAGGGTGTTTGTCAGATAAAGAGTTAGAAGCCTGCCTGAGATAAAGAGGCAACACCTACAGGTCCCACAAACAAGAGCTAAGACTACACAAGAGCTTCTTATACTACCTAGCGCCCTGAAATGTGCCACAGAAGAAGGCAACCCCTTGCAGAGCATGGGAGGACAATGCTTTCTTTCAAGTTAGATGAAGAGCACTGAATGGTTCTGAGTAGAGAAGAGATCATGATGTCACCTACATTTTAGAAGTTAAAGGCACCAGAGTGGAAGTCAAGCAGCTACTAAGGGAGACATTAATAGGTGAAAACAGGTTGGTCAGGAGTGGTGACAGTAGACGGAGGGAAAGACGGTTTTCAGTGTCTACTGTGAAGATAAAACCAGAAGGATTTGCTGCAGGAGTCAACGTGGCCTAGGTGGGGGGAACGGGGGGGGGGGGCGGAATATAGCGAGAGTGACGGATTTGTCTAGAACAGCCAGGTGGAGGAAGTCCCTGTCGAGGGATAAAGGGAATTCTGGAGAAGGAGCAGGTCTGAGTGGCATCCATAGTTCAGTTTGGGATCATTAAATTTAAGATGCCTGCTAGTTAGTGTTCCAAGTGAAAGGCTGAGTAATAAACAGAATGTTTGAAGCAGAAATTTCAAGGCAAGGGCAGGAGCAGGGCAGTGTTCAACACACTGGAGCCTCAGAAGATGCGTGCCTAAACCCTGGGGCTCAGCTCAGGCCTGGGAAGAAGAAAAGGAAGGGGAGACTATAGAGTTGTTAGGGACTAGGGGAAGACAGGGCAATGCCCGTGGGTCAAGGCTAAGAGAATAAAAGTTTTGAAGAAACCATCAGCTATGCTAATCTCTGAGTGAAAGGAGAGGCGATGATGTGAGCCAGAGAAAGCTCTGGACTTGGAGACATGGGATCTAGCTCTTTCCCTATCTTCTTGAGGACTTGTGTTGAGCTACATGAAATCTGGAAATTAATAAAAATAGACTGCCTTAGGGCTCATAAGGGCTCACAGAGACCGAAGCCACGATCTCAGAGCCTGCATGGGTCTGTGTTAGGTCCTCAGCATATACATTATGGTTGTGTAGCTTGGTGTTCTTGTGGGACTCCTAACAGTGGGAGTCAGGGTGTCTCTGACTCTTTCCCCAGATCTTGAGACCCTTTTCCTCCTCCTCCTGGGTTGCCTCTCCCAGCCTTGATATGAGGCTTTGTGTCTATTAATGTAATTTGTTATGCCATGTTCAGTTGTTATGTTATCCTTGGGAAGTCTGCTCTTTTCTGAAGGGAACTGAAGGAGGAGTAGATCTGGGGGAGAGAGGAGGTTGTCGGGGGGTAGAGACAGGGAGGAGTAGAGGGAAAGGAAACTGTGGTAGGGATGTATGAGAGATAGATGATAGATAGATGATAGATAGATAGATAGATAGATAGATAGAGATACATACATACATACACACATACATAGACAGACAGCTTTGCCTCCACCGCCAGTTCATATAGAGTTCATGCAACAGCCACAAAATTGAACCACTTAGTGGACAGTTTATGGGGATTCAGACACTGTTCTCAGCACTTAAACTATGTTAACTCAATCACCACAAAATTCCATGAGACAGGGACTAGAATGATAACTGAGCAGTAGAAAATTTGATGCTCTTGCTAGAGAACCCAAGTTCAGATCACAGCATGCACGTGATGACTATCAGCCTTCTGTACCTCCAGTTTCAGGTTATCCCATCCCCTCTTCTAGCCTCCACAGGCACCAGGCATGGGTGCAGTGCACTTACCTACAAACAGGCAAGTCACTTGTGCACATAGAATCAAAGTATTTTTAAGTCCATGGATGGCTATTACCATCATTCTCATATTACACATAAGAACACTAAGACCCAGCTTAGACTTCCCAGGGCTGGTCAGCTAGTACGTAGCAAACAGGGGTCAGAAGTCAGTAATATTCATGGCCTGAAAATTTTACCACCTATTTCTCTATACAATGTATTCCAAAATGCAATGGTGAAGAATTCCACTTTACTTACTTACAATATAAACTCTTAACATCTTTAAAGCGTTTGGAATACAACTAATTTACATAGTTCATCAGAAGTCATATTGTTTTTTTTTTCTCTTTGAGTTTATAATATAATTACAATATTTAGCCCTTCCCTTTTCTCACTTCCAAACCTCCCATTTACATCTCCTTTCTCTCTTTCAAATTCATGGCCTCACTTTTTCAGAAAGTCCTCTCCCACAGCTGTATCATGTAGAGAATCGCCCATGTTTTCTCCTAGCAGGTTCAGGGTTTCAGGCTCCATGTTTGAAGTAATAAGAGCGGCGGGGCTGCGTCCCCAGCACCCCAGCTGTCTGCTCAGCTAGCTTATGCCCTGAAATAACAACACACAAACTGTATTCATTTAAACACTGCCTGGCCCATTCTCTTCTAGGCTAATTCTCACATATTAATTTAGCCCATTTATAATCATCTGTGTGTAGCACCCCAAGGTGCGCTTACCAAGGAGATTCTAGCCTAGTCCATCCTGGGTCGGAGCTTCATCCCGGGAGCAGGGCATGGCGTCTCTCTCTGAGGCGTCTGCTCCCGAGAGAGCTGTGGAGTCTCTCTCAGGCGTCTGCTCCTGAGAGGAAAGCTGTCGAGACTGAGCTCACTTCCTCTTCCTCCCAGCATTTTGTTCTGTTTACTCCTCCCACCTATCCTCTAACCAATAAAATGGGCCAGGGCAGTGCCTTTATTAGCCAATGACCTTCCTCCATCATTTCCCCTTTTTCGGTTTAAACAAAAAAAAAAGGCTTTAACTTTAACATAGCAAAACTACACATAACAAAACAGTTATCAAGTAAAAGTTACAATAATCTTTATCATAACTAAGGAAAACTATAACTATAACTAACTATTCTTAACTCCATCAAAGACTCCAGAAAGATATAATATTACCTAAGTAAACAAGAACTAAGAAACTTCAAACTCTAGAAATGACAAAGACATCTCGCTGCCTGGACAGTCACCCAAAGTTCCTTTGTACCATTGGGGCATCCATCTTCAGCCTTCAGGCCCATGGTATCCAGCAGACATTTCCATAAAGCAGGAAAATTCAAAGTCAGTTCAGTCACTATCTGTTGTGTCCTGCAGAATGTCTCGCAGACTCTTTCATGAATCAGGAACCCCGAAAGATCATCTCACCTTAGGCAAGTTCAGTAGTCCTCTCTCTGCGGGTTCTCTGTGTCCAGTTTATGCAATAGTCCAGGCAAGAGCAGTTTCTTGCCCAAATGGCTATCAAACTCCATAAGGTGCCTCTTCGATGCCCATCTTCCTCTTGAAGTAGATTGGTGCTGCCAGGAGCAGAGTGTCTCATTGTCATGAAAAGTCCTAAGTTATTAAAACTTTAAATGTCCTATTCTGTAATCTTTGAAAGACATGAAGAATGTCTATCTAAAATATATCTCTATATATCTAGAAAATCTAACTAACATGACTACAAGCTTTACTATTATCGATGATTATCCATTAACAACCTATATTTCTTAATTATACAGTACATATTTAAATGAACTACACAATCACAATACCTTAATCAAAATCAGAAACACTTATACATATAACAAAATTGACCTTAAATCTCTATCAATAAAGCAAAATCTATACTAATGCAAATTATTCATATCTATATCATATCCCCCTTTAAATGTAAAAGAACATTTATAAACATTTTTTGGGAATATGGGCGCAGTTATTTCTCTCCAAACTGCTTCCTGCTGAATGGGGGCGTCGTTAATTAGGTCTTTCATGGTACAACCTGTGTGCTAGTTTCATCTCAGTTGGCAGTTGAGCGAAGCAATTTTCTGAAGATGTTCACTGCAACACTTCAGGAGGGCGTGGTCCATCATACCAAATCGGAATAGAAGAAATGAACAGGTTCTCATCCTCTGTGAAAACAAAATAAGAAACTCCTTTCCAAAGCATCATGTCCTTAGATCCAAATTTCAAAGTCAAGGCATCAAAATATCTATGTCGGATTAGTTCAGCAGCATTTATAAATAAATATCTTTTAGCAGCTGTTGCTCCTTCCTCAGCATTCAAACAATTTAAAGAGAGCATAATAGCATACAGTATCAAGATTCTCTGTGTATTTTCCATCTTTGTGCAGCTTTGTTTTAACCTCAATTTTGTTTATTTTTACTTTTAACTCTTTGCTTTTTGAGACAGGTTCTCTGTATCTTTGACCTGAAGTAACTCTGTAAACCACGCTGTCTTTGAACTCTCAGAGATCCGCCTGTCTCTGCCTCCCAGGCATTCGGGATTAAAGGTGTACACTACTACACCTTGAACTCACAGAGATCTGTTTGTCTCTGTCTTCTAGGCACTGGGATTAAAGGCATGTGCTACCACACACAACAACTCTCTTCCTTTTTTTATGTTTTTTACTTTAAGAACTTCAACTTTTAGTCTGCATATATTTTTAACACACTTTAAACCATTCAGAAATTTTCTTTGTCTTTGAATCTCTCTTTACTGTATATCTCTCTTTTTCTGACCACACGAGTCTTTAATTTACCAAGCAATATCAGTAGGATTAAAGGCGTGGCTTTGCCAGCTAGATCCAGTCCATTCCTTAGCTTTCCCGCCTCATGGCGGATATACAGGCTGTAGCCATGTTTACTGCAACAACTGTATGGCATTTCAAGGTCCCTGCCAGCAAGTGAGCTACAACAGACAACACTTAAGTCCTCTCTCGGTAGCCGGCCCTCCTGCCTCAAACAGTCAGAGTTTGCCCTGGCAGGATGGCTCAGAAAGCCGGCATTTTTAAACGGCGCAGCTTTTTTCCTGCTACGGCTGAAAACCGAAAAGCATGCATTCAGCTTTTCGTCAACACCATTTAAGTGTTTCGTGGCAGGACCTCTTAATGAGCTGCAGGTTTTGCAGCTAAAGCTGAGTCAGGAAGCCTCTCTTTGATGAGGCGCTTGCTTGCCTCGAGCAAGCAGAGTAGAACCGAGAAATTGCTGCTACCAAGAAACCAGGCACAATGCTTTCATTTTGTTCTAGAATTACTTCCCAAGCTGTCTCAGGCTTTATGTGGAAGCAGTTGTCCACGTGGGCGCCATATGAAGTAATAAGAGCGGCGGGGCTGCGTCCCCAGCACCCCAGCTGTCTGCTCAGCTAGCTTATGCCCTGAAATAACAACACACAAACTGTATTCATTTAAACACTGCCTGGCCCATTCTCTTCTAGGCTAATTCTCACATATTAATTTAGCCCATTTATAATCATCTGTGTGTAGCACCCCAAGGTGCGCTTACCAAGGAGATTCTAGCCTAGTCCATCCTGGGTCGGAGCTTCATCCCGGGAGCAGGGCATGGCGTCTCTCTCTGAGGCGTCTGCTCCCGAGAGAGCTGTGGAGTCTCTCTCAGGCATCTGCTCCTGAGAGGAAAGCTGTCGAGACTGAGCTCACTTCCTCTTCCTCCCAGCATTTTGTTCTGTTTACTCCTCCCACCTATCCTCTAACCAATAAAATGGGCCAGGGCAGTGCCTTTATTAGCCAATGACCTTCCTCCATCACATGTTTAGGTGTTAGATCCATTTAGAATTCATTTTAGTGCAAGGTGATAGATATATGTTTAATGTGGACATCCAGTATTCCCAAGGGCATCTGTTAAAGAAGATGCTTTCTTTTTCCAGCATTTATTTTGACATCTTTGTCAAATACATCCCAAGAGCATGGGATGTCTTTCTATTTTCTAGTGACTTTCTGTATCTTTCTGTGCAGAGGTTTAAGGTTTTCATTGTAGAAGTCCTTTATTTCCTTGTTAGTTTTTTTTCCTAAGGATTTTCTTTGAGGCTTCTCTTAATTCAGAGTGTTTCTAAGATCTCCTCTGTGTGTTTGTTGGTGGTGGGTAGAGAAGCTATTGATTTGTGAAAGCTGATTTTGGATCCTGCCATGTTTTTCAATTTGTTTATTATTTCTAGGAGTTTTCTGGTAGAATTTTTGTCATCTTTGATGTATAGCATCATGTCATCTGCAAACAGGCATAATTTGACTTCTTTCACTATTTGTATCCTTTTAATTTCCTTCTTTTGACTCCTTGCTCCAGCTAGTGTTTATAACTTAATACCGAAAAGAAATGGGGATAGTTTTGTTCTTGCCTTCAGTGGAATTGTGTCAAGCTTTTCTCCATTTAGGGTTATGTTGGCTGTGGGCTTCTCGTATTTTGCTTTTACTGTGTTGAGGTATGTTCCCTGTCACCCTACATTCTAGGATATTTCAGCATGAAACCACATGGACTTTGTAAAAAGCTTCTTCTGCGTCTATTGTCATGATTTTTGTTTTAAGTCTATTTTAAATTTGATTTTTTTAAGTCCCTTTATGTGGCTTATGACATTTAATTGACTTGTCTATGTTGACCCACCCCTGAATTTCAGGGAGAAAGCCAACTTGGTCAAGGTGGATAATCTTTTTGATGGATATCTGTATTCTGTTTGTAAATCTTTATTGAATATTTTTGAGTCTACGTTTATCAGAACTGTTGACCTGTAGTTATCTTTTCTTGTCCTATTTACCTGGTGTGAGTATTGAAGTGATGTTGGCCTCATGGGAGTTTAGGAGGGCTCCTTTTGTTTCTTCTTCTTCTTCTTCTTCTTCTTCTTCTTCTTCTTCTTCTTCTTCTTCTTCTTCTTCGTCTTCTTCTGCTTCTGCTTTAATAAAGGAGGCTTGATCTTCTTTGAATGTTTGACAGAATTCTTCTGTGAACCCATACAGCAATGGGCTTTTTACCTGGTAGACTTTTCATTACTATTTTTTCTTTAGACTTCTGTGTAGTTTAATTTTGGTGGTTTGGCTGTGTAGCACAATTAATAAAAACCCAGAGACAGAAATTGGAGTTCAACCTAGAGGTCAGAAAAGCAAAACAGTCAGCCACTGGATCTTACCTATACCTCAGTCCTAAATGGTCATCCTGCCTCCAGGAATCTCAGAATGAGACTGTATGTGAGAGCTGTCTTCTCCTGCCTTATATTCCTCCATAGGGCTGGGATTAAAGGTGTGCACTACTACCCCCTGGTTTCTATGGCAAACTAGTGTGGCTCCTGGGGTGTGTCACAACTGCCTGGTCTGTAAGGCTGATCAGGCAAGCTTTATTTATTAAAATACAAATGATATACGACTGTGTGATTGATTGTAGAAATTCATCCATTTCTCATAGGTTTTTCAGCTAAATGGCATAATAGGTTTTTGAAATACTCCCATATAATCAGAATTTTTTTGGTGTCTGTTGAAATGTTTCCCTGTTCACTTCTGATTTTTTTAATATGGGTTTTCTCTTTCTTTCTTTTCGTTAGTTGGGCCAAGGATGTGTCAATTTGGTTTACTGTCTCAAAAAAAAAATCTGTAGTGATATTTTGTCTGTGTTTTAACAAATAAAGCTTGCCTAAGAATCAGAATGCAGAGCTAAACCACTAGAGGCCAGGCAGTGGTGGCACACACCTTTAATCTCAGGACTTGGGGAACAGACAGATCTCTGTTAGTTCAAGGCCTCCTGGGCTACACGAAATTGATCCAGTTTAAAAGAAAAACTGAGCTCACACAAAGATGACCCCAGAACTTGGAATCCCACGCCTTTAATCCCAGCACTAGGGAGATGGAACAAGAGTGATAGGGAAAGGAATATAAGGTGGGAGGAGACAGGAGCTAAGTGCTGTCTGAGGAGGCAGTCTGAGAACAGGATTGCTCCTTTGGTCTGAGCAATGGTAGAGGTAAAAACTCATTAGTGGCTGGCCACTCTGCTCCTCTGATCTTCAGGATTAACCCTATACCTGACTCTGGGTTTTTATTGTTAATACCAATTAGAATTCATGCTACAAGAACCAGTTTCTAAATTTGTCAATTCTTCATAGTTTTTTGTTTGTTTGTTTGTTTCTATTGCATTGATTTATGCTCTGAATTTTACTATTTTTTTTTTTTGCCATCATCTGGGCTTGGATTTGGTTGGTTCTTCTTTTTCCAACTTTTTTGAATTGCATCACGAAGCTGTTTATTAGTGCTCTTCCTTTTTTTTAAATGTAGGCTTTTAGATCTGTAAATTTCCTGCATAGGACTGTTATCAATGTATTCCAGAGGTTTTATTGTATTATGCTTCCTTTTCATTTAGTTATGGGAATATTTTTAACTTCCTTTGTGATTTTTGACCCATTCATCATTCAGTAATAAGTTGTTTAATCTCCATGAGTATGTGCGTTTGCTAGAGGTTTGTTCACTGTCAATTTTAAGTTTTATTTATTGCATTGTGAGCAGATAGGATACAAATTTTAGTTTATATTTTGCTGTTTTGAATAATATCTTTGAAACTGCAACATATTTCTTTTAAGTTGTCTTAAAATTGTAGAATGGATGAAGAAAAATAATTGCTTTATGGCTTATGATTATGGATGAAAGGGATTTGGGCATAAAGCAAGGGGAAGCAGTGACATCATGTGCTGTGGGCTTCTTCTACTCAGGCAGTGCCATTCATAGCTTCCCTCTCACGCCTTTGCAGTTGCTGGTCAACACCCCCCAAAGAACAAGCGTCCAAAGGAACAAGGAGAAAACAGGATAAAACCTACCAACAAAAAGGCCAAACCCAAGGTTCCAAAAATAAAGGACAGGGACTCAGCTGACTCCACACCAAAGAGCCAGTCCATCATGATGCAAGCAATGGACAACGGTCGCTTCCAGAAACCTGGTGCTGTGATGAGTCTGACGGCAGGGCAAACTGTAGAGCTCCGATGTAAAGGGAGCAGGGTGGAGTGGAGTTACCCCGCCTATGTGGACACCTTCAAGGACTCCCGTCTCAGGTAAGCAACGCTGTCTTCCTTTTTACTGTGATGGGCCAAGGGTTTGATTTTCTTCCATCACTTGATGCCTATTACCTCTGACATCCACCGTCCCACTCCACATGACTATGAGATAGAGTGAACATCTTCAGTATCACTTCTAGGTGACCACCTTGTGAGATAGAAGATGAACAATAGGATGATGCTCTGGTTTTGTTTTTTAAAGGAAATACTTTTTTTCCTTTTATTGAAAATGGACTCTTTTCTCACATACTATGACCAGATTACAGTTTCTCCTCCCTCAACTCCTCCCAGCTCCTCCTCTACCTCCCCTCCTTTTTAAATACACTCTCCTTCTGTCTTTATTATATTAATAACAGGTTTCTAAGAGTTAGTAATAAAATATATCAAAATAAAGTGTAGTAAGATAAATGGAAAAACTGTTACTTTGGAGTTGGAAAAGACAAGTCAACAGATAGAAAAGAGCCCGAGAGAAGGCACAAGAACCAGACATTCACTCTTCCACAGACCAGGGATTTCATAAAACCACTGAACTGAAAACCATGATGTATGCACAGAGGACCTGGTGCAGACCTGCGCAGGCCCTGTGCATGCTGCTTCAGTCTTGAGTTCATATGAGCTTTCCTCATGCTGATTTAGATGGCCTTGTTTTCCTGGTATCCTCTATACCCTTTGGCTCTTACATTTTTTTTCTGCCTCCTCTTCCTTCGGGTTCCCTGAACTTCGAAGGGAGGAATTTAATGGAGACATCCCATTTAGGGCTGAGTGTTCCAAAGTCTGTCTTTCTGTTCTGGTTTTATAAGAGCAGATTTGGGTTGATATTTTGCTGATTTTGAATAAGATCTTTGAAGCTGAAATACATTGTTTTTAAGCTATTGTCTTTAAACTAAAGAATAGATGAAGAAAACTGCTTTATGATTGTGGCAAAAATTAGTGAAATTCTTCCCACAGTTAAAAAAGTTGCCACTCATTCTTAACTTTATAGTAAACCATATGACAGAAATAAATAGAAAACTAACCTTTGTAGGAAAACCTAATGCACAGAAATGAATAATTAATAATTCATTTAGTGAAAAAGTAATATATTCAATGTTTTATGTTCTTTTAAACAACCATAAGGAAAACCAAAATGGCCAAGTCGGTTCCTATGGGCAAACTGCCTTGAGACTAATTTTAATTACTTTAAAACCTTTCAGCTGTATGTGATGGGTTTTACTTTTGTGAATATCTGATTGGAACAAAGACCAAAGATTTGTTATGTCTGAGTGACAATCTTTTGGGGCAGGGCTTCTTCAGGAGCAGTAGTTAAGATGATGGAAGATGAAAAGCTGGTGCTCAGTGGTAGAGATCTTGTCTAGTGTGTGCAAGGTTCTGGATCCAGAAAATGCACACACACATACACACACAATTGTAGAAAGCAAGAAAGGAGAGTCTACTTCAGATAGTACTGAGGAGGGTTCTGAGTACCAGCTATAGCATTCAGGAACATTTAGGTCTTGGTTTCCTTGGGCACAGAATGAAGGAGTAGGATATCACGATTATAATAGTCTATGTGATGGCTAGTTTTGGTTGTCAACTTGACTGCATCTGGAATTAACTGAAATTCAAGTGGCTGGGTACACTTGTGAGGGACTTTTTTCTTAGCTTCATTCTTTAAGTTCTGTTCCTTTAGAGAATGCTGACTAATACAGATTTTGCCACCAGAAGTGGTTCTAGAGCAACTGAAGTATAAGGATGAATTTTTTTTAGGTATCTGGAATAGGCTTTCTGATTTGCCAATGCCTACAGTTACTGACATCTCTCCAACTACTGAAACCTCTCCTAAAATCTCAGAGTATTAAAAGTCCATGGTGTAAAATAGAGACATATTAAAGATGGATAAAAACTTAAGGAGATAAATGTATTTGGTTATACTGATTGTGAGAGTCCTTGTGATTCTTTATATAAAACTTTTGACAATTTGAAAAAGCAAGGAAAATGATGACACTGGTTGGCTGTTCCTGAATTCCTGAATAAAATGACAAGGGAAAAGAGTAAGCTGCATAATACAATTATCCCACTTCGAGCATCTCAGAATACGCTGAAGGACAGCAACAGCTCAGTGATAAGACTGACCTTTCCCAGATGCGTACAAACATTTCAAAGTGAGCCCTGGAAGAGAATCTTTCAGCAGTTACAGAGCTCAAGACCAAACCAAAGCCTGTAAAGTTGGCTGAATTACAGCAAAAATTCAAGTTCCAGTTTTGGAGGGTATCAGCAATTAAAGTAAGGATATTAACTGGTAAAGAATGGGATCTTGTAACTTGGGACAGAGATGAATTGGAGGACCATACTGAGACTGAGAATTATGACCCTCAGATTCTCGGGCATCTATCTCACCTGAGGAAGTAGTTTCTCCACCCACACCCCATCCTCTGAAATACTGCTGTGCTGGCTTGTGTTATGTGAACTTGACACACGCTAACATCATCTGAGGGAAAGGAATCTCAATTTCAAAAATGCCTCCCTAAGATCAGGTTGTAGGCAAACCTGTAGGATATATTCTTAATTACTTATTGATGGGGGAGGGCCCAGCCCTCTGTAGGTGGTCTTGGGGTCTATAACAAAGCAGGCTGAGCAAGCCCGGAGAGCAATCCAGTAAGCAGCTCCCCTCTGTGCAGTAGCCTTCGTGTCTGCTCCTGCCCTGTGGGGGTTCCTGCCCTCATTGCTTTGGGTGATGAACTGTTATATGAAAGTGTGAGTGAAGTAAACCCTTTTGTCCCCCAGTTTCTTTTGGCCATGGTGTTTACCCATAGCAACAATAACCCTACTGAAGACAATTGCCTTTTCCTCCTTTGAGGAAATTAATCCTTACCAGCAGTGGCCTTCTCTAAACGATATGCCAGGCAAGACAATATTTACACCTCAGGGCCCAGGAAGAGTTGCCCCTAGACATATAACCAGACTTAAGACTAAGCAGGCTCCTAGGAGGGAGGTGGAATGTGTAGTCCATGAAGTGGGCTACACTCCTAAAGGGCTTAATGAGTTTGCTGATTCTTTGAAGTAGAAGCCTGGGGAATATGTGTGGGAATGGACTTTATGGGTGTGGCATAATGGTGGAAGGAACATCAAACTGGATCAGGCTACTTTCTTGATACCGGCTTACTGAGTGGAGATTCTGGGTTTAATATGGAAACTAGCACTGAGTTTGATAAAAAGAATGTCAAAAGTCTGAACTGTTGGCTGAGGCATTTATCGAAAGATGGCTATCTGAGAAGGAGTTGGAGATGCCTGCTGTCCCTTGATTTGTGTTGATGAAGGGAACAATTTTAGGGAAATTGCAGTGCTAGAGTAAACCAGCATGCTGTGTGAAACCTAATCCACCGTAATTCTAAGGTCCGTAAGACATGCCTTTCGCTAATTCTAAAAGAGGCACAATGGTGAGGGGGCACCAGCACACCTCAAGTGTGCTGTCACCCCTTTCTTTGTGCCATCCCTTAGGGCTGGAGATGCTGTTTCTCGGTTGGATAAGTTAATGTGGTGGGCTTAATTGGAGCCCAAAGTGGCTTTGAGCCAGGTGGCAGCACTAATTCTCCAAGGCAAAGGGATTGTTATCTTAATGGGCAGCGTAGGCAAAGCGATATTGACAATGGCCTAACCCTAACAGTCAGAACAGGTAACGTGAACCTTATGGTGGCATTACCTTTGGTACCAGCTAATCTATCATGGTGTTGCCAGGTATGGAATAGATAAGAAGCCTACTGCATTGCTGTTTAATGGTCTTTTTAAGTGGGAAAGTTCTTAAACAGATGAAGGAAAGACTACATTTGATTGTGGGAAAGAGAGAGAGAGAGAGAGAGAGAGAGAGAGAGAGAGAGAGATCTCAGCCCATGAACTGATTTCCAACTTGAGCAAACTTGCAGATCCAGAACCACTTGAATAAAGGAATGACCACATTTCCTTGAGGAAGGACCTTGATAGAACATCTATTACTGTTTAGACTTTCTCCATTTGTACCCAAAAGGACCTACAGCCTTGTATAAGGGGCGACTGCACACCAAAGGAAAGGAAATCAGACATTCCAGAGTTTATTGAATACTGGTTCTGTATTAATGCTGATTCTGGGAGACCCCAAGAAACATTGTGGCCCTTCTGTTAAGTAGGGGCTTATGGAAGTCAAGTGACTGAGTTTTGGCTGAAGTACGATTCACAGTAGGTCCCCAAACTTATCCTGTGGTTATTTCCACAGTCCTGGAAGGTATATTTGGGATAGATATACTTAGAAGTAGGCAGAATCCTCACATTGATTTTACAACCTGTGGAGTAAGAACTATTATGATTGGAAAGGCTAAATGGAAGCCTTTAGAGTTGTCTCCACAAAAGCAAATAGTGAATCAAATCCCTGGAGGAATTGCAGAATGAGTGCCGCCATTGAGGACTTGAAAGATGCAGGGGTGGTGGTTCCCACCCCATCTCCCTTTAACTCTCCTGTCTGGCCAGTGCAAAAGACAGATGGGTCATGGAGAATGACAGCTGACCATTGAAAACTCAGTAACCCAATCGCCACTGCTGTACCAGATGTGGTGTTCTTACTTTATCAGATTTATTTATATTCTGGTACATGGTACGTAGCTATTGATCTAGTAAATGTCCTTTTCTCGGTACCTGTTCATGAGGACCACAAGAACCAATTTGCTTTCAGCTGGCAAGGCCAGCAGTATACCTTTACAGTTCTACCCCAAGGATATATTAACTCTCCAGATCTGTGTCATAATTTTATTTGAAGGGCTCTTGATCGTTATTCCACAAAATATCACACTGATATCCTATATTGACCACATTATGCTGATTGCACCAAATGAGCAAGAGGTAACAACCACTATGTCCTTGTTTGTAACAAAATGCACACATAAGAGGATGAACAATAAATTCAATCAAAATTCAAGGGCATTCTACTTAACTGAAATGCTTACAAGCCCAGAGGTTTGGGGCATGCAAATACAGTCCTTCTGAGGAGAAGGATCGGTTATTGTACTTGGCTCCTCTCACGACTGTGAAACAAGTACCTTTAGTAGAACTATTTGGATTCTGGAAAGCACATTCCTCACTTGGCTGTGTTATTCCAACCTATTTACCAAGTGACGGAGAAAACTGCTACATTTGTGTGGGGCCCAGAACAGGAGAAGGCTCTTCAAGGGCCGAGCTGTTGGGAAGGTTGCCCTACCACTACGACCATATGAGCCAGTAGACCTGGTAGTACTTGAAGTGCCAATGGCAGAAGGGGATGCTGTCTGGAGCCTGTGGCATACCCCGTATAGGTGAGTGATAGACATCTATGGGATTTGGGAGCAAGGCTCTACTATCATGTGAAGACAACTGTTCTCCCTTTGAGAGACAGCTCTTAGTCTGTTATTGGACCTTAGTGAAAACTGAACATTTGACAACGGGCCACCAAGTTACCATGCAAGCTGAACCGCCCATCATGAGCTGATCCAACAAGCCATAAAGTTGGATGTGCATATCAGCAATCTATTATCAAGTGTTATATATATGATTGGTCCTTAGTGGGTCCTGAAGGCACAAGCAAGTTACATAAGGAGTTGCCCAAACTACTCCCATTACAATAGTATCTGCTGCAAAGCATGCAATGTTAGCCTATGGGTGTTCCCTATGATCCGTTGCCGGGGGCAGGCAAGACTAGGGCCTGGTTCACTGACGGTCCTTCATCTTATGTAGGCACCATCCAGAAGTGGACAGTTATAGCAGGACAACCCTGAAAGACATCAGTGAAGGTAACTCTTTACAATGGGCAGAACTTCAAGCAGTTCACATTGTCATATATGCATATGTATTGAAAAGAGAAATGACCAGATGTGTAATTGTTTCTTACTCATGGGTTGTAGCCAATGGATTGGCTGGATGGTCAGGGACTTGGAAATGATTGAACAATCGGTGATAAAGACATTTAGGGAAGTAGTATGTGGCTAGATCTCTCCAAATGGGTGAAGGGTGGAAGATACTCATATCCCATGTAAAACTCACCAGAAGGTGACTTCCTTCCGTAGAGGAGTTTATCAATAATCAAGTAGATAGGGTGACCCATTCTGTGGAAACTCAGACTCTTTCCCCAGCCTTCCTTGTCATTGTCCATGAACAAAGTGGCCATGGTGGCAGAGATGAAGGATACGCATGGGCTCAACTACATGGACTTCCCACCAAGTTTGAGCTGCCTATGGCTGCCACTGAGTGCCAGATTGGCCAACAGCAGAGAAAAACACTGAGCCTCAGCTATGGCACAATTCAACTGGGGTGACCAGCAGCAGGTTGACTGCATTGGATCACATTCCTCCGTGGAAAGGAAAGCAATGCTTCATCAGCTTTACTGCAGTAGCTACTTATTCTGGTTATGGATTTGCTTTGTCTGCAGTAATGCTTCTGACAAAACTGCCATCTGTGAATTTACACAATGCCTTACTTGCCTTGGATGGTATTCTACACCCTCAGCAGTGTTCTAACCAATGGGCTCACTTTACAGTCAGAGAAATGTGGCAGGGAGTCCACAATCATGGAGTTATAAACACCAGCTAAGGCCACGTGACCAGTTGCCGAAATGACGTTTAAATTAACATGATGAGTATTTTCGTCATATTTTGTGAAGCATGTGTTTGTAAAGGTATTTGTGTAAATGTCTTACCATGTTCTACCAGCCTGTAGCAGCTGGCCTGGTAGAAAGCTGGGATGGTCTTTTGAAGACACAGTTGTGGTGCCAATTAGGTGTCAGCATTCTAAAGGGTTGGGGAAGGTGGTATATGCTTTGAATCAGCACCCAGTATATGGTAGCTTCTCCCATAGCTAGGGTTCATGGGTCCAGGAATCAAGGACTGGAAAAGGAACGGTTCCACACACGATAACCCCTAGGGACCCATTAGAAAATTTTTTGTTTACTGTTCCCTCAACCTTAAATTATGCTGGCCTGGAAGTATTGTTTCCAGAGGAGGGAGTGTTCCTGCCAGAAATCACAACAAATATTTTATTAAATTGGAAATTCTGACTTCCCCCTGGCCACTTTGGGCTTCTAATGCTTTTAAACCAACAGACCCAGAAAGAAATAACAGTGTTAAGAGGGGCTATTCATGCAGATTACCATGGGGAAATTGAAATGCTTCTCCATAATGGAAGTAAGAAAGATTATTATGTCTGGAGTATACTAGATCCTTTAGGGCATCTCTTGGTGCTACCATGTCCTGTGACTAAAGTTTATAGAAAACCACAACAACCTAACCCAGGCAGGATGCAAAAGGGCACAGACCCATTAGGAATGAAGGCATGGGCCACTTCTCCAGGAAAATAGCCAAGATCTGCTGAAGTGCTCACTGAAGGTAGGAGATACAAAATGGGTATAAAAGGAAGGAAGTAATAAATACCAGCTAAAGTCATGTGACCAGTTGCAGCAATGAGGATTATGTATATTGACCTGTTTCTGTCATATTTTTTTAAAAATACATTTGTATAGATATTTGTGTTTTCTTTCCTCCATTTTTTATTGAGTAATGTAACATCAGTTAAGAGAATACCAGTGGTTATCATATTTAGGTTTGAGATACTAAAAGAATGTCCCTCAAGGGACACTGAGCACCCATTCTAAAATTTATAATGTGTTTTCAATTGTATGAGGGATAGTTATATCATAATAGGTATAATTATGATGTGGTTAAAGATATAAGTTATATTCATGTTGGGCATAATTATGACCTTGCTATTGCTTAATTTGGTAATTAAGCGTGACATAAGGGTTCTCCATGTCCTTTATATAGGCTGCCAGCAGCAGCTGTGGTCCAGATTAAAGGCAGATCTTCTCACCTCAAATGTCCAGATTAAAAATGCCTCCACACTTCAAATGATTTAATTTGAAAAAAAAAATCTCACAGGTGTTTGGGTTTTAGTTAATTCAAGATGTAGTTGACAACCAAGAATAACCATCACAAACCAAAGATCTGTATTTCCCAAATGGCTAGGACTGTTGAACACATTTAAAAAATTAGTAACTGGCCATTTACATTTCTTACTATGAAAACTGATCATTGGCCCATTTGTTGATTTATGTCCTTGGTGTTTATTTCTTAACTTCTTTTGTCAATTCTGGAAGATGCTTAGTAAATTGTATATTTCCCAAGCACACAGATCTTTGGGGGTAACTAGTTGTGATGAAGACTAACATGAGCAAGAGAACTGGGCATAGTCAATTTCCTGTATAGAAGATCCAAGGACATCTCTTCCTCTTTCTTAAAAGTGTATGCAAGCTTATTTAATTGATTTATACTTCTATAGTCTGATGTTTGTACCTCTCTTCTCTCAAAAAGAAAGACCCTCCCTCTTCATATACCACAGCTGGTTGCTCACCAAATTCCTAACACCTAGGATGGTTTCTGTCTCATGCCAGAAATCAGGAAATACCTTTAATGTCCTCATAGTCTCAGAAGACAGTTTGCAGAGACACGCCCACTCACATAACACTGAAAGATAGTCTTGTGTGCACTGCATATATGCACTGTTTGTACTGTGTATGCACCGTATGTGTACACTGCATGCATGTATGGCATCTATGTACTGTACGTGTGTGCACTGTATGAATACATTGCATATATGCACTATTTGTATAAACTGCATTTATGTGATGGATGCATTACTGTATGTGTGCACTATGTATGAACTGCATGTATATGATATATGATACATGTATATGATATCTATAACATGATGCATACATGTGATATATGGTGCGTGTATATGACATGATGCATGTATGTGATATATGATGCACTGTACATGACAAAAGGAGGGAAGGAAAGACAGCTCATCTCCGCTCTGCCTGGCCAAGCACATGTCACTAGTAAAACGTGTTTTCTCTCTTCTGTTTTTATCTTGTGGTAGGGGAAGTGTTTGTTTATTACAATTTTCTTCCCGTTTTTCTTAGATAGGATCTTGATAGGTAGCCCAGGCTTGCCTTGAACTCATGATTCTCTTGCCTCGGCCTCTCCAGTGCTGAGATTACAGGCGCACACCACCAAAGCCCAACTTTTTCTGTCCTTAAACATCTAACCTCCGTTCCTCTTTCAACTAATGAGGACGTTCCCTAATTCTTGGAGGAACCGGAGCCCTGGAGTTTCTTAACGTCACCGTGTTCTGCTTCTTCCTGGGTTGCTGGCTCCCTTCACACCCACATCCAGTCAGTGATGGTCTCTTCCTTGGTGTTCCTCGGCGCCCCCTAGAGTGCCCCCCAGCAAATGCAGCTCTTCAGGGAGCAAGTGTTGCTGGGGTCAGGAGCTGAGAGAGTGGGTCTAGAGTTAGGCCACTTGTGACTCTGGAACAAGGTCATTGAACTGAATTTTTTTTAACTTTTAAAGACTATTTATTTACGTGTGTGTGTGTGTGTGTGTGTGTGTGTGTGTGTCCGTCCCCACATAACAGCCAGAAAGGGGCATCTAATCCCTCAGAACTGCAGCTCCAGGCTTTTATGGGACACCTGACTTGTTCCATGAGCCCTGGGTTCCAAACTCCAGTGAAGAGTGTAACAAGCACTCCTACCTACAGAGCCATATCTCCAGGCCCATCACTGAAGCTGGAAAACAACAAACAAACAAACAAACAACAACAACAAAAAGTTCATGGTGATTTTACTTAAGGTCTCCTGCCTCCCCCTGCTCTTTGCTTACTTGCTTGCTCTTTTTGGGGAAAAAGTTGAGACAAGGCCTTACTTTGTATCCAAGCTGTCCTCACACTCACTGCAATCCTCCTGCTTCAAAGTTCTAAGCCCTGAGAATAACAGGTATGGGCTACCATGTTTGACTTTTGTTGTTTTTGAAGTCTGAATGCTTTTTTTTTTTAATTTATTGTTGAAATAGGAGCGGCGGGCTGCGTCCCCGGCACCCGGCCGCCCCAACGGCTAGCTTTACTCGAAATAATTACACGGAAACTGTATTCTTTTAAACACCGCTTGGCCCATTTCTATCTAGCCTCTTCTAGGCTAGCTCTTGCACCTGGACTAGCCCATTTCTAATAATCTGCTGTAGCCCAGGAGCTGGCTTACCAGGAATGATCTTAACCTGCGTCTGTCTGGAGTGTGAGAATCATGGCGACTCACTGACTCAGCTTCTTTCTCCCAGCATTCCGTTCTGTTTACTCTACCCACCTAAGGGTGGGCCTATCAAATGGGCCTAGCAGTTTCTTTATTGCTTAACCAATGAAATCAACAGATTGATATATGACACTCCCACATCACTTCCCCTTTTTCTGTTTAAACAAAAAAAGGAAGGCTTTAACTTTAACATAGCAAAATAACATATAGCAAAACAGTTATCAAGCAAGAATTACAGTTACAATATTTATATCTATTTTATCTTTTATCATAACTAAGAAAAACTATAACTATCTATTCATTCTTCAACTCCATCAAAGACTCCAGAATGTCTTTATGGGTATCATGTATCTGCTTGGTGCATGCAGAGGTCAGAAAAGGGTGGCAGATCCCGGGGCACTGGAGGGGGCTGCTGAGTGGGTACTACCGGAGATTGAACCTCAGGCCTCTGGAAGACACTGCATGCTGTTAGACACAAAGCCTTGGTGTTTACTAGGACATGTATGACAGGGCATGTTAGTGGAGGTACAGTGTGTGTGTTGATCAAGTCAGAACATGTAACATATTCACCACCTCTCCCGTTTTTTTCATTTCTTTGTGGCAAGGACATTCAAAATGTTCCCTTCTACTGTGACTCTTCCAATGCAGCATCCTTAGCCATAGTCACGGTTGGGGAATCTTATTTTCAGGTTTGTGACTTTTGTTTACACTGCAGTTGTTTAACTCTGTGAAGCTGTGTGACTTGTTTACGCCACATTTGTTTGGCTCTGTGAAGCTGTGTTACTGTGCCCAAGAAAAACACCTGATGGTCCTGATAAAGAGATGAACAGCCAATCATGAGGCAGAAGCAAGGATGGGCGGGGCTAGCAGGCAGAGGGTAGAAATAGAAGGGGAACTCTGGGAGGAGAGAGCACGAGGAGCAAGGAGAGGACAAGAGTGGAGGTCGGCAGGGGTCAGCCACGCAGCTACCCGGCCAGCCACGCTGCTACCCAGCCAGCCACGCAGGGAGAGCGTAAGTCAGATTACAGAACCAAGAGAAAGGTAAAAGCCCAGAGGCAAAAGGCCAATGGGCTAATTTAAGAAAAACTGGCAAAAAAAAAAAAACAAAAAAAAAAAAAAACCAAGCCAAGCTAACGCCAGGCATTCATAACTAGGGATAAGCCTCTGTGTATGATTTATTTGGGAGTTGGGTGATGGGACCCCCCCCCCCCGGAAAGGTTAAAAGAGCAAAAAACATTACCCAACAGTCTCCTTACCTAGAGCACTACACAGAAAGGCCAAACCCCACGCCTAACCGGAGTTTTGAACCCACTCACCACTCATTCCCTTCCTCCCTGCCCTTTCAGCATCTAGCCATTTTACTGCAGTATGAAAATGACTCTCAGAGATTGCCGGCTAGGGCTGCTGGGCAGCAGGAGTCCTGAATTTGGGCTGTTTTCCTGAGCTGCCACCGTCCTCCATCTGTGATAGGTCCAGGGGAATAAACTTAGATCCAAGTCACTCTCGGCCTGGGGAAGACCGCTTCAGGAGAGAGATACTTGCTACACTCTAGGATAGAGTATATTAAATACATCTAGTTTCAAGTTTAAGATGGAAAACAAGTCATTTGCCAAACATGTCATCATCAGAACGCCCACTAGGTGGCAGGCTTTATCAGGGTTACAGCTGTCTTCAGTAACCGATTTCAAATGAGGACTGAATGGCTGAAAAGAACAGGCACAGTCCCTCAGAGGCTGCAACAGCATGGGGCAGGATCTATATTTTCAGATGCTAGGGTGGACTGGGCTATCACTTCCATAATGGATCATTCTCAGTTGCTTAGATATCCAAGCTCTTTGAGACCGGAAAGGGGTCATCTGAAAACCGACCAGTATTTGTTACCCTTGATGGCACGCACCATTTTCCGACCTCTCTGTACCCTGCCCTTCTTCCATCACTTTTTTTAAAACTTCTACTAATGTGCAAAGTCCTGTGGAGGCTGTGGTCATGGAACTCATCACCCTGGATGAAGATAGGCTGTTCCATACCTTTAGTCTTAGCACTGGGAGGCAGAGGCAGGTAGAGCTCTGTGAGTTCAAGACCAACCTGGTTTACATTGCAAGTTCTGGGCATAGAGAAATCCTGTCTCAAAAATCAAAACAGGCAGCCAGGGAGTGGTGGCGCACACCTTTAATCTCAGCATTAAGGAAGAGGCTAGCCTGGTCTACAGAGTGACCATGGGCACACAGCAAAAGCCTGTCTCAGAAAAGAAAAAAAAAAAACACCAGAAAGAAGAGGGGGGGGATGCTGAGTGCGGAATACATAAGCCACACACCTCTTCCCAGCCCAGGTGACCGCCTTATCTCCATGCATGCACGTTTGTTTTTCTCAGACTGGCTGGAGACATTCTTAGGCCTAGTGCTCCTTCCTAAGACGGGAAGGAAAATGATTTAATTTTCTTTTTGTTGATACAGAGAAAGATTCTAATATAAGAATGTTCCAGATCATCTGATAAGCTCCCACAGGGGCATCAACCTAGTCTGACTCCATCCTTTCCGTAAACATGTCCTTTCCTAGTTTTGCCATCACACGCTTCAGGTGGGGAGAAGAGAATTCTTGGCACTCTGCCGAGAGCAAGAACAAAGCAAGAAATTTGTAATGTGTGGGCCAAAGGGTTAAATAAAATCACTCCTGGAGCAGAGGAGTTGTGAGCCTCACAGCCTCACAGGGCGAGACCGCTTTTAAACAAGTTGGCTGACAGGATAATGTACCCTAGGCCTGCTCTAAAGGAAAAACCTAAGGGTGCGAGCTTTATCCTTCAGGATGTGTCTGTGGGGTCTGGTGGGGTACTAACGTTTTTCAGTCAAGAGCTGGAAGCTGGGAGGAGTGGGTGGGGCTCAGTGCTCTTTGATGGCTGGTTCCTCTGAGAACAATAAATAGCTCCTAGAAGAGAAGGCCTCTGTATTTCCACTTGGCTGCACTTTGCCCTGCTCACTCCACCCACAGCCAGCACAAAGGAGGGTGGGCCGGGTTAGCAGACAGTGGGCTGCTGGCCAGTCTGCCAGGCAGGCTCGCTCTCCTGTGTGCACAGGGAATGGAATCCATCCGAAGGGCATTTTAACAGAAAGGAATGTGAGGGAGCATTTATGACCAGAGGGAGTCCACTATTGAGAGGGAAGAAACTGTGTATTCTGAACACCGGCTGGCGCTCTGTGGAGAGGGAGGTTTCTTCCTTCCCCGTCTGTCTTATTTTGGTGTAAAAAAAAAAAAATAGCACAGCTTTTACTATTTGTACTGTGTTTCAGTACACACCTTGGTACACTTAAGTAGATTCATATTGTTAGGTGGATTTATTTTAAGTTCAAAGTGACTTTCTTCAAAGTTGGGTTTTCTTGGCAGAACCAATAAGAAGTGATGTGGGTTCCATTTCTCTTATGCGGAGTTAGCTGCATGCTGGGTCCAAGTCCAGAGTTGGTCCCAGTTAGCAACTTGACATAGCCTGGAGTCACCTAAGAGAAAAAGCCCCTACTGAGGAACTGCCTATACCAGAGAGCCCTCTGGGCATTTCTGCAGGAGACTGTCTTGACTTTTTTTTTTTTCTTCGAGACAGGGTTTCTCAGTAGCTTTTGGTTCCTGTCCTGTAGACCAGGCTGGCCTCGAACTCACAGAGATCCACCTGCTTCTGCCTCCCAAGTGACTGTCTTGACTTTTAATGATGTAGAGGCCTCACCCCACTGTAACGGGTACCAACCATCCTTAGGATAAGAGCAAAGGTCAAAGGCTAAATAAGAAAGCAGCTAAGCACAAGAGAGATCCAGCAAGCAGAGTTCCTCCATGGCTTCTGCTTCAAGTTCCTACACTTGCTTCTCTCAACCAGAGACTGTAATCTGTGAGCAGAAATGAAGCCTCTCCCTCCCAAAGTTGCTTTGGATCCGAGTGTTTTATCGCAGGAACCAAAAGACAGAACAAGAGCAAGCTGGAAGTGTTCAGTGTTCACAAGGCCTGGATGTGGAACTCAGCCACAGGGTGCGTGCCTGGCATATACAAGGTGCTGAATGAGTTCCTCAGTGTGGCAAGAAAACAAGTATATGCTGTAGCCAGCAACCAATACCTGTCTTCAAGTGTATTTCCATCCTGGATTAAAAATAATGCTCCCCACCCTGAAGGTAGAACATTCTATGGCACCAGGACGGGCCCCTACATGTCCCTAGAGGCAGGGCACGCATCTTCTCTGGGCATACTGACTGTTCTGACAGTGCTCACGCTGCAGCAAAAACAGCTATGATCCATTCGGGGCACGGGTGGGGGAGGGCAATAATAGAACCAGACTCCTCCCTGTTCCCAGTGCAGAATGAGGTCATGCCTGTCAAGCCCTCGGCATACACAGTAACCCTCAGCGAAGCAGAGCTATTTTTGTTTTATTGTATCCCGACAAGGTAAAAAGCACAGGAAATGTTTGTTGTCGGGAAAAAATTTCAGTCTCGTCTCTCTGTCTACTACAAACTAGGTGTTCAGGCTGGAGTATCACCAAAGGCTGGGTGTCTAGTCGATAGTACCATTGGGACCTTTGGAAGTGGGACCTAGTGAAAGGAAATTAGGCTATGAGAGACGTGTCCTTGAAGGGGGCCATTGAGAATCCTGTCTCTTCTCCCCAGCCTTCCTCTGTGTGTGCGCATGCTCGGTCGCATGCTCAGTCTCTCTCGGTCTCTCTCGGTCTCTCTCGGTTTCTCTCTCTCTCTCTCTCTCTCTCTCTCTCTCTCTCTTTCTCTCGGTCTCTCTCTCTCTCTCCTCTCTCTCTGTCTCTCTCTCTCTCCTCTGTCTCCCTCAACTTTCTAGATTCCATGAAGTAATTTTTGCTATGTATTCCCACCATGGCATTCTTCACTGGGACCAAGCCTAACTTGAGAGCCAAAACAGACCTTCCCTCACTAGAAGCTGACTCTCGTGGGCATTTTGCCGCAATTAGAGAAGGGTGATGAGCACAGTCCACAGCACCACAGAATGCTGAATGGTTCCCGGGAGATCCAGCAATCCAATCCTCCGTCCGCAACGTACCCTTGAAGGAAGGAGGAAATCTTTTCTGCTAACTTTCTTTTTTTATTATTGAAAAGAAAAAAAAAATCCACCTCCTCCCAGCCTCCCATTTCCCTCCCCTTCCTCCTGCCCCTCTTCCCCTCCCCCCACTTTTCTTCTCCTCCCTCTCCAGTCCGAAGAGCAGTCAGGGTTCCCTGCCCCGTGAAAAATCCAAGGTCCTCCTTCCTCCATCCAGGTCTAGGAAGGTGAACATCCAAACTGGTTAGGCTCCCACAAAGCCAGAACATGAAGTAGGATCAAAACCCCGTGCCATTGTCCTTGGCTTCTCATCAGCCCTCATTATCCCCCATGTTCAGAGCGCCTGGTTTTATCCCTTTTTCAGTCACAGACTAGCTGGCCTTGGTGAGCTCCCAATAGATCAGCCCCACTGTCTCAGTGGGTGGGTGCACCCCTCGTGGTCCTGACTTCCTTGCTCATGTTCTCCCTCCTTCTGCTCCTCATTGGGACCTTGGGAGCTCAGTCTGGTGCTCCAGTGTGGGTCTCTGTCTCTATCTCCATCCATCGCCAGATGAAGGTTCTATGGTGATATGCAAGATATTCATCAGTATGGCTATAGGATAGGGTCATTTCAGGTTCCCTATCCTCAGCTGCCCAAGGAACTAACTGGGGACATCGCCCTGGGCACCTGGGAGCCACTCTAGGTTCGAGACTCTTGCCAACCCTAAGGTGGCTCCCTTAACTAAGATATGTGCTCCCCTGCTCCCCTATCCAACCCTCCTATATCCCAATCATCCCATTTCCCCAAGTTCCGCCATCCTCCCCTTCTCACTTTTCTCTCCCCATCTCCCCTTACCCCCATCCCGCCCCACCCCCAAGATCCCAGTTTTTTGCCCGGCAATCTTGTCTACTTCCCATAGCCAGGAGGATAACTATATGTTTCTCTTTGGGTTCACCTTCTTATTTAGCTTCTTTAGGATCACAAATTACAGACTCAGTGACCTTTATTTATGGCTAGAAACCAATTATGAGTGAGTACATCCCATGTTCATCTTTTTGGGTCTGGGTTACCTCACTCAGGATAGTGTTTTCTATTTCCATCCATTTGCATGCAAAATTTGAGAAGTCATTGTTTTTTACCGCAGCATAGTACTCTAATGTGTATATATTCCATACTTTCTTCATCCATTCTTCCATTGAAGGGCATCTAGGTTGTTTCCAGGTTCTGGCTATTACAAATAATGCTGCTATGAACATAGTTGAACAAATGCTTTTGTCATATGATAGGGCATCTCTTGGGTATATTCCCAAGAGTGGTATTGCTGGGTCCAGGGATAGATTGATCCCGAATTTCCTGAGGAATCGCCACACTGCTTTCCAAAGTGGTTGCACAAGTTTGCATTCCAACCAGCAATGGATGAGGGTACCCCTTCCTCCACAACCTTTCCAGCAAAGGCTATCATTGGTGTTTTTGATTTTAGCCATTCTGACAGGTGTAAGATGATATCTCAAAGTTGTTTTGATTTGCATTTCCCTGATCGCTAAGGAGGTTGAGCATGACCTTAAGTGTCTTTTGGCCATTTGCACTTCTTCTGTTGAGAATTCTCTGTTCAGTTCAGTGCCCCATTTTTTAATTGGGTTATTTAATATTTTAAAGTCTCGTTTCTTGAGTTCTCTATATATTTTGGAGATCAGACCTTTGTCTGTTGCGGGGTTGGTGAAGATCTTCTTCCAGTCAGTGGGTTGCCTTTTTGTCTTGGTGACAGTGCCTTTGCTTTACAGAAGCTTCTCAATTTTAGTATGTCCCATTTATTCAATGTTGCCCTTAATGTCTGTGCCACTGGGGTTATACATAGAAAGTGATCTCCTGTGCCCATCTGTTGTAGGGTACTTCCCACTTTCTCTTCTATCAGGTTCAGTGTGTTCAGATTGATATTGAGGTCTTTGATCCATTTGGACTTGAGTTTTGTGCACGGTGAGAGATATGGGTCTATTTTCATTCTTCTACAGGTTGACGTCCAGTTGTGCCAGCACCATTTGTTGAAGATGCTCTCTTTCTTCCATTGTATACTTTTAGCTCCTTTATCGAAAATGAGGTGTTCATAGGTTTGTGGGTTAAAATCTGGGTCTTCTATATGATTCCATTAGTCGACTTCTCTGTTTTTATGCCAGTACCATGCTGTTTTCATTACTGTAGCTCTGTAATAGAGTTTGAAGTCAGGGATGGTAATGCCTCCAGAAGATCCTTTATTGTATAGGATTGTTTTGGCTATCCTGGGTTTTTTGTTTTTCCATATAAAGTTGATTATTGTCCTCTCAAGATCTGTGAAGAATTTTGATGGAACCTTGATGGGGATTGCATTGAATCTATAAATTGCCTTTGGTAGAATTGCCATTTTTACTATGTTGATCCTCCCAATCCAAGAGCAAGGGAGATCCTTCCATTTTCTGGTATCCTCTTCAATTTCTTTCTTCAATGCCTTAAAGTTCTTGTCAAATAGATCTTTCACTTCCTTGGTTGGAGTTACCCCAAGACATTTTATGCTGTTTGTGGCTATCTTGAAAGGTGAAGCTTCTCTGATTTCCCTCTCTGCTTCCATCCATATCCTTTGTGTATAAGAGGGCGACTGATTTTTTAGAGTTGATCTTGTATCCTGCCACATTACTAAAGGTGTTTATCAACTATAGGAGTTCTTTGGTGGAGTTTTTGGGGTCACTTATGTACACTATCATATCATCTGCAAATAATGAAAGTTTAACTTCTTCCTTTCCAATTCGGATCCCCTTGATCCCATTATGTTGTCTTATGGCTAAAACTTCAAGCACTATATTGAAGAGGTATGGAGAGAGTGGATAGCCTTGTCATGTTCCTGATTTTAGTGGGATGGCTTTGAGTTTTTCTCCGTTTAATTTGATGTTAGCTGTCGGCTTGCTGTATATAGCTTTTATTATATTTAGGTATGACCCTTGTATCCCTAATCTCTCCAATA
The DNA here is from genome assembly GCF_018167655.1 of Microtus oregoni. Taxonomy (NCBI): domain Eukaryota; kingdom Metazoa; phylum Chordata; class Mammalia; order Rodentia; family Cricetidae; genus Microtus; species Microtus oregoni. Next base: position 861,316 of record NW_024544709.1, on the reverse strand, counting down.
CTTTTATCATAAAGGGATGTTGAATTTTGTCAAATGCTTTTTCAGCATCTAATGAAATGATCATATGGTTTTTTTCTTTCAGTTTATTTATATGATGGATTACATTGATAGATTTTTCGTATGTTGAACCAGCCCTGCATCTCAGGAATGAAGCCTACTTGATCATAATGGATAATTTTTCTAATGTGTTCTTGGATTCGGTTTGCCTGTATTTTGTTGAGGATTTTCGCATTGATGTTCATGAGTGAGATTGGCCTGTAATTCTCTTTCTTGGTTGAGTCTTTGTGTGGTTTTGGTATCGGAGTAACTGTAACTTTGTAAAAGGAATTTGGCAATGACTCTTCTGTTTCTATATTGTGAAAAACATTAAGGAGTATAGGTATTAGGTCTTCTTGGAAGATCTGGTAGAATTCTGCATTGAAACCATCTGGTCCTGGGCTTTTTTTGGTAGGGAGGTTTTTGATAACAGCTTCTAATTCTTCGCGACTAACAGGTCTATTTAGATTGTTCACCTGGTCCTGGTTTAACTTTGGTAAATGGTATTTATCTAAAAAAGTGTCCATTTCTTTTACATTTTCCAGTTTTGTGGCATACAGGCTTTTGTAGTAAGATCTAATGATTCTCTGAATTTCCTCTGTGTCTGTGGTTATGTCCCCCTTTTCATTTCTGATCTTATTAATTTGCATATTCTCTCTCTGCCATTTGAATAGTTTGGATAGGGGTTTATCAATCTTGTTGATTTTCTCCAGGAACCAGCTTTTTGTTTCATTGATTCTTTGGATTGTTTTCTGTGTTTCTATTTTGTTGATTTCAGCCCTCAGTTTGATTATTTCCAGTCTTCTACTCCTCCTAGGTGAGTCTGCTTCTTCTTTTTTTTTCTAGAGCTTTCAGGTGGGCTGTTAAGTCTCCAATGTGTGCTTTCTCTGTTTTCTTTAAGTGGGCACTTAGTGCTATGAACTTTCCTCTTAGGATTGCTTTCATAGTGTCCCATAAGTTTGAGTATGTTGTTTCTTTATTTTCATTGAATTCAAGGAAGACTTTAATTTCTTTCTTAATTTCTTCCTTAATCCAGGTATGGTTCAGTAGTTGACTGTTCAGTTTCCATGAGTTTGTAGGCTTTCTGGAGGTAGCATTGTTGTTGAATTCTAACTTTAATCCATGGTGATCTGATAAGACACAGGTGGTTACTAATATTTTTTTGTAACTGTGGATGTTTGCTTTGTTACCAAGTATGTGGTCAATTTTCGAGAAGGTTCCATGAGCTGCAGAGAAGAAGGTATAGTCTTTCCTATTTGGGTGGAATGTTCTATAGATGTCTGTTAAGTCCATTTGATTCATTACCTCCATTAATCCTCTTATTTCTCTATTAGGTTTCTGTCTGATTGACCTGTCCATTGGTGAGAGAGGAGTGTTGAAGTCTCCTACTATTAGTGTGTGTGGTTTGATGGCTTCCTTGAGTTTTAGTAATGTTTCTTTTACGTACGTGGGTGCTTTTATATTAGGGCATAGATATTCAGGATTGAGACTTCATCCTGATGAATTGTTCCTGTTATGAGTATAAAATATCCCTCTCCATCTCTTCTGATTGATTTAAGTTTGAAATCAACTTTGTTAGAAATTAGTATGGCCACACCTGCTTGTTTCTTAGGTCCATTTGCTTGATAAGCCCTTTCCCAGCCCTTTACTCTGAGTAGGCGCCTGTCTTTGTGGTTGAGGTGTGTTTCTTGTAAACAGCAGAATGTTGGGTCCTGTTTTCATATCCAATCTCTTACCCTGTGCCTTTTTATAGGTGAGTTGAGCCCATTGACATTAAGTGATATTAATGACCAGTGGTTGTTAACTCCGGTCACTTTTTTAATAGTAGAGTTTGTGTGTTTCCCTATTTGAGTTGCGCTGGTGGAGGGTCTCTAGATGTCTGAGTTATTGTGGTCATTGTTGGACTCCTTGGTTAGTGATTTTCCTTCTATTACTTTCTGTAAGGCTGGATTTGTGGCTACGTATTGTTTAAATTTGTTTTTATTCTGGAAAATTTTGTTTTCTCCATTTATAGTGAACAAAAGCTTGGCCGGGTATAGTAATCTGGGCTTGCATCCATGGTCTCTTAGTTTCTGCAGTACATCTATCCAGGACCTTCTGGCTTTCATGGTTTCCAAAGAGAAGTCAGGTGTAAGTCTGATAGGTTTACCTTTATAAGTAACTTGGCCTTTTTCCTTTGCAGCTCTTAATATTCTTTCTTTATTCTGTATGCTTTGTGCTTTGATTATTATATGGCGAGGGGATGTTTTGTTTTTTGTTTTTTGTTTTTTTTGATCAAGCCTATTCGGTGTTCTGTATGCTTCTTGAATCTTCATAGGTATATCTTTCATTAGGTTGGGAAAGTTTCTTCTATAATTTTATTAAATATATTTTCTGGACTGTTGAGCTGCACTTCTTCTCCTTCTTCTACTCCTATTATTCTTAGGTTTGGTCTTTTTATTGTGTCCCATATTTCCTGAATGTTTTGTGATGAGAGTTTGTTGGACTTGCTGTTTTCTTTGATCAGTGTGTTTATTTTCTCTATGGTATCTTCAGAATCTTAGATTCTTTCTTCTATCTCTTGTATTCTGTTGGTTATGCTTGTTTCTGTAGTCTCTATTTGTTTACCTAGATTTTCCATGTCCAGCCGGCCCTCTGTTTGTGTTTTCTTCTTTGCCTCCATTTCAGTTTTCAAGTCTTGAACTGTTTCCATTATCTGTTTAATTGTTTTTCCTTGGTTTCCAAGGGTATCATTCACTGATTTATTCAATTCTTCAAACTTTCTGTTATACTTCTCATCCATTTCTTTAAGGGCATTATTTACATGCTGTTTAAGGGCGTCAATCACTTTCATAAAGTCAGTTTTTTCTACTTCTTCTTGATTAAGGTGTTCATGTCCACATGTTGTGAGGTCGCTGGGTTCTGGTGGTTTCATGTTGTTTTTGAGATTGTTGGGTGAATTCCTGCATTGGCGCCTGCCCATCTCTTCCTCTGAATGCTCCCCTATGGATCTTCTTTTACAAGATCAGGTCTCCTTGCCTACTGATGTATCTTCCTAGTGATGGCAGTCCCCAGTGATAGCTCTCCTGGTGCTCAGGTGATGTCTTTCCTGGTGCCAAGATCAGATCTCCTTGTTGCTTGGGTAGCTCCCAATGATGGCTCTCCTGGTGCCGAGATCAGATCTCCGTGCTGGTTGGGTAGCTCGTAAACAAAGCACCTACCTTGCTTGCTGCAGGCAGGCTATTGAAACAAAGGACCTCCCGCCTGCCCTCTCTGTTGCCCAAAGTATTTGGTCCCAGCACCCAGACAGGCTGGGCTGGGAGAAGTTATGTGCCCAAAGAGGGAAGGGAGGCAGAAGGGGGGAGGGTTCTGGATGCAAGCTGGGTGGGATAGGAAGAGAGAGGCGGTATGCGGGGGGGGGGGGGTGGTATAGGCCCTGCAGGAAGGCCAGGAAGTATAGAGGGGATGAGGAACGTCTGAGTTCTGGGGACCCGGGTTGCTGCTGCGGGCCAGAAACTCACCCCACTGATGGCTCTCCTGGTGCCGAGATCAGATCTTCTGCTAACTTTTTATGTTAAAAGAACATTAAACAAATCCTCTCATTTCTTGAACATTCTGGGAAGCCTAGGTGGGATTATTGCAGATGCTCTGCTTGGCAATGCAACCTATAAAGACGATGGTGGTAAAGTCAAGTGCGTGTGCCAAGCCAAAGACAGGCTAGGAATATCGCAAAGCTCTTGCAGATGACAATCTTGGAGGCCACTGTTCAGTGGAAAATGGTTTGGGTGTCACTGAGTGACAGTACATAGTTTCCTAATAGGATCCTGGTTAAACAAATATGTCTTCATGTGGCTGAGGCCTGGGGTTTCATTTGCAAAAATGAAAATTGGTGGTATTGTGGTATGAACATTTTTGCCAAGTATTTCAACATGTGAAGTCTAAGTAAAACCATTTAAAGGGCTTGTGAAGAGAAAGGCAAGAAAAGGGGAATAAAGGATAAGTCATAAAATGAAGAATTTTATGTCCCGTGGTATATAACTGTTCAGAATGACATACCACAGAACAGATCGAGATGTCAGAACTCTGTGTCTGTTGTCTGGACTCAGTTTCTCTGGCAGCTCCATTCATCCACAATACACTATGGATTCTTGGTGCCTGTCTGCCCAGGGCCTCCCACTCTATCTGTATTTCCAATGTGTTTGCTCTGTCACGTGGCCTCGGGATCCTTTTGCCTGACTTTATTCAGCGCGTCTACTTCTCGAACCCTTTAGTTTGATAGCCTTTTAGACTGGATCCCGATTTCCCTGTGGGTCAGCCATGCTGCCGAAGGCCTTACCATGCTCTCTCTCAGAGCACAAGGTAATCCTGGTGTCTCATTGGCCTTGGAATAAAAGGTCAGTGTCATCTCCTGCTCACCACTGATCCTCTTTATGAACTCCAGCCAGTAGCTGAGACCAGGCGAGGAGACTTCAACCAAAACTGAAAGAATGCAGTCTCCTGTATTTATCTACCAAGGTGACTTGTGGGACGGCACAAAATAGGTGGCTCATCCAATAGTATGATATAGCACAGCTGGTAGGCATCTGGGGAAGGGAGCAGACCGTAGCGGTCATCCAGACGAGAGACCGCAAGGGGTAGCCGCAAGTGTGTCACAGCTTGAGATGGACAGGTATTTGGCTCAGTGGAACTCAGTGGACTGTGATCATCTACGTATAAGGAGTCCCCTAACTGTCTCCAACCAGAAACAGCTTATGAACCAAAAGACATAAAGCACAAACGCAGAATTTCAAAACAGCAATGTGAGCTGTGTGAGGCTGCTGGTAAGCTGCTTCTCCCATCTGTGGTGACTGGATGCAGACAGATGTGGTGAGGGAAGGATTCTGCACTGGAAGAGGATCAGGTCTTGAAAATAAGATAGGGGAAGAGGTAGGATGAGATTACGATATGCAGACTGGCCTGGACTCTACATTTTACAAATACATAGGTTCAACCCACAGGTTGTTAAGAGACTGCCTCAGGTTCAGAAAGAGCTGTGGGAAAGCAGATTTTACTCATCTGTTGAGGGGCAAGCCTGCCCGTTTCCGCGACTTGCCGATTTTGAGCAGCAGCACAATGGGCATGAGTGTGCTGACCTTGGCTCCCAGGAATGGAATAGCAGAACCACATGGCAGTTCTGTTCTGGTAAACATAATTTATTTTGTAAACTATCATATGTTATTCAGCCATAAGACAGGGTGCTATGTTGTCATTTGTAGAAGAAAAAATAGATGGAATAAGAGAGAATCATGTTAAGTGAAGAAAGCCAGACTCAGAAAGAAAGCCTGAGTCCTGTTTTCTCTCATATGTGAAATCGAACTAAACAAAAAGAAAGAAATTGGGAGAACGAGAGTCAAGAAAAATTAATACGGAACTAATATGATCAAAGTACGTGAAGCCTGTTACTTTTATATTTACTAAACCAATTGTTAAAACTGCACTAGTTTTAAGACCAGTTTTCCACACTACCACAGCCTCTCTCTATCTTCTCATTTCTAATGCTAGCTCAGGAGATTCACCAGCACAGTGGCATTAGAGTGAGCACGTGCTTGAAATGTTTTTTAAGAGAGACTGGGAGCCTGTTCCAAGGTGAGCTCTGTGTGGTGTCTAAATGGACCCAGGCCCCACAGCTTCTGTGTTTGCTATTCTGGCTTGGCCATAATACACTCACTGTGACCTTGCACACCAGAAGTCCTCAGCTTGTTTTCCTAACAAGGGTGGTAGAGGCTTGCTCCATTGTCTTTTGTCTCACTCCTCTCCCAGAAGAATGAGCAGAGCTTTTCCTTGTTTGTGGAAATGCTGAGGAGTTTATTCTACATGGTGAGACCAGAGGGTGAGAGGCAGAGAAGCCTGGGAGGCTGGGGTGATGCTCAGGGAAGTACAGACAGCCTGAGGTGCACAGAAGCTCCGAGCAGCGTGAGAACGACTTGAGTATGGACTCATCATTTTTTTGGCACATCAACGGGTATTATTTTTGTAACCAGCATAAATGATATCCTGAGGTTTTTTTATGCCACTGAAGGAATTCCTGTTGGCCCTGCCTGCTGGAACTTTATATTCTAAAAAGGTGACATGAGGTCACCTCCAGATATTTAAAGTACGCAAGGTCCAATGTCTACAAAGCGTCTGCTCAGAGGTTTTGTGAGGTTTAACTCATCCTGCGTCTGTGGTGGCTTTTCTTATTACACACCAGCGCATGCTCATTTGATATATAAATTTACAAGCTAGGAGATGTCACCCCATGGAGACAGTGTTTGCCTGATGTACATAAAGCCCAGGGGTTCATCACTCATGTTGCATAAAACCTAGGCTTTGTGGCCCATGGTGTAATCCCAACACTCAAGAAGTAGAGGCAGGAGGATTCAAAATTCAAGGTCAGTCTCAGCCTCATCTGCAGTGGGAAGACAGCCTGGGACCCAGAAAAAATCTTTCCCAAAGTTATAAACACCAAGCTAAGAGCTGTCGCAAAGTTTGAAGGGGTCGCCGGAATTCCAAATATCCACTGTTAACTCTGTAGTATAGGATTTTACATGTTTCCTTCTACATGTATGCGAATGTTTATACACCTTATAAATTATGTATCCTGTGTTTACAGGGTGATGCCATAGAAGGTTTAGCTAACTTTAACCCTTTCTGACTATTACAGTTGGAGGTAGCAAATGCCCTGTTCCTATGGAGGCAGGGTTGATGCCCGCTTCCTATGTTGGTGTCCTCTTCCAGTGTTGAGCTTCATGCATTTTTAAGGCATCATCCTAGGAGGCCTAGGCTCAGCTTGAGGTGACAAAGTATTTGCTGGATAGAGACAGCAGTGAAAAAGTAGGCTAGCAAAGTGGTGGGTGAACATCCTGGAATAGAGTTCAGGATTTGGCCAATGCCATCGAGAGGACTTGGGAGCAAGAGACGGACAGACAGAAAGAGACAGTGACACAAAGAGAAGCTGCAGGCCTGGGGAGATGTCACACACATTGTCCTCCAGTGTCATTTCTGGGTAACAGACAGACTCGGGCATAAGATAGGGTAAAAGAAAGTCCAATGTTCCATTTCCCACACATTCCCATGGGCCATTGTTGGAACAGAAATACTGTAGTTATGCAACAAGAGTCGGGAATTGTTCCAGACATGGAGATAGATGACACATGGATGATTCGTGTATGATTGACAGATACATAGTGGGCAATTATAGATATGGATTAAAAGGTTAAAGATGAATAGCTGATAAATAACAGTTTGAGCTCAGCCTGATTTTACCTGTGACAGTGGGAGTGGAAGAGTGTGAATGTGTGTGTGTGTATGTGTGTGTAAGTAAGACAGAGGGCATGTGTATTGTGTGTATGTAAGCGAGAAGGCTACCATAAGTGGTGGATTTCAGGAGTGTTCCCCTTTCATTTTGATTTTTATGAGAAAATCCTTTACTGCCTTGGCCCTCACCCAAGTCAGCCCCCAGGGATCCCGTCTGTCCTTCTGCCTCCACCTCCCTTCTGCTGGAATTATAACTTCCTTCCACCACAGCTAGCTTGGTTTTGTAGTTGTTGTTTTGTAGACGTGGGTTCTGGGGACAAACATGGGTCCTTGAGGTTATAAGCTAAGCACTCTGCTGCCCTCTTCCACCCGGATTTCTGACGTTGGAACTGAGTTTACTTTGAAGTTCCTTAGTTTGTGTATTTGGTTCTCTGTTGAGTTTTTATGTGCAGAACTTCTTCCTTAAATAAAAAAAAAAAAACCATAACTGTGGTGACAGCTTCAGCATGCTCTCCCCGGCTGTCTGTTTCCAAGAATTTGAGCTCTGTTCATGTGACACCATCCCCAGCATATCACGGAGTCATTCTTTTCTGACACATTCTTCAGTTGAGATGTAGAGTAAATACAGGCCCTCTGCAAACGCTTGAAATGCAGACTAGCCAGGCACACTCCGGTCTTTATCTCCACTGGTACTTGGCACAGCTTCTTGCATGTGGTAGAAAGCAACCAATTAATTAATCTTGATGTGAATGCTGAATGCGGGTGTTTAATTGCTTCTTTTGACTTTGATTTTATGCCATCTTAGAAATAGTGCCCCAGGCTGAGAGTCTGAGCTTACATAGATGAGTGACCCTGGAAACTGATTTAAATGGAGCTTCCTGTTATCCCGAGCTTCCAGCTCTGAATAACCTTCAGTTAGTGTCCTAACTACTCTGCCTTGGGCTCTTCAGCTACAACACAGGATGACATCTGCCTCACAGGGCTTCATCAAAACCAAGGCATGGTAGGAAGAGGACTCACCAGCCTGCCCAGCATACCAAACACCATTGAAGTTTTATTCTTGTTGGGTTAGAGAAATGGTAGCATATACCTCAGGGCCTCTCACTTATGTGGTAGATACTTAACAACGGATATGATTTCCTATGGTAAGCCGCCTCTTTTTTCAGTAGAATGGGGGGAGGTGACTTGTTTCTTTTCATTTCTACTAATAAGTTGATTTCATCAGATCATGCAAGTTTTTGCGTGCCGTGTATGGGTGTGTGGGATTGTGGAGTGGGGTGGCTGTGTTTAACAGATTTTACAAGCAGGCTGAAGGGGCTATTCCTTGGTCGGATTTGCATCAGTGCAATTTGTTTTGGTAGGATAAAATCCACGCCTTTCACTTACGAGCATTCACGATCAAGCCGGTGTGACACTGGCTTAGACACAAAGGGCCAGCTGGAGGGCTTGGGAGGAGCTGGCTCTCCAACTTTCGGGAAATATTAGCACCTTCACGCTAATGCAGCCGTGAGGATCAAAAGGAGCCCGGAGCTTCATGGTTGTTCAATCTGAAAGATTAAGGGTTGTCCTCTGAGCTGAGGCCGTGCTGTCTGCTGTTCATGCAAAGAGCACAGTGCAGTACCCAGCGTGCCATAGAAGGCTAGCTATTAATAACCGTTCTCACCACAGATCTGCAGGGGTAGATGAAGACAGCGTGTGGAAGGGAGGAACTGTAGCTCAGAAGTACTAAGGTCGCCAAGGGGTCACAATTTGATTCTGGTCAGTGTGGATCCACGGATCATGATAGTCTCTCAGGATATGGCCTCTTTCACAGAGTGGCCGTGATGTTCCAGCCATGCTTCTCCCTGTTGGACACTCATCTTCCTTTTTACTCCTCTCAGGACATCGCTTTCCTTTGTTGAATGCCCGGCTCCTGGTCCCTGCTTGTACTCGTTAGCATCCTTTTCTATTCCCAAGACCCCTCAAGTCTTTGAGGGTATTTCTGGCCACCTTCCTCTAACTACCTTGGTACTCATTGCACAGAAGTTGAGGGAAGGCATTCTCTAGAATCCTGGCATCTTCCCCCTACACTCTAATGTCTCCAGCTCAGCTTACAGTCCTAAGTACATATGGAACCACTGAATAGCTATCTTGTAAACCATAGCTTACTCCTTGCCTGTGATTTATAGAGTCTGGGGGAAGGGACTCACCCTTGTTACCTGGTCCCTGCCTCAGGTGAGTGGCACAATAGTCTTTATTTTGGGGAGGTGTCAGCTCCTTTCTTTTTTGCCTATCTCTGTGACTTGGCACACTCTAAAAGAGAGTAAATTGGACCAAATTCAGGATGCTTCAGACCCCCACTAATAGGGACAGAAAACAGACACACACAAATGGGAGGAAGTCATAAACATTGAATGAATACTCCGAAAGCTTTAAACACTGAACTAGTGCTCCTTAAATCCTGGCCTTTTCCATTACTCTCTAGGTCAGAAGGTCAGAATTGTCAGTTTGAAAGAAAAGTACCTGAGATAAGCTGATGTGTTAGGATGCTCAGAGCAGCTTCAGCCAAGCTCATCCGGATGCTCTTGTTCAAGCATTTAATGGGACCTTTGTTGTGACAATTGTTTTTAACTTCCACCTCCCTTCCCATTCCACTAGAGTTGTTGAGTGGTTACAAGAGAAAAAGAAGGGCCTTTGGATGAAGCATCTCCACAGACAGTGTTCTACAGGGCTCAGCTGTGCTTTTCCCGTCTCATGACACATGCTCAGCACCCCGCGGACTTGGCCAATATCCTAACTCTCTGGGCAGCCTGATGCTTGGACTACCAGTAGAACCAAGCATTTTAAATCCAGGCATTTGAACTGTAATCCTTTGAAATAATTGGTTTCTTGTTTTATGAGGTTTGCATAGAAGGAGGGGGTGGAAATATGCAGAAATGTTTCCCGGGGCATTTCCTTCCTTCCGCCCCCAGTCTGCTAAAGATACAGCACGCTGATCATGGTGGCGGCTGGGTTCCCTTCCAGTGTTAGGTTTTACAGGCCTGTTTTGCTCCCTTTCTGCCACTACTGTGCAAACAACGGCTGGACCCACAGAAAGTTTTAGCTGGTTCTCACTCTGCAGGGTTCATGTATCTGAATGTCGTGTGTCCATGTCTCCTGAGGAGACTTAGATTTTCTTTTCTCTTTGCCATTTTTTATCCTCTGAAATTAATCCATTTTTGTTTTATCTGTACAAGTATTTTGCCTGTATGTATATAAGTACATATACAAGTCACGATTATCTGGTCCCTGCAGAGGTCAGATGAGGGTGTTGGATACCCTGCAACCAGAGTACAGACAGTTGGGAGCTGCCATGTGGGTGGTAGGAACTGAAACTTGGTCTTCTGATAAAGAAACAGGCATATGAATTACTAAACCATCTTTCCAGCCCCTGAAATTGAAGGCTACATGGTTGCCCAAGACTTTCAGACTGCCAACTGAAGTTCTATGTGTGTTGATGTTTAACAGTTTTCCTTAAAGACATCTGACGCTGTCGAGCATCTATTCCTGAAGCTTTCTCTTAGGACCTTTATGATGAGCCTTTTTCCTGCGTCTTACCGTGTGTGTGTGTGTGTGTGTGTGTGTGTGTGTATGTATGTATGTATGTGTCTAGAGGCCACAGATAGGCTCAGGGTATCTCCTGATGTCCTCCTTATATGTATTGCTTTTATTGGTTGATGAATAAAGCTGTTTCAGCCAATGGCTTGCAGAGTAAAGCCAGGCAGGGGAATTGGAACGGGGAGAGAGAGAGAGAGAGAGAGAGAGAGAGAGAGAGAGAGAGAGTAGGTGGAGTCAAAGAAGATGTCATGTAGCTGCCGAATGAATAACATGCTGCATCGGTAAGCCACAGCCTTGTGGCAATACATGGATTAATAAAAATGGGTTGATTTAATTAGTTAGAGCTAGCCAGTAAGAAGCCTAAGACGTTGGCCAGTGTTGTAATTAATCCAATTTCTGTGTGATTTTGCGGGTCTGGGTTGCTGGGGAACAAAAGTTCAGTCTGTTTACAACATCCTTCAATGGTTCCGATCACAAATTCAAATTCCCAGTCCTTTCTAACACAGAGATTCGCGTTGTGAGGCCATTCCTGATGCATCTCATTCTGCTGCTCTTAGCCAGCCAGCTGCAAACCCCTGGCCCTGCTCATGGATTTCCATATCCTCCCGTGCCCATGCCTAGAGGTACCTCCTCATTGTAGCAATAGCTGCAATGTCTTGGATTCTCTTTTCTTTCTACCCTACCCCTTCTGGTTCTGCCTGCTCATCCCCTCACGGTGGTGGCCCCGTCACTTCCCTCGGCAATCCTGGTGTGGTTTGCTGTCCCCCGGGTCCCTACTTCCTTCTCTACCACCTATACAAGCCCAGCTTCATGGCTGCCTTTGACCTCTTCAACCCCCCACCCCCTTTGTTGTGAGAACCTGACTAGTCATTCCTGAATCTTGTCGTGGTCAATTCTAACTCCTGACTGCTAATGCAATCCTCCTTAAAGCCCGCTGGTTTACAGTTGCTGTGCTAACACTCCCCAGTGTTGGGTGTGTATTGTTGGTTGTTGTTGGAGCAGTACTCACGATAGCTAGTCTGAACCTACAATTATGTATAATTAGAAATAATTGGAATAAGACACTGAGCAGGGCGCATGGCATGAAAACTTTATACGTGGTTTATTATCTAATTACCACAAGCTAAGTACATAAAGTGACTTTCGGTGACTTGTTTAGCTGGTCCCCAGCTGTGTGTCTCGGGGATGTCACTTTTCTGAGTCTCTGTGTTCTAAGCTGCTATTGAGTTTGTTGCTCTGGCAGGATTAAAAAGAAAGGATTATTATTTCAGCTCACAGTTTTCTCTAACTTTGAGCTCTTGACTGTTTGACCCCGTCGCTTTGGGCTCACGGGTAGCACATTACGGCACTCATAGTGATATATCATGGTGACGGTACACGGTGGGGCAAAGCCATTTCCCTGTGTCTAGGAAGCCATAAAAATAATGGAAGAAAGGGCAAAAGTGTCACCGTCCTCGGGCACCGCCAGTGACCAGAACGGAGAACTGCACTAGACCTTGATGCTTAGGGGTTCCATCGTTCCCTATAAATGTAACAAGCTGGGAGCTAAGCCTGTAATACAAGGGACTCGGGGGACATTCTATATCTAAACTGTCGGCCAAATATCCAGCCAGGGTGCCTGACTTTTCAGCTCTTTCCACGGCCAATGTGTGTACCACTTCAGCTTCAATTCACTTGTATTTAGGGAATCCATGCTGTGTACTGGGCACAGATCGCTCTCTCTGTCTGTCTGTCTTTCTCTGAGACTATGAAACAAATAGGGTACCGTCCCTTTCTTTGTCAGCCTCCAGTGTAATTACAGGAAGCCAGGGGTATCAGAAGGGCCAGCTACTTCATTCGGGGAAAGTGGGGGAGATTCCTGAGAGTCTGTTGTGATTAGATGCTTCCTGACGGAGGAGAGATTTCCGTCCAGTTTAAAGGAGAGAGGTGATGGGGTGGGAGTATACAGCCCCCTCTAGGCAGGCCTGGTGGGTGCAGTAAGCCATCCAGCAGTGAGATAGAGCAGGGCTGTGTGTGGGACCCAACACCCAGACGATTTGGATATGCTAAATTTAAAGTTGCGCTCATGCTGGTATTGTTGAGAGACGAAACAGGAGGCTCTCCGCTCTGTCAGAAAGCTATGTGGATCCCGAGGAGTGTGAAGCCTTTGGATATCTGAGATGAACGCTTGGATTAAAACCATTTGTTTGGCAACACACGCTGAGGCTCCTAAGCCGCAGGGGAACATCCGCTCTGAAGACAATGCTTCTGGGATTCTGTCACAACACAGTTATCAGAACAATTGGCTGATGGGACTGTTTAGATATTACTGTCCAGTAATAATGTGTCTCTTATTTCAGGAAGGAACTGGGGAGTTTCAAAACCTCTTATCAGTCAGCTAGATAGATAAAAGCGCAAGAGCAGAATAAACACAGAAATAGTAGGATGAGGCCAGAGTAAAAGCCAGAAAGTCCAAGGGGCCTGAATGCATCTTCAGAGGTGTGCCTCCCCGCCATAACAGAGAGAGCATGTTTTATTTTTCATATAGTTATACAATATCTCTAAGATTCTAAACTTGGAACTTATTGCTGAAAGAGTCTTAGGGTATTGGCTGTGATAATATGTGTTCTCATCCATGTTGTTTGATTTTCAGCCCATTTCCTTTTAAAAAGCAAGCTCCAGCCAGTCCCAGGCTTTTTTGCTCAATTGTTAAGGCCCCCAGTGATCTTATTTCTAGAAATCCCAGTTCTGAGACCAAAGAGAATTTCCTCTGATGAAAAATAAATGATATAATTATCATTTATTATTTCCTGCTAGGAAATTCTTTTCTTTCTGCCCACCCTACCCCCAACCAACACACTCTATTCTCTCTACCCACCAAATACAATTCTGATTATTTTTGCTATCTGAGAGGCCACATCAGGTCACTGGGGTGTTTACATATGGAAGCAACGAAGCAGAAAGCCAGGACTTGGAAGGTCACTGGCCAGGCTTTGACCTGCCCTGATGCCCCACCTCTTTTGAAATTCCAGTGTGAAGCAGAATGAGCGCTATGGGCAACTGACTCTGGCCAACTCTACCTCAGCCGACACGGGTGAATTCAGCTGCTGGGGGCAACTGTGCAACGGTTACATCTGCCGACGAGACGAGACCAGAACAGGCTCCACCTACATTTTCTTCACAGGTATAAGTTTGGTACATGATGGAACTCCTTGAACTGCTAATGTTGCCTCCAAACTCGGGTTCCCACTGTAAGCAGAATATCAAGTAAACTATTTTTTTAAAAAAACAAAAAATCCTCCATTGGTCAGGCACAGGACAGAGTGCAAGTATTAAGACAGTCTTTGAGGGTAAATACACTTATTTCCAGAGCTCTTTTCCAGTCCTGAAATGAGTTGTAGACAGGTAAAGAAAATTCTTAAAGTCCTGTAGTAGGTGAGTGGCACAAGGAGTTAAACACAGAACTCTTTGAAGCAGGATCTATGCCTAAACTGCCCAGAAGGGCAACCACTTGACACCCGTAGCAACTTAAATATAACCGCATATTAATTAAATACAATGTAAAAGTCATCTCTTTGGTCACACTGCCTTAGAGCGCTCAGCTATGACCCATGGAATTGAAATGTTCTCATAATGGGCTGCATAGGAAGGAATGTCTCCATCGCCATGGAGTCCCAATGCATAGTGCCACTGGTCTGCTCATCCCTGTCCTGAGATCAGCTCTTTCTGGAACCCCCAGAGCAGCAGGGTGGGGGTTGCTAAAGATCTCCTCATACTGGTTCTTATGAGTTCAGGAGCTGAGACTTCAGAGTATGATTGCTGAAGTATCTATAACCCTAGTAGTCTCTGTCTCATCATCTGAGACCACGAGAGGACCAGGACACCTATGGGTCACGCTCGAGAGCCCCTCCTCCCACATGGTGCCAGGAAGGCCTGTGGTTTTGTTGAAGACTGTCTCCCAGCCTTCTTTCACCTCAGACCTCAGGGAGCTCACAAACTTGGGGGATGGGGCTCTTCAGCAAGGTTCAAAGGTCAAGGACAACACGTAGGAATCGCACAAACTCTCGGTGCTATTATTGTGCCACGCATCTCAGGAGAGACAGAGCCATTTTTAAATATCTGAACAGAGGCGCTCATGAGACTTGTCTAAGTTCCAAGTCAACCTGCTTTACAGGTCTGTACTGAATTATGTTCCTATGACCCAGTGATCTTATATCCTAGCCATTAATCAATGTGTTAGCAAGTGCTCATATAATTACCCTTCCTGCTCAAATAGCCCCTCCACGGCAAGAAGACTTAGCAGCAGGGCCAGTCCTTCCGCACAGGTGTGACACCCCAAGAAAAGGAATTGAAACTATCTTATCATGTTTGTCTTAGAAACTATGGATGCCAAGATTTAAAAGGGCAAGATGACTCTTTCAGTGTTCAGGGAATTGTGGTAGCTTATTAAGGAGTCAAATTCATTTTCCTGAGCCACAACCCACTGTTACGCCTTGAGCCCTTCCTAGGACAACGTAGTAGATGGATTGGTTGGTGGACACTAGCTAGCAGAGTTGTGACTGTCAGAGACTTTCTAATGGATGCTCATGGAAAGTCCTGTAAAATCTTCATCTCTGTGTGGTCTTTGTGCTATGCCATGTGGCAAAGTGTGGAAAAGACAAACAATTAAGATGGAGAACAGCTTCTTATTCTTATGAATATGAATTTCATATTGAAACTGCAGGTGAACATTCTTTGCCAAGATCAGCACCACCCTGTCTTTCTGAAGTGTTAGGTTTGATCTGAAGACTTCACTGGAGCTGTTACGGGTTGATGGGTTAGGATTTATGAGTGCTCTTTTGAATTTCGCAGGTGTCTCCTCTTTAATTCCTAAAGTCCTCTTGTGAGCCAAGGAAAGCTAAAATGTGTCAGTTTCAACTTTGAACAAGCTTAGTCAGGGCTGGGGATATAGCTCAGTGAACAGTGTGTTTGGTTAGCATGCTCAAAGGCCAGGATTCTAGTCCAGCATAATCTACAACCAGGTGTGGTGGTGCGTGCCTTTTACCCCAGTGTGCAGGAGGAAAAGATGGGAGGATCAGAAGTTCAGCATCACCCTCACTATGCAGTGAGTTCGAGGACCAGCCTGTTCTTGACAGGAGAACCTGTCAAGAAAAGGAAGCGAGGGAGGAAGCAGGCGGGAGAGGGAGGTGGTATCATGTTGTTGCTTTACTCAACTCTCGGAAAGTCCAGGGAGAGGGTTTATCATTTTGTCTTTTGAAGTGTGGGTGGCTTTGGAAAGCCAAGATGGGCTGCCACAGAAGCTGGGGTTCCCGCGGCTGGCACAGGATTCCTTCGGAACATATGCTTCTCAGCCACCCACATGGAGAAGCATCTGCCATTCGTGATGTTTGTATGTTTGCTAGCGTTTGATGGCAAACACTGTGAGATCTCTTTGGGGGCGCTGCCTGTTGTTAATCTGTGTAATGTTTGAGTAAGTAACTGCCACATTTATTTCCTCTTGTCCTGGAGGCAGGTTTGTGTTCTCTCCCCCCCCACCAACACTGAAGGATAACATACATAAAGAAAAGAATTCAGATCCTAAGTAGACAGCTCAATAAACTGTCCTCAAAGGAGCAGGCGTGCAACTGCCACCCAGACAGATCAAGGGGAGCTCTCTACCAGTGGGAGGGCTTTCTCGACTGGAAATACTTGGGCAATGATTTTCATATGTGGGGAGACCACATTTATGAGTGTTTTACTAAATACTGAATGTGCTGTAATTTGTAGTTTAATTTATGGTCTATTAGCTTTGACTTTTAAAAAGTACAACCCCATGTGTTTAGCTTTTAAAGCACTATGGTACATGAGTAGATCCAAGCATATTTGTAGGGGTATGTAACCTATAATTTTTTAAAGGAACCTCAGCACATTTTTTTAACAGATGGAAGCTACTGCTGTGTGTGTGTACACGTGCGAGTGTGCATGTTTACATGTGCTAGTATTGAAGCTAGGGCCTTTCATATATTAGACAAGTTTTCTACCGTTGAGACATACCCCACTTTTTAAATACTTTTAGAGCAACTGATAAATTCGTTTATTCTGAAGCACGTATTTTACAACAAGAAGTAAGACGACTTTTTCATCCTGAAATTCCAGTTGCTCACATTCTTCTGGTTTTGCTAAGTGGAGCAGATCACTCACTCAGCAAAATCTTACAACACACAAAATATTATCTTTATTTTCTTGCAGTGGTGGGGACTGAATGTAGGCCTTCTAACATCCCAGGCAAATGTCCTACCACTGAGGCACCCTCTCAGCCACTCAAAAGATGTCTCTAATATTATCTACTCTTTACAAATAGGGTAGATTTTCTGTTTCTTAACAGGGATACTGGACACATTAGAAAGGCGCCCCTGGCTTAAGTCTGAAAATCAATTTACAAAGTAACAAAATCACCAGTCTGGTTAGCATAGAGCCGCCTAACAAAAGTTGTGGGTGCCCTCTGAGCTATGACAAAGTCTTTCCCATAGAAACACTTCTGTGTTCCAGAACTTGGTCCTTGGAATCAAAGAACTCCTGCCCCTGAAGACCCTTGGTGTTTCCAGCAATCCTACACCCCGCCTAAATGATCATACAGTGGTGACAGGGAAGGCTGGTGAAAGAGAAAGCCAAGAACAATAGCCTGCTTCAGAAGGTTGCAAGAGAAACACAGGAAACAATTTAAGAAGTGTTATATGATTAGCCCCAGAGAGTTCTCTCAGCAATTACTCTAATATCCCTTTACAGAACAATCCAGAAACCAAAGGATTTAAGGTGTCAAGCCAAATCAAACAACATAAGCATGTGCCCCCAAAGTCACACCCATAATCCTTTCGCTATCCTACGGATATTTGAGTAAGCCAGTTCTTCTCACCTGTCTACTTTCTCTGAGATGGAAAAGTCATCTAGCGTTTAAAGACTCTGACAGGTGGCATTGCAGGGTGTGTGTGTGTGTGTGTGTGTGTGTGTGTGTGTGTGTGTGTGTGTAATATCAGGTGAAAGTCCTCAGCCACATGGTAGCCAAGTAGAAACCATTCCTGAGACCAGGTTTCCCTCTGTCCCTATCCCACCGCCCCCTACCCCACACAGATTACCCAGAAGATCTCTGTTTCCTCTTCCCAGAGAAACCCATGCATCCCTCTTCGGGTACTCTTTGTTATCTAGCCTTTCTAGGGCTGTGAACCGAAAGGTTGGTTTTTCTATATTTTACATCTAATACCCACTTATGGTTAGTACATACCATGTCTGTCTTTCTAGGTCTGGGTTACCTCGTTCAGAATGATTATTTTTCTAGTTCCATCCATTTGACTGAAAATTTCATAAGGTCATTGTTTTTCACATCTGAGTAACATTCCATTGTATAAATATACGTTTTCCTTATCCATTCTTTGGTTGAGGGACATTTAGGTGGTTTCCAGGTTCTGGCTATTACAAATAGTGCTGCTATAAACATAGTTGAACAAGTGCCCTTATGGTATGTTTGAGCATCCTTTGCATATATGCCCAAGAGAGTGGTATTGCTGGGTTATGAGGTAGATTGATTCCCATTTTTCTAAGAAACTGCCATATTGATTTCCAAAGAGACTGTACCAGCTTGTACTACAACCAGCAGTGGAGGAGTGTTCTTACTCCACATCCTCTCCAACATAAGTTTTGATCTTAGCCATTCTGACAGGTGTAAGATGGTATCTGAGTCATTTTTGAGTTGCATTTCCATGGTGACTAAGGATGTCAAACAGTTCTTTAAGTATATTTCAGCCTTTTGAGATTCTTCTGTTGAGAATTCTGTTTAGATCTGTACTCCATTTTTTTAAATTGGATTTTGATGTCTACTTTCTTGAGTTCTTTGTATATTTTAAAGATCAGCCCTCTGTCAGATGTGGGGTTGGTGAGGATCTTTTCCCATTCAGTAGACTGCTGTTTTGTCTTGTTGACTGTGTCCTTTCTTTGCCTTACAGAAGCTTTTCAGTTTCAGGAGGTCCCATTTATTATTTGTTGATCTCAGGGTCTGTGCTATTAGTGTTATATTCAGAAAGTAGTCTCCTGTGCCCATGCATTCAAGGCTACTTCCCACTTTCTCTTATATCAGGTTCAGTGTAGCTGGATTTATATTGAGGTCTTTGATCCATTTGGACTTGAGTTTTGTGCATGGTGATAGATATCTATTTGTGTTCTTCTACATGGCTGACATCCAATTTTGCCAGCACCATTTGTTGATGGTGCTTTCTCTTTTTCCATTGTATAATTTTGGCTTTGTTGTAAAAAATCAGGTGTTCATAGGTGTGTAGCTTTGTGTCGGCATCTTTGATTCAATTCCACTGATCCAAGTGTCTGTTTTTATACTAATAACAAGCTGTTTTTATTACTACAGCTATATAGCAGAGCTTGAAGTCGGGAATAGTGATACATCTTGAAGTTTCTTTATTGTACAGGATTGT
This sequence comes from Microtus oregoni, assembly GCF_018167655.1. NCBI lineage: Eukaryota > Metazoa > Chordata > Mammalia > Rodentia > Cricetidae > Microtus > Microtus oregoni. The sequence continues at coordinate 842,015 of NW_024544709.1, read as the reverse complement.
TTTAGCTATTTTGGGTTTTTCTATATGAAATTGAATATTATTCTTTTGATGTCTGTGAAGAATTGTATTGGGATTTTGATGGAGATTGCATTGATTTTGTAGATTGCTATTTTTACTACATTAATCCTACCTATTCATGGGCATAGGAGATTTTTCTATTTTCTGGTGTCTTCAATTTTTTTTCAAAGACTTAAAGTTCTTGTCATATAAGTCTTTCACTTATTTGGTTAGAGTTACCCCAAGATATTTTATGTTATTTGTGGCTATTGTAAAGGGTGTTGTTTCTCTGATTTTTCAGCCAATTTACCATTAAGACAATTTTTTAAGAGAAAGTTTTGGAGGCTCATGTCCATGATCAATTGACCTCATGTGTTCCATCCTGTGTTGAGACAGGTGTCATTTTCAGGAATCAGGTAGAGAGAAAAGCCTGATACCTCACAAGTACCTTTAAGAGCACATCTCTGCTGACCTAAAAGCCCTTATGCTAAGCCTCCCAGTAACTTCTAATACCAAGTCTTTAATTCAAGGACCTCTAGGGGACAGTCAACATCTAAATTATAGCAGGATGCAAAACAATTCCCTATGCATTTTTCAAGCCCAGCCTTCTTAAGAGACCCAGGGTTCTGGGTACATTGTCAGCAATGTCTCATCTTGGTGCCAGTTTTAAGACTCTTCAAGGCATCCTCTGATGGGACCTGCTGCCAGAGATAGATGTGCTGAAACTTTGCTAGTAAACTACAACCTTGTGGTGATGCACAGATTGATGGAAATGGGTTAAGATGTAAGAGCCAATGGGAAGCTGAAGTTAGTGGGCCAAGCAGTGATTTAATTAGTAGTTTCTGTGTGATTATTTCAGTTCTGGGCAGCTCAGACGAACAAGCAGCTCCTTGAAACAATCCTCACTGCATTTCTTTGGAGTCATTAAGCCTGTGTCTTCTCTCCTGCAGAGAAAGGAGAGCTGTTTGTACCTTCCACCAGTTACTTTGATGTTGTCTACCTGAACCCGGACAGACAGGCTGTGGTTCCTTGTAGAGTTACAGTGCCATCAGCCAAAGTCACGCTCCACAGAGAGTTTCCGGCCAAAGAAATCCCTGCCAACGGAACAGACATTGTTTATGACATGAAGAGAGGCTTTGTATACCTTCAGCCTCAATCTCATCACCAGGGTGTGGTCTACTGCAAAGCTGAGGCTGGGGGCAAGTCTCAGATCTCCGTCAAGTATCAGCTGCTCTACGTGGAAGGTAAGTAAGACTGCCTTCTTCCCCCAGAAGAGATGGGCACTGCCTGCTGGTTGGGAGGAAAATACAAAGGCATAGGATGATATTCTACAAGCTTCTCTATGGCATTTCCAGAGCATTCTGCTCCCTTGATCCATTCCCTCTATCTTGCACTCCTGAATTTTCCCTCATTCTATGTTTAATTGGGAAGTCCCTTGTGTCCCCAGTCCTCTTAGGACTCATCGTCCTCTATGCCTTAACCAAATCTCTCCCAGCATCGTCATCCACTTACCAGCTTGAGGATGACATCCTGGTTGTGCCCAATCCAGCTTTCATTCCTTGTCCCCCGCTATTAGGAACCTCTGCTGGCTTGGTCCCACGAAGGTTCTCATTCACTTCCCTGCCGCTCCCTGTCATTCATTTAACAACCGTCTTTCTTGCCATTGCATTCTCGGAGTGACTTCAGCGTCTACCTGAAACCATCTGCCTGTTCTCTAGACACCTCCATTCCACTCTCTCATCAGTTACAACCTGAACACATAGCCAGCCACAACTGGTTGGATGTAGGGATTATAAGGACCCATCTCTAGCTCCCAACAAGGCCTCTTCTTGCAGCCTTCCACTCACTCGTTTGTTCCAAGGCTTTTCTGATGGCACAGGGATGGGCTGATGAGCAGATACTCAACCAGATAGCACTGCCCTGCCACGACTTCCTGGAGAGAGTGCCTCATCCCGTTTCCGAAATCGAGGAAGGGATTCCTCTTGCACTGTCGCTCCCCCGAGAACGCTTACCCTGATGAGGGTTGGGGAGCCCAGTGGTTAACCTCTTCACAACAATGGTGCTCCCCTGTGGAGAGAAGCATGTCTCCCAAGTTAACTGCTCTCAGAAATCAGAATTTGGGGCAGGCAATTCCTTCTATTCTCTGCTGAAGGACTCATACAGTAGGTCAGAGTTTCTAATATTCTCTTTCTAAATGATAACCCTGCTTTAACTGCCCCAAGTCTCCACCAATTCATCTCTTTCCCTATAGCAGCCAGATACTCTTATAAAAAGGCCCTTTGTATTTCCTGACTCATCGTTACCTCCATATCTGTTTCAATGGCTGTTCGCTCTATACATTATAAAAACAAGCTTTGCTAGGTTCCCATGTCATTACATCAGATAATGTCTGCCTCCTACTATACCCTACTTGGCTCTTGCCTGAAATCCTTTTGACTGTGGCCCCACTTTGCAAATTTTGTTAAATTTTATTAAAAGTACAATTTTACATGCATGGATGGGTGTTTTGCCTGCATGTGTAGAGACCAAGTGTGTGCAGTTCCCAAAGTGGCCAGAAGGCGGCACTGGATCCTTTGGGACCACGTACAAGTTCGGGATCAAAGTTGGGTCCTCCAGCAAAGCAGTCATTGCTCCTAACCACCAACCCATCCCTACAGCCCCTTTGCACTTTGCTCTGAAGGCAGAATTTGCCGGTTGAACCTGGAGCCTCATGAAAACTGAGACGACACTCTTCCATTTTCTTTCGATTCCGAGTGTGGGAGGACCTAAGGTGCCCTTCTTTCTTATGCCTTGATCTCTGTGTGGAGCCACTGCCCTCTACTTCAGGCCGCTCATCTTCCCTCACAGACCGCTCAGGAATCCTCCTCCGTCTTTTAAGCTCAGTTCTGAGACTTCAACTGCTTGCCTGATTCTCAGACTGTATCAGCTTGTGGCTCACTCAGGGCTTCTCTGTGAAATGAAGCATTGCAGTTGCTCACTTGGCGGCTGCCCACTCTGCTGGAATGTTGGCTTTAGGAGCTCGTTTCTGCAGTCCTAGTTCCTGGCACATCTCTTTGCTCAAGGCTGCCATCAATATTACCCATTGAGTGACTGGATGATCAGCAAGGCTTCTAAGGTGTTATGACATCAGGATCCTGAAGGCACAGGCAGCTTTGGTGCTAGACTGCAAACATTTGTCCTCATTGGGATATCTGGACCTCTTCTGAGGATGGGTGTCACATACCTACTTGGCCACTCCCACCCAACCAGGCTGCCTTCGCTTATTCCTTCCCCAAATCGTTCCTCCACCGCAACTTTAAAAACTTATTATGTATACAGTGTTCTTCCTGCATGCCAGAGGAGGAAACCAGATCTCATTATAGATGGTTGTAAGCTACCACATGGTTGCTGGGAATTGAACCCAGGACCTCTAGAAGAGCGGCCAGTGCTCTTAACTGCTGAGCCATCTCTCCCCCACCCCAACCTCTATCACCACACCTTCTATATCTTTCACATGATCCTGGTCAACTCGCTAGCTCCTTCTCTGGTCACAAGTATGGCAGAGCGGAGCTGGGATTTTGGATGACTCCCCCTTCTGGACTACCAACATAGAGAGGCCGAGGCAGCTCCTAAAGCAATCAAAGGGGGTGTGTGGGGGGGTATATGCTAGCGTTGGCTTCATGAAGCTATAGAAAAGGCAGTTTCCTCTCTCCAAAGAGAATGTGTGTTTGTCTTTAACATCAGCGTTATGGACCTCATTAGTTCTTCCTGCTTGCTCCCAGTTCCCAGTGGCCCTCCGTCGACAACCATCTTGGCCTCCTCCAACAAAGTGAATGGTGGGGATGACATCAGCGTGCTGTGCACTGTCCTCGGGGAGCCGGATGTTGAGGTGGAGTTCAGGTGGATCTTTCCTGGACAGAAGGTGAGGGCCACACCCCAGCCTCGGTAGTCGGCACTGAGTTTCCATCACTTTGCGAGAGAGATCAGACTTTTAGTGCAAGGTTCACAACTAGGTGGGAGCCGGGGAATGTTTAAGATGTTGCAGTCTACTTCAACATATACTATTTTCCAGAAAGAAAAAAAAAAAGGATGGCTCTATTAGGTGATTTACTCAAGATGTATGTGTAATTTCTCATTGCTCTTAGAGACACAAAAGGGGGGGGTAGACTACTTCCTTCTGAACTTCCGTCTTCACTCTCATCCTCCAGGCCTACCACAGGCTACTTACTATAACCTCCTCAAGGAATCTTCCACAATGCACAAAGCTTCAGAGCCATGGGTGGGAAAAGGGGAAGTGGCATCGGGCCTGTGAATGGCTTGGAGCAGATATTCTCCAAGCGGGCGTTTAAACATGGACCCTGTTCACAAGGTGCGGTGTTGCTATCATCATTTAAAAATAGACTTCTATAAAAGAAAGGGCAGGGTCCTTAGCTCTTGGGCATCTTCTGCTCGCTGAAATAAACGGCTCCGCTACCAGCTTTGTTACCAGAGAGGCCGTCTCTCAAGATAATACTGGGTAGCCACCGATGGGTGGAAAAGGATGGTCCCCAGAGAGCATTCCTTTCCAGCATCCTACTGCTAGCTTTTTGTTGCTGTTGTTGTTTTTAATATTGTCACACACATTCTTGCTTTTCAATAGAATGACCTTTTTTGCATTGCTGTTATTAGGAGGGAAAGTATTAAAAGTTAGTAATATTGTAATATTATAATTACCTTTATTGAGGGGACTTAACAAACACTGTTCTTATCGCTGGAACTGCCTGAAACAGATCTTAAAGGGGACACGCTTCTAGAAGAGGCGTTCACACTGTCAAGGGCATCATCCTACCCTTCCCTGGTACAATCTGCCTCCCTCTGCAGTCTCAAGGAACATTAGCCTAATTACTTCCCTGCCTCTCCCAAATCAGAGCCACAGGGAGCTGCTTCTTTCCACAGCCAGTGCTCTGGGCTCGTGACCTTAAATTCCATGAATAAGAACCACTTGGCAGGGGAAAGTTGGCAATGTGAGGATGGCACAAAGGGAAAAAAATCCTGCTTATGCATTTCTGCTTAAGACTAGTTCCCCTTAGAGGCCCAAGACAATCAATCCATTTTACATCTATAACTGAGCAGAAAGAAATCACCAAACAGCATCCTGAAATTCAAGACCCACTTGGAAAAAATGCGGCCTTGACTTGAATGATTATACAGTTAGGAGGGAAAAAAAAGCCTACAAGCTGAGCATGCAAACCGGTCTTCAGTGAGCATGTGCTTTGTGTTCGAGAATGGGTCGGGTGGATGGGAGCCCAGCAAAACAGCCTGTCCCCTCTGGCTTGAGTCTGTGTGCCTTCTCTAAATAGGACGAAAGGCCCGTGACCATTCAAGACACCTGGAGACTGATCCACCGAGGACTGGGGCACACCACAAGAATCTCCCAGAGTGTCATCACTGTTGAAGACTTTGAGACGATTGATGCAGGCTATTATATATGCACGGCTCAGAATCTCCGAGGACAGACAACAGTGGCTACCACTGTTGAGTTTTCCTGACTTGGAAAGTGAAGTACGGTCAACCGATGGAAAGCCATCTGTGTATACAACGTCGAGGTGCTTTTTTTTTTTTTTTTTTTTTAAAAAGAGCTTTGTGGGAGGCTAGTACCAAAGGTCAGACAGACATCCAAAACAAACGGAAGTCATCCGTCTATTAAAAGAAGTGCTAACTTTCCTAGAAGAAAAATGTATTTTGATTACTTTCAACCATGTTTCTTATTTTTATGCTAAGAAAACATGTCAACAACTTTGTATAATCATTTCTATTAAATGAGCAAGATTTTATAAAAAAAAGATGTAAGCTGCTTGTTGTCTCCTTTGGCTTGTGCATACTGAAGGGCTTGACAGCAATCTCTGTGGTACCCACTCCTGTTCAACCGCTTACAAGCAACAACTCGAGATCCAAGTGCTTAGATATGCCACTTTATCAAAGCTAAAGTGAGTTCATTTATAAAGGTATCAAAAATCACACATTTTTACATTAAATTGCCACACTGAAAGTACTCATTTTAAATTTCTCAAACAATTTAGCCTTTAACATAACATAGATGAACAGAGTAAGGAAGGTTCAGCTTTGGCTAGATCTGTCTTCAAAAGGACTTGAGACCGCAGCCGTTCCAATTTTCTTACACCATGCAGAAGAAATTTGCTTCGACTAGCCAAAATTCAGCATTTGAATTTTGAAAAGCTTAACCGGTAAACTCAAGCTCTGCGCAAGTCAATCTCAGCCCACGACAAACACTGGCACTGGGTTGGGAGTTCTGTACACTAGCGTAGGGGCCTGTCTGAGCTGATGAGTGTTGAGAAGGGTGTTTATAACATAACTTAATGCTTTGAAGAGTGAAGTATGTAGAGGCTGCCATCCTTACAGTGAATATTTCAGCGTTATTTATTTGATCAAAGTAAAATACACTTTCCGTCGCTACAAACTACAGTTGTTCACACAGCCTCATTTTTACGATGTGTCAACAGTTTTGCATCCCACATGAAACGTTTAAAAAAAAAAAAACAAACCTTGAAAGCTCTCTATTTTGTTTCCTATCTTCTCTCGTCTTCTACCCTCTGAAGGCATTTTAACTGCTGTAAGAGTGACTTCACAGACACTGAAATGTCTGGGGGATGTCTAGAGGATGGCAGGGAATCGCATGAAATTTTATCATAACTAGAGCATAAATGATAAACCCAACTTTGGCTAATGTCGCTGGGAACAACGTGGGAGCAGGAGCAGAGATATTCTAGGAGTTGGCAATGACGCTACAGCCTATTATCAGAAGCAAACATGGAAGGTTACGTACATCATAAACTATTGGCGATTAGAGACTTCAACACAACCACTAATAAGAGCATGCGTCATGAATATCACTTAACTACGCAGTGAACAGGCCTGCTACAACTCGGATAGCCACCTCTAGCATCCCGGATCTGTCCTAACTCCGGGGGTTATTAAGCCAGCCATTGGACGCGGGTTCATAAATACTGACATCATGGTGCTGACACATATGGGCAAGCGGGGATGGCGAGCCACATCTATCCCCTCTACCTTTCCCAGCGTCTTAGAGTCTGGGGAGGCGGTAAGTGAAATTCTGAAAGGAAAATCAAATGCAGTGTGGAGGAGTCGCCTAAGCCACTTTTCTCACTCTTTGGCTGACCCTTCAGTGACAGGAAGCATGCTCAAAGGGGCCCTCAGGTCAGCATCACCGCTCAGACTCTGGTCCTCTTAAACACGAATCGTTGGCTTAACGAGGTGCTTCTGGCCATTCGTACATGCTGAAGGCCACCTTTACTGACTTCCCTACGTGTTTCCAAAATTTGTACTCTCGGATACAGATGTTGGCTTATGGGTTCAGCACCTCGGAGATGAGCTGGCTCTGGAGAAGCACTCTGTAATAAGGGAAAAGAGGTAGGAGGTTTGCTTCTGTGACTCTAGATGGGGGGAGGAGAGGCAGATGTGGACAATGGGGGGAGAGCAGATGAAAACTGACCTCTGCGCAGACAGCTTGGATTCAAGGTGAAAATAAGGCGGAAACCACCGTTGGTACTGCCCCCTGTTCTTTATACAGATTTGTGTTTAGAAAAATTAGCGCGTAGCCTGAGAAAATGGATCGGGGTATAGTAACTAGGCTCATAAAAATCTACAGGCAAAGGAAAACCAGTATCAACTGACAAAACTAAACACCAAAACACTAACAGAAATGTACACACATCAACAAATCAAAAGGCTCTTCCTGTCACAGCCTAGCCCTGCCATGTCACAGTGCCGAGTGGAGTCGGTGGTAACTCAAGGACTATTGCTTTCTCTTCTATGGCTTCTGTTGACATGTGGACACTGGTTATAACTTGAGTAATACAGAGCCAGCTATATTCAGCTGTTGACTTTTAATACACAGCAGAGAGGGCTGTGACAGTCATGTAACACACCAGTACACCCATTTCATCCACACGCACACACACCCCTGCCCACAGTCAAAATGAAATTTAAAAAAAAATCACAAGAAGGTGTCTCTGGTGAAGAATATTATAAAGGTTATAAATCTTTATCTTAATAGGCCCCTGAGAGTTTCCCCTTATGCTTAGGTGAAGGAAGGCAAAAGAACAAGTTTCCCTTGTTCCGTAAGTGCTTTGTGCAACTGTGTCCACACCGATTCCAAAATCTATTTTCGGAGGAGGCTTTTGGACCAAGTTAAAAGTCTTCCCCCAGAGCCCCCGACTCGTAAGTAGCTGATACGGTGGTGGCTGCTTTCCAGTTATCCTGTGGAAATTCCAGAAAGCTAGTTCAACTCTTGTTCCCACGAAAGGGTCAGTCCTGCAGAAGTGCACCTCAGAGACTTCGGAGACTCTGCCGTGTTCCGGAAGCGTCATCTGGGCGAGATGCTGGGGCTGGAGAAGGAACCCGAATTCCTGGGGGACTGGAAAGGGATGGCCGCGGATGTGGGGGATCTCTTGGGGCTGCACAGGTCCCCGTTGTGCAGCTTCCACAGTAGCTCCTCGTTCTCCATGGATAGTCTCTTGTTGACCTTTGACTCCTTCTCCAGGGACTCCTGCAGCGCTGCCTGCTCTGTGGAAAGTTGCCTTGGAAAGAAAATGCAAAGACCATGTGGCATCCAAGCCAAATAGTAGCTCTTCCTGTTTAAATGTGAAGGTGCAAGAAGTGTACTTGGGGAGAATAAACAGGATCTAGGCCGGGGTCGTAGATTTTTTTTTTTTAAGCCAAGAAACCCAAATACTATAGGAAGGCCAACAGCTGGTGGTAGAGGGACTGCCTATCATGTGTGAGGCCCCTGGCTCTGGTCTGTGCCCTAAAAAAGGAAAATGAAACACCCAATACCAGAAGTGTAAAGCCTGGCCCAAAGAAATAATCCCCTTAGTAATAATGGGCAGTTCTAGCTTTCGGGCAACTTCCCAGGAGGCAGTGGGGTGCGTGCACAAGGCTTTGGCTCGTTGGGTGCCTATCTTAGCTCAAGGGCTGTTCTCTGTTCACATCTGTGATCGCTCCTTCCCTGAAAGCCTCATTATGTTGAGTGAGCTCCAGGTCGGGGAGAAGGTCTAGGCCACCTTGGTAGAAGCATTGGACTGCTACCTTCAGAGGGAGATTGGTGCCTCTCTCTCTGCTTCACTCAATGCCAGGGAGCAGCAGATGTTCAAGGATGAGAGGAGGAAAAACAGACTCTTGTAGTTTTACCTGGAAATGGCCATGTGTTTGTCCATTCGCGCTTTCAACTCCTCGTTTTCCTGCTGGAATCGCTTCAGTTTGTCGACCAGTGCCGTGTTGTTGTCCACCTTGATGTAAACAGTGGTTATAGTCACAAGCAAGGGAATAAATAAATACTCGCAGCGATTGAGTGGGGGGAACTGTAGCGGCACACTCATGCAACGCAGCAAGGCTCTGTAGCGCATCTGGGAGAGTCATAGAAAACCTCACTGCACGCGTCAAGGGACACGTCTGTCCTGCTGGTCTCTCCCCAGCCTCCGCACTCACAAACTGATCGGGTGAGAAATTAAAGCATAAGACCCACAAAGGCATGAATCACTGACCATGGCGGCAAGCTGATTCCCTTCCAACTCCTGTCCTAAAGTATGGTTTATGACTTGTTTGAGAGGTGACATCACAGCTCAAAATTAACTTGGGGCCAAAATTAACCCCAGGTCCCTGTTGTGGCTCATCTGCTTGGATTACAGGGTCTGTCTAGGTGGAACTCTTATTTTTAAGACAACGTTCATGTCCAGAAAATGTTCACGACAAGCCAGTCAGATGAAATAACTTTCTAGAAAAACATCTACAGAATAAAAGCAGGAGGAGCTAGGGGGAGAAACACCTTGAAATGCTTAGAATAAAACCTTCAAGATAAAACCACAAACCGAGGTAACTTGGAATTAAAAACAGTGGCAGTTGACCTGAAAATACTATTCTTCCAATGTTTTGTTTTATAGAGGTAAAAGCTCGACCTTTGACGTCACAAAGCTAACTACTGACAGGGCTGGCTCTCCGAACAAAACTTGCTTTCTTAGGCAATGTCCCTCATGTGATGGTTAGTTTGCCGCTTGACACCAGCTAGAAATATCTGGGAAGAAAGCCTGGATGAAGGATAGTCTCCATCAGGCTGGCCTGTGGGTATGCCGTGAGGGGGTGGGGCGGGGATCGGCTTGATTGCCTAAAATGTGGGCAAGCACTATCTGGTAGTGGCTGAGACCCCAGGACACAGTAGAAAGTGCTTGCTTGGCCCTAACTCTCGCTGAGATTTTATCTACCCTCTTGCTGCTGCTGATTCTGTCTCTGATAGTAGAGTCAGCTTCTTCAGGCTTCTGGCGTGGACTCATTATCAGGGGCTCTCCAGGATCCTCCAGGTGGCCTCTGGCACCAGCGTGGAACAGCAGTGGCACCTGGCCTTGTGGGTTGAACAAGGCTCTCGGGCAGCTACTCTGAGCTTATTATGTAAACCAATCTAGCAAACTCTCCTTTAGCGTATATCCAGTCAGCTCTGTTCCTTTAGAGGAGGAGCCTACTAGACTAAGTGTTCTAACTTCGTTAAAGGCCGGGAACTCCTAAGTGCACCATGTGGCAGTGGCCCTGGGTGTACTCGTTGTCATAGCAACCTATCCTCCTGTGTTATAAGCAGCAGTGTAAGGCTGACTGATACTGTTACGATGCCTCTTAGTCGGGGCATAAAACAGAAATATCGTGGCTTACTAGAAATTAAAACATGTTTATACTTTTAAAACAGTTTTTTATCACCAGAGATCTGATAAGTTCAGAATCGTGAATGGAAGATGGGGCAACAACTTATTAACAGGGTCTCGTGAGTCATCACTGCCTGCCTGCTGAGCGGGTGTAGCGGGATGACCTTTGCCAAGGCGGGCTACGTGTACTGGGTGGGGCTTATTAACAACCAGGAGTTTCTTGCATTCCTGACCAGACCAAAAAAAAAAAGCCACTTCCTGTACTTCTGGTGCCTCTGAGATGGGCAGAGGGTGAAGAGTCCCAGCTGTCCACGTCAGCTACGATTCTGACCCCTACATGATAGATGGGCTGTGTGCTCTCGAGCTAGAACTGGGCTGGACTTCAAATGTCAGTTTGGAGACTGCCTCGGTGGCTTGGGAGAGGTTACGCTTCATGGCGGGTGGAGGGCAACCATGAGCCTTGCCAAATCATGATGATCAGAACTGAAGCTGAGCAACCACTCTCGTTTTCGTTCTTAGGGAACAGCGGTTGAGTTGTTCTTGGCCTGGTTTACAGCCCATGTTGGTGTCATTCACTGAAGCAGCTGAAGCGTGGGGCTACCCTGTGCCTGCACTCAAATCAACTACAGTGAGCCCTCACCCGCACACCTCTGTCCTGGGACTGTGGGGTTGACAGAACATTCCGGATGGGAAGGTGGTTGCTACCTGTGCGGCCATGCTTGCCTCCATGGGGGTGAATGCCCACAAAGAGAGACACCCCCAATCATCTCTGTGAAGCCGCCTATTCCAAGGGCCCGGAACCCACTGGCCTGCCAAGCATCGGTGTGGGAGTGAGCCCCCTTGTGAGCTTACAGTCCCAGATGGGCCACATGTGGACCACAGTAAAGGGCCAAGCAGCCCCAGACAGCAACGACTAACCAACCTGAGCAGACACTAGGTTTTAAGAAGTTGGCTGCACAGTGAACGCAGAGCATCTAAGAAACACTCGTGTCTGACTGATAAACATGGATTGTTCCACCCACCCCTCACCCTCTGGCCACTACATATGTGTTTCCTATAAAAATTATTAGCACATATTCATGGTCCACGGTAACCAGACTTTATGGCGGCATTTTTGTTCCAAGTGACTCGTGTACTTTGACCATATTTAGTCTCTGCTACGCATTCCTTTCTCCCCTTGCTAGTCCTCATTCTCTTCCAGTGTGGTCCCCCTAGTCTCATCATCATCCAGACTCCACAGATGAGAGAAAACAGGGTTTGTTTTTCTGGGTCTGGCTTATTTCACTTAACTTGATCATCTCCAATTCCATCAATTACGTCTGTAAATGACATAATTTCATTCTTCATCATGGCCAAACAAAATGCTATTGTGGATTAAAAAGAAAAAAAAGCCTTCCCCCGACTATTACCACATTTCCTGACAAGGTCAAGGAGGTGCCTATAAGTTAATTTAAGCCTTACCTCTCTCAAAAAAAGCAGCTAATTATTTCTAGGAAATAAAACACCAAACTAAGCCAACCCCCAAACTCCAAACAAACAAAAGCCAAACAGATAAGAGTGAGCACCAGGCTCGCTATTGTCCAGACTGGTCTAGGTTTAAAGGAGTCACCCACAGCTAGGAGGAGGCAAGAGAGGAAGCACTGGGTGGGTGGGTTGCTGGCAGGCAGCTGGGAGCAAAAGACAGCTAAGAGCCAGGGTCACTTAAGCTGTTCTGACAAGCCCTGCCAGTTTGGTTTGTGTCCTGACTAGCACACCCTGCGTTTTAGGGCTGGCCCAGGGCTGACAGTACACATAGGACACACTCCTCAAACACAGTTGTGAAGGCTCAAATTCTAATCATGGTTGTCAACAATGCTTGCTGTTTTCCAGTTGGGCTAATCTTACCAACATGATTCTTTTTTTTTTAACCATTTTCTAATTCTTTAAAAGATAAGGAAATCCACTAGATTATATTATTATGCTAATGAGATTATTTGATATGTCCACCTGTCTCTCCTGTTCGGAGTGGGTGGTGCATTAAAATATTGGTTTTAGTGTAATTCAAAGTTTTCATTAGGCCAAGTTAAGATTCTGAGCTATTGAAATATGAGCCTGGTTTGTTTGCTACAGTTTTTCTTAAAGTAAATGTGGCTTTATATGTATTCCATCAAAAAAATAAGTGTTCTAGAAAGCCATGCTGAATCAGCCTCTAATAGATCTGGACAAGAAAATAGCCTCTCTGACCCTTTGTGTGTTTTCCAAACACCATGAAGTACAAGTTAGCCCAGACCCATAGCTCTAGCGCCATGGGCTCCAAGTCCCTAGCTCCTAGGTGACACCGTGCCCCCCTCCCCTTGGGAGGAGGTGCTCAGTCCTCCACCCTGGGAGACACATACCAGCTTTTCCATCTTCATCAGCTTCATGTCCTGCTGATGCAGCTTCTCATTCTTGATCTCTAACACGGCTTTCAGGCTTTCGAGTTCTTGCTCCAGATACATGACCTGAGGGTTTTTCTGGAGGAAATACACCAAGATAATTCTCTCACTTATGCCACACGTTACACAGTGCAGCTTCTTGTTAGAATCTCTGAGTAGACTTAAGCGTGCAGTAAGTGACTGACTTCCTTTTGCCACTTTTTTTTTCTAACACGGGTAGGGTCATGCTATGAAACCTAGACTGACTTGATATTTACAGCAATCCCCCTGCCTCGGTTTCCCATTGCTGGGATTACAAGCATACACTGCCATAACCAGCTAAATGTATGTTTCTTTGTGTTGTTGTCTTTTCTGAGACAAGGTCTCAGTCTACAGCCCAGGCTGGCCTAGGATTCACACAGCCTAGTCTGGTCTTGAATCTGTGGCCATCCTCTTGTCTCAACTTCCCCAGTGGCAGAATTAAAGGGATGAGTCATGATGCCTGGCTTAACTCTTCTAGCAGTTTCAAAGAAATAAAGAGTTCAAATAAATTTGACCTCAAAGATTTTGGTCATAATATTGACAACAAACATTTTATTTTTCTTAGTTGCTTAATAGGGATATAGATACTGCTTTCATCAAATCTCCTATTAGAAACAAGAAAACCATTGCTTACAACATAAAAACAGCTCTGGATAGAGGTGGGGCCCTCTCTAGTCCTAAACTGGAGTCTGGAGGGAAAAAAAAAGGCAACAACTTTCTCTAAGCAAAGTCAATCTCTGAGGAAAATATGCAGGACTCTGGGAAATAACGTACAGTGATTTGTTCTGAGCCCTTGGGGTTTCCTCATAGTTATGTCGGCGTGACCATATCTCTAGGGCAGTTGTAACCTACTACAGAACATACACAGTCTCCCAAAGGGACACTCGTGGTACCACCAGTACGGGGCATCCCCCACACCCTACTGACTGAAATTCAACTGAACATCTGACAATTCGATACAAATCATCTATATCCGACTATTGGCCAGATGTTAGATCAAAGTTTCTCAGACAGGACTCAGGGATTTAGATGATCAAAACAACCTCCTGGGGTAGTCGTTCCCTTCTGGAGGAATCCTGGTGGAGAATCAGAGACTTGCATGTACTTTATCCCAGTCTCCAAATTCTTTACTTCACAAAGGGGAAAAATGTGTTCTGTGGGTCAAACAACCTGTGTTGTGAAGGCTGGGAGGGGTCCCAGACCCAGAGGGGTCAAAACAGAGACCACACAAGTATCTTCAATTCCAGGTTCTTCAAAAGCAAAATCCCATGGGGGTCCTTAAAAGGACTTTGGGAGACACATAGGTAAATCTCCTCATATTCATTTGAGAAAAGTAATTTCCTAACAACTTCTAAAAGTTACTTTATTCTATGCGTATGAGTGCTTGTCTACGTGTATACATGTATGAGCTGACAACGTCAGGCTAAGGGGAGATAATTACGAAAGACTATGTATATGGTTCTCTGGAATGCAAGCAAATCCATGGAAACAGAGCAGAAGGGTGGTTTACTCAGGGCAGGAGTCCTTTGGGGAATGGAGAGTTACAGTTGATGAGTTCAGGTCTCTCTCAGGGAGATAAAAACATTCTGGAATTAGGTACCAGCCATCAATACCACACAATGTCATCAGTATGCTATAATACTAAAGTTTATGATTGTGTAATCATGATAAGGTAGGCTCTTTTTTTTTTTTTTTGGTTTTTTCGAGACAGGGTTTCTCTGTGGTTTTGGAGCCTGTCCTGGAACTAGCTCTTGTAGACCAGGCTGGTCTCGAACTCACAGAGATCCGCCTGCCTCTGCCTCCCGAGTGCTGGGATTAAAGGCGTGCGCCACCACCGCCCGGCTCTTTTTTATATAGCAAAAAAGTTTCTAGTTTTGGATTTTTCTCAGTTTCCCATAGGTAGTTGCTCGGACCTCTGGATTTGAATCTGTGTATCATTTGGGGGTTGTAAAAAAAAAATCAATGGGGCTGGAGAGATGGCTCAGTGGTTAAGAGCACCTGCTGCTCTTCCAGAGGTCATGAGTTCAATTCCCAGCAACCACGTGGTGGCTCACAACCATCTGTAATGAGATCCGGTGCCCTCTTCTAGTGTGTGGACATACATGGAGGCAGAATGTTGTATACACAATAAATAAATAAATATAAAAAAATCAATGAGCAAAATTCTTTTGTACAATAACACACAGCTAGCATGAAGAAGGCTCTAAACCACAATCACGTCTCTATCCACTAAAGAATCAATTGGCAACTGAGCAGAATAAAATCCAGTAGCAACAGAGGAATACACAACTCACCGAGTTCACCTTCTCTCTGGATATTCGCTTCTGTTCCTCGGATTTCAACTTTTCATTCAGAGCATCGTTTTCACTCTTCAGGTCATTGATTTGTTTCTAAGACGCAAACGGTAACACGTGGAGCATCAGACACCAGAAAAGGATCAAAGGTGCACAGAGGTGTAGTCCACACCAGCCGACAGCACCACGCCTGGAGGGACCACTCACCTCTAGAGATTCCTGCTTCTCATTAAGTAGATTCTCAAGAGACTTCTTTTCCATTTCATGGCTTTTCTTGATTTCTGGAAAGAGGGGACTTGGTTTTTATTTTTATTTTTAAGATAAATAACACCCTGTGAGATCATGACTCCACAGCCTGATACATACAGATGTGGAAGCTGATGGAG
Organism: Microtus oregoni; assembly: GCF_018167655.1. NCBI lineage: Eukaryota > Metazoa > Chordata > Mammalia > Rodentia > Cricetidae > Microtus > Microtus oregoni. The sequence continues at coordinate 826,221 of NW_024544709.1, read as the reverse complement.
CACAAATTACATTCTTTTCAATTAATCAGATGTGATTCTATAAATTAAGCCACGTCTTCTTAGAATAGTTTTACTAGATAGGGCAGAGATTTTGGGTTCAATGACCAGAAACTGATGCTTATCAGAGGCTAAGGAAACCTTCAAAAATCTCAGAATGAAGGGTTGGGTCTCAAAAGACAGGCTTTTGATTTCTGGTCTTTGTGTGTGTGTGGGGGGGGGGGGGCTGTCTTCTTTATAGTTATTACAGGAAAAAAATCTAAAACTAAGCCCATTCATAGCAGGGAAAAGACAATGTTTACTAAATGTGCCTGTGCCAGTCACGTTTGTCTCCCATGGTCTGATTCCACACAGCTCCCTCTCTTAGGAGAAGTCCCTCACTAAAGGTCGCACAGCCAGTTCAGTCATACATCCCTGCTACTCTGTGAGCTGCAGAGGCTCATGAGAGACAGCCATGGCACAGCTGACCTGTCCTGGGAAAAAAAAAAAAAAAAAAAAAAAGGGAGGAAGGCGGGGATGGCTTCTCATTCCTTCCTTTTGACTTCAAGCTTTCCAACCACGGTGAGGTCACAACAGCATCTCTTGTCCATCCAACGCCCCCTGTACTGCACCACAGCCATGGTGTGCAAGACTGCTCAAGCCTGGATTCTTGTCAGCACCATGCTGGCGCTACTGACACCGTAACCTTTCCAGGACCTAAAGTAGCAGCTGCCACTGTCCAGAGTCTTTGGAAGTTGATCCTGTTTACTGAAGGCCTGACATCTCTAACTAACCATTATTTGCACCCTTAAGGGAACAGGGCACCTGCTAACAGTGAACAGTGCACAAAGAAAACCAAGAGGCCTGCCAAGTGAATGCCACAGGGTATTCTGTGCATGCGACATCTAGGAATCTCTTCCGTTTCAGGGACGATGACGCATTTCCATTACATCTCCACCGAAGTGGCCAAAAGCACCCTTGCCTGAAAGGGAGGTCTCATAGGTTTTCTTCAGCAACTCTACTTTCTCCGAGTGGCTAGCCTCGATTTCCAGCTTCGTGGTTTCATGGGCAGCGTTTAAGTTGTCAAACTGTAAGGAACAAAGAGAACGGTAATTTACCAACGGGAACAGGAGTGCTAAGCTGAGCACCCAACCAGGGATTTCATTCATGTGCGCACACCCATCTAATGGGTTTCTAGCCCATGTGTGGAGCAGCCCACTCTGGGGCTTGGCCCTCCCGCAGCTCCCCTGCATCCTCGCCAGGGAGGAAGATGGTCCAAGCTCTACAGGGTTCAATGACGGTAACAGCCAAGTCCCGCAGAAGCAGTGAAGCTGTGCCTCACAGGTCCGCCTCAGCCCCACGCCTGTCACACTGCCCACTCTGCCTGGCATATAGTGGGAACTGTGCATATAACTAAGTAAAAAGCTAAACAGGGAACCGAAAATTCAGTTTATGATAGTAATGAGGAAATGGCTTATTAAAAAGGCATTTTAAAAAAAAGTACAATCAAGTGGCTTAGTAGCCAAAATACCAAGATGCTCCCATGGGGACTGTTTGGGGGATATTTCTATACCTTCTTTAAAAAGATTTTTTTTTTTTTGGTACTGCTAGGGATTAGCCAGAGCCTTGGAAATGCTTTCAGGCTCTCGCTGCATCTCTGAGCCCTGGTCCCCATATATGTTTTATTTTGAGACAGTCTTACTAAATTGCCCCAACTTCTCCAGGTAGCTAGCTGGTGGGATTACAGAATTTTTTTTCATACTGTGGACTAAAGCCAGGGAGTCATTACTTCTGTATCACCGAGGTCATATTTGGCTATTTTCAGGCTTTGCTTCCAGCCAGGGACTAAGTTACCCATGTTGAACTTTGAAGTTTCTCTGCAGCTGAAGCAGTCTGCCTCAGCTTTCCGAGTGTTGGGGTTATAGGTATGTACCACTGTGCCTGGCTACTTCCCTCTTTTAACGCAACATCATTTCATCATAAAAATCCCAGCAGCTTTCCCCCAGATATATATATATATAAAAAAAAGCAAGGGATAACTCATTAAGAATGTAGACAGCATCCGAAACTCCAGCAGACAGCCTCGCCCAGAGCAGCCCAGCGGGGCACAGACCTGCTCCTGCAGCTGGGTCTTATACTTTTCTGCCTCCTCGATGTAGATGTTCTGAAGCTTCTCGCACTCTGCTGTGTAGAATTCCTTCAGCCGGTTCTCCAGTTCTGTCCGGTCCGTCTGGTGTTGCTGGTTTAGTTTCTGGACAAATCCTTCATATGCTGTTTGTAAGTCATTCCTGGCCTTTTCCAGCTTCTCACAGGTGCTTGAAGCTGCGACTAGAGAGGACGTAAAAAGAGAGAAAGAGCCTTTAAATCTTCTCAGTGTCTGAAACACACACCATTTACACACCATTACAGGTCACCGGGGCACACCTCTGCACAGAACATCAGGATGCTGTCCCGTCCTCACTTTCATTCCCCAGGCATGAGGCAAATGGTTTCCTCAACAGTGTGCTCTCCCTGCCGTGATGGCAGAAAGGAACGGCATCAAAATACCTCCAAAACCGTGAACCAAGATAAATCTTTTCTCTCTGTAACCTCACACACAGGTAATGCGTTTTGATTGTTGCCACCATTCTCCCACCTCGGAGAGCCCCCTTCTTCCACACAGTGCCTGTCCTTTTACCGGGTTTATGTCACTGTGCATGCTGTCCTCGGGGTTTATCCACACTGTAGCTTATGCCACAGCTGCCTTTCCTTTAAGGCTGACTAAGACTCTACTGTGTGTACACACTACATACTGATCCACCGATAGCATGTAAGCTGTTTCCACCACCTGGCTACACTGAACATAGGTCCTACATGAACATAGGTACAGCAACAGCTGCATGCTTCCTGCTTGAATTTTCCTGTGTCTATATCTGGAAGAGGAATTGCTGTTTCATAGGGCTAATTCCACTTTCAGTTACTAAGTGACTTTACAATGTAATGAGCAAGATTTCCTTTCTCCACATCCTCACCAAAACATATTTTTTAAAAAAAAATATAACACAAGTAGCGGGTATATAGGAAGGTTTAGAGGAAGGGAAGGCGGAAATGATACAGTTGTAATAATCTCATTTTTTTAGTTTTAAAGAAAAATATATAGAACATCCATCTTAACACATCTGAGGTGAGACATTATGATTTTAATTCATCCAGTGGGGCTTTAAGTAGAGTCACTTTACAAATAGATTGATAAACTTCCACTATAAAGACTAAAAACTTCACTCCCACATGATCTATATCTAAACGGTACATACTGTGCCTTGGGTACTAAAAGGTACACAAAGAAGAGCCAAATGTGGTGGTGTGTGCTGCGTGCCTGCAGTCCCAGCATCCAGGAGGCTCAAGCAACAAGATCTTTGAGTTTGACACCAGCCTGGGCTACATAGCAAGGCTATCTCAAAACAACGAGCAGACAGACAAAAAAACCAATGCACAAAGCAGTAATGTTGGAGGGACGAGCCAAAACAGGGGATGAAAACCAGAGGGCAGGGGCATCCTAGAAAACATTTGGGATTAAATACTGTAAGGCTCTTTTTCTTTAAAAGGATTTAATAAAAGATAATGGATGGCTTTCTTAATTGCTATCAAACACCCTCTTCACACATATCTTCTTAATTAAAGTGTTTATCAAGGAAGCAAAGATATTCGAGATGTCCAACGTTACTCTATTACATCTAACACTAGTTTCTGCCAGTTGACCTTCCAACATATAGAAACAAGAAGGATGGATGCCTTCCCATGAGGTCCCTTGTGTGTCTCAAACTAGCTTTTTATATGGAAAAAAAATCTATAAAAATTGCTTCATAGCCAATCAATGAGGAGATCAGTTTCTAGTAAGGGAAATCCCGTTTTTACAATCTCATACATCAGCAAATAACAAGCCAAGATGGCCCAGCTCATCCAATGACTCACACCAGACACAAGCGTCTTGTACACAAGCGTCTAGAATGGAGCATCCCGGCACACGCAGTACACAGCATCTCCGTAGACCCCACCCCTCTCAAGCAGCCTGCGTCTACTGTGGGTGCACAGGGCTATTAAATGCTACCCCTGCCAGTTTCCTGCATCTGCTTATACTCAGAATACTGTCAGCTTGAAGACATAATTGCAGTATGTTGGTGTTTAACATCAAATAGGATATGCAGAAATCCTCTCCCATTAACCACTGGATAAGGCTGTGTTTGCTTTGTCTAAACACATGGAAACCAGTAGCCCAAACAGTGTGCAGCTTTGCTGGCTCCTGTGAGCTCCATGAAGAGGGAACAGATTGGGGGAGGGAGGGGGACCGGAAAGAGAAAGCGAGAGATTGGACTGGGGAGTGGGTGGCTTACTGCTGTTACTTCCAACAAGCAAAGGGCAGGACAGCCCCCAGAAGGTGACATCAGCCTGCAGCTGTGCAGGGACCTTCTGCTGTTTACAGTGCTGTGTACAACAGCTGGGCTACACTTCACACTCGCAAATGGCTTTAGTTTGGACAGAGGGCCCAGGCTCTGAAGGAAGCAGTCTTTGGCGGAGAGACTCCTGAATTCTTTTTTAGAAGGATGCACATGTAAACATTGTGTTAAGGGCTCTCCGGGTGCTTGCTGTCATCTGCTGAGACATACTACATGTGTACAGTGGGGGAATAAGGACTGTGCCCCACATTTTAGGCTACAGATTTTCCCTGGTTTCTCACAGCATGGAGAGGTTACAGGACCACCCGTGCTGGCTCCTGCCCATCCTCAGTCTGCCTTCTTCTTGCTTCTTTGCCAGAAGTCCACTGCTTTCAGTTTATCTGACTACTAATAAGGCTAAAACAAAGCAGAGAAGGCCATCCTGGATTAAGAATAAGTGACCAGGGAGTTTCCCCATGCTGCCAGGAATAACTGTTTTAAAGAAGTTACTACATGAATAGAAAATCCACCCCTCACTTCTACCCCTCACCCAGTTCCCAGACAGGGTCTCACAGGAGCTCTGGCTGTCCTCCTCGAACTCACAGATCCGCCTGCCCCTGCCTCTGAGGTGCTGGGATTAAAGGTGTGCGCCACCGCTCTTTGTAGTAATAAGAGCGGCGGCGGGGCTGCATTCCCAGCACCCCGGCCACCTGCTCGGCTAGCTTATGCCCCAAAATAATTACACAGACACTGTATACTTTTAAGCACTGCTTGGCCCTTTAGCTCTAGCACTTACAGGCTAATTCTCACATCCCGATCAACCCATCTCTAATAATCTGTGAGAACCGGTCTTACCGGGAAGATTCTAGCCTAGTCCATCCTGGGTTGGAGCTTCATGCCGTGTGTCTGCCCGGGAGCGGGGCATGGCGTCTCTCTCAGGCGTCTGCTCCCGAGAGGAGAGATGTCGAGACTCTGACCTCACTTCCTCTTCCTCCCAGCATTTTGTTCTGTTTACTCCACCCACAGGGCCAAGCAGTTTCTTTATTGGCCAATGACCTTCCTCCATCAGCTCTTGGCTTAGAAAATCTACTGCATAGGTCCTTGTTTGCAAACATCCCATTGGCTGAGTTTTAAAAGCTTGTGCATGATTAAGCACACACAGAAGAGATACTTGATGTACTCTTGTAAGGACACATGCTTGCAAGCTTTAGAAGCTAGCCCCAGCAATCTAACTTAAGAAATTTAGCCAGATCAGGGCATATTGGTGCATCCCTTTAATCTCCCGCACTTTGAAGTCAGAGGCACATGAGTCTACATGAGCTAAACCACAGCATGGTCTAATAGTAAGTTCCAGGACAGCCAGAACTACAGAGTGAGATCCTGTCATATATATATATATATATATATATATATATATATATATATATATATATATATATATATATATGGTGGACACATGATATCCTGTCTTTGGGAAGCTATAGTAGGAGGATAGGGAGTTCAAGACCAGCCTGGGATAAATGAGGAATTCAAGACCAGCCTGGGATAAATGAGGAGTTCAAAGCCCAGCTGGGCTATACAATAAAACCATGCAAAACCATGGCCTACAAATGTGGCTCAGTGTGAAGTATGTTTATAGCATGCAAAATTGCCTGGATTCAATCCTTAGTATCATAAAGAGAAAAGAAAAAAAAAAGCTTTTAGACTCAAAAAAGGAAGTCATAGACTCATTTCCAAAATTATCTCTAAAGTCTAAACCCATGTTAAAGAGAGAAGTTGGCACTTTTACTCAGAGATGCATGAGCCCCGAGACAAGGTCGAAGCCAAAGCAGGAAAACCGGGGAGCCCCACCCACCATGCCATGGCCATCGAGATCACAGCTATTATTTGAGCAAGGAAAAGTCACTGCCCAAGAAGAAGCCATCATCTGGATACCATCTAGAAAAAGGCCCCACTGTACGGTCAAGTCTGGCCTTGGGAAAGCAGAATCATACTTATCTGAGGCCCTTTGTCAGTTACCCCTGGCAGAGAGGAAGTGAAGCCCTGTGTAATTAGTTCCCAGGGATTTTTGTAATGGGGGTGGGGGGCAGCTGAGCTGATTATTTCCATCCCATAGAGACAGATTTCCCTTCGCTGACTGATGGATGTTGTTATGGAAGAAAACATTACACAGCCAGGGTCTGAAAAATGTCAGTGTTCTTGGAAATGACACAGAGCTGCCTTCTTGTTGATACATCGGTAGCTTGCTTCACAGGGGACAGCCAGCAGTATTTTCAACGCTTGAGAACACAAGCACCTCCACAGAACAAAGCCAGAGTACTGGTTCCAGTCTCGGCACTCCAGCTGCCTACCGTGGGATTGGCAAAGGTGGCTCACATTTCTTCACCTCTAATCGAGACAACCCTGGTACTTTCCCTATGGAACTGAATGTAAGTGTCTGGCTCGGTGCTCAACCATTTAAATGTGTGTTACGTTACTGTTGCTGTTACCAGAGGACTCAGACCTAAGTATAGGTCTTAGAGACATGCTTGAAGTTCAAAACAGAATATAATGGTTATTGAGTTTGAACTTCAGCACCCCACCACCTCCCACACACTACATACACATTTAAAAAACATGATTTGTCTAGGCTTAAAAATGATAAATATGAAGCTGGGTGGTGGTGGTGCATGCCTTTAATCCCAGCAGTCAGGAGGCAGAAGCAGGAGGATCTCTGTGAAATGAAGCCAGCCTGGTCTACAGAGTTCCAGGACAGTCAGGGATGTTACACGAAGATCCTGTCTCAAAAACAGAACAAAATGTACAGAGAGAGAGAGAGAAAGAAGGAGAGAGGGAGAGAGAGAGAGAGAGAGAGAGACAGAGACAGAAGTATGGTTCTGGAGACTCCTCCTAAAATTGGCCTACTACTATTGTTCTTTATACTCTGTTCAACAAGCTTCCCTGGCTTTCAGGAGATTTGTGTTTTTTCTATAAACAGACCTAAAACACAATAAAGGAGGACAAGGGAACGTGTAGGAGGCACGGCTCACATGGAAAGCAAGGCAGAGTTTGTACCATGTAAGAGATAGTGACAGAAAGAGCCAAACAGGAAGACGGAGGACTCCTTTCTCCAACTGTGTACTCACTTTCCTGAGATGCTTTTGGGGAGACAGTTGTGTGCAGAACCCCCCTTTGGGGTTCCCCTCTTCTGCATTACTTATGAGGGAAATGGGGGTGCTTGCGTCCAACTTGCCTTGTCTGCCTTGGGTCCTCTTCTCAGTCTCTCACTCTGGGGAATCAGCCCCTGCTCTCACCGGGGAATCAGCCCCTGCTCCTAGTTCTGGCTCTTTTAAATGCACACAACTGTTAACTTTCTGTACCTCATCCAGAACCACAGATGGACTCTTCCCCCATGATTATTGCATAATATTACCCTATGAAGTCCTCTCATGATACACTTCCAGAGAAAGTGTGGGCCTAATGCGTTTTCCAAACAAAGGTGTCCCTGAAAAAAAACTAACCAAGAAAAAGTGGGGGGAGGGGCTCAGATTGTGTGACCATGGGCATTTCAGACTTTCCAGAGCTTCATTCTGCTGGCCTCAAAGTATAAAGATGCTAAAGGCAGATGTGGAGTCATATGCTGCACAGCGAGTCTAAGGACAGGACAGCGGGGCATGAGCGCATGAGTGGTGGTGGATTGCGTGGGGTGGTCATCCAACGCCAAGACCTTCACATTTCGTTTCTCCAAAGGCAGCTTCCACAGAGCCAAGTAACCTGGGAGACCCATGGTAGACAAGGGTCTCCTCTACATTTCAAAACTAGCTGCAAATGACTTTCTGGTTGCTCTTGTGCTTGATGCCTGCAAATCTATGTGAACAGTTTCAAAGTCTCCCACAAATCGTAACTTTTGGGTCATTGATTTTTATAAAACTATTTGCACAAGGGAGAGAAGACGCCCCCCCCCCCCCATCCCTTGTGGTAGAGGAAGAGCAGGCCCTGCACCCTGCCCCATCTGCCCTATAGTGGCACGGGTGAGGGAAAGATGCCCTTAGCCCTCATCCCTTGTTGACCCCTGCAGCAGACAGAAGAATTGGTCCTGGGGCCACCAGAGTGGAGAACTAGCTTTGTCCTTCACAAGCTGCAGCACACAGAGCAGGCCCTGCACCCTGCCTGGGCAGCACACTAGAGCTGAGCCTGTTGGTGGAGTCACAGAGGGACTAGGTCTGAAGGTGTCAGATCAGGACAGTTGGCCCTGCCTCCCCATGTTCCCTACAGCAATCAGGAGAGCAGGCCCCACACCCTCCCTAGGAAAGCAGAGCTGCCCCTGGTGGGGTGAGTGCCAGTGAGCCAGACCCAAGGGCCTAAAAGCAGGAGAACTGACCCAGCTCCTCACTGTAGACTAAACTGGGTGAGCTAGCTGAGACGGTGCTGGAGCGCTCACCCGGGTAGTGACGGTGACGGAAACATGGTGGGCTGACCAACCCAGCTACCACCCAGGCCCAGAACCTGGGCTATGAGTTGGCCCATGCCAACATCCACCTCATCTACCAACTGCTGCAGCTCGTGAAGGGGGCACACCCACAGATCCAGAGCTGCAGGGTCTCCACAACACAGGGCGACGGCAGAATATGCAAGGAGTTCCAGGGAGAGCCTATTATTGATCGTACAGCAGAAACCAGGGGCCTCAAGCCAGACCAATGACTCACGGCAACGAACACTTGCAAGGAAAGATATGTGGACTAAAGGGTAAACGGTGTGACTCACTGGGCCACGCACGCCACAGCTTCCTCGTCAAGATGATAATTCTCCTTTCTCATTTGCTTTGTTTGGTTTTCAGTTTTTCCTTTAAATTTTGTTTTGGGGAGGGAGGTTGCAAGGGCAGAGGGTGGATGCGAGGGGACAGGTAGGTGAGTGGGACTGGGGTACATGATGTGACATCCACAAAGGATCAACTAAAACAAAACACTTGTCTGCACCATTAAATCGACTTCCCCATCAATAATAATACTACACTATCGTTAAAACTTACTTCACACCTTGCAAAAGGCTCTCAAGTTCATATTTTCCTTTTTATTGGATTATTTATTCCTTATTTTATTGATTTTGATTGAGCTCTACATTTTTCTCTGCTCCCCTCCCTGCCTCTCCCCTTCAACCCTCTTCCATTGGAGTACTACACAGCAGAAAAAAATAACGACATCTTGAATTTTGCAGGCAAGTGGACAGGGCTAGAAAATATCATTTTGAGTGAGGTAACCCAGACTCAGGAAGACAATTATCACATGCACTCACTCATAAGTGGTTTTTAAACATAAAGCAAAGAAAACCAGCCCACAAATCACAATCCCAGAGAACCTAGACAACAATGAGGACACTACGAGACACATACATAGATATAATCTACATGGGAAGTAAAAAAAGACAAAATCTCCTGAGTAAATCAAGCTTATATTTTCATGCAGGGCTCCACACTGCTAAGCAAGCACCACCCACGATAAGTCGATATTACCAAGGGAACTGGGAGCGCAGAGTAGAATTGAGACCCCCTAACCTTCTGTGTCCCAAACACAGAACTCCAAACTGGGTCTAACTGGCCACCTTCCCCAGCTAGGAATTCAAAGGGAAAAGTTAGCACCTACACCAAGGATTGCTATAGCTCAGTTCTCCCCCAGAGCCACAACAGACTGAACGATGGGAAAAAACAATGCTCTCCCTGGCCTTCTTTTCCTCCACTGATAGTTGTGACCACGTCCTACTGGAAGGCAGTTTGTAATCTGGTCCTGCCAGCCTATCTGCCGCCTTCTGCCAGAGGTGCCCGCAGAGCTTCCACTGCCAGGTTCTCCTTGCCAGTGTCCTTCCTCCCGCTCGAGGACAGATCTGAAGGATTTTTCGGCTGTTTTCATCTCGTGCCCTAGCCAACAACAGGCTGCAGAACCCCCATTCTCCTTGTTAGAACAGTGCACACTCCACACATACGTGAAAGAAAAAAAATCAAGGACTAAAAGTGAATCAGAGACAAAAGCCCGTGCTTTTGTGACAATGAGTTCTAAGACACAGGTCTGAGGATAGGAATCACAGAGTAAAGTACCAGGTTTCAATCAAACGATGCGGTAATTTCCCAACTAACCAGTCACTAACTAGTTCATCTTGCCTCCTCCCAGATCTTTCATTTTTAGGGCAGAAAGATGAAAAAGCTCAGATGCAAGTCCTCGGGCATGCATAAACTTTCAGCATATAGGAATGGACTAAAGTCTCTTGGAGCTATTTGTGTTCGTATACACCCTTTTAAATAAAAGCAACATTCTAGACAGTGAGGTGTCGGGGTGCAAAAACCCAGGTGGCTCTGATGTCAGAATCACCTGGATGATATGAAAAGTGCAGATTCCTGGATTCCATCCCAAACTAAACGAGTCAGAATTGGTGGGTGTGGGAACAGGAAAATGTGTTTCATCTCACGGTGACGTTTGTGAAACACCGCTCTAGACAAGTGTCCCGGAGTTAGGAAAATATGAGATTGTAGCGTTGGGAAAAAACCAGGACAAGAAGTCTCATGCCAAAATACTGTTGGCAGTCGTTTGCATGTCTGTAGGTAAAAGAACTTTTACATACCAATAGAGCCAGTCCTGTCCAAATTTAGGACACACATAGATAACAAGAGAATGGCCCAACTCTGAGGTAGCTATCAACCCCTCCTTCAAACACCTCTTCAAGATTAAAAAAAAGTTTCCTCGTACTGCTATTTCATCACATTCTATTTAAAAAAAAATGCCTCTTGTAATCAGCTATAGAGTGTCTAGATCACCATAGACCCCCATCCTTGTTACACCAGAATCAAGTGCAGAACTGGGAACATCCCACAAGGTTGAAGCAGTCTGTGGCTCACTGGGTGAGCGCTCATCGGATGGTTTGTATTCTGGGTTTTGACAACTTACTTTTTTTTCTAAGAAGGTAAGAAGATATTAGCAATAGTTACTTCTTACTCCTTTCATTGGAGAAGGATTTCAAAAGTCAGGGGTTGTCAATGCCTGCTACTATTGCTTTTGGATGACTTTCCAGTGTTTTGGTCACACGAAGCACTTTCTGTCGGGACAAACAGAAATCTAGTAGCTTGGCCACTTTGGGTTCTTACCGAAACCCTCTGGCTTCAGAACTGCTTAACAGTAGGAACACAACGCAGCTTTTGAGCCTCAATTTATTTTATATGACAAACTACTTAGAGCTGAATATTGCTTTCTTAGGAATGATTAAAATCCAGAAAATGCCCCCAACATCTGTCCTAATTTTTACATAAAAAGGGAAAAGTACTACTGAGGGTTTTAACACACTTAGCCCAGGGGTTCTAGCAATGCTTAGTGCATTAAGGGTTAAAATCTCATTTGGTTCATAAAATACAATTGGGACTTTAATGAATAAAAAGTTAAGGGAGTTAGCCCCAACTTCTTACAGCTAAATTTATATATATCTTCTTTGAGGCTAGGGGTGCAGCCCAGCAACGGTTTGTCTAGCATGTGCAGTACCCTGGGTTTGATCCCTAGCACCACAACAAATCTTTTTCTTTATAAAGAAGAAAAATGTAATCTTAAGAACAATGGGAACCTCAAAGATTATGGTGAGAGACCGCCATATACTACTTTTTATTCAACACGACTCCAGAGAGAATCAGAATGACTTTCTCAGAGGCAAAAGGTTGCTTTAAATATTGACCATGAAACGTAACAATAAAAAGCACAAAAACTGGCATTAAGTATTCTCTGGTGAACTGCCGTCATGGTGAGACATGGCTACCATCGGAATTATACATTGCCATTACTATCATTCATCCCGAAAGACAGAGTATCCTTTTTAAAGCAGCTCAATGGAAATGCTTGTGCTTATCAAACCCCTCAAACACCTGCACACTACAAGGAGAAGCCCACCTTCCATGTCATCATTTTAGGTTGCAGCATCCATCCTTTAGCTACAGTCTTAGCATCAGTGCAGCCCGGGATGACACAACTGATGAAGATGGTGACTTTGCCTGTGAAGGCCTCATAGCTCTGGAAGAAGGGAAGAGGCCCATAAACAGCTAAGTACAAAAAGCCTTAATGTGGACCAAGCAACCAGACAGGTAAGGAGAGTAAAATTCACTTGTTTGAAAGATCTGGTGAAACTCAACTGAAGACAAGACGTTTTAGACAGGACTTTAAAAACTGAGCAAATGAAGAGTCTGAGAGGCAAGACTAGAAGGGTAGCATCAAGAGGAGAGAACACTTTGGCAGAAAGGTAACAGATGCAGAAGAGGTAGAGAGACACATGAGTCAGACCCCGCCTAAAACCTGTAGGAAACCAGGCATGAATGAGGGGAAAGAGCACCAGGACCCAAGCCAGGCTCTAAACAAACAACAAAAAACAAAGTAAAGTGGGTGAAGGCGAAAGTCACAAACAATGCCACACCAATTCGGGGTTATGATTAGTAGGGTGGTATTTATTTAAAGGGGAAAAAACTTACAGATCACTGTCCCAGGCAACAGCCCTCTACGCAACCAGGAAAGGAGTCTAGTCGCCAGCGGAGCAGGAAGTGAAGAGAGAGAGGAGAGGGAAGTGGCCGCTTTTTTAAAGGGAGAGAAACCACGCCCCAATGGGCTGGTACCTCAGCGGTGATAGGCTGGAGGAGTGGGAGGACCTCCCGCAACACCTCCCCCTTTTGTTTAAATAAGAGTTCTAAACCTACTATGAAATTATATACAATAAGTACAAATATCCTATTCTAACTAGCTTAGGTCTTGTATAATAAATAACTTGGCCAAGTCATGAGAGAAAGTAACTACATTTATATAGTCTTCAACCCCATCAAAGATCTGAGAAGGGAAATAATGTTACCTGGGTAATTAGGAAGTTCAGTAAAACAACTTCCAAAACATGCAACAAATCACAGAGACAACTGGCTACCTGGGCAATCACCCAAAATCACGTTAGCAGCGTTGAAGCAACCAACTTTGGCTAAGGCCTAACATAACTGACATACCATTTTCAAAGGCAAGCAACTTTTCAAAACTATCTTACCCTGTCTTGGCAGGATATGACAGCCCTGTTTTATCCATTGATGCACGCTCTGTATCTTTGTCAGTCGTTGGGGTATGGGCATTTCTTTGCCCCAAGGCCAGTTCTGCCAAAAAGAAGGCTCCAGGTGGAGTGTCTTTGGTGCTCAACATTCTCTCGGGAATAGAGTGGTGTTGCCAGGAGCAATTGTGTCTCACTACCACAAAACTCTGAGTTAGATTAAAGGCCATTTTCTACAGCTCTTTGAAGAAGTTGAAGATTATCTATCTATACTGAGTATAATCTCTATATATCTAAAGAACCTGATTAGTCTATTATAAATGACAAACTTAGATGACTATTAGTCTATATAATTCTCAATATCTATCTAACTTAAAGACTAAGACAATAAACGACTGTGAAACAAATGAGGACAATGACCTCCAAATATAAACAATGTACAAATATACATTGCAGTAGGTAAATATATATCAATACACAATCATTATATAAGTGTCTTAATCAGAGGTAGAAATGTACACTGCAATATGGTAAATATATACAATATATATATATCAATACAATATATGTCAATACATAAAAAATGTTTTAAACAGAGGTAGAAACATGCATGCGTACAATAGTCAATATAATTTAACTTTGTATCAATATACAAGAATCTATACCAGTTTTGCCAGCACCATTTGTTGAAGATGCTCTCTTTTTTCTATTGGGATCTCACCAAGGCCAGCTGGCCTAGGTCTGAAAAAGCATGGGATAAATCCGGACTAGCTGAACATAGCGGACAATGAGGAATACTGAGAATTCAAGAACAATTGCAGTGGGTTTTTGATCCTACTGCACATACTGGCTTTGTGGGAGCCTAGGCAGTTTGAATGCTCACCTTACGAGACCTGGATAGAGGTGGGCAGTCCTTGGGCTTCCCACAGGTCAGGGAACCCTGAATGCTCTTCGAGCAGATGAGGGAGGGGGACTTGATCGGGGGAGGGGGAGGGAAATCGGAAGCGGTTGTGGGGACGAGGCAGAAATCCTTAATAAATAAATAAATTTTAAAAAAAAGAATCTATACCAATGTATTTGTCTAAAAACAGTAACTCACAATTACAAATCTATTATCCCATCATCCCTCTTTTTTTTTTCAAAATGATCCCTGAGCGTATAAAATTCCTCCCCCAACCCTCAATCGTATACTAATTATAATCAACCCCTAAATGATGTCCCTAAACCCAAGGGCAAACTTTACTGGGAGAGGGGATGTCGTCCTCTAGAATTACTTCCAGCTGTCATAGGGGCGACGTTCTTTCTGGGGGATCCTGTGAAAGTGAAATGATGGTTAAATTTCAAGATCAATGTCTTTTAAAATTGCAAATAGTCTCTGAGTATTTTGTGGAGGTCTGGCCAGAATGTTGTACAAGATGTGCACCATTTCAGCTAACCAAGTTGGGATCGTCTTGTGCAGCTGGTATCCAAAACAGGTCTTGTAGTAGCGCTATCAGTATCATGACGTCATATCAACCAGGTGGAGTTGTTCTTATGGGGCCCCATCTTCTTCCTGGAAACTTCAAATGTCACTTCAGGAAAAACTCATTGTTCATTATGAAAAACTTAAACATTAATCATATAGACATATATAGACATATATATATTCAATGAAAGACATGATAGATATAATCAATGAAAAGTATGATAGATATGAAGAAAAGCAAAGATGTTTTCTAAACTCATATTTCTTTCTGTCCCATATCATGGCTCTTGACATGAGACAGAAACTCCAGAAACTCTGGGTTTTTCTCTTACTAACAGGCTTGGAATTGGAGAGGGACTGAGCCAGAGTCCAACTTCAAAACCAGCTTTATAAATTTAGAAATATGGTTTAATATTACTTACACAACCCTTTCAGTTTTCTTGATATTTCCTATTGGGCAGGTATTTTTCCATCTGTCAGTATCCAAATATCCAGGGTCCCTTGAATTTTTCAAAGATGAGTGTTTTCCTGTGGAGATAAGAACAGAACCCTGCCCCCATTCTATATGTTTTTCTTACCACCTGTATGAATATCATCATTGTGGATAAGTTGTCATTTCTCCTTTCCAAGAGGTTTCTCCTCTTCAAATCGAAACTTTATTAATTTTGATGGTATCCACAATTTTTCTTCTCCTGTGGAAACAAGAGCAAAACCCCTTCCCCAACGTAGCACATCTCCTGGCTTCCATTGAGAGGTCAGCACATCTTTGAAATAAATCGGTTGATTTAGTTCAGCAGACTTTTCCATTATCCAATGTCTTTCTGCTGCTGTCGTTCCTTTCTCATTAGCGTTAAGAAAATTCAAGGTTAATAAAGCATTATGTAATCTATTTCTGGGGGTATTTTCAGTCCCTTTCTGTTTGTTCAGCATATCCTTTATAGTACGATTTGATCTTTCTATAACTGCCTGACCTGTAGGATTATTTGGTATACCTGTAATGTGTTTTATAATATAATAATCAAAAAAGCGTTTCATTTTCTTAGATACATATGCTGGACCATTATCTGTCTTTATTTGTGCAGGTATACCCATGATGGCCATAACTTCCAATAAATGTGTGATTACTGAATCAGCCTTTTCTGAGCTCAGGGCAGTAGCCCATTGAAAACCTGAATACGTGTCTATGGTGTGGTGTACATATTTTAATTTACCAAATTCCATAAAGTGGAACACATCCATCTGCCAGATTTCATTTCTCTTAGTACCCTTTGGGTTACTCCCTGCAGGCAACGGTGTTTGATTATAGAAAGAACAAGTAGGACATCTCTTTATAATGTCCTTAGCTTGTTGCCAAGTAATGGAAAATTCTTTCTTTAGGCCTTTACTATTGACATGATGCTTCTTATGAAATTCTGAGGCCTGCAACACACTTCCAATCAATAATTGATCAATCTCAGCATTGCCTTGGGCTAGAGGACCAGGCAGACCTGTATGGGACCGGATGTGTGTTATGTACATCGGACAAAGCCTGTTCCTGATTATGTCTTGTACCTGGATAAACAATGAAGTCAACTCTGTGTCATCTGGTATAAATTCAGCAGTTTCAATATGCAAGATAACTCTTTCTGCATATTGTGAATCTGTAACTATATTAAGAGGTTCTTTAAAATCCCTTAGCACCATAAGAATGGCATATAATCCTGCCTTCTGGACAGAATTATAAGGGCTTTGTTCCACCTTACTCAATTCATCTGACTTGTAACCTGCTTTCCCTGATTTATTTGCATCAGTATAGAACATACGGGCTCCAGTTATTGGAGCATCACGTACAATTCTAGGAAGAATCCAAGAAGTTCTTTTTATGAGATTAAGTCTATCACTTTTGGGATAGTTGCTATTAATTTCTCCCAAAAAGTTAGCACAAGCTCTTTGCCACGGTTCATTGTCTTCCCATAACTTTTTTATTTCTTCAGTAGTAAAAGGCACTATAATTTCTGCTGGGTCTATACCTGCTAGTTGACGAAGTCTCAGCTTACCTTTTATAATTAATTCAGAGACTTTTTCCACATAAGTTTTTAATTTTTTACTTGGTTTATTAGGTATAAATATCCACTCTAAAATAATATCTTCCCTCTGCATTAGAATCCCTGTAGGAGAAATTCTGGAAGGCAATATGACTAGGATGCAGCTAAGATTTGGGTTCACCCTATCCACATGTGCCTCCTGTAATTTTTACTCAATCATTGTCAGTTCCTTTTCTGCTTCAGCTGTCAGTTCTCTTGGACTATTCAAATCTTTATCACCATCTAAGGTTTTGTTTAAATGAACTATCAGATCAGGTGTTATCCCAACAGCTGGTCGTAGACTGGAAATGTCTCCTAACAATCTTTGGAAGTCATTAAGAGTCTTTAACCGGTCTCTCCTAATTTGTGCCTTTTGCATTTTAATTTTCTCTAACCCTATTCTGTAACCTAGGTAATTAATAGAATTTCCTCTTTGAATCTTTTCAGGGGCAATTTGTAATCCCCACCTAGGCAAGACTTTCTTTACTTCTTCAAACATCCTTTCTAAAGTATCTTTATTTGAATCAGATAACAAGATGTCATCCATGTAATGATAAATGATGGACTTGGGGAATTGTTTACGAATTATTTCCAATGGCTTACTTACAAAATATTGGCACAGTGTAGGACTATTGAGCATACCCTGTGGGAGGACAGTCCATTGATATCTCCTATTAGGCTGAGAATTATTATAAGTAGGCACTGTGAAGGCAAATTTTTCTCTATCCTTTTCTTGTAACGGTATAGTGAAAAAACAATCTTTCAAATCAATAACTATAAGAGGCCATCCTTTTGGTAACAGAGAAGGCAAAGGAATTCCAGATTGTAGTGGGCCCATAGGTTGAATTACTTTGTTGACAGCTCTTAGATCTGTCACCATTCTCCATTTACCAGATTTCTTTTTTACAACAAACACAGGAGAATTCCAAGGGCTGGTTGATTCTTCAATATGGTGAGCATCTAGTTGCTCTTGCACCAGCTGTTCCAATGCCTGTAGTTTATCTTCAGCTAGAGGCCATTGTTTGGTCCATATTGGCTTCTCAGTTAGCCATTTTAAAGGTAGGGCTGTTGGTACCTCTAAAGGTTTGGTATTTGCTGTATGTTCTTGTACAGCCTGAATGGCTAGTGAACTTTTTCCATAATACCTCATCATATCCTTCCCAGAATTATGAGTTCCTGGAAATACAGGAATGTTAATCTGGGTATCCCATTGCTGTAGCAGGTCACGGCCCCATAAATTTATGGCAACATTGGCTATATATGGCCTTAGTCTTCCTATTTGCCCTTCAGGCCCTATGCATTCAACCCATCTTGTGCTTTGTTTTTTACGAGATAGGGTTCCAATTCCCAGGAACTGAACATCTACCTCTTGAAGAGGCCAATTCGGATGCCAAGATTCTGGGGTAATGATACTTACATCCGCACCTGTGTCTAATAAGCCTTCAATAAAAGTGCCATTTATACAGACTCTTAGCTTTGGTCTTTGATCATTAATAGAAGTCTGCCAAAATATACGTTTACTCTGTCCTATTGGGTTTTTTGACTCATCCTCCACACGTAATTCTTCATTTAGACCAGTATTACTTTTTACAGCAGAAATTGGAGCTTTTAATTTTCTTGGTGAGGCACGTTCTCCACTGTGACTGGGAATGACTGGGCCACTGTTGGTTTGGGGGCCTGCGAGAGGCCCCCCAAGGAGTTTCCCGATGATATCGGATTGCCCCGTCTGTCTGTTGTTGACCTACATTTGTTGGACCAATGTCGGCCTTTACCGCATCTCCTACGTATACCTGAAGTCCGAGGTCTCCTATTTTTGTCATTCCCAGAAGAGACATTATTCCTAGAAATTCTTTGCCTGCAATCCCTTTGCAAATGTCCTAATTTACCACAATTAAAACACCTGGCAGTTTGACGTCTCCTCATTGCTTTGAAAATCACTTCTCCTACCCAAGATTCGTCATTATAGCTAAATGTCTCAACATTCATCGTATGCTGAATCCATTCATCCATAGGTGCTGATCTAGACTTTAAAGGCCCAATTATCTTTTTGCATTCTATGTTTGCATTCTCAAAAGCTAGAGATTCAAGAAGTATTCATCTAGCTTCTGGGTCTGTTACCCCTATGTCCAGAGCCTTAATTAATCTTTGCAAAAAGTCAATAAAGGGTTCTCTCTGTCCCTGCCTAATTCTGGTATATGATTCAACCCTTTTTGCTGGATCTTGTATCCTATTCCAAGCATTTAAAGCTGCTTGGTGACATAGACACAGTACTTCATCGTCATAAAGAGCTTGGACCTGTGGATCAGCATATTCTCCTGCACCAAGAATTTGATCTTGGGAAACCTCAATACCTTTTGCTCTTCCTTGCTGTTCCATATGTTTGGATTCTTCTCTGAAATAAATTCCAAACATCAAGGAAGGTCCATTATCTAAAACTGCAGACACTAACTGATGGAAATCATGGGGAGTAGCTCTAGCATTAGAAGCCCAAGTCCTTATCATTTCCTTTACATATGCATTGTGCAAGCCAAAATTAACAACAGCTTGCTTAATTTCTTTCAGATCATTCATTGCTATTGGCGTCCATCTAGCTTCTCTGACTCCCTTTGAGCCTTTAGAAGTTGATGCTTTTTCAGAATTAAGTATAGGGTATGTCGCTAGAACCCTGGGTAAGCCAGTTCTAATAGCTGGTGGAGGCATTGTATCCTGTCCTTGTGCCTCCTTACTCTGTTCACCAGCTGCAATAATTTCCCCAATCTTTTCAAATCTTTTTATCATTGTCTCTCTTAAATCCTGAATCTCCTGACCTGTATATATTTCCAGTGATTTCACTGAGGTATCAATTTTTTGGTCCCCATTCTGCACCTGTGATTCCAAAGCTTTAATTTTTTCCTTCAAAGATAACATGTCCTCCTTAAACTTTTCTTGTATATCATGTAGATTCCCATCTTGGAGGTACATTCTGTCTGTTACCTTATCAAAACTTTGTGATAAAGTCTGAAGGTCAAATTCAACAGCCTGAACCCTTTCAAGGTAACTTTCTAATACCCTTGGATATGGAATCAATTTTGTCTGTCATAGTATCCACTTGTTCAGATAACCTCTGATTTTCAATAATTTTAATCCTGTCAATTAGTTGTTCATTATTAGTTTGTAAAGATTCTATCATTCTTAGGAGTGCCATATTCTTCTGTTCATTATTAGTACGTAAAGATTCAATCGTTCTTAGGAGTGCCATATTCTTCCTTAATGATAGAATATGGAAAAGAAAACTGAGGCCTAGTATCAAGCAAATTAAGGTATCCCCATAATCATATAAACCTTGTATGATGTAATTCATTGTATTAATAAATATAAGTTTACTAATCCATTGTATTAGTGAAAACAAAGCAGTAAAATTTGCGTTAGAAACGAAAACTGCCATATTGCCTATTATCCAGCAGGTGGCGCTGTTGCAGAGTCGCGGTGAAAACATGGTCCTGTTTCAGTGCCTTAGTAGATGTTAAAAACTGGAAAATGCAAGTTTCTCAACAAAGTAAATGTAATTAAATCAATTCCTGAGACGGAACCAGAAACCCAGAATCCAGGGGTAGAGAAGAGCAATCTGGAAGCCGCTTATGCCTCCATGTGACAGAGTCACCCTGAGGGGTTGCAGCTTTCAGCAACCGCGTGCTCTGGTTCGTGCCACTTAAGAGCTGTACTTGCAAGGGAGATTTAAAAATGACTCAGAAAAGAGCAAACCACGCGGCCAGAGACTACGCGGGCCTGTGGAGTTTAAATCCACGTGGGGAGGCCAAGGCCGCTGCTGGAAGGCACAGGCAGCAGCTGAGGAAGGGAGGGCTCCCGCCAAGCCAAACTCGCGGCCGCCAAGCCGAACTTGCGGCTGCGAGCGGGGAAAGGAGAGGTTCTAAAACCAAATGTTGGGTGCCAAAATGAAGGCGAAAGTCACAAACAATGCCACACCAATTCGGGGTTATGATTATTAGGGTGGTATTTATTTAAAGGGGAAAAAACTTACAGATCACTGTCCCAGGCAACAGCCCTCTACGCAACCAGGAAAGGAGTCTAGTCGCCAGTGGAGCAGGAAGTGAAGAGAGAGAGGAGAGGGAAGTGGCCGCTTTTTTAAAGGGAGAGAAACCACGCCCCAATGGGCTGGTACCTCAGCGGTGATAGGCTGGAGGAGTGGGAGGACCTCCCGCAACAAGTGGGTGCTACAGTGCCAGGTTCACCAGTGCCCTCTTCGGAGCCCATAGAAAAGGGTACTATGGCCGGCTGGCGAGATATGCAGCCTGTTGGGTAGCCATGGCAGTATCGTCCACAAAAGGAGTTATGGCTCCAGGAATGCTGAGGAAGGATACATACTGATCTGCGTGTTGTAATATCGGGAGTGTGAGTCAGCGGCTGTCCTGGGTGCCGGGTGACTCAACCCGATGCCTCCTGGAACACTGAGGGATGCACACGGCTTTGAGTAAGAAGATGTGTGGAGGACTCGGGAAGCAAGGGGCAATGCAGGAGAAAGTGTCAGCTCACCTAGAGGCGGGGCCTCTTGGCACACACCTGCAGTGCAGGAAGGACCAGTGAGTCATGGTCATATAGTCTTAGTGCTGTACCTCTCTACAGAGCAGCGCTTCTCAGCCTTCCTGAGGCGGAGACCCTTCAGTACACTTCCTCATGTTGTGGTGACCCCCAACCATATAATTATGTTTGTTGCTACTTCATAACTGTGATTTTTTTCTACTGTCATGAATCGAAGTGTAAATATCTGATGTGTAAGCCCTGTGAAAGGGTTGTTTGACCCCCAAGGGGTTGTGACCCACAGGTTGAGAACCTCTGCTATAGGCGGTCCACAGCCATTAATAACGCCTTCAGTTGGAGGCTACGGGGTGTGACGAGGAAAAGTACTGGACTTGTAAAAAGAATCCAGAGACACGTGAATACACCTCAGAAGCGTGGTCGTCTGTCCGAGAAGCCAGGCTAGTGAGCACACTACACTTTCAATGACACAAAATTCTAGAAGAGACAAACTGGTAGCTGGTTGTACAACCCAGATCAGTATTTGCTTGTAAGGGAGTGGAGGCTTAAGGGAGTCTCTTTGGGATTACAACAATGCTTGATGCAAGTGGAGATTATGAGTATCTATTAAACCCGATGGACTTGCTAGATAGCTCAGGGGATTAAGCTTGCCACCAAACCTTAAGAACCAGAGTTCCATCACTGGAACTCTCTGGGTGGAAGGGGAGAACCCAGTCCTGCAAGCTGTCCTCTGCCCCCAACATATGTGCTGTGGCTCACACATGTGGATACACACACAAATAAATGTAATTTAAAGGAAAAAAAAACCCACACTGCTAACCCAACGTTAAACACCAACATAGCAGCAAATGACTGGTTGGGTCTCACTGCATTTAAGCGTGATAGGCCTGTCCTGAGGGATTTCTAATAGCACCTTGTTTGCTTATTATTGCTTCCCATGGTGTGGTTTATGCTTTCACAAAAAGGCCATGTGGCTAATCATGACACAGCTGTGAAGTGCATGTGTGTGTGTGTGTGTGTGTGTGTGCGTGCGCGCGCAGGTCCTCACTATGTAGCTCAGGCTGGCCTGTCACTCACGATGCTGGCCTAGGTCTTGAAGCGATCCTCTTGGCCTCCAGAGTACTCGGATTACAGGCACACACACGATATAAACACAAAACTGCAGACATCCCAGCATGCATGGTTAAAGGCAGGTAACACCTGGCACACGTGTTTTGCAATGTTTTACCTCATGTGAGCCTCATGACCATCCCTGGGGCACATACATATATACTGTCACTTTAGAGAGACTAAGACTAGGGCAGGAGAAAGGTGACCTGACAGACCTGGGCCAGCCAGCGTCCATCCCAAGGATTCGAGCCTGGCAACTATGACACCAGGGTCCTACACAGTTGATTGCCTCAAACTGGAAAACTGAGGTTTGAACTTCGACATCTAACCTGATCCTTTTCCATTCTGGCCCATGACACAAACGCATCTGAAAGCTTCGAGAACCTTCTTTCTGCCCAGTTTCATCACACTTGTTCAAGGGATTCTCTTCTATTTGCTGGCCAAGCCAAACCTTTTCCCAGATGCCTATGCTGGTATTTCAGCAAGTGCCTGTACTTGAGCAAGCCTGTCTGACTCAGTTGCTAGCAGAAATGACACCATTTCCCCATTCTAGCCTAGGGTGACAAAACAATACAAACAGGCCACCCATAGCATTCTGACACGTTGACAGTGGCAGGAAAAACACACCAGGCCACATTCTCCTTATCTCGGACAGAGAGGTGAGCGTACAAAGCGCGGCTGTTTCCTGACGGGCCATGTGATAGCTGGAAGTGCTGGGGACATGGGCTCCCATTTAAACTGCTTCATTGTGAAAAGAGGATCCCATTCAAGCAGAGGCATTGAGAGCTCAGTGTCCCCTTCTGTCCCATCCTGACTTCTCTCAGAGAGTGGAAACCTGAATGAGGCAGGCTCATGGCCACCTCCGCTGTGTTCTGAGGAACTCTGGAAATGCACAAAAGGCCCTCTTTCTTCATCTCCTAACTGCGTATCCATTACAGCACTTAAGGCGCAGACAAAATAATTCGGCTGGTCATTGAGTAGCCAAAAGGGAGGCAGCCAGATCAAAATTAGACAGTGGAAGGCCTTCACAGTGGTCTGGGATCAGGGCCGCCCTTGCAGTGGCCCTTGCTGTTCTGGTTTGCAGGAGCTCTCTCCCATCACCGAGCTCTGCATTGTCTTAAAGAGATTTTTCCACAGGGCACAGATGCCTTATGAACCTCAAGGGCTGGCTATGAATTGCCCTCAGCTCCCACTGGGCAGTACAGGAATAGGAAAGGGCACCGTCTTGACCCCACAGGCACCGACGCTAGACCTTTACCTTGGTTGGACCAGTGGAGTTGTTGACGAATATTCCAGTCCCAGCAAATTAGATGGGCAGTGATTAAACTATGGTCTGGTTCTCCGAGGAAAACAGGATTCTTGGAGAATTAAAGGAGCGAAATCTGCTTTATCTCCAGCTGTTCCCCCTTGAGCTTCTGCTAGGTATACTTCGCGGATAGCCCATCAGCAAGCAAAGCCCAGGACAAGGCAAGTGACCTTTCGCTGAACAACTCCAGATCTAGGTGTCACTAAATCAAGAAACCAATTCCTAGATTCCTAGGATGAGGGGTTCCCACAGACCTTGAGTGTGTTGTGGGGGTGGGGGGCAAAGAACACTGTAGCTGAGGTAGAAAGGAGGGCAACAATATTATCTTTGCCCCTCACATCTTAGATCTTCAGAAGAGCCAAGAACTCAGACAGCAAACAATAGGACTTAGAGTGCAGTGTTGTAGGCATACTATGCTGCCCCTGGAGGTGGTAATGTTCTTTCTTCCTTAGCTCATCCTGACTGAGTAGCATAGGGCGTCCTTGTTCTAATGGGCGGTCTTAACATCCTTGTAAGCACACACATACCATCCCTGAGATGTGTAATGTAAATACTCTTATCAGAGAAAGATAATATTAAAATTGATTCCAAGAAAATTAAAATAACACGACATAATTACCCAACAGGATATCCTCTCAATCGCAGAAAAGTCACTCTGTCCCCGTCTGCGGGGTAGGGAGCACGCTTTGGCCATCGGAAAGCTCTGTTAGCTTACTCAGAGACCAGTGCCAGGAATTCTGTGATCTTTGGTCACATTGCCAAGATTCAAAAGCCATGTCGACAGTAAGCGTTTGCACAGATACGGGAAAGGGAGAATGCAGCTCCAGCTGCAGAGCAGGAGGGCAGCGCGGATTTTTCAATTGCAGTAACTTTTACCAAGGGCTGAAAAGGAGCTCTCGCTCACCGGCTCTTACCTAGCTCTCCCCGGAGGTTGATGAGTTCCTGAGAGAGGGTTTTGTGTTGCTTCAGAGCTTCTTCCCGCTGCGGAAAACACACATCGGGTTACTCAGGGTTTGAAGAGGGTCCCTTTTCAGTAAGATACACATTTACTACTGCTAGGAAAATGAGACCCAGAATCGAGAAGCCAAGATACAAATTACTTAAGCTAACAATTTGTGTCGTTAAAAACAAAGCAAAACACAGATGTCCCTTTGCCATGAAGGAATTTGGGGTTTCGAAAATCTGTATTTTCCCCGGTCCTGGTGAAACTTTCCCCTGAGGAAATGAATGGCTCATTTAAAAATATTTGCTTTGCGTCTGGTGCTCACTGCAGACCCACTAACGCTTTCAGCTAATGTATACTGTACTTAAGAAGTAATGCATTCTCTCCCTCCAAGGGCAATAAAGGCCTAATCGGTTTAAGATAAATATTTAATGTTCTAAACATAGGCACTTATAAGGACTTTGTCCCATATCTGCAAATAAAAAAAAAAGTTTTTGTTATAGGGCCAATCCTGTACTCTACACAAGAAAAAGAAAGTTTGTTTTTAAAGTGGGACAAACCAAATTTAATATCTTAAAGATGAAATTACATTGATTTTACCCAGCTACACACCATTTCCCAAAGATTCTTACATCATGGATAAATACATTTAACAGAAGTGAAGTAAAGGCCGTCAGGAGGCTGTTTGTGCAAATATCAAATCTTGCGATAAAGAATAATTTTCAGGTTACCTGCAGGATCTGTAGCAATCACACATCCACACATACAAACACAATCGTTAGCCACCGTTCCTCGGGATGCAGATTCCCTGGCACCGGGATGGAACTAAGAAGGCAGAGGATTTCCAAGCTCTCTGAAAATGCCCTTCCTGGGATCACCACAGATGTGGGGCTCCCGCGTCTGGATCACACTGTGGCAGAGATCATGAGACTGGCCTCTGCGGGCTAGGGTTGCTTCTCAATCCAAAGCACTTCGCTCTGGTTCCAGACAGGGTCTGCGTTAGTCCCTGACACCCTTTCCAGTAAAGCCCTGTAAACAAATACTAATTACCCTTGTTGCTGCACATGGAAGAGACAGGCACATTTTGCTGCTGGGGCAGCCCATTTTCCAGCTTCGGTCTCCAACTCCCCCACCCCCTGCACCTTCCGAGTAGTGCACAGGTGGCCCCGCCCCCCACCGGGTCGGGTCTGCCCACATTCAAAGCTCAACCCCGGAGGAGCGCCATTGGCCCTGGTGGCCTTCCCTGGCGTCCTGCAGGTTACTGCCTCCGACTCCTCTCTCTCTCTTTCTCTCTCCCCACAGAAGCTGATACTGCAGCTCCTGCCTCTGGCACAGGCTGCCCGCGATTACTTAAAGCCACAGCCCTTCAATTTATGAGAAATGGGAGCCAGACATTTCCCTGATCGATCGCCACTTACTTAATATCAGCCGGGGCGGAGGAAACAGAAACGGGACCCTCTCAGCGTGGATAATGGAGCTATTTTTAGATGTATGGGCCTTTTTAACTCCATCTCTAATTGAGGTCATTAGATTATCACGCTCACTAATAGAAAAGGGAAATTTGTTCTTCAAAACCCGTATACTAAGGGCAATCAGGGGGCCCTGTTGTGATTTAGGATTTCAGATGACACTCCAGCAGAGTGCAGCCCATTGATGTTTTAGAGACCGGAAGCGCTGACCTGGGAGCTGGAGATCACACATATTTGATCGCTTTTATCATACTAGTCCCTCAGTCT
Source organism: Microtus oregoni (assembly GCF_018167655.1). NCBI lineage: Eukaryota > Metazoa > Chordata > Mammalia > Rodentia > Cricetidae > Microtus > Microtus oregoni. The sequence goes on along the minus strand of NW_024544709.1, from coordinate 799,659 downwards.
CTTTCCTTATGGATGGCTAACAGTGACTGGAAATTTTAAAGTACATTTTCCCACCATTATATTTACACAGTAATGCTTGATAGAATCCTAAAAGGTTTTTAACAGTTTAAGCTGTGCTGAAACCAATCAAGAACTTCAAATTTAAAAAAATAATAAACGATTGCTTTTCTAATGCAAAAGTGAAAGTTTGAGGACAATAGATTAGCCCACAGATACATTGCTCTTCTCTTTTCTTCCCTCACTACTGACCCTATGCTTGCTTCCCTCTGCCCCCACCTCCCGAGTTCTGGGATTGTAGGAATGTGCCACCACACCTGGACTTTTCTAGCACTTTTGAGTCAAGCCTTAATTTTATTCACACACCAGGTAAATGGTAGGTTTGTCACTGGAGTCGAGGAAAAGCAGAGGACAGCTTTATTAGACAAGCAGATCTGAACCTGGGAACTTGCTTCAGGGTCCCCTTTCCCACAGCAGTCAAGTCGCAAACAGAAGGGCGCGAAAGGCAAGAACTGAGAGGGAGATGGCAAAGGCTAACGCTAGAGATGCTTCTCTTTGGAGAACTGTGGAAATGCCACAAGCACTTCCACACACACACACAAGGGCCGTTACACCTTATTAGTGGAGTTTCGGGGTCATTACACATCTCTCCTATCCACTGCCTTTAACTGTGCTCAGACCTCTGCCAGATCTAAACAGCAAGAGGATATCAAGGTCATTTGTCACCCTGCCACATTGACCAGAGATGGGGGGTGGGTGGAGGGAGGCAGTCAAACTACTCTTCCTACACAACAGGTTTCTAACCCTCTGAATTTTGCTCTGTCATCTCTGCTCTAGCCCTGGTTCATGAGAGCCCGGTACTGAACCATGGAAGGGATGAGTTTCTTTACCCCTAGAGGGCTATTATTTCCCACGTGTATAAACTCCCTAGAGCTCACAGAAGCCTTGTGTATTACAAACACAACACCTGGACTGGAATTGTCCAGCTCCTGCTCACCGTCCCAAGCTCATCTATGTAAGTGAAAAACTAGCCGTCCTCCAAGATCCTGTCGATGCTACCCCTCTTTGGATGTCTGGCTTTCTTAACCTGATACATCTTATACACTTTCTGGAAAGTTAAATGTCAGATGCACCATCTCCTCCCCCAAATGTCCCAAAGGGATGTTTGTCTTTGTGAATTCTAAGCTATTATTCAGCTATCAACTAAGAACATTTCATATCATACACCACATAATATGTAAGAAAATTGAGACATAGATAGCTACTGCCTTCCAGGAGCTTGGAACTTAGCGGGGAAACGTCCAAGACCAATTCTTTGGTCATTAACCAAATGACATCATCCGAGGGGAAACAGCACAGGACCATGGGAAACTGGGGATGTTAAATAGGATCTACTCAAAATGCATACCATCGAGCTCATACCGTAACCGATGTACTGTTAGAGTCTGCATGACCGTCTGGGTTGCTTGCCCTTTAAATGTACTTGTTACTCGCAGATGATAAAATACATTCTGCCCGTTAGAGACAGACTGATTTCTTCAGTGGCTTAGGTTAGTGTCTCTGTCATAGATGATAAACCACTCATAGTCCAGACAAGAGGTTCATTTGATTATCTCTGTACTATATACCATGCAGGCCCCTCCTCCAACACACAGTGAGACTGGGGAGCAAGGTGGGGACTCCACATGAAGATGCTTTCGTACTCATGCATTAAATATATGAAACGCTCTAAGGGGGAAAAATGGGATTCTGCATAATTTAATTACGGTCACTGGGACGCAAGCACTTAGTAGCTGGCTGGCGTCCACTGGTGTGCCTGAACTCTGCTAGCTACCAACTAACCTCAAGAGCACAGGGAATTTTACAGGAAAGAGCTGCCTCAGACAGTTCGGACATGGCTACGTCTGATTTCCTCCAGTGCTTTTATCACTGTGGACACCTTTCTTTATCCTTTAAATCTGAGACGAATCAGATAGTTAGCAACCCTTAACCCCTCCTCTTTTCCCATTTTTCTTTTCTTTTTTAAAGGTGCTAGCCTAAATTAGATTCTATTTGCAAACAAACTATTTGGGTCTTGCTTTACCTTACCGAGAAGTCTGCCTAGCAACCCTTTAATGAAGACTCTGAGGTTACTATCACCAATGCTGGCTGTCAGTGTCCAAATGTTTCAATAATGGGTACGAAAGGAAAGGGTTAAGAGAATTTCAGTTGCTTAACTTTTCCCGTCTTTCCCTTTCAACTGTTTCGTAACAGTGCCTTATACACATTAGGCAACCAGTGAGGATCACTGATTGTCCAACAAAGGAGTGAAGAACATTTGCATAGGGCTCACACGTGCATCTTGTACGATATACCTGGGGTCCCATCTTCTCCCTCCACTTTGTCCACTCAGGTATGTTCTGTCTATTGCAATTCTCGGGGTGGTTTTACAAAGAAAGAACTGGAGGCAGACCCTGCTCTAGGAACCTCTATCTTATAAAACCAAAAACAGGGACTGGAGAAATAACTCAGTGGCTAAGAGCACTGGCTGCTCCTCCAGAGGACCCAGGTTCAATTTCTAGCAGCCATACAGCAGCTTTCAACTGTCTGCAATTCCAGTTCCCAGGGATCTGACGCCCTCTTCTGGCTTCCATGGAAACTGCAACTAAGTAACAGATGTACATGTAACAAACACATAAAATAAAATATGCATAAAAAGCAGAAACAAGCACAGAGTGAGGAGCCATCGTATAGGAAAGAGGTGTAAGTTCCTGGAGTACAGAGGGAGGGCAGAGGTAGAGGTAGAAGACCCGGGAAGGGTCCCTGGGTTTGATTCAGCAGAGTCACTGATAGAGCCGCTTTCGGTGGTTTGGACAGAAGCATCCCACTACACACTCAAGCTCTAAAGGTTTGACCACCGCATCAAGCTGGTGCTGTTGAGAGATGACTGGATCGTGAGGATGCGAACTTCATCAGCGGGCTATTTCTATTCCACAGATGAATGCAGAGTTGAGTGGGCTATGAGGGGGTGGCACCTGCTGGTTGGAGGAAGTAAGCTACTTAAAGCAGGGTGTTAAAGGATGTTACGTTGTGCCTGGTCTCTTCCTGTATCTTTCCCTCCTCTTGTCTCCCAAGGCATGAGTCACATGCTCCATCACTTCCTACCATGCTGTTCCTTCTGTACTCTTGTCTCCCATGGCGTGAGCTATGTGCTCCATCACTCCCTACCATGATGATCTTTCTCTCCTCTTGTCTCCCATGGCATGAGTCACGTGCTCCATCACTCCCTACCATGATGATCTTTCTCTCCTCTTGTCTCCCACGGCATGAGTCACATGCTCCATCACTTCCTACCATGCTGTTCCTTCTGTACTCTTGTCTCCCATGGCGTGAGCTATGTGCTCCATCACTCCCTACCGTGATGATCTTTCTCTCCTCTTGTCTCCCATGGCATGAGTCACGTGCTCCATCACTCCCTACCATGATGATCTTTCTCTCCTCTTGTCTCCCACGGCATGAGTCATGTGCTACATCTTTTGCTTCCTGCCACGACGTTCTGGCTCATACAGTAATGGTGGGGTCAAGTCACCATGGTCATGTATGAGAACTCTAAAAAAAAGGTTCTTGAAACTCATTAAGAGTATGACATGCTGTGGACGAAGAAAGCATCGCTCAACGGACTAAATCCACAGCCATTTAAATTCAGGGCTCTATTCTTTCCTCAATGAGCACCTGATGAACTACATGACTTCTGTTTAGGGGCCAACTTCATCTGGGCCAAAAAGACTCTTCTTAACAGCATATTTGTGTATTCCTTAGGATGCTCCTGCCAGAAGGGGCCCTTAGAGATGAAGACAGAGAGATGGCAGATTCCTGCTTCCTTCAAGTACATTCCTGGACCTTTGCCCATGGAGGAGCAATGAAAACAGGGTTGTCTTCTTAACTAGTATTTGACTTTGTCTGTAGAATCAGTATGTATATACTGCGTGCAGGTCGTGAAGCAACGATGCTCACGTACAAAGATCTGATTGTGCAGGGATCCTAGGAGAGCAGCAGCTGGAATCGACCCTGCTAGCTGTCTGGAGGTTCTGAGCTCTGTGCCTTGATTTTCTTATTTCTACAATTCCCTTTTACTGGGTGAGCATTTAAGAAGATAAGTGCTAGGTATTATTCAAAAATATTAACTCTATCTTGTTTTCCTTCATCTCCCTAATACACAACCAAGCAGTTGGGTGGTGAGAGTTCCATGCAAAAGGGCACCAGTGTCAAATTATAGAATTGTATAGTCAAAGCTAATAAATCAGAACCATTCCTGACAAGCATACATAATTTAATAATTTCCTAGTAGGTGCATTTTTTTAAAAAGTTAATTTTAGTAGTTTTTTTACTCAGCTCAAACATATACCATCCCATTTCAATCTAATCAATAAAAAATACCAATAATATATCCATATGCTCTTTTTCTTTCTAAGTCTTTAAGTACCATGTGTAGTTCCCACCAATTCTTAACTCATGACTAACTCATAATGATCATTTCACAGACACACACTACCTTCCCGAGAGTCCTGGAGAGCCACTAGAGGGCCGTCAGCAGGGTGGAGTGCTCTGCCCAGTTAGCAGTGCATGGAATGGACTGCAGAGAGAAGGGTGAAAACAGAGGTGCCCACATCAGACCCTCTGTGGGCAGTGGAGAACCACTAGGGTAACCTCAGCAGCACTGAGTGCTCTGCAGCGTTAGCAGTGTGTGGGATGGACTGCGGAGAGAAGGGTGGAAACAGAGAGGGGCTATTGGAACCCAGTGATCAGTCGGGTCTAAACAGATGACCTTGGGAAGAAGAGAAATCTCATTTTCCAAAGTATTAACTAAATGGGAAAGCTGTATATAATTAGACCCAAAAAAGTAAGTGGAATGAAACTTTAATGCTATTAGAATCTAGTGAGACATATGTGTGTGTATGTATGTGTGTGTATATATATATATATATATATATATATATATATATATATATATATATATATTACAGGCAATTATCTTTTCTCTACTGTCTTTCCAATTAAGAGACTCTGGAAGGGAAATATTAGCAGGCTCAGGAGATGGCTCAGTGGTTAGGAGGGCTTGCTGTGAAAGCAAGAGGACCTGAGTTCAAATCCTCAATACGCATTTAAAAAGCCAGGTATGGTAGTCCATGCCTATAACTTCAGCCTGGGGAGATGGAGACAGGTGGATCCACCAGCAAACCAGCCTGGCCGAAACTTCCAGCTTCAGATTCAGTGGGAAACTCTATCTCAAAAAGTAAGGAGAGCAACAGAGGACCACTCTTGCTTTTGCACACATGGGTGCCTGCACCCGTATGTCCACATGCTTATACTGCTTACACACCACATGTGAAGGCAGAAGGAAGGAGGGGTGATAACACAACATTGTTGTAATCCCAAGTTCTAAAGACTGATACAAATATTAAGTGATGAATGTGTAGTTTCAGTTCTGGAGATAGCTCAGTCAGTAAAACCTTAGCTTTATAAGAACAAAGTTCTGAGTTTAATCTCTAGGGCCCTCTGTTTTAAAAGGGCATGGTAGGTGGTAGTGGCACAATCCTTTAATCCCAGCATTCAGGAGAACCTCTGAGAGTTCAAGGCCAACCCAATCTGCAGAGCAAATTCCAGGAAAGCCAGGGCTACAAAGAGAACCCGTCTTGAAAACAAAACAAAAAGCCAGGCTTAGTTTCCAGTACTGGATTGGTAGGGAAGTGGAGACAGACCAATCCCCGGGCCTTGCTTGTGAGCCAACTGCCCAACTTGGTGAGTTTCGTGCCAGTGAAAAACCCTGCCTCAAAGAGGATGGCTCAGGGGTTAAGAGCATTGCCTGCTCTTCCAAAGGTCCTGAGTTCAATTCCCAGCAACCACATGGTGGCTCACAACCATCTGTAAAGAGGTCTGGCGCCCTCTTCTGGCCTTCAGGCATACAGACAGAATATTGTACACATGATAAATAAACAAACAAATAAATAAATAAATAAATATTAAAAGTGGGAAAGTTTAAACACTTCACAACAGTTTAAAAAAAAAAGAAGAAGATGACTCCCACGGAATAAATGAGGTCATTCTCTAGTCTCTATTTCTATGTACATACCATAAACATGAGCGTGCACAAGTAAGGCGCACAGGCACGCACACGGAGACAGAGAGACAGACGGTGCTAGAGAGATGGTGCCCTGGTCCTCCAATCATTAACTCAGACATGCACGAGTTGGGCAACCTTTCCCCACGCCCGCGGGTTTTACATCCTTACCTCGGACAGGAGGTGCTGGATCACAACCGTTAATGCTTCAAACTTGGTATTGCCGCAGGAAAGAAGCTGCTTGAGGTGTAAGATGAATCCACTTTGGTTTTCACATTTTGTTTTGTATTGCGCCAACTCAAGTGCTCTTTCGGAGGATAGCACATCCGGGGCCGTCTGGGTCTGGATGCACAGGCTTCTGGGATTCTTCTGCCGGCCTTTCTCAACTGCAAGAGGAAGAAATGAAAGCACAAAGATGTGCGAGGGTAAATTTTATAATCACGGCCACACGGGTTCACAGGCAGCTAACTGCGCCGACATGAAAGCTTTTGAATCATGTTTACTTTGGGAAATACACATGGAAGCAGATTGCAATTGATTGGGATCAGGGTGGCTGGAATTCATGACTGTGAAGATTCATGTGGAGCCGAGAATTACGCATATGAATCAAACACATGTAGCAAGCAACTCAGAAACATAAAAAATTGGGGGGCATGGCTTTTTACAATTGTGTGTTTGTGAGGTACGGGCGTGTAAGCGTGGATATCTGAACACCAGTGAATTCCAGAGGCAATCAGAGGACAACTTCCCAGAGCTGCTTCTCTTTGACTCTGGGTCCCCAGATCAAACTCAGGTTCCCAGGCTAGCACAGCAAGCACATATATCTGCTGAGCCGTCTTTCCAACTCAACGGCATGGCTTTAAATTTTCCAGTAAAATTGACAAAGAAATCTGACAGCCAAAGGCCTTTTCTATGCTGGCCTTTTCTGTGTCGATTGGGGGTGGTCTTGTGATTTCTGTCTTTTGAATTTATTTATGTGATGAATTATATTTATTGATTCTTGTAGGTTGAGCCATCCCTAAAGCTCTGGAGTGAAGTCAGCTTGTTCAGGTTGAATGGTCTTTTTGATACAATCTTAAATTCAGTTTGCCAGTATTTTATTGGGAATATCTGCGCACCTATGTCTATCAGAGAGGTTGATTTAGTGTGTGTGTGTGTGTGTGTGTGTGTGTGTGTGTGAGAGAGAGAGAGAGAGAGAGAGAGAGAGAGAGAGAGAGAGAGGATGAACTAGACATTAGTATGCTACAAATTAAAGATGTAGTTTTAAACCCCTTTTGCTTATAAACAAAAGGTGAAAAGGTATAATCAAAAAGGAGAGATTTTTAAAAAAGAAACCCAATAACAACAACTACTTCTGACATAAGCACAAACGAAAATTCAAATTATTAAACTTGAGAAGCTCTTCTTTGCTCTTACAGTTTCCTTTTTAAAGACTTGTTATACTGATGTGATGGCATACTCCTTTAATCCCAGCAGTTGGGATGCAGAGGCAGTGGGATCTCGGAGTTCCAGGACAACCTGGTCTAGGGTTCTAGCCAACTGGGGATACACAGCGAGACATTGTCTCCAAATAAATGAGTAAATTTGTTTCGTTTTAATTGGTATGCAAAGTAATAGGTTTCATTATAGTATTTTCACAGATAATTCCTTTTCATTTGTAAAAACTTCTTCACAGTTTGTTTCCTGTTGGTCCTCCTCCCAGCCCCAAAACCCCTCCCACTCTCCCAGCAGTCCCCTCCCGCTTCCCATCACAGGTCTCAGATGCTGCTTCCTTGCTGTCTGTCCTGTCACTGCCATGGTCTTCGTTGCAGACGTTGAGCTAATTAATAAAGCGGCACATACACTGAAGATCTCGCTTCGCCCCACTGAGGTCACTGTTGAAGAGCACTCTATGCCTGGATACATTGCTTCATTTTACAGTAAGTGCAGACTTAATGTTCCCCAAGTTGTAATAGTGGGTGAATGAGAACTTTATCCCGAGCACCTCCATCTACGATACCATTTGGAGGCCCTGCTCACTTCCCATGCTGAGCTCTGGGAAATACTTTTCTAAATGAAAATCTTGCTCAGTTTTGGAAGCATTCCAGACTTTAAGTTGCTCTGGATAAAACAGGAAACAATATTGCTTGGTGTCTGGAAATAAACAGTCTCGACAATCAAAACAAATCTAAATATAAAAGGAAGGCACATGAAATCAGAAAGAGTAAAATCAATTTTCCTTATTATGACGTGCAGTCCCTGTGGCGCCGTCCCCCTTCTGGTGTGACGAATTTGACGGGACTTTTGAAGCTGCAACTCTTTCCTCTCATTTTTTAGGGAGTCACAAACTACCACCCAGGAGAGCTGGAAGGAAAGTAAAGACACATATGGATTGTGTTCCAAGAGTCAGTGATTCTTGGTTACACTCAGAATAATATTTAAATATCAAGTTACATTCTAAATAATATTTTAGTATCAATCAGATAAAGGGGTCCTCACTTCCTGTGGCTGCTTTACATGGTAAAACAAATCCCCACTGCGTCTTACAATGCCTGGAGATGGGGAAAGATCCAGCATACTTTAGTGAATTTAGTTTTTAAATTGCTTATCACTAATTGCCACTTCCCTAGCTGAGGAAACAGCCAGTTTGATATTGCCGTAATCAAATAGTACAGAAAAATAATTAATCCCTTACTATATTAATGACAAAAATCTAAAATGGCGTATCAACATATTCTGTATATCAATTCCTCAATGTTTGCCTTTGAGAGCTACTATTACTGTGATGAAATATCATGACCAAAGCAACTTGGGGAGGAAAGGGTTTATTTCAGCTTACACTCTCCCTTCCAGGAACCTGGAGCCCACTAGCTAAGAACAATGGCAGGGTTTTACTGTTAAAGAGAGTTCTCTGTTCTCCTCTTCAAACCTCAATCTCTCTGTAGCCCAGGCTAGCTTCAAATTCCTGGGCTCAAGTGGTCCTCTGCATTACCTCCCGAGCTATGGGCAGGTGCTACCCAAGGATACCCCCCTCTCTTATTTTTTCTTTGATCTTTCTGGTACCTACATAGGAAAGGCCAGAGCAGATGAAAGGGCGTCTCGACTGTAAACAGACTCTCTGAGATAGATCCCTTCAGAATCTAGGCCAAACAACACAGGCTCTGTGACTCCTCACACTCTAGAAATTAGACTGGATATCAATGTAACTTATTAAAATACAGGAACAAAATACATGCAATAACCTTACCAGACTACTGAACCTATCAGATCATAATTACAGAGTTTGAGGGGCGGCTCTCACCTGCTCCCCAGTTTTTTCCACAATGTCAGGGATCAGACTGGGGCTTTAGGCACACCCAGGACCCTACCACAAGCTACAACCCCAGCCTGAGGCTAACCTTCTACTTAACATTTTAGACAAAATATTCTGTAGGATTCTTGGAGACGTATAAACTGCATGGTGAAAATACAGCAGAGTACATGTAAAACTAACAATGTTTACCTTCTTCGGCTAGGGATTAGAAGCCAGACAATAAGAAGTTTTAAAGCATTTTCATACTTTCTGCCTTTTTAAAAAAGATGTACTTCACTCCTGTACTGTGTGGACATATACGTGTATACCTGTGTTTGCTGGTTTGTGTAGCCATGCACAGGCTTATGGGGGCCAGAGCAGGACATCAACTTTATCTCCTTGAGACTGGATCTTCTCACTCAACCTGATGCTTGAGGGCTCAGCTAGGCTGGATGGCCATTGAGCTCTTAGGATTTCCCTTTCCCCACTGCCCTACCCATGTTGGGGTTACAGGCAGGCACAGCTGCGCCAGATTCTCATCTGAGTGCTGGGGGCTCAAAAAACAGTTCTTATACTTAATGGGAACACTCCTACCTCTAGTGCCAGAAGCGACAGGGTAACTGTTATCTACAGAAATCTGAATATATTAAATAAATTGAGAAATAAAGAAAATGATGTTCAAAAAATGGTTAAAGGAAATTCTGAGCACTTAAGTCTTTACTCAATGCTTAGCATGCAAGAAAATACAATCTACTCAGAATCTTTCCTGGAGCAATCTAGGCAAGAATTTAAACATAGGGTTTGTTAAGGACTGGAACAAATTGACAGTCAAGGAGGAAATGACACATCGACATTGTTTTTCTAGGGTACACACCTTCCATTGGGCAGGGTACCCTATACCTGGGGCTGGACAAGCACACTGTGACCTCAATCTTTGCTCCACATACTATGCTCCCTTAGGACAATAATCCTACATGACAGTCAATGACCCAGTTCACATATCTCTCCCTGTCCCCATTCCTGGTTCAATTAAGGATTAGAGAGGAAGAAAAAATTCTCCAGTGATGCTCAAAGCCCCGAAGCTCATATAAATGGGTTATTTCAAAACACGGAAAGCCAAGGGTTTCCCTTGAGTCTTGTGGGATTTATTATTTACATGAACTTATTGTAATATGATAAATTTAGCATACTATGAAGCATACTGTGACCACCTATCCTTAAATGCCTTTACATGTTTTATCAGGACGAGGATGTTACTGTTTTGATAATAAGGCTGCATTTAAAAAGATAAACTATTTTGCTTATTATATCTATGAATCTATTAAAAGAACATGATCTGAGTTCAATGAATTATTTTAATCTGAAACCTTAATATTATCAACAAACAATATTACTGCCACTTCTCACTCATATTACAATGGATTCAGTATGGGAAAACACGAACTACAAAACAAAACTGTTTGTGCACACACTTGTACCAACACCCTTCACAATAGCCTCAAATAATATAAAATATCTTGGGGGTAACTCTAACCAACTCAAGTCAAGAAACTTGCATGATAAAAACTTCAAGTCTTTGAAGAAAGAAACTGAAGATATCAGAAGATGAAAAGATATCTCGTGCTCATGGATTAACAGAATTAGCATTGTGAACATGGCCATCTTACCAGAAGCAATCTACATATTCAACACAATCCCGATCAAAAGTCCAGCACAATTCTTTACAGCTCTTGAAAGGACAATTCTCAACTTCAGGTGGAAAAGCAAAAAAACACGGGATAGTCAAAACAATCCCGCACTATTAAAGAACCGCTGAAGGTTTCACCATTTTTCACCATTCCTAATTTCAAATTGTATCACAGCATTATAGTTTAAAAGAAAAACACTCATGGTATTGGCATGAAAAAAGAACACATTGATCAATGGAGTCGAATTGAAGAATCAGACATTAGTCCGCGCGCACCTGATTTTTGGTAAGGAAGCCAGCAATACACACTGAAAGAGAGACAGCAACGTCAACAAATGGTGCTGGTCAAGGGGACTGTGTGCATGTAGAAGAATGAAAATAGATTCATATCTATCCCCACGCACAAAATTCAAGTCCAAGTGGACCAAAGACTTCAACATAAACCTGATATTATATGTATGTGTGTGTGTGTGTGTGTGTGTGTGTGTGTGTACATATACACATACACATAGAAGAGAAAGTGGGGAATAGCATTGGCACAGGGGACAACTTCCTCAACAGAACACTAATAATGTAGGCACTAACATCAATAATTAATGGATGGGGCCTCATGAAACTGAAAAGTTTCTGTAAGGCAAGGACACCATCATTCAAGGCACAAGCCTACAAAACGGGACAATTTTTTTTTTTTTTTTAGCAACTCAGCATGCAATAGAGGGCTAATATAAAAATATATAAGAGCTCAAGACACTAGATATCAAAAAAAACAAATAATCCAATTTGAAAATGGGGCATCAATCGAAACAGAATTCTCAATAGAGGAAACTCAAAACAGCTGAGAAACACTTCAAGAAATGTTCAATATCCTTAGCCATCAGGGAAATGCAAATCAACTGTACTTTGAGATTCCATCTTAGACCTGCCAGAATAACTAACATCAAAAACATAAGGAGGTGCTCATATGGTGATGACGTGGAGCAAGGAGAACACTCCCCCCTTCATTGCTGGTGGGACTGCACACTTGTACAGTCACAGCGGAAATCAATATGGCTGTTTACAGAAAGTTGGAACTTGATCTACCTCAAGATCCAACTAGACCACTCTTGGGCATATACTCAAAGGACTCTCATCCTACCACAAGGACACTTGCTCATCCATGTTCATTGTGCCTTTATTCATAATAGCCAGAAACTGGACATAACCTAGATGCCCCTCAGCAGAAGAATGTATAAACAAAATGTGGTACATTACTCAGCTACTAAAAAAAAAAATAACATAAAATTTGCAGGCTACATATGGTGACTCACAACCATCTATTTCCAGGGCATCGAACACCCTCTTATGACCTGTATGGGCAATAGACATACATGGTGTACACACACACACACACACACACACACACACACACACACACAATACATCTAATAAAAATTTAAAAGATTAAAAAATAACGGGCAGTGGGAGCACACACCTTTAATCCCAGAACTCAGGAGACAGAGGCAGAAGGGTGAGTCCAAGGCCAGCCTGGTCTACAGAGTGAGTTCCAGGACAGCCAGGACTGTCTAGAAACCCTGTCTAGAAAAACAAAACAGCCAAAAATAAAATTCTCAAAAGGAAAAAAAAATTGCAAGCTAATGAAAACTAGGAAAAAAAAATCATCCTGAGGTAACACAGACCAGAAAGATAAATATGGATATTAGTTATTAAATAAACAAAATGAAGCTGCAATCTGTAAAATCAGAGAGGATAGGTAAATAGAAGGGGTTGGGGGGGGGAGGTATATGAATTCCCCTGAGAAGGGGAAAAAGATTTTATGGGCAGACTGGGGACAGGTGGGGATGGTAGAGTGGGGATCAGGTAGGGGGAGATGGGGTGGAGGAAAAGAATATAGGGAGAAATGGCTGGAATCGGGGGACATTTGGAAGCTTCCTGGACCATGTGAAGGCGCTCCTAATGAGGACTCCTAATAATAGGGGATATGGAGTCCCAGCAGGTCACTACTTGTCTCTAGGCGAGGCTGCCAGTGTGGGACTGGGTTGCATTCAGTTGAGCTGTTGACTATGAAGGTCCCATAGAAATTGCAAAGACCATAGGGAGCATTCACCCCTAATTCCTAATGTCTTTGGTGTGGGAAGGTACTCTGCAGGTTGTAGAAAGGGAAACATGAACAACCTTTGACCTACCATCTGTTCTGCCTGCAAAATATGTTAGGACAATGGTGGCATAGAACTTTGGGGAGTAGCCAACCAATATCTAATTTGACTTAAGGACCACTCCAGGAGAGGGAATCCATGCCTGGTGCTGCTTGGGCAACTAAGGACCAAAGACTAGATAGCCCAGAGACCTAGGGTAAAACCAAACATGGCTGGTCTTTTAAAAAGAAATTATCAAGAAAATGACTCCTAGCGATATTCTGCTTTATTTATAGATCAGTGTCTGATCCAGTCATTAGAGAGGCTTTCTTTGGCAGGAGAAATAGAACATATACAGAGACACACAGTCAGATTCTGCGCAGAGAGAGAGAGAGAGTCTAAATGGGAGGTCTCCATCAAATCCCTTCTCTCAGAGATCAGGGAACTCCCCACCACCAAGGAAGAGGAAGCAGAAGGATTTTAAGAGCCAGAGGGGATGGAAGATACCAGGAGAACAAAACTCTCTGAATCAACTAAGGAAGATACATATGAGCTCATAGAGATTAAAGTAGCAAGCCTGGGACCTATATGGGTCTACATCAGGTCCTTTGTGTTTAATATTATTACAATCAACTTGGGATTTTTGTGGGAGTCCTGACTGTGAGAATGAGTGGGTCTGTGACTCTTGTGCCTGCTCTTGGGACCCTTTTCCTCCTGTTGGGCTGTTGTGTCCAACTTAATATGTTTTCACTTCATCTTATTCTACTTTGTTCTGTCACGTTTGTTGTTATCTCTTAGAAGCCTATTCTTTTCTAATAAAAGATGGAAATGGAGTGGATCCAGAGGGGAAGGGAAGTGGGGGGAAAGTGGGGGAGGACTGTGGAGGTGGAGAGAATTATAATCAATATATATTGTATGAGCAAAGAATCTATTTTCAAGAAAAGGAAAAAAATAAGAATAAAAAAAAAAGTCTGCTCACTTGAAAAACAGCTAAATAACTAGTCCAAAGGTTTAATTTATCATCTCACAGAAAAATAAGTTGCTCCATTAGATGGATGCCCATCTCATTAATTAAACACCTTTTGAGGGGCTTAAATCCAGACTCAAAGCCTAACCATGACACAGAACAAGTTGAGGAAAAATCTGCCTTCTGGCCAAACAAGCCACCCATTTATAGAATCTGAACTTGATTACCAAGTTGTTAAATCTCAGAGAAAAGACCCATAAGAAAGTGTCCAGAGTTCCATGAAGCACAAAAACCACCTATGGATGAATCTATTTTTCCATTGTTGGCCCACTCACTACTACTCATTACCATCCACTATAACAGGGTAACCAGGGATGGGGGAGGGGAGGTACTGGGGACCCAGCAGGGATCATCTCAGGATAGCCCTGCTCTGGCATGCAGGAAGACAGCCTGAACCCCTGTGAGGCTAGACAGTCAGACAATTCCCATCTTTCCACACTTTTCTCAATCCCACATCTGAAAGTTCCAAAAGGAATACCAAGTATTTGTTTTTGCAGTTGGTGTCTCCTTGGCATTTGATGGGATTTTTGTCAGGCAACACTCCATGTAACTAGAGTATTATAATGAGAATCAATGAAAAATATGTTTTCTAATATAGATGAGCATGCAGATAAACCATACTGTTCATTCTATAGCCGTCTATGGAATGCATCCTAACAAACTGGTCCTGGTTTTTAAGAAATTTGTGCAACAGACAGAAGTATGTGACCAGTCTTAAAAGTATGATATATGACATATGATATATGATATGATATGATATGATAATCAGATGCTGGAATCATGTACACACAGTGGGGTGGAAGTGCATGTTAAGAATGTCCTAGGTGAGGGCTGGAGAGATGGCTCAGAGGTTAAGAGCATTGCCTGCTCTTCCAAAAGTCCTGAGTTCAATTCCCAGCAACCACACGGTGGCTCACAACCATCTGTAATGAGGTCTGGTGCCCTCTTCTGGCCTGCAGACATACACAGAGACAGAATATTGTATATATAATAAATAAATATTTTTTTTAAAAAAAAAAGAATGTTCTAGGTGCAAGGGCAGAGTATTAACCAAATCTGTCCATGAGGCAGACAGATAAGTGAAGGAGGTAGCCAGAAACTGAAAATAGAGCCAGAAAACAGACACAAAGGCATGACTTGAAGCCCCTAAGGCCTGTGCAGCTCGATACAATGATCAATCCCAACCAAAGTAAAATGAAGCTGCTGGGAATATAAACAGAAGAAGTGAGGGCATGTGCATGGTGCAAGACTTTACTCATGTAGGAAACAGAAAACAATGCTGTGAAGGGGAGGAAGACCTAAAGGGGCAACGCCAGAGAGGCAGAGAGGCCAGGAGGGAGACCTAAGAACAACAAATCCCCGGTGCATGACAGTGAGGACAAGCAGGAAAGAATGGGTTTACAAGGCAGAGCAAGAGGCCCACACAGTCAGAGCAAGAGACAACCAGTAAAGGTCAGGCATCTGGCTGGGAACTGTCAGACTGACAGGCAGAATGGGGGCAAAGGCAGAAGGAGAGGAATGTGGAGTGGCTTGTGGGGAAGGTGTTAGAACCTTCTCTCACACTCTGCTCCCGAATCTCCAAAATTAGTCCATCCTAAACACACCTGTTCTTCTGATTAATCACCTGCCTTGTAATTCTCTCAAGGTGCAATCAAGCCTAAAGATTGCCTGGAGACTGCCCCCAAGACACAGGACTATGGACACAATCTGGTTTTATCAATTTAGCAGTGATGGTAATCTGTGCAACCTTATCAAAAATTTTTAAATTATCACTTATGTCAGGAAACAATAGCTTAAACATAGAGTTCTCTATATATTCAAAGATGACCTTGAGTTTGTAATTCCCCTGCTGTGTTCCTTCCTGGTCTCTGTTTCAGTTCTTAACTCCAGGTTCCTCCCTTAACTTCTCTTGGTGGTGAACTATAACTTGTAAACCAATAAATCATTTCCTCCCAAGGGTGGTTTTGGTCAGAGTTCTACTATAAAAACAGAAAAGCAAACTAAAACAAGTGGGATTATTACAAATACTTAATCAACACCTAAAACGATTTGTATTATTTCAGAATCAAAAACCAGTAAGGTCTGTTGTAGATTCCATTTGTGAATTCTTTCCTTCATTCATAAGTGACCAGAGAACCAAACACTCCATTCCACAGTTCTCTTTCAGGTAGAATAGTTATGTAACCGAGATCTAGCTCAAGAGCTTGGCTTCAGGGATCTGGAACTCCCTCGTTCTGCATTTCCTTTGCTTGCTGCCTGAGAAAGGCACCCATAAGGAAAGAGACAGAGGACACAGCAGAGACGCCAGAGCCATGCACAGCAAACATAGTTCCTTCTCAGGAGGGTGATATGGGATTCCCGTCTGTATGCTGTTTATATGTTTTATTGCCATTGGTTAATAAAGAAGCTGCTTTCAACCAATGGCTTAACAGAATATAGCCAGGCTGGGAAAGATATAGAGTAGGTGGAGTCAGAGAGAAGCTATGTAGCCACTGCTGGAGACAGATGCCAAATGGAACCTTACTGGTGGGCCACAACCATGTGGTGATACACGGATGGACAGAAATGGGTTAATTTAAGATGTAAGAGCTAGCTAGGAATACGCTTAAGCTATTGGCCAACAGTATTGCAATTAACATGGTTTCTGTGTGATTTATTTCAGGTCTGGGCAGCCCTGAAAGGAACGAGCAGTCTCCACCTACGGGGGGAGGTACATCACTTCCTCAACTGTCTGGTTTTCATGCTTGGAACAATTCTAAAAATAGTTGTTCAATGCAAACATCCAATACAAGGACATAATTTGATGAATTTCACTGTAGTTTAACAGATTTCATTCACATGCTGTGTAATTAAAATTGTTCTCTTTCGTACTGCCTCAAGTAAATACATATTTTATACTAATACTATTTTGTTCTCCCCTAGGACTTCCATTGCTAGCTATGCCCACCCCACCCCTGCTCCAGCACCGGGATCCACATCAGACCTTTGCACATCGGGCAAACATTCTAGCAACAACCACATCCCCAGAGCTGCCTGCATGTCATAGGATATTATTCCTGGGGAGACATGAAAAGTGTATCTCCTTACTCCAGATAGGGCATGCCCCGAGCACAGATCCAAGTAAGAGTGCCACCAAAGTACAACTCAGTGAACCCATGGGGTTTCGCTGAGGTTACTTAGAGGAGTAAGGGTGAGAGGGGTTGCTTACAGGGCCACAAATGACTCAAAGACAGTTGCATCACCATAAGCCACTCCAGCATGGGTGATAACAGTGGGGGAACCAGCTGCTCATTGCCTAACCAGCAGGCAGCTCAGTAGGTGGGAGAGAGTCTCTGCTAGGTCATTCAGCTCAGCTGCTTCTGCCTCTTCCAGGCAGCTCGGCTGATCTGAGAGCATCTGCAGAGTCCTTTCTACTTCTGTTAACTCAAGGAAGGAGAAACCTAGTGCATCTGGTCAGTTTTAGGGACTTCCTGGGTCTTAAAGAGCTTCCCCCACTGGATGGAATATTTTAACTGGGAGGAAATTGCTACACAACACCACAGCAATCATTTTTCAGTTCATTAGCCCGGCAAAAATAAAACAAAATTCTTAGTGTGATTAACTGCCTTCCCTTGCGACAAAGAGAACATTAAGTATTTGAGGATCAAGCAATACAATCTAAATAATTAATACTTCTGCTTGGAAGAAAAACTGAACTGAGAGGCAAGGAATATTTATACTAAAAAATGTATTTCCCTTATTGTGAGCCATCATAAAATTAGGACCAGTGTACTGTGATTAAAAACCCAAAATACACTTAACTTAGCTTAATACTTTGCCAAGAAATACTCTTGACAGAAACTTGGGACTATCTTGAGGTCATTCCAGACTTTCAGGGTTCCTTCCTCATCCTGAGTCTTCATCCATGTTTGGCATCTTTTTCCAGCATCGCACAAGATCCCTGCCAGAGTGGCTTTCTCTCCCAGCCCTTATTTACAGGAAAAAAAATGCCATCCCTAATTCAGTGGCACACGTGGTCAATACCAGCTCACCGCGATGCCCAGTGCCCTGTGCACTTGTTCCAGGCCTTGACCAGGGCTTTGCTCCCAGCCTCCCTCGCGCCTCACTGTTTGCTCAGAAATATTGCAGTTCTTTCTTTGCAGGAGCCACCTGCTTTCTCACCTCTCGAGGCTTTCAACACGATCTTTCTCTGCCTGGAGCACGTTTTATTTATTTCTCAGCTAGTTCCACTTATCCTAAGAGCTGACGTAAAAGGCACTCCTGGAACACCTGGATGAAGGTAACAAGAACCTGCCAAGAACCACCTGAGGGCCCAGGCCACACCCTACATGATTACCTGGTCTCCTATCCAATTATGGGTTAGAGGAAGACAAAGGGCTGTGTGGGACCTAGTCCAGGATATTTTCTCAGCACCAAGCCTTGTACCTGGCATATGGCACAGGCCCAACAGATACTCATATGTGACATGAACAAATTAATCTTGCAGTCACAAAAGCAGGTTAGAATCAGGGGAAAGCTGGTGGCACAGGGCAAATATGAAGCCCTCCAGAAAGTTCTATCAGAGGCTAGCTGCACTGACGGGACATGGTCAGTATTTTGTTACTGTTACCAATAAGAGCAGGCCTGCAGATGTGGTTCAATGGTGAAACCATTGCTTAGGATGCACGTGGTCCTAAGTTCAATTCCCAGGCGCTCCCCACCACCACCGAAAGAGCAAACTTCATCCTAAGTGCCTGATGGAAGACAGCCAGAGTGAAAACAATCAGGGACTCCAAGGGTGGGGTCTTAAGTTTTTATAACCAATTGTTGAGGACGACCGAGGATGAATAACAAGATGAGTCAACGGTGATAGCCAGATAAGAAACATGATGTCATTCAGAGAAATAAGCCAAGAGGATGAGCTGGATTTGGGTGGTGGTGAGCTAAGGTTAGTTTCCAAGGGGTGCCATAGGACGTTCAGAGTTTAAAAGCCCAAAGCTAGCAAGTTCATGGCATTTGAGGCCCAGAGACTTGGAAAGCAGAACATGTGGACAGCAGAGTGTGAACGCCCAGATAATCATACCCACAGGTACAGGCAGAGCCAACGCCATCTTGCCCCGGTACTCTTAAGACTCCAGATCACCCCCATCACCAACGCAACCAATCGCACTTCCTTCACTAAGAATATAAACAAGTCGGTGCTTACATGTGTCTGGGCCCCAGACATACCGGTGTAAAATAAGGTGGGTTTGTTCAGTGATACATGCCTTCTGGGCCTAAAAATTATGACATTCAGCCGATGAATTTTAAAATTCTGGTATAAATTCAGAAAATGAGACGTGACTGAAACACCACTATTCACTAAACTCTGGTGATTAAGGCCTCGTGCCTTTTGCTCAAGCTGTCTGCTACAAACAATCCTAAAGCTACTGGAATAAACGAACCTTTGTTCACTCCAGCAATGGAATGTTTCTCGACTATTAAGAGTGGGGAAAAGCCTGGGCGTGTGGCTCAGTGGCAGCTAAGCAGGTACAAGACACAATCCCATCACCAGCACCACCCTCACACACTCACACTCACACTCACACTCACACACACACACACACACACAGAACTAAGTAGATCAACATCAGACTCGTATATTACCCTTACAAAGACCAGCAAAAGAACATTTACCAAGCTTCCCATTCTGAATAACAAAAGAGGCTATGAAAGACATCATACCTTTGTGTCTGGTTAAAGTACTATAGGGGAAATAAGCAAGAAACCATGACAGTGAGAGCTCTGGGGAAGGGCAGGAAGTGGCACATTATGGTGATACAGTACCCCAAAGACTCTCTTTTCTATTACTATGAAAATTTATTCTTTAGTAATTTCATACATGTGCATTATGTATTTAAAGCATATCACCCCCTGCTCCCTGGCTGTCTTTTTAACTTAGAGCAGGGGTCTATATTACTTTAACAAGTATTAAAATTACTTAGGGCTATTTTGGACCATAGAAAATATTGTTAATCTAAAGCATGCTTGTTTGTGTAGGTAGGGAAGAGGGAGGAGCTGGAAGAGCTGGGGGAGAGGAATGAATAGGATGAGAATATACGGCATAAAAATGAATAACATTGCTAAAGCACACTTGTATTTTTCACTTTATGGATTTGTCTTATTTTTGGGGTGCAGGCAATTGAAGTCAAGGCCTCAGCAGACACGAAGCTCAACCCGTGGTCCCCACCACTTTAGTTTTAGGGCTGAAGGAATTACAGTGGTATCTGGGCTGAGAAAGGAGCCACGGCTGACTCCAGCTTCCTTCTGTTACCTTCAGCCATCAGAGCTAGAAGGAAAGGCCAGCCAACCAAATGTCAGGTCAAGGGGAGTTATGAAACAAGGAAGGGATGCTAGGAAAAAAAAAATCAAGATTATCCCCCAGAGAAGGCAAATGCCTCTGGGAAAACGAAAAGCAGCCAGCAGAAAGCAATCACCAGGGACGGCAATGAGCCAACAGAAAAACAAGAGGAACACAGGAAACACACACATGGCACGGAAAAAATCATGCATCCACATGCCCATGAGGCAAGCCTGTTAGAGCAGCAGCCGCAACAAACTATAAGAACACTTAAGCCATTACAGAATGAAATCAACTTAATTTGCCACAATTGCAACCGTTAGCCAAAGTGAGAGGCAGCACCAGCAGGCAGTGCCGTCTGAACACAGGCAGACAGCTTTACATATGCCTGAAGGGAGGCACTGAGATTTCCATCGGGCACAGAAGAGTGAAAAGCAGCTGCCAACACAAGCATCGGGGGCAATATTCTATGCCCACATTTGCTTTGACAAGGAAGACCGGAAAACTAAATGTGTGGTCCGCTTATTGGCCCTACACAAGCATCATGGTTTTAAGGGTGTTTGCAATGTGGAGCTCTTTTTTTCTCAGTGAAAAAAATGGCAAAATAAAACCACAGCCATCCATCTCCTTGGTGCAAAGAGAAATCACCTTCATTTGCACACATACCCTATTTCCAAACCTCATTTGAAGACAGATGTGAATTAACAGGTGTTGGTCTTTACGGATTTGGTGGCAGAGAAGAGCACCCAGAAAGTTCCAAGGCAACCATCCTGCATCCATAAACACAAACAAGCCTACAGCTGCCTCCACTCCACAGAAGTACCCTCCCGCTCAACACAGGAGAAAACAGCTCATTGTTTGTTAAGTCTCTCACTACTGCGAGCTTTCTCTCCAATTATCTGTCTCCATAGAAATCTGAGAAGCATTCTCGGGCTCATCAGCACGTCCCTCCCCTACACAGCTCTGAGCAGCGGATCTGTGCACGACCAACCTGTGTGGAAAATGACAGTGCTTTTCCTGAGCCCCGAAGGAAGCCGGAGGTTTCGCAGCAGTCCTTTGGCAGTGAGGCGGACGTGGATGGTGGACAAGGAGAACTTGGGAGACAACAACATGTCTTCAGAGCAAGTGGGGGGACTTCGCAGGGAACGCAGGTTCCAGGGACCATCACATGCTGTCTTCTTTCTAACTCAGGACTCTCCCAGGCCAAGAGATACAGCCAAAGAAAAACAAGCCTACATTGCTCAGGTCAAGCCACCCAGAGGAAAAAGAAAGCCAGAGCTAGTTATCCCGGGGCTCCAGGCTTCCTTTTGCACTCCCAGATGTAGCTAAAAACAATGCCCTGCGTCTGAGCAAGAGCTGCGAGGAGCAGGTCCGGAAGCAAGCAGCCTGAGTTACATCACACTGTACATGCCATGGGTTGTTGTGGTTCCCTTCAGGGATGGGAAAGGGGAGGAGAAAGTGGGTGGTCTCTGGAGCTTTATGTAACAGCCAATCATGTCGCAGATCCAGCCACTCTTGGAGTGGAGTTAAGGGAAATTAACTGCCTTGTATGCCTAACGTCTGTTTATTACTAGGCAAAAGAATAAGATGTTCACTAAAGCAATCTGAATTGACTCAACCTTCTTAATGGCACAGGTTCACATTATCACTGCTATGCATTTTCCAGGTATTTTACCTATTAGAGTTATATGTAAACCTGATTGCTTGGATTAAAAACAAGCAAACAAACCAAAACCTCCAAGCAACAGCCACTTCCAGTCTTTCACAAAGAACCTGCCTTGTTAGGCAGTGACAGGTTGTCAAAGCGGAAGCTCTAGTTCTCACGGGTTAAGGACCTCATGAAACGTGAAAGGTTAGTGCAGTTTCCTGTACCAGGTCTGTTCCTAAGAATAAGTAAATAAGACAGAAAAACTTAAACCCTAAGCCACTCATTAAATGCTGTTGAAACTGACAAGAAGCAATTATCCTTTTAAAAGCCCTTCCTAATATTACCTAAATATTACCTAAGCAAACAAAAGCCCTTCCTACACAGCATCCGGGAGTTGAAGACGACAGAGGACAAGAGGGAAGGGAGACTAGCGAGACTCATTCTCCTCACTTGTACCACACACCCCATCATGTCAGAGAACATCATCAAAACCAGTAATCCCCAGAGGGTCCTTGTGGGGATGAATGAACACATCTACACCCCATCATGTCAGAGGACATCAGCAAAACCAGTAACCCCCAGTGGGGATGAATGAACACACCTACACCCCATCAATCTCCTAAGTGAACCACATCCATGGCAACAGAAGAACCAATCACCAAGGACTTAAGAGTCAAAGAACCAGACCTTTAATTGGCATTTTCCTGTATTATATCACAGGTTATTATTTTTAAAAATTCTAAACCCTTTCCCCAAATTCTGAATTATTTTTAAAAAACTGCTATCATTGTGCTATCAAAAAACATGTTTCAAAAACCCAAGATATCAGTGATCATCAAAATTATAAACTGAATGATAAATAAAATATTATTATTACAAATAGATATAACACCATCCATATAGTCAAGGGTGTGGGGGCTTTGTCTCTGGGTAGGTTTGGTTTAGGGGAGGTTGTTAACAGTAAACTCTAAATTGTCCTGTTAAAGGAAAATCCATTAGCTTACACCACCCAAAGGAAGACGTAAGCAACCCACTCGTCAGTTATATTCATTAAACGTTTTATTTTAAGAAGAAGCTGGAGAAATGGCTGTTCCTCCAAAGGACCCATGTTCAGTTCCCAGCACCCACACAGTAGCTCAGAAATGTAACTCCAGTTCCAAGGGATCCAATCCAAGGCCTTCTCTGGCATTTTTCAGACATCCTTCATGCATCTGGTGCACAGTCATGCGTGCAAGCAAAACACCTAGACACATAAAATAGGACAAAAGGACTTTAACTACACTAGCATTAAGCTCTCTCTCACATATGAACTATTAGCCCCTCCCCCCTAAACGCAGCAAGAACCTGAAATAAAAGAAATAATGTCACTGGAAAGGAAAACCCAAGTCAAATGTAGCTGTTTGTAAAATGCCCCCATATAAAATGCCTGCACACGAAGAGTCCAAGCTTGCTTATAACAAGCCTCAAACTGCTCAGTTTCAATTCTTTCCCAAACACCACCTGCCCCCTGGTGGCCAGCTAGCATAAGTGCAAAGAAAAAAAGATGCCGGGTGTTATTTTGTAGTTTTAGAGGATCAGCAAAAAGCTCAGCCAAGACGACAGGAAAAGCAAAGTTTGGTACTTAAAGATGGGACAATTTATAAGGATTAAACTTTAGTTGACTTTTGTTGGTGGTGGTGGGGTTTTGGGTTTGTTTCGGGGGGGCTTTATTTTTTGAACAGCAAATCTCTTAACTGCTGAGCCATCTCCCTAGACTTCATTCTTCCTCACCCCCCCCCCCCCCCAATTTAAAGAATCCTGAAAAGCAATAAATAAGAGTCTCGTCCTAGGTGCATTCTGGTCATGTATGCCCTCAGGCTGTGCTCTATGCAACGACTCCTAAATCTACACTCCTGTGCAGTGGGTACATCCTATTCTTTATTCGTCATCCATAGATAATCACATAAAAGAAAAAAAAAACAGGCCAAGCAGAAAGTGCACAGTTCCAAGTCATTTTGTTTCTTAGCTGTACATATTTTTCCCAGTCTAAGCTTTTTGTGTTCATCTTCTATCACTGTAGCAAGAACACACACTCTACCCTCCACAAATTTTAAAAGCATGTTCCTGTTAACTATGCCACAACTACGTGCGTTGTAACAGTGCTGTAACAATATCTTAACCTTTCCTAACGGAATCTAACAGCAACTTCCCACTTCTTGGCGAGCACCTTCCGGGTGCCCAGAAAGCCTTTCTCCTGCTATGATGCTGACTACTTTAGATACTGAATGTGAGCAAAGTCAGCAAGGTTCCCCCTCTCTTTTGTGCACTGTACGCCTGTGCATTTGGTGCCTAGGAATGATGCACGGGCCACGGTGTACACGGCAAAGGCAGAGGACAACCCTCAAGGGTCAGCCTCTGACATCCGTTGTTAGAGCCAGGTTTTTTCTTTCTGCTGTGTGGGCCAGGCTACCTGAGCCACGAGTTTGCAGAGATTCTTCTGTGTCGCTTCCCATCTCCCCATTTGAGTGCTCAGATTACAGATGCTCACAGGACAAGTCCTGATACCCACAACAAGCCATCTCTCCTCAGCATCATTTCCTTTGCAGGTACTGTGAAGAGCATTCCATTGTACGGATATAGTACATACTTTTTCCCTACACAGACATTCAAGCTGTTCTTACATCCAAGTCACTGGGGATGATGCCGCATTTCACTTTGGTAGAGCAGCCCTCATTGGGCATATGACTTGCAGGCAGTCCCTTCCGTCTTGCAGGCCACCAACCATGCAACTGTCTGTCTGTCTGTCCCCATGCTCTGCAGAGGTTTGCGTTTGGGATCGTCTCACTTGTCCAGGTTTGCTCGTCTCATGTTTCTAGTATCAAGCCAAGAAACCACGACCAGCGACAAAGCCACGAACGCCTTCTCCTTTCATTTCCTAAGCACTTTTCAGTTTCAAGCTTTCTCTTAATGTATTTTGAGCTGTTTCCTGTGTATGAGGCGAGATTTACTTCGGCCGTACACATCTGGCTCTCCTCACACTGTAGTTCTCCTACTGGATGTTTTTGGAAGTTTTGTCAAAGCTCAGTGGACTGTATGTCCACGGGTTTATTTCTGGACTGTCCCATGGCATTGGTCTCTGTATTTAACTTTGCGCCAACCCACTCTTTTACTTACAAACCGATAGACTGGAAAGCAAGAGTTATGATGTTTCCAGCTTTGTTTTCCCCACAAGCTTGTTTTTGGCCCTTTTGGGGGTCTTATCTGGTTCCTCATGAATTTCACAGACTTTTTTTCATAGTCAAAAAAATATGCAATGAGGATTTGATAGAAGTGTCTTAGACAATAGGCCCATATAACGTCCACTATGGTGATGGCTCTGCTCTGTCTTGCTAATTTTCAAGAGTGCTACAAAGAACAAGTGTTGTAATGTCCATTTTGACCAAACAAAGCTCCAATCATGTGCGATCATTATTAATCTTTCCTATTACACCTGTGTTCCAGGAAAAGCCTTCTCTAGTCAGGTATATATTTGTGGCACTTTTATTGGTCTCTACATTTAAAACCTTTCTGTCTGAAATACGTTCATATGACCTGTGTGAAGAGACTCACTAAAATGATTCATTCTTCCTAATGTGAAGCACTAAAATTTTCAGATAGCTAAAGGGTGTCTGCCCTTTCAGCATAAGGGCAAAGTCGAGATCGTCACCTTTTCAATAAGGAAAAGACGGCAGGCACACAGTGGTGTGGCAGCATCGCGTCACCTCCCCAGAGCAGGTCTGCCACCCTCAACCACCGCGCGACACGGGAGAAAGGAGAGGCAGAACGCCGCAGGCTATATTTATGAAATGGCGCAGAAAGAACAGGTGTTTCCACTTCCAGGGCAGACATCATGGCACCTGACAGGGATGGCATATAAAACAGAGAACTGGATAAACCCAACTTGGATGCCTATGGTATCCCAAACAACTCCCATGAGTTTTGGAACCACGGTAATAATAGCATGATGTGGTGTGTGACATTTTCATCATAAACAGCGAGCATGTTTTATTTAGAGATAATGTTGCCTAGAATCTCACAGTGTCATAGCCTTTAAATAAATCACAACAGCTAGTCCCCCATGAAGGTGGTTCATAACTTTTGGTGGGTTTTCTCACTTGCTTTGATGATTTCACGAACTTGACGCCTGGGAGGGGGGTCACCTCTAAAATATCCACAAAAAGTGAAAGGAGAGCTGCCAACCTTGTCAGCCCTAGCAGCAGGATTAGCTACCGTCTGAGAACCTGGGATGAAAACATTCTACACGGTCAAAATGATTCCCGCACTGGGATCTATCTGCTGAATGTTCTCATGCTGCCAAAGGAGAAACTCGAGCTCTGGAGGGGCTTAGCAAGTAGCCACAGTCAGGCCACAAATAGGAAGTGAAGAACTAAGCTTTTCACCAACGCCCAAGCCTCTCAAGGTCATTCTCATCTGTCCCTTTCTGTCTTCTGAGGTAATGGAATTTCTTTAACTGTTAAACCGAAATAATGACAGAACATTTCAGATGTGGTGAAGATGATATTTCATCTGTCTCCCCCCCCAAAAAAAAATATTAAATAGAGGCTGGAGAGAGCTCTCATAGGTTAGAGCAAACCCTACCCTTCAAAGGACCAGGGTTCAGTTCCTAGAACCTACACGGTGGCTCTTGAATGTTTGTCACTCCAGATCCAGAGGATCTGATATCATCTCCTGGCTTTCCAGGGCCCTGTGTGCATGTGGTGCACTGACAAACATCCAGGCGAAACACACGGAAGATAAAAAAGTAAATCTGAGCTTGACCAGAACGTGGTCGGCGCTTTTACGTTGTGGATCATACCAGAATCTAGTATGAAGCTTTGTGAAAAGAATGTGGGGATCCGAGGAACTACAGTGTGCATGGGCTTTAGTTTACTAATACCCTCTTAAAGAATATGTCACAAGAAAATCACGAAGATGATAGTGAAACAGTTCACAATGGAATCATGATGAATGTGATCTATAGAACCAACTCAAACACCCAAGAGGCTACTTGTTACCGCACACGCACCGGGTAACTCATTGAAACTGATCTCTGTGTGGTGTGTGACAAGACGGGATTTCAATATTTACAAGCATTTTTACTTCAAAGGCCACACAGCACGGCAGTGTTTACTCTTTAGGCTTGAGCTAGTTTTAGGTCAGCCTTGAGCTGTGAAAATAACTAACCACTGTGCTTAACCCTGGGGAGAAGCACATGGCTCACAACTGCGTCCTGTGTTGGCTCTATGAAAGCCTGGATGTCAGCTAGTTTACAGGCTGCAGCGTGGCCTTTCTTTTCTCTGGTTTTCTGCTCTGTGTGCAGTGGGCCTAGAAGCCGCATGAGTGCACTGTAATATAAAACAAGAACATGTAGGTAGTTCACGGCTGACTGCATAAAGCCCTGCATGTCACATGTGGGAATTTCAACGAATACATTTTATAAAATCTATGGCTCCACAAAAGACAGTAATCAGACTCTCAATGTGGTTCAATGTGTAAGTTGTAGGCCACCTTAGAGATCTATGTCTGAACAAGGGGACTTGGAGGGGTTTAGGGAGAGCCAGGAAAATGGAAAGACGCCAAGCTAATACAAGGGGTTAAAAAGTAAATCTTAAGACAATTTTACAATTAAAGATGATTCAGTTTGAAAATAACATTCATATTTGGAGAGCTGTCTTTTATTTTACAAAAAATCATTTTAAGCTAAACGTATCCATATAATAAAGTGTGCTCTTCTTGGGTTAGAAGGCTCAGTTGTGCTTCCCCAGCGCCCATGTCACATATGCAATTGACACCGTGAAGCCTGAATTCTGAGTTGCGAGCATACCAGTAAAGTCATTATAAATAAATTCCAGTATGTTTAATTATTACTTTTCAAATAAAAAGACTTTTATCATTCATGCTTAAAATGGTCACTTGCCTGAATTAAAAGCTGTAAATAGACTTTTTCTCGAAGGACCTAGAAAGTGAAAGAAACATAAAGCACATGTTTTACTGGAAATAATACTATGCATGACTCAAGCCATTTTGTAAATACGAGTGGTTTCGTTTTGTTTTTTTTTTCAAAAGCCCTCCATTAGCCTGTAAATTTTAGGTTACAGCTAACCACTGAGAAAATCCCAAGATGCAAACAATTTTATCAAGCATCCTTCAAATATAGATGTTATTAACAAATGAGATATTTACAATATTAAGAGTGATATGCATTAATCAAGAACAAAGTATCCGTTTTCAAAAGGACAAGGCATGGTGTATTTTGCAGTCAAGGAAAAGTTCATTTACAGTTTAGTTCACTTATTATTTACTCTCGCATATCTGAATCCTGGGCCCCACAGACTAGGAGAATGCTCAGCACCGAGCTGCACCCTGGGCAGGAGAGACATCGTTTAGCAATACGGAACGCATATGTTTGCCTATTCTACTGCATATAGGAAACAGGCTATACTTTGTGAAAGAGGGCTGCTGATGTACACCTTCCCAAGGGGCTGGGAAGAAGAAATACCCTGGAGCTTCTTCTCCAGACTGATGCAATATAAAATGCAGCCAGGAACCAAACAGGAAAATACTAGCAGAGCTAGAAATGCCTGTGCTTGACATCAAACCGTTGCCAAGTGAATAGCCATCTGTAGATGACTGGTCAGGACTGCCATAGTCCATCTGCGGAACTTTAAAGAGATGATAATCGCTTAAAAGTATGTAGCCATCATAAATGGAACACACCGGCTCCCTCTCAGATAAAGCCTCTATGAGACACCTGCAGACTCAGTGCAGGCCTTTTAAAACACTGGTTTGCCCGGTTTTGCAGTTATCGGTGGGGCCTCTGGTTGTCCTCTGAATGTCACCTCAGGATCAAAACTCCATCACAGGGTTTACTTTTAGTTACTATTGGGGATAGTGTGGAGATTAAAAATCATGATTTTAAAAAAAAACATGGTCTATTAATGCCATCCTAGCAGGGGGGCATCTGATGCCTCAGAGCTGTATATAAGACAAATAAGAACCTAATGGCACAACGAATAACCTACCTCTAACCAGGACTCGCCCAACCCCATATTTTTGTTCATTTTTCCCCTTCAACCCAGTAGAAATTTAAAAAAAAAAACATTGCTAAATGTAGACCAGGTCAGTAACCTCAAGCTATCACATGATCTTTTACATATATGTCAGCATACATACACTCAAAGTTGAAACCACTGTGCTCACTTTCCTTGAAACAAAACAAAACAAAGAACACCACATTTATATGCAGAGGAAACTGAGAGGGGATGCCGTGGTGGCTGCTGGCTGCTTTTCCAATTTTCTGAAATAAACATGGGTCTCATTTATTCTTCCAGGTAGACAAGCATTCCAGGAGCAATGAGCAGAGCTCGTCATGCTCTCGGCTGTGACAGGGCTGCCTGGATGCGCTGCAGGCTAAGAATACATAGATACAACACACCGCACTCTCTCTTAGTGCCCACCGCGATGGCAAAGTAAATGGCAAGATCTTCAGAAACAAACGGCCGAGAGAAAAGGGAAACAGGGTAGCAGGTGACAGACATGAACCGTAGGCACAGACAGGAAACGGGCCATGCTCCTGTCTCTTGCTGTCACCTCGGGGCTCATCCTAGAACAACTGAACGCTAGTTTTATTTGTTAGCTTATCCAGGCATCTTCCATTCTACCGGCTGATTTCTGGGGTTTGTTTTATTTCTTATTTTTTTGTGAATTCGGGGTGTTTTGCCTGAACGTGGGTCTGTGTGCATGCGGGCACAAGAGATAGAGCAAGCACAGCATCAGGTGCCCTGAAACTGGAGATACAGGTGACTGTTAGCCACTGTATGGGTGCTGGGAACTGCACCTGAGTCTTTTGCAAGACCAGTCAGTGCTTTTCACGACTGAGCCATCTCTCTAGCCCCTACCTGCTGTTTTTCATTATTGAATTTACCTGTAGAATTTGCAGATTCTTGGAACAATGGCAACTCGTTATTAAAATGTCCTTACTCAATGGGCATTTAAGCATATAATTGTTACAAGTACCATAAATGTACTTGTCAAAGTTTAACTTCCCAAAAGCCACACAGTTTTAAATTTTTTTTAATTTTCTTTTCTTCACAATGAAGACAATACCTTTTGGAGGAGTTTTGAGCAAGTGTGCATGAACTCTGGGCACCAAAGGCTTCAGATATAAGGATCCTGATCCATTCTGAAATGCTTGTTTGGGAGGTTTCTCTTCATACTTGATGACAGCATTACCACCTATAACAAAACATAAACACATAAACACATGTTCCCCATACTTATTCCAAAGAGACTACAATATGACAACAATTACTGAGTGTCAAGATTTCAGAGATAGTTTCTGGCCTAAAGTATGCGAAATAAGTGCTGTCCTCAGAATGCAAAAACGTACATTTCATTTTGTTTCCTCACATAGTCAAAGTTTATGTCCATGTCCAGCTTGGTTTTTATCTCAGGTAGAAGATAAACGGTGACCCATACTGTGTAACAAACACACCTAATGTATACACAAGAAAGTATCCCTCTCCATGAAAACAATACAGATTGTAAGGAGCTGATGTTAAAAAAAAAAAATAGACAAAATCTTCAGTGGCTTCAAAGATAAGATCTGGTCTACAAGAAGCTGCATTGAGAAGTAAAACTACCAGCATATCCACCCCGTTACAAAGGTATACAGCCTCAAAGTGAAATAAAAACATAAAGAGACTCTCACCTACATAGTGAAAATCATCTATATGAAAACACAAAATCTCTTCGCCACTTCCAGTCCCGATCTTTTATTTTCTCGAAGAAATGGTCAACGCATAATTCTAGGCATCCAGTTCTATCCTGCCACTCAACACATAAGTCATAACTTTTTTTGGGTATAGAATGTTCCACATGAATGTGTGTCACCAGGTGCAGGAGCCCTGTGAGCATCTCTGTATCATTTCAATTTTAGTATATGCACCTTGAAGCAGGATGGTTGACTGACTTTGACCCTTTTCCTGGCCTAGGAAAGGGTGATACTTTTCTCTTGCTCACAAACAAATTATTAATGTGAAGTCAACATGAAGTTTTTCAGTAGGCTAAATGACCTCAATCCCCACCAACAATGCTCACACACGTCAGATGCTCTCCAGGTCCTCACATGGTATCTGTACACTGAGCCATCTGTTAGCTCACCTATGCCCAGATAACGTTCCTAATATTAGATCGGAACCAACCTGCCCTCCCGCTGGCAAGCTTCTGCCCAGTTTCTGTCCTGCTTTTCAATTCTCACTTTGCCCAGAACCTACAGAGTGGAACTTTCCAAACTTGGCAGGATGCTAATGGACAAGGCGGTATATCATTCAGCTTAACATTCTAAAGGACATATGGTGGGCAGGGCAGGGGTCAGTACCAATATTTCACGACAAGTGGGCACTGGATTTCAGTAGGTGCTCAACTGACTTGAATCCAATCAGAGAAGTCCCTTTTGTTTTAACAATTGGATTTCAGACTTGCTTTTATCTTGGAGCAACTTTGATTCTACTCAGCAACAAATTAAGCTATTTGTTCCAACTTTGAACCAAATTCAGTTCAATTTATGAACAGGAGATAAGATTTTCCACAATGCTGGATGCATGCCTCACCTTTCTGAGATTTAGACACAAAGATCCGCTGCTTACAAAACTTCCTGAAGGAATTTCTCACTGAAGAGAAGGACATGATTCTTATGAGGCCCGAGACCCCTGACTGCTGGCCTCACAGAACAGTAGATGCTGTTCTGGAAATAAAACTAGCTTGGTGCTAACTCTCGAAGGTTCACTATGACAACGGATTCAGTCAACTTTGGGACACAACAGAGTCAAAATTCATGTCAGCAACAAAATATGCTAGCCTCAGACACAAATATACATGTCAACATTCTTACATATACTTATATATTTATATACGTGTGTATGGCAAATATTCACATTTCATGATTATCCATTGTCTGAACTCTGACTTTACCGGATGGAATAAGCCAAACATACTTGCACGACCTAACATGTACGTATTCTCTCAATTCTCCAAGCCCTTTACTGTTGGCTGGTACATTACTTCCCAATAAATTCCAGCCTGGAAGGTTAAGTGCTACTCTGAGGCAGGAAGCCCTTGAAGTGTGTCTTCTATCTTCTACTCAGCGGCTAGCACGGTAATTGGAATAGTTTCTAATGATCTCCTCATCCAGAGCTGTCCTATTTTCATGTCCTCCTTTGTCAGAAGTGTTTGCTTATGCTACAACAGACTTTTCTGGAATCCTTATTTTCCTTTCCCCATCCCAGGGTGTGTTCAAGTGGACTCAAAAGTGAAGATGACAAAACCTAAGAAGAGAAGGCAGCGACTGTTTCATAAAAATCTAAGCAGACGCAGCAATCATCCTACTAAGCAAAAGAGCTTCTCACTGGTCCCAGAGTTGACTTGCGAACTAACATTTCTTACTACATTCTGGCGTCTAAGTTGAAAAGAGTTTTTGTTTTCTTGAACAACATGTATCGGCACAGAGACAACACTTTGCTCTCTTCTGAAATTCTCTGTGAATCATCTTAATGCTCCCCACTGTGCCAGATTATCTGCCTACCTTCGCTTGAAATCAAATCACTCAAGCCCAAGTTTCTAAATGTTCAAAAGCAACACTCATTTAACTTTGTAATCACAAGACTGTCTCATACACACTATACAAAGATACTAAAAGAACAAAGATTAATAAAAGGGTGTGCACACTAACATGTCTTGTGACCCGGAGTCAGTGCCACACACTGCCCAGCTTGATCCTTTGCCTGTGCCAGACATCACTAGTCAAACACCAACCTTTTCCTCTGAACCTGGAGGTAGCCTGAGAAAGGATCAACTCTATAGGTTCTTATCAACTTTCTAGTATTGACAATACTCACTAACCGTTCTTGCCACAAGAAAAACAAAACTGAGGATCGGGAAGAGTCATCCTTCTGCCCACTTGGTCAGCTGAGCAAAACAAAGTGCTTTTCTTCCAAATCATGTGGCATCCTCGTACCTCGTACTGCAGTGAAGAAAAGGAACCAGAGGCACACTGCTAGAAGGATGCTGAGGATGGTCCAGCACTTCCTTCTCACTCATCAGATTCAAGAACTGATGCTAAACGATGATTGTACAACTCACCATGAGTCAATAGAGACCTGAATGAGTCCCAGGTGAGTGCCCACTGCTATAGATCACTGTCTGTCAGCTAGGCTGCCACCAGGGTGGAAGAGAGGGTGGCCCATTTCTTTAGCTAATCCTTCTGATCTATTACTGACAGAGTGCAAATAGCTTTAGTTTGCATCTCTGCCATTGCCCCATGCCATCTGTCTCTCAAAAATAAACATGCTTTTGTGGCCAAAGGAAAAGAGGAAGGAAATCTCTTGTCTTCATAGCCCTGCTCACGTGGCAAAACTACTTTCTCAAGACCTACTACCAAATTGCACAATGATCTGTCATTTGTCATAGAAACTACTGTGCGATCTTTACACTAATATCCAAAGGTCATTATTTTTTGCTTTAATGTTTTTCTATGCACTCATTAAACAGCAAAAACACTGCTAAACTCCCAGATACTATAAGTTCCTTATACCTCTTCGTTCAACCCATTTATAACTTGGTAACATCGTTTCTAAAGATCCCCAAGGACCAAGGACTGGATGCCAGTTTCCCAACAACACTATGGTTCTCTATGAAGTTCTTAACTGATGCCACTAACAACACATACCAAAGAGAAAGCAAGCAAAGGAAGCGAGCACCACCCTTGAAAAGGCTCCAGTGTTGAAGCTGACTAGAGTCATGATCTCCAGCAAAAGATTAAATTCTTTCCTAATGTGACCCACCTCCCTCCATATCAGCAGCAAGACAATTTTGGCTGAAAAGGATTTTTTATATGTTAAGGTAGCTTTTTAAAAGCACATATACATTTAAAACTTTCATATGAGTCATATATTAATTGTAACTAAAGAAGACAACTAACAAATCTCATGCTTTCATTTAAATTCTAAAGATTTTTCTACATTTGCACAACTGCCAGTTATATATGCAAAACCTACAAAAATTAAATCAAATAGTGTTTGGTAATAGGATAAAATCATACCAAGAATACTGATAAGCTGAATTATAATTTAAGTCCCCACATACAGAAAACACACAATAAAATTCATTCCCAACAGACCCTTTCCCATCTTAAACATACATAAATACAACCAAGAAACAGTACAGTCAATATAAATTCCAGGTCACAAAGCTAACAACCAAGAGGTCCTAAAACCAATTTATTTAATAAAAATTAAAGCATGCTTACAAAGCAAAGAATCAAATGAGAAATCGTCGACCTACTTCTTTTCCTAGTAAGCGTGGCTAACAAAGGAATTATACAAAGGCTGTAGGATCCCACGACCAGCAGTGCCAATAAGGTAGCATCATACTGCTTTTCTGAGCCAGCCGGGGGTGTGAGGGTAGAATTGATAAAGCTCTTTGAAGAAATATCAGTTTCTGTACAACTGCGAAATCCTCCGGGTATAGTCATTTAAAAGGATCGAAGCAGGCTCAGGCAGGGAGAGCTGCAGCCATGTTCACGCTCGCATCCCTCATGCTTGCTCTCAGTGAATTAGGATGGGGAGGGGGGGAACTGTAAGCTGCCAGGCACTACACAGAACAGATTAACCGGGCTAGCAAATCAGACTAAGAAAGGGACTCACTGATGTGAATGCTTAATCTGTATGAGGGACACACGGCCACTAGACGGGCTCTGTGGGTGCATGGTAAACCCTTTTGTTACAGGACAAAAAGGAAAGACAAAAGCATTTCGCAGCCTCCCGGGGAGGGTCAGACATGCTACTCCTGGATGGACGGTGGCCAGATCAACATGGCTGTTCAGTGGGAAATGCTGGGTATGATAGTAAGGAATGTGTCTGCTCCAAGCGTCACAAAGTCCACTGTTATGGCTTTTAGGGCTCGTGGGGATTCTGTCTGGATAGTTTGTTTTTTAAAATTTCTGCTGTAGGACAAAGAAGTCTACATGGGAGACTACTGTAGAATAATACACATGTGAGTCACCTTTTCACATTCAGAGAATTAGCTGTTGTTGTATGCAACCCCTCTGGGCTTTGCCCCACCACTTTAAAATCCCAAACAATAGGCAGACAATAATCCTGTTTAAATTTAATCAGTCTATTCTAGCATTTGTCAAGAGCCTCCATGCAGCTCCTTACATGCCTATGAGACCAGCTGCTGCATTAAGGGACCTGTTTGAAACGTGTCCTTTGTCGTTAACTCAATGCCTATTGTCATACGCCATTCTGCCACATACTTGCTGTGTGACTTTGGACCTGTAATGCAATCTCTGAGCCTCAATTAGTCTCAATTACTAGAAGACCAAAGTAATAACCAAAGGTATTGGGGTGCAGGAAGAAAATAGTAAATCGTGTATGGTAGCCATGTGATGCTGTTCAGCACACAAGAGGTTCAACGACTTTGTTCCAATTTCTTCACCAAAAAAAAAGAAAGAAAAGACATGGATTTGTTGCTAAAGCAAAGAGCTCTCATTTCTGACACTCACAAACATACACACTATCTTTCTCATCTGCTTCTTATTAATGATGAAATGACATTTCTCTGTACCCTGCAGTCTCCCCCCCCCCCCCCCCCCCGCCCCATACCCACTGCCACCCTGGGCACAGCAGGCCCTCCAAAACTGTCTTAGCTAATTCACGAACTGTTTTGTGAGGAAATTTAAGGGGAAAAGAGAAAAAGGCACAAGAAGAAAAAACAAAACAAAAAGCACTTTTCCGAATACAGCTGCTGAATGAAAGAGCGCTGGGCTCGTTTGCCCACTTGACAGGCAGAAAACAGAATTTACGGAAACTTTGAGTATTTCCCTGAGTTTAAACGATTTACGATATAAATAATCTGTACCTCACTTGGAACCAGCATCTAAAGTAAGAGATTACAAAGCACTTCTCCAAGACAGTCTTTCACAAACCAAACCAAACCGCGGTGATGGTTTTTCCACTTTCCAGTTGGACCACAAGAGCCCCAGCTGCTATCCTTTTGCAAACAGCCCCCACACAATCATCACATCAATTTAAATAACATACTTTAAGATCCCTTATACAGCAGGTCCCATGGACATGTAGCCTGGACGTTCATCCCAAGAAATCTCTTCCTAAGAACTTGTCTTTCTGCCAGACTTTGGAGCAATTACTAAGAATTAATGTGCAAACTTCCCACTAAGCAACAGACACAAAAGCAGTTTGCCCGTTAGCTTTGCCTGCGACAACTGTCTCAACAACCCACAAAGTGTGACATTAGTCTGACTTACAGTTATGACTGTGGGCACTCAGATCCTCGTGGGTGCTGGCCACTGACCAGGAGCTTCCTACCCTGTGCATCGAAGATGCTTGGGGGATAGGAAGTGGTCTAGGCGAATTCATCCCAGAAGTGCGGCTTTCAAGAACAGAAGTTTTCCTTGGGATTTAAAAAAAAAAAAGAAAGAAAGAAAGAAAAAAAAAAAACAATTTTCTACTGCTATCCACTGTGAAAGCTGGTGCTTGAAGCTTGAACACTCAAACTTCTACAAGGACTACGGAATCAGAATGCAGAATGAACGCAACACCACGCTGCTTCAGATGAAAGAAGGAAGCTCTGCACACACTTACTTCCTCTGAATTATTCAGGAGCAGAGGACAGAAGCAATTAAGCTGCGAGAAATGTGGCTGAAAGCCTCTAACCTGGAGTAACTCACACAGCAGAAGAACCATTCAGGAAGGAGACTTGTGGAAAAATCGTCATCAAAGTAGAAGTAGAAGTGAACTGGAATGCTACCCCTCATCTTCACATTAAGACAAGCAAGTGCACACATGAGGTAGCCACAATAAAAAAGAAACAGATGAAAATTGAAAAGCACTCAAAACAGAAACAAAAATGCAGTTGGGGAAATTTTCTATTAAATAAAAATGCCTAGAGTTGAACAGCAGGGGGCGCACGCTCACCCTTTTTTCATCTTTACAGCTCGTTTGTTAAACAATGTGGAGTGTCTTTCACTGAAGGGTGGATGGAAAAGGCTTCCAGCTCCCCTTGTGCATACGCTTCTTTCTCATCCTCTGACGTCCCAGGAACATTATAGGATAGTCACACGACCTAAACATGCACTTCCCAAACTCTACTCTTTGGTCAGAACTCTTCAAATACACGCTTGCTCTCTTGGAAGTCTATTTTACATACTTATTCTCAAGGACATACATGAGAATGAACCTTGAATTCTCAAGCTCCGCCCCACCCTCGTTCTGAATCCCAACCCCAATCATATGAATTCCTTATTGTGTTTCAACGTGGACACTCTCTGGCTTATTTGGGCCTATTTTATCTTCATTTCCTTTTCACTATACAATCACCAAAATACTGGTATCGCGTTTACTCCATATGTTCTGGCACCAAGTCTCTTAATGCTATCCACGCTGGTAGCATAACAGACCTAAAGAGTATCAAGGGTCGGAAAGACCTTTAATGAAAATGATGGTATCGTAATTTATCAATGGCATAGAAGGTGCTGATGCCAGAATGTTGTGTTTGCTGGCTTGTCCTAGCAACAGAGCGCTTGTCTAGTGTGTGCGAGGCCCTGGGTTCAATGCCCAGTACCTTTACATTTTCATTAAATCTGGGCTGCATTGTTGAGACACATGGCTTCTCCACAAAGGTCTCCTGCCAGTCGCCCTCCCCCTCAACACCACGCCCCACCCCGTTATCGCTCTTGCTCATGTCTCATACTTGCTTCTTGAGCACATTATTCTAGACTAGTCTCTAAGGTCCGAGAACAGAAGTCTTCCCGGTTCAACTCTGTCCCTTGGCCTTTACAAAGCAAGGAGCAGAGAGTGAGCTGCAACAGATGTTTGTCAAATCAGTTTTCTTTCCACGCCAGGAGTAAAGGTCTAATTTCATTAATACACACTCTCACCATCAACACGGAGGCACTAAAAGTCACCGTTTTTACAAGGCAAACTGACTCTTAATTAAATAGTCCTAACAGTTACAGCACACGTGTACACACATTCAAACACCCACCCTGCTATTTTTTAGGCCTACTGTTTTCACTTGCTTTTAGAGGAACGGCAAAGTAGATCTTGAGAATATAAATCCACCAAATTAGTGTCCCATGTGCAAAAACATTCGGACAAAGTCATCTCCAGAAACAATGCGCAAGGTGGGGCAAACAGATCAAACTTTCTGGACCACAGCTACAGTGTAGCCAAGGCTGAACAAGCCCTGAAGAGGAAGGATCCTCGCAAAGGCATCTTTCCCAGTACTGTCGTTGAAGGTATCACAGATTTGCAAACCTTGCCTAGCTGGCCTCAGAAGACCTACATCGTCCTCACCCTAATCCACAGCCCACCCAGAAGCACGCTGCCCACTCACAACCACCATCCCCTGACCTGCTTTAGGCCTCTTTCATTAGGAAAGATCTAAGGGAATCCTTGATTGGCCCACCCATCCAGTCTTATCCCTTCTACCAATTTCCCCAAAAGCTTAACTTGGAAAGGCAGAGTCTTGCTAAGTTGCCCAGCTTCCTGGGCTCAAGTGATCATCCTGCTTCAGCCTCCAGAGCACTTGGACAGCAGACATGGCCTCTATACCTGGTCTCCCAATATGTATGTGTTCATGCAGATACATACACATGTGAACAGCAGGTGTGCGCACAAGCATGCATGCACAAGGAAGCTAGAGGGCAACCGTGGATTGCATTCCTCAGGGCTGTTCACCACGACTTTTTGAGACAGGGTCTCTCGTTGACCTAGCATTTGTCAGGTTAAGCTGATTGGTTAACATCAATTAACCAGCCTGCCTTCTTTATGTAGATGCTAGGGATCAAACAGGTTCTCATGCTTGCACGGCAAATACTTTACAATCTCTCCAGCCTCCCCAAGTCACACTTCTAATGCTGAGACTAATCCTGGTAATGTATTGTTACGTTATCATTTTATAAAAGCAACTTAGATAAGTGAACAGCTTGCTTGTACCACGTGTCTGACCGGCGCAGTGAGTCTGGCGCCTAACCATCATCCCTGCGCTATACCCCGGGAAAGCAGATCCCAGGTACTGAGTCTGATGCCCAACCATCATCCCTGTGCTGTACCATGGGGAAGGGGAAGCAGATCCCAGGAGCTGAGTCTGATGTCCAGCCATCATCCCTGTGCTGGACCAAGGGGAAGCAGATCCCAGGTACTGAGTCTGATGTCCAGCCATCATCCCTGTGCTGGACCACAGATCCCAGTTAAAGGAAAAAGAACCAGCATCAGAGCTAGATGAGTTTAAAGCTGAGCCTGAGCTATGAGGAGAAAGCACCCACACAAAACATGAGTGCCAAACAGGCATTGCTTCCCTAGCACTCCTGGTGCTTCCACTGGGTCCTAAGGGGAGTCTGAGAGGAATGGTTATAGAAATAATGAAATGTATACACCATGGACAGTACAGAAAGGTGCTTGCTGGCACTGAGTAAAATGGGAGGTGTGCTGCCTAAGTACCAAATTTTTCACAATTTTGTATCAAAATCACTTTATTCTACTTATGCACAAAAATAGCACATGGCTGATTTAAGTTAACCTCTCAAACACACGCTGGCCCAGTCCCGAACTCTATAGATCCATGTGGATTTCTACACCCAGAACAGCCATTCTGAAGCAATAGAGGGCTTAAGATTTTCACTATTGGGCTGGAGAGATGGCTCAGTGGTTAAGAGCATTGCCTGCTCTTCCAAAGGTCCTGAGTTCAATTCCCAGCAACCACATGGTGGCTCACAACCATCTGTAATGAGATCTGATGCCCTCTTCTGGCCTGCAGGCATGCATGCAGGCAGACCATTGTATACTTAATAAATAAATCTAAAAAAAAAAAAAAAAGATTTTCACTACCTTACACTTCTATAATATATCTGCTATGAAAAAAGAAAAAGCAAAACTAGAAAACCATAGCTTTATGCTCTCTGATGACTCAAGTCCTTTAGCCTGTATTGTATTCTTCATCACCTAATAGGCCTCCCTTGTTCTCCCTTATAAACATTATACTATGTACACACTTGAGCTATTTACACATATACATGTAAACATACATATATGCACTGTAGGCTAGGATCTGCACATGGAGAAGACATGATTCTTTCTGAGTTTTGGTGACCTCAATATATTTTGCAACTCTATCCATTTTCCTGCAGTTTTCATGATTTCACTCTTCTTTACAGTTGAGTAATGTTCTATTTTGTATATGTACCATATTCTTGTTATGCATCTGTTGATAGACATATAGAGCTGATTCGTTTGCCTTGCTGTCATGAATAGAGAGGCACTATCACACAGAATCTAGTATCTTGGTGATAGGTTGTGGACTTCAAGTATATGCCCAGGAATGGAATTCTTGGGTCATAGTGTATTTATTTTTATTCTTAGAAACTTACAGACTGCTTCCCAAACAACGCATTGTTTTTGCATTCCCCCCAGAAATGAGTAAGGGCCCCTCTTTCCCCACACCCACACTTGTCAGATTGCTTGATGACCACCATTCTGACTGGAGGAAGGTTATATCTTACAATAATTTTAGTTCACATTCTCTGATGACTAGGGATATTATCACTCAATAGTGATTAGTCTTCTGTGTGTCTTCTATTGAGACATGTGTGTTCCATTAGAACATCTATTGACTGGCAAATTTATTTCCTTGTTACTTACTTTTTGCAGTTTTGGGATATAAATTGCCTTTCTGAAGTACAGCTGGTAAAGATGCTCTTGCATTTTGTGGGATGCTTGTCTAGACTCCTTTGTGCACAAACTTTTTAATTTCAAGAAATTCCACTTGCCGATACCGGGGGCTAGTTCCTGCATCACTGAGTTCAGTTCAGACAAGTGTCGTCTACCCTATGTCTTCAGGAATGTTTGCTGGTTCCCTCTTGCAGCTTCAGGTTTTAAATAAAGACCTTTAATCTACTGTGAAAGGCAGGAATCTAATTTCATTCTTCTCTAGGTAGATATCACAGATACGTCAGCCCCATTTGTTGAAAGGCTTTTTTTCCCACTGCATGGGTTTTTGCTTCCTTTGTCAACAATTAGGTTCCACCCTACAGATCCTAACTCTATTCTATTGGTCTAAGAGGATGTTTGTATACCGGGCTGTATTTGGGCACTATCTCTGTAGTATAATTCGAGGTTAGCTATTGTGATACCTCCAGCCATGTTTCTTACACCTTCAGATTGTGTTGGCTATTTGTAGACTTTTTTAGTTCCATATAAATTAGGACTGCTTAATTCTTTTTTTTAACCCCTGACACAGTTTCTCTGTGTAGCTTTGGCACCTATCCTGAAACTCACTTTGTAGACTATGATGTCCTCGAGAGATCTGCTTGCCTGTGCCTCCCAAGTGCTGGGATTCAAGGGGTGCACCACCACCACCCAGTATGACTGTTTAATTCTTAATCTGTGAAATATGATGTTGGGATTTTGGTGGTATTGTAATAAACATGTAAATTAATTTTTTTGATATAGCCATTTTAACCATATTAATTCTTCCAGTTCAAGAGTATGAAAGAAGATACTAACCACATATAAAATTTAAACTATAAATGAAACAATTATAAAAAAAATTCTGCAGTATGGTGGGACTATCACGGGGTATAGCAAAATGGAGTGTACTGGAAAAGAGAAAGCCAAGTGTAAGAAAATTTCCCTTCCTTCATGATTGATGCTTAAACATTTATTTGTAATGAATTTTCTTTGAATGAGGAACACAGATAAAATAAACACTGAAGACTATGCTGCTGCTTTCAAACATATGGCACCCAATACAAAATAGATCCAGAAACAAAGAAAGAAAGAAGGATGGACAAGGTTGCAGTAACTATTTCACTCCTGCTCACCTGCAAACAGTGGCGGGTGGTCAATTCCTTTTATTTCACTAAAGAAAGAAACCAGGTCAATGCCTTCATTCATAT
Organism: Microtus oregoni; assembly: GCF_018167655.1. Taxonomy (NCBI): domain Eukaryota; kingdom Metazoa; phylum Chordata; class Mammalia; order Rodentia; family Cricetidae; genus Microtus; species Microtus oregoni. Next base: position 757,491 of record NW_024544709.1, on the reverse strand, counting down.
CTTTTATATGATTGTTATGAAGACAGCCACTTTACTACTGGAAAATTCATGATTTCATAATGGATGTGTTTCCTAGGGCGGGAAATGAAAGCTAAAGAATGAACTCCTAAATGGCCCTCCTCTGTCCTGATACTTCTACTATTAAATATTTTATTCTCCTAGAGAAAGCCCTGAGGCCTTCACAGCGGGGCATAGCCAGTCTTTCAGCCCTGATCCAGCCTACTCTAAGGAATACCCTGGAAAAGGTAGGCGAGTCCACACTACAAGAGAAACACCTTCAAAAAAAAAGGAATGATAGCAATTTCCAGAACCAGAGACATCTACCAGCCAAGGTAATTTCTACCAACTGGACATGACAAACAGATTTAACACATCATTGAGAGACTATTTGGCATTGAAAAGCAATTGAGTCTCAGTTCATAGTTAATAAAATGAACAGCTTTTGTGGATAAGATTCAGAGAGAGGGAGAGAATGGAAATCAACTACAGTGTTACTTACTGTAGGTAACACAGACCATTTTTTAAAGGATCTGGGCAATGGATTCACATAGGAGCATATGTTACACAAGTATCACTTGCTTAGCCGGAAAGGTTAACTGCACACAATCACAAAGCACAGGAATGTGCACCAGAAACAACCGACACCTTACTACAGAAACTAAAAGATTGCAAAAGAAAGCGTAAACTAGAAAAGTCACCATGCTCCGTGAGGTGACACACAGTGCTAGGCAGTGACCATCTTAGCGGGAACACAGACGACACGAGAAAAGGAAAAGACAGGGATGTAGGAGAGGCAGGTGCTCTACAACTGGGAGAGACAACACCTGACAGGGACTTCAGCCCTGAATTGGGGTAGTGACTATCGTGGGAAGAGGGGAAGCAGAGCTTGGAAGGGTCACAAGATTGGAAACAGAATTGGATCATGTGGAGTGAGGGGGCGCGCACAACTGTCCAAATTGAAGAGTAGAAATACAGGGCACGAATCAGGAGGCTGGCGCACCAGCCGGAGCAGAAGGTCTGGGAATTTCCCCTAGAACAGGAAAGATGACTGCAGTCACCTGGTAACACGGAAGCATTAACGAGGCAGGCAATCAGCAGGAAGATAAAGAGCCAAATTAACGCGGGGTTAAAACACAAACAATAACTTCTTTACAGCTATGGCTATAATTTCAGCTCCTTACATGCCACTGCATAAAAAGAACGTTGTAGTAATTACCTACAGTAACTAGGAATTAGGAAATTAACGTAAAACCCAAAGCAATAACAAATAAATTGCATAGCTCAAAACAGTGGCTTCTTGTTCACTTGCGATAAAACTCTAATGGTCTAAATGCTTTCACTAGCAAGGTACTTTTAATAAATTAGCTTCATTGGATAGCACTGTGATATTAAATAGTCTCCAAATAAAACCAACAGTCTGCTTATAAAATACACACTGAACAACAGCTTTTGTGTATGGCAGGAAAAAATGTTTTAAATGATCTTTTAGCAGCAAAAGTCACACATATGGACAATATACACATATACTCTGTCCCTCCTGGAAACGCATTAAAAAGGTAGATGTGAATGTGAATATGTGCTAACTTTTCCCTGTATTAAACTTATAGTTTCATGTCATTTTTAACATATCCCTGTGACCTATTTTAAAGGAAACACTGAGAAAATTCTAATTAAGATCCAAATAGCTTAAAAGTTCTAGAAGAAAGAAAAATAATGAAAACTACAAAACATCCCAGCAATTAAATTTGAAAATGGGTAAAGGACAGAGATGTCTCCAAAGGAGATAGGCCAATGATTAACGGGAAGGTGTTGAGATGAAAGATGCTCAAACACCCCTTGCCATTGGCGATGTACAAACCCAAACAATGAGCTACCACCTCACACCCACACCAAGATGACCAGGGTAAAAGAAGCAAACATCGACGAGCAGCCAGAGTTATTAGAGCCTTGAGCATTGCCATTGTGAAGGCAAACTAGTGTAGCCCCTGCGCAAAGCAGCGTGAAAGTGCCTCAAATAACTACATATACTTACTGTATCTTCCAGCCATCCAAGTCTAAATGTAAACCAGAGGAGCTGAAAGAGGGGCGTGTGATAGGTGTAAACACCTGTGTTAGCAGCAGTACTAGTCACCGTAACCCAAGGGTGGAAGACACCAAAGTGTTCATAGGCAGATCAATAGAGCACAGTGTGGATAGATATGTGAGGGGTCGTTATTCATCCTTAGGAGGGAAATGTTGACATGGCCACAACATGAATTAAGTTGAAGACGTGGTGCGAAGTCACGTTAAGTCAATCGACAGGAAAACTCTTGCATGGTTTGTCTTCTATGAGCTTCAACAGAGTATGAAAATTCATAGAGACAGAAAGAATAGGTATGACTGCCAAGGGCTGGGAGAAAAGGACACTTAGGTAATAGGGCTTGAAATGTTTGCGAAATGGGAATGGTGGGTCCACAACAATGCGAATGTGGGTAAGCCAGGTGGTGGTGGCTCATACCTAATTTAATCCCAGCAGAGGCAGGTGGATCTCTGAGTTCAGGTCCAGCCTGGTCTACAAGAGCTAGTTCCAAGACAGGCTCCAAAGCTACAGAGAAACTCTGTCTCAAAAAAAAAAAATCTGTACAGGTGACAATAGTGAAAATGGCAAATTCTTTCATGTGAGGCATTTCAGTTATGATTCTTTAAAGGTCAGAAGCAAAGCTTTCTATTTTAACACACAGTTACATAGACAGATTAGTAAACTTGCATACAGACCTCAGAACGAAACTTCAGGATAGGAGGGAATTTGTATTGAGATACTTAAACTAAAAACTAAGCGGTACTGTGGTGTGTGGTAAAAAGACTCCATCTAGAGGCCGGTGGCTTAATTCAATTCCAGCTCCACCACACACCAGCCGGGGACAGGCTACTGAGCCTCTCTGGGCTTCTACTTCCTCTGTGTAGAGTGGGTGATTACAGCCAAGTGGATCGCACGTTAAATCCCAGCACTGGGGAGACACAGGCAGGAAGATCTATGAGTTAGAGGCCACCCTGGTCTACAGAGCTAATTTCCAGGATAGCCAAGGCTATACAGGTAAACCCTGTCTCTTGAAAAGGAAAGGAAAAAAGAAAGGTGACTACAGTTGCATTACCTCACAGGTCCTCATGAGCAACAAATGACATAGAACTGTAGCTAGCAAAGACTGCCCTGAAAATACTAGCTCCTTGCTCTGATTGGCCACCAACATGCATTGTGTAGAAAAGCAAAATATTTTAAATGAAACTATAAAATGATTATATATATATATATATATAATGATTTACATTATAAAAATGATAACTAAATATGTCATTTTCCTGTACAAGGTGAAGGTCTCGTTATATAGAGGAATAAGCAAACTAAAAGGAAACTCTGACAATGTAAAAAAATAAACTTAAAAATCTATGTATAAAGTTAACGGACAAGTGGCAGCATCAACTCAGTTCAAATTATTTGCTCCAAATCACAAATAAACAAAAGCTCTATGGGCAAGTAAAGTCAATATTTTACGGTTGTACCCCCATCTCTAATACCTTTCCTGGCTCCCCAACTGCCACTTTTACGCTCTATCTCTGGTGTTCCCACAGAGAAAACATTTAAAGCTGAATACTTGCTTTCCTGACCTCTTCGGATGAAAGGAGTGATGATCATCTCTGGTTGAGTTCTGAGAAGCGTGCTGACAAGAAATATGTCTCCTCCCTGATAAACACCCGCAGGCATGTGAAGACAAAGCCTCTACCCTGGGACACTGTCCTTGGCTTCTAGCCTTTGAGAACAGCAGCCCGAGTTTGCGACACGTGGAACTTTTGGCGACCATGTTTTAACTGATTTTTGTCACTAATAGGCTGATCAGAAGGGGAGGAAGGACAAGAAAGCAAGAGACGACATTACTTAATCACCAAACTGGAAATGGCCTTCCTCTAGGCTTCCTGTCAAATAGATGCACAAACCTGTGTTTTTAGTCAATTGTTACCTGATTCAAGTTGCTCTTACCTGCCCTATTACCTTGCCAGTGGTGTTAGATGTGGGTAACTGATCTTCTGTGGCCAGCTCTGACTGACTTTGCTCCTCCATCCCTAGCTGTCCCTTCTTGACCTCTCCGTGATTTCCCCTCATTCCCTACTCCTTTCAGCTAAAAAGACCAGACAGGTGTCCTGGACAAAGTCACTTTCCACACTTAGTGGTATCCTTCTCCAGTGTGCTGTTTTTCACATCTATCTACAGGTTTCTGAATCCCAAATCTGTATCCCTAAACCAATGCCTTTTAGACCACACATGCAAAGCTGCGACTCCATACCTGGTTTATATCTACTATTCGCCTCAACTCAGTATCTCTAAAACTGAGTTCCTGATCTCCATTCTATCATCATCGTCCCTTCTACGTCAGCTGAGAGGCACATCTATCTGTTCCTCATCGCTCATTCAACCCCATCAAGCTCTCCTTCTAACAACCAGCATCAGCATATAGCCAGAACCTGCCACAATCTTCGGCTGCAATTCCAGCAACACCACTTCCTCCCCAGCTCCTAAACCCACTTGCACTCAAGTCTGTTCTCAACACAGAGAAACTCTAAAGGTTTAAGTCACTAAGACTCAGAGCCAAAGCCCTTATGGTTTTTAAGCCTACCCATAACTTGGCTCTGCATTCGCCAGCCTTCCCATTTCTTTGCTCCTCCCTCGAGCCTCCAGTTCCTAGAACCCAGTTCTCAGGTGCCTGCTGCTGTTCGGAGGCCTGGTTCCTTCAGTCCTTAACTCACAGCCCCGTGCCCACTGCACTAAAATTTCACTCCCACCACGTGGACACGCACACAAGTGTGCACGCACTTTTAAAAGTTTTTCTATCTTCTCCGATGATCAGTACCAAATGCACTATGGGCTTTATTCATACACAGCCCATTTTACACAGCATGGCAGAATGTCCAGGGCCCGTTTTGATTCCGTATTCACTGTCATTCTCTAGCACATAAGTGAGTTCATGTGCATTCAATAAATATCTGAGTATCAAGTTATACACCGATTTAAATGCCATTTTGCACCTGTCTAAATATGAATTTCAGGAAAGAGCTGCAGAAACAACAAAATACTGGCAAGTGCTTTGGAAAACATTCTGGCATCAGAGACGGTGCATAGACTTGCATAGTGTTTCTGAATGACAACTTAATAAAACAAACCCAAAGCATTAACAACGTCCACACCCTTTGAGTCCACCTAAAGGAATGTATCCAGAAACAGACTAGCTTATGTATATCTGTACAAAGTTCTTCTGTGTAAGGCCATTTATTATAGCATGATGCGGGAGATCTGGAAACCTCTCTAAATGCTCATAAACTATCTAAAGAAGCAAACAGTCATTATGACGTCAACAAGCCCCCAAGAACACATGTGTTGAAAACTTAATCACCAGTGCAGCAGTGTTGGGAGGAATGGCCTCTTAAGGAAATTGAGGCTGTGACAACTTGGGACTCAAGAAAGAAACAATGTACTTTTGGGCTGCGTGGTTACTGGGAGAGCAGGTTTGTTAAACAGGTGAGTTTGATATCCTCTTTCATGTTTACTCTCTCATACTCTCCCTTGCCTGTGTGCATGGGATGGTACCAGCACTGAATCCTTGGACTTCCCATTGTTCAGACTGCATGCCAAATTAATTTCTATCATTCCCAAATTACACCTCCTGTAGTGTTGTTACAGTACCATACTACAAACCTACAATCAGCACATGCAGAAAATGATGTCAATAAAAAACAAAGCTACACAGAAACCCTGTCTCAAAAAAAACAAAGAACGAGAGAGAGAGAGAGAGAGAGAGAGAGAGAGCCATGTTACTAACAAAATTTAAAAATCTTAAATAGGGGGGCTCTGCTGTTAAGAACACTTGTTTCTCTTCCAGATGTCCTGAGTTCAATTCCCAGAAGCCACAGATAGCTCACAATTATCTTTAGTGAGATCCAGTGCCCTCTGCTGACATCCAGGTGTACATGCAGATATAGTACTTGATAGAAAAAGAAACCTTAGCCGGGCGGTGGTAGCGCGCACGCCTTTAATCCCAGCACTCGGGAGGCAGAAACAGGCAGATCTCTGTGAGTTCGAGGCCAGCCTGGTCTACAAGAGCTAGTTCCAGAACAGGAACCAAAAGCTACGAAGAAACTCTGTCTCGAAAAATCCAAAAAAGAAAAAAAAAAGAAACCTTAAACGTTAAACCTTAAACGCATTTCAAGTACCTTGTAAACAGAACTAATCTGACTGCTGATCATTCACAATGGGATTTCTATTGGCCCTGTAAATATGTCCATATCTGCACAGGAATACTAGCCATACATTCTGACAGCAGAAAGTTATTGTGGTGGTAAATTGAAAGGAGGGTTTTTTCCCCTCTCCTTGTTGTTCAGTTAAAATGTTACTTTTATAATAACCTACTATGATGGAAAGAGAAGAATTGAAAAACTACCTAAATCAACTGATTAAAATTCAAAGCATTGGGGAAGTCAAATCATACTGGCTGCCTTTGCTGGAAAACTGCCCCTCTGTTCTTTATTACAGATCTGGTCCTGGTGTGTCCTCACTGGCCATGTACCTTCCTCTATTTCCAGCCTCTCTGTCCTTGTCCTCCACCTCTAAATTATCCTGCCTAGTTTTCCATCCATGTGTATTCTTTCTATTTCTGGGTTCTGTTTGTTTGTTTGGTATGTTCTCTTTATGAGACAGGGTCTGTGTAGCTCAAACTTAGGGCAATTTGCCTGCCTCCACCTACCAAGGGCTGCAAACACAGATAAAAATCACCACATCTACCCTTCTGCGGGGTCTTAAACATTAGAAAACACCAGCGTCAATTAAGACTGGTCTTCAATCCAAGTAAGGGCATAAACCAGAGGCTTGACACCCACAGTGCCTGTTTGTGGAAGTGTTATTACTTATCTTTTTTACTGTTAGAACAAGATATGAAACGAGAACCCATCACCTTCCTTATTCAGCTGGTAAGAATCACAATCTGTTCGATTCTCTAGGTTTGGATTACGCCATGCAACTAGTAACCCTCCAGCTACCTGCTAATTCAATTACCATCCAGGACACAGGGCTTCATCTCCACCCTTTGCTCACATACTGTGAAGTGTGACTTCAGGATTTAGCCACGATAATGCTCTCCCCACATGCTTGGATTCAAAGGCAAGCTGACATTAGGAACCACAGCAGCACAGGTGAATCACCACATAAACAACCCCAGGCCTAAGAGGGGTAATTTGGCAGAGCAACAAGAACATCCACCAAGCAAGGTTCTCACGATGACTGGAATAACGCAGAAGCGGGTGCTGAGGGCGGTGCCGTCGGTACCTGTCTCTGAGCACTTTCACCGAGTATATCGGCTGGCTCAGAATGGGCACTAAACAAAAATAACTCCCTTAGTCACGGGCCTGGGAACCTGAGAGAACATTTAAAATTCGGAGCACAGTAAACCAAGAGTTGGAGAGTCCATCCTTCCTGAGCCTTCCCGAAATAGAGCCTTCCATAGCCACCAAGGAAGATTTTAGCAGGTGACACTTACACTGAAAATCAAGAAAGGAATGCAGGAAAAGCCTGGGGTGTGTCTCAATAGGAAAGGCATTTGATTAGCACAGGGTCCTGGGGACAAGGGCAGCGTCAAAACCACCAGCAAAGACAGCTTCCAGGCTCATTAGAAGCCAAGTTTATGGGCAGAACTACTTTGTGTAGGAAGCTTATTGAGACTTCAACATTGATCACAATCTTAGTTTATTTCCTTTCCTAGGGTTACAAAAAAATATGAGTCAATTAAAATCCTCGGAAACTTTTGGGGTGAATCATCTATGGTCATAAAAGTGAGCTGGAAAACTGGGTCAATGCTGTTCCTCGCTTTCACTCATTTCACCTCTTTGTTCTCCCTAATCTAACATCTGCATTCTTCTTCATTCCCTTTATTTCAAGGGCAAATTCTTGTGGATGCTGCTGCACCTCTAGTCTCTCATTGTCTGGCTGTTGCAATTATCTCGTTGTTCTTATCCTCATTGGCTTTGTCCACAGGTTGAAGTAACCTCTATACATTTGTATCATCTCTCATCAGAAACATGCACCCATCTTTGGAAGTAGTTTGTAGCCATTTACCTCCTGAAAACTTTTTAATTTTTTAATTTTTAATTTTCTCTTTTTAATTTTGACTTACGACCTCTCCCTGTATATATCCAACCATCGAACAAAGAAAACTGTAGGCATACCCTTGAGACCATTCTCCACCAAGCAAACCAATCAGGATGTCCACAATATTTTAAACACACGCTATATTTTCTACTCCCTGATCCATGTAGGAGCCTTGGGATTTACATCTAGATGACCAGAACCCATCTGACGGCAGCTCCCCTGAAACAGAAGCTCAATGCTCACTGAACACATCCAGACGCTGACCCTACTACTCCCAGATACGCTACAGCCTTTCAGAAGCTTTGGTGATGCCCGCAACCTCGCCTACTAACACGCTCCTTTTGATGCACACAAAGATTAGCTCAAAGGTCCCCATTCTTCTCCAGTCTCCCCTTAGGCTGAGCTGGTTTCCTCCCTGTACTGTAGAGACTCAGTGTTTTGTCTAAGTCCCTGATCAAGTCAAGCTAAAGGACGCTTTAAATGCCCGTTATATAACAGGTGTATTGTGCTGAGCACTGGAAATATAAAAATAACTCATCCCTGGACCCTGGCCTGTGGATGTCAGTTTGGCAGAAGACAGTCATGTAAGAAAATTAGCACACAGCATAGCACACAGTCTCAGCAGCCAGGACATTCGGCGGAGAAGGCTCGGCTCAGACACCCCTCTCCGGTCCCCCAGTCTCGCAGTCTAATGGACTGTCCAGTACAGAGCAGGTATTCCTCGATGGCTAAGTGACTGCGCAGTGACACCTCATGCGTCACTCTCTAGAGCAATTTCCAGAGTTTGCTTTATAGCCCCCTCCAGAGCTGTGAACAAACACACAAGAAAGCTTAGGATAGTGCTTGCCATATCATAACACTCCCGAGCCCATCCGCTATGATTATTGTTGCAATAGAAGTCCCAGGACACACTCTTAAGTGCTGTAGTTACTGACAAATATAAGACTATCTGCTAGTAGTGATAATTTCCAGATTTTAGTAACTATTAGACATGAGAAAATTTCTACTTTATCTCTCTCAAACTCAGAAGAATACTGTAAGATCTTTAAAGATTTTTAAATGCTGAATGAACGAAAGTGTTTATACAGGTCCAGAAGCTGCGCTTGAATGAGAAACCACAATAACAGACATGTCATGACGAGTTCTAGATGTACTACTATCTCAGAAGGGATGTAAAAGAATGGGTTAGTAAACCTACAATAAGTCAAATACAAATGAAGGTTTATTATCACCAAGGGCTACTTCTCTTTCTCTAGAGTAAAACTACAAGCTGTCTCTTGCCATGCAGCCCTGATTCACTTCAAGGACTCACTCACCCAGAGAAGCATACTCTTATTAGCCCACATCAGTCCAACTAAAATGGATGGTGAGCGAATCTCTGTGGACGGCAGAACCAAGCACAGCACAAGGAGCCTCCTGGCTGAGCACGTCCACTATGCTGTCAGTTTCCAACAGTCTTGTCGAATTCACACTGCAGAAAGCTGAGAAGACCACTTGAAGTGCGGGGCCTAAAAAGGACACAGTCTCTAAACCATTTAGCTAGGGACAGACAATTTTTAATTTGCTCAAAACCAATTCCAATGGTGTATCTTCAGAGTGACGACGCCAGGCTAAGAGCTCGAACTAGGTGGGGAGGGGTGCTGCCTGGTTTGAGTTCCACCTCTGCCCTTCCCAGCTGCAAAACCCCAGTTGTCCTTTAACTAAGCCGTGGCAGTTTTCTAGTTTGCATGTTGGGAATAAGCCTCAGAACACCATCGTGAGGGTGAACTAGTCAGAGGCCTAGAAACTGGCAGCCCTTGAGTTGAGGGAGCTGATTATCCTCAGCATAATGCTTGTTACGAAAATTTCCATCATTATCTAATCATACTTAATTGACTTCATTAACAAAAGAAAACAGAGCGGGGGAGCTAGTCCACTTGCTTTGCCTGCTCAAGGCCCAACTGGCATTCCTGGGTTCAACCCTAGCACCTCTGCCAACAGCAGCACCCGCAGTCAAAAGCGAAAGCACTCGAGTTTGACTTGTATTATTTTATATTCTGGCATCATATACAGGTTTCCGTGTTCGGCAATGAAATGGAAGTACCACAATGGCTTAACGGTGTTCTTTCTCATGCTCATGTTTTTTGTTTTGTTTTCTAAATGCTATTTGACTCTGGGTCTGACTTTCTGCTTAGTTTTCTGAAAGGATTCATTGAAAACCCCACGTTGGCTGGGAGGCTGCTGCCACTCACCTTCCCAACAGTCAATGTGGGAGATGACAGTGAGTGGCATCCATCGGGTTTCAGTTTGCCAATACACAAGCGCCTCATTGTACGGCAAAGGGCAAAGGCTCTCAGTGATCTAAAGGCGCTCTGTTCTTGCTCCTGGAGTTCGCGTCTCTTTTTAGCTCACCTGTATTACATTTCCTCCCTCCACAACAACACCTCCCAAATTATGGTGACTCTCCAAACGAGTCCCAGTTACTAATTTTTAAACATAATACTGCACAGCTGAGTTAGTCTTCTGTCTTATTTCAGCTAGCCAGAACAAACACCTCAGACTGGCTGACCCAAGCAACAGGAATTTATTGTCTCTTTTCTAGCAGCTGAGGCACCCCCAAGACCAAGTTCTCAGCTAAACTGATTCCAGCAAGAGTCTCTTCGTGGATACAAGATGGCCCCTTTTTCAAGTACCTCACAAGGCTCCTGTATTTCTTCTTCCTGTATGTCAGAGTTTGAACTAGGGTCTCATCTTTCTGACTTCACTTAGCTGTGAGATTCCTCACAGACCCTAGCCCCATTCCACATTTGAATCTGCGGGGAGGCAAGCATTCAGCCCACAGGAGTTCTTCTAACCATACAAAAACAAAACCTTTAATTCAAACCCACAATAGTTATAGCTACATTCCATCTTTTTCTATTCATATGTAGAAAACTGCCAAGTAATGGAGCACATGCCTGTACCATAAGTATTCAAGGTAAAGGCAGGAGAATTGCTGCAAGTTCAGGGACAGCCTGAGATACACGGCAAGTTCCAGATCAGCCAGGGAAAGAGAGTCTCAAACCTTGTCTCAAAAAGAAGTGTGTGGCCTGAACAAGATGACCCGTGGGAGTTCTGAGCAGGAAAATTCACTGTTTTGAGTAACTCACGGATTTGTCAATCATTTTTAGAAAATAACATTGGTGCTATTACAAATTATTCATATAATTAAAATCTTATCTCAAAAACAGAATTAAGTTGAATCTATGTTTCTAATACTTGGGGAAATGGATTTCTACTATATCTGTTCAACTATATTGACTACAGGATGTGAATATATTTACTTCTTTTCAAAATATTACATATTAAAAATAAATTTTGATTTTTGAATGAAACTGAAATTGTTTAAAATTCAATTTTAGTGAATATTCAAATAGGGCATGGTCTCTGGTAACAGAACAATTCTATACATCTTCTTTTTAACGTATTCTTAAACCTTTATCTTATTTAGTAAATATGCTAGCAAATCTCCCTCTCAGTATATATTATAATTTTAAATATTGTATAAACTCTTAAATTATAGCACTTTACATCACTGAAGTTGGCTTTGTAAAAACCTACCCCTCAATAAAAAAATTTCTGAATTAAATAAAAAAGAGAGAGAGAAGTGTGTGTGTGTGTGTGTGTGTGTGTGTGTACACTTAGTTTTTTAACTCTCACAAGCTCACCTGGGTTCAATTCCCAACACCCACATCAAATAAAAATAAATAAATCTTTAGACTAACAGGTCCACATTTCTCTTAGGACACAATATACATAACACATGGTAGACTTTGAAAAAGACTGATCCGTTCCAAAAAGAATTCCATCTGTTTAAGTAGACCCCAGTGGGAAGCTGACTTCCAGAAGGCGTGTGTAAGTATGCAAGCAGCCAAGCCTCCCATAATCACCCCAGTAGCAGCCATTCCTCAGAAAAGTGGGCAAGTTCCAGATCATCCCTAGAAAAACAAGCCTGCAAAAGATGTTGGAGCCTAAGATTTTGAAACCCTTATACTTGACGACCGTCCATGCCAAGGGAGGGGAAACGCATTCCAAGCCTGGCAGCTCAGGGGTGCCAGAATGAAACCAGAACACAGGGCCCCTAACTACAGGCCAGGGAGCCAGCAACCACAGCTCCACATGGCACCAAGTCCCAGGTGCTCCAAACATCAAAGCAGGAAGCACTCTCCAACTCCTGGCAAAGACCAGGAGCCCCATCAGGCAGCAGCAAGAAGGACCAGAACTCAGCCCTCCCTACTGGAGACTCCCAGTGGTGACAATATAGAAATCAAGGACCACTGCTTCCCTCCCCTCCCTGGCACACTTTAGCTTCTCTACCCCCCCCCCCAATGATGGCTACTTGGTGGGGACACGTTTCTCCACTCATTCATTTCTCCCTGGAGACGGAAATGAATGGAAATCCCTCTTCTCCCACATCATCTGGCGTCGGCTCCTCCATCCTCCTCCATCCTCATGGCCTTGGCAGTAGCCAAGAATCTGAACAGCACATGTTCAAGCATAGCAGGCGTCTCGCACCAGCAGCTTTGAGAGAGAACGGGCGAATCGATCGTAAAAAGCTAAGTTGCAGTGCCGTAAAGCGGTCCTCCGGGATCCGGCCGGCTTTATAGGTTCTGTAAAGCCGTCTCACATGTGGGAACACATCACTTTAGAGGCACATTTTTTAACATTCACTAGCAGTCACAATTTTTACGAGGGATCTACCTGGCACGCCTTTAATTTGCTCAAGGTTGTACCTACAGAAATGAGGGGTGTTCCCTACGGAACGCTCTCAGCCTGCTGGGGTGACTAAGCAGGCTTTTCTTCTTAGTCTCGGAAAGGGATGAATTTTGCACTTGCTGTCCCGGCTCACAAGGCAGAGCGATCTGAACATCTGCCAGGTTTAGTAAGGCCCTTAGTAGCCATTCTCGATACTATCAAATTTCAGACTAATCCGACTAGAGCTAGAACTTCGAAAAGACAGGCCAAGGTAAACTAAAGTTCACGTCAGGAAAGTTTAACTTCGTAGTTGCTCTCCTAGCTCTGTATTGTCTCTCAGCAAAATTGGAGGCGGGGATCTCTTCATAGGTGATGGGGGCATGTTATGAACACTCAAAAATCCTTACTGCACATTAAGTACATAGCCATTTACTAAAGTTTTGTTACATTTATTTAATGTGTGTGAGAGGAAGAGAATACACATGCCGGCGTGCATGCGTGGAGGTCAGAGGACAACCTGTGGGAGTTGGTTCTCCTTCTACTCTGGGGGACCATCAGATCAAACTCGGGCCAGAGTTGGAAGCCAGAACCCTGAGTCATCTTACAAGCTTGCTCCCCCCACCCCCAGTTTTGTTTTTGTTTTGTTTTGTTTTTTGAGACAAAGTATACATACATATACATATACATACATACATACATATACATCATTCCAGGAGGGGCTTGAACTTGCAATCCTTCTGCCTTGGCCTTCTAAGTAACAGGATTATACAGGTGCGCCACTACACTCAGGTTTTTTTTTTAATTTTAATAAAATAATTCATATGTTCCTGTTTGCTTCCTGCAGCTGCGGTAAACACCACTACTGAAAGTAACTTGAGGAGGAAACAATATTTCCTCTTAAACTTCCAGGTCAGTCCAACTGAGGGAAGTCAGGGCAAGAACTTGAGGCAGGAATGAAAGCAGAGCCCATGGAGGAGTGCTGCTTGCTGGTTTGTTCCCAGGTTTCAAGCTACCTTTCTTCTGCATCCCGGGCCCGCCTGCCTCAGGATGCCCACAGCGTCCTGGTTCCTCCTACATCAAAAATTAGCAACCAAGAAAACACACCATAGACGTGCCCTCGAGCCAATCTGATGGAAGCAATTTCTTAATTGAGGCTCCTTCTTCCCAGGCGTGTCAAATTGACAACCGAGATTATCGCAATATTTACAACAGCTCGCCAATGGCACAGTTACACACCCATGCTTCAGATAGCCTGGAAGTTTATGCGCATCAGCTACTCCCCAAAGCAGATTTGCGCTGCTCAAAGGTGGGGCGCTGTGTTGCCTCTCTCTCTCTCCATCTTTCCTGAGCAGGCTTTTGGACCACAAAAAGCTAGCTGCCTCAGTGACATAGTGCATTCGTTCTAAAACCAGATGGTCTTTCTGCTTTCTGCCAAGCCCGGTTTTAGACACAAATAATTGATAAAGGGCCGCATAAAGAGTATAGTTGAGTCTGTTTTTCTTACCAGAGCTGGACACACGCCTGATTCTCTGAGGCGATAAGGCCCTGTCGGAGCCTAGGATTCTGCTGTCATTCTTCCTCCTCAGGCAGGAGACAGCCGGCCCCACTTTGGCTTTGAGACCTGTTGCTTTCCTCAGGCTGCAGGGGTCGGGCTTGGAAATGTTTCTTCCTAGGGTGGTGGCTGTTTTGGGTGCAGAATCCTGTGAGAAAACCAGAAGATTTCAGTCTCGTGCTTTACCCATCTCTGTGGTGTCCACTTTGTGACAGAAACCTTCCGTCTCGGTGGCTGTGCCAGAGAAGTAATTAATTACCGTTTTTACTATGAATGGCTGACTTTAATTTGTCCTGATCTATCCACAGGCACATTAGTAGAACTGATCTCCAAGGCCTGGGGTTGACTTCAGCAACACTGTTCAGTCCTCTTGGTAGCGAGTACTCAGTTCCCCCTAGCTGCCTGCCTATTCTTGTTCTGGTACCTTTCAAGGCCAGGCTTCACTGGGGCTGCAGCTTGGGTTTGTTCCCTTCTCTCCCCATGGACTCATCCTATATAGCTTGTCTGCTGTTCAACTGTGACTGATGCACTTTCCCAGCCAACGCTTTCCCCTCCTGCTGCCCCTGTATTTAATTTCTGTCTGTGTCTCCCCACTGAGATTTTTCTACTCAGTAAGAACAACAACGATTCTATTATTGTTGGCGTTCACTAACACAGAGCCCTTACACTATCCAGAATACCATTCTTATTTTTTAATTTTTAGCTCGCTTACAGAATAGTGAGTTTTATGGCATACATAACATGGCAGTTTCCACAGTTACATCCTATCCACATTTTACTGGAGCTATTCCTTATCTTCTCAACCTCTTCCTCCTCCAAAATTTGCTTTCTACTTCATGTCACACGTATGTGCATATGTGTGTATACACCTACACATACATACTTAATCTAGCACATAGGCAAAATGTGATTTTTTGTCATTGGTCATCCTTTAATTCCAATTTTTAGTCCTCTTCTTTGTCATAGTCTATTTTCAAGGTGTGCATGCATTTGCATGTACACACACATATGTACTACATGGGACAGACAAATTCTTTGTCTGAAAGAAACCATGTTGTGTCTCCGAGTCTGACTTGTTTAACCCAACAGGATGATTTCTGTTCTCCAATAGGTGACAATTTCACTCATTTTTATAGATGAATAGGGTTTTGTTTACATATAATCTGCTCCTCTGCTGTCAGGCTTCTAGTCTTGCTCTGTGTCTGGCCACTGTGAATAGTGAAGCAGTTAGCGTGGATGCTTGGATGTCTCTGTGGTGAGGCTAACTTAGATTCCTTCAGGTGTAACTCCAGGTGAAGTATAGATAGTACGACGGCAGCTCTCCAGTCTAAATTCTAAACCCATTATCAACTAAAAACCCAGTAAGATTTATCTGTCATACCCTGTGGTAGTGTGAATGTAATTGGCCCCCATAGCTTGGTAGGGAGTAGTCTTGCTGAAGTAGACTTGGCCTTGTTGGGGGAAGTGTGTCACCGTGGGTGGACTTTGAGGTCTCCTATGCTCAAACTAGGCCTGGTTCAGTGCACTTCCTGTTGCCTGTGGATCAAGACGTAGGTCTTTTGGCTCCTTTTCTAGCACCATGTCTGCCTTCTCACCACCAGGACCTGACATGAGGATAATAGATAAATTTCTAATCTGTAAGTCACCCCAATTAAATGTTTTCCTTTATATGAATTATTGTGGTCGGGCGATGGTGGCGCATGCCTTTAATCCCAGCACTTGGGAGGCAGAGGCAGGTGGATCTCTGTGAGTTCGAGACCAGCCTGGTCTACAAGAGCTAGTTCCAGGACAGGCTCCAAAACCACAGAGAAACCCTGTCTCAAAAAACAAAACAAAACAAAAAAAAAGAATTATTGTGTATTGTGGTCATATTATCTCTTAATAGCAATAGAAACCCTAACTAAACCATACTCCATTTTAAGGAATAACATGAAACACTCAAAAATTAAATCAGTTTTACCTACGTCACAATTTATACCCCACCTGCTATTAACATATCCAGGTGCCCATCTTAAAGAAGCCGTGTTTGTCTTTGCTCCCTTTCTTACCTCTTAAATTCACTTTTTTACATGCCTTCATATAAAAGCCAGGCTCATTTCTCTAAAGGATTACTGAACTTATGTCCCCAGGACCATCTGGTCTCAACCTCTGCTGCTGCTTCTAGAACCCCCTTCTACAGAAACGTAGCTATAGTCTTTTTCTGTCCTGTGTGTCCACTCCCAAATTATGACATGGAGACTTATTAATTATGAAAGCTCAGCCTATAGCTTAGACTTGTTCCTAGCTAGCTCTTATAATTTAATTAGCCCATTTATATCAATCTATATGCCATCAAATGGCATTACCGCTCTTCCATCTTGCACCTCCTGTTTCCTCTCCACATCTCCTGGCATCTCCTGTGTACCTAGATTCTCCTGCTCTTCCTTTCTCTTCCTGGAAGTCCCGCCTATCCTCTCCTGCCTAATTATTGGCCATTCATCTCTCAGTTAAACCAATCAGAAAGCACTTTGTACAGATATTCTACCACACTCTTCTAAGGTCACATCAAATCATTCAGGATGTGGTAGCCCCTGCCATTGTCTTCCTTGCGTTTCCCACTCCCATCACAACCTCTACCTGGCCATCCCCTGCATCAAAATACCTTCCTATGGTTCTTTGTCTTTACACTTGGTGTTTTCCCTACCCTGAATGCAGGCCCTATACGTTATGGCAAGTGACCAAGTGGCATTTTCGTAAAAAGTTTCCCTTGATAATCTTCCTAATTGCCATCACCCATCTTCCTCTCCTGTAACACAGCAACCTGTTTACACTTGGAACTCAGAACTTAGGCTCTGGTGGCTTATTTTCTGACAGTCCCACTGGACTAGATAACACATTTGGACCAACGCTGTCTTTCTTTATATCCTTAACAAGGCTGCATATGTGGCATACACAGTAGGTGCCTAAGCAATGTTTCCACTGTAGAGATAAGGACACGGGAGATTTACTCCAAGTACAAATTCTAACACTATAAACTGCAATTTCCTTCTCCCTTTACATAGAGAAAAGCTGTGTCTCACAGAGGGGTCACTTTGCAGTGAATTATGGAGCCACAAATTTAAAATTATCCAAACCGCATGTTCTTAAGCTCAGGCTTGCATAATCCCTACCGTGACCCTCCTTTGTCTAATCACAGCTGATTATTTCCCACAGATATATAAAGTCCCACACTGATGGCTGTTGAATCCATACACTAGGCGAACTCAATACTAATTTAATAGCTATTGTCCCAAGTGAACTGCTGCAGGTCACATTGATCCTGGAGAGTGACACAGAATCCTCTACCCAGAGAAACTTTTACTTTAAGATTTTGTTATGTATCAAGTGTTCTGCCTGCATGTATTCCTGCATGCCAGAAGAGGGCACCAGATCCCATTACAGATGGTTGTTATCTGCCATGTGGGTGCTGGGAATTGAACTCAGCCTCTGGAAGAGCTCTCTCTCCAACCCGAGAAACTTTCTCTTATAAAGTAAAGGAAACTTCTCTTCAATGTATGGGAGTGAACCTTCCACGGATCATTTATTTTACTTTCAGAGCCCACATTCTGAAAAATTTTGAGGTTTTGTGAGGCATAGGAGACCTGAGTTTGAGCATCTGTTTCCTTCACAGTTGTGTGAGCTTGAAACACACCCTCTGAAGTATGACCATAGGTAACAACTGTCCTGCTGTTGCTGGAAAGAACAATGGGCATTACTGAGCATCGCTGGGACAATTAGACAACAGCCTATAAGAAAGGCACACGGGCCCATCTTTCCTTTATATAACAGCATGCTATCTTGAACACATAACCTCTGCAATGGGCAACCACTTATAACCCTCTATAGCGGTCTTAAATTACTTCTTCTAAATAAAAACCTTCCTAAAGTTTCAGGTAAACCCAGATCACCAAACAGCAGTAAGGTGGAAGGCAACCTTGAGTAAATTACGTTAGCTGGAGACTAAGACCAACAGACTGTATGCAAACACACACACACACACACACACACACACCATACCATCCTTCTACAGCAGGAACTGGGAACTGCTGAAGTGACTAACAAGATGAAACACCAGTACACGTGCTTAGCGGTCTACAATCAGCCACACCTGGAGCTGTGACAGTCAGTCTGACCTCCTCACACCCTCCCTTCCTAAGGCTAGAACTGTGTGGGGGTTGAATTAGACAAATCGGAGGACCCCACTCTATGTAAGACAGGGTCACAGAAGCATAATTCCTTATTCTGGAAGATAAGGAAAAGTGCCAGCGATGAGTCTGTGGGACAGTCCTTACAGCCTTATAAAGCATTTCACACCTAATCCTAAGGTCTCACTGCGACATTGCTAATGTGCAAACTACTGGAATCCGGCTTCCCTGATGATTCCATGGCCTTACCTCAACACCACATCATCGGCCTACAGCTACCAAAGTGGAAATATAAGGAAATAAAACCAAAATGCTCTGGTTTTAGAATGACATAAGCAATCTATATTCAAAGACCAATGTTCAGGAAACTTTATGCTAGTTTTTCTGGTACTGGGGGTCTACAAGTTAATAAATGTCTCTCATAAAGCTAAGCATACTAGTTCATAATCTTAGCATGCTAATCATGCTAATCTTAGCATTAAGGGTGTAAAGCAAGAAAAATCTCAAATTCAACACCAGCCTGTGCTACTACTGTGTGCTGAATTCAAAACCACACCGGCTGCCAGGTCGATACCTGAATTCTCCATAAATTAAAGACAAATATCTTGGTTCTTTTTTGTTTTTGTTTTTTTTGTTTGTTTGTTTTTGTTTTTCGAGACAGGGTTTCTCTGTGGCTTTGGAGCCTGTCCTGGAACTAGCTCTGTAGACCAGGCTGGTCTTGAACTCACAGAGATCTGCCTGCCTCCCGAGTGCTGGGATTAAAGGCGTGTGCCACCATTGCCCGGCTAAATATCTTGGTTCTTTGCATATCTATAAACACCTGTCTAAGCTGGGCAGTGGTGGCACACACCTTTAATCCCAGTACTCAGGGAGGCAGAGACAGGCAGATCTCTGTAGTTCGAAGCCAGCCTGGTCTACAGAGCTAGTTTGTGGGACAGCTAGAGCTGTTACAGAGAAACCCTGGCAGAAACACCTCTACACAATTTTGAGTTAATTTTAATTGGATAAAGTTCTAAACGATCTGAATTTCCTCAATTAGACATAAACAGAACTTAAAGGGTCTGTGTTCTGAAACAATACACAAACCCATTGGATTAGAGATCCCTGTGGCATTCCATCCTTACCAACAGAATTATTGATAGAAAGGCAAACCATCTGTAAACTGACCAGGTCAGGAGTATCTCCAGTTTATCATCTAGACATTTCCTGCATGACCTGCTAAGTGACCTGAAACAAAACGAACTCAGGTGCTTGATGGTGCTGTTCCATTCCTCCTACACAGGAGTCCCCAGTGATGTCTATCTTCCTCCTCTGCACACAGATCCATTCCTGATCCAGAGGACAAGTATTTCAAGGGCAGTCTGTGTGGGGCTGAAAATACACCTAAATCTCCACTGCCAAAAATAGACTGAGGGCACACAGTCCCAACAGCAGCCTGACATGTGCTTTGAAAACTAGTTTTATCATATCATCGTCAAAAAAAAAACTCATGCATATGTGTTTAAAGAAAAATAACCTTTGAACTGCGCACAATGCAGCACTGATTTCTTAAGTGATGCTGTTTAGTCCCCTTCATGGTTTGACAGGTGCCGTTGAAGACATTTTGCTTTATTTACTATGTATGGATTTGTTTCTTTCATGCATTAAAAATCCATGCAAAATGGGCTTCGGGGGACCTTACACACCCCTGCCCAAATCCTTTCCCTTCTGGCTGTGGCAAAGTTACCAGACCTGTGTCACACAGCCGGCTGCAGTAGACTCAAATCTGGGAGATTAGGCTCAGCTTCCAAAACTGCTTCTCCAACAAGACACCAGGGTCGGTTTTTATGTTGATATGTTCACCAGCACTCCATAGCCAATTCTTAAATGTGGTTTGCATGCTTACACCTCTTTTTCGCTTTTTGAAAATAAAATAAAATATAGCCTGATGTCAGCTGCTTCACTTCAAATACCTAATATAGCAAAACATCAACCTTTTCTTTGAAAACACTATCAAAAGGAAAGGCCATGTTCAAGAAAACACTAGAACTAAGTTTTTCACTAAGTAAGGTTGTTATATTTTGACCCATTAACTCTCTATACTGGATGACAGGACAAAGAATACATGGATATGAATCATGAGTCAAGCTCAGTGATATTATTATCAATTAATAGGCAACATACTGCTAATACACCAGCTTTCTTCATTCCTAGAAGCAGACAGAAGCAGAGAGTGGCGTCCACTCACCACAAACGGGGGCTTGCATTCTGAAGTCTCGTCGATGGTTGGCTTTCCCAGCTCTTGCTTTTCCGTCGGAGCCTCGCAGTCCTTTTCACTCTTTTCAGGGCTAATCCGATCGATGTGGGAAACAAGCGTTACTTCCAAACACTCTGAACTTTTCATTTTCCCTGGGAGAATGCCTTTGATCTTCTGGAAAAACGCAGCTACGGATCCAGTCTCGCTCGCTGCGTGAGAAGACGCTGAAGTCTTGTCAACATCCTCCCGGTTCGATTTCGCGGCAGATGTTGCTCTTGGAACCCTGAGCGAAGCGTTTTTAGAATGAGTTGAAACATGCACAGCCTGACTGGTAATGAGTTTATTAAACTGTTGCTTGTCTGTCTTGTTAATTAGGATCTCTGCCTTTTTGTCTGCATTCAAATCGGATCTCGGTTTTCTGTTCATAGCAGTCAACTGTTTAGAAGGCACTGGAGGGGCTGAGGAGACCCCAGCAATCTGAGGCTTGGGTGTACCGCTCATTGCAGAAGCATCTTTGGGTTGCAGCACTGATCTGGATATAACTTTGGCCTTAATGTTCTTGAAGTTTGGCCTTGGGTAACTTATAATTTCTGTTTTCCTAACTTTGCTACTTACGGTGGAATTCGTTTTGGTAGCCGATTTTCCCAGATTAGGCTTTGGCGCATTCACGGGTGTCCCTTTCAAGTTTGGCACGGTCTCAGCATCTCTTGGACTTTTCTCCAGGAGATTGCACCTCTCTGTCGCATCAACAGAGGAAAGCGTAAGGCTTACACTGGGGGTGTCCTGAACTGGTGTTGACGTGCAAACCGTATGCTTTGTGCTAATGGCTCTACCATTTCCATCCCAAGCCATCTCACACAGTGAAAACCTCTGCCCTGGAGCACTTCTTAGGGTCAGCTCTTCAGCACTCTTTTGGATTTCTGAGTTATTGTCATGAGAGGCAGAATGCAGGTTTTCCGTCGTAGTGACTTTGCACTCAGAGTCCAGGACGCTGGTTTTACTTTTATCAAAAGCTGGCACCAGTGAAGGGCATTCGTCATCAACGTGACGGTTGCACGGTGTTCCTCTCAGGCTTTGGCCCATTTCCTGTTGACCATATGAGCCGTGTGAATGAGTCTCACTGTTTGGTTCATCTTTAGATACACAATGGAACTCCTGTAATACAGACCCACTGGGAACCTCCATGCCATCAGAAACTGGTGTCACAGCTTGGATCTCTTTGTCTCCAACGAGTCCTTGCTCTGGCCCATCTGGGTACTCTTTGGTAACATTTCCTAAAGACTCCTGGCACGGAATTCCAATGTCTGCACCATCAGTTTGCATCGGCACATCAGAACATACCCTGCAGGTTGTGTTTAGAGCCTCTGGGGGCGGGGCTTGAAGCTTTTCAAAGCCCTCACTGTTATGAGTTCCTCTCACACGCATCTCAGAGGGCTGGGGTGATGTCCACATGGGGCAGGACAGCAGCGTGTTTCCACCCCCCACAGTCGTTGGCAGCAGACCTCCAGGAGCATGGAAAGGCTGACCCCGTTCAATAGAATGGCGTGCTATCATGGTGCAGTTAGTTGCATCCGATTTCATGTCAAATGTCTGTTTTAGCTCCAAAGGGGCAGTGGAGTCTGCACAGTCGAAACCATCATCAGATTTGCACACACCGGCCAGAGAGGGCTCAAACCTCTCTTCCTGGGGTGCCTCTAGGGAATCCAGCTTACTATGCAGGTTCGGGGGCGTCACCGTACTGAGTGCAGAGGACTGATGGGTAGGATCGCTATGCATTCCAAACCCGGGCTTACTAATGAAACCACTTGAAGGTTCTGGGTAATCAATTGCTTCTACACGCTGATGGCTTAAAGAAACACTTTCACTGCCGTCCACGGCCGGATCCATCTCATAGTCCACCACCATGTCATCTGGGTTAGCAGCGTTCCAATCCCCGGGACTCGCTGAAGGGCATTGTGTGTCATATTCAGGTGTGTTCCCGTTTTGATCCCTGACAAATACACAATACAACTCATCTTCTGTCTTGCCTGAATTATCATCATTCATCCTGAATATGAACTTTAAACCTCTGCCATTTTATATTCTCTTCGAATCCTTTGAAATTGTAAAGCGAATGGAAAATAATGGTCTCACTCCCTCCCTATCGCTTTCCAGCCCGGTTCCAGGATGGCAACCTTGGGAGTCTTTGAAGTTGAAATGACTTGTTGTTCCCTGAAAGAAAGAAAACATTTAATTCAAATAAATGTTAGAAAGATGTGCAGATCGTCCTTAGTTTAGATCACTGTCTTCACACCAGCAACCCGAGCTGTCCGTGTGGGGATTCATGCTATCACTGGCAAACCTACCATTCTCCTTCAAAGATAGTTCTGTGTGGGAAGGAATGGGGCATGATGACACGGAACATGGATAAGTCCTGTGACTGATGTCCCAGATGACATCTGCATTCCTGACTCTCAGAGACCCTCCACCAGGGGGAAGGAACTAAGGCTGAAACAGTCTTTCCTTCACGTTGGTTGACAGTGAAACCATTCATTCTCATTTCTCTTGGCAGTTCGGATTTATGTCCACTGTGCCAGCATAATTCATGAGTGTCCCTTCCATCATCAGAAGGACCCCTACTCTGCGTTACATACAGTGATTACCAAAGAAACCACCCAGGCCCCACAAATGAGTGAGAGATTCCAGGAATTTGCATCTCTTTTTCGGTTTCATTTCTATCTTAACCATGTACCTTTCTAGGGCCTGCAGGGGGTTGATGTTGAGAGTTGGACGTGGCCTCTGTTAGAACAAAGCCACTGTATGCTGAACAGTGTAATACTTTCAAATAAACTGATGATACACTGAAGTCAATCCTGTCCCTTAAGTACAACTGTTCTGGAGACCGAGTTTGGAGACAAGGTCTTTAAGGAGGTGAGAAAGGTTAAATGATCAGATAACAGGGGGAGAACTTCTCCACCAGAACGGCTACTCCTCTGATGCCAGAAGCCCCCACCCCACCCCACTCCACCCACCCCAGGACAGTAAAAACAAATGCACATGATGGTAACAGAAACATTATCTACAACAACTGAAGACTAAGGATGGGAAGGAACCCACGTCCGCCAACTGGTAAATAAAGTTTTCCAAACTTGCACATTTACACATCAGAATACTTCTTGAGTACAATAAAAATGTAAAGTTCCATTAGATACAGTGTCCCAATAGGAAAATGTTACACTAAGAGAAAGAAATCTGAAGGACTCGAAGACCTGTCATTACGATGCTTTAAAACGGCGGGGAAAACAGCTATTCTAGAGCCTCCTGTGAATTCTCCATAACTAACAGCTCTACAAATCTATACACAACAATGGTCTTGTTGAAGTGGTGATCCATACCTACAATCCCAGTACTTGGAAGGCTGAAACAAGTAGATTGCCACAAATTTGGAGATAGCTTGGGCTACACAGCAAGTCTGAGGCTAGCCAGAGCTAAATAGTGATACCCTGTTTCAGGGAGGGAGAGGAGGAAAGATGATTGCACCACTGAGGAAAGTCCACGCGGAGGGTTAAATAATTTGTCAGAGTTTGCCAGACTGGTGTGGGCAAGGCTAAGCACTGTTTTGTGCTTTAAAAAAAAAAAAAAAAAAAAAACCAAAAAACAAACTTCTGAGTTAAATAAATTATACCAAAAAAGACAAGGGACCAAGTATCATCAAAAGACACTTCTTGGAGCCTGAAGGTAATAAAGCAAAGTCTGCACAGTTCAGAAGGGAACACAGTCAGGCCACATGGCCAGTGCCTACTATCTAAGCTAGGGGAGAGTGAAGCATTGCTTGAGCCCAAAAGTTGAAGGCTAGTCTTGATAAAGAGACCCATTTCAAAACGATACATGATAGACACTAGATTAAATAGAAAGATGTGGTTGGTGTGAATAAAGAGATTTCTAGACAAATCAATGCCACACCTCACTTTCCATGTTGTCTCAGACAACTGAGAAATGAAGAATCAATTCACCACAATGAGGTGATCAATGTAGAAGTACCCTCAAACACAAGGAACCCAAAGAAATGCCAGAGTGACTACCAAGCTGCACAATAGCCCACAGACAACAGTCAAGAAGGTTCAGCAAGGAAATCTCCAGGGCAAAGGTATATGGAAAATTGTAACAAACTGGAAAATTGAATAGAAATCATGAACAGCCTTTGAAGAATGTAAGATTATTTCTGCAGGATATGTAAACAGAGCAGTAGTTAGTCTTAGGAAAAAGCAAACAGGTCGGACAGTGGTGGCACAAGCCTCTAAATCCCAACACTGGTGAGGCAGGGACAGGCGAGATCTCTGTGAGTTCAAGGCCAGATGTTACACTGAGAAACCCTATCTCCAAAAAGCAAACAGAGTGAATGAACAGCTGTGGAAGAAAACAGACTAGCCCATGAATGTTACCATCGGCAGATTAAAGCAAACAGTGGGCTATCACTGAAATGTTCCCAAGTTAAGGTCAAGCTTTCATAAATAATACTAAGTCTCCATATCATTATTGGGGAGTTGGAGCTCCCACAAAAGAAAAGTCTGAGTACATTTCAGAAAGCTTGCAACAGGCCAGCCTGGGCTACATTGTGAGACAGTCTCAAAAAGCAAAGCTCATCTCGAAGAAGAGATGAAAACATGATAATATGCACAGTGGTGGTCATGGGTAGAAATAAACACATTCTGTTTTTCGACACTGTGAAAACACAATACGCAGCAGAGAAAGGACAGAGAGTAACCAACTTCAAAGCTACTCTTGTGTAGAATTCTCTTAAAGACAAAGTGGTCCTTCTTCTCATCTGTGGATTCATTTACACGGCTTCAGTTACCCATGGGCAGCCTTGATCGAGAAAGCCTACATGGAAAAATCCCAGAAATGCACGATTCATAAGTGTTGGGTAACTTAACACAGTACATGGTTTCACCTGTTCTCTTCTGACCGTTGGGCTCTTACTCCACCTACCTGATAAAGTAGCCTTTACCCTAAGTTCCTATGTAGATGAAGTAAGTGACATCTAGACAGCTGGGAACCACTTGCAGGCTTCAGTTATGTCCCACAAGTCTTGGGATGCAGCCCTAACAGACAGATGGACAATCATCCTTATCTTCCTAAATTTTGTGCTTACGATAGAGAAGAGTTTTCTGTTCAACGGTGACACCAAGTCTTTACTCACTCCTGCTTTCTCTATTTAAAATTACCTTACCAAATGACACTCCCATTCATTTTCCTTAAACATTTTATTTTAGGGATATGTGGGAGGGTTATGTGTGGGTATACATATGCAAACCCATAAAGAAACAAAACCCAGGACTTACTCATGTTTGGCAAGCACTTTACGACTGAACTACACCCCAGCCAAGAAGTGACTTCTAAAAATATCAATCATTGATTGAAACATAGCTCAATATTTCAAAGCCACTGACCCTCAGGGCTAGAAAAGGAACTCAAAAGTGATCCATAGAATTCTAACACTAACCCAACAGATTCATGCTCTTTTCGTCCACAATAAAACAAATCTCTGTGCAGTTCAGGGAAAGTATGATGTTTCAGACATTTCTTACTTCTGTCTAGACATTCCCTGTGTAGAGTCATAAAACACACCAGTGACCTTTATATGTAAATTCCACTGAGATTCAAATACAGAAAACTGTCAAGTACATAGTGAAAAGATGCAAATAGTCATGCAGAAGTTTGCAGAGGTTTCCTGGATTGCTTAGGTTTGCGTAGGTTACCCAATCAGCCAGCAGAGCCCAGGGTCCACCTTTCTCATTCCTCCGTCATGCATGACCTTAATCATGCGTGATCTTGGCCCAAGTAGCACTATCCATGTTTCATGGGACAGGGTGACAGCAGGCACAAAAACTGCTTTCTGACCCCTGATCCTAACAGCAGTGGCCGACTATGCTTGCTGAGTAAGCAAACTGGGAAACAGCAATACTGGCTGGCTACACCTGGCAGGAAATTCTGCATAACCACACAGGAGGAGAAAATGGAAACTGAGGAGCCAACAGCCATCTCTTGGTGTTCCCTCAGGCCTAGGGCTCTGCACCCAGAGAGCATTGCTCCTTCACTCATAATTAAGGCTGGTGTGTCTGGCATTCCCCGATAGGTTTGAGTTTGCACACTGAGTCTACAGCTTGTGACACCATTTTGGGAGATTGTAAACTCTTCAATCCATTTTTTAAAATCTATCTATCTATCTATCTATCTATCTATCTATCTATCTATCTCCCTACCTACCTATCTATGTGTACAGTATTCTGCTTGCACATATGCCTGCAGGCCAGAAGAGGGCACCAGATCTCATTATGGTTGTGAGCCACCATTTGAACTCAGGACCTCTGGAAGAGCAGCCAGACAGTGTTCTTAACTGCTGAGCCATCTCTCCAGCCCCTTTCAGTGACTAATTAATGGTAGTTTTGCTTTTAGATCTTAGAACAAAATTTGTATTCAGTCAAAAAATGTAAAGAGATATGAGTTCTATTGTATCATAACACAATGAGTAACACTCTTTAAAGCATGTGTTTGATATCTGCCATGTGCTGGCCATGATTAGGTTCCAGAGAGGCTAGCACTGTGTTGGCAATAACTGAGGCTTATTATTATTGTTGTTGTTATTTTATGTGTGTTATAATATATAATATTATATGTTAAACAATTAGCTAAACTGCTTCGTAGTTAAACATCCACATGCCACAGGAGTAATGAAGAGACGGCATGAGGGGATGCCGAACTGCCAAAGTCAGGGGAAAGTGTAGAGGACTTTGTCCAGTGGAGGGCAGCCAGGCAGTGCAGGCAGAGGAATCGCACAGGAGAGGATCCAAAGTGCAGGGGAGGCTGGGATGTCTAGAGAAAAAAAGCTTCATGAGGCAGAGGCAGGAAAGGGGGTAGTCGTGGGGGCAGCTCAGGGTTCAGATTCTATTTATACGCTCCAAAGTTGGGAAGACAGACCCTGACACTCAGCTTGGCTGAGGTGTGGACCACGTTCTACTGGAGACAAGCGGCAAGCAGGAAACGGTCAGCATGGAGCCGAGCTGACAAAGCGCTGGAGAGAGAATGCAGACAAAAACCCAGACACGCTCACAGGGCATACCACTGTGTAATCTGCGCCACACAGATGAGAGCATGGCACACAAGTGCCCAGTAAATGTCTGTTCAATTAAACATTATTTTAAAGGATTACTTCACTTATATTAATATTTAAAGAAGGAAGTCACAGAAGATAGTGTGGGAAAGCTACATAAATAATCTATCATGTTCTGGGCTGGTACAGAAAAGATTTCAAACATTAGTGTAAATTAGAAGAAACATGACGTTCCCTTTTCTTTCTATAAACCAATATACAAGTTTAGGACCTGACTGTGTAACACTGTGTAACTGACTAGATACAGCAGAGAGGACCTTGGTCCTGCCTCAAGGGATGTGACAGACTTCGTTGACTCCCCATGGGAGGCCTCACCCTCTGAGAAATGAATGGGGGTGGGGTGGGGAGAAAGTGGGGGGAGCAGGAAGACAGGAGGGAGAGGGAACTGGGATTGATATGTAAAATGAGATTGTTTTAAAAATAAAATAATAATTAAAAAGCATTACAGCTGAAAGATTTGCTACCCACATACACAAAGCTTGAAGAATGCCAGCGAGATCTGGGTTGAAATGCATAATGCATTAAAACACAGAGACTGATACGATTTCATCATCCAAAGAAAACAATGCACTTCTTTGTAAAACACAAATTTGCCAGGTGTAGGGGCACACACCTTTAATCCCTGGCACTCAGGAGGCAGAGGTAGGCAGATGTCCAAGTTTGAGCCCAGCCAGTTCTACAGATATCCAGGACAGCCAGGGATATACAGAGAAACTCTGTCTTATAAATAAATAAATAAATAAATGGGCTGTTTCTGGTCAAGAGTGTGTATTTTTAAAAAGTGGAGGGAGTAGAAACGGCGGTCAGGATGTATTGTATGTAAAAAGAACAAATAAATACAAATTAAGAATTTTTAAGTTGAAAATATAACAAAAAATGTCAGAAACTCTATTCACACCATGGTTTAAAAAAATTAAAACTACTTCAAGAAAAATATATCCATCTCCCACGCACTCTCAAAAACTGCGTAATAAGGTTTGTATTTAAGAAACATTTAATGCCAAGCATTGTGGGACGTCTTTAATCCTAGTGCTCAGGATTAAATCCTACTGCAGAGACAAGCAGATCTCCGATTTGGAGCCTAGCTCCAATTATGGAGTCTACATAGTGAGTTCCAGGACAGCCAGGGCTACAATGGGAAATATGTATATACACAGGTAATTATTAAAGATACATAAATATCTTTAAGGTTCTAAATTTCATTGATTAAAATACTTTGTGGGAATGATGAAGTATTATCAAGTATTTAAGAAACATGTTCATCGTCTCCAGAAGGGGACTTGCTGTAAGTCCAGCAGAAACACTGTTGGTGAACCACAGCCCAGCAGAACTTCCCAAAGTTGCCATCACATAGCCCAGGAAAACCAAAGGAAAATAACCATTTCCCACACAGATAAACAGAGGACACGTATCACTCAAGCTCTGTTTAAATCTCATGTATAAAGGGCTTGGGGTGTGTGAGAGGGGTTGGGGGTATGGGTAGGGGTGCCTTTGGTTTTCTATTTGTTTTAGGTACTAGAGATAGACCCTTCACTCTAATACATGCCAGGCAGGCACTACCAGTAAGCTAGAGCACCAGCTTTATTTTTAAATTTTATTCTAATATTTAGCTATTTATTTTGAGGCAGTCTCACTTAGTTTCCAGGTTGATCTCGAACTTATTTTGTAGTCCAGGAAGGCCTTGAGCTTGTGATCCTCCTGTCTGTACCTACAGGCTTGAGACAACGGGACCAACTCTTGTGTAAAACTGTAAATGAACATTGGTATTGGGAACTGATTTCTTCTGTTAAAAATCAAAGTATAACCAGTAGACCTTAATTCATGGTATACAATCAAAAGACTTGAGGAGCTGGGCAAGGTGGCACACCTTTAATTCCATCAGTCTGCAAGTAGAGGTAGGTGGATTTATGTGAGTTTGAAGCCAGCCTAAGAACCTAAGAGTTCTAGGACAGCCAGGGCTACAATGGGAAACTCAGTCTCAAAAACACACAAAATCTTGGGGGGTATGGAACTAGGCACACTGAAGCCATGGGTGATTAAGAATACCACCATTGAGGAAAACTAGCAAAAGCCTGCAGGAAGTCTAAGAGTCACTGCACAGCCAATTAGCTGACTCACTGAGTCTCGATTCTGACACCTGCAGCTTGTTTAAAAATGCACTTTCAACCCAAAGCTCTGACTCAAGAGCTTCCCGAAACCTCCAAACCACCCTCTCTTCAAACCACATTTCTAGGCGCTTTCGTTGTCTGTTCTAATACGGGCCTTTTACAATAACTGCACTTTGGGGTACTAAACATTCTTTAAAAATATCTCTATTATTTGAGGTTTTCTAGAGGAACAGAACTGATAGAATGAATTCTATCATAAGACCTCATAAGACAACCATCATTCCCAACAAGTAGATATACTGTTCATATTAATCTCTGAGCCGGGCACAAAGGCTCACACTTGTAATTGCAGCACTTGGGAGTCCAAAGTAAAAGGCTGGCCTTGGGTTCAAGAACATGCAGGGCTATATAGTGAGTTTTAGGTTAGCCTGAGCTACAGAGGAAGATCCTGTCTCGGAAGACAAAACCTATAATCTTTACTTTGTCCCACACTCTAGAATTTATCCTGAAGCAGAGGCAATACAACATAATAAATGCTACAAACAAAAGGTGGGAGGAGGGGAAGCAAAGCTTAAATTGCAAAGCTTTTGGGATCAGTTACAGTTAATCAATTCTAATGTTTTGTTTTTCAGTTTAAATACCCCAATAGTACATTTTCATAATGTATGAATGTCAAAAGTCGGTAACTATAAAATTAAAATTAAGCATGTCTTATTTGTAATATATATATATATATATATATATATATATATATATATATATATCTTCTGATTGCACCTTAAACAGTTTTCATCTAGCAAGGCAGAATTACAACCAGACCGACCACAAGAAACCCAAACTTCAGTTCATAGGATGATTCCTCCCTGTAGACCATAGTTATTCAAAAACCAGCACAGAATCCCAGGAGTAACAGAACTGGGTGGAATAAACACTCCCCACAACTAAGGAATCTTCCTTGGATTCTCTGCAGATGAAACATCTCTCTGAGGTTTAGCAGGCAGAAAAATGTGCAGATGTTTCTTGGTGATACTGTAACACATCAACTACAAAGGTCACAGCAAAGCAAAAACGATGGCAAATTAACTGGGCATTTACTGG
Organism: Microtus oregoni; assembly: GCF_018167655.1. Lineage (NCBI taxonomy): Eukaryota > Metazoa > Chordata > Mammalia > Rodentia > Cricetidae > Microtus > Microtus oregoni. Next base: position 726,307 of record NW_024544709.1, on the reverse strand, counting down.
TGCTGGGTGACTGCTTCTGGGTTAAAATAGGATTATTCCAGCGACGCGGGGAACCAAAGATTTGAAGGAAAGATGCTCAGTTCACCTCCACAGTCAATGTGGGAATACACACTTAAAGGTGTAGTCTTTGCTGTAATCTGAGAATTTGGGAGGTAAAAGCGGGAGAATCAGCACTCAGGACCAGTTTGAACTACTTGAGACCTTGTCTCAAAAAAACAAACAAACAAACAAAAAAACCCAAAAGCAAACACTAAACAAATTCTTAAACATTTAATACCCTTTAAACTTAGAGGTTCATAATCTTTACATATTCAAGTTAATAAATGATACTATTAATGATAATATTCTAGTATTAATAGTATAATACTATAAAGGGAAATTCTACAAAAATGCGCAGTGCCCATCCACAATGGCTCACTCTCGGGTCGGGAGAGTTAACAGGGCTCTTTCCCATTATGTTTGCTTATATACTTTTATTTTCTTTGACAATTTAAACATTGAAACCCTAAAGATAGATCCGTGCAGAAACAAAACGCACTGCGTAGATTGTGTTTCTTTATCAACACGTCTGTCCCAGAAACTGAAGCTAAAAGACCTGGAAGTTGTTGGTTCAGAATCACAGGTTCTGCGATACCTGGCTCTTTCTCTGCAACACGAATCCTTAGTATCTTGAAAGCTGCCTGCTATTTTACAAGATAGAAAGATACAGCCCTTAGAGTGTCTTCCAAATTCCAACAACAGATTATGTGACTCAGACACCCACAAAATGCATGCCAAGGAGTTCTGCAGGCAGGCGGCGTACACACAACAACAGACACTACAACACAGGAATATTTCCTGAAGGAAAGCAGTCTCCTTCACAGCAGGCCCACTCAGGAGGGAGGCAGATTTACTGTTGAGTCATCTTCCTGGGCTAGAGAGTGAGTTCATTTCTTTAATTCTGCAGGGCGAAACAGACCTGCAGAGTATGAGTTACAGTGTCCAGACAAAACACTGTTTGTCTGAAAACCACTCACACCAGAGTCTGTAACACAGAACTTCCCAGATTTGCTTTAATCGTAGTATCAATGCCGGGCGGTGGTGGCGCACGCCTTTAATCCCAGCACTCGGGAGGCAGAGGCAGGAGGATCTCTGTGAGTTCGAGACCAGCCTGGTCTACAAGAGCTAGTTCCAGGACAGGCTCCAAAACCACAGAGAAACCCTGTCTCGAAAAACCAAAAAAAAAATAAAAAATAAACCTAGTGTCAATACTGGCAATCCCAAAGACTTTCAAGGCTTCACAATTATCAGGAGCAAAATTAAGACCGGAATCTCTTGCCTCCTCCGTGCCTCATCTTGCTCATTAAGGTATGAAAAATAAAATCCATGGTACCATTAGAAAAAAATGCTAATTTTTATCTTCAGCTATGTACTTCTAACTATATTAGGCGAAATGGCATGAGTCTATACATTAACACTGCATGAAGAATACCATCTACATTAAGAAAAAAGCCAGAAGCTAGGGGCAAGGATGCAAAGCAAAATCATTTTGGAAAACAGCCAGACATGTTGATGCATACTTATAATCCAAGCATTCAGTAGGGATCATGAGTTCAAGACCTGTCTGAGTTACAAATTAAGATTTTTGTCTCCCCCAAAAATAAATAAAATAGATAGATAGATAAATAAATGAGTAATGACAAAATACCTTAAATATGTCCCATATCAATATATGTAATAAATGGTCTGCAGCTTGAAGCTGCAGGCTTAAGAGTAAATATTACCTTTCTTTGCCAGCTAGTTCTTATGTGAATTTGAAACATACTAAAGTCAGTCATCTGTAATGAAGGAAACTCAAATGAGAAAAATCCCTCCTTAAGACTGGGCTGCAAGGCGGGGCAGTGGTGGCGCACGCCTTTAATCCCAGCACTCAGGAGGCAGAGGCAGGCGGATCTCTGTGAGTTCAAGACCAGCCTGGTCTACAAGAGCTAGTTCCAGGACAGTCTCCAAAACCACAGAGAAACCCCATTTCAAAAACCAAAAAATAAAAAAATAAAAATAAAAAAGAAGACTGGGCTGCAATCAATTTGTGATTGATGGGGGAGGTCCCAACCCATTGTGGGTAATACCATACCTGAGATGGTGGTCCTTGGTTGTACAGGAAAGTAGACAGAACAAGCCAGGAAGAGAAAGACAAACAGCACCCCTCCATGGCCTCTGTATTAGTTAGCTCCTGCCTCCAGGTTCTTGCCCAGGTTTGAATTCCTGTCCTGACTTCCTACATTGATGAAGAATGACATGGACCTGTAAGCCAAATTAACCCTTTCCTCCCCCAAGTTGCTTTGGTCATGGTGTTTCATCACAATAGTAACCCTTCTCTAAGACACTTTGTAAATCCAAACTTGAATCCCTATTGTTTGGAATAGCCACGCTGATTATACCACAGGGGACTTAAATAAAGAGACTCATAATTATGACTGTCAAACTGTGTCTTCTAAAACAAAAATTACTACTCTTGCTTCCCAGTAAGAAGCCAGCTTCTTCCGTATTGATGTCATACCAAAGAAGCTGGCTACAGTCCTTGATGCCAATTTAGATAAGAAACCAGTACATTCAGTACTCCTCTGGGTCACAAAACAGTATAAAGTTTTTCTCCAAAGAAAAGCTAGGCCAAATTACAAGAAACTGTGTATCCAATCCCTTTTACAGCACAGTATCGCTCAAGGATAAAGACATTTCAGCCCTTGCTCCAGGAACGGCTGGAGTCGTTCTTCCAGTTTCTGACACTGCGCAGCCACCTGAGACTCATCTCAAAGAAACACAAAGGAATTAAAAAAAAAAGCCAGAGACAAACAAAATGGACACAAGGCACCCTTGAGAAAGCACTGGCCCAAGACCAATTGGAGATTAGGTAACAAGGCTGATTAATCTATATTAGAGAATCAGGAGGTTAGATCCCCCAAAGGTAGATTTGTAAGAAAAACTATCTGCCAAAAAACAAAATCATTCTTTGAGTTTCCTAAGTTTATGCAAGAACAAGGAGAGAGAGAGAGAGAGAGAGAGAGAGAGAGAGAGAAAGAGAGAGAGAGAGCCCTTCCCCCTGCTTCCACAAAGAGTAAGTTCAGTTAGGTTAAACAACTACTTATCTTTCCCGATTCCTGACTTGCCAGTAGGAAGGACTCTAGGGTGCAGGAATGAAATAGAGGAAAGTCTACAAATCAGAACCAAAGAAAGTGGTCAGTGTACACCTGGGATGGCGTCTAAGCCTTCAGTACTAACCACTAAGCACACTTCAGTCCTGAAGCTTTGAAGTCATTCTGTAATCCTGCCATCACAAAGGCCAGGTCGGGCAGCAGGGAAATGCTGGTCACACTTTCCTTCAAGATAGTTTGAGGATGCACTGGGGTTATCTGTAGCAATTTAAGAAAGAGCCCCGAGTCTGCACCATTTTCCCCACACAAAGGCAAAATTATTCCTTACTTCAAGGTAGCATGAAAACCCAACAGACTTCTCATGAATTTTGACCTCAACCAATGACAATCAGCTCTGACCTGCAGCTATGCACTCCTGTATCAACAGCTAGCACTTCCATGGAGGAGACGTGGGACCCAAGGCATACGGTGTACAAGTAGGCATGGAGCCTTAACCCAAATTGTTCCCAAGTCCACACTCTCCCCCACTCTGCCGCTCACACACACTGGCGTCTTAAATGCCATCACCTCTTTATTTACACAACTTTCAGTAATAGGTCCCCACTCTACCAAATGCCTTTCAAAGTTCACTTGGTGACCTTAAGTAGACACAGGTTTCCGGGCTGATTCCCAAGTTGAAATCCCTTTCATCCATAATCCAGTTACTAATAATTCAGGAAAACCTATTCAAGTGCTTTGGATGAGAAATATCCTTCAGAGGCACAGGATTTAATATCTGCTCCCCAACTGGTAGTGCTGTCTGGGGTGGGCTACGGAACTTCTAGGACAAGAAGCCTTGAAGGACGTTAGGGGCAAGCTCTGCTTCCCGTTTGCTAACGTGATGTGAGCCCTCAGCTTCCTGCCGCTGGGCTCCCATACCTCCCAACCCTGATACTCCTATCTCTCTGGAACTGTAGCTAATAAAGGCATCTGTAAGTTGCTTTGGTTTGTGGTACAACATAAACACCAATAGAAGAGTAAGCTGGTGATGTGAAGAACCTACCCTTTTTTGTGTTGTTTGTTTTTGAAGGAGGTAGAGAACCTTTGGAACTCTGGACTACAGAAGTGCCGAATGCCACAAGCAGGCTGATGGGCTGTTCTAGCTGGAGCGTGGAAGACGGTGGTGCTTAGAGGAACGTTGGTGGAGGTCATGCTCAAGAGATTAAGACATGAGAAGAGATTGTTCTAGCCACTGGGCTAGAGCCATTCCCTGTAATATTTGGCAAAGAATTTTAATGACCTCTGCCCTGTTGTAAGAACCTGCCTGAGACCAATTAACACATAATGGCCTAATTGCTTCGGTGCAGGAAATTTCCAGACAGCACAAGCTAACATTGAGTCTGTAGCACGGTTGTTCCTCATTACTCTAATGCCCACCTGTGGAATAATTCTTCTGTCTACTCAGGCCTTTAAAAAAAGAAAATCAGAGTATAGAGTTTGGAGGAAAGAGCAATAGGAAATGTATCGTTGCCCCTAAAACATATGCTGGAGAAGATGCTCTGATTGTTAGAGCATTCAAGAGACCAGCTCTGCACAGGAATCCTGGGAAGGGTGTGGGTGAGGGGTCGGGGAGGGGCAAGATCCCACCCACCTAAGTGTCCACCTTGTATAAGAAATTCTGGAGGGTTTGTTTGCTAAAACTTCCCTCAGTGTGCCACTCTGGTCAGTTCCTGATGCCTGCCAATCAAGATGTAGGACTCTCAGCTCCTTTCCAGCACCAGGCCTGCCTGCATCCCACCACATCACACCATGATAATGGACTACACCTCTGAAATTACGATCTGCCAAATCTCTAAGCAGAAACGCATATTTATCTAGGCACTCAAGAGCTCGTAGCAGGCACAGATTGTCTAGATCCAGAAGTCGGCACTCAAGCGTTTCTCCTAGTACACTAACTCTCAAGAGAAGCCTGGCAGCTGAACTGAACAAGAATAAAGAGGCATGAGCTACAGAGGCAGCAAGAGCTGCAAAGGCCGCTGTCAAAGCTGCGAAAGCCTCAAATGCATCTACCCATACTAAGGGGGGGCACAGAAACTGGTGCCAGTGCCTCACAGACAAACCACGTAAAGGATGGGAAGAAACGGAAAACTGAACACACGCCTTAGCCCTCAAGTGCTGGGACCGCCAAAATTGACAAAGTAAAGGCAAAGCCACCCCTTCAAGTCACAAAGGTAGACAATAACTTGATTGTAGATAAAGCCTCCAAGAAAACAGTTGTTGGGAAGGAAAGTAAAGCTGCTGCTACAAAGGAAGAACCAGTCACTACTAAATAGAAAACTAAGCCACTCACATCAAGCATAGGCGCTAAGGAGGAGGAGCAACATGTGGCTTTGGTGACCTCTACATTACCCCCGCTACCTTTGCTTCCCATGCTGCCTGAAGGTTAAGATGCTGATAGCTTAAGAGGCAATATTTAGAAGTAGAAAAGAAACTCCAATGTCTGCTTGCTGGTTTACCGTTGCCCCCCTCCCCCGAGTTACCAGGAGAAGATGATCTTTCTAAGAGTCCGGAGGAGAAGAAAACAGCAGCACAGTTACACGGCAAAAGAAGGCCTAAGTATATGCTTGCTTTCCGCCTGCACTCAGCTTGACTGGAAACCTATCCTGGGCCATTACAAACTTAGAAAATATTGAGATTTAAAATGAACAGTGTATTTTTATTTTAACATAAACGTACAGATTGGCTGAGAGTTCTGAAACAAAGTTTTATAAGTGGTATACCTATGTGCCTTGACTAATAAAACCAAATGAAAATTTCTTACAAAAAGAAAAATTCTATGAGGTTTTTCTGCTAACAGACTTCAGGAAGGGTGAGAGTCCACCCCAAGCAGGCAGTGCTGCCCGTGTGGTAGGAGCTTATAAGAGACACGAGAGATGCAAGAGTGAAGGGGTCATGGATTCTTCCTGCACAGATTCAAAGAGCTGCTAGGGCCAGGCTAGAGTCAGTGAAAGGGCACAGTGTCAAGAGGTCATAGCAAAGCCTCTAGAGACCCCAAGAGGCTGGAGATGCCAGAGCTGTGACACATTGTCCAAGGAGCATAGCATATAAGGAGTGGAACCATCTGGAAAGATGTTTGTTGCAGGCAGTAAGGCTACAGGCATGGAGCCACCTGAGTGGCTCAGATACCAGACACAGGGAGTTATGTAAGGATTTGCTGTTTGTCTTTTGGGTTCGGGGCCTTACCCTTAGTACACTGTCTTCACTACAGCTGCACTCCTTTGTGGGATGGTAATGTACATTCAGTGGCCATATGTACGAGCATTAAGAGATTGCCTTGAGTTGCAATAGAGGCTTTAGGGGCATTTTTTAACAGCGTTGAAGCTGTTCAAGACCTTTGAAGAAGACTTTTGAAGTTGAACTAAACACATTTTGCATTATGAGATGGTCACCAGCCTGAGGGCCAGGAGTTGGAACCCGGCGATTTGAAAGAGAAATATCCTGTGTATTTAAACACTTGATCTGTAGTTGGTGGTTTAGGAGGGCATGGCACTTTCAGAATAGAAACGGTGGCTGGAAAGTAGTATGCCACTGGGGGCAGGGTTTGCGAACGTAAGCCTTACCCCACTTCCATCTCATACATCTCTCTGGTTCCTGTTTATGGCTGAGATGTGATCTCTCAGCTCCTGTTCCTGCCAAGATGTTTAGCCATCTGGAACTACAATCCAAAATACTATACCTTCACCTATATATTGCTTTTGGTCATGTTTTATCACAGCAACAAGACATTAATACACCTACCCAGCCCTTAATGGTTCTGACTCTCCATCAACGAGGTGGAGGGTATAAGGAGAAGGATGTTCTCACTGGACTCTACCATCACCTTAACCTCATGAATCAAGAATATGAAATAAGTAACATTTTCCCCCCTCTTTCGAAAACCCGGCAGGAAAGCATGAGAATCAATTCCAAAGACCAGGGTAAATCTCATGAAAAGACACTGAGCATTAATTATTACAGAAAATACAAATCAAAATCATAATGTGCTACCATGTTATACCCATTAGGAAAGCTAATGTTTCAACATGGGTGCCGATGTGGAGAAACTGCAAAGCTCTTGTGTTACCGATGAGAACGAGAAAATGGCAGTGTCATGGAAAACAATCTTGTGACAAAAGACGACAAACAGCATCACCATATGACTAGCATGCCATTCCAACACCAAACAAGCCGAAATAAGCCTTTTCTAGATTTACTGCCTGAAGCAAGTCATTATAGAGATGAAACACTTACCCACTCAAACAATAACCCTTGTACTATTTCAGGGGATGAGAAATACCTCCAAAGGCAAAGGAACTCCTGGGTCATCCCCAAATCACATTGCTCCGCCCACACTGAAATAGCCTGACAACCCACAGCAGAATTTTCCAACACGTGTCTTGTCCTAAATTCTGTGCCCTCTCACTTAGTCAGGCTTCATTACCCTGACAGTTGCAAGAGCTCGTGGCCTCTAACACCCTGCTTAATTTGTCTGGAAACCCACACGACTTCAAAAGAAAACTTGTACAACACAGCATCCAGAGACTTCAGAGAAACTCCTCAGAATCTTCCATCTCAAACACATGGGTGGATCTTTGTCTAAACATCCTTTTGTCTGCAAGGCTCAAACAATGCTTCGCTCTGTGTTCCCAGGCAGTGGAAGAAACAAGAAAAGTCACTGTTTCAGCTCCTCAGACTTACACTGGGATTAACTTGAAATAACAAAAGAGAGTCTCGCAAATTAGAATCATCTAGAAATACACCCCAGTAACAGCCACATAATTACCTAGATACTTATTATTTTTAAATTCTTTCCAAAGTCGACCATTAAAACATTCACCTCTCCCTTCTGAGCAAGGAAGGGAACATTGAGGCTCCGCCCCCTGCACACCTGTCTGTGCTTGCCTCTCTTCCCAGTGTGACCGCTCTGCAGTGGCAGATGGATCTCTGCCAGGTAAAGCTTCGCTGTAAGCAGGGGTTATTTTTAGGCCAGTGGCTCCTTTGATTCCTGAGCTGCCCCTAGAAAATCGTGAGGCAGTCTGTAGAGAGAACACGAGCTAACACAAGCATCTCCTACAGGCCCCAAAGGAGAACACGCGGAGGACAGCCAGCTCGGATAACAGTCATATCTAATCTCCCTCTGCCTTCAGCCAGCCAGACCTGAGGCTGAGCCTCCATTTCAGATGTGCGGACAGTGCCCAGAATTTCATCAAATCAAAGCGCAAAGAGTCATTCCTCTTGGATAGAGATTTCTTCTTACTTGGATAGAGAAAATGTAGAACTCACTGATGTGATCCTGTTGTTATGTCATGTCTCTTACCAATGCTGAGATTTCAGATTTGTGGACCAGCCATGGAAAGGGATATTAGAAAAAGAAAAGTTCAAAGAACATTCTTCCAAAAAGAGCAGACCAAGACAGTTGTGGTAAGCTATCCAACCACTGCATTTAAAACCATATACTTTATCATTGCTAATCAAAAAGGCCTTCTAGAAAACTAAGCCAGCTGTTACACCTCTATGGACAACCGCCACAATGAGATAAAGTACGGAAGCTTGAATGCTAACTTGGGGCTGGCTTTTCCATCTTACTAGAATGAGGGAAGGAGCCGACTCAGATGAGGCAAGGCTAGGCACACTTGCAACTCCTAGGCTGAAGCACAAATGAAGTCCAGGTCGCTTAGACTACACCATCCCCAAAACAAAACCAAAAACATGAAAAAGAAACCTACTATCCTCAGACTAGACTAAATACCTTTATTTTTCACCCCCTCCTTTTTTAAATATGCATGATGTTTCGCCTACATGTACCAAGTGTGTGTCTGGTAGTCTTGGGGGACAGAAGGAGGCATCAGATCCCCAGGACTAGAGTTACACACAATTGTGAACCTCTGTGTGGGTTCTGGGAATTGAACAGGAGTCTCTAGAAGAGCAGTCAGTGCTCTTAACTGTTGAACCATCTCCTGGGGACTAAACTTAACTAAAATTTATCAGGAGATAGATTCAAACATACGTGGAGAGGGTATATTTCACCTTGTGTCTTTCCTCCAAGGATGGTTTGACATACCAAGTTGATCTTCCCCTTATTCCTCGCCTGGGTTTTATAAAGAACTGTGATATTTCCAAACCCACAAATCTATAGTATCAGAAATATGTGCTTAGAGTCATTGTGGCCCCAGGATTTAGCATTTGCTGCTGGGAGTCTGGCTCTGATGTCAGTACGCCTCTGTCGTCAAGTGTGCGCCACTCCCTCCAGGGCTGGGGTGTTCTACAGACTGCTAAATTTGGGAGTATTCCAGGAAAAACAAAGGAATTGTGGGCCTCCGGAAGGAAAATGCCCAGCCAAGTTCACTCCCTCTCCCCACTGCCTCAGTACTGGCTACTTTTTACATCTCTTAAATGAGAGTTAAGAAGAGGGAACTATTGTTATCTTAGAATTTGGCCTTGAGAAGACTTGAAGAGAGGATGTAATAGTTTATGAAGCAAAAATATTTAACATGTATGCTGTGGGGCTTATGAGAACAAATTTGGAAATTCTTAGAATGGATTGTTGTGGGCTTGAATAGAAACATTTCTAAGGGTTTAACTCAAAGCCTTCAGCTCCATGAAAAGAGCCTTAGAGTTTAGCTCCTAGTTATGGGATAGCCTTTAATGTCACTTGATAAGCAGAAGTCAATCAAAATATTAAGCTCATAATTACTCTTGGCAATAAATCTTCAAGAGAATACTGAAAGGCAATCTCAGTTGCAGCCAGTGAGTTCTGAAACCAAAGCCAGGGCCACATCAGCCCTAATCTTACATCTGTGAGACCTGGGGACACGAGAGATCAGCTCAAAATTCAAAGATCAATGAAGGCAGACAGTAAGAATTCTCACTTAAGGTTCGGGAAGAAATGAGGTACACATATACAACAACCCACTATCTAGAATTCTAAGCCCCAACTCGTTTGTTTTTGGTTTCTCAAGACAGGATTACACTGTGTAGCCCCTGGCTGTCCTGGAACTCACTATGTAGAGATCAGGCTAATCTTGAACTCAAGACATCCTTCTGCCTCTGCCTCCCAAGTGCTGGGATTAAAGGACCACCACCTCCTGGCTCGCCCCTCCCCTTTTAAGTAAATAATCTACACATTGTCTTTCTCCAAATGACTCTGATCCTGTGATGTGGGAGTGATTTCTTATTAATAAAGAAACTGCCTAGACCCATTTGATAGGCCAACCCTTAGGTAGGCGGAGTAAACAGAACGGAATGCTGGGAGAAAGAAGCTGAGTCAGGGAGTAGCCATGATTCTCCCACTCCAGACAGACGCAGGTTAAGATCATTCCTGGTAAGCCAGCTCGTGGGCTACACAGATTAATAGAAATGGGTTAGATCAATATGTAAAAGCTAGCCAATAAGAAACTGAAACTAATGGGTCAGGCAGTGTTTAAAAGAATACAGTTTCCGTGTAATTATTTCGGGTAAAGCTAACCGGGTGGCGGGACACAGCCCGCCGATCCGTATTTCAACAGAATGGCGCCCGACGTGATGGACTAAATCCACTTAAAAACCTGAGAAGGCTTAAAAATAAGGGAGAGAGACTTTAACACAGATTTTTGCTGTTTGTTGGTGGCGTGCTGTAGAGAGATTTCCTGATTCGGCAACAGCAGCAGAAAAAAAAAGCTGCGTCATTTTAAAGTGCGGCTTCTTGGGACTGTGCCGCCAGTGCAAACTCTGGCTTTAAAGCATTTCAATGGATTTTATGGGACTGGATGTTTGTGTTCCCGCTTGGGATCTGAAGGAGAGTGCTCTCAGCGCTCCCCGCCTGCACCTGGGCAGATGGCAGAATCAGGCTTAGGCAGGCAGAAGAGCATGGTGGAAGAGACATGTTTTCAGACTCCGCAGTGCTCTGCGTGTCAGATTTGGTTATAACTTGGATAAAAAGAGTTTCTGTGCTGCATGCTCAGTCTCAAAATTAAACTACTGAGTGCGGCTCCAATGAGGACTTGCTGTGTGCCTGGAACTGTGCACAGCTCAGGGGCACCAAATGGATCTGAGGCAGGAGCTGCTGCTCCTTGCTGAACTGTGCTGGTTGGCAGGAACTACCGTAATTACCATAATAACAGCACAGTTAAGGTTTAGACTGGGCAGGACACAGGTGGTACCGTATTACCTGTACATGGTGCAACTTAAGTTTTCAAGAAGTGCTTAACATTTTAAGAAATGCTCCTGGATAGTAAAAATATTACAGATTCACAATAAAACAGATTCAGACATAACAGACCTCAGTGGATCACAGTGTTGGATGAATGTACATAGGCTTGAGAGAGAGAAGAATAAGAATATAGAGAATAAAGTAAATGTCTTAAAAAAAGGGTAAAGTCTTTAAAGAGACAGAGTACAGATAGTTAAGAGATTAAAAGAAATAAAAAAAAATAAGCCACGTAAAAATGGAAAATTCACAGAGAGTCTGGATTATGTACATTGTGTTTTCTTTAAAATTTTTGACTGTAAAGGAGCTAAGTACAGACAGACATTTCATTACATGGGCTGCCAAGCTAAACCAGAATGGATATAAAGGTATTACGATTTCAAAATTTGGGTCTAAGGATATGATACTTTGGAAAGGGTCTTCTTTTGTTTTCACAGAGGACCAGACCCTGTGGATTTCTTCTATCCCAATTTGGTATGATAGACCACGACCTCCCGAAAAGTTGCTGTGAACATCTTCACAAAATTACTTCACTCAACTGCCAACTGAGATGAACCTGACACACAGGTTACACCCTAAACGATCTGATTAACAGCGCCCCCATTCAGCAGGAAGCAGTTTGGAGAGAAAAAACTGCGCCCATGTTCCCAAAATATTGTTTATAAATGTTCTTTTACATTTAAACGGGGAAATGATATAGGTATGAATAATTTGCATTGGTATGGATTTAAAGGTCAATTTTGTTAGATGTATATGTATTTCTGATATTGATTAAGGTATTGTGATTGTGTAGTTCATTTAAAAATGTAATGTATAATTAAGAAATATAGGTTAATGGTTAATCATCAATAATAGTCAAGCTTGTAGTCATGTTAGTTAGATTTTCTAGATATATAGAGATACATTTCAGTTAGATAGACATTCTTCATATATTTCAAAGACTGCAGAATATGGCATTTAATGTTTTAATAACTTAGGACTTTTCATGACAATGAGACACTCTGCTCCTGGCGGCACCAATCTACTTCAAGAAGAAGATGGGCATCGAAGAGGATCCTTATGGAGTTTGATAGCCATTTGGGCAAGAAACTGCTCTTGCCTGAACTGTTGCATAAAATGGACACAGAGAACCCACAGAGAGAGGACTGCTGAACTTGCCTTAAGGTGAGACGGTCTTTTGGGGTTCATGACTCATGAAAGAGTCTGCGAGACATTCTGCAGGACACAGCAGATAGTGACTGAACTGTCTTTGAAATTTCCTGCTTCATGGAAATGTCTGCTGGATACTATGGGCCTGAAGACTGAAGATGGATGCCCCAACCATACAAAAGAACTTTGGGTGACTGTCCAGGCAGCAAGATGTCTCTGTCATTTCTAGAGTTTTCTTATTTCTTGTTTACTTAGGTAGTATTATATCCTTCTGGAGTCTTTAATGGAGTTGAAGAATGAATAGATAGTTATAATTTTCCTTAGTTATGATAAAAGATAAAATAGATATAAATATTGTAACTGTAATTCTTGCTTGATAACTGTTTTGCTATATGTAATTTTACTATGTTAAAGTTAAAGCCTTTCTTTTTTGTTTAAACAGAAAAAGGGGAAATGATGTGGGAGTGATTTCTTATTAATAAAGAAACTGCCTAGACCCATTTGATAGGCCAACCCTTAGGTAGGCGGAGTAAACAGAACGGAATGCTGGGAGAAAGAAGCTGAGTCAGGGAGTAGCCATGATTCTCCCACTCCAGACAGACGCAGGTTAAGATCATTCCTGGTAAGCCAGCTCGTGGGCTACACAGATTAATAGAAATGGGTTAGATCAATATGTAAAAGCTAGCCAATAAGAAACTGAAACTAATGGGTCAGGCAGTGTTTAAAAGAATACAGTTTCCGTGTAATTATTTCGGGTAAAGCTAACCGGGTGGCGGGACACAGCCCGCCGATCCGTATTTCAACAATCCTGTATAAGGATCAGAAGTAAAATGACATTTCTCTTTTGGGGTACTAATTTCCTGCTAGTTGTCAGAGGCAAGCTGTTCTGAAAGCCTTGTGGATTTGTTAAGAGTAACACACTTTCCCACTTCTGTTTGCTTGTGATATACAGTCCCGATTGGTCTGGATCTTCATGTGTGATCATTCTGCCCCAGCCTCCTATATGCTGGGAATTGCATGTGTGCCACAGTGCACCTGACTTCAATCGACACCATTACATAAACGTGTAGTTTAATATCCAAAATCCAAACCTCGTCAATAATTACCCTAGAACGATTCTCTTAATATAAGGGGCTTCCAAGAGAAATCAACCTTATATCACTTGGTCACACTAAAGAGCCTCCAACTAGGAAGCTGCTCCACAGCGCTCAGAACAGTCCGGGAGAAGCAAAATGGTTTCTGCACTCAGGCAATCCCTTTACATAGTAATTCTGCCAGCTTCCTCATCCCCGTAACAGAGGAGCCTTTCTGTAGAGCAGTTTTCTTCCAGTCAACAAATATTTCTGAAACTTCTATGTGCCAGCTGTTTGGCCAGGACTGGGCACATAATTTTATGGTGAATAAGACACCTTCATGGAGGGGGAAAAAATCAATAAAGAAATCAAGACAGTATAAGGAAATAATTACAAAAATTGCAAGAGTGGATGTGACCAGCTGTGACCAGACCTTCAAGCAGCGCATGTGGGGAGCACGGTCAGGATGGCACCCTGCGGATGAGGAAACAGTGAGTCCTTCCATCGGTCCCAGCTCATCTCGTGTACTCATGAAAGTCCCCTCCTGGACTCTGAAGAGGCAACACGAGGATACCAGCTTTTAAACCACCATAAAGGGCACACCAGACCAAACTCAAGCACTATCACATTATAAAGGCCATGTTGGCATAAAATGGGGTGCCCAACTTCAGATGAAAAGGACTCCTTTAGCTTGGGTTCTGTAAACAGCGACTTATGAAAACCTTAGCACATTGTAAATCCACACGTCAGGCATCCTGGTAAACACTTTGCTACCAAACATCTGGAACCTCTGAGCTAAAGTAGAAAGGTAGTAGGGCTATGGGGGAGGGGAATCTCCCACCCTCTAGAGACACACAGAGGAAGACATGAGCCAAGGCCGATGGACCCTTAGAACAAGAACTGTTCATGCTGACCCTGCTAACAGGCACCACCAAATCACCACACTCAGCACCACAGACAAGAGGACAGAGGAGTGTGTAGAGGGGAAGGGGGCCATGCAGGGGAGGCATACAGGGAAGAGGCCTGCAGAGGAGGCGGTGTGCAGGGTGTGCAGAGAGAGAGGTGTGTGGTTGAATCATTTGTTCTCTACAAGAGGGGCAAACTGAGTATTTGTGAGCAAGCTGTGTTATAGAAAAACTAAATTCTATTTGAGAGAACCATAATGTGCACTAAATCTGATTCTGTAGTTGTAGAGTGGCAAGAGATGAAAAAACTAAACTAAGAGCACTGTCAAAAGTTGGGCGTCCTAGAGGCAAGGGGACAAAGCTTAATGATAGCAGGTGAAAATGGGAATTCCAGACCCAGAACTCAGCAACAGCAACTGGGGGATCCTTTAGGAAGTTGCCCACCTCAAATACACTGTTTTGTATCAGGATACATTCCTTATAAGCAAAATAAAAAACAATTTTTAAAAAGAAGATTCTCCCTAAAAACAGCTCACAAGTATTGTGGATTGGGCCTGAAATATGATCCAAAGTTTTTGAATGTCAGAAGTGCTTGAGAAAGGGTTGGGTAAACACAGTGTTCAGCAACACGGACGGACTGACAGGCAGGACTCCCTTCAATACAACGTCCATCCACTTCTCTGCCCATGGGTGGCCGCTTGTGGGTTGAGATGGGGGGATCATCAGGCCTCTTCCACAGACAGAGATGACAGTCACACACAGCTCCTCCAAGTCCACAAAGCATCCTCACACCAAAGGTTCCTTACATAGACAAATCACATGACTGTCCCTTCCTCATGCCTCCTCCCCTCTTAAATGTTAAAATAGACACAGAGTTAATAGCCGAAAGTCGTAGACTGTAAATCCAGTTCAAATGTGTGACACTTTTAAGGAGCCTTGTTGTTGTCTAGGATGGCCTTGAACTATGGATTCAAATCATCCTCCTACAGGAGCTTCCTGAGTAGCTGGGACTATAAGCATTTAAGCATTACACCATCTCAAATAAGTAATTACCTCTTTCCACTAACATTTGATGAAGTCTGTGTACATGGTCATAGAGACCAAAGTCACTCAGACATGGCAGGCACGAGGCTACCAAACTGACTGCGGAACCTCATCATGCTAGGAAACCAAAATGAACCTGGACTCATTTCCCTCTTATACAATGTGACCAAACAGTCAACCCATCTCATAGCAGGGTTCGAGAGCTAAATGAAGTTCTTGGAAACTTTCTGGCAATGGTTGACTACTACAGTTATTTGGTTTTGATTTTTTGAAACAGGGTTTCTCTGCGTAGCCTTGGCTGTCACAGAATTCACATTGTAGACTAGGTTGGCTTCAAACTCAGAGATCCGCCTGCCTCTGCCTTTCAAGTGCTGAGATTAAAGGCGTGTGTCACCACTGCCTGGCCTACTACTGTTATTTTAACAGCCTTGTATGGCAAACTTAATTATTAATCTTATATTACTGATGACCAAAGCCCAACAACTTGTTCATCTGGTCAACAAAACTTTCTAGAGTAAGGGAGGTGTTTTAAGTCTCATTATGTGTTAGTTACACAAGTACGTATTTAATAAAACTGATAAGCTACATACTTAAACTAGGGGCATTTGACTTCATGGTACTTTTTAATAAGTGTTTCAGAGAGATAGGATCTTGCTGTGTAATCCAGGCTGGATCTAAAATTCAACCTCAGATCCTCCTGCCTCAGTCTCTTGAATGATGGGATTTACAGGCGTCTACCACCATACCCAATCTTAATTTTTTTTCAAAGATCATTCATCCAATAAGCAGCAGTGTATTTCTGGAACATATCTTCTACTTCATGTTGGGACCAACATAGTGGGTTTTTTCTTGGTTCTCATTCTGGAATCTGTTTTTCAACTAATCCTTCCTACCCAGTTGAAACACATGAACACCACTGTTCTCCGAGTTTTACTGCTCCAGCCTGCTTATTTCCACCTTGATCCCCCTGTAGCCAGAAGCTGAACAAAGCAAAATCACCCACCAACAGACTTCTGAGAATCTAAGTCAGCATTCTGCAACAATCTGTTGAGCAACTGTAAATAACACACCTAAGTCAGTGATTTCCAACCTGTGGGTCATGACCCCTTTGGGGTTGCATATCAGCCTTCTTATCAAATATTTACATTATGACTCAAAGTAGAAAACTTACAACTTTGAAGTAACAAAAATAATTTTATGGTTGGGGGTCAGCACAGCATGAGGAACTGTATTACAGGGTAGCAGCGTTAGGAAGGTTGAGAGTCACTGCCCTAAATAACCTGGTAAAGATCAACAGAAGTTTGAGATCTTATTCTTTAGGGCTATCATATCATATTATAAACAACTTTCACAATATCATCAAAACATGTCTTTTAGGATGAAAATCAGAAAACATCTGCCGGGGTCAAAACAGATTCAAGTTCCAAGACAGCATTGAGCCAATACAGACAGACTGTACTTACAAAAGTAAATAAAACCAACTCGTTTGTACCCAGTGCTTATCAAGTGTGGCTGGTCAAAGGCTACATAGTCCAGTTAGGGAAATGATGCCTGTAAGAACTGCTTGCTTTTTGTCAGTTATATCCAGCTCATTAAAGAAATGCCTATTTGGGCTGGAGAGATGGCTCAGCGGTTAAGAGCATTGCCTGCTCTTCCAAAGGTCTTGAGTTCAATTCCCAGCAACCACATGGCGGCTCACAACCATCTGTAATGAGGTCTGACGCCCTCTTCTGGCCTGCAGACATACACACAGACAGAACATTGTATACATAATAAATAAATATTTGAAAAAAAAAAGAAATGCCTATTTGTGGTCACTGAAGTGAGGAGGGTGAACTAGACTTATGGCTAAACAAAAAGCTCTTCCGGAAAAGTGTTCAATGACCATGAACAGCTTCTCACTCAGGAGCTCCAGGTACTTGTTACAGATTTGCAAACTCCACTTGGTCAAAAGGAAATAATTTTCCACCTAAATCATGCCAAGGTCAATTGGAAAATGTTGTTATGTATGTGTAGTTATGCAAACCGGCACCTCACCTTATCCCTCCCAACCTTTATTAAACATCAACTTCCTGCACCCTTGTCTTGAAAATGATTACCTGTCAGATTTTCCATTGGTCATAAAGTGTCTTGAATGGAAGGGTAGGCACACATCTAACTTATAGTGCCGCCAAAGTTAGAGTCACTCTCTATGAAGGGTCTTCTTTGAAAGTCCTAGCAATGCATATTCCTTAGCAGGCACTTGAGAAAAAAGGCCTGGTCATCTTTATAGCCAGAAGACATGACCTAGACTCAGACGTCACTGGGGCTTATGGGACATTAGCTTCTTCCAGTTCCAGCTGGCTGCTGGCCTCGCCTCCTAGTTAAATTTTCACCTGGGATTATCTCCAAGTCTCGTTCATGTCTCTCTGCACAGCTCAAAAAACACATTCAAAATGATGAAGTGTTATTCTGTAAAATGGGGGCGATTAAGTGACTCAAATCATCATTCTTTCCAGGGAAGTGGTGGTGCACGCCTTTAATTCCAGCATTTGGGAGGTAGAAGCAGGCTGATCTCTGAGTTCAAGGCCAACCTCATCTACAGAGAGAGTTCCAAGACAGCCAGAGCTACACAGAGATGCCTTGTCTCAAAATACACACACACATACACACATATGTATATATAATTTTATTTACTTATTTTATGTGCATTGGTGCTTTGCCTGTATTGAGGGTGTCAGATCCTCTGGAACTATAGTTACAGACAATTGTGAACTGCCATGTAGGTGCTGGGTCCTTTGGAAGAGCAGACAGTGCTCTATATATTAGACAACCTCTATATTATATATATTCTTATGTAATTGTATTAGATCTTTTTGAATAAGTAAACTGAAAACTAAAAAAATCTGATAGAAATGGAATTTATCACCCAGCACACAGGTGGCTGGGACAGAAGGATCTTGAGTTCCAGGTCACCTAGACTACATAGCAAAGGCCTGTCTCAAGCTTTGAAGGAGCTGGAAGAGGAGGAGGAAGGGGAATTTGTTGTTGTTGTTGTGTTTGTTTTTAGAGACAATTTGAGCAGCTGTGATGGGTCTTGAACTCAGATCCTCCTACCTCTGCCTCCTGAGGGGCAGGGAGAATTTTGAATGGAATGCAATACATTGTTATGATCCGCAGCTGCCAGTTTCCCATGTGTGATACTCATCTAAATGGCTCACAACACTGAACGTTCTGTCTTACATGCCGAGTTTTAAAAAATAGAAAAAAAAACAGCTTAAAATAAGTTAACTTATGCTGTCTGAACTTTCACATATGCATATTATCATATTAACTCTGATTCCACTTCTATGCCAATATTTAGGAGGTGCTAGCACCGTAACTCATTGTTGGAAAGAACAGCCTTGTATTAGAAGGAAGACCAAATGAACAATGCTATCTTAACTTGCCCAAAACCAAAACATTTATCCAAATAGCTGTGGTCTCCACTGTCCTTATTTATAAAGTAACTCTCATGACTGGCTATGCCCAGCCATAGGGCTGGTGCATGTGCTAGCTGAATAGAAATGGTTTTAAGGTGCTTTGGACATAAGACGATGTGTTTCAAAAGCACCCACTTCAGTGTATGTCTACATAAACAGTGTCATTTGCCATCAAAAGTCTTTTATTTTGGACCAAGTTAAGGGTTAAAGATGAGATGATGGGTCTTCGGGATTTTAAAGTCAACTTACATGGGTTCAAAGAAATGACTCAATCCTAAGCCCTTTTAGAATGTGCTGGTAGCAAACCAGCACATAGCTTACAGGCTGTACGAAAGAAGGAAACATCGGTTTTGATTGAAAAGATCCAGCTCAAACATAAGAAAACACCAGGAGTTCACCAAGTTAAACACTCAAAACCAAGAGGCGATAAAACTGGAGTCCAAGAATAAATAAGGTTAAATATCCCCCACACAAACCAATTATTTTCAAGAAAGAGAGAAAGGTATTAGGCTCTTGTGCCTGGAGTTTAATTCCCACAAACAAACGCACAAGCAGATACAGGCAGCACCTTCGCCAAAGCTGAGTCAGGGAAATTATATGAAATCTACCTATGAATCAGGAGAGACTTAAGACAGACCAAGGTGGGTTTACTACTTCCTATTGATCATCCCCTGAGTACTTAGCACGGTGGTGGCATAACCAAGAGACTCCTACTACCCTTCAGATCCTGAAAGCAACTGGGGGGCAGAGGACGGAGGTTAACTTACTAAAATCACACCACCAACACAGACGATAGAAGCCATGAGCCCAGCTTTGCCTAACCAGTGTGTATGTTCTCTCTTATGTGCACCTGCTCTGGGTCCCATGACATTTTCACCAACTCTAACACACAATCTGCTTCCCCAAGTTCTCATACCTGACGTCAAGGTGACACAAACCAGCTAACTGCTGACTTGGCTGGCTTTGTTCCTCCCAATTCTTAAAAGACAGGGAGAAGAAAAGTAATACTCAGCACTGAAGGGTGACGGAGAAGCCTTGTCAGTCAAGATAAAGAGTTGTGCTAGGAGGGGGTGGCATCCACGCGCAAACCCAGCAATGGGAAAGCTAAGGCAGGGATCAAGAGTTCAAGGTCATGGTGAGTTTGAGGTCAGCCTGGGCTACCAAAAAACCGCTATCTCAAAACAAAAGGATAAGTAGAAAATAATTTTCTCTCAGTTATAAGTCTACAATGTTAAGTAGATTGTAATGACATATGCCTTTAACCCCAGTACTTGGGAAGCCAGAGGCAGGCAGATCTATGAATTCAAGTACAGTTTAGACTAGAGAGTGAGTTCCAGGACAACCAGGGCTACACAGAGAAACCCTGTCTCAAAAACAAACAAAAAAACCCACGTTTTTAACAATTACACCTTTGATATAAAATAGCCTAATTTTTTTTGTAAAAATAAATATGTTTTTTCCCCTGCCTCCATTCCCTTTTGATTGACCGGACCCTTACATTCATAATAGAATTTCAGAACTTACTAAGCCTATTCTGTAGTTACATTATGATCTTCATAAGGCACCGCCAAACAGCAACAGAAATAGTTCTTAAACATGAAACAAAAAATTTCATACTACTTCAAATTTGTAAATCAAGTTCAATATCAGAGACCCCAGTGAGCCAGCAGAACATGTCACAGAAACAGAAACTACTCAACACAAACCCTATGAAGTGAAATATGAGGGAGAGCATTCTCAGACTGCAAAGTCATCTGGATTCCTCTGTAAACTATAAATACAGAGCTCTCCAAAGAGAAAACAGACCAGATCTCTGTTCAAGAGAAATGGTCAGCTTGTGACCGTCTACACAAATGGAGATGATAATAAATTATCACAGGTAGAATTAATTCTGCAAAAGTATTTGCACAGGGTGCGCCAGCTGTCCCAAGAATGGCTCCTCATAACTACGTAGGAACGTAGACTATGCATCTCTGTGCCTTCCTGTTCTCTGGTACTGGGCTCCTAATGCATCCTTTTCCAGAATCCAAGACAGGTTGAGCTGCCTTCATTTTCCACCTGCTGAGTAACACTGAATAAGGGGTGAGGGTAAGAGAAGCAAAGGAAGAAAGTGGGGGAAAAAACACAAAGGAAATGAACAACTGACTTAAAGTGCTTCTAGCATCTGTAACTGAGGAAAGCACCCTCAAATTCCCACATCATCTAGAAAACTTGTTAGTCACAAAGTACAAACCCACACAGCACCGTGAGATTTCGACTCTCTTGTCACACACTTACAGAGTGTAAAACAGTACTCAGAGAAAAGTAAGGGAAGCCACATGCAAAGGTCTGATGAGGAAAATGTGTGACTGACAAAGGAATTTTTTAAAGAACTCTTGCACGTAGCTTTAATCCCAATGCTAGAGAGGCAGAACCAGGAGGTTCTCTGTTAGTTCAAGGCCAGACTTGGACTGCTAACACAAGTTCCAGGCCGGTCAGGGTGACACAGCAATGATACTCTCTCAAAACGTAAAGAGAAAAGAAATACCTATTTGCCAGGGGCAGGTTTCTGGAATTGAATCCAGGATCTTATGCCTACTGGGCAACATAGTCCACCTAGCCATCACTACAGGTCTGTTTTATTTCAAAACAGACACACTTACTTGCACAGTCTGGCCTTGAATTTATGATCCTCTTGCTCTAGGCTCCTGAATAAACTGGTCGACCAAGCCCCTGTGAGGATTCTTCAGATACCAAGTTTCTTACCAAAACTTGGTCAAAACAGCAAGTATGGTTTCCAACATAGTGGAGACCGTAATAAATGATGTGTTAACAATTCCCGTGAGAATATTTCTTTTAACATAAATACTAACACCCTCTGGGAGCTAAAGCTAAAGCCCTTCTGAATCCCTTGCCCCTCTACCTCGCAGCATTCTGACCACAGGGAGAGTTCCAAATAGGGTTTGAAACTGATCAAAACTAAATACAATATTCTAACAGTGGGGATTTTGTTCATGCTCTTTTTTTAAAAGAAAAAATCTAGATTACAGCCTGGAAACCTAGTTGTAGCTATATGTCTAAATGACATGGTTCTATATGTGGAGTCTAGACTGAGCATCTAATAAAAAACAAGTCATTTTTAATAGATAAGAGATCCTGGGAGACTCAGCCCTTTCTAATCCATTTTTTTTTTTTCACTTCTCCAATCCTTGTTACTCAACAGGAAGTTGGGTCTTCTGTGATCCTCACTCAAGTCAAACCTATAGGATTATGTTAGTAGTGGTAGGTAAATAGATTTCCAACTAGTTAACATGCCTAAGAATGATACGATATCAACATAGAGTCTAGTATGTAATAAAAGTTGACTTTTATAGTACAAGGTTATTTAGCTAGTATTCTGGTAACTACAATTCAATCAGCTTGACAGAGAGGTTGGGAATGGGGCAGGTCTATGTTTCAATGGCCTATCTAGATTGCTTACATCTATACTGGCTGTTATTTTTATTCCACGAGAATAGCTAAGCAAGTTATGTTTTACAATAGACACAGTTTCAACTTAATATAATTATTAACCACCATCAAAAAAAATTTACCATGGACTGGAGAAAGATGGCTCCTCCTTTATGAGCACTAACTGCTGTTCCGAAGGACCAGGGTTTGATTCCCAGCACTTACATGGTGTCTCACAAACATCTCTAACTCCAGTCCTTGGGGACCTGACACCATCCCTTGGCCTCTGCAAATTCAGGCAAACGTTAATACACATGAAATACTGAAAATAAGTAAAATCTCTTCTTTAATTTACAAGATGAACAAAAGAAAATTAACTTCTGTGACACTAAACACTTGAATATCTCCTATGAAGTGCTTATCTGAAAAAAGTGAAGGGCTGGAGAGATGGCTCAGTGGTTAAGAGCACTGCCTGCTCTTCCAAAGGTCCTGAGTTCAATTCCCAGCAACCACATGGTGGTTCACAGCCATCTGTAATGAGATCTGGTGCCCTCTTCTGGCCTGCAGGAATGCATACAGACAGAACACTGTATACTTAATAAATAAATAAATCTTAAAAAAAAAAAGTGAAGAAATTGATTTTCGTTCAAATTGGTGTATGTGTAAATAACACCTGACTTAAATATTACCCCATTACCAGTGTACAAAAGGCATAGACGATAAGCTAACAGACCACCAGTAAAGAGTCACCGATCACTGGCAGACATTTTTTTAAGCTACATGCTCATTTACAAAAGAATGTTCTTTATACTTCTTCCTCTTACGTCCTCTTCTTGTTATTCTAAGTATGGATACTTCTCAGAAAAAAAAAATGTCTTTCTCCAGGCCAATTTAGGACACAAGCTTCCCTGAAATGCTTTCAGGGAATGTAATCAGGGTAATCGTAATCAATCAGCCCTCAAATTAACACAGTGAGTTCGGCATTCAGCCTAAAATACAGTTTATTCGCAAGGGACAAATCTGTATTAAAAGCACACTGAGGTATATAGGGGGCTAGACATCTTGTCCAAAGCAGCTCGCTGAGGCCCATCAGCCTGCCCTGCGCCTCGGCCACTACTCTCCAACACAAACCAAACTCAGTGATTTCCCAGCACACTGCCCCAGCTTGAAGCAATTTTCATGCAGCCTCTTTCCTCCTTTCCAACTAGTCTGAGAAATAGGGGATGCCAACTTCATTCTTTCACTGCTCAGTTTTTAAACAAAGTCTATGCAAAAAGCAAGCAATGGTGTCTTAAGAGAAACTTAAAATGCCTTTAAGATTATATTTAGTTTCACGACCTCAAAACAAAATCCTTTCTAAGTTTTCTAGGAGGCAAGGTGTGTACTTTCTCTTATTATTTGGGTTATAATGCATATATATTGACATCATTAATTAGATTTGGATCTGCTGGCAAGATGTAAGTAAACACATTTTTACTGTTCTTTAATATGGAGTTTACAATGCAATCCAAGGAAAACTGATTGGTCCTAAAAAACAAAACAATTGTTATGATAAAGATTTGTAGGCATGCTTATACATCTGGAGTCTGGAGGCTATTAAGTGAAATGCCTCTAGACTCAATCTAAAGCAATTTGGCTCATTGTATAGGAAAATAAAATTTTACTGTATGTACTTTTCTACAAAGTAAAGACCAAACCCCAAATATATCATCCCAAAATGCACATTCTTTCCTTTATCTTGGGCCAAGTGAACAAGTAAAAGTCATAAGTCATATTTCATATCATCATGACAAAACCGCCCACAAGAAAAGGTGACAACTTGTTTTCAAGTAACACTGAAGTCCTTTCAAAACCTGTAACTGCTATCAAGGCAGCCTTTTATGTAATCTGGCTTGGAAATGAACATTTCAAAGAAAAAAACAGTCACATCCATATTCCTAATTATACTGAACCAAACTAAGCAAAGTATGGAGACTGCAAAGTCTACATGCTTGTCAAAGCAGACTACTTAACAAAACAAAAAACAGACTTCAGGCTAGCTGTGCCATGGCAAGTAGCCTCTTTTTTCCTTCAGAGGAGGACCATACATCTTCAGTCACTAGTGGGCTCATTCCTCCCTCTGTCTGTCAGTTGAGTGCCCTCTCCTATCGGAGGCATCTTCAGATGCCCAAACACAAACCATGAACAGTAGTTCTTCACTTTCAGCTTGGGGGCTCACTCCAAAGCCTACCGAAAGTACCAAAGGGGCGATTTAAACTTGACTGCTCTTCGGGCTGATGAGAGAGGGGGAGTTAATTGGGGGAGGGGGAGGGAGATGGGAGGTGGTGGCGGGGAGGAGACAAATCTTTAATAAATAATAAAAATAATAATAATAAATTAATTAATAACTTGCTCCTTTCAGTGAAGTCATTGAAGATCAGGCTTTCATAATAGAGCTAGTGCATGCTCAGGAAAGCCTTTTGTCCCCTTTAATCTGCCGGGCAGTGGTGGCACATGTCTTTAATCCCAGCACTCAGGAGGCAGAGGCAGACAGATATCTGTGAGTTCGAGGCCAACCTGGTCTTGAGCATGTTCCAGAACAGGCTTCAAAAAAAAAAAACTGTCTCTAAAACAAAGCAAACAAAAATGTTTAATCTATTACTATGTAGGAAGTTAATTTGAGAAAATTGTAAACTATAGACAACAAGAAAACACTTGTATCATCAATTCATATAAAAAAACCTGCAAATGGACTATTAGAGACATAGAATTCATCATTCCCAGAGCCACAGATCTGGAAGACTTTCCATCCTAAAGACTTAAATTTTTCTTGGATTTTATTTTTATTTTGTTTTGATGTATAACACATGGTTTCTTTGTAAGTACATGATTTCGACTGCATTGATAAATTCACCTGAACAAGAGACAACAAAGTCAGGAGAATAAACATGTTCTGGTCATCGTAAGATCTGCAACCATTTGGGCTGTTACATAGAAATCCCTAAAGACATGTTCTCTGAATAGTCCATGTGGATGGTCCATCACATCACATGTGCATTCGTAGAATTCTGTAGGCTTTGACAATTTCTTTTTGAGATGGAGACTCGTGTAACCCAAACTGGCCATGCTTTTTTACTTTGCAGCCAACCCTGGTCTCGAACAACCCCAGTCTTACTGCATCTACCTCCCCAGGGCTACATTTACAGGCATGCATCACAGGCATGCTCTAGTCATGA
The DNA here is from genome assembly GCF_018167655.1 of Microtus oregoni. Taxonomy (NCBI): domain Eukaryota; kingdom Metazoa; phylum Chordata; class Mammalia; order Rodentia; family Cricetidae; genus Microtus; species Microtus oregoni. The sequence continues at coordinate 700,697 of NW_024544709.1, read as the reverse complement.
TCTAACCAAAAACACATGCTTCATTGTCACGTAGCTATGGGATAACGGTGAGGACGCTGTCTCTTTCCAAGCCTAATGCTATTACAAATACTTGATTGTGGATCATTCAGGTTCCTTGCTATCACAATTTCACCTCTTTGGATAACATAAAAATGCCAGCTAGGGGGCTAGAGAGAGGACTCAGTGGCTAAGAGCACTTGCTCTTTTTGCGGAGGACCTTAGCTCAACTCTCAATGCCCCCATGCTGGCTCACAACCCTCTATAACTCCAACTGCAGCAGATATGACACTGCTCTGACCTCCATGGACATCAGACATGCATGCAATGCACATTCATGCATTCAGGCTGAATGTTCATACACATAAAATAAACTTTAAAATATTTAGTGCAAGCTAAAAGGTTTCTGCAAAGGCATCGCTAAATATTGACTTGTTGGCTCTATTGATAGGACAGAACACATTACAATACCACCACTGAATTCAAATGCTCACAGACTATACAGCCATACTGATAATAACCAACAAGTTAAAAGGTTTGTTCCAAAATACTAGGGAAGCATAGATCTTTGTTGACTTATCACTGACAAAAATCATAGGTTGGATCAGATGGAGGTTTGTTTATCATTGATTAGTTTTTTTTTGAGACAGGGTTTCTCTGTGCAGCTCTGGCTGTTCTGGAACTCCTGTCTGTGGACCAGGCTGGCCTTGAACTCACAGATCCGCCTGCCTCTGCCTCCTGGGTGTTTGGGTGCTGGGATTAAAGGTGTGTGCTACCACTGCTATGAATGACCTAGATTTGGACTCTCAAATCACTCTCTTTAGCTTCAGGGTGGGGCAAGGGCAAGAAACGTCAAGTTTACAGATACATTCTAAGAGTTTCATTATATTCAACCCAAGTTTTAGGATAATTGCAGGATTTCTAGGAGGAAAAAAAAAAAGTCTCAGTGACTACGTGGAAAATCTATGATTTCAAGATTCCTCGGGCCCAGAGAACCAGAAAAACTCTCACCCAAGATTTACGTAAACTTTCTCTAAATGTTCTGATTGAGTAAAGGTGCTTACAAAGGGCCCCAGAAGAATGCTAGCTCCCCTGGAGCTGGAGTTATAGGCATTTGTGAGCTTCCTGATGTGGGTTCTGAAAACTAAACACGGGTCCTCTAGAAGAAGCAGACTGTGCCATTTCCCCAACCCCAAGAATGTCTAAGGACATTCATACTTGACAATTTCTCATTGCCACATGCAAAAAGACTGCACAACAGTAGCTATTCCAGAGTACTGAATTTGTAGGGACAGATTTAAAAAGAATCTAACTCAGAGTTCCAGAAGGAACAACAGCCATATGTGTCTCATAAACAATGATTTAGAACTACTAACATTCCATTTTGAGAAAAACCAGCATGTTTGACAACACTGAAGTAGACTTCTGTAAGTCAACACAACTATAAATGTGTTTATAGGGCAAATATAAATCGAGGAAAAATATCTGCGATATGAACAGATGTATGCCAACAACCTGAAAGAGGCTTTTATGAGTAGAAAAATACCAATTTTCCAAGAGGAAAAAATCTAATTGAATTAAAAAGAAATAAAACTAGCCAGGCATAGTGTCACACACCTTTAAGCCCCACATTCAGGAGGCAGAGGCAAGCAGATCTTTGAGTTCGCCGTCAGCCTGGTCTACAGGAGGAGTTCCAAGACAGAGCTACACAGAGAAACTCTAAAGAAAAAAACAAAAACTAGGAAGGAGCATAGGTGACATGCTTGATAACATTTGCAGTCACAGAAATGGAAAGTTAAATACTGAGATAGCACTGTTCACCTATAAAGCTGACAATAAGACTTCCTTTTAAGGAAAACTAACCTGTGTTTAAAAGAGCTTATTTAGCTATTTAGTTTGACTAAATAGTTCTGGAAACCAAACGTCAGTGTTTTTACAAGAAACTTTGAATCACCAATTGTGATTTCCAAGGACATTAGACTAAAGACACATAACTTGCATACAAAATATTTAAAAGAGATAAATGTTGCAATAGCATATCTAAAAACAGTAACTGCAAATGAAAAGTTCAGCTTGTAAGGCAAGGTTAAGTAAACTGACACATCTATAGAATATACTGTAACAAAAAACTAAGATGTTGCAGGCTTAATACAATGGAGGACTTTTAATAATATTTTACAAAGGACAAAAGACGGTGGGGTTGACTCTTTTCTGAATGTACAAAATTGTACACATCAGCCATTCATTCCTTTTGAAGTCAGAGCAAATGCAGTCACTAAATAACATGCTTCTTCAAACACTTAATCCTAATAACTCAAATTTAGTTCCAAAAAAATTCTACTCAAAAACTGACCCAGAATTTCATAATCCTACTAATCACTACAAAGATTGTCCTTGAATTTCTAACAGTTAATTAAAAGACACAAACCTCTTCCAAACACTATTTTTTTTCCACATAAATACAGTTTTAAAAGGAACAGGTGGGGGCTGGAGTGATGGCTTGGTGATTAAGAGAACTGGCTGTTTTTCTAGAGGACCTGGGTTCCACTCCCAGCTCCCACACAGCTGCTCACAACTGTAACTCCAGTTCCATGATTGGGTTTCTCTGGCCTTCTTGGGCACCAGGCATGCTTGAGATACAGACATACATGCAGGCAAAACATCCATACACACTTTTTAAAAAAAGCTTAAATGTATATGCTTACTACAGATATGACCTATTAAATTAATCTGAAATCACTGTCATAGAGATTAACTGAGACAATTAAAAAGGGGGGGGGACAGGGAGAGTGGAGGGCAGACATCTGTGGTAATCCAGGTGCTTGTTATATGCAAAACTCTTGGCTCCATCCACCCCACAAGGGGTGGGCGCACGTTGGCAGCGTGGCACAGGTGGGGGAAAATCAACACAACTTACTTTAATTATTTTAAACTAAATCCTATGCTTTTTTTTTAAAGGGTGAGAATGGGGGTTTGTTTTATTTTGCTTGCATAACTTTTCTTATGGAATAGAATTCTTGAGAAATGAATCTGTAAACAGTGAGTTTAAACACACCCACGCAACAGAATCTAGATTGCCCTGAAGGAACTGCTGGAGACAACGGGAGATGATGAATTATTTAAATTGATAACCTATTTGTAAAGCATTCCTTATGGAGGTCATAGGTTCAGGGGAACACGACCCCGCCTCTTTTTTGCCTTCCAAGTTGTCTCCAGATCCCCGGAGTCCACCCCCACCCCCACAGCGCTGTGATTTGATACCATGATTGAACTCCAATCACCTGGCAAAACATGAAAGCTCTCTTTCCTCCCGTTTTGCCTAAGACTCTGGTTTTGGAAAAACAAAATACACTGGATTTCCTTTCCTAGAACACTGACAATTTAAAAATAGCATTTTGCAAAAACGGGTATCACTATGAAAGTTGAGTTTTAAAAACTTAAATTCGTCAATATTACAAAAGTGAATAAATGACCCTCGTAGAGGACCCTAAAGACCTCAGATAGTTCTAGCTAAGTCCCCTATTGGGTAGTCATTAAGATGACCAGAAGGAGGGTTTTCCCAAAGAGCTTGTAAATACCCGCGGGCTGCAGGGACTAACCCCGCATAAGGACCTGGAGAACTGCAGCAATTCCCTTTCTCCCATATTTTCTGCACTGACTGCTTAAACTGGGAATGGGCCCCGGCAAGTCGCCCAGCCGGAAGCTTGAAGCTGCCAAGCCCAAAGCCGGGTCCGGAGCCTGGTGGGTGGCTTTCGGCCGAGGGTGCAAACTTTTGACAGTTCGCCGGATCTACTGTAGACCCACCATCTCGGTCACTTTCAAGGTGACAGCAACCGCAACCCCGCAGGAGCTGCGCTGGCCCCACGTGAGCCCAGCCTCCCCACTCACTCCACCAACTTAAAAAACCCCGAGGACACCCGCCCACTCCCCCTACCCCGAAAGCCAGTCCGGTCACCGTGAGTGAGTTGCAGTCGCCGCGTCTGAGCTCCACGTTCTCCGGAGGTCCCCACCGCGGCCGGGATGAACTGCGGAATGGGATCCACTCCGCGCTTGCCCGCAGAGGCTGGAAGCCAGCCCTGAGCCCTCTTCTGAGAGCCACCACTTGGAGCTGGGCTCTCTCCGCACCCTGGGCGGGTCCAGCCCGAGAGGTTGTATACACTTGGGGCTCGCAGCTCGACCCCGATTCGCACCCGTATCCCGGTGGCGACTGCGGCCAGGCGGGAACCGAGAACCAAGCTTCAGCCTCCCCGCCCTGGGCCACCAGGGGGAGGAACGAAGGCGGAGAGTCCGGAGCTGGGCAGCCTCGCCCCTCGCCCGCGGCGGCTCCAGGAGCCCAGACAAAGGCCAGGTGGGGGACCAGGGGGCGGCACCCCCAAGAAACTAACCTGAGAGACGTGCCGGGGTTCCTAGGGGCACCAAGACTCCCACGGAGCTCCACTGCGATCGCCCGCCCGGGCTGGCTCCAGGGCTGTACGTCTACTTGCCGGAAGCCCCGGGCGTAGGTCCCGGAGCGCGCTGCACCTGTTGCCACGTGGGTCACGATGCGGTGTCTGCTGACTGCGCACCTGGCTACACCGCGCGTCCCCAGACCACTCACGCCCCGCGGACGAGCCAAGCTCTGCTGTGCCCAGCTTTGAGGCCGCAGGATCGGCCAGGCTAGCCGGAGAGAGGATCCGCTCCTCCTAGGTAGGTGTCCTCGCAGCCTGAGTTCCCCGTCCTCTTGCTTCTCGTGGGCCACGGACTGCTTTGGGGTTGGGAGGTGGGAAAGTTGCCCGAGTTATCAGCGCAGGGGCTTGTAAGGATTGCTCTCTGGACGAGTCCCACCTGCGCTCCACGTCCCAGACTTTTGAGCAGATTATTAGCGAGCACCTATTAAACATTAAGGAAAGGAGACTCCAGCTGTTAGGTATTCAGATAAAAAATGGGAAGGTAGTGGGACTCGGAGTAGATCTGACCTCTTTAAAGACAAGGTCCTCGTTCTGGGACGAACTGAAGAAGTTTTAGCCCCAAGTAGGCATATTTTAATACAAACTTTTCCTTAAGAGTGGTAGTCCTCCCGTGAGAGATAAAAAAACATTTCTGAGCCGGGCGTTGGTGGCGCACGCCTTTAATCCCAGCACTCGGGAGGCAGAGGCAGGCGGATCTCTGTGAGTTCGAGGCCAGCCTGGTCTACAAGAGCTAGTTCCAGGACCGGAACCAAAAAAGCTACGGAGAAACCCTGTCTCGAAAAAAAAAAAAATTCTGAGCCATTAAATGTCAGACAATCAGTGCTCTAAGTTTAATATATACTTGTTTGTATGCATATGTGAAATTACCTGGCGTGGGGTTGCAGAAAGCATTTTAAGTTTCTGGAGGTGTGGTGGATGGGCGGGTGAGGGGAGGGGAGGGGAGAAGAAAAAGCATTTCCAACAGTTGCCTGTACTATGACTGCTGGATGAACTAACAGCGTTGCTGTTTATAGCTTTAAGTGTTTTCACGTGAACAATGACCCATTCTTTGCTCACCAGTAGACCCTGGTGTAAATAGGTTAGATGATTATCTCTATTATTCAAGTGAGAACAGTCGAGTCAGAAAAGCCAAGTGACTTGCGCACGGTCACACTGTGAGCGAGGGCAAAGCGGGCCCAATTTTTTTTTCTCCACATGCCAGCAGATAATGCCTCTTATCTTTGAAATCCCTGCTGTAACGTGATCTCCGGCTGGCAGGAAAAGCATGTGACTAATTTTAAAATGATACAGCATTAAACACCATTGGATGAATTCTTCCTTATGCGAAAGGCACAGGACAAAACAAAATCAAACCAAAACAAAAGCCGTGGATGTTTGTCTGACAAGTCATGAGATAATTATGCTAATTAGCAACGTGCCTCTACCCCAGGGAGACTACTCCTGGTGTTAAACTTATTATTTAAACTTTTAGAACCCATTTGTGAGCCAGATGATTTGGCCCAACGTGCTCCACATACCCCACGCTACCACCCCAGCTCCATCCTATTGTGTGATTTAGTTCTACCTGTAAATACAGAGCCATTTTTGCTTTTTCATTTCTATGAAATAAATTGAGAAAAGAAAACAAAAGGCACTGAAGTAATTGGAGATAATTCTGTGGGTGTGGCAATCAGAAATTTAGCTTCTAATTGCATTCACATAAAAAAAAAAAACAGAAGTGACCCAGGGTCATCATCAGAGGCTCTGTCCAGCCAAAGAGTCATGAAGTAAGGCCTATTGGATTTTCTGCTCCTCTTGGTTCTGGGCACAGAGCCATGTTCCTGACCTCTGAACTCTAATGCTGACCTGCTACAGAGTCCTGGAATGATATTAAGGATCAGATAACACAACAGCTCAGCATAACTTTATGGTTTGATCTTCTAAAGAAAAGTTAACACTGTCTTTTCCTCGGAGGAAAAATGAAAGTTAAAAGACTATATTGAAAAAAATCTCTGTTTCACTTGGCAAACTGTCAAAGATTAGAATATTTGATAGTCACCGGGTGTTAGTGTATGTGAAGATAGGGAGCCACTATGCAGATGTGAATGTAACTTACAGTGACCTCTATATAATTCAGAATACTAACAGAATTACAGATGCACAGATTTTTATTAAAAAGTCCACATATGGAGAGTTTATCTTATATTACACCCAACAAACTGCATGTGTATAAAACCATGACTATTTCAGCCATGTCTAGTAAAAACAGATTAAAAAACAACATGCTGATTAATGAACTCATGAATAAGGGTTTATTAATTAAAAATTATAACATAGGGGCTGGAGAGATGGCTCAGAGGTTAGGAGCACTGGCTGCTCTTCCAGAGGTCCTGAGTTCAATTCCCAGTGGTGGCTCACAACCATCTGTACTGAGATCTGGCACCCTTCTCTGGTGTGTGGGCATACATCGAGGCAGAATGTTGTATACATAATAAATAAATAAATCTTTAAAAAAAATTATAACATAGTCATTAAATCCTGTAAAGACATGAAAAGGAACTGGTAGTGGGCACTCCTTTATTCCCAGCACTCAGGTGGCAGAGACAGAAGCAGGAGGACCTATGAGTTTGAGGCCAACCTGGTCTACAGAGAGAGAGTTCCAGGATGACCAGGGCTACACAGAGAAATTCTGTTTTAAAACCTGCCCCCTGTAATAATAATAATAATAATGATGATGATGATGATGAAAAGGATCTTTGTACAATTAGGAAATAATCTCCTAAAATACATTGTGTGCTTAATTTTAAGTGCAACATTAACTAATAGTATGTGCCATTTCTATTAAGCAGATAAAATCCATATGCTTACATTGTATACATAGTTTTGTTCATATAAGCAAATAATATGTAAAAATATACTTTTGCTGTGCAGCAGTGATGCACACCTTTAATACCAGCACTTGGAGGTAGAGGCAGGTGGATCTCTTTGAGTTCGAGGCCAGCCTGGTCTACAAGAGCTGGTTGAAGGACAGACTCCAAAGCTACAGAGAAAAAAAAAAGCTGCCTCAAAACACACACACACACACACACACACACACACACACAAAATCCACTTCCAAAATAAACTTCCAGAAACATATACAGTTCATGGTATCTTGAAAGTATCTTGGGAAGTCCAGACACTGGAGGGTCAATTTTGAAGAGAAATATTTCACTTGATATAATCTCACATATTTTACATGTTAATAATAGTAGACATGTTAAGGACGTTTTCCCACTTAAATTTGTTATAAAGAATGAACATGTCTTTTTTTTTTAAATGTGTGGCCCAGGCTGGCCTTGAACTCGTGATCTTCTTGCCTCTGCCTCCTTCAGCAAATCCTACCAGCGTGCACCACCATAACCTGCTAACATGTCTTTTTATAAACAAGATAAATGATCACATTTCTAGTACTTTAATAATGGTGAATCAAAAGTGCTCAACTGTTACTTTAAACCTTGCTTCTTCCCTAGTTCCTTTATATATAAAGACTTCCATCATGGAGTCTAGCAAATGTGCTGCATGAGTGTAGAAAATGGAGGGACTGTCAATGCCTTTCGCTCACATTGATATCTCCCAGGGTAGAGCTTAGCCAGCTTTCCCAGGGTCACATTAATTCAGAAAGGGGAAAGGAGCCCCGGTTTAATTCTCAAGGGAGAAACTGCAGCAGCTGGTCTGAGTAGCAAGGAAGCAATACCATGGGAATCCCTTGGAGTCATTTTCACTTTGTTCCAATTCAGCTCCTTTCTTGATACTTGCTTAAACTTCCACTGCTGTTTTATTGAGCAGGGATTTGAAACAACTCTAAAAGACAGAGAGCAAATTCTTCAAGTTGACCAAAAAGAGAGATACATATTTTAGCCACAAAGCAGGAAAAGCAGTAAACAGAATATTGAGGAACCGATTAAGGTATCCGAGTGTCTCAACCAGTTCATAATTACGATCTTCAAAAGGCATATGTAAAGGAAGCAAAATTCTGTCTGGCACGGGAAGTCCAAGAAAAACAAAACAAAACAAAAAAGTCTTTCATCTTTCAGATAAAGATTACTGAATGAGGGATGGCCAGTGAGTAAAAGACAATATATTGTGGCCCAATGGTGGAGCATTTACCTAGCAAGTATGAGGCCCTAGGTCCTGAGTTCGATCCCCGGGACACACACACACGGACAACGATAGTTTTCCAGTTAGGAGTCAGGCTAATTTCATCCCAGCCTTAGAGCAGCATTAGGCGGTCAGAAGTTGGCTATAAATAGATATGAATACGACAGCAGCTCCTTCACATAGACTTCAGAAGTTCGGACATGCTGGTAGAGGAATTAGAACACCACCACCAATCTCTTGCCTGGAAGGTAAACAGTGGCTTTCCACAACATTCCACAAACTTGCCAGCCGCCCATTTCATCGCAGCTGAAGACATGTTAGCAGTGGTAGTAACTGCTTAAAAAAATACAAGGATGTTTGGATTTTGTGATAGTGTTGGTGACCTAGAGAAAACGTTCATTACAAGTGTCTAATTCTTGTGTCTCAAGACGGTAAGCTAGATGGTCTGATATATAAACTGGCCAGCTGTAGCAATTGCTACATAGCAAGAAAATGAGACGGTGAAAACTGTGAAATATCCTGATTAACAGCAGTTCTTGAGTTTCTTCTGACCTTTTCCTACTGGGCTTGCAAATTCAGCTGGATTCCCTCCCGAATGTTCTTGAGCGGTGCCTATCAGAGCCAGGCATCTCCTGCCAAAGCCTGCCAGGTTGTAAACGAAGCATCTCACAGGAAGGGTTTTGCCACAGTAACACTGAAGGAATATGTTTCCTTTTTACCAAAACTATCTGAGACCTAAAAAATCTCATATTCTTTCATCACCCCCAACCAACTGTTGCCATTTATAGACCCTGTAGAAGGAAATGTTTCTTTAACATGAGGCCAAAATTATTTTGGTTCACACACAAAGAAGCTGCTCCAACAATCCTCCTGTGGACCTCATCATATTAGGAAGAAATTAAGAAAAATATAGCACTACCAGTTTGTTACGCAAACTCGTTGAAAGTGTTTACTTTGTGCGCCTGAAATGTCATGACTAAGAAAACACTGCTCTGTTAAAACCACTCTTGACAGTGAGTCATGACTGAGTCACGCTGGAGCTGGGTCAGGCTTCCCTCCACTCAGGTGCAGTGTTCCCTTCGAAAGAGGCTTTCTGCTCAGCTTCACTGTTTTCTGCTCTTTGACAAATATTACTAGGAAATAAGTAATAATCATACCTTAGAGATGACTCCCATTCCCCTAAACTTGTCAAATTTGCTCCACATGTAAACATCTTCCCTGTGCCCCCACCAGATGCAAGTTCTTCAAGAGCTGAGGGTCACCTTTCAACTCACCCCCAAACCCCTAAATCAATGATTCTCAACTTTCCTAATGCTGAGACCCTTGAAGACAGTTCCTCATGTTGTTGTGAGCCCCCCAACCGAAAATTTATTTTCGTTGCTACTCTAGTGAGTTGTAATATAAGTAACTCTGTTCTCCAATGGTCTTAGGTGTCCCCTATGAAAGGGTCATTAGACCCACCATACACAAGAGGGACTGCGGCCTACAGGTTGAGAACTACTGCCCTAGGCCCTATTGCTACACCAGCAATCATCTGAAAATAGTATTAAGCAATCACGACATCCAGTGGGTTCAATGTTGCTTCTCTGTGGCCAGGTGAATGCCAGATAATCCCATGTTACAATGCTGGCCCTTAACGAGTCATGGCTTTTGATTACATTATTGGCTATGAAATCTTCTAGGTGGTACTCAGTCAGGTGGACCAGAGTGGTCTATATCTTTATTCTAATTTTTTTTTTTTTTTGGTTTTTCGCGACAGGGTTTCTCTGTAGCTTTGGAACCTGTCCTGGAACTCCCTTTGTAGACCAGGCTGGCCTCGAACTCACAGAGATCCTCCTGCCTCTGCCTCCCAAGTGCTGGGATTAAAGGTGTGCGCCACCACCGCCCGGCTCTATATCTTAGAAGAAAAAAAAAAAAAGTCCCAGAAACAGCAATGAGCAGTGTCTCATGCTGTTACCTAACAACCCTTCAGTCCCAAACATGGGATAGGCAGTTCAGAACAAAGCTATTGAAAACTTCTTAGTTTACTGTTCTGTTGCCATGACAAAATGTCATCAATAGGGCTGGTTAAGAGCACTGGCTGCTCTTCCAGAGGACCCAGGTTCAATTCTCAGCACCCATATGGCAACTCATAACTGTCTGTAATTCCAGTTCCAGGGGATCTGGTATCCTCACCCAGACATACATGTAAGCAAAGTACCAATGTATATAGAATAAATAAAAATTAAAAAGAAAATAGGATGAACAAGACAATGTTTAGGGGAAGCATTGAATTGGGGGGATGATGGTCATGGTGGGAATATGGCAATAGGTAGACAGACATGGAGCTGGGGCAAAAGCTGGGAGCTTAATTCTGATCTCAGGTAGGAGGCGGAGAGAACTAAAGTTTGGAAACCTCAAGGCCCACCCACAGTGGTACACCTTCTCCAGCAAGGCCATGCCTCCTAACCCTTCCCAAACAAGTCCATGCATTGGGGACCAAGCATTCAAATATATGAGCCTGTTGGGCCAATTCTTATTCAAATCACCACAACACCAGCATGATTTTTTTCTATGTGTATCAGTATGGACTATGTTTGTCTAAATTAAAATGAAGTGGACCTACTTTGTAAATTAATCCCAAATGAGTTAGCAGAGAGTAAGTCGATCTTTGCTGTGAGATTCTAGAAACATTGAGAAGGACTGGTTGTTAATCCAGTGCAGAAACTGAACACCATCAAAGATTTACCTGTTTCAGAAAAATATACTTGTGAGGAGAAAGAGAGAGAGAGAGAGCCTATCTTTTAAATACCTACAAAATTATGACTAATTCCTACTCATTTACAAACCAATTATCCACAAATCTTAAACAGGAGAGTCAAATAGAAAAATATCATTATCATACTTAAAGACCAACTCTAGAAATCTAAGGTTGATTTTTTCCACCCAGATGTGTGTCAACTGATTTGCTGGATTAGATCTTAATTTCTCTTTTATAAAAATGATTCTTTAGTTCTCAGAGGATCACCATGAGGGTGAAATGCAGGTTTTATTAATATTCTTTTTTTGTATCATTTGTGCATTATCACAGGTTTTGAATTACTGATTCAATCATTTCTACTCTTCTTTGTCTACAAACCCAGGGCTATAGAAAGATCCACATTTATCTAAAACAACATTCCTTGAAGTCTACTAAAACTGCCAACCTGTCTCCCTTCAAACCTTCAGTTTATGTCCTGATTCAAGTGAGGAAACAATATCCCTCCACTTATACTTCCTAGTCTGTAAAACACATTCATTTGTAAAAACTGTGTAGCAAACTGGGGTTTTGTGTAGTATATATATTAGAAATCAATGAACATAAAAAAGAGTAATATTTTAAAATACTAATATTGATATTTGAAAATAGGCACAGATTCAATGCAATGCCAATCAAAGTCCCAGCAAAATTCTTCAAAGACATGAAAGAACACTACTCAACTTCATATGGAAAAGCAAAAAACCCAGGATAGCCAAAACAATCCTGGGCAATAAAAGAACTTCTGGAGGCATCACAATCCCTGACTTCAAACTCTACTACAGAGCTACAGTACTGAAAACAGCCTGGTACTGGCATAAGAACAGACAGGAGGACCAATGGAACCGAATAGAAAACCCGGATATCAATTCACACATCTTCGAACACCTGATCTTTGATAAAGAAGCAAAAAATATCAAATGGAAAAAAAAATCATATTTAACACGTGGTGCTGGCATAACTGGATATCAACATGTAGAAAAATGAAAATAGACCCATATCTATCACCATGCACAAAACTCAAATCCAAATGAATCAAAGACCTCAACATAAAGCCAGCCATACTGAACCTTACAGAAGAGAAAGTGGAAAGTACTCTTGAACACATTGGCACAGGGAACCACTTCCTAAATAGAATACCAGCAGCACAGACACTGAGAGAAACAATTAATAAATGGGACCTCCTGAAAATGAGAAGCTTCTGAAAAGCAAAGGACATCGTCAACAAGACAAAATGACAGCCTACTGAATGGGAAAAGATCTTTATCAACCCCATATCAGACAGAGGTCTGATCTCCAAAATATACAAAGAACTCAAGAAATTGGACACCAAAAGATCACATAATCCAATAAAAAACAATGGAGTACAGACCAAAACAGACAACTCTCAACAGAGGAATCTAAAATGGATGAAAGACGCTTAAGGAAATGTTCAACATCCTTAGTCATCAGAGAAATTCAAATCAAAACAACTCTGAGATTCCATCTTACACCTGTAAGAATGACCAAGATCAAAAACACTGATGACAACTTATGCTGAAGAGATTGTGGAGAAAAGGGAACACTCTGCATTGCTGGTAGGAATGCAAACTGGTACAACCCCTTTGGATGTCAGTGTGACTATTTCTCAGAAAATTAGGAAACAACCTTCCTCAAGACCCAGTAATACCATTTTTGGGTATATATTCAAAGGATGCTCAATCGTGCCACAAGGACATGTGCTCAACTATGTTCATAGCAGCTTTGTTTGTCATATCCAGAACCTGGAAACAACCTAAATGCCCCTAGATCAAAGATTGGATGAGGAAAATGTGGTACATTTACACAATGGAATACTACAGAGCAAAAAAAAAAAAAATGACAGCTTGAATTTTACAGGATATGGATGGAGCTAGAAAACATTATTTTGAGTGAGGTAACCCAGACACAGAAAGACAATTATCATATATACTCACTCATAGGTGGTTTTTCAACATAAAGCAAAGAAAACCAGCCTACAAACCACAATCCCAGAGAATTTAGACAACAATGCAGACACTAAGAGAGACTTACATAGATCCAATCTACATGGGAAGTAGAAAGTATAAAAAGACAAGATCTCCTGAGTAAATTGGAAGCATGGGGACCTTGGGGAAGGATTGAAGGGGGAGGGGAGACGTAGGAGGGGAGCAGAGAAAAATGTAGAGCTCAATAAATATCATGGGGAAAAAAATAAAAAATAAATAAACAAAGCTAAAAAAAAAAAAAAAAAAAGACAGGAGCCATGAGAGGAAAGGAAAGACAGAAGGCTGTCAGCTTGTATTCAAGGTCTACCAAGACGCATACTTTGCTAATAGTCTCCACAGATGCTACGGGTTCGACTTAAGCTTCTTGGTTAGAATTTAAACCCAGATTTTCTCAAGATCTGCGTTTGTTTGGCTTGGAATTTGCTCCATAAAAGCACAGGACTCTGTTAAAATACAACAGAGTAGAGCTAGCTACTTCAGCACAAAGAAAGCTGAGAAGTGCTCTGTTTTTTCAAACAAACAAACTCTGCTGTTGTTTGGTAGGATTTTTAAAGTAATCTTGTGAAAATCATTTAAGACAGGAAAGTAACAAGGTCAAAAATAAAGGCATAGGAAAAACAATGTAGACGGAATGTATTTAATGATAAAGATGGTACTATCAAAGCAGGCAATTTTGAACCTATAGACACAGTAACTGAGGTGTTACTGGCTAGACAAGAGTAAATAGTATTTTGACAAGTATTATGGAGTCAGAAATCTCTGGTTACATCTTTTAGTTTTAAAGCTTAATTATCAGGCTGACAAAGGTAATAATATTGAACCTTGGTTGAGCACCACGCACTTTTGAAGTGTTTTATACTTTATATATACATATTTAATTTCCCAAGTATTCAAAGCAACCTGAGTAGGTAATATTATACTCATTTAATAAACTATAAAATTGAAACCCAGTCTAGATATAAATATTCACAAAGATTACGGTGATACACACATATAATCCCAGCATTTAAGAACCTAAGGTAAGGATTGCAAATTCAAAGCCGACCTGAGTCACACAGACCTTATCTCAAAAATAAATAAACATTCTTTCGTGTCACATAGCTAATAAACAGTGGAACTAGGATTGAAACCCAGGTCAGTGTGGTTTTGGAGCCACCCAATACACTGATCCCCAATAACTCTGTTCTTCATGATTTTGTTTTATTTGTGTGTGTGTCCTGACTCCGGATGTATAGCTCCAAAATAATACAAACTTGAAAAAACATAGATTATTTTTTAGTAAAAGAAGTAGGGCGGTGGTGGCACACGCCTTTAATCCCAGCACTCAGGTGGATCTCTGTGAGTTCGAGGCCAGCCCGGTCTACAAGACCTAGTTCCGGACAGGAACCAAAAGCTACAGAGAAACCCTGTCTTGAAAAACCAAAAAAAAAAAAAAAAAAAAAAAAAAAAAAGTAAATGCAAATCCCTTACTTAAAAAAATCAAAAGAAGGGGCTGGAGAGAAGGCTCAGAGGTTAAGAGCACTGACTGCTCTTCCAGAGGTCCTGAGTTCAATTCCCAGCAACCACATGGTGGCTTACAGCCATCTATAATGAGACCTGGCGCTCCCTTCTGGCTTGTAGGCACACGTGGAAGGAATGCTATACACATAATATAATAAATAAATAAGTAATAAATAAATAAATATTAAAAAAAATCAAAAGAAGCAGCCAAGTGGTAGTAGCGCACACCATTAACCCAGCACTCAGGAGGCAGAAGAAGAGGCAGGCAGATTTCTGAGTAGGCTAGCCTGGTCCACAGAGGGAGTTCCAGGACAGCCAAGGGCTATACAGAGAAACCTTGTCTGAAAAACAAACAAACAAACAAACAAAAACAGAACAAAAATCTGTAACCTCCCTCTAGAGACTGGAGCTGAACCAGAACGATGGCTTGAGCCTGTTTGATGGCAGGGTGGATAGCGGAACATGTCCCATTTCAAAACCGAAAGATTGAAAACCTGAGTCAGAAACACTTGAGTCAATTTACTACGACTACTATCATAACACATGGAATGTAAACATTATTCACGTTAAATGTAAATTTTAATTTTTTAAAACTTCTTATGGTACCATAGTTGAAATAGGAAGGGAATATATAAGTCTACGTGACAGGATTCACCTTACCAAAAAGCATTAGATACCATGAAATAAATTTAACTCTAGGCATAATTTTTATGACTAAATTCTAATGACTAAATTAAACATGATTGAAGCACAATGTTATACTCTTTCTTTTAGAGAGACTAAAGACAAAAAGCAATATAGTCTAGTGTATATGATTACACTATGATTTCCAAAAAAGCTGCATGTAAGATATAAGACCTATAAAATCATATAACCTTGCTCAAGTAAACTCTGTGGTGTCTCCATGTTGGCCAAGTTGCCTGATAGCGTTCTCATGGCTTCAGTGCACAGCGTGACTATGAGCAAAGTTACTTCCATAGCAATAAGATTCTTGTGAGCAGTGGTAATGGGAAATGAATAGATGCATTTTCCTAGACAATGAGTATTGGTTTAGAACATTTGAAAACCTAAGCAGACTGCAACCATGATGAGCATCCCAGAGTATTAATTCATCATAGTCTGAACCTAACTACCCCACAGAAAACAAACGCAGGGCAAGAGGTGGCCCCTTGAATTATCTGCCAAGTACTCAGCTAGGAGGTCAGAAAATATCAACTTAGAGACATAGATGCAAGTGATCAAACAGTGCGATGAATTCCAGCTGGGGAAAAACTAGTAGCGTTGTTTTTTAAGGGAGAGAGAGAAAAAAACCATATTTATCCTAGATGTGGAGGAAACCTGCACTTCTAATCACTAAAGTAGATGGGGGCTTTTAATAAATGCAAAGGGATTAATTAAATGTATTCACATTTTAATTACCACACAGCAACATGTAAAATTAGAAATTATAAAGCAAAATTTCTAGTATAGTCTAGGTTTATTACAAGTATGACCTGATAACCTGGTTCTCCCAAGCACACAAGGAAATAAGAAGATGTTTGAGCTTTTATCCCTCTTCCATCTGATGAGTGGGCAAAGGTTTACAGACAAGAACATTTACACTAAATCACTGTGTTATTAGAGGCCAGGGTTTTATTGAAAATTAGAACAGGTAAATTCACCTATGTGAAGCCTCCCATACAAGTATGTAACATGGAAAAAAATACAAGAGTTGTAAAACCCAATCTTGGCAAGTTTTGGAAAGATAAGAATTCACTCTATTTTAACGATAGAAACGTATGTTTGGCTGGGCCAGAGAGATGGTTCAGCTAATAAGAGATTTCTCTTCCAGAGGCCCTAGGTTCAATTCCCAGCACCCATACAGCTCACAACCACCTGTAACTCCAGTTCCTAGGGATCTGATGCCCTCTCTTCTCACTTCTGTGGGCACCACATGCACGTGATGCGTGCACAAACCAAACACCCAAACACACAAAGAATGAGTAAATCTCAAAAAAAAAATAAAGAAAGAAAAAAGATAAAGGAGGTTTATTTTTAAAAGAAAAAGAAGTTGGGTGTGGTGGCACACGCCTTTAATCCTAGCACTTGGGAGGCAGAGGTAGGTGGATCTCTGTGAGTTCAAGGCCAGCCTGGTCTACAAAATTAATTCCAGGCCAGCCAGGGTTACACAGTGAAACTTTGTCTCAAAATAAAAAAAAAAAATTAGCAGGCAGAGGCACACACCACTAATCCCAGCACTGGGGAGGCAAAGGCAGGCAGATCTCTGGTTCAAGGCCAGCCTGCTCTACTGAGAGCGGTCTTGAACAGCCAAGGCCACATAGAGAGGCTACTATTGTCTTGAAAAGCCAAAAAGAGAGAAAAAGAAATATGGTCTTTAGGAGGCTGGGTGAATTTGAATCCCCATCATCCGAGTGAAAACGAGGCCTGGGGATGCATTTCTGTAATCCTGGCACTTGGGAGTAGAGTCAGACAGATTTCTCAAGCGCCTTGGGGAGGCAGCCTAGCCAGTGAGCTCTAGGTTGTGAGAGACCCTGTTTAAAAAAACAATAGGGTGGAGTGTGATAACAGAGGAAGACAGCTCCACATCAATCTCTGTGCAAGCACATGTGATCACTCGCGTGTGTGCGTGCGCACACACACACAAAGGAAAGACAAAGAAAGTAGGAGACAGTAAGCATGATCTAGATTTCAAAGACAGCCTTTTCCACAGCCACCTTCCCAGCTACACACATGTGCCCAAGCTTGGGTCCGTGGGTCCAGCGTGACAGTGAGTGTGTGATTGTCTGCCTATGTGACCAGGACCGTGGGACTTATGGCACGCCTAGGATGACAGCCTTGAAGCAAAGACTTGAAAGCTTTCATCGTCAGACTAATTGTAATTCTCTTGATCCTGCAGTGTAGCAGAATCCACCCAGCTACTTTGCTGGCCATTATTCCTTACATTCAGCATAGGGGTGTGTCTGCCATTAAATATTTATTGTCTACGGTGCTGTTTGGGAGGCAGACAAAGCAGCTGCTTTACTGTTCTGTATTGATTCCTGAGCCATCCTTAGAGGAAGCTTTTAGGACGTGTGCCTCCAATAACACACGTTTACTGCATGACTAACAAATACATTTCTTGCTTCTGTCCTGGGATATTGGAAGACAGATCAGAACGTTTTCTTTTTCACCTGCTTGTGCTATCATTACCAACGAAGGCCTTGGGTAATCCTTCTTCTCAACTGTATCAAATTTATTTAGAAGAATATTAAAACAAGGAACCCTCAAGGGCCGTTACCAGACATGATTTTAATTGCCTTGAAAGAAAGTTCTATAATTCAGCTGATGAATGGTGTCATTAGAGTAGCCTGAAGCTAAAGGTGCCACTACTTTTGTCCTATGAAGGGAAAAAAACTGGATCATTTTATATAATAACAATAATAATATCTCTTTGATGAGATTTATTACAATAAATAAAAAATCTCTCATCAAAGAGGTTTATAATAGTGTTTTAAATCCAGTACTGTGATTGACACTCTCTAAGGAACCCCAGTGTCACCTTAGGAAAATTATCACAGATTTGACTAAGTTGAAAAAAAAAGCGTTCTTTTTTTCCTCTTTCTCCTTTTTTCTTTTTTGTTTGCTTTTTAAAAAAAATTATTAATACAAGTTTTTTCCCAGCATGTATGTACTTCTGTGTACCACATGTGTTGGTTTTTTTTTTTTTTTTTGGATTTTTCGAGACAGGGTTTCTCTGTGGCTTTGGAGCCTGTCCTGGAACTAGCTCTGTAGACCAGGCTGGTCTCGAACTCAGAGATCTGCCTGCATCTGCCTCCCAAGTGCTGGGATTAAAGGTGTGTGCCACCATCGCCCGGCTGTTTTTTTTTTCCTTTTAAAATGCTGCAAGATCCCCAGTGGCAGTAGGCAGCAGAAATGTTGTAGGTCCCAAATGGTGGTGGCGGGCCATGTGGTGGCAGGCAGTGGGCCCCAGGCAGAGACGGCTGCTGGTCCCTGAGCAATGGCTGGTTCCAGGCAGGGAGACACATGGCGGGCAGGCAGAAGACAGAGACATGGATAGACACGACATGCAGGGTGAGGTTGAATGTTTATTCAGGGGGTTATGGAGGAGGAAGGGTGAAGGGGGGACAGAGAGAGAGGGAGAGAGAGAGAGAGGAGAGGACAAAGAGACAGAGAAGGGGGGAAGCAGAGAAGTGGGGAGAGAGGCAGAAGCGAAGCTGCCTCTCCGAGAGGAAGATGGAAAAGAGGAGTGAGCTCAGGCCAGAAGCTGAAGATCAGCCTGCCTCAGCGGATGGGGGAGGAAGTGGGCTTGGCTTGTCTCTTAAAGGGACCAAAACCATAACAACATGTGTGTCTGGTGTTGTTTGGTTTTTACTCTTTGGCTCTCTGACTCCTTTTGGCTCTTTTGGAGGCCTGCCACCCAGCACCCAACTAAATCACACGTAGAGGCTTATTATTAACTTATGAATGCCCAGCCTTAGGTTGGGTTGTTTCTTGCCGGCTTTCCTTAACTTAAATTATCCCATCTACCTTTCATCTCTGGGCTTTTTCTTTTTCTTCTGTATACCTTTCACTCTTACTCCCTGGCTGGCTGGGTGACTGGGCGGCTGGCCCCTGGTGGCCTCCTTTCCCTGTTCTAACTTGCTTCTCTTTCTCCTGTTCCCAGATTTCTTCTCCCTACTTATTCTCTCTGCTTGCCGGCCCCACCTATCCTTTCTCTTGCCTCTCGATTGGATTCAGCACTTTATTAGACCATCAAGTGTTTAGCTAGGCAAAAAATCACAGCTTCACAGAGTTAAACAAATGCAGCATAAACAAAAGCAACACATCTTTGCATCATTAAGCAAATGTTCCACAGCATAAACAAGAGTAACATACCTTAAAATAATAACCTACAACAGCCTGGTGCCCTCGGAGTCCACGAGAGCGCATTGGATACTCTGGAACCGGGGTTAAAGACAGTTGAGAGAGCCTATGTGTGTGCTGGGAATAGAGCCCAGATACTCTTGAAGAGCAATCAGAACTCTTTGCCGAACCGTCTGTAGTTCTTGAGAGCAAGCTGTCTTTGATGCAAGTATCTGATCTGTCTCACTTTCCATTAAGCGTATTTAAATAAAACGCTGTGCCCCGCAATCTCAAACATATTAGTTACATATTTGATGTGCTGAACATTCAAGAGGGGCCAATTTTTGTTCTGAAAACTATATTGTAATGTGTGATTTTACTTCCTTACTATAGCCAATAAACTATTTATTGAACTGGTCTTAGCTCTCCCTGTATGCTTCTTTGCTGTGTGAAGAAACTCTAAGAAATCCACGATGTAAATTATAAGATGCAGTTCCTGCCCTAAAAGTGTTAAGAAATAATAATTGTTTAAATTTTGTATGAAGCATTTTCTTCCTGGGTATGCTGTCACACAGTGTGATCCCAGCACCCAGGAGGTTAAGGCAGGAGGGTTGTGAATTGGAGGCCACCCTGGGCTATAGAACAAGATCTTTTTTTTTTTTTTTTGGTTTTTGGAGACAGGGTTTCTCTGTGGTTTTGGAGCCTGTCCTGGAACTAGCTCTTGTAGACCAGGCTGGTCTTGAACTCACAGAGATCCGCCTGCCTCTGCCTCCCGAGTGCTGGGATTAAAGGCGTGCGCCACCACCGTCCGGCTATAGAACAAGATCTTGCACACAAATCCACACACACAGTTCTTCTATCTTTTTTTTAATTTTTTTCTTTTAAGATTTTATTTATTTATTATGTATACAATATTCTGTCTGTATGTATGCCTTCAGGCCAGAAGAGGGCACCAGATCTCATTGCAGATGGTTGTGAGCCACCATGTGGTTGCTGGGAATTGAACTCAGGACCTTTGGAAGAGCAGGCAGTGCTCTTAACCACTGAGCCATCTCTCCAGCCCCCAGTTCTTCTATCTTTAGTTTGTTATGTCATTTAGGCATCATGTGTGCTTTCTTACTGGGGCTGTAATCTGAAATAGCTATCAATTTTAAAACAGCCTTCCTTTTCCTTGGTTGCTCCATTTTCTTTAAAAGCTTCAACAGATTATTTGAATAAAAAATTGTCCTTAAAAATCCTCCTGGTTGGGGGCTGGAGAGATGGCTCAGCGGTTAAGAGCACTGACTGCTCTTCCAGAGGACCCGGGTTCGATTCCCAGCACCCACATGGCAGCTCACAACTGTCTGAAAATGTAGTTCCACGAGATCTGACACCTTCACACCAACGAACATAATAAAGTTAAATAAATAAAAAAAAATCCTCCTGGTTAATCCCTCGAGAATGTTACAGCTAAGCCAGGCATGGTGGTGCTTGCCTTGGATCTCCAGCACTCAGGAGACAGAGGATCTCTGTGAGTTTAAGCCTGGTCTACATAGCAAACTCTAGGACAGCCAGGGTCACATAAAGAAACCCTGTCTCAAAATAAACAAACAAAAAGAATGGTGCAGTAGTTATATTATTTCTGTGTAGTTACCCAAGGTTGTAGGCAAGCCCCTTCACTCTGCTCAGATAAGACCTATTGATTAGGAAGCCCGATTGTCATTCACCAATGAAACACACCGTATTTTCGGTACTTTATCAAACGCACCTAATACGACAGCGGCTTCACAGTGCGGTCACCTGGAGTTTCATTGCTGATTGTGCAGAGTAGCAGCTATGAGACTACAGGCCCCGCAGAAAGCAATTGTTCCCTATGAAAAGAATACAAACAACGTCTATTTGAGGGCACTGGAAAGTGACCAAAAGCAGGCAGGAACTGGAAGGGAGTTTCACTTGAAAGAAGAACCTATGGGTGGTTTCTCAGCTGAGTAGACTGCCCAGCCCTGAGGGACAAGAAACTCTGACTCTGCAGGAAAATAGAATCCTAGTTGGAGGAGAAAAATGCAGTGTTAGATTGTTAAAATGGCTGGGCGTGGGGGAAGAAATTAAAAAAGGGAGCCACCCCAGGATGGGAGCCTTCAGACCTGTGCCTGTAAATTATACTCATTTCCACAGACCTCTGTTCCCTGCCTCTGTGTGTGTGTGCGTGCGCGTGTGGGCGGGGAGTCTCCAAGGAGCCTGTCTAGAAGGCTGAAAAAAAAATTAAATAGGAATTTCAGACAATGGCTAGACAGTTTATAGTTTGAAGGTAGCCAAGCTGTCTACAAGGACAGAAACTAGGCAAAGAAGCACGGAGTAGTCAGAAGTCTTGAGCCCACTGTCACATGCGTGATGTGCAATCTGGAATTCCAATGCATTTCAGACAAAGAAGCAGCACTTCTCTGGACCCAGAGCCAAGACAATTCCCTTATTAGAAACTAGCCCAAATAAGAGCCAGATGGTGGAACGAAAAGAAACATATCTGAAAGCAGATGTTCTCTAAACATATCGAAGAGTTGAAATGTTGATATCTTGAATACAGAAAGACAAAAAGAACCAAATGCAAACATGGAATGTGAAGTCGCAAGAAATTAAAGTGGTTTAAGAGGGTTTAAGAGGAGGGTAAACACAACCTGAGAAAGTCAGTGGATTTGAGAGAAGATAAGCAGACACTCGATCTGTAGAACACCGAAGACAGTGAAATTGGAAGAATAAAGCTTCAGGGACCTTTGGAATAAAATCAAATAGACCAAAACAGCTATTCTTAGATCAAAACAGCTATTCTTAGAACAAAACAGCTATTCTTTGGGTCTAAGAAGGATAGAAGTAGAAACTATTTTGGAAAAACAATCACCAAAAGTTCTCCAAAACATCTGTATCCACATCTAAGAAACTCAACAAACCTATATAAGAAATAAAAATGAAGAGGAAAAAAAAGCTGTTACACTTTGGACTTTAAATATTGTTTTCTGAGCGTCGATATTCATCAGTTAACTTCACCACGCATTAAAGTTTATCTTGGGAAATAGGATTTCTCCTAACAATGCGGGTGTGCTGGACTGAAGTCAGCTCACACGATTTACTGTATGGGGAGAACAAAGAAAAATCCATAGGGTAATTTCAGTAGATGGACTTAGAATAAAAGCCCAGCTACTGGGGAGTAACAAGGAGCCAGCCCGGTCAAGAGACCCATCAGTGTTATGCAAAGAAAGGATTCAGTCACCAAGGGCTTCTAGTCTGCGGGAAGTCTGGAGTGCATTACAAAGACAAGAAATGGGAATAAGAATGTATTCAGAAGAAACAAGGCACTGAGTCCTATTTGTGGGTGTTGAGGTTCCATTATGGAGTGTTCTCCCAAAGGTTCACATGCTAAAGGTGTGGCCTTGGTGTGATGAGCTATTGGGAGGGGGTGGCTTGTGAGAGCCCAGGCTTCACCTGTGAGGTGAAGGATTTACAACTGATGGCGTTACTCAAAGGTGGTGGAAACTTCCATAGACAAGCACAGTGGGAGGAAGTATGTCCCTGGTGGCCATCCTTCATGCCTATGGCTTGCTCAGGAACCCTTCCTCATCATCTTGTTCCCTGCCTCATCTGCCCTGAGGTGAGCGGTTTGGCTGGACTTACTCCTCACCCTGACACTCTGCCTTGCCGCTCGGGCTCAGAACAAGATGTGTGATGGTGGCTTGAGGCCTCCAAATCTGAGAATCAAAATAAACCTTTCTTTGTCAATTGTTCCCTTAGGTATTTATTTACTACAGAGGACAAAAGTCTGAGCCAGTGTGGTGAGAGTAAAAATTAGCAGGGAGGGTGGTGCACGACTTTAACCCCACACTCAGGAGGAAGAAGAGGTAGAGGAATCTCGTCAATTCCAGCCCAGCTAGGGCTTCACGGTGAGACGCAGTCTCAGAAGCAAACAAACAAACCAAACCAAACCAAATCAAAACAAACAAACAAAAAACAGGAGAAAACCAAACAAACCAAAAAAAGCAATGACTGTGTAATCTTATCAGCTTAATAGGACTTTGAATCAACTGTGCTTCCAGACCCCCTTGAAGGTCAAACAAGCTTTTCACATAGGTCACCTATGACCATCAGAAAATACACACGTAGCCAGGTGGTGATGGTTTACGCCTTTAATCCCAGCACTCAGGAGGCAGAGGCAGGCAGATCTCTATGAGTTTGAGGCCAGCCTGGTCTACAGAGTGAGTTCCAGGACAGCCAGGGTTACACAGAGAAACCCTATCTCAGAACAAAAAATTGAGAAAACACAGATGTTTGTATTACAATTCATCACAGTAGCAATATTACAGTTATGAAGTAACAACAAAAATAATTTTATAGTTGGGGGTCACCACAACCCGAGGAACTGTATTAAAGGGTAGCAGTATTGGGAGATCCACCTGTCTCTGCCCCCCAAGTGCTGGGATTAAAGGCATATGCTACCACTGACCAGTGATTTCAGAACTTTTAATGATGGTCGTAATTTTTCAAATCAAATAATTCTTGCTGACCTGTAATCCCAGAAGACAGGGGGAAGAGACAGGAAGATGAGAAAGTCATCCTTGGTTAAATAGTAAGTTCAATGCCAGCCTGAGCTACCTGAGACATGAATGAATGAATTAAATTTTATTAATAAGAAATTAATAATAGGAGTTCTATTTTAAAGAAGCTTAACTACTGGGCGGTGGTGGCGCATGCCTTTAATCCCAGCACTCGGGAGGCAGAGGCAGGCGGATCTCTGTGAGTTCGAGGTCAGCCTGGTCTACAAGAGCTAGTTCCGGGACAGGTACCAAAAGCTACAGAGAAACCCTGTCTCGAAAAACCAAAAAAAAAAAAAAAAGAAGAAGAAGAAGAAGAAGAAGAAGAAGAAGAAGAAGAAGAAGAAGAAGAAGAAGCTTAACTATAGTTTCTACCACTCAGGAGGCAGAAAGATCATGGTGAGACACAGTATCAAAAATAAAATACCTAGAAACAAATTTGACACCGAATTTCCAAGAGGCCCATGCTTACAGTCCTTTCAGTCCTAACTCTGTGGCCTGTGACTCTTCCCACATAATCCAAGCCTTGGGGAAGAACTCCATTACATTACTCAAGACTTCAGGAATTGAGAATCAATCACAATTCAGAGTCCCTGAGGACATCCCACTCCAATGATCTCAGTGGAGGAGGGGACTGCCACATGAAAGTTCTAGAGAGAGAGGAGGTCTATCACAAACTCCTTGAGGGATTAAGCAAAGAGGAACGTGAACAAGGAATGCGCAGCGGTAGTGGCCCCGCCCTCATCTTTGGTGAGGAGGGACCAAGAGCAAGCGGCTCAGTGCAGCCCTGGAGTCTGAGAGCAGCAGACTTGCCTGTGGGCGGTTCCTTTACCTGGACTCCTTTCCTAAAACGCAGGATTCCGTGATCTGTTTGCTTCCCTCCACTCTCTGAGTCACGCTCTGGCTGGGATACGTGTCACACAGTGGGTTCTGGTTACAAGGGCCCCTGAAGTCTTGCCCAGCCTGCTTACAGTCAAAGTTCGTCGGACCTCATGGTGGCTACAGATTTCATCAAACCCTCTGGGCACAGAGAGAGGGGACCTTTGGAGTGCATAAGGACTCACCTGACCCACAGATCGCCCTAAGTATTCGGGAATGTGTGTAAGAAGTTTCTGGAGTCAATAAAGCAATATACCCTTAACCCACCTGGCAGAACAAGGGCAAGACTCAGCCAACATACAGCACCAACCTGTTTGCTGGGAGCTGAGAGAGAAATTGCAGCAGGCTTCAGCTTTGACCCACTTCCTCCTCAACACAATTGGCAAAATCTAGTATCCAGTGGCCCCGTGATAAGTTACTTTAGTTCAAAAGCACAGCCAGGAGGAGTTTTTACTCACATCTGTCTTACATACTTCATATAATTACTTTTATTCTTTCATTAAAATGTTACCTCTTTTCCTCCCTTCCCACTCTCAATCACTTCACTTCTCCCTTCTCTTTTTTTGTTCCTTTCTTTCATTTTGAACTTTTGCTTTTTCCCTTCATGTGCCTCCGATTTATTATCTTATGTTTATTAATTGTATCATTAATGTTATTCATAGTTTTAGTTTATCTCCACAATTTTTTGGCCCTTTCTTTTCTACTGTCATTGGTAGGCTAGCTATTGTTTCTAATTCATTCTTGTTGCTTCATTTGCTTTTTCCTCACTGGTTAGGACTCTGGACAGATGTCTCGGTAATTCATTGCTCTTGCTCCATTCCTTTTCCCTCTCTGAGCACGACTTAACCCATAACTATAACAGCTATCGAACAACCAAGGGGAATATAACTCTTGCAAAAGTCCATAACTTCCTAATAAAATAATACAAAGATAGTAGAATAGATAAAATGGCAAAGAAATCAAAAAAAATAATATTTTAAAGTGACCAGGGAGGAGATAGAGAGATGGCTCAATAGTTAAGAGCACTTGCTGCTTTTCTAGAGGACACCCTCTCCTGGTCTGTAGGCACTATGCACGCATGTGGTGCATGTACAGACATACATGCAAGCAAGACACCTGTACACATAAGATAAAATAAAAGAGTTAACCATGATTAATGAGTTCAAAGAGGATACAAATAAATACCTAAATGAGTAAGACATCAGTGCAGTGTAGGATATGAAATAGTGAGCAGATAGAGAGTCTGAAATGATACCAAACAGGAATATTAGAAATTAAAACATATGTGAATCAAATAAAAACTCAATTATAACTCCCAATAATATACTAGATTAAACAAAACAAAAGAACAGCAAAGCATGGAGACAAGATTGATGAATAATTATATTTAGATAGTGGTAGAAAATACCGATTGTAAACAGAACATCCAAGATCTATGGAACACCATTAAAATACCAAAATTATGAGTAACTGTAGATGCAAGAGCAAAAGTACAGACAAAAGCCAGGCAGTGGTGGCGCACGCCTTTAATCCCAGCACTTGGGGGGCAGAGGCAGGCGGATCTCTGTGAGTTCGAGGCCTCACACTTCCTGAAGATAAAAGTAGTTCAGTAGTTCTAAGGGTGACATTTGCAAGTGTGAGTGGGTGGAGGTGGAGGTAGCATGTTACAAAAACAAAACAGACAGAAAAATCCAACTGAAGAATTTTAAAGTCAAGAAAATTAGGTAAAAGCCAGAGAAAGAAGTAAGAGGTTAAAGGTCTAAGAGCTCTTGACCCCCAAGTCATTCAGAACGTTAAGAAAAGCAGTTAGCAATAAGTAACTGCTGAGAGAAACTCTGAAATGTACAATGCAGGGAAAACACATTAAGGATCTTCTGTGGCATAATCAGAACAGATTCTCTGGGGTGGATTTTCTAGACGGCTGCAATAACAATTTGTGTGTCTGTTATTTAGATTTTTTTCTGTTAGACTAACCAAGGGAATATCTGGTTTATTTGATGTCTGCATACTGCCTATTAATTTCATGGTTCTGCTTTTGGTTACTTACAGGCAGCTCTCTGAGGTCCATGCCTTTCTTTGTCTTGCTGATGGCCCTAATGTTTGCACAGTTGTATCAGGACAGTATCAGGTTGTATTTCAATACAGATTGAGTAATGTGGGATGTAGGTCAATTTGTTCAAGTTTTCCAGCTCCTTCAGTAGAAGTAGCACCAACTGGAGGAGGCAAAAACCCATTCTTTTGTGCAGTTCCCCAACACATGAAAGTTAGGTCACCTGAAAAAGCTCCTAGCAGTCTGATGATCCCTAATATGGGAGGTCCTTCTGTCTATGTGTTGCTTTTATTGGTTAATGAATAAAGAAACTGGCTTGGCCTGATTGGGTAGAACAGAGATAGGCGAGGAAAACTAAACTGAATGCTGGGAGAAAGGAGGCCAAGTCAGAGAGAAGCCATGGAGTTGCTGCCAGAGACAGACAAGTTGGAACTTTGCCTGTAGGCCACAAACCTCGTGGTAAAATATAAAATACTGGATATGGGTTAATACTAGATGTAAGAGCTAGCTAGTAATACACTTAAGTGATTGGTCAATCAGTGATTTAAATAATATAGTTTCTGTGTGATTATTTTGGGTCTGAGCTGCCGGGCAGCTGGGAAAAGAACAAATGGTCTCCTTACAAAAGCTTCCATGGTGTTTCTTTCAAGATTCACGCTCCATTTTTTTTTATTACAATGCAGTTTGTCTGCTACAGAGAAACCCTGTCTCGAAAAACTAAAAAAAAAAAAAAAAAAAAAAAAAAAAGTTTAAATATTGCATTCTAGGCTATTGTATTTACTTACTTATTTAATATGACATACTTAGGATTTATTTAATACTAGAGTTCATCGAATGATCTAGTTTCCCTTTTAGCTCAATGTATTATAATTCTTTCATTTTACAAGTTGGACTGTCAATATTTAAACCATGCTTGAGACACAAGGAACATTGAGATAAACTGTCTGCCTTTAAAGAAATTGGGTTCTAGGGTGAAGGTATTTAGATCTGTAGTAGAGTGTTTATCTAGCATGTGAAAAGCCCAGGTTTTGATTCCTAGCACAGGAAGGAAAGAAAGAAGGAAGGGAAGGAGGGAGGGATAGAGGGATGGAAGGAAAGGCAGAAGAAAGAAAAGAAAGAAGAAAGGTGATGGTTAATCTTCATTGTTGATTGACAGAACTTAAAATTACCTAGGAGACACACTCCTAGCTGTGCTTCTGAGGTATTTCCAAAGGAGTCCGAGTGAGGAAGGAAGACCTATTCTGAGTACAAGTGATACCCATCCCATGGGCTTGAGTCTGAATTATAAAGGAAATAGAAAAAGACAGCTGAGCACCAACATTCACTTCCATCTTCTCCCTGTTCCACCCAAAGGAAGCAGCAGTGTTCCTGCCATCACCACCCCCTGCCCCGCCATGGAGAGTGCCCAACTCAAACTGTAAGCCAGTTGCTTCAAGTCAGATATTTTTCCATAGCAACAAGAAAACAAACTAAAAGAGAAATTTGTCACAAATAATACATGTATGAAGACAGTGTTAGGAGACAGAATAGAGCATGGGCTAAGTAGAGCAGCTTGGAAAAATCCAGAATGATGGGGCTCCCTAGCCCCAGAAATAACAATACTCATGTTTTTCTCACAGAGGGGTGATGTAAAATATGTCCACACAAATGGGAGCTAGCTTTTGTTAAATGATGAGAAGAGTTTTAATCATATTGGGAAACCTCAAAATACAGGTAGGAAATGAACTGACAGATGAGCATTAGGTTTAGTTATTTTTTTTTGATATTTATTTATTTATTATGTATACAATATTCTGTTTGCATGTATGCCTGAAGGCCAGAAGAGGGCACCAGACCTCGTTACAGATGGTTGTGAGCCACCATGTGGTTGCTGGGAATTGAACTCAGGACCTTTGGAAGAGCAGGCAATGCTCTTAACCACTGAGCCATCTCTCCAGCCCAGGTTTAGTTATTTTGAAACCTAGAAGAATACATATATATAGCAAAGATATAGGAGTCCAAAATTTGCCATCTTCTGAAGCAGAAAGTCCAACTAAAAGACTTTTTCCCCCCAAAGAACAGAATACCGTGGGCCTTAAGCTCCTTCTAAGATAGGGGAGCTAGAATCGCTTCTGTGGGTTTACTTTAAAAAGATAAGTCCCTTGGAATAACTTGGTTTATATTTTTGAGATAGCTTGGAACATTTTGCTTCAGACTAAAGGCCCATTTAAAACACTTCATCTCCTTTAAAGGATGCCAAAGGGAGACTTGGAGAAACAAGATAATTGCTTGCAAAGACCAAGTGTCAGAATGGTAGTTTTGGTAACAGAAGAAAGAGGGAAGCTGTAATTATGTTTTTTTAAATATTTATTTATTTATTATATATACAAATTCTGTCTGTGTCTATGCCTGCAGGCCAGAAGAGGGCACCATACCCCATTACAGATGGTTGTGAGCCATCATGGTTGCTGGGAATTGAACTAAGGACCTTTGGAAGAGCAGGCAATGCTCTTAACCTCTGAGCCATCTCTCCAGCCTGTGATTGTGTTTTTTAGTGAAAAACGAGTTGATACTATCCCAGCTTCAGTAAAGAACAAGTGAATTCCGAAAGCAGTTTCAATGCAATGCTTTGTGGAAGGCTGGAAGCAAGTGGCTAAAGGATAATTTAGCCACCATTAAATCTCACCATTATTGAATTGCTCCCACATGGCTCAAATCTTAGTTTGAAAACTAAATCAGTTCTATATGAAAGAAGTGTGATATCTGTGGCAGTCTGAACTTGCTAATGTAGAGGCTACAATGCCTGGTGATGACAGTTCTATGTATTTGATGATTCAGTGAAATCTGAAACTCAGTTAAAGATGCATTAATAACAGAGAGTATTAATATTTGTTTAATCAAAGAGCTTAAGTGCAAAAACAAATCTCTAAGAAGTTTCTAGAAAACATAGTCCTTTGCAAAACATGGAAAAGACCACAGAACTAAATGTGGCAGCCACATGTATTTCAATCTAATTAAAGATGGCTACGTTTGAAAAGGGCATAGCCTACACTGTAATTTGTGTAGAAAAAGGCAATGAAAGGGCATGTGTGATTGCTGCTAGATGCATAAAATAGCCCTGTGACAGAGCCTTCAAGGTGCTGGGGGGCTCTGTATTTTGTTTTAGGTAGTCACGCAAGTGGGTACAAATAAAAACGCATTCAGTTGCTATCTGGGCGCTGGGTCCGAGTACCCGGGGCTCCCGGGCGGGCAGCAGTTCCTTTGTTTCTGGGGCCTGCCTGCACCAAGCGGGGTCGGCGCTTTGTTTGCGAGCTGCCCAACCAGCATGGAGGCCTGATCTTTCGGCGCCAGGAGACCCAGCATTGGGAGAGCCAACATTGGGGAGAGACAGCGTTTGGTAGGCAAGGAGACCTGATCCGGTAAAAGAAGATCCATAGGGAGCATTTGGAAGAAGAGATGGGCCGACGTCAAGGCAAGAATTCGCCCAACAAGCTGAAAGGCAACATGAAGCTACCAGAAACAAGCGACCTCACAACGGGAGGACAAGAACCCCTTAATCAAGAGGAAGGAGAAAAGATTGACTTCATGAAAGTGATTGACACCCTTAAACAGCATGTAAAAAACGCCCTTATAGAAATGGATGAGAAATATAACAGAAAGTTTGAAGAATTGAATAAATCGGTGAATGATACCCTAGAAAACCAAGGAAAAACAATCAAACAGATAATGGAAACAGTTCAAGACCTGAAAACTGAAATGGAGGCAAAGAAGAAAACACAAACAGAGGGCCGGCTGGACATGGAAAATCTAGATAAACGAATAGAGACTACAGAAACAAGCATAACCAGCAGAATACAAGAGATAGAAGAAAGACTCTCGGATTCTGAAGATACCATAGAGAAAATAAACACACTGATCAAAGAAAACAGCAAGTCCAACAAACTCTCATCACAAAACATTCAGGAAATATGGGACACAATAAAAAGACCAAACCTAAGAATAATAGGAGTAGAAGAAGGAGAAAAAGGGCAGCTCAATGGTCCAGAAAATATATTTAATAAAATTATAGAAGAAAACTTTCCCAGCCTAAAGAAAGATTTTCCTATGAAGGTGCAAGAAGCATACAGAACACCGAATAGGCTGGATCAATAAAAAACATCCCCTCGCCATATAATTATCAAAACACAAAGCATACAGAATAAGGAAAGAATATTAAGAGCTGCAAAGGAAAAAGGCCAAGTTACTTATAAAGGTAAACCTATCAGACTTACACCTGACTTCTCTATGGAAACCATGAAAGCCAGAAGGTCCTGGATAGATGTACTGCAAAAACTAAGAGATCATGGATGCAAGCCCAGACTACTATACCCAGCCAAGCTTTCATTCACTATAAATGGAGAAAATAAAATTTTCCAGGATAAAAACAAATTTAAACAATACGCAGCCACAAATCCAGCCTTACAGAAAGTAATTGAAGGAAAATCACTAACCAAGGAGTCCAACAATGACCACAATAACTCAGACATCTAGAGACCCTTCACCAACACAAAACAAAGAAGGGAAACACACAAACTCTACGACTAAAAAAAAATGACCGGAGTTAACAACCACTGGTCATTAATATCACTTAATGTCAATGGACTCAACTCACCTATAAAAAGGCACAGGCTAAGAGATTGGATAAGAAAACAGGATCCAACATTCTGCTGTTTACAAGAAACACACCTCAACCACAAAGACAGGCACCTACTCAGAGTAAAGGGCTGGGAAAAGGCCTATCAAGCAAATGGACCTAAGAAACAGGCAGGTGTGGCCATACTAATCTCTAACAAAGTTGACTTTAAACTTAAATCAATCAGAAGAGATGGAGAGGGGCATTTTATACTCATAACAGGAACAGTTCATCAGGATGAAGTCTCAATCCTGAACATCTATGCCCCTAATATAAAAGCACCCACGTACATAAAAGAAACATTGCTAAAATTCAAGGCAGCCATCAAACCGCACACACTAATAGTAGGAGACTTCAACACTCCTCTCTCACCAATGGACAGGTCAATCAGACAGAAACCTAACAGAGAAATAAGAGAATTAATGGAGGTAATGAATCAAATGGACTTAACAGACATCTATAGAACATTCCACCCAAATAGGAAAGAATATACCTTCTTCTCTGCAGCTCATGGAACCTTCTCGAAAATCGACCACATAGTCGGTAACAAAGCAAACATCCACAGTTACAAAAAAATATTAGTAACCACCTGTGTCTTATCAGATCACCATGGATTAAAGTTAGATTTCAACAATAATGCTACCCCCAGAAAGCATACAAAGTCATGGAAACTGAACAGTCAACTATTGAACCATACCTGGATTAAGGAAGAAATAAAGAAAGAAATTAAAGTCTTCCTGGAATTCAATGAAAATAAAGAAACAACATACTCAAACTTATGGGACACTATGAAAGCAGTCCTGAGAGGAAAGTTCATAGCACTAAGTGCCCACTTAAAGAAAACAGAGAAAGCTCACATTGGAGACTTAACAGCCCACCTGAAAGCTCTAGAAAAAAAAGAAGCAGACTCACCTAGGAGGAGTAGAAGACTGGAAATAATCAAAATGAGGGCTGAAATCAACAAAATAGAAACACAGAAAACAATACAAAAAATCAATGAAACAAAAAGCTGGTTCCTGGAGAAAATCAACAAGATTGACAAACCACTATCCAAGCTAATCAAACGGCAGAGAGAGAATTTGCAAATTAATAAGATCAGAAATGAAAAGGGGGACATAACCACAGACACAGAGGAAATTCAGAGAATCATTAGATCTTACTACAAAAGCCTATATGCCACAAAATTGGAAAATGTAAAGGAAATGGATACTTTTTTAGATAAATATCATATACCAAAGTTAAATCAGGACCTGGTGAACAATCTAAATAGACCTGTTAGTCGCGAAGAATTAGAAGAGGTTATCAAAAACCTCCCTACCAAAAAAAGCCCAGGACCAGATGGTTTCAATGCGGAATTCTACCAGATCTTCGAAGAAGATCTAATACCTATACTCCTTAATGTATTCCACAAGATAGAAACAGAAGGGTCATTACCAAACTCCTTTTATGAAGCCACAATTACTCTGATACCAAAACCACTCAAAGACTCAACCAGGAAAGAGAACTACAGGCCAATCTCACTCATGAATATCGACGCAAAAATCCTCAACAAAATACTGGCAAATCGAATCCAAGAACACATCCGAAAAATTATCCATTATGATCAAGTAGGCTTCATTCCTGAGATGCAGGGCTGGTTCAACATACGAAAATCTATCAATGTAATCCAGCATATAAATAAACTGAAAGAAAAAAACCATATGATCATTTCATTAGATGCTGAAAAAGCATTTGACAAAATTCAACATCCATTTATGTTAAAAGTCTTGGAGAGATTAGGGATACAAGGGTCATACCTAAATATAATAAAAGCTATTTACAGCAAGCCGACAGCTAACATCAAATTAAACGGAGAGAAACTCAAAGCCATCCCACTTAACTCAGGAACACGAC
This sequence comes from Microtus oregoni, assembly GCF_018167655.1. Taxonomy (NCBI): domain Eukaryota; kingdom Metazoa; phylum Chordata; class Mammalia; order Rodentia; family Cricetidae; genus Microtus; species Microtus oregoni. The sequence continues at coordinate 666,980 of NW_024544709.1, read as the reverse complement.
AAGGCTGTCCACTCTCGCCATACCTCTTCAATATAGTGCTTGAAGTTCTAGCAATAGCAATAAGACAACATATTGGAATCAAGGGGATTCGAATTGGAAAGGAAGAAGTTAAACTTTCGTTATTTGCAGATGATATGATAGTGTACATAAGCGACCCCAAAAACTCCACCAAAGAACTTTTACAGCTGATAAACAGCTTTAGTAATGTGGCAGGATACAAGATCAACTCCAAAAAATCAGTCGCCCTCTTATACACAAAGGATATGGAAGCAGAGAGGGAAATCAGAGAAGCTTCACCATTCACAATAGCCAAAAACAGCATAAAATATCTTGGGGTACATCTAACCAAGGAAGTGAAAGATCTATTTGACGAGAACTTTAAGGCATTGAAGAAAGAAATTGAAGAGGATACCAAAAAATGGACGGACCTCCCTTGCTCTTGGATTGGGAGGATCAACATAGTAAAAATGGCAATTCTACCAAAGGCAATTTATAGATTCAATGCAATCCCCATCAAGATCCCATCAAAATTCTTTACAGATCTGGAGAGGACAATAATCAACTTTATATGGAAAAACAAAAAACCCAGGATAGCCAAAACAATCCTATACAATAAAGGATCTTCTGGAGGCATTACCATCCCTGACCTCAAACTCTATTACAGAGCTACAGTAATGAAAACAGTGTGGTATTGGCATAAAAACAGAGAAGTCGACCAATGGAATCGTATAGAAGACCCGGATTTTATCCCACAAACCTATGAACACCTGATTTTCGATAAAGGAGCTAAAAGTATACAATGGAAGAAAGAAAGCATCTTCAACAAATGGTGCTGGCACAACTGGATGTCATCCTGTAGAAGAATGAAAATAGACCCTTATCTATCACCGTGCACAAAACTCAAGTCCAAATGGATTAAAGACCTCAATATCAGCCCAAACACACTGAACCTGATAGAAGAGAAAGTGGGAAGTACCCTACAGGAGATGGGCACAGGAGATCGCTTCCTATGTATAACCCCAGAAGCACAGACATTAAGGGCAACATTGAATAAATGGGACCTACTTAAACTGAGAAGCTTCTGTAAAGCAAAGGACATAGTCACTAAGACACAAAGGCAACCTACTGACTGGGAGAAGATCTTCACCAACCCCGCAACAGACAAAGGTCTGATCTCCAAAATATATAGAGAACTCAAGAAACTAGACTTTAAAATGCTAATTAACCCAATTAAAAAATGGGGCAATGAACTGAACAGAGAATTCTCAGCAGAGGAAGTTCAAATGGCCAAAAGACACTTAAAGTCGTGCTCAACTTCCTTAGCAATCAGGGAAATGCAAATCAAAACAACTTTGAGATACCATCTTACACCTGTCAAAATGGCTAAAGTCAAAAACACCAAGGATAACCTTTGCTGGAGAGGCTGTGGAGGAACGGGTACCCTCATCCATTGCTGGTGGGAATGCCATCTTGTGCAACCACTGTGGAATCAGTGTTTCGGTTTCTCAGGAAATTCGGGATCAACTTACCCCTGGACCCAGCAATACCACTCCTGGGAATATACCCAAGAGATGCTCTATCATATGACAACTATGTTCATAGTTCTATCATATGTTCAACTATGTTCATAGCAGTATTATTTGTAATAGCCAGAACCTGGAAACAACCTAGATGCCCTTCAATGGAAGAATGGATGAAGAAAGTATGGAATATATACACGCTAGAGTACTACGCTGCGGTAAAAAACAATGACTTCTCGAATTTTGCATGCAAATGGATGGAAATAGAAAACACTATCCTGAGTGAGGTGTCCCAGACCCAAAAAGATGAACATGGGATGTACTCGCTCATAATTAGTTTCTAGCCATAAATAAGGGCCACGGAGTCTACAATAGGTGAACCTAAAGAAGCTAAGTAAGAAGGTGAACCCAAGGAAAAACATATAGTTATCCTCTTGGCTAAGGGAAGTAGACCAAATTGCCGGGGAGAAAATTAGGATCTTTGGGGTGGGGTGGGATGGCGGTAAGGGGAGATGGGGAGAGAAAAGGTAGAAGGGAAGGAGGGGGGACTTGGGGAATCAGGAGAATTGGGATAAAGGAAAGGTGGATGTTGAAATACGGAGTGGCGGGCTGTGTCCCGCCACCCGGCTATCTTTACCCGAAATAATTACACAGAAACTGTATTCTTTTAAACACTGCCTGACCCATTAGTTTCAGTTTCTTATTGGCTAGCTTTTACATATTGATCTAACCCATTTCTATTAATCTGTGTAGCCCAAGAGCTGGCTTACCAGGAATGATCTTAACCTGCGTCTGTCTGGAGTGGGAGAATCATGGCGACTCCCTGACTCAGCTTCTTTCTCCCAGCGTTCCGTTCTGTTTACTCCGCCTACCTAAGGGTTGGCCTATCAAATGGGTCTAGGCAGTTTCTTTATTAATAAGAAATCACTCCCACATCATTTCCCCTTTTTCTGTTTAAACAAAAAAGAAAGGCTTTAACTTTAACATAGTAAAATTACATATAGCAAAACAGTTATCAAGCAAGAATTACAGTTACAATATTTATATCTATTTTATCTTTTATCATAACTAAGGAAAACTATAACTATCTATTCATTCTTCAACTCCATCAAAGACTCCAGAAGGATACAATACTACCTAAGTAAACAAGAAATAAGAAAACTCTAGAAATGACAGAGACATCTTGCTGCCTGGACAGTCACCCAAAGTTCTTTTGTATGGTTGGGGCATCCATCTTCAGCCTTCAGGCCCATAGTATCCAGCAGACATTTCCATGAAGCAGAAAATTTCAAAGACAGTTCAGTCACTATCTGCTGTGTCCTGCAGAATGTCTCGCAGACTTTTTCATGAGTCATGAACCCCAAAAGACCGTCTCACCTTTAGGCAAGTTCAGCAGTCCTCTCTCTGCGGGGTCTCTGTGTCCATTTTATGCAACAGTCCAGGCAAGAGCAGTTTCTTGTCCAAATGGCTATCCAACTCCATAAGGATCCTCTTCAATGCCCATCTTCCTCTCGAAGTAGATTGGTGCCACCAGGAGCAGATATGTCTCATTGTCATGAAAAGTCCTAAGTTATTAAAACATTAAATGCCATATTCTGCAGTCTTTGAAAGATATGAAGAATGTCTATCTAACTGAAATGTATCTCTATATATCTAGAAAATCTAACTAACATGACTACAAGCTTGACTATTATTGATGATTAACCATTAACCTATATTTCTTAATTATACATTACATTTTTAAATGAACTACACAATCACAATACCTTAATCAAGATCAGAAATACATATACATATAACAAAATTGACCTTAAAATCCACACCAATGCAAATTATTCATACCTATATCATTTCCCCCTTTAAATGTAAAAGAACTTTTATAAACAATATTTTGGGAACATGGGCGCAGTTTTTTCTCTCCAAACTGCTTCCTGCTGAATGGGGGCGCTGTTAATCAGATCATTTAGGGTATAACCTATGTGCCAGGTTTATCTCAGTTGCCAGTTGAGTGAAGTAATTTTTTGAGGGTGTTCACAGGAACTTTTCGGGAGGCCGTGGTCTATCATACCATATTGGGATAGATTCAATCCACAGGATCTGGTCCTCTGTGAAAACAAAAGAAGACCCTTTCCAAAGCATCATATCCTTAGACCCAAATTCTGAAGTCATACCCTCATGATATCCGTTTTGGTTCCACTTGGCAGCCCATAGAATGAAATGTCTCTCTGTACTTAGCTCCTTCACAGTCAAAAATTTTAAAGAAAACACAATGTACATAATCCAGATTCTCTGTGAATTTTCCATTTTTATATGGCTTATTTTTCTTTATTTCTTTTAATCTTTTCATTATCTGTACTTAGTCTCTTTAAAGACTTTACCTTTTTTTTTTTAACCATTAACTTTATTTTCTATATTCTCTTTCTTCTCTCTCCCAAGTCTACGTACATTCATCCAACAGTGTGGTCTTTTATGTCTGAATCTGTTTTATTGTGAATCTGTAATTTTTTTATTGTCCAGGAGCATTTCTTAAAATGTTAAGCAGTTCTTAGAAACTTAAGTTGCACCATGTACAGGTAATACGGTAATAAGGTACAGCCTATTTCCTGCCCAGTCTAAACCTTAACTGCACTGTTTTTATGGTAATTACGGTAGTTCCTGCCTGAGACCAGCATAGTTCATCATGGTGGAGCCGAGCAGCTCCTGCCTCAGAGCAATTTGGTGCCCCTGAGCCACACACAGTTCCAGGCACACAGCAGTCCACATTGCCATCAACCAAGCCATAGCACATTACTCCAAATGCTCCATTCAAAAGCTCTGTCTCCCGCAGGATCCAGACAGAGATCGCATTGGCGGCACAGCCCAGAAAGCCACACTTTAAAATGACGCAGCTTTTTTTCTGCTGCTGTTGCTGAATCAGGAACTCTCTCTACAGCAAGCCACCAACAAACAGCCAAAAGCTGTGTTAAACTCTGTTTTTTTCTGTGATAAAAATTAAGCTCTCTCAGGTTTTACGTGGAGTTCATTAGCACGTGGGGTGCCACTCTGTTGAAATACGGAGTGGCGGGCTGTGTCCCGCCACCCGGCTATCTTTACCCGAAATAATTACACAGAAACTGTATTCTTTTAAACACTGCCTGACCCATTAGTTTCAGTTTCTTATTGGCTAGCTTTTACATATTGATCTAACCCATTTCTATTAATCTGTGTAGCCCAAGAGCTGGCTTACCAGGAATGATCTTAACCTGCGTCTGTCTGGAGTGGGAGAATCATGGCGACTCCCTGACTCAGCTTCTTTCTCCCAGCGTTCCGTTCTGTTTACTCCGCCTACCTAAGGGTTGGCCTATCAAATGGGTCTAGGCAGTTTCTTTATTAATAAGAAATCACTCCCACATCAGGTGGATAGGGGAGCACGGAACCACAATTCTTAGTTAAGGGAACCACTTTAGGGTGAGCAAGAGATTTGACCCTAGAGGGGCTCCCAAGTGCCCAACATGAGGTTCCCAGTTAGTTCCTTGGACAGCTGAGGATTGGGAACCTGAAATGACCCTATCCTAGAGCAATACTGACGAATATCTTGCATATCATCATAGAACCTTCATCTGGTGATGGATAGAGATAGAGACAGAGACCCACACATGAGCACTGGACTGAGCTCCCAAGGTCCCAATGAGGAGCAGAAGGAGGGAGAACATGAGCAAAGAATTCGGGACCACGAGGCGTGCACCCACCCACTGAGACAGTGGAGCTGATCTACTGGGAGCTCACCAAGGCCAGCTGGACTGTGACCGAAAAAGCATGGGATAAAACCGGACTCTCTGAACATGGCGAACAATGAGGGCTGATGAGACGCCAAGGACAATGGCACGGGGTTTTGATCCTACTTAATGTGCTGGCTTTGTGGAAGCCTAGCCAGTTTCGATGTTCACCTTCCTAGATATGGACGGAGCGGGGAGGACCTAGGACTTACCACAGGGCAGGGAACCCGGACTGCTCTGTGGACTGGAGAGGGAGGGGGAGAGGAGTGGGGGGAGGGGGAGAAGGGTGGGAGGAGGGAGAGAAGGGTGGGAGGAGGGGGAGGGAAATGGGAGGCTGGGAGGAGGTGGAAACTTGTTTTTTGTTTATGTTTTTTTTTCTTCTTTTCTTAATAAAAAAAATTATAAAAAAAAACGCATTCAGTTATACAGTTGCAATTTATGTACTTTGTGTGTGTTACACCTCAATAAAAACAAGGAAAAGAGCCAATTTTTCTCATTAATATTGTGAAATACTTATTTCTATGGCAAATGATTCCAAGTTTGTTAGGATAAAAAAAAAAGGAGAAGTATTGAGCATCAGAAGGAGCTACCGACTTCACTAAATGAGGAACTTACATGGCAAAACTAGACTTTACTCATTTGTCACACACACTTCAGTGGAACATCTGGGAACATAATTCATAACTTTTACACACTGAACATTAAGAATATTATGAAAAACTTGCCACTGGTGGCTTGAAATTGGTGAGTCAGAACCAGGAGGAAGAGGGCGTGGACCCATCCCCCCCTCCCACCCAGTATGCCTACTTACCACAAACCCTTTGATTCTTATTATATGTTTCTGTCAGATTTTATATTTTTCTACATTTTAAAATACAAATTGTATCAAATAAATGTCACCTACTTTAGACCCTCAGATGTATTTAGATGTTTCCAGACTTCCCCGGGGGGGCAGTTCTCTGACTTCCTGATGCTCAACCCTGCCCATTCATAATGCCACTCAGATTTGGCCTTTGGACTTGAACTAACAGGGAGAAGGTTGGAATGTTTGCTCTCGGCTTTGATTTGTCTGTGGTTGCAGTGGTTCTAGGTGGGGTTTGATTATGGCATATCCCAGAGGACTATAATTAATAAACTTTTAGAAACTGGCATTTCATTGAAGTTGGGAGAAAGATGTGTTGGGGAGGCCCCAGGGCAGCTGGAAGAGAGAAAGAGAGAAATCAAGATACATTGTGTACATATATAAAATTTTGTAATAAAATTTTAAAATAAATATTAAAACACAGAATAAAATATTACATAAATATTAAATAAGAATATTACCTTTAAAGGAAAATTACTTTATAAACTTGAAAAACTTGCAGATAAATAGAAACATCGCACTCTCAAATTAGCTAGACCTAAGGTCTCTACAACTCAGTAAACTTCTATACAGTTAGAATGGGCTTTGGGAATGGAAGCTGTGGAGCTTCACATTAACTTGTACACGTTCAGTGTCAAATATATTTTGTGCAGTTATCCACCAAGACAAAGCAAGATGCAAAAATACATGACAGAATTAAAACTAGACAAACAATTCGCTTTATATCCTTTCCTAACCTGTGTCTGTTGCCTACACTCAGTCCTCTATTGGACCTTCTACTTAGCCTTTCTGGTTTTCCTTTCTACAAAGCACAATGAGTGTACCCCCATATACATCTGTTTACCTATGAGTGGATATAATTGGTTAGATTATGCTTATGGGAGAAAATAGCATACGTTCATCCATTTCCTGTGAATTTTTAGTTTCATTTTTCATTAGGCTGAGTACTATATATAAACCTGTGTATATATGTTATATATATATATATATATATATATATATATATATATATATATATTCATCTTCCATTCATCTGTTGATGGACAACTAGGTTGGTTCCAGTTCTTTGCGAAACTAAATAAACAGCAACAAACAAGAACAAGTTTCAAGGAGGAAGCATTACTTTGGCTCATGGTTTCTTGGCCAGGGAGGCTTGGCAGCCATCCCCCCTTCTGTGGTCACAAGAGCCTGTAATGTGACCTGCCACACAAGAGCAGAGGGAAACAATTTTGTGTGTGTGTGTGTGTGTGTGTGTGTGTGTGTGCATCGACATCTTCGTATGTGTTAACAATATGCCAGGACATTGTACCTTGTGCTGCACTCTGTTAACTAAACTGGAACACCATGCAACTGACCAATGGCATTCAGTAGCTCCTACCCTAAGATTCAAGACACTTCCTGCTGCATGGGCAGAGGGAACACCTAAAATTTCTGCATAAAGGCTCTGTGCGAGTTTCCTGCAAGGCCAGCTCATGACAAACTTCCGGTAGAGGGTATTCATAAGTTCTTCCATCAGTATAGCACTGACTATACGACATGGGGGGACATTTGGGATCATGGGAAAGGACTGAGCCTTGCATTATCATGACCTACAGCATCTAGTGCAGATTAGTACTTCCATGATGGAGCATCGCTTTAGCCATGGCACCCAGTTATCTCTGGCTTACCACCAGCTACCTGTAGGATATATTGTCTAGATGCTTTGAGTCTGTGGGCACCTGAGGCTTCATCCACCTGTGCCTGAGCACGAACTTTGGTCCAGAGGCAATGATGAAAAAAGGCGTTTCCTTCGTTTTGTTCCTGCAGATTCTTGTAAAGGGAATTCTTTCCAATTTAATCATTGCGGAGTTAGGTCAGGCCCACGAGGTGCCAAGGCCTAGTGTCTAAAGGGAAGTCATATGTGAGTTTATTAAAATGACTGGGGCAGAGAATGGAGCTTAGAAATTTTATTGTTTTTGACTAGTTTCACATAAAATACCCATGTATGGTATTTATGCACCTTTCTTTTTAAAGTGGCATTCAAGGTCAGAGATGTAGCTTTAGTAGATTGCTTGCCTGGCTTGCACAAAGTTCACCATATCCACTGACTTGATGGTACGTGGCTATAATCCCAGGAGGATTGTGTACAGAGTGGAGGAAGCCCTCAGGAAGCGAAGTCCTGAGTGAAATGTATGGTAATGAGCACAGTCATATCATAGGCCGACTGGCCTATAGGAAGCTGGCAAAGATATTATTCATATGGCCCAGGCTCAAGAGGAATGGCAAAGTTTTCCTAGGAGTGTTAGTATTTGTGTTTTTAGATTATTAATCAGTGTGTGCAAAGACTAGCAACTGCGGCTTCTTCCTCTTGGAGGTATAACCTGAGAGTGCTCACCTACAGAGACGTCCTACCATTATTAGCTAAACCCTCTACCTCTCCCACAACCTGGTAATAAGCACCATGGGTTTCAGAGGTAACAGTAGCAGAATCCCACCTGATGCCAGCTTCTTTGTACATGTGCCTGTATGTCTGTCCTTTCTTAATTTCCTCATACCATTAGCTGGTTCTGTGGAATAATCCTCTGTACACTCCAAATATGCAATACTCTCATTGATAAATGAAGAGCTGGGGCTGTAGACCAATGGGTAACGTGTTTGTCTAGCATTCTGGAAGCCCAGGCTAGACTCCCAAGCCTGAATAAACAAGACATGGTGGTTGGTAGCCATCTGAAATTCCAGGACTTTGGAAGTGGGAGCAAGATCAAAAGCTGAAGATCATCTTCCATTACGCAGTGAGTTTGGGGCCAGCCTAGCATGCCCAAGACCCAGTCTTAAAGAAAAAGAAAGTTTCAGGCTCAATTAAGCAAATTCTGCCATGCTAATCTAAGGGGCAACTTCTTCTGTCTTTTCCATAGCCATGATTCCTGGGAGGTTCTTTGTCACTTAATAAGAATTGGCATACATGGAGCTATTTATTTATTTATTTATTTATTCAACTTATTTATTTATTTGAATCATGGAGTCCTAGAACTAAATCCAACACATCTTTCCACTAAACAAAAAAACAAAACAAAACACCCTTCAGATACTTGTTGACTGCTAACTCTATTTTTTCTAGAGTTTTTTTTCTAGATATTCTAGCTGAGCGAAATATCACCTACCTTCTCCAATTACCATGGTCTCCAATGGATGGTTTCCAGGATGAACTTAAAGTTTATTAATGTGCTTTTAATGTTGGTTTTAAATTGAAGCCCATGTTATACATATAGCTGAGTAATTTCAGAGTATGAGTGCCTACCTCTTATTCCAGCTTCTAGATCTTACAGTTCTGTTAGTGGACTGAGACCAGATTAGCTTATTTTGGGCAGCTTCATTGTCTTTGAGTATTTTTATAATTTTATATCCAGTTGACTTTTTTGTCCATTCTAAGATATGCCCAAACAGTAATTCATTCTTCAGAAATTCTGTGGCATTTTATATAGCTTGATATCTGTTATAAGAAAGAAAAAAATGAAAAGTATTCTTATTCCTTTATAGCAATCCCTTCCAGTTTGTGTTACGTATGTTTCCATCAGTTCTGTTCTTTTAGAGAACTCTAATACAGACCCTGCCTCAAAGTAAGGTTTAAGTTGATCAAGGAACACATACAGTGTTGGTCTCTGGACTTTACACATTCACACACTCCCAGGAACACAAACATAAATCCCCACGTATATATCAAGCCCACAAGATTAATAAACCTGTCTCCTTTTCTAGAGGCTGCTTATATTTAAACCAACCAGATGAAGGACTGAAGTCTAATGAACCTCAGAAGAGGAGGGTTATAAAACCCCATAGCTCAGTATGTTAGCTCCGTTCACCTCCAGCCAAACAATCATTGCAAACGTTATACAAGCACACGGATAGGTTACCACACAGCATCACCATGGCAAAGCAGAAGGCTTTAGAAGACTGAGGCCACACACAAGCCTGTCCCAAGGAAACCTGACACTGGAAATAGCCCGGGAATTCTGCCGCCCTGGCAGTGACATGCCATCCAGCAGTCTGGAACAAGAAAACTTATTTCGGGAACAAGCATGCCTTTCAGGAGAGTGTAGTGAGCCCGACCTTAAACTAGGGGCCTTGAAGATTATGCTCCTATTTTCGTTGCTCAGGTTTGAGACGCCGTGCATAGCCTTCCTAAGCTGGTTTTTGGTTGCTCCATGCTCTTTTTTTTAAATATTTATTTATTTATTATGTATACAATATTCTGTCTGTGTGTATGCCTGCAGGCCAGAAGAGGGCACCAGACCCCATTACAGATGGTTGTGAGCCACCATGTGGTTGCTGGGAATTGAACTCAGGTCCTTTGGAAGAGCAGGCAGTGCTCTTAACCACTGAGCCATCTCTCCAGCCCTGCTCCGTGCTCTTTGCTGACCGCTGTGACCTCGAGCACAAAGGAACGATAGCTAGGTATTTTAATTCATCTGGATTGCTGCGCTGTTGATATTCAGTTCCCAGCTCAGTCTTAACATCTCTGGCTCCAAGTGATAGAAAATTGTCATAGAGAGTCCTCCCGACAAAGAGGTCCTGGGTGCTAGGTGGCACTGAGGACCTGAAATACAAGTTTCTTTTCAAGGCTTTATATGATTTCCCAGGTCATCCCATTATAACTCCTCCTTCCCCCTCCTCCTCCTCGCTACTACCTCTACTTCTGCTTCCTCCTCCTCCCTATCACCTCTACTTCTTCCTCTTCCTCCTCCTGCTTCTTCTGAGTGTAGACAGACTGAGTCCTGAGTGTTGACTTCATAACCCTCCTACCTCACTTCCTGAGTGCTGGAATAATAGGTGTGTACGCCAGGCTATCCATGACTCTTTTCCTTTCTGTTCTCCAATTTTCACTGACGATTGGGGAAGTAGACTTAGGGCTAATAAAGGTAGTAAGGTGTGGTGATGCACAACCATAACCCCAGCACTTGGGAGTCAGAGTCAGGAGGATCGGAAGTTCAAGGTCTGCCTGGGCTACATGAGACCTTGTCTCAAACAAACAAAAAGAATGTAGTCTACTGTTGTGGAATAATCCTTCTGTACACTTAGAAAATGTGTTGCTCCCGTTGTTAATAAAAAAAAGCGGATTAACCAATAGCTAGCTAGGCAGTATTTTCAGGGCAGAGAGAATGCTGGGAAGAAGGGTGGAGTCTGAGGAGTCTGAGCAAACACAGAAACAAGATGAATGAACTGCGTTGAAAGAAGGTACAACCACGTGGCAGAGGATAGATGAGAAATATAGGTTAGTTTAAAATGTAAGAGTTAACTAGTAATAGGCCTGAGCTATCAGCCAAGCATTTATAAATATTGGTTATTTGGGAGCAGCTGCCAAGACCCAGAGAAACTCCGCCAACAGTCGGTATTTATCATTAGAGAGTATTTCCATTGCTGTATAAGGGTTGGCATTCTAGCCCTGCCTTGTTAGCACCTAAAGAGGTCCAAGAGAGAATCCACCCAAGAGTAAATCTCTGACCATCATTTTCCAGAGAGAAAGTTCTTGAAGCAGCTGAGCTTGGCTGCCCAGGCCCCCTCAACCCACCCCCTGCTGCCCCATGATGAGGAATGTGACAGAGCACCAAGTAGTGCACGCAGGGGTGGGGCTAGGGGGGTAGGACATAGGCTAAGGTCCAGTGAGCCTCAGTGAGCCAGCACCTCTTGGAAGAAGAACTGGAGGAAGGAGAAGCCTAGTACCACATACTTGTTTTGGATCCGTGAAGAAAATATACAGCATCCATTGTAAGTCTAGCTTTGCTGGGGAAAACCAAGACACATTATGAATTCACATTCAAGTCCTGCACTGGAAGAGGAGGAGGAGTCACGCAACTGCCAGCTGGTGAGCTGTCTCACTCCAGGGGACCCGGGTTGTGCAGCAGGAATCGTCCAGACAGCAGCTGACTCCGCAGACAGTGTACACAGTGTCTTCCTACCACAGCGACTCCACAGAGGTCAGAGCCACCCTGTGTAGGGCCTCTTGATTGGCACCTTTTCTGCCCAATTCAAACACCAGTGCTGGCAAAAGTTCACAAGTGTGTCTTCACCTCCTGCCTGCCTCTGCTCAAACTCTTTGGGGGTCAACTATTTCCTAAAATCCCCTCCTCAAATTGAATAAAATTTCTGACATATTCTCTCTGCTACTTTTGGTAACTTAAACAAATGTATCTCTCTCTCTCTCTCTCTCTCTCTCTCTCTCTTTCTCAACAGAGTCTTGCTCTGTAGCACAGGCTGGCCTCAAACTCAAGTCAATCCTTCTGCCTCAGTTTTCTAAGTATTGGGACTATAAATAAGCATAAGTCACTAAGTTTGGCTGAACAAAATATTTTCCCAGTAAAACACACAAATACTTATTTGAAAAAAAATTAATATTTTCAAATGCTCTCTGGCTCACAAAGCATTCTTTATGGAACACTGGTCATTCCTAGTATTGAGGACTCAGTGTTTTATTTATGGATCTAGAAAAAGAGTAACTAGATTGAAAAGACTGTTGTACACTTTACGAAAAAGCTAGAAACCCTTTTTTCTTTCTCTCTCTCTCTCTCTCTCTCTCTCTCTCTCTCTCTTTAAAGCCTGGTCAGGATCCAGCATGGAAAAGTTCTAGGCTCTAAATAGACTCCGTCAGGAAGTTTTGGGTGATGGCGAAGATGGAGTAAAGATGGGGTGTTGTCCTAACTTGAGCTTGATGAACATTTTCCAATGAAGATTAGAGCGCTCACTGAGCTCCAAGGATTTTTATTAAATTATGAAACAGTTGGCACACATGCCCTCTTGGCTGGTAGTCTAATCCAAGCTTGTTGACTGAAGGAATGAGTTTGGGGAACTCACCAACTGCCTGAGCCTCTTTGTGGGGGTAACTGATAGTCGACAGGCTGATGGAGCATTTGGGGTGTAGCTCATAGCTGTCTGCAGGCTGAAGTTTTCACTGCTTTGCTCTATTATATAGACCCAAGGCTTTCATGTGGACATTAATCACTCTCAGGTTCATCTAGGGTTACTCTTGAACTGGAAGGAACCACTCAACTTCTCTGATTTACAAGTGTTTGGAAAAACAACGCCAAGGATCCTTATACTTTGGGGTGAGAAGATCTATTTTGGGGAACTTTTTAAGGACAAAGTGAGTCAGGCCTAAACTTGATATATGTAAATTGGCTTTGAGAGCATACCACACTGCCTCTCAGTCATAGTTCTTTCAAGTTACTCACTCTGCTTCTACACGGTGACTCACACACAGACTACAGAGAGATGCTTTTTTGAACCTCAATTTCAAAAGAGCCACGTTTTGAAAAGTTCTTAATCAGATCCACCAAATTCCTTTCCTATTCTGAGTTTTCCAAACTGTCCTTTTGCCTGGTTCTACTGGTCTCTGAGTCAACATGGAACTCTTGTTAATATTTCATTGAAATTCAGCATTGTTTTATTTTGCATGATTATTGCCTACATAAAAGCCCATTTGCTTTGGACAAAAAGGGGATGTTAAAAAGAGATTTTTCTGCTGGCTCTGCAGAAGGGAAATCTTTGTTCTTGTCTTTAAAAAAATAGATCAGGTCCCATAAGTTGGACATCTTTATTTTAAAGATTTATTTATTTATTATGTAGAAAGTGTTCTGGCATGTATGCCCACACATCAGAAGAGGGCACCAAATCTTGTTGTAGATGGTTGTGAGCCACCACGTGGTTGCTGGGGATTGAACTCAAGATTAGTGCTCTTAACCTCTGAGCCATCTCTTCAGCCCCTTTAAATCTTAAAAAAAAAAAAAGATAAAAGGTTGATGTTATCTATAAAGAGCCTTCTCCACAGTGTACACAGTGCCTAAGAATCTCAATTAGTTGATCATCAGAAGTCTGTGTGACTCTCTGTCTGTCTTAGGTTTCTCTTTACAGTTCAAGAATTCTGTGTTCAAATCTCTCTTAACTAAAGGAGACACTGTAGGTACAATGAAGGGGAAAGTCAGAGAGATGAAACAGCTGGAGTATGTTAGCCGGCTTGGCAAGCACCAAAATTACCTGGCATGCCAAAGCCTTGTGACATGTGTGGCAATTCCTGAGGGCATAATCATTCCTTCTGGGAAAGGAGCCACCGCAGAAGCACAGTAGTGCCCTAGTCCCCAACAAAGGCTATCTGTTTAGCATGCCGAAGTAAAAGAAGTCAAATCAAATCCAAATCCAAACAGTCTGAGAAAGGCTGTCATCTTCCAATGAAATTTAAAAAAAAATCTAGTTCTTCTATAATCCACTCCTGGCCCCGATCCAGTCACTGCGTGACCCTGGCGGAATCTCTTTTGAAGTTTTCCCCATCTGTAAAACCTGGATAATAATACTGTCTCTCCCAGATGACTGGGATTGTGTGAATTAATTATTTCAAGCTGGAAAGGTCTTTGATAATGCTAGGCATTGGATAGTATTGTTACAAGTGCAGGTGGAAATAATGTTACACAGCACATCTATAATTAGAAAGACCTAGAAATGTCAGCTGGTGCCAATACCCCAGGAGTCAAGTTTGGGAGACAATACTCTGTGTCATTTTCTTCCTGAGACTCAGTCAGCTTGTTGTCATGACTGAATACTTAATTTCCTCTTTTATCTTCCTTGAAAGGTTGAAGCTTGTCTTGGACTTGCCTATCATGGAGTAATTTTCACTGGGTGGATGTGCTTTTCAAGCCAGAGTTTGAAACACAGAGCCAGCATGCGGCAGAACACAGGGTGCATGCAGCCTTAGGTTTGCTATGTTGGTTAGCTGATTGGAGTCAAGAGATTCAGAACGTCCAGGGCTTGATGCTTGACATCTCAGAAATGCAGATATGTTCTTGATTTATAAGATAGAGTAGATAATGGCTTCTTTTGGAGACAAAGATCCTTTGTTTTTCCCTCAGACAAAACACAAAAGGGTCAGATGAAACCAAAGTACATAAAAGAGACAAAACCCGAGCTGTGATGAATGAGAGGGAAAGGGAGATTTTCTGATCCCCGAAAGGACCCTGATGCATGTGTCAGGTCCAAAGGCTCCTTGACCTCTGTGCCAGATAATCTCCAGTTGTGTTCTGGATGCCAGTGACATTAAAGACCTAGGCTGCAGGGCCCTTTTCAATAGTTTCAGAGACTCGGTTTCGTTTTATCTGCTCTCTTCCAGCCCATCTTCTGACATCTCAAGCCATGGTGTGGGCCACATAGCACATTAGTTCACTATAACCTGCATCCTCATCTTCTCCATGACTGTCACCATCATCACATCAGTGTTTCTGGAGCACCTACCATGTGCAAGCCAAGTCTGGTTGTCACTGATGCCTCAGAATGCTATAATGGGGGGAAAAAATCTCATCCATGTTTTCTATCTTAAGATTTATTTATTATGTATACAATGTTCTGCCTGCACATATGTTTGCAGGCCAGAAGAGGGTACTAGATCTCATTACAGATGATTGTGAACCACCATGAGTTGCTGGGAATTGAACTCAGGACCTCTGGAAGAACAGCCAATACTCTTAACCTCTGAGCCATCTCTCCAACCCTTCTATTTTTTTTAAATGATTTTTATTATTTTTTTGTGCATTGGTATTTTGCTTGTGTGTACGTCTGTGTGAGGGTGTCAGACCCCTGAAACCGTAGTTAAAGTCTATTGGGAGCTCACCAAGGCCAGCTGGACTGTGACTGAAAAAGCATGGGATAAAACCGGACTCTCTGAGCATGGCAAACAATGAGGGCTGATGAGAAGCCAAGGACAATGGCACGGGGTTTTGAACCTATGTAATGTGCTGGCTTTGTGGGAGCCTAGCCAGTTTGGATGTTCACCTTCCTAGAAATGGATGGAGAGGGGAGGACCTAGGACTTACCACAGGGCAGGGAACCCTGACTGTTCTTTGGACTGGAGAGGGATGGGGAGAGGAGTGGGGGGAGGGGGAGAAGGATGGGAGGAGGGGGAGAAGGGTGGGAGGAGGGGGAGGGAAATGGGAGGCTGGGAGGAGGTGGAATCTTGTTTTTTTTTTCTCCTTTTCTCAATAAAAAAATGGAAAAAAAATAAATAAAAAAAAAGATTCTTGTCTAGACAGTATATAGACAGTTTATAACCATGTGGGTGCTGAAATTTGAACCCGGGTCCTCTAGAATAGCAGCCAGTGCTCTTAACCATTGAGCCATCTCTCCAGTCCCCCTCATTCATATTTTCAAATGGAAAACATTTGTCAGAGACATGTAAAAAAAATTTGGTATGCTCCCCCCACACCCCAAATTTCACAGATGGCAAACCCAAACCTTCTGACTATAATCTTGGCATGCAGACAAACCCAACATTGCATGGAACATTTCTTGGTATAGCCTCTTTCTTTCTTTCTTTCTTTCTTTTTTTTTTTTTTTTTTTTTTTGGTTTTTCGAGACAGGGTTTCGCTGTGGCTTTGGAGCCTGTCCTGGAACTCACAGAGATCCGCCTGCCTCTGCCTCTCGAGTGCTGGAATTAAAGGCGTGTGCCACCACCGCCCGGCTAGCCTCTTTCTTTACATGTCTCTCTCCCTTTACTTGTCAGTTCTTCAAGAAGAGGAACTCTGTTCATGTTCATGGCTCATTACTATAGCTTTGTATATTGCCTGACACCCAGTAGGTGTTCAATAACTGTCATGTGAGTAAACTAACAGCATTCTTTCCCAAAAGGATAGAACAGCTTCCCATGTTCAGAAGAGTAAGATGCTAGATGCATTAGAATGAAGGCCAAATAGAGTTTAACATGCTGTAAACATCAAACCATTACATCCAACGGAAAATACTAACCTTTAGCCTGCATGATGAAGGCCCTGCTGTGGTAAAAGTTAAATTACTGGGACAGCCTAGCGGTGGTGGCGCACGCCTTTAATCCCAGCACTCGGGAGGCAGAGGCAGGCGGATCTCTGTGAGTTCGAGACCAGCCTGGTCTACAAGAGCTAGTTCCAGGACAGGCTCCAAAACCACAGAGAAACCCTGTCTCGAAAAGACCAAAAAAAAAAATTACTGTGACAAAGGAGGACAGACTGATACAACTTTGGAAAGAGAAGCCATCAATTCTGCTTCTGCCAGTTACCTTGGAAAATAACTGAAAAGCAAAAAGAACAAATAAAACCTTTGTGGGAAAATGTTACAACACTGTGTGCTGCTACACACTAGAAAATGCCTAAATATCCGGAAGAGGGGTTTGATTAAAAATCATGGGATTAAAACCGGTTATGTTTCTGTGTAACTTTCAAGTTTTGTGGAGGAAAACATTCTAATAACTTGAGGATGTACCTAAAATACAATATTCACCAAAGGGGAAAAAGACACAGTTCTCATTGACCATGATTTCTTATGGTAACAATACAGAAGAAAAACAAAGCCAAAGAACTTATGGTTAATAAGTAGTGTTTTCTTGTCCATGCATTCCTTCCCCTCCTCCTCCTCCCCTCCTCCTTCTCCTCTCATCCTCATCCTGACCTTCTCCATCATTATCTTCTTCTGATGTAGAGATCAAACTTGGGAATTTTTGCAAGGTCAGACAAGTACTGTGCACTAAGCTAACCTCCAATCTTCCCTCTGCATTTATTTTTTCTACTAGATTACTTTCTTATCAAATTAAAAAAAAACATTTTTATGGGAATTTCTTTCAACTTCATTTTTTATGAGCTTGCAAAAAATAAAATTTCATTAGGGCATTTTTCAAGCAAATATTGTTTTTGTTGTTTCTCTCCACCCCCATATAAACAAACAATTTTTAAGATTCTATTATTTAAGGACAGCCATCTAAAGCTGTAGAACAGTTAGATTAAATTTGGGAAACTTCAAAATGAGGACTCCAAGAGAGCAAGCTTGCTTCTTTTGTCATTGATGTTGCTGCATCTGGATGTTCTGTCACACACAAACCCTTCTTTCATGTGCCAGGAGTCAGGGCAATGTGTGCACTAAACCAAGAGTACATGCCATATCTCCTTTGCTACAGAGATTTGCATTGGTATGGATCTTGGCTTATTTATACAAATTCAAGGTCAATTTTGTTATACTCTGTATATGTATTTCTGATACTGATTAAGGTATTGTGTTTGTTTAGCTCATTTAAAAATGTAATGTATAATTAAGAAATTTAGATTAATAGATAATCATCTATAATAGTCAAGGTTGTAGTCATGTTAGTTAGATTTTCTAGATGTACAGAGATGTATTTCAGATGGATAGGCATTCTTCAAACCTTTCAAAGGCTACAGAATATGGCATTTAAAATGTTTTAATAACTTAGGAATTTTTATGACAATGAGACACATCTGCTCCTGGCAACACCAATTACTTCAAAAGGAAGATGGGCATCAAAGAGGTTCCTCATGGAATTTGCTAGCCATTTGGTCAAGAAACTGCTCTTGCCTGGACTGCTTGATGTTATGTTGTATGAACTGGACATGCAGTACCCACAGAAAAAAAGGACTGCTGAAGCTGTCTAAAGAAGGTGAGACAGTCCTTCGGGATTCCTGCTTCATGAAAGAGACTGCCAGACATTTTACAGGACACAGAAGAGAGTGACTGACAAACTGCCAATATGAGTGGAACTGTCTTTGAAATTTCCTGCTTCATGGAAAAGTCTGCTGTATACTATGGGCCTATAGGCTGAATATGGATGCCCCAACATCCATCTTACAGAATTACAGAATTTTGTTAAGGCAGCAAGATGTCTCTGTCAATTCTAGAGTTTTGGAAGTTGCTCACAATGCACTTCCTGTTTACTTAGGTAATATTATATCCTTCTGGAGTCTTTGATGGAGTTGAAGAATATATAGTTGTAGTTTTCCTTAGTTATGATAAAAGATAAAGTAGATATAAATATTGTAACTGTAATTGTTGCTTAAAACCTGTTTTGCTAATGTAATTTAACTCTGTTAAAGTTAAAACCTTCCTTTTTATTTAAACAGAAAAGGGGAGGTGATGAGGGATTCACTTCTGTATGCTGTGAATACCATTGGTTAATAAGAAGCTGTTTCAGTCAGTGGCTTAACAGAATAGAGCTTGGCAGGAAAAACTAAACTGAATGCTGGAAAAAAGAAAGCAGAATCAGTGAGAAGCCATTGTGGTCCCACTGGAGACAGACGCTGGAACTTTACCAGGTAAACCATAGACTTGCAATACACAGACTAATAGAAATGGATTAAATTAAGATGTAAGAGTTAGCCAATAAGAAGTTAGAGTTAATGGGCCAAGCAGTTAATTGATACAGCTTCTGTGTGATTATTTTGGGCCTGAGCAGCAGGGAAATAACAAGAAGCCTCCTACAAAACTCCTTGGCCCTTGCTTTGTTCCACCGTGGTTTGTACTAAGATTGAAGACCTTTCATTTTTATGGTGAGGTAAGTAAGTGGGCTCATGAACTTATCAAATGCGTGTTTTATTGTTTATAGTTTCATGCTTGTCTTTTAAATTAGATTCAACATATCTTATCCTACATTTTTATACTGCATCTCACCTAATCCTCACAAGGCTTTCAAGACTGTCTCATTGTCCATACTTGCCATGTAAGAAAATAAAGATTCAGGGGTTGGAGAAATGGCTCAGTGGTTACAAGAGATTGCTGTTTCTCCAAAGGACATGAGTTTGGATTCTAGCACCTACATCAGATGGCCCACAACTGCTCATAACTCCAGCCCCAAGGACTCTATGCCTTCTCCTGGACTGCATGGGTATCTTTACAAAGGTGGTATATACACATAGAGGAATACCCATACACATATATAAAAATAAAAGTACATATTAAAAAAGAACTGGGTGGTAGTGCCACATGCCTTTAATTGCCTGGTCTACAAAGCACATTTCAGAGAAGCCAGGGCTACACAAAGAAACCCTCTCTCAAGGTTCAGAGACATGATTCTTCCTAGGTCAGTTCATTTTTTGGAGTCGAGTCTGGTCTTCCACAGTTAAGAATATTTTATAGGTCAGGCAGTGGTGGCGCATGCTTTTAATTCCAGCACTCGGGAAATAGAGACAGGAGGATATTGTGAGTTCAAGGCCAGCCTGGTCTGCAGAGAGAGTTCCAGGACAGGCTTCAAAACTACAGAGAAACCCTGTCTCTAAAAATAAAAAAAAAAGTAGTTTTAGTGACAGATATAGACAATTTATTCTATTTAAAAAAATAAAAATCCAACAAAAATAATATTGAAAAATGTTAACGTATACCAGCCTGATGGCTCATAACTGTAGCTCCAGCACTGAGGAGATGAGGGCAGGAGGATAGAACAAGACCCTGTCTCTAAACAAACAAGCAAATTAATAAATAACAAATAATAAAGACCCAAAATAACAATAAAAACAGTTCTAGCTTTTCTGAGTTGTGTTAATCATATGGTTTAGTAACTAGAAAAAAGGGCCCATTTCTAAGATTGTTTCATATTAGTTTTTCATGTCTATTATACAAGTTATTTTTATATTGTTTGTTTACTGCCCTATGCAGTAATGTCTGAACACATAATACGGCCTCACAGTGCCGTGCATATCATGACTCTTTCAAATATGTTTAAATTTGCAATAAAAATAAACAAATATAGACAAGCCATGCACAGCTAGAAATTTATGATCTCACTCAGCCACAATCATTAGTATGTCTTGAAACCAAGCCAAGGAGCAGGGAGAGAAGGGGGAGGGGAGAGAGAGGGAGAGGGAGAGAGAGAGAACTTTCTGGGGAGTCTTGGAATTGTAGTTCATTGATAGAATATGTCCATTAACAATTCTTAGAGTCACAGAAAATAAGCAAATAAATAAATCTACATACAATAAACATGGGATGGTTGCCTTAAATAAATAAATACATGCATGCATACATAGTATTAGCTGTGGTGGCTTAAGAATGCAATCCTAATCAGTGGTGCAGGTGATACAAAAGGATCATGACCTTGAGTCCAGTCTGGGCTGTATAGAAAAAGCCTTTTTCAAAATACTTCAACTTTAAGAGTAAATGTCACTTGTGAGATGCATGTAAGCTGAAAAGATATTTAACCCTTTTTCTTTTTAAAACTGGCTAATTTGTTATTGTGAACTGAAGTTGCCCCTACCTATGAAGATTCAGGACATATCACTTCTATCAATTATATGTTATTGGACAGACAAATGATTGGCTGATTAAAACTTTGTGAGTGTGGGAGAGTTGGAATACTGATGATCGAGAGACAAAATTATCTTAGGCTATCCTACCGGGTATCAATACCCAAGCTCTGTAATCAAATAGCATCTAAAACCAAAGCAGAACCAGAGTTGTTCACTCCCAGGTAACCTGCCCACCTGATGCTCCCATCAGCGTATTTGGAAAATTCATTGACTCGGGACTGTTTTGTTCTTACTGTTGCTGTGTGGCTACAAGAGTACATGTAACCCGTTCCACAGTGGGGCACGCCATTCGGCATACTGAATCTGTGTTCCCAGGCCAGGGTCACTCACGCGTGGCTTAGGACCAGCTCTCTCTCATTTGCTCGGATTTACATAGACATGATATGAGTAGTCTTGAGGTTTACAACAGCCTCAGGATTGTCCTACAGGATAATTAAGCTGAAAACAAAATAGTTAACATTGTCTATACAGACTGTGAGATTCTCAAAGTCAAACAAAGTAAATATGGTCCCTCCCACTGTTCCCATTGTGTTTGGCATAGACCTCAGATAAGGGTTACTTCCCCCCCACATCCTTTGCTTGCCTGCCTTCCTCCCTGCTTCTTCTTCCCTCTCTTTCTTTCTGTCTTTTCCTTCCTTTTTTCTTCTTTTTTCCTTCCTTCCTTCCTTCCTTCCTTTCTTTTTTTCTGCCTTTCTGTCTGTCTTCCTTCCTCTTCACCCCTTCATCCTTTCTTTCTTTTTGAAGCTGTGTCTCATTATTTACTTAGCCTGGACTAACTTTGAACTCCCAATCTTCCAGCTCTCTGATTTCTGGAACTATAGGTATGTGCCTCCACACCACCTAACAATATAGTTCAATATGGGTTTAGTTTAGATTTTATTTTTCAAATTAGCCAGTCTCTGTGTGGTTGCTCATGACTATAATGCCAGTACTTGGGAAGCTGAGGCAGGAGGATTGTTGTCAAGAGTTTGAGGTTGGCTGGGCTACATAACACATTTGAGACTAGCCTGAACCATATCTCAAAAATCAAAACAAAACAAAACAAATACAGGTTAAGTTGCTAAACATGTATACATATGCTTCATAACATAGTATCCAACCGAGTTGATGTTTCCTTATATGGGCGGTGTTTTTTTTTTTTCTTACTTAGCTACTGGAAAATTATAAATAAACACAGCATTGTGTGTTTGAAAAAAGGAAAGTTTGTCTTCAACAATATCAAAAGAAGCATGTCCTTCCACCCATCTCGGCATCCAGTTACCTGAGGGTGCCACAGTTGTAAATATTTACAAACTTTTCCACACACATAGATCTGTATATTGGTCTTTTAAAAAACATAAACAAGGGTCTGGTCTGTTTTCTTCCGCCCTCATAAGAACTGCTAACATCTCTCTGGGCAGTGGTAGCAAATGCCTTTAATCCCAGCATTTAGGTGTATCTCTCTGAGTTTAAGACCAACCTGGTCTACAGAGTGGGTTTCAGGACAACCAGAGCTATACAGAGAAACCTTAAAAGAAAACAGTATATATAATATATGCTATATGATATATATGTATATATATATATGATTTAATGTAATATATATGCTGATAAGCTCTGGATTCAGTTGAGAGACCCTGTCTAAATGAAGGAGGTAGAAAACAGGAAATACCCTCAATGTCAACTTTAGGCCTCCACACACATACATATACTACTGTGCAAATGTGTGGGCTCACACGGACGTGAATGCACATCATACAAAGACACAGAAAGTGGTAAAGCATAGTAAATAACTCTAGCATGGTAGGGTATAACTATTTTACTATTTTTTCCTAATTCTGGTTTTGTTTTGTTTGAAGACAGGGTGTAACTACCATTCTGGATAGACTCTGACTCTGCTCCTCAGGCTTCAAGCCTCTAAGTGTTGGGATTACAAACTTGGCCCAGCAAGCCCAGCGGAGAAATTTTAGAGTGTAGGTCTTTCTAGTGCGCAGGCTTCAGATCAAAGCAGCCAGGTGTCCTTTATATTCATGTTCCCCAATGACACATCCATTCTACCTACCCTTTGGCTCCCTCCCATCCCACTGAAGTAGATTTAAGACAAACAATATTCTTACCAAGTCCAACAATCACCTGAACTGAAAGACAGAGTAGAATTTGCTTCTTAAAAAACTTTTCCTCTTCTGATCTCCTAATTGGATGAGTTCTTCAGGCTACTACTTGAACAAATAATACACTATTTAAGCTTGTCCCGACAGTGGTGACACATGCCTTTAATCCCAGTGAAAGACCCTCGACGAGGACCTCTTTTCGGGAGGAGACCTCCCCAACGCCAAGGAACAGGCCGAGAGTGCACAGATGCAAATCGCAAGAGGTTTATTGAGTAGACACAGGTACCTGCGGGCAGCAAGATCTCTCGGAAGATTTGCACACCTGTCAACTGGAGGGCAGGCTTCTTATAGGGGAGAGCAAAAGCAAGCTTACAGAAGCAAAAGCGTGGTTATTGGTCGACCGGAATGAGGCAGGGGCATGAATGGTTTCCTCTCTCAGCATGGGTGTCAGCAAAAAGCAAGCTTACAGAAGCAAAAGCATGGTTATCGGAATGAGGCGGGGGCATGAATGGTTTCCTCTCTCAGCATGGATGCCTGGCAACAGTCATCCTGTTCCTATCTTATGGCTAACCTGCTACGTTGATATCCTATCTTATTGACATCTTGCCTTGCAGTCTTCCTATCTCTATCTCCTGCTCTCTCAGGCACAAGGGATGTTCTTATGGGAGCAGGCTGGCTGCTGATCCTGAGAATTTTTTTTAAAGCAAACAGGACGTTCCCCCGGGAGCATGCTAGCTGCGGGTTTTGAGGAGGGGTCTGTAGGGTCTTTCACCAGCACTTGGGAGGCAGAGGTATGTGTATTTCTGTGAATTCGAGGCCAGTTTGGTCTAGAACGAGTGCCAGGACACATTACAAAGCTACACAGAGAAACCCTGTCTTGAAAAACCAATAAATAAACAGACAGACAGACAGATAAACTTGTTCCAAGCTCCATTCCATAGTGACTCACTAGAGAAAAAAATTTTTTCTCTGCAGCCTTGTGCTTTTTCGGGCCTAAAAAGTTTAGCTCTAGGAGAAGTTGCCATTTTGCCTGTGGGGGACAACAAATATCCTATTGAGTTGGGAGTTAAGACCCCCTTCTGGCTCTTTGGGGCTCAAGATACCCTTGAGTTAACAGGCTAAGAGAAAGGAGCAACTGTTAGGAGGTGTGATTGATCCAGTTTACCAGGGGGCCATTGGCTTGTTCTCCACAACAGAGGTAAGAAAGAGCATGTCTAGCACGCAGGAGCTCCTTTAGGGCATCCCGTGGTGTCACCATGACCTGTGATTAAAGTCTCTGGTAAACAACAACCCAATCCAGGCTGGATGTTAAATAACCAAGATCCTTCAAGAATGAAAGCATGGGCCACCCCTCCAGGTAAAGAGCAACTGGTGTGCTTGCTGAGGCTGGAGGGAAGAAGAAATGGGTAGAAAAAGATGTTATAAATACCAGCGAAGGCCACATAACCAACTGCAGAAATGAGAGTTATATTTATCCTGTGTGTCTTGGTTCTATTTGCTAGGAATATACTTGTGCATACACTAAGTAGATATCCATGGTTTTATTTGAGTGTAACATCAATTGAGATAATATAAAATGTAAAGGGTAGTGAATCTTTATTATCATATTTAAATTATGGGATGTTAGAAGATGAAACAGTCTTCAAAGGATATTGCTCCCCAAGCTCTTTGGAGCCCAGAGGATTCTTTTCCAAGTTTACAATGTTGGTCATTAAAGCTGTAAGATTTGACATTTTCTTTGTTGTATTTGATGACTTGTAGTAATTTTTCTCATTCAAGATAGGAATGTAGCTGAGCGGTGGTGGCACATGCCTTTAATCCCAGCACTCCGGGAGGCAGAGGCAGGAGGATCTTTGTGAGTTTGAGGCCAGCCTGGTCTACAAGAGCTAGTTCCAGGACAGGCACCAAAAACTACGGAGAAACCCTGTCTCGAAAATCAAAAAAAAAAAAAAAAAAAAAAAGAAGAAGATAGGAATATCTGCTTGGTTCTGTTCCTTTAGAGAACCCTGACCAAGTCAAACTATGGTACCAGGAAGATGGGATACAGTTGTAGTTGAGTTGACGGTGATAGTCAATCACATTAGATTGAGAAGTTGAGCTCTCACCAATCACTGCCTATGTCAGGGATAAAAGAGAGGCCATTCTGGCAAATGTGTTCACTAGCCTGGTCTGGATTCTGGTATACCTTTTCACAAAAAATACTTTTGGTTTGTTCATGTATTCTTTAGTTCAACACCTAGGTTATTTTTTTCCAAACAGTATGGCTCAAGTCTAGCCAGTAAGACATGAATTGAAAGTTTTGACTTTTTCTGATTGTTTTAAAGCTTCCAAAAGCAGAACTAAAGTGGAAAAACTGAGTTTTGAAGAGAGGACAGGTGCATTGCAGAGATGTCAACAACCTTTGACCTACAAGGCCTTTGAACCTAGTCTAGCAATTGATTACCTTCTGAGGTCTTGTTATATAAGAATGGATTCCTGTTTGGACATCTATATTCAGGTACTTAGTTATATCCCGAAGCTTAAGTACTTTGAACTAGAATTTCAGAATATACATTAGCATATTTAAGAATCTGAAAATGACCTGAGAATATTGCGTAAATTTGTTTAGGTAGCCTTTTCTCCTGTACTAGACATTAGCATCCCAAGGAACTATGATTTCCCTATACGCTTACTTTTCAGAACTTCATTCCTAGACCTGTAACACATATGGCTTCTGGAAGCTTGTCAGAATTTTTGAGGCAGTGAATACTGTTCCAGGCTGGCTCTCACTGTCTCATTGTATGGCCCAGGCTGACTTCAAACCCATAATCCAATGGCCTCTAGCTCCTGAGTGCTGGAATTATAGGTGTGTATAACCCTGCAAGCAACCCTGAGAGAACCCTAATGCAAAACACACCAAACAAGGCTATGCAGAGAATAAAATGAAGGTTAAAAAGGTAATCTAGTTTACTGACCCTTAATTCCATATGTTATAGCAGGTTTACAGCTTCCGCTCCACAGTAGAGTGACCTTGGGCCGGCTGCTAATGTCTGTTTTACAGATGAGATAACTAAGGCTTGGAGACTTTAGCAGCCGGCCCAAGGTCACTCTGCCTTGGCCTGGAGTGGAAGCTGTAAACCTGCTATAACAGATGGTATTAAGGGTCAGTAAACTAGATTACCTTTTTAACCTTCATTTTATTCTCTTCATAGCCTTGTTTGGTGTGTTTTGCATTAGGGGTCTCTCAGACTGCGATGATTCCCCAAATATTCCAGGCATACAGCAGTCCACATTGCCATCAAGCAAATCATAGCACTTTACTCAAAATGCTCAATTCAAAAGCTCTGTCTCCCGTAGAAGCCAGGCAGAGATCACAATGGCGGCACAGCCCAGAAAGCTGGCATTTTAAAACAGCCAGTTTTTTCCTGTTGCTGAGTCAGGACAATTTCTTTGCGGCACACAACCCACAAACAGCAAAAAGCTGTCTTAAATTCTCTCTCTCTCCTTTTTACGCCCTCTCAGGTTTTATGTGGAGTTCATTACTACGTTGGGTGCCACTCTGTTGTAATAGGAGCAGCGGGCCCGCCACCGGCTAGCTTTACCCGAAATAATTACACGAAAACTGTATTCTTTTAAACACTGCTTGGCCCATTAGCTCTAGCCTCTTACTGGCTAATTCTCACATCTTGCTTTAACCCACTTTTAATAATCTGTGTAGCCCATGAGGTGGCTTACCAGGATCTTAACCTGCATCTGTGTCGGGCGGGAGAATCATGGCGACTGCCTGACTCGGCTTCTTTCTCCCAGCATTCTGCTCTGTATACTCCGCCTACCTAATTTTCTGTCCTATTAAAGGGCCAAGGCAGTATATTTAACCAATAAAATTAACACAAAACAGAAGACTCTCCCCCATCACTTCGAAGTGTCTCTAATGCCACCCTACCTCCACCCCCATGTCAGGACCCTGTTTTACATCATACAGCCACGAAGACACACATTTCTCCTTTCTACTTCATACTTTTGAAAACATTTATTTTCTATTTTTTTGAGGATTTTCAGCAGCCAGGTTTTAATATGAAGCCATCAGGATTCCAGTGGGGACTTTTCATTTCCAGGGGTGACATCATCCAAACTCTGCATTAAATGAAATGTATCTGAAGTATGCAGGAATTGAACTGGGGAAATGGGATGGAAATGAGTCAAAATCCAAAGATAATGTTCTCAAAGAAACCAATTAATCAGAAATCTAAGCAGTGGAGATAAAGGGGATGGGATTAGGGAAATGGGGTAATCACAGAGAAACCAAGGTACAAAATAAATATTAGGATTGTTACTGTCTTCCATCATCTCTTGCCTTTTGGGCTTATCTCTTTAGGTGATCGAGTGCAACCTGAGAGCTTCTTGATCCTTTCCCCTTTGTTTCATTGATGTGGTTACCAAGGAGATGATTGGAAAGAACATTGATAAGCAGTGTCTTTCTACACAGGAGCAACCCATCATCCCTTCTGACTATGTTGACATTAAGGTAGCATTTTACAATATGTGTCATTTTATGAGCAGAAGTGAAATGAAGGGGACCATTTGCCACAAATTTTTTTTGACTTAATGGCCCTGCTAAGCTGATGACTATCTTCCTTTCAAAACGTCCTGAGATTGTACTGCAAGCAACCTCACGTGAACTATTTGTTTTTGCAGAAACATTGATAGACATCAAGGACAACATTACTTCAAAATCAGCTAGCTAAGTGGATTATAGGCCATAAAACATTGACTTTCCATTTTAACTTTTAGATCTGTGACCAGCTCTAGGGATATTTACACTAATAAGTTTTAGAACTTTCGTGTACAGTGCTAGTGTTCTATGCTTGCCCATCAGTTGGTACAATTTACACCAAGTTTAGCACATATCTCTTTGGCAAGGACATCACGCATACAAATATCCACATTCAACAACTTGGAAACTAGGAGAGTTCTGAATTGTACCTTCAGACTCGTTAGAGCCCAGTACTTGTAATAAGGATTGTCATCAGGTCAGTTACCCAATTCCAAAAATTCATCCTCATTTCATCCAAGAGTTGACTATGGGCCTTGTTGCAGAACACTCACCCCCTCAAGCACTTCTTTCTTGCAGTTGACTTTTCCAATGATTTCTCCTATAACTAGCCTTTCTCCTCAGCCAGAGGCCAGAATGAAGGCAGAGGAACAGATGGATGACTGCCTTTGTCATGTTTCTCTTGCCTTTTCCTGTCGGGTTGTGTGGTACAGTTCTGACTGACAGTCGGGAAGCTGGAAACCAAAGGGGCCACTGTATTAAGGACTGTTGCAATGTGTTTGCATGTTAGGTTTCTGACAGATGTGACAAGTCCGGGAGCTGAGGACACCGCTATCTGGATAGGTCTAAAATGAACAGGGCACATTGCGGGGTGAAGACAGGCATTCCTGGCACAGATCCATTGGTCAAAGATGCCAAATTCTTCAGAGGCAATAAGATTACAGAAGTGATTCTCTTGGCACCAGCAGGAGGCAGCCATCTTGCTGATCTGCCTATGGTGGCCCCAGTGACAAAAATACTTACAATTTGCAATTGGTGTGTCTTTTCCCCCTAACTTAGCTGTATGGGCTCAATCTTTTGGGCCTGACACAGGGTTAGCATGCAAACAAATTTTGAAAGCTCTTTCTTTTACCCACACATAAAAACACCAATCTAGATTCATTCCAAAAGAGCCACAGGATGGTGTCAAATAATTTCACTTAGCACCAAACAATTGAATCTGACTTCTTGTTTCTTTGCTAACCTTATAACTTTGAGCATTAACCAAAACTCAGAAAGTCTCAGTTCAGCTAAATGGCAATAGTCCTACCTCCCCAGGGCTGACATATGAAGGAAGAGGAGGTCTCTGGTTGCTTCTCCACCATCAACTAACACCAAGTGTAAACTAAAGCCTACCAAGAAAGGTGTGAATTACAGAAATATCCTGAAGATGAATAGTGTTTGTACCATTTAAGAACCTAGATTGTGCGTAACAGTTTAACTCTGCAGTCAGAGACCTGAATTCAAAGCCCAGCTTGTAATACTTATTTATGCAGTAAATTTGATCAAAATATCCATCATTAGCTGTGTTTTGTCTTATGATCTGTCAGTTGCATCATACATGATTGATTATGTTTTTTATGAGACAGGTTCTCTGTGCAGCCCTAGCTTTCCTGGAACATACCTGTGACCAGTCTAGCCTCGAACTCAGAGATCCAAGCCGTCTTTGTTTTCTGAGGACTTGGATTAAAGGCATGCACCACCACACCAGCCAAACTTGGTTTATTGTTTCAAATTTAGGTTTGTGTTATTACTTAACCATGTTAATTAGTCTATGCTGTTTTCTATACAGTTTGAACTCTTATCATACCCCATGTACATAGAAACTCAGTAAACATTAACCAAAATCTACGTTTATTTGTTGGTTATTTCCTATCCCCTGAACTAAAAGTACATTAAGTAATAAGTGCAGGATGAAGAATGAGAAGTCACACACAATTGCCAACACCATGCAAATATTTATTCAGGATTGTGTTTCTCAAATATTTCAAACCAATATGAATTGCAGAAAGAGGCCAATTGGAACAACTAAATGATATTTGGAATAAAATCATTTGGCCTAGTTTTCATAACCACTGATTTCAAGGAATACCACCATCCATGCCAGGTGTACCAGACTACTCCATTATCAGTCTCTGCTGTGTAGGGGCCCTGATAGTACACCCCATTCAGGTTTGCAGAGTGACACCTAGTGGGAGAACAAAAGAAAACAGAACAGTCAGAAGGAACGTCCGCATCAGAAACTTTATCTTGCTAAGAAACGATAAAACTTTTAGATGATGACTTCTGTTGTATCCCAGAAAAAAAAAAAAACATTTCCCCAAACCTGAAACTTCTATACAAACAAATGTCATTGTTTAAGCAAGAGAGTTTTGGTCCCATCCCAAACCATCCCAGGCCACTTGAAGTGTGTAGAAAAATAAGCATTTCAGTTCTTAGTAGCCTATTGTGGTAGTTGGTCCCATCCCAAACCATCCCAGGCCACTTGAAGTGTGTAGAAAAATAAGCATTTCAGTTCTTAGTAGCCTTTTGTGGTAGTTTGAATGCAGTTGGCCCCCATAAGCCTATAGGAGTGGCACTCTTCGGAGGTGTGGCTTTGTTGGAATAGGTGTGGCCTTGTTGGAGGAAGTAAGTCTCTGAGCTGAGAAGTTTGGCGTCTCCTTTGCTCAAGCTTTGCTCAGTGTGAAGCTGAGACTATTTTCTGTTGTCTTCTGATCAAGATGTAGCCAGTATTATGTCTGCCTGCATGCTACCATGCTCCAGACCATGATGACAACGGACTAACCTCTGATATTGTAAAGCGCCATCTCAATTAAATGTTTCCCTTTGTAAGAGTTGCCGTGGTAAGCCGGGAAGTGGTGGCACACACTTTTAACCCCAGCACTCAGGAGGTAGAGACAGGCAGATCTTTGTGAGTTCAAGGCCAGCCTGGTTTACAGAGCTAGTTCCAGGACAGTCAGGGATACACATAGAAATCCTATCTTGAAAAAAACAAGTGAACAAAAAAAAGTCGCTGTCTTCACAGCAATAGGAACCCTGACTAAGACACCTTTAAACAAAAAAAGAAAAAAGAAGCAAAGAAAAATGATATTGTAACCTTCACCTATATCCTCCTGGTTAAACAGTGTTAGCCTCGTGCTTGACCACAAAGGGCACAGTAAAGACATGGGGACAAGCGGCTCTACTGCAGCTTCCGGAGTAATTTGTACTTCCAAGTTCATCAATCTATAGTCGAGATACGACTTTCGTGATTCAGATTCCCTTCTTTCCCTTCTTTGGTTGTTAGCATATCAATTATTTGCATCTTCAAGATAAGCAAACAGAACCTAAACCTCCTTTTAAAAACTTCCCAGCTATCAGAAAATAATCTTTTGTTTGAATTGTCAAGTTAATTTTTCACATATACTGCACCAATCTAGATAGGTCTGTTTGGTTATTGTAAAACTTAAGCATTCCCTTCTTCCTCCTTTGGGGTCTACACACGCGTCTGTCCTTGGCATACACAAATTTCATGTAACAGTTTATAGTCATTTTCCTGTTATGATATTAATCACCATCTATTATTTATTGCTGTAACTAATGAAAAAATATCAGATTATAGGCTATGAGAAGAATACTCAGAACTAGTCCTGAGAAAAGAAACAAACCATTGAATCAGAAAAGCAAAGAATTCATTCATAAATGCAAAGTAGCAGGCTTGGATCACTAAGCTTGTGATTTGCTTTCACTGACCATCCCAGCAGTCTTCCTAATTTAAATAGCGAGAACTAATCGAAACCATGCCTGCTAAGTCTGCAGGGATTCAGTATCCACTGTGTTTCGAAAGTACCATGAGAAGCAACATTTGAAAAGGAAAACCCCCAGAGTACCTAGAATAAATATTTGGATACGTTTATATAGAGAAACTATTATGTTTGGTTTGATTTGGAGCCTACTGAGAAATGGGCTGTAGGGTCCACTACTTAGTATTCTGTGACCTGTGTTCCAGTATCCTTCAGTTTCTAGCCTGAACTTGACACTAGTTGTTAAAGATTGACACTCCAAGGTAAAGAAGTGTTCAGGGGAACTGGCAGTGTAGTGGTTGTTGCCGGGGAGAGATACGACTTGCAAAGACACGAGGCCTGAAAGGCAAGGGAGGTAGCAATGAGGGTTTTAGTTACTTTTCTCTTGGCTGTGACCAAATACCACAATGTAAAGAAGTACTGGCATTGGCTCTTCATTATAGGGTTAGAGTCTTTCCCGTGGAAAAAGCAGAGGGTGTTAAGCATCAGTGGCAGGAACACATGGCAGCTGGCTTTGAGCAAGAAGCAGAATGCTCCTCGTGGGTGGGGCTAGACAATAAATACAGAAACCTATAGGGGGCGTTGCAATTCCAGCCTCAATAGTGAGAATCACTG
The DNA here is from genome assembly GCF_018167655.1 of Microtus oregoni. Classification (NCBI taxonomy): domain Eukaryota; kingdom Metazoa; phylum Chordata; class Mammalia; order Rodentia; family Cricetidae; genus Microtus; species Microtus oregoni. Next base: position 634,718 of record NW_024544709.1, on the reverse strand, counting down.
AGAAGCACCAACAATTCCCGTCAATTAGAATGCAACACGGAAAACAAAGAGTTAAGGCTACGTTTCTGGAACAATTTCCTTTCTCTCTAGGGTGACCTCTTTTTCTTGGGTAGTGCCAGCTACTAAATTGCCTTTTTTGATCTTCCCAACTCCTATTTCGAAAGTCAACTATATCATTTATTTGCCTTCCTTTTTATTTGTGAGACTGCCATTCATTCAGGAGTAGAATAATCCAACCAACTGAAAGATGTACACACTCTAGGTCTCAGTAATATTAGTGATGATTTCTTCAAATCTGTTTAAAATCTGTCATTAATGAATATTCACAGATGACAAGTCTTAAATGCTGCTTACTTACAAGAAGAGGAAGGAATAAAGAATAAATAAGAAAAGGAAGCTAAGAGGGAAGATATGTTTCGCCATGTTTCATGTTAGCACAGTAGGAGAAAATGATTTTATGATCTTCCTTCTCTGCTCCCTCACACTGTTGCGTGTACTCCAGCTCCTTAACAAATGGCCAACCGTTAAAGTTAAAGACTCAACTTTTGGAAAAGTAAAACCCAGCAGGAAGCCTACTGCTTTTACAACAGCCTCCATTTCCCAAATACCTTAAATTCATTGTATCTGCATTGAAATCTACCTCTCTAAAACCAGCCAGGTACGGCTGTTTCCACCTGTAATTCCAGCACTTGGGAGGCTAAGCCAGGAGGATTGCCACGGGTTTGAGGACAGACTGCAGACTGTACTGCGTAGTAAGGCCATGTCTCAAGTCAGCAAACCAAAAAAGAGTGATTAATTAAAAGCCAACACATCACAGCAAGCGATGTTATAGTGAAGACTCTCATGGTTTTTAGAAATTTTAGTATGTATAGAATAGATCCACTCACAGCATATAGAGTCTAATTTTAGTATGTACAGAATAGATCACTCATAACGTATAGTCTACTTATAGCGTATATAGAATAGAACCAATCATAGCATATAGAGCCTACTTTTAGCATGTATAGAATAGGTGCACTCATAGCATAGAGTTTATATTTTGAGATGCTTTATTTATACTAAAAAATTATATAGATTATGGGATTTACACGGATAGTCCAGTTGTATGGAAAACACTATACTCCAAAATTGCCTAAGATTTCTTAATAGAAAGTTTAGGTGTCCATACATTTTGAGGTGGCTCCCGTTTTCTAAGGAAAACAGAATATTTCCAAAGCTGATGCTTCATCCCACATTGTTCCACACCTGCTCTGCTGGGGTAGCATGCCAGCTGGGTCACTTTTGAGGAAAACTGCATGGAGTTTCCATCCCCACCTAACAGGATGATCCTACAAAAATGCAGCTTGGGAAATCGTAAAGGAACCAGGGACATTTGGTCCAGAGATGAGACAATTCGAAACGATACAGCGCACTACTTCTCAGAAATATGATTTATTTCCAAGACATATTATTGGAAATTTCTGTTTCTTTTGGGTGTGTGTGTGTGTGTGTGTTGAAGACATGATCTTGTTAAGTGTCCCAAGCTAGCCTTGAGGTTGCTAAGTAGCCGAGACAGGCTTTGAACTTGTGGTGATCCTCTTGTCTCTGTCTGCCTCCAAGACCTGGGTTTACTGGAATGTGGTACCACACCCAGCTTCTGTTACTTATTGTTCAGGCTTTACTAATGTGCACAATGAATCTCAAAAACAAACAAACAAACAAACAAAAAAAAACCTCACAGCTGAAGAATTCTGGTAAGGATTGTGTAACATCACACATAAGGTCACCATCACCTTACTTGGCATAATTGATACCATTAACGCCTTTACAGCCGTACGTGCAAAGCATCAAACCTGTTAAACCACCAGCCAGACTGCTCCTCCTCAGCACAGTTCCCTTCGTAGTTGTCATTATCTCTGTCCCACGTGCTGAATTTCATTCTTCGGTGACTAGCCCACCACTGCACTTCAGGGTGAAAGGTCCCTGAAAGGGCGTCTCCGGCTGTTCCAGAATATTCTCCAATATTCAGTTCATAAAAGGACTGAGGGGAGAAAAGAGCCATTTTCACTATCAGTAGGAAGCACTTGAAAAAACATGTTAAACAAATGAGTTTATATTATGTAGTTTTATTTCTACAGACATCAAAGACATGTTGCATCGTTTCAGTGTTAACTCAAGACATTGCCTTGATTAAATTTTAAAAATTAAAACTTTTAGTACCTTTTTATCTCCAACTCTAAAATGTTTGTATTGTGCAAAGCGACTATTTTCCTCAAAATCTGTCAGGTCAATTTTTAAAGTGTAATCTCCTAAAAAAAAAAAGCCAAAGAAAAAGTAAGAAATTATTGTTGTTTAAATACATGACATGATATTGACTTTTAAAGCTAAAAATAAATCATAGTTTTATTTTGCTTTTACCATTTCCTCTGCCAAAAATCAGTTTTCAAAGAACAAACACTGACTGCAGCGTAATACAGTGTGAGCATTTTACTGTTTATTTTACTTGAAAATGACAGCAAAATAGCACAGTTGAAAAATTCTACTGTCTGAAGAATAAAAACAAACCTAAAAATGGTGTATGATTCACTTTGTCAAGAACAGAAAATGTTATTATTTAGTTAATGGTTTAAAGAAGCCAGGCGGTGGTGATTTACACGTTTAATTCCACTACTCAGGAGGTAGAGGCAGTGAGTTCAAGACTAGCCTGGAGTATAGAGTGAGGTACAGGACAGCCAAGGCTACACAGAGAAACCCTATCTCAAAGAAACTCAGAGAGAGAGAGAGAGAGAGAGAGAGAGAGAGAGAGAGAGAGAGAGAATATAACGATGATGAAAAAAGTAGATTTAAGAATTATGTTTATTCCGTTTGTCTTAATATCATAAGAATCTAGTTTTAAGACTAATTATTATTAACAACACCTTATGACCCCAGCAGCCAGACCAGGCTTCATCATACAGTCGCCCTCACTTGAGTATGTGTGTATTTGGTGGGTTTTTGTGGTAGAATATAAGGTCAGCTAGCAAGGTGCCTGAGGACCATTTGAAGAAGAAACAGGAATCCTGGTTGTTTTGTGAAAACCTCCCCTTGTTAGCATCAAAGCCCGGGGAACAGATGCCACTGAAAGAGGGGATCAGGGAGCACCTCAACAGTTCTGCCCTGTGTGTGATGGCAAGGAAGGAGGTCATTATTGAAATCATGCTGACATCAGTGACTCTGCATCAAGAGGATTCTCTGGAGTTTCCAAGCCAGTGGGGAAATATTTCAAACAAACTGAATTTATTTGGCATACGGTCTTATTTATGCATACTAGAAATGATACATATTGAAGAAAACTCTAAATATAAAAAGAGATACTACGGTGGCTATAAAAATTCTAAGTTATAAAAAAAGTGTGTGAAACAAATTAGTGAAGTAATACAGTCATTCCCTTCCCCCTTTTCCATTGCTCCTGTTTGTGAATGACAGGCTGGTCTTCCTCCTGAAGTAGAATTGTTCTTAAATATTAGAAATTTGATGGGTGTGGTATAATGTTCCCATCACTAAGGAGGAAGAAGCAGGAGAATTATGACAAGTTCAAGGCCAGCCGGGTCTGTACAGCAATTTCTGGGTTAGCCTGGATACATAGTGAGACTCTTTCTCAAAATGAAAATTACAAGTCAAATGACTAGGTAACATATAATTTTACCTTCCTATCTTGGGTCTTAGGAACAAAGTTCAAAGCTATTTGGAGGAGAATTCTGGATTCTCATTTCTGGAACAAGCATGTAAAGGGGTTCTCTTCAGTCAGAACTTTCTAAAAGTATTAACTTAGCTCATATGAGCCAAATCATGGATGGACACAGTAGGATAGGATATGTCAGTTATCCGCAAAAGTATATGTGGAGAGAAAATGCTACACATTTTTAAAAAGAAAATTGTCTAATGTTTTGGTCAATGAATGAATAAACTTGTAATTAGATATCATTTCTAGATTAATTTTATTGCAGACAGTTCCAAAAAAACTTAAGTAATAAGAATAAAGCTATTTTAAAGACAATTTGAGTAGCCTTAACTGCTGTCATAATTGAAGAATATAAGGACAGAGGCAATTTCTTCTGTTTGAGCTATGATACTTTGTGCAAGGCATGGAATTGATAGATACATTTCTCTATGCAAGGTATGGAATTGATAAATACATTTCTCTATACTATCCAAGAGCAACCATCTTGAACACCAAATGAGAAAAGGGGTGTGTATGTAGATCTGTGGTAGAACACATGTTTAGTATGTGCAAAGGCCTCGTTTCAACATCCAGCACCAAGCAAGAGAAGATGAAGGGGAATCAGATTTGTTGAAAATGTCTACCTAGGCAAAAATATATGCACAAAAATAACTTGAGAAATTAGCTTGAATTTTGTATGCTTCAAATGACACAATAGGATTTGCATAGCTTAAACCATGATCCAGAAAAATATTAATATAAAAGACAAACAGAAGGAGGTATGATAAATGTTAGATAGCTGGCAAAAGATATACTCTTAAAACCAGGATAATGTTTTTATCCTGGGGAAAGGAGACTCAGAGACTACTGATGAGACGGGAAACTATGATATGCTGGATTATGTAACCTTTCTTGTGACCACTCGCACATCTCAAAGACCCTGGTACTTAGTGCTCTGCTGACTATTTTGGATATAGACCAGTAGTTGCCTGAGCTTGGCTGGAACAAATAAGCCTTGGCATTGTCAGTGTGATTTAACTTGTCTTCTTGGGCAGTGCAACTGTGATTTATGAGGCATTGAGTCCCAGATCTAAAGGGGGCTGACTGTGGTCTCAGGCTGTCTGTCAGTGAAGGAGGATGACAGATGGGAACGAAAGGCTATGAAAAATAAAACACTGAAAACTTGTTATGGAAGAAAACTTTAGACAAATAGAGAACTCTAGTTATAGACATACAAGTGAACATGTATAGGGAGAATTGTATAAAGGGTCACAATTGCCTTTAAATCATTTTTTGTGTGTTTTTAAGATTTATTTTTATGTGTATATGAGGGTGTCTGTGTGGGTAATGCCACATGTGTGGGTGCCTTCAGAGGCGAGAAAGGAGCACTGGATTCCCTGGAGCTGGGGTTACAGGCAGCTGTGAGTTACCTGATGTGGGTGCTGGGAGGAGCAATACGAACTCTTGAACTCTGAGTCATGCTCTAACCCCAAACTACTACTGTCTTGAAGCAGTAGTGGCTTATCACATGGTATTAGAGTGGTAATAAATTGTGTGTGTGTGTGTGTGTGTGTGTGTGTATAATTGTCAGCCACTCAAATTTTTAAAAATTATTTTGACAACCCATTTCCTTTCAAGGAATAGAAAACATATAAGAAAATATAGGTTTACCTACCAATCTGGTTTCTTTGCCTCTAATCCCTGTTTTAAGTAGCATTTTACAAATGGGATAATAGCTCAGCAAGTATCATTACATCTGAAAAATCATGATATATACTGATTTTTTTCTATTGCCAATGATTTAGTGTGAAATACTACATGGCCTTTCTTTGTTTGTCTAGGAGTCCTGGGACCTGAACCTAAGACTTGCTGCCTCCCTATGCAAGTACAAAACCTACCTTGCGTCGTCAGTAAGTTAAGGTTTTTGTTACCCAGCCAATATTCACCATTTCTTTGGACAAAGTTCCCAAAGCCACTTTCGTAGTCATTCCAACCCCTAAGAAGTTTAAATTGAATGTTAGTTTTAGCGAAACACAAATGGTCACCTGCAGCGCCCATCCCATTCCTCATTTTCTCATCTCCATATTCTCTTGCTGAGCTCGCTCACACGCATATTCTTACTCGAGAATGAGAACGTAAAGTCTGTCATATTACTGAATTTGAGGCAGTAAGAAGGCTTAACTAACAAATCTCTGTCTCCTGTTCCTAATAATTACTGGTTAAAAACAGTTACCTGGCCGGGCGATGGTGGCACACGCCTTTAATCCCAGCACTCGGGAGGCAGAGGCAGGCGGATCTCTGTGAGTTCGAGGCCAGCCTGGTCTACAAGAGCTAGTTCCAGGACAGGCTCCAAAACCACAGAGAAACCCTGTCTCGAAAAACCAAAAAAAAAAAAAAAAACAAAAACAAAAACAAAAACAAAACAGTTACCTGCTAAAGTTCTCGCTGCCATCAGATCGTCTCTGAATCACAGTCCAGCCTCCTCCATCAGACATGTCACAATACACAGAGAATTTTGCCTGGCTCCGGAGAGGTTTGATTTTGTAAAATCCACTCTGCTTAAATCCATCATTGTAAATCTCTGAGCAGTCTGTTTACAAAACGGGGTAATATGACACTTGCTATATGTCTTTGTTCCTGAAATCCAGTACCCGTGGAGATAGATAAGACATATGGAAACATAATTGGTTCATAAAATGCCATCATGTTCGTCTTCTACTGGGAATTCAGAAAACCATGTTTTCTTTCCTACGATATAGTTATCATTGACCTCTTGATAAAACCAGGGGGAAGGAATGAAATAACGAGCATTAATTATTTTTGAAGAAATCAGGTTACAAGCAAATAATTTCTGTTCAGTGGGACTTGTTGTTTATGGAAACCTGCGCAATGAGTTGAACAACGAAAGTGAAAACGCAACTGCATGTAAATATTGTAACGGGATCATCTTGTCTTAATGTCTTACTGAACATTCGGACCGAACCCCAAACAGTAATCTTGTCAAGTTTTTATGACCTTTCAGTTTCGCTACATTTAAAAAAACATTCCCCGGAAACTTCTAACAGCCCACATATTCTGGGATATTTTGTCAAAGATTGCAAGCCTTTGTGCTTTCTTTCATCCTTCTATTTCTTTCTTCCGTGGTATTTCTTTGGCCTTTGAACTTAAATAGCTACCAGTTTGTAACAAAAGGTAATATTGGTGTCTTTCATTTTTGTTATTTGTTTGTTTTTGTTTTTCCAGACAGGATTTCTCTGTGTGACTTTGGAGCCTGTCCTGGAACTCACTCTATAGACCATGCTGGCCTTGAACTCACAGAGATCCGCCTGCCTCTGATTAAAGGCGTGCACCACCACCGTCCAGCTAATATTAGTTTCTTAAGTCGCTTGAGGTAAAACGAGTTAATACCCACTGGGTCTTATCCGAGGCTGATTTGAGCAGTCCTGGAGAATATGGTCAAGTATTAGGTAGATGCCTATGCAGCCTGCAGATGGTTGGAGCAGGGGCCAAACTACAGAAAGTAGTCTCAGGAATAGCCAGGTACAGAACTTCTGAAAATAATATGTAGAATCTCCTTTACATTTGACTTTTACCATTTTGTTAATTTCCTCTTTAAAAAAATTGTCTTATGACTGAATTATGTAAGTTTTACAGAGTGTTTTTAAGTTCTCTCTTCAGTTCACTGTTTTGATGCCAAACTGTCAACAAATGAAACACATATATTAAATTGAGTAGGCAGTGGAAATCTGAAGAGAAAATAAACTTCACAGAGCTGACTTCAGTCATGCATCACTGTTGGTCTTCCTAGTGACTTAGGCTCTGTTCATGCACTTACTTTCAAGATTCAAAAACACAAGTGTTCTTTATGCACGCTGGACTATAAAAGGGATCCTGTTAGAAAACTAAACAAGAAGAAAATGCCCACGTACAATCAACTCAATGTTATTTAAAAGCTTATGTCTTGAAGCATGTAGTAGAAGACTTTGATTAAAGTCAGCACATTTTCCCTCAATTGGGAAAAAGCTCCTTGTTCATAGCTGATCTCCTACCAAAGGACTGAACAGCAAAAGACTCACAAGGGTCAAACTCTTTTCCAGGCAAATATGGAAATAATTAACTCTAACTTGCTGTAGCAAAACTTCATAAATATGGGGATCTCTGCCAACACTTTCTGTTTGTTTTTGTTTCTTGCCATCTTTCAGTTTTGTTTTTTTTAAATTTCCTTCTCTCCAGAAGAGAGTACCAAACACAAATAAGCATCTCAAGAGGAGCTTTTAATGGAAGAAAAGCAAACAATCCACCCTCAAAAAAATACCAAGCAGATTATTAAAAAGTCATTAAATACACATTTTAAAAAGCAAACAGCTTGGAGCTGGAGAGATGGCTCAGAGGTTAAGAGCACTGGTTGCTCTACCAGAGGTCCTGAGTTCAATTCCCAGCAACCACATGGAGGCTCATGATCATGTATAATGAGATCTGGTGCCCTCTTCTGGCCTGCAGGTATACATGCAGCACAGCAGAACACTGTATACAAAATAAATAAATAAATAAATGTTTAAAAAGAACAATTTAAGGAGCTCGTCATGGTGACTCATGACTCAAACTGTGATAGCAGAAAGTTTGATCAAAGTAGGGATTAAAATACCAAGTAGAGGGGCTGGAGAGATGGCTCTGCAGTTAAGAGCACTTGATACTCTTGCAGAGAACCCAGGTTCAGTTCCCAGCACCCACATGGTGACTCACAACCATCTGTAACTTCAGCCTCAGGATACTCCAGCACATGACAGATACACATGCATACACATAAATTAAAAATAAGTGATAATCAGCTAGATATTTTGTTTGAAACATGTCAACCCACTCAATCCACTGGCCCATAGGTGGGATGATTGGGGAAAAAAAGTGAAACAACAGGACTTTATAAGTATTTTACCTATTTTTTAAAATCATGTATACATACATCTGTGTGTGGAGGGGGGGTATGAACACGAATGAGAGAATGAGCACAGGCCAGAAGAGCGTATTTAATTTCTCTGTAGCTGGAATTATATGCAATTGTGAATTGCCTCACATAGGTGCTGGGAACCAGTCTCAGGTCCTTTTCCAGAAGAGTATGTGTTCTTAAGCATGGAGCCATATTCCAGCCGTTAATAGGACTTTTTTAAAGTAATAATTTTTGAAGGTTCACATACTACTAGAAGAAAGCCCATGTGAGCTTCTCTCTGTCAAATATTGCATTGTACTCCGTGAAAGGAATAGTTTCTCCGATGTGCAGAAAGCAAGCCACTTACGGAAGACTGTGTTTTTATGCTCCCTAAAGTAACATTCCAGCTAGAGAAATCTTTCTCTTGTTGTCTCAGAATGGTGGCTGAAACTCAAGGCTGAGGATTAAAGACTAAAAATGACTCCCTCTCCCCCAGATACCATGTTGCTGTTCTGGTTTTGTATTTTAGAGAATATGACTATATATTCCAAACCATCCTATTTTTTAATGAGTCTCTTTAACCTTAACCTCCCAATATGCTTTACTTTCCTGAGCAGCAGGACTACAGACATGCACAATCACTCCTAGAGTACCTCACATTCTTAATTTTTTTTAAAAGGCTAGCAACAGGGGTGATCTACCAGTCCACAGAGCGTTCTGGGACATGTCAGTACCAGCCTTACCACAGTCATGCCCATTCCCAGGTAACAGAAGAAGAAAAGTAAGAAGGAAAAAAGATACTGGCTCATTGGAGATGGCAATATTCTTGTTACATAGTGTGTAGGCTTTTTCCTCTAAAAGCAAGGGGGAGAGTAGAAGGGTAATGTCCATGCATATATGACATTCTTTCTTTCTTTTTTTCTTTTTTTTTTTTTTTTGGTTTTTCGAGACAGGGTTTCTCTGTGGTTTTTGGAGCCTGTCCTGGAACTAGCTCTTGTAGACCAGGCTGGTCTCGAACTCACAGAGATCCGCCTGCCTCTGCCTCCCGAGTGCTGGGATTAAAGGCATGCGCCACCACCGCCCGGCCATGACATTCTTTCTTTAGATCAAATGTTATCTTAAAAATCTTAACCCATCCAATCCTTACAACAAATAAAAACATTTATGATTCCCATCTTATGAGGAGGAATATGAGACATAGTGTGCTTAACTAATTTGTCCAGGGACCAAGGACTGTTGGACTTTGTTCCAGGTGTTTAACCTTAACAACTACCCATGCTTCCTCAAGAAACTGCCGTGAAAACAGGAAACTTCTGTAGAAGCTATTGTAGAGCAACGAGTGTCAAACAGACATGTTGCAATTGTCACCAATGAATGTGAATTTGATACAATAACTTTTAATTCACAAATCATTAGCCCCATATGCTTAAAAAGATAGTTTAATTATATGCTATATACATTTGTGATTTATTCATTATTTTCAAAAATTACTAGTTTATATGTAATTAGATATTTGCTAGCATGTGATGAATTACAATACAGGGAAATTACTAATTTAGCAACAGTATAGTGACTTATAAATAAGAACAAAGACACCTAATTTATGCAAATCATATGCATGAACAGAATGTTTTAAATTCAAGGACAGCAAGAAATATAAACTTTGATGTGAGCACAATATCAATTGTTTTTATGATATTAGCATAGAATAAGTTATCTTATAATATATTTAAAAATAAATTTTAAAGACTTATTTCATGTGTATAGGTATATATGTATGTATGTATGTGTATCATATGCATGCCTGGTACCCATGGAGGGCATCCCATCACCTAAAATTGGAATTATGGATAGATGTGAGCCAACCACTAACAAGAAGAGCCGTTTCCAGATAGTGAGACTTCACCAGATATAAAATATGCTGGCATCTTGATCTTGGACACCCTACTGTCAAAAACTGTAAGACACAAAGTTCAGTTATTAATAAATAATAAAGGCACTATGTCATTGCAATCTGAAAGCACTGTGATGACCTGCTTTCCAGAAAAGCTTAAGCAGCCACGAGGACTGGCCTGATTTACGCTTTAGTGACAGAAAGCAGAAACTTAAGTGTAAAATACACTGTACTAATAGGTAGTCGTGTACTATTTAAGCTTACTAAAAAGCAGAATCTAGGATTGAGGGCCCCCTTCCTCTCCCATACCCCAGCATGTTTTTTTAAGTGTTTTTTTTTGTTTGTTTGTTTGTTTCCTGTCTTGGAACATACTGACCTCTTAACTCTGTAACAGGGAGAAAGAAAAACAGCAAAAACTGAGAATACTTTTTAAAAAAAATTGTACTCTTGGAAACAGCTAGAAGGTAAACCATTTGCTAACTAACAGAGGTTACTGCTGCTTTTCCTGTGGCATAAAAATGCCAGTGGTGAGCTGGGCGGTGGTGGCGCACGCCTTTAATTCCAGCACTTGGGAGGCAGAGGCAGGCAGATCTCTGTGAGTTCGAGACCAGCCTGGTCTACAAGAGCTCGTTCCAGGACAGGCTCCAAAAACCACAGAGAAACCCTGTCTCGAAAAACCAAAAAAAGGGGGCTGGAGAGATGGCTCAGTGGTTAAGAGCATCGCCTGCTCTTCCAAAGGTCCTGAGTTCAATTCCCAGCAACCACATGGTGGCTCACAACCATCTGTAATGAGGTCTGGTGCCCTCTTCTGGCCTGGAGACATACACGCAAACAGAATATTGTATACATAATAAATAAATTTAGAAAAAAAGCCAGTGGTGGGGACGAGAAGCTGGAAGCTCATCAGTAAAGATGCTTTTCCAAGGATGTCTCAATCAAGAACTCCGCACAACCATTTCAGCAATTTTCCCATCATTTCTGCTGGAGGTTGTAAGCGCTCTATCTGACGATATTGTATTTGCTTGCTCTCTCGTCAGACTCCTTCAGTCATTTCTGCTGAGTATTTTAAGGGCTCTGTGATGCTTTGCTGTTTATATACTGCATCTGTCTATCTGCTACTTGCTGTTTGTTCTTTTACTTTTGCTCACTATTCCCTTAATAAACACACTCATTTAAAACCAAAATCATGGCTATCATAGATCACTTTCCATGTGTGACATTAAGCCAGATCATAGCTCAACCTTGTTTAACAAGCTGCCCTATATATTATACAGCTCTTCCATGATCCTCTGCGACCCACAAATGCTCCTGAGGAGGCATCAACCTGGGTTCCTCTTTCATTGCCCTACGTGTGCAGCAAAGTATGTTATTCTAGTTATGTAGACACTCTGGAAGTTGGCACACTTGATTCTTTGAGTTTCTTCATCTGTACCAACCACTGGCATTCTGTTCATTAATATGATCATCTTCTACTGTTCATTAAAGCCACACACAGATGACTGATATAATCTCTGTGTCTCTAAGATTTAGAAGGAAAGTTTCAAATTATCAAATTCCACTTGCTACTACTCAGATAAATGACCAAATGGTGTAGGAATCTACTTCACAACACCATCTACTAATAGATGGTTCTATCTCATTACTAATAGATTCAATTCAAACTGGCTGTACTCCATTACCAAAAATGCACTATTGTATATGTTTTTTGAACTTACTAGTTTGTCCGTTTCTTACTTCAAGTCTAAACACATTGAAAATCTACTAGAAGAATTTCCAAGATACCCACCAATGGACTAATGACAGAAAGTGTACCAGTTAGTCCTGTGATATGAGTAACTCAGACGAAATGACATTTCAGCTCATTTTTGTAATATTAAAGTATTACATTTCTAGTACAAAAGCTGACCTCAATCACATTTGTGGCATATTAATTTCCTAAATCTTCAGATGAACATACTACCAACTTTGGGCAACAACAGAGATATATTTTCTCACAATATTTCAATATTCTAAAGTTAAGAAGCTCAATATGTAAGCAGTTATCAGAATTGGTTTCTTCCAAGCCCTTTGTCCATAGCTGTTATTATCTTTGTAGCTCTTTATAATTGTTTATTTGTTTTTGGTTTTTTGAGACAGGGTTTCTCTGTAGCTTGGGAGCCTGTCCTGGAACTAGCTCTTGTAGACAAGGCTGGCCTTGAACTCACAGAGATCCACCTGCTTCTGCCTCCCAAGTACTGGGATTAAAAGTAAGCATCACTGTCCAACTATATTCTTTATTCTGTATGTATGTATATATGTATGTATTATGTATGTATGTATCACTTCTTATGAAGATATTTGTCCTGTGGGATGTGTGTACACCTAATAGTCACATTTCTACTTGACCATTTCCTTAAATGTCCAAATGGGATCACATACAATACTATTGGAGTTAGAACTTTGATACATGAATCTGGGAGGGACACAAAATTCTTCGGGAACCAACCTTATGATTATCCCCAGTGACTTATCCAATTCCTCAGTAAGATTCTGCCCTCCAGCTTGTATCAAATCCATCCATCCACTTTCTACTGTCCAGATGAATGAGCAAATGGAGCATATAGGAATCTACCTCACAATCTCACTACTAGTGTATTCACGTCAGACTCCACTACGAAGAACACACCACTTTATTTAGTATTGGCCCTACTATTCACAGGACACATAGCAAAAGTTTCTGGATAGATACCCGACCACATTACAGTCAAGCCCCGAGATTCCAACCAATGAAGAGGGCACTATGAAGAACACACCATTAACCCCAAAGATAGATACTTACTTGGTGACTCCAAACCGTCTTATCCCATCTTAGCCCATGCAAGGAAACTTGGTAGGACGTCTGTCCTGGCACTGTTCTTAATCAATTTCGTCCACGTCCGACAGAAAATTCATAAATTATTTTCTGGCCTACAGTGATGCTTTATTAATTAGTCTGGAGTAGACTAAAGGCAATGATTGCAGATAATTCCCCACAGGGCACTTGTATTTCTACACATTTTTCCCCAATAGGGTTTATGTTCTAGACTATGTTTTAAAGCACATTTGTGGGTAGGCAGCTTGAAGGATATTAAGATAACATCTCCTTCTGGACAGACAGTTGCTCCATTAGCTGCACACTAAAATAAAGATAACATCTACGCTGGAGCCAAAGATTAGACACATTTTAAACCCACTATAAAATACTGGAATTTCTTAATTCAGTTGTGACATAGCCGCATTAATTGTTCACATGGGCTCTTGGTATTTGAGAACAAAGGACATTAATGCAAATATGAGCCTTAGACTTGTGACCCATGAGCTGCAGGGCTCCGCTAGACCCACGAGCTGTAGGACTCCGCTAGATCCATGAGCTGTAGGGCTCCGCTAGATCCATGAGCTGTAGGGCTCCGCTAGATCCATGAGCTGTAGGGCTCTGCTAGATCCATGAGGCAAACTTGTCAGCTTGCAAATAGAGGAAAACCTCAAGTCCCTCCTACTTTGGGGTAAGTATTAGCACTTCAGAAGGTTGCCAGCTAGATTAATGAGTGGCTATAGCAGAGAATCGCTGTTTTACAAGAATATATACAGAGTCTGATTCCTGATACATGTTGCCTGACCCGTCATTTACTGTCTTAACCAATATTCTCTGTAGTTTTCTTCTTAGAATGCAATTCCTGTGCTTTTGCCCCAGAACGTCTTCAAACTATCTATTCCTTTGTGTTTCCCAGGTCCCCTTTAACCTGAAATACCCTCAATTCTGTTCCATGTTCTGGGACCCCAGCTATCCTTATGCACTGTCTGTCCTTTCTACTGCAATCCAATGGCTCTGACCTCTGACCTCTAAAGGCGGACAGAAGAAACTAGTGTGTGTATGTGTGTGTGTTTATGGGAGGGTGTCTAAATATCAAGATGCTTGTATAATGGCTATTTTTATGTCAACTTGTCACTGACATAAGCAAGAATCATTTGGGAAGAAGAAACCTCAGTTGAGAAAATGTCCCACCAGACTGGCCATTCGGCAAGCCTGTGGTGCATTTTCTAGATTGGTGATTGATAGGGGAGAGGCGTGTCTACTGTGGGCAGTGTTACCTCTAAGTGGGTGGTCCTGGATGGTACAAAAAAGCAGGCTGAGCATGCTGTGGGGCGTGATCTAGTAAACAGCACTCCTCCATAGCTCCAGCATCAGCTCCTCCCTCCAGGTTCCTGCCCTGACAGAACCATGATGAACCGTGATGTGGAAACGTAAGCTGAAATAACTCGTCCTCCCCAAGTTGCTTCTGCCACATCAATAGAAACCTCAGCTATGTTAGCTGAGCAACAGAAGGGGAGGCATCCAGGGCAAGCAGTGTGAGCGTAGAGAGATTAGGATCTGGGGGAAGGCAGGGAAAGTGAGCATTTTACTGTATTGTAAGTTCTATAGTTTGCACAACTCTGAATCCCACACATGGTTTAAATGATAAATGTCTCTGTAGGCCCATGCACTTAAACACTTAGTCCCCAGATGGAGGCTCTGTTTGGGGAAACGGTGGAACTTTCAGGGAGTAGAGCTATCTATGCTGAAGAAAATGGGACAACATTAGGGATGGGCTTGAGGCCTACAGTCCTACCTCATTTCTCTTCACTTCCTGTTTTCTGACTACAGATGCAGTGTGACCACGGGTCTCCTTCTCTTGTTGTTGTGAGTACCCTGCCTTGATGGCATATAGCCCCTCAGATTGTAAACCAAAACAAATCCTTTCTTCCTTAAGTGGGTTCTAGTCAAGGGTTTTTCTCAGTGACAAGAAAGTAGTACACTGCACTAGTAAGTACATTTACTGGCATAAACCAGGAGTTTTTGTTTTTTTGTTTTTTTGTTTTTGGTTTTTCGAGACAGGGTTTTTCTGTGGTTTTGGAGCCTGACATGGAACTAGCTCTTGTAGACCAGGCTGGTCTCGAACTCACAGAGATCCGCCTGCCTTTGCCTCCCAAGTGCTGGGATTAAAGGCGTGCACCACCACCGCCCGAAACCAGGAGTTTTTATTCCCATAATATTGGTATGTCTTTGATATCTGCTTTTGGTTATAGTTATACACATATCTCAATTAATATTTGCTCATCTAGTCCCATTTTTTTGTTTTATCTGCCAACATAATGATCGACTGTGTTTCAAAACTCTGAGGGTCAATGGGAAGATAAAATACATTGACTGGAACTAGAGAGATGACTCAGGCATTAAGAGCACTGGTTGTTCTTCAAGAGACCTGGATTCAATTCCCAGCATCCACATGACCACACACAATGGTCTGTAACTCCAGTTCCTTGGGATTGAACTCCCTCTTCTGTCCTCCATGGACACTGAGAGTGCACACAGTACACAGGCATGCACACAGGCAAAATATCTATCATATTACATAGCAATAGATATTTTAAATGCATTGGATATCCTTTCAAGCCTTACACAACAACAAGTTTATTGATCAAATTAGGCTTATATTCACAAGCAGACAAATCAGAACACATCATAGACATGCAGCATAGGGACGGCTGTGAACAAAGAGTTTGACACAGCACTGTCTCTGTTTCCAACACTCAAGTTCCCTCTTACAGAGTCATTCATATGGATGGGAAAACAAAAGACTTTTTCCGTAGACAGAGTTTTCCTGTCCTGACCACCTGCTCCCCTGCTCCCAAATAATCACTCAGAAGATTAATATAAATTATAAATGTTCAGCCAATAGCTCAGGCTTATTACTAACTAGCCCTTACAGCTTAACCCATTTCTATTGATCTCCGGGCTGCCAGGAAGCTTGTGGCTTTTACCTCTATCCCATTTTGTGTGTCTGATTTTTTCTCCAACTGGTTGGCTAGTCTTCTAATTCTGTCCTTCCTCATCCCATAATTCTCAGTTTGGCTTTCCTGCCTGACAGTATCCTATTCAGCTATTGGTCAATAAGCTTGTTTATTAAACCAATCATAGCAACATGTATTCACACAGTTTATAGAATGATTATTCCACAGCATTTTTCTGTGGGACTAGTGATAGGTGTAGTGGTCTTTATACTGTGCTCACAATTCAATACCGTTTCATTTCTAGGATATAAATGTTGGCCTAATCAAAGGGGAAAATGTCAAACTGTTAAATAGACATATTTTTAAATTACTCTTTTATTTTCTTTTAAAAAATAGACTTTTCTTTTCCTGTCCTTTAGTTCTACTAATTTTTTTTCATTGTGGGTTTCAAAAGAGAGAATTGGGTATGGTAGCACACACCTGTGGTCCAAGCTACTCAGGAAGTTGAGGTAGAAGGATTGCTTGTACTCTGTATTTCAAGAATAGACTAGACAACACAGAGAGACCCAGCCCAAAATAAATAGAAGGGGAAACTGCATACATATAAGGAGGAAAAGACCTAAATAAAAACAAAGTTTAAACAGAAACACTCTCAATTATAATCTGTCATTTTAGGTGAATATTTAACAATCTGTGGTACTGACGTCTTATGAAGATACAGAAATTCTCAGATACTTAGTATTTAGATCAAACACATACTAGAGATAAAGGGGGAAAATATGGAAGAAGTTTTTTAAATTGGTGGAGTGAGTTATGCTGCTTATCATTGGAACAGATATAGCTTTTTAGCAAGATGTGAAGTGAGCCGAGGGTGGTGGAGGATACACCTGAAATCCAGCACTTGAGGAGGCTGAGGCAGGAAGACAGTTAAGTGCCAGGCCAGCCTGAGCTATAGAGTGAGATTCTGAGTCGAAAATGACTAAAAGGCAAAACTAAACAAAGAAAAGGTCTAAAGTCCCTGGATACCCAATACCGTCATTACACGTGGATGTGCGGCCCAAATAGTTGAAACATTTAGGAAAAACCAGTTCTGACCTGCATATTGCCGCTGGCCTCCAAGGTCAACGAAACTGTTCTCTTGTCCCTTATCCAGGAACTGGACTTCCTTCTCCTGCGTGAGCTGTGCAATCGTGGCCTGCAGCTGTTTGACCCTGGTCTCAAGCTGGTGCACCTGAGCTCGGAGCCTTTCCTGCTCCTGCAGACAGTGTGCATCCTCGAGGGCCTGCAAGGCAATGTGCATCTCATGTTTATGGGAAAAAAAGGTCGCCAATAATCTGGATAAATCCTTGATTCAACATTGTCTCCCACTTTCATATCAGAATGCTATTTCAAACAGAAAGTTAATTTATTTTTCCCAGAACTTTGAGTATGCTGGTCTTTGGTCCTTTGGAATGTGTAAATGAAGACACATGTTCATTGAAATAACCTTCAGATAATCGTGGTAATATATACTAATTATGTTTGATATTGGTCCAAGACCAACACTAACTACCATGGTCAGTTTTGAACACCTGATACCATGTGAAAAAGGAAATAACACGGCTTAAAAATATTTCAGTGATTTGTTGCAAATCCTGATTTTTATTTTTAAAGTATTTAAGTGTTACTACATGCCACATTTCCACAGAACTTTCCCATTCCTTAGGATCAAGTTAATATCATTAATATTCCTTTTCTAGAAATTAAAAAGAAATTCCGTCTCTAAGTAGCCCTTATAATAGTCTGCACAAAAGGCTTACCCAGCTTTCCCTGCCCATTATCAGAGCAATGGTGACCAGGACGAAGCCGCAAATGTCCCCCATTCTTCCCACGGAAAAAAACTACAAAAGAAAGAATTCCTCATGAGATCAGACTCAACGGGTTCAGATAAAGCCTTAGAGCACCTGGGGGTTACACAGAAATGTATCCCCTTCTTACTATTCAGCCTTCTGTCACATGGAATGATGGGAATCAACTGCATCAAAGCTTAGAAAATAATTGAACCCGCTCAACAACGCAGACACACAACGGGGTCCAGTTTCATTAAGGGCTTGAATGTACTGCTTCATAAGTGTATGGAAAAGGGCAGGGAAAAAAAAAGACAGGCCTGGGATCCTCTTTTGCCTCAGTCAGTTCCTAACTGTATGACTTTAGGCAACTTACCAAAGTGTTCCTGTTCTATAAAGTGGAGATGAGACTCCTATCCACCTTACAATACTGCAAAAATTTTGAAATAATATTTTTATATGTCTGGTCATTCATGTGCTAAATGAATACCAGATAATGAGTTAGTATTCTAAGTGGAGGGTTGTTTTTATTTTTAGAAGAAGAAAATTACAATAGGGGGTTGGTGTGCGCTGTTTTATTTTTCTTCTTTCTATCTTTCTTTCTTTCTTTTTCTTTTTTTTTTTTTTTTTTTGAGAAAGGGTCTGTAGCCCTAGTTGGGCTGGAACTCCTTACATATGCCAGGCTGGCCTTGAACTCTTAAACACCCACTGGTTCAAAAGTGTTGTTCACTGTTTATCTTGATGTCTTAATATGCATACAAGAAATCATGATAATGTAAAATGTTAAGTTTTGTTTTATTAACTTTGGAGGAGAAAGCTAAGTTTTTCCTTCCTCTGCTCCCCCTCCTCACCTACCCTTCTCCTCCCTCCCCTCCAAGGTCACATTATGCAGCCCAGACTGACTTCAAATTCAAGACCCTCCTCCTTCCACCTCAATACCTGGCTTCCACTCCTTGAGATTGCCTTTTCCAGGACTGAAGATCAAACCCAGGAGCCTTATGTCTCATAGGCAAGCTCTTCACATATGCTAGGCAAGCTCTCTCCCACTAAGCTATGCCTAATCTTTACATCAGCCCTGAAGGCACGACTTCTGCTGAAAATGTTTGCTCATACTCAGAATGACTTCGGGGTGCGGTCACAATGGTGAGTTTTTCATAAGCTTTAGAAGCTAACAGCAGAAGATGTTTCTATAATCTTAAGTTTTATTCACAATTCCTTCTGGAGTAAGATTGGCCCGTTTATATTCTGGTAGAACATATGACAGCTAGTCTTTTTACCAGTCACTTTTTCTACCTTTTTGTAACAAAATAAATGGTCCTTAAACTTCATCACTCACTGGTATCAAAGGGGGGAGTGTTACAAAGAAAACCCCCATGTCCAAAGATTAAATTCTGTATCTATAGGTGGTAGCAGTAAGGCTTATACCAGCTTCCCCCCCCCCCCAACAACCAGCTCCAAAATCATGACACAGGGACTTATTCACGGGGACTTATTATTAGTTTTTCATGTTCGGCCTAGCTTTGGCTCATTTCTGGCTATCTCTTCTAACTTAAATTAACCTGTTTATCTACCTTTTGCCTCAGAGCTTTTTTTACTTTTCTTTTCTTCTTATGTCTTCCTTTCACTGCTTCTTCTGTCTGCTGTCTAGCAGCTGCCTGGTTTCTGGCCCCAGCATCTCCCTCGTTCTCTCCTTCTCTGTCTTTCTTCTTGAACTTAGATTTTTCCTATTTATTCTCTCTCATGGCCGGCCTGACCTTTCCTTTCTTCTGCCTAGCTATTGCCATTCAGCTCTTTATTAGACCAATCCGGAGCCTTTGGCAGGCAAGGTGAAACAAATGCAACACATCTTTACATAACTAAACAGACACAGCACAAACAAATGCAATACACCTTTACACAGATAAGGTAGGATGAGAGGGAGTCTTGTAGTCCCACCTTCAGCTGAGTAGCTATTGGTAACAGATGGCTGACGGGGGAGATATGCAGCCCCTGAGAGGATACCCATGCTCAAGGAGGTGGTCCTACACCCATACACACAAAAGCAAAAGGTTTAAAAAAACAATGTAAGCTCTCTCTTTGGCTTATTGTTCCAGCTACATCTATGGCCTCTGCCTTACAATCATGAGCCCTAACTCTGGAATCATAAGCCCAAATAAACTCTTTCATTACTTGCCTTCATTACAGAATGTTATCGCCACCATAGAAAAGCAATTGATACAGCTTGCTACCTAAATTTCACTGCCAGAACTCATGGTGGAAGGAGAGAACAGACTCTCAGGAAGTTTTCCTATAACCACAGACACAACTGTGTGCATACATACACCATATCACGCCCCCCTCTGTCAACTTTTGTCTGTCTGTCTCTTTGTTTCTCTGTGTATGTGTGTGTGTATATGCCTCTCTCACACACACAAATAAATAAATGATCTAAATGAAACTCCAGTTTTCATTATTTACGATAATAAACCATCCTGTATTCTGCACATCTAGTTTATAATAACATCATGTCAAGTACCCTGTACCTTATCATCCACTATGATTGGTTGTATTTATTTTATAGTATTTTTGCTTTAGGTATTTTGTGCTATAAATCATTATACTTTAAATTTACTATAAGAGTCATCCCTTAAAATTCTTTTCAATAGCTACCTTACTATACAATATGATTTATTTTAAGGAGGGTAGGGATGTAGATCAGTGATAGAATATGTAATACATGACTAAGGCTCTTGGTTCAGTTCCCAGAACCTAAACAAATAAATAGTTTGAAGGCTATAAATTTTAATTCATTACTTAGTAAATGTGTGTGTGTGTGTGTGTGTGTGTGTGTGAGAGAGAGAGAGAGAGAGAGAGAGAGAGAGAGAGAGAGAGAGAGAAGGAGGGACGGAGGGACGGAGGGACGGAGGGAGGGTCCCACTACATAGCTCTGACTGGCCTGGAGCTCTTAGTGTCTGGATTCAAACTTGCAATAATTCTCTTGATTCTGCCTCCCAAATGCTGTGTGACTGGCATGTGCCACCATCCCGATTTCTGATTAGCAGTTTTCAAAGTTAACAAATTATGCTGCATTCAACTTAAAGGCAAAAATGTTTAACTTTAGAAATAAAATGTGGTTATATTGTGGTACATGCCTTTTATAAACAAAAACAAAAGTTTGTATGTTAGTAACAAAATTAAAATGATATGTTTTGAATGGGCTGTTATGAGAGGATAGGAGATAAAATAAAATTTAAAAAGGGGACTCCAGCCAGTGAAGCAGACCGGCGCCTTGCACAGCCATCATCGGAGAAGCTTCCTCCTGCAGTAGATGGGAATAAAGGCAGTCAGATATGCGGAGAGTGAGAGACTTTGGAACACTCGTTTCTAGATGGGATGTCACCTCAAATGCACCCCCTCAGAGCTCAGGGAACCTAGAAAAAGAGGAAGCAGAAAGAAGAGAGCCAGAGGAGATGGAGGACATCAAGAACACAAAGCCTTCTAAATCACACTGATCCAGGCACATATGAACTCCCAGAGACTGAGGCAGCAAGCACAGGGCCTGCACGGGGCTTAGCTTCCAGTTCAGTGTTTTTATGGGATTCCTGGGTGTGCAAACAAATGGGTCTCTGTTTACTGTGCCTTCTCTTGGGCTATTTTCCTTCTATTTGTTTGTCTTGTCCAACTCAGATGTGTTAGTTATTATTTACCTTATTATATTAAGCCTTAGAGGCCTGTTTGTTTCCTAATGAGAGACAGAAAGGGAACAGATTCAGACAGGAGGGGAGGTAGGAGGAACTGAGAGGATTTACAGGTAGGGTAGGGGGAAAACCTTTCAATAAAATGAAAGGAATAAATTTAAAAGGGAGGAAAAGTTATTTAAAGCAGTGTGTTTTCTAAGTTAGCAGTCACACATGAGCTACAACCTTAACGTATACAGTTAAAATTTTACCCATAAGCACAGCCTGAGAGACTGCTTTTTCCAAACCCACCCTCATTTTCTGAAAATAGAATATAACTATATCCTCATAATTTATATTAAGAATTTATGATTTTAAAAAAGCTTTTTTAAAAAAACTAAACATATTTGATCTCCAAGTAGCTGAAGTAAAGAAAAGAGTTTGGGACGCCCAGAGCACAATGTGGTCTGTTCTGCTTGTTCCTTTGTAGGCTGAAATGAAATGGAAAGTTCTACCTTGAACCTCTCCTCCAAACCCACCCAAAATACAATGAGGCTAGAAGCTAGTTAAATTCTAAATCTCTCCTCCAAACTACAGTGTCAATCATTCCAATCTTTTGCGAAGGCCCGTGGTGATGTTCTGAGTTGTGGTGACTGTCATCCACTCTCATGGAAAAAAATGTCAGCATTACCACAGTCCAATCAAGAGTGCAGATAGTAACTTACCTCGAGTCAAAGTGAATCAGTGCTCGGCTAGGCTCAGTCCAGACGCAGCCTCCCAGGAACTGCTAACTGAAGTCAGCATTTGAAAATTGTCTTCTCCATTATTTGATTAGAAAGAGGCAAAGTTGATTCTGGCTCTAATCCAGAAACAACATGAAGAAATCAGTTTAACTGGAAGGAAGACAAAAAATAAATCAAGGGCAAACCCCTGAAACTCTTACATTTTCAATTTCTGCCACTTACACGATATTTTATTGGATTATATATCTTTATTTTTATTTTTTAAAGATTTATTTATTTATTATATATACAGTGTTCTGCCTGCATGTCAGAAGAGGGCACCAGATCTCATTACATATGGTTGTGAGCCACCATGTGGTTGCTGGGAATTGAACTTAGGACCTTTGGAAGAGCAGCCAGTGCTCTTAAGCTCTAAGCCATCTCTCCAGCCCAGATTATATTTTTTGATTTCAGCCTTTTATACTTATGCTCACCCGGAGAATTTTGCACTTTATCTATCCTAAAATCAAAGTGCAGCTGAAGCTTTGCCTTATAGATGTTAAAGTTAATAAGCTGTCACCTGCAAAGTGGAGCGCTAAGTATAATTTCAGCTAAGACATGGATAGAGGCCACATTTTTCTTAGGTATGAAAACATCGCCATCACAGAATGAATGGCCAGTTTACTTGATCTCTTTTTTTTCTTATTTTTTTTTATTTTTGAGAATTTTAGACCTGAAAACATGAAATATTATCCATCTTCCATTTTCCTCCAAGTTCCCTCCATGTCCTTGACAGCATGACCCCCTCCCAACATCACTTTCCTTCCTTTCTTCTTTCCCTCCCTCCCTGCCTGCCTGCCTTCCTTCCTTCCTTGATAACCCCCTAAAGTACCATTAGTGTTGCCCATATGTTCATGGATGTGGGGCTGTCCACTAGCAAAAGCGTTCTCTATATGTGAAATTGCGACACGCACCTGTAAGTGTGGGCTGTACTCTCAGCAAGCTCTTCTTTCTGTTTTCAAAGCCTCTGGAGCAGTGTCTGACATGCAATAGGTAACTTCTAGTTCCACTAATCGCATTGTGCAACAGTCTCAAGCTGGAAGCCCAGGTCATTCTGTCTCTGTTCATTCTGATGTAACTCAAGTAGCTATTTGCTGTTGGTTCTGCTGCCCTGATTTCCTAACTCAGATTCCAGTAAAATGCACGTCGTTTTTCTGCTGTCCTTTGCTATTTACTGAGCGAAAGTATTACCTGTTTTTGACCTTCCCGTTAAACACTTTTTTTATGATTTACTTAGAAAATTTGGAAGTTATTATAGAAAAGTTAGTTCTGATGATTAAAAACAGAAAGAAGGAAAAAGACAAGATCTCCTGAGTAAATTGGAAGCATGGGAGCAGGGGAGAGGGTGGAAGAGGAGAGGGGAGGAAGGAAGAGGAGTGGGGAAAATGTATAGTTCCATTAAAAACAATAAATAAAATTTAAGAAAAAAAATGTCATTTAGACTGAAATGATCTACACATACAGAAGAATTATAGCATTTAAAATGTTAGAAAATTCAAGCTGTTGACATTAAAAGGAAAATAAGAAGTTTTAAAGCTAATGTGGTAATAACCACTGTGCTGAAGTGTGATAGTCTGAACTTATTTTTCTTCCTTGTGTCTTCATTGCTTTCTCTCCATTCAAAAAAAAATTGGTAAAGTCTAAAGTCGCAGGAGGTCTACAGAAGGGGACAAGAGTAACAATAGCAAGAACTACCACATTTGCCACATTTTCTCCTTGCCAAATACAGTAAGATTTTTTTTCTTTGCCCTTTGGTGATGGCTGGAGATTAAACCTATGGCCTACCACATTCTCAGAACCAGAACCTGTTTTACCGGTGAGCTATATAACCCTAGCCATAGCAGTAGATACATTAACTCAGTCTCAATATCCTACTGGTCTACCATCTGTCTCCATTTCACAGGTAAGGGGATAAGGCACAGAAGTTGAAATAATTTGCCCAAGGTGACACAGCTAACAAGAGGTGGAGCCAGGACTCAAAGGCAATCTGGCTCTGAATTCATGAACCTCACTGTGAAAGTTAGGTTATGGTGTCAATCAAGGACTTGGTTCAGATCATTGTTACAAGAGAAATGCAGAAAAAGCTAATCAGACGGTAAGAACAATATTTAGGGTCAATGTCCTGTGAAAGCAGGCTCCAACCTGCAATTTCTAAGAGTTTTGCCAGGCAATTTGGGGTGAGAGGAGTGGGCAAACAGAGTGGAAGAACGGTCATAAGAATTATCAAATCAGGGGCTGGAGAGATGGCTCAGTGGTTAAGAGCATTGCCTGCTCTTCCAAAGGTCCTGAGTTCAATTCCTGGCAACCACATGGTGGCTCACAACCATCTGTAATGAGGTCTGGTGCCCTCTTCTGGCCTGCAGACATACACACATACAGAATATTAAATAAATAAATGTTGAAAAAAAAGAATTATCAAATCACTGGCTGTGGTGCCACAAGCCTGTGCTATCAGCCCTTACTTAGGAGGCTGAGGCAGAAAGATTGCAGGTTCAAGGCTGACCTATACTACTGTATTTTGGAAGGAGGGAATCAGGGAGAGTGGAAAGAGGAGAATAAGGAGGAAGGGAGGAAGCTGATGTTATAGTTCAGTTATTAAGGTTACAAAGCACTTATCCAGTATGGCACAAGACCTTGGATCTACTCCACACCTCTCCAAAAAAAAAAAGTTGAAATTACATGGTTGTATAAAACCTTGGAAATGAGACTCAACCTGAGATCTGAAAGAAATATAACAAAAAAAATTAAATAAGATGAGCAGGTTGGTCCAGTGTTGAGGCAATAGACCAGAAACAGAAAGGTCGGGATGCATACTTGAAGGCATGAGTATTTGTTTATTGTTAGGATCTCATGCAGCTCAGGCTGGCCTGGAACTCCACTCTTAGGATTCCAGGCATCAATAACACACTAATGCATGCCAGGCAAACACTCTACCAACAGAGCTGTTTCCTCAGTCCCAATGCCCAGTGAGTCTTTGTTTTCTTTTGTAATTCTATTTATATGTGGGTGTTTTGTCTGCATATATGTTTGTGTACCACATATATGACTACCGCCAGAAGGAGATCCCTTGAGATGTGACTTACAGAAGGCTGTGAGCTAGCATAGGTGCTGGGAATCAAACCTGGGTCTTCTGGAAGAGCAGCCAGGGCTCTCATCCAATGAGCAGCTCCAGCCCTGGCAATGCAAGTTTTTGTCATTGTTATTGTTTCTTGTTTTTTTTTTTGGTTTTTTTTTTTTTTTTGGTTTTTCGAGACAGGGTTTCTCTGTGGTTTTGGAGCCTGTCCTGGAACTAGCTCTTGTAGACCAGGCCATGTTTTTTTTTAAAGATTTATTTATTTATTATATATAGTGTTCTGCCTACATGTATGCCTTCAGGCCAGAAGAGGGCACCAGATCTCATTATAGATGGTTGTGAGCCACCATGTGGTTACTGGGAATTGAACTCAGGTCCTCTGGAAGAGCTGTCAGTGCTCTTAACCGTTGAGCCATTTCTCCAGCCCTTTGTTGGTTTTTGAGACTCTAGTCTCACTATGCAGCTCTGACTGGCCTGGAACTCACTATTTAGACCAGGCTGGCCTGGAACTCACAGAGATCTACCCATCTCTGCCTCTCAAGGGCTGGGATTAAAGTGTGTGCCACTATGCTGGCTCCCAGGGCATAGGTTTTAAAATAAGCTTCAGTGAACTAAACTGTGAGGTCATTAAGGTTTACAGCTCATAGAAGCTAGATTTATGTGGCTCCCTAAGAGAGTCTATGGACTAACTGACTCAATACTTGCTTTCTCGAGGATTATGTGAAATAGGAATGCTAATTTATTAATAAAGAAAAAAAAGAGAATTGCCTTCTAACTTCTTGATTTATTTTACCTAGAAAATCTGCTCCTTGTGGGCTATGGCTATGAATTAAAAACCAAACAGGGAGACTTGGAAAGCAGAGGACATTGGATCATCTTGGGGGCCTACTTTTTAAGAAATGGTCCTATTCGCTATTTTTCTCTGGTCCAAGGACATTTTCATTGGGCAGAAGGTACAGTCCCTTTAAGATCACGATTCTGTACCTCTGGGATGAGTCAAGTAAGCAATGGCAAATGAATTCTTTCACTCTCTTTTTAAAGAAGAAAAGTTCACCCAGAGAACTCTTCACTTTATACATCAGACCCAGGGCGGCTGTCATCTGAAGCCGCTCGACCTTGCATTTGCCTGCTGGATTGGAGGCCTGCCTGGTGTGTGATATTTGAGCAAATCCCAACGTGAAGGTTTTAATTTCAGTCTATCTGTCTCCTGCCAACTCAAACTACAGCAGAGACAGGTCAGCTCTCAGCCCTATCACCAAGTCGACCCAGGTAACTGATCTTCTATCTATTAGTTTATTTCCACAGTATACTGTTCTCTTTTTAAAATTCTACTGATTTGTTTTGGTTAGCATAGCGAATAGAGGGTTCCACTGTGATATTTTCTTTGTATTTTGCTCATATTTGACACCCATTGCCTTCCCTTACTGCTAGCACCATTCTCCCAAAAGAATTCCTCTTCCACTTTTATAGCGTGTGTGTGTGTGTATGTGTAGTAAAGCTAGAGTTTTCATGTGAGAAGAAAAATACAACATTTTTCTTCACTTTCCCCCGTTGCTCTCTCGTTCTCCCTTCCTTTTGAGTCCTTCCCAACACAGACCATGTAGTCCTCTTTATACCTTATGTCTGGTGGATATAGTCGTTGTTGTTTTTTTTTTTAACCTTTTGAAAAGTATCTGGTCTTTACTAATTGGTAGTTATAACAAATATCAGTTAAATTTTTATTTCACACAGTCTGGTTGTGCGCAGAGGCTTTAGACAACAGAGCTTGGTAGAAACAACAAACAATATCACTGGCATGAGGAAAAATCAGAAGATGCAGATTGTAGGATTCAATAAAAGGCCTTAATTCAAACCCACTATCAAAAGTTGGATTTCTGAGCTGGGCAGTGATGGCGCATGCCTTTAATTTGAGTACTTGTGAGTTCAAGGACAACCTGGTTTATAAGAGCCAGTTCCAGGACAGGCTCCAAAGCTACAAAGAAACCCTGTCTCCAAAAACAACAACTACAACAAAACAAAAGTTGGATTTCTGTATTGCTTTTGATAGACAATGAGTCTATTCATTTTCTCTTCTCTGTTTCATTTTGTATATACTTTTAAGTATAGATTTCATATATGAGTATGGAATAGTTGATATTTTGAGCCTGGATTGTTTTACTCAACATGATGGTCTCCAGTTCTATCCATTTTCCTGTAACTCACATAATTTTATCCTTCTTTATGACCGAATAAAGTTTGAATGTGTGTGTGTGTGTGTGTGTGTGTGTGTGTATGATGTTTATTAGCTCATTTGTTGATGGACATTTAGGCTGGTTTCATCTCAGCTATGATGAAATATGAACTGTACAGTTAAGGGATCATTGTTTGATTTTGCTGAAGACTGGCATCTGCATTGCTTTGGAGGAGCCACCATTGCCCATTCCAGCAAGTCGTGCCGTCTCTTTGAGCATCAGTTTTCTCCTCTATAAAATTAACTGACTGAACCAAATCAAACATAAGATCCACTTTTGTTTCTCATTTATTTATTGCTTAATTGTTACTATTTACAAAACAACAGTAACAACAAAACCTACCTCACTGTCTTAGCTACGGTTAGTCTTGCTGTGATAAAACTCCATGACCAAAAGCAAGCTGGGGAGGAAAGGGTCCATTTGGCCTTACTTTCACATTGTTCACATAAGGCCAGCCACCATACTCACCCTACGATATATATAATATATAAAACAGAACTACATGGATAACCAAAGAGCAAAGACAAATTTTAATGTGTAAGTGATCAAAGTCAAAGCCTCATTTGGACACAGAGTCCTGTGGATGGACCTTCTCACTGCTCCCTGGGGCTCTCTGCAGGCAGTGATAGAGTTGTTGCAATTCTCAAGCATAATCCCTACAGTGTTGCCTGAAAGCCTAGTTGTCTAGGGCACTCTGGGAGCTCAGGGGCTGCCCTAATCCCTTGAATGTGTTGCTGGTGCAGCAGATGGATGTTTTGTTTTCTTTTGAGAAAAGGTCTCTTGTAGCCTGAGGTGACCTTGGATCCCCATGCCCAACCCAATCCTCCTGCTTTTCTTCCCAAGAGCTGAGGTTACAAGGGATCAAATCTCCCATGAGCAAGATGTTTCTAAACAGGTTTTATCTTTACCTCCTTTCTTGCCACATAAAAATGGGGTAAAACTTCTACCCCCCCTCTTCAAACATAAGAATAAAAACTGGAGTCAGATGGTGGTGGCACACTCCTTTAATCCCAGCACTCAGGAGGCAGAGGCAGGTGGATCTCTATGAGTCCAAGGCTAGCCTGGTCTATAGAGCGAGTTCCAGGACAGGCTCCAAAGCTACAGAGAAACCCTGTATTGAAAAAAAAGGAATAAAAGCTAGTAACATAATAATAATAAACTAGTAACATGCAGAGGAATTTTGATTTTTATTTCCACAAGATTTCCATTTCAGAATATAATCTGGGCCTTATTTTTATGTAAAAAAAACTCTTTAAAAGATCATCCATTGGACTGAAGAGATGGCTCAGTGGTTAAGAGCACTGGTTGTTTTTCCAGAGGTCCTGAATTCAATACCCCCCCCCCCCCCACACACACACAACCACATGGTGGTTCACAACCATCTATAGTGGAATCTGATGCCCTCTTCTGGCATAAAGGTGTCCATGCAGATAGAGCACTTTGTGTGTGTGTATGCTTGTATATATGTATGTACGTATAAAATATATATAACAAATAAATAAATCTAAAAAAGAAAAGATATATCCTTTATAAAAAGTCACTCACCAGAAAACAGAAAAGCTTTTTCCTTACAAAAGACATGTTTTTTCCCTAGCTAATATTAAATTGTCATCAAACCCTCCTAATAAATATGAGAAATTGACTATACACTTTTATCTCTGCTCCCTCTCCAAACCCCTCAAAAATGAAAATAGTGAAACAAAAAGGCATAAACTGACAATAGCAAAGAAAACACAAATGATACACGTAGTGTGGGATTCCCCTCTGTATGCTGTGAATAGCATTGGTTAATAAAGAAACTACTTTGGAACAGAGCTATAGGGGAACAGAGCTAAACAGAATGCTGGGAAGCCATGTAGCCCTGCCAGAGATAGATGCCAGAACTTTTTCCGGTAAGCCACAGTCTCGTGGCGATACACAGATCAATAGAAATGGGTTAAATTAATATGTATCAGTTAGCCAATAAGAAGCTAGAGCTAATGGGCCAAGCAGTGATTTAATTAATACAATTTTTGTGTGATTATTTCGTGGCTGGGCAGCTGGGAACCAACAAGCAGCCTCCTCCAACATACACGAGTTAAAAGATTACAAGCACTAGCTGAGCACAGTGGTGCAAGCCTTTAATCCCAGTACTTGGGAGGCAGAATCAGGAAGATCTCTGAATTTGGGGCCAACCTGGTCTACAGAACAAATTTTAGGGAGAGGCAGGTAGATCAGGATAGATAGATAGATAGATAGATAGATAGATAGATAGATAGATAGATACATACATACATAGATACATAGATACATAGACAGATAAGACTCCTTCCTCACTCAGCTGTAGTTTCTACCCTCTTCATGCCTTTGCCTCATTTTACAACTGAGAGAATTTGATCCGGAAAGCATTTTCATTTAAGGCTTAAGGAACATTGGAAGGAATAAGATATGATCAGAAAAAGTACATGGTAAAGAGTGAGACCAGGACTGGAGAGATGGGTTAGTCCCCAAAGTGCTTGTCTGACAAGCAGGAAACACCAGAGCATGCTCCCCAAATCCAAGGTATTAAACAAACAAAACTAAACAAAACAAAACGGACAACAGCACATTAAAAAAAAAATACGGGCATGGTGACCTGCTGTTGTCATCCTAGCACAGGGGGATCCCCGATGCTTGCTGGGCAATCATTTAAGATTCAGGACTGTCAGAGGCCTGGTCTCAAAAAAAGAAAAAAAAAAAGAGAAGAGAAAAATCTGCCTGATGCTCTCTGTAAGCTTGTAAAAGAGAATGTAAAGACATAATAAACATTTGTCCGATTTCCTAGAAGTGTTGAGCCTTCTATTCCCTAAAGCCTGTGTCCTCTCCAAGGGTCCCAGCTAAGTTACAATGAAATGATTACTTGGTACCCCAGCTTCTCATTTATTTGAATCTTTTGTTTTACCTCTGGTTATATAACCAACAGTAAATGAGTTATCAAGCCAGAAAAAAAAATTTAAAAGTCTTTTCTTATTCCATTTTTTTCTTACAAAAGCTAAAACAAGCTTCAACCGAGGAAAATATTTGGTTTTCTTTCTCTGTACAAAGGACTTTAAAGTTATGTATATTTTATGCTTCTGAACAGCACCATTTTTCTCCTCATATTTTCCTACCAAATAAAGGTTGAATTGTAATCAATAACAGATTTTATTTTCTTACACTTAGCACATGAAAAAAAATTCAGCTTTACTGTGAAAAAAATTCTGTGGGGATAAAAAGAAAACAAGAACACTTGGTAAGTAAAACCACATTTTAAAATATGTCTTATAAAATTAAAAAAATAATAATATAAAGGTTTATCAAATACTTTCACAATTGCCATATGTCAGGAAATATGCTAGAAACACAAAAGTAAACAAGCCAAAACTGGTCTGAACCTGCTCTGTGACTACATTTAATTGTCCATTAAGGATTCTCAACCTTGGTATTATTGATAATTTGGGTTTAAACCATTCTGTGCCATCCGTTCTTCCGTGGTGATTGTTTTGTGTGTGGTGGGATGTTTAATAGTGTTCTTGCTCCTAACCCCCCTGGCTGCTGTTAACATCTCTACTTCTTCTCTCCTGTTGTGACAACCAAAATGAACCCAGATGCTGCAAAGTGGGCCCCCTGAGGTCAAACAGCCCTCAGCTGAAAACCACTGTCTTATGGCCATCTCTGTTTTTTTAAAATATGTCTACCTATGTGTATATATATGTGTGTGTGTGTGTGTGTGTGTGTGTGTGTGTGTGTGTAAGAGAGAAAGAGAGACAGAGGCAGAGAGAGGCAGAGGCACAGAAGGGCTACCTGCTGCTAGTGTGAAGGACCAAGAATGTATACAAAGTGAGAGATTCCTCTAAAATGGAAGTTTTTGAGCTGTCTTTTGTTGTTGTTGTTTTCTTTCCTATGTCCTCTGTAGAAGAATTAAAGGGAAATTCTATAATACTCATAATTCAAATTCTAGAATATAATTTGTGCCTGTCATCAGCAATGAAAGATTCTGAAATATTGAGGCCTAGTTCAGAGATGTTTTGTTCTTGTTATAAGCTAACAGGCATCATCTTGACGTCTGAAGCAAAAATAGATTAGATTCACTGGAGGCATACTAGACAAATAATAGATCCAATTAAAGACTGACACAGACAAGCAAAAATGTAGCACTTAAGGATGGCTCCAAAAAAAAATAAAAAAGAGTTCTTGGACTTTAGCTACAGTGTTCTGCTCATTAAAAATGTTTGAATTCCAGTGGAAATCTAGCCTCTGTAGTTGTCCACATAAACTTCATATCTCCAAGAGGAAAAGTCCATCCAATTAGTCTGGTGACCTGTATGGGAGTGTAAACCCTGATATCAGAGTTATCCCCCTGATCTTTTTTTTTTTAATTTTTTTTTATTTTTATTTTTTTGGTTTTTTTCGAGACAGGGTTTCTCTGTGGCTTTGGAGCCTGTTCTGGAACTAGCTCTGTAGACCAGGCTGGTCTCGAACTCAGAGATCCACCTGCCTCTGCCTCCCGAGTGCTGGGATTAAAGGCGTGCGCCACCATCGCCCGGCCCCTGATCTTTTGATGATCTTGACTAGTGGGGGAATAGCTGTATGCAAGAATGCCTCCTCGATATGTGTCTCCTTTGATGCATTCAGAACTTTCGAGGAAAAGAGGAAGAAGAATGTACCTGGCTAAATTGAAGATTGCTTGGTATGGAAACGATGCCTGGCAAACATACCATCTCGTCTCCCATGACTGTCCTCGGTACTGAATCAAATATCAAGTCCTCTTTTGTTATTGCTGTAATGTATACATTCGAGGCACATAACATATAAATAATACGAATAAAAATGGCTGTCCAAATTTCATCAGTAATCATGTATAAAAATAAAACCTTATTTTTCCTTAGGCTTAAAAAAATAAAAACCAAACCTCTTCTGTACTTTTGCATTCAGTAACAAAAACTTCAGGCCAAGAAATGCAGGAAAGCAGTTGACCCTCACAAGTTTTTAAGCTAATAGCCCAAAAGGTGTGGTATCAGCTCTCACGAGCAGTTTTTTGGACTGTGCTGAAGGCAAAGAAGAATAAAGAGAGTGCAGACAGAGTCAGTGGCAGCCAAGGTTTAACGTGGATCATAAACGAGGAAACTTCCTAATCCTCCATAATTTCCCAATAACAGTCTCTCTCCCCTGAACCTCCCTACCCCTCCCATACACCATCCACCAATCATACTCCCTAGAACCCAACCGTCCTCCCCAGAAGATTCTGTCAGATGAGAAGTGTTTACTGCAGAGGGTAGTTATTGCCTTTGAACACTGAGATTTTTATTTTTTTGAGATAGGGTCTCTTGTAAGCTAGGCTGGCCTCTAACTACACCATGTAGCTTAGGATGATCTAGAAACTTGATTTTTTTCTCTCTGCCTCTAAGGGATTTTCGTTTCTGAGCACATGCTACATAGTTTTTGTAGTGCTAGAGATCAAACTTCAGGTTTTATCAGGCTAGGCAAGCATTCAACCGACTGAACAACATCACCAGCCAGAGCATGTATGGTATGGCTCACAATGCCAGAAATATTTAATGCCTGGCCTTTCTAGGAAGCTTGTCGGCTGCTGCCTTACACTATTCTGGCTCCCTCATGGTTAGAGTTCTGCTTGTCGCTTCCTTAGACCAAGTGTAGCATCTTTGGTAGTTCATTCTATCACCCAACATTCTTGGCTGTTATCCTTAGGAATATTTTGTTCTCTTCTGGCAAAGAAAGGACATTCTAGTATTTATCTGGTTAATCTGAAAGTATGTGTGTGTTGTCATTTCTCCAAGTTTAGAGTCTTCATCATGGCAAGAGAGATGCACTGTATGAGACTTTCAAAGGTGGAACAGGAAAACAATAGGATCCACAACTATTCCTAAATAATGGAGTGTCTCTCATATGGCTCGGAGTAGAGCCAACCACTGTAGTAAGTAATACTTTCTAGTTGGGATGGCCAGTCTGCAAATAATGTCCTGGAGACTTATTATTAATTATGGTAGTTTGACCTTTAGCTTAGGCTTGTCTCAACTAGCTCTTAAACTTAAATTAACCCTTATTTTTTAAATCTATGTTCTGCCATGTGCGTTACCTCTCTTCCATCTTGCACCTCTATATCTAACTAATGGCTCTGCCTTTCTTCTTCTCAGAGTCCTCGCTGTCTCTGGAAGTCCCACCT
This sequence comes from Microtus oregoni, assembly GCF_018167655.1. Lineage (NCBI taxonomy): Eukaryota > Metazoa > Chordata > Mammalia > Rodentia > Cricetidae > Microtus > Microtus oregoni. The sequence continues at coordinate 600,685 of NW_024544709.1, read as the reverse complement.
CTCCTCTTCCTGCTTAGCTATTGGCCATTCATCTCTTTATTAAGCCAGTCAGAAAGCGTCTTGGCAAAGCTACATCTTCACAGTGTAAACAAATATTCTGCAACAAATCTTGTTGTATATTCATCCAAAAGCTGGCACTTATTTGAAAGCACTTGACAAACCTAAAGATCTTAGTTATTTATTTAGAAAAAGATACTTTTCTAGACTAAATATTTTAAAAATCAAACTTCTCTCTTACAACTATCCCAAACTTGAGTCCTTATTTTATGTAGGTTTGCTTTTAACAACATGGTTTTAACAGTGACATCAGAGGGGTCACTTCCTTAACCTTAATACTTTTCATCATCACCTGATTTAATTAAATTAATTTTTATTTAAATTTTTAATTTTAATTAAATTTCGTTTTTAAAATCTACTATTTATTTATTTATTTTTGAGGCAAGGTTTCTCTGTAGTTTTGGACCCTGTCCTGGAACTCGCTCTTATAGACCAGGTTCGCCTTGAACTCACAGAGATCTGCCTGCCTCTGCCCCACGAGTGCTGGGATTAAAGACATGTGCCACCACTGCCCGGCTTTACATTTATTTGTAACATATTTTCATGCTGTAGGGATGTGTAGTCTTTTGTTTACTGTCGCTTGGGTCCCTTTAATCTAATCCTAAGAAGTGCGCATTGCACATAGTGCAGACCTGACCAGGGTTGCAATGGATAAACAGGATGAGTGAAGGCATATAACTCCTCACCCCAAAAAAGACATACAAAGAAAATATAATAAATGTATGGTAGTTATAACTCTGTAGAAGTAAAGATAGGGAAGGTGGATAAAATGCTAACATGGCTGGAATTAGAATCACAAGAATTATATTTCTCAAAGGAGTGGTTTTTGAGAGAAATGGACACAAATTGGGTATGAATAAGTCAGTAACCCAAACTGGTATAATATGCACATTAATATTCCATTTTGAGAACAGCAGTTAGATATTTGTGAATTTGGTGATGAAGAATCGAAACTGGGCAGTAATGAGAGATGCCAGAGTAACCTGATAGAAGGGAAACAGAGAAGGGTATCAGAAGTCTTGAAACATGAACTATACATGTGGATCAGATCTAATTAGCTGATATAATTATATAAATGATTTAATTATATATGTTAACAGAGGTGTTTTTTTAACCATAAGAGATACATAAGAAAATCTTAATTAGACTAGACCTGTGTTTTTCAGCAAGGTGTGATTTTCTTCATCTTTTTCTACTCTAGGAGACACGTGGTAATTAAAATCAGCAATGTTTTGGTTTCCATCACTGGGAAGGTAGTTGTTCTATGCACCTTGTGAGTGGAGGCCAAGTAGTGCTGCTAAATATTCTGCAGTATACAGAATAGTCACTTCCATCCCTAAAACAAAACAACACACACACACACACACACACACACACACCCCACAACCCATCAGCCAGCTAGATCGCTCAGTCTGTAAAAGCCCCGTCTTTAAGCCTGACAATCTAAGTGCCACCTTAGAAACCACGTGGCAGAAGGACAGAGCTCCCCAAAATTGCCCTCTGACCTGCATGCATACACACATCCCAAACGAATAAACACACACATACACGCAAAATCAAAAGTCAACCTCAAGAATCATTAAGTCCAACATGTCAACAGTGCCGTAATGAAGAAACTAGGAACCAGATTAAGTCAGAGAAGTAACAGTCTATAAACTGAACAGAAGCACAGGAACTAGGCCAGAGGTCATCAGAATTTTGCGTGGCATGACCAATATCTTCTTTCATCAAGTTATTCACTAAGCTAGTTTAAATTGAGTTGTACTTTTAAGTGTATTTCAAAATCACTTTCATATTCTACTTAGGCTTTGTATTTACACAGAGCAACACAGATACATTTCAGTGAGATAATGTTGAATGAACAAAGTCAGTCGAATAAGACTATATTCAGTGTGATACCATTTATATCAAATTTAAAAACTGAAAAATGAAGCAATATTTATTCATGAATATACACAATTATATGTGGAAAGTGAAATAATGATAAAACCAGTTCAGGATAGTGTCTATGGTTGTAAAGAGGAGGGATGTTGTAGGAAAGAATGGGGAGTTCTTACAATGGTAAATCGATTATTTTAGGTTATTTAATGAATCCTTGCAGGATTTTATTATTTTAGCTTAGCAAATATATCTTACACATTCTTTGCATTATACCAAAAATAATTACATAATAAAACAATGAAAGTCGGTTATAATGGGCTTATGGACACTGAAGATTTTTCTTTTATGTAATATCACCACCTGCAGGTTAAACTAGCTATTGCAGAATATTATTTTTTTTTTAAATAACAAAATAAAAGTAAATTGAGGAACACCAAAACAAATAAAATATGCAAGGAACTGAGACTTTGTAGAGAAGTACAAAGAGCAAAGTTTCAGTTACAGACATAATCTGTTGTTAGCAAACAAGTAAAATGTATTTTAAAATATAAACAATAGAAACACAACATGTTATATTGTAAGCACCACTGGACCAGTGTCCCACTAGGTATCAAGAAACAGAAACAAGCAGGATTTTTTCATCGTGACTCTAAGTTTGCTAATGGAAACCCCAGTACTGAATTGTAATTGTAATTGAATTCATTCAGTTAGTCCTTAATACCAAACCAGAAGCCACCCTCCCTTGTCTCTGCTCCCTTTGCTTCTCTTCCTAGTTTATACTAAACGTGGCCCTAAGTTAAAGTCTCAACGATTTCATGCTCAATATGAGAGACAATGCCACTGAAAAAGTGTGGGAACAGGACAATCATAAGTCAGGGCAGCCTGCCAAAAGAAAAAGTAAGGAGTAGAAGAGAAAGAGATAAACAAAGGTTGGGCGATGGTGGCGCACGCCTTTAATCCCAGCACTCGGGAGGCAGAGGCAGGCGGATCTCTGTGAGTTCGAGACCAGCCTGGTCTACAGAGCTAGTTCCAGGACAGGAACCAAAAGCTACGGAGAAACCCTGTCTCGAAAAACCAGAGAGAGAGAGAGAGAGAGAGAGAGAGAGAGAGAGAGAGAGAGAGAGAGAGAGAAACAAGAGCTGGCAATGTAGCAGTAGAACATCACTTGCCCATGACGTGCAAAGCCCTAGGTTCTCTCTCCAGAACTGCAAAGCAACCAAACAGAACCTCTTCCAAAGTCTCAAATGGTTTCACATGGCCTGTGGAACGAAGTCCAACTTCTTCAGATCAGTAGGGAAGGCTTTCTACACTTTGGACCCAGTAACAGCTTCTCCAGCCTCCCCCATGCCTCACCTGACATGAATCTGTACTTCTGCCAGTCTGGTTTCTGTGTTGGCCATTGTTTTTTCTGAACGTACTGTGAATTCATAGCATAATCCATTTCCTTCCACACCAGCCATTTATACTTCTCAATATTTCAACAAACATGTTCAATTTTCCTCCTGAATTCAGAAAATGGAAATTCATTTTTCAAGTCCTCCCTCTCCCCAACCTTAGTTCCCCCACCCACATTTTTATGGATGGCTTCATCTTATTTCATCCTACACAGAAATCCTAGAGAAACTCTTATTTTTGAGATAATATAAACTTAACCCCAATTACTAAAGCACTTCTGCCTATATCATTTATTTGGCACAATCAGATATTACTAATACCAAACCGATTCATTTCCAAATTAAGGTATGACTCTATGTATACAAGCCAAATTTTTGGAAGTTGGAATAATTTTACAACTTCTCACCTTCTTTTCCTCTTTCCCTACAAAAACTGATGATGCTGGTATTTTAGTTTGAGGAAAGGCTTTGAAAATATACAGTATTTTTATTAATATTTTTGCAAGTATCATGCAATTTATTTTGCTCACATTCACATACATCCCCACTCCTTCCCCTAGGTCCTCCAAGACACACTCTCAAAAAAAAAAAAAAGCCCACAGTGTCCAAGTTCAACCAAGTTCAAGTTCAGTGTAGGCAACAAAAGGAGGTCTAAAGATATAGGCCAGTTTTCAAGTGCTTTGCCAAGCATGTTGAAAAGCCCTGAGTTCCATATCCACTCCCAGACAGACAGGACAGGTAGCTCAGTTGATAGAAAGTTTGCCCAGCATGCTTGAAACTTTGGGTTTGATTTCCAGCAATGCACACCCCGCATTCCAGAGGCAGAAGGATCTGCAGTCGGAGAGTTGAGGCCAGCCTGGGATACACGAGACATTGCCTCAAAAAGGAAATAAAATGAATGCACAAGGATCGTTCCACTGACAGTGAACCTGGACACAGGAGTAAATTGTAGTACATTGTAGTGGGCTGGAAGAGTTTTATTGTTATGAACCGTGCTCTGAGACAGCTGTGCTATTCTTTGTTTTGTAAACAATTTGTTGGTAATTGAGGGAAACAATTTATTGTGGAAACCCAGAAGCCTATTCTTTCCTACTTACCTACCGTAAATTTAAAAACCTCATCCCACAATTACAAACTGTTCACGTCATTGTACGGAACTAAAACGGACAGGTATTCTAACTTTGCAGCCTGGCATATTGAAAACCTTGCAAGCTTACTGAATTTTTGTGCTGTTTTAAAACCATTATCTGTTCATTTACTAACTTTAATACAACTGTCAAGAATATAAATTAAAGAGGAATTCGAAGACTACGGGTTCAGAGAAAACGCCACGAGATTAAACTCTGCTTTAAAAAACCATCTGTTTCTATCAGCAAGGAAGAGGGACAGCGTTCCAAGAGGCGATGACCTTTGCAAATATTTATGATTCTTCCACCGACTAATCAGATATGACAAGAGCGCAGCAAACTTGAATACCTGTGGGTTTAATTTCTTTGTTAAAATTTAGTGGTTAGATTGCAAAGGCCCGACAGTGTCCTTCGAGGCAGTATTGTGGAGAGGAATCCAGGACTTTCCTAGTCCTTCAGTCTCCATCTGGAGCTGAAGCCTCCACGGAAAATCAGAAAGCAGTCTCCCAGCTCCTCCAAGAACTAAAGCACTCAATATCAATATAGTCGGGCACAGGCCTCGAGCCAAGAAGGCGCACGACATGCTGGGATTTGTAGTTCTGTACATTCGGGTACCCGGATGAATTGGCATTCCGGGATATGTAGTTTCAAGTCGTTCTTTTGGGTTCAATCCGTTCCCGACTAGAGGCCCAAAGTGACACCACAGGCTCCTGGGCGTCACGTGACCCCAGTCCTGCGCGCCCCGGGTTCGCAGTGCGGCTCCAGCCCGGGCGAGTTCTCGCCCCCGCGCGGCCGTTGCCGAGGAGACGGCGCACGTCTCGCCGAGCGTTGCCCCCCTCTGCAGTTCCCCCGCCCCTCTTCTCCCACCACAATGAGGTCCTAAGATGGCGGTGGCTGCGGCGGTTGGCGCCTAGTAGCTAATGTAGAGAAGGCGGCCATTGGGCTCTGGGCAGTCAGGGAACTTGTGGGCCTCCCGGCCGCGGTCTTCGAGGAAGAACCGCTGCTCGGCGGCGGCTCCTGTGGGGGCCGACTGCCACTCCGCCCTCGGCAGGAGGGGCGCCTTCATTTACAGGTAATGCCTGCGCGTCTGCGGCCCTTGGCAACCGCGGGCCCGAGCTTCTGGGGCCACGCCTGCCCGTTTCGGCTCTGGGGTCCCCTGGCTGCGCGATCGTCGCCCCCCTCGGCTGACATCGGCGCCTCTCAGCCCCTGACTTGACACCATGTCTGGTGAGCGCCTTGGGGACGCGCTGGCGCCTGCACAGTCTTGTCGCCTCGGCCTGACCCGGGCACCCCCCTCACGCGGTGCCCGGGTGCTCCAGGGTGGAGGGGAAGCCGGGCTGCAGTTGGGGTGATGCGTTCTCAGAGAAGCAGGCCTTGGCAGCCTGCGGCCTAGTGGCCGCCCTCCCTCCCCCCTCCCACCCCACCCGCCAGATTTCCTCGTGTGAGCCCCCCGCCCCCCCGCGGCCCGAATCCTGGGTGGAGAGCGTTTGCTACCCGGGTCCACCACGCACTTTCTGCTGTCGCTTGTGTTCTTGGAGCAGAAAGGCCCGGGTAGGCGTTCCTGCCTCCAGCTAGTGGCTCCTCTCGCAGAGAAGGTTAATTTAATAACCTTTCTCCGCGCCCCTCCCACCGCCCCTTCGCCAGCCCTTCCTGCAGATCCGATGGCTTCGAATCTAGAATCGGGGGCACCGAGAGGCCCGGAGGGATCCAGATAGCGTTTCTTGCTCTGCAGAAACTGCAGTTCGGGACTAGGTATTAGGTATTGGGCGCGTGCCTGAACGAACTTTTTTTCCATCTGCGGCCCGCTCCTGCGCAGCTCGCCTTGTCGTCGTCCCCCCCCCACCCCCCCACCCCCCAAAAAAACAATCGAAACAAAGCAGCTCCTCCTCCATGGCTGTTATTAGCTAAGTGTTGTGTGAACTAGGTAACAGATCGTGTTTTGGCGCTAGAAGAAGCGGGCTTTCTGGGTGCCCCTACCACCCCCGCCCCATAACCGCTTTCCAGACCCCGCCTTCTGCTTCTGTGTTCTCTGGTTACTAGAGCCGCGGGGTGCACCTGCTTCTGCCTTTCTCCATCACCTTCCTGGTCTGGGCCACTGGCTGCCAACGCCAATTCTGATTTTGAAGTTGAAGGTACACCTCGTAAATGTCATGAAAAAATTATTCTTATGAGACTTTCTAAAAAGATTATAGAGTAACAAGTTCTTGAATGGTTTGAGTAACGGGGAGTTAACGACTTAGGAGAGTAAACTTCTTCGTGGGTTTTTAAATGGTAATGAGGCTTTTTTTCATTATATTCCAAAGTGGATGTTACACCTTGTGTGGAAGGATCTTAAGAGAGTTGGGGTACCTAAATGTCTATGAGAAGGTAAATTTGAGTTTAAAGAGTGTTTAAAGATTACACTTGGTTATCTGAAATATTAGTGTTTGTTTTCTGTACTTAAAAGTGTAAGAATTTACTGGTGATTCTTTTTTTCTAATAAGCAGTTCCTAACCCTAAGTGCTTGGAACTGTGGAACAGAAAGGTATTTCTGAAATATTTGTTTCTAAACAGTTTACTTGACACGTTGGTATGTTTCCTTTGTATTAAAGTTGGGAACACTTAATGCTGGGGCTTGCAGTCTAGAAACTGGTGCAGGATTGAAGGTCTCTGTTCTCCCTCTTCCCTTTGACATGCCGTTGTGGAGTATTCTTCCTTCGTTAGAAAATAGTCGTGCAATTCCTAGTAGCTAAGATAAAAAAATATTATACAGTACTTTCTGAGATTCCTTTGTTTTGACAGAATTTTTTCAAGATCATTTGAGTTTGTATTTGTAGTATGACAAGTATTTGGGTAGACCCCCTTCTCAAGTCCATTTCTTCTCAAGTTATGGCCTTTTGAATTTCTTGGTTGGCTTTATCTTTTTTTTCACAGTCTCTTCTGCTTTTTATGCCCACGATTGACAGACATTGGTTTAGTTATCTAAAATTACTTTGAACATTAGTTCTGGGCACAGTGTCTTGCTCCGTAAGTTAGTGCTGGGGGAATATAAATTCAGTTAAAAGAAATTGAGCCAAGTGGTGGTGGCGCATGCCTTTAATCCCATCACTCAGGAGGTAGAGGCAGGTGGATTTCTGTGAGTTCAAGGCCAGCCTGGTCTACTAGAGTTCCAAAGCTACAGAGAAGCTCTGTCTCAAAAAAGGTCTGTGTAGAGGATAAATAGCTAGGACTGGGAATTAGCTTAATTGATAGAGTACTTGCCTAGCATACACTATTATTGCCCTAGGTTTGTTCTCCAACACCAAATAAACAGGAATGGTGGTGAATGCTTGTAATCCTGGCATTAGGGAAGCAGAGACTGAAGGTTCAAGGCCATACTGAAAGCTACATAGCCAAATTTGAGGCCAGCCTGGGAAATGTGGAATGCTGTTTAGAAAGGAAATATAATCACTAAAGGATGAAAACTAGAAGGAATTTTGACTAAAGTGTTTTAGAAGTAATTGGTCTTTTTAAAAAAATATATGTATATATCTGCAGAAAGAATCTGAGTTTGTTTCTCCCATGTATTTTTAATAAAAACCGGGCAAGTGCTATACACCTCTAATCCCAGGAATTGGGTAGGTGAGACAGGAGGGTCAGAAGTTCAAGTCTATTCTACCCTATACAGTCAGACCCTTTTGATGGAGGAAGGTCATTGGTTAATTAAAAAAGAAACTGTTTGGCCCTGATAGGTTAGAACATAGGTGGGTGGAGTAAACAGAACAGAATGCTGGGAGGAAGAGGAAGTGAGGTAAGATGCCTCAGACAGACGCCATTTCCTCTCCTCTCTCTGGCAGACACGATGAAGCTCTGACCCAGGATGGACGTAGGCTAGAATCTTCCTGGTAAGCGGACCTTGGGGTGCTACACACATTATTAGAAATGGGCTAGTCCAGGTGCGAGAGTTAGCTGAGAAGAGGCTAGATATAATGGGCCAAGCAGTGTTTAAAAGAATACAATTTGTGTGTTGTTATTTCGGGTAAAGCTAGCCAGTGGCGGGAGCTGGGTGGCAGGACACAGCCCGTAGCTCCCACAACACCCTTTCTCAAAAAACCAAAAACCCAAACCCCCACAAACATATGTAAAAAATTAAAGAAACTTTTTAAAAGATTTATTTATTTTACAATTTTATGTGTGAGTGTTTTGTCTTAATGTATGTCTTTGCACTATTTGTGTGCCTGGTGCCAGCAGAAGTCAGAGAGGGTGTCAGATTCCCTGGGACTTAAGTTACAGATGATTGTGAGGACAGTGTGGACACTGAGACTCAAACATGGGCCCTCTAATGAGCAACAAGTACCCTTAACCTCTGAGCTATCTCTCTAGCCCCTGTTCTCTTTTTGTGCTTGAAACAGCATCTCTGTTCCCTTGGCTGGTGTCGTTGAGGATGTCCTTGAACTGTTGATTTACTTGCTTCCACCTCCCAAGGGTTAGGATTATAGATGTGAACCACCATGACCTGCTAAAATAGCCTATTTTAAAAATTGTTTAATTTGTTCTTGCTTTCTGTGAAAGCAAACAAATATTCAAACTCCCTTATGAGGAACAGAAATGAGACTGATATGCAGAACTACAGACTGGTAGTTGATTTATGTCTCAGTTGACAGTTCTCAGTGTTTTGTTTTTATGCTGGAAGATCATAACAAAATAGAATAGAAAGTTAGGAAAAGTCAAATGTGAGAGTTTACTGCTAAATGACTGCATTGTAGTTGACATTTTGTGAGATAAAAAGAATGATAATTATTATAAAATACTTTTACTAAAAGAAAAAAAAATTAGGGAAGATGGATATGAGGAATGAAAATACAGGGTAATTGACTGAATTCACTTGGGAATTTCTCAGTGAAATTTATTCGAATGGTAAGAAGCAGATATCAGCTGTGGTGGAAAAACCAGAAAGGAATAGTCATATTAGGGAATTTGATTTGAAGTTGACAGGCAATGCATAATAATAATACATTGATTTTATAAATTTGAGTGCTTCTAATGTATTGTGTAATGACAAATGTTTGGGGATAAGGCAGTGAGTAAAATAGACAAGATGCATTACCCCATGATGGTGTATCAATATCATATCGTATATATGCCTTAACAAAGTCAAAGTCAAACCAAACTCAATACCACTTTGACAGGGTGTGTGTAGAAACAAAGCAGGTAATTGCTTTCCTAGAGTTAGCAGAAGGAGCAAATAGGTAGGAAATGCTAGGAAGGCATTTTTATAATAATTCCATGGTTTGTGAGTAAGAGTGCAAAAGATTAAAGAGGTAAGAAGAAAATAGACAGGGGACTGAAGTATTCAGAATCAAGAATAGGTTCAGCAGAATTATGCCGTGACATAGTAGAATGCAAGAAGTAGGATCAGAGGGGAAATTTAAGTTCCTTATCTTGAACAAATTACCAGAGTGAAAAAGGTATTGGAATGAGGAAGATAAAATGGGCTTTAGAATCGAGACTAACATTTAGAGAAATTATATATACCCACAGTTCATAAAAGCAGGTGTCTTAAGGTTTTTATTGCTGTGAAGAGACACCATGACCACAGCAAGCATTTAATTGAGGTGGTGGCTTACAGTTTCAGAGGTTCATTATCATCATGATGGGAAGCGTGATGGCCTGCAGGTAGATATGGTGCTGAAGCTGAGAGTCCTACATCTTGCAGGTAACAGGAAGTCGACTGAGACACTCACAGTATCTTGAGCATAGGAACCTCAAAACCCAATCTTGCAGTAACACACTTCCTCCAACAAGGCCATACCCACTCCAACAAAGCCGCACCTCCTAATAGTGCCACTCCCTGTGAGGTTATGGGATCAATTGTATTCAGATCACCACTGCAGGGAATTGTGAACAAAACTAGGAGTCACTGTTATCGATGGTGGGATAGTACATGATGAACAAGGTAGAGAGTAGTGTTTTTAACGTATACCTTTTAGAAGAGGAAAAGCTGAGTATTAGTTAATAAAAATAGTCGGCAAATAGTTATTTTTTCTGAGTTAGCCAGAAGAGTGGAAAAGGAACATCATTATTTAGAAGGGATTTGATAGTAATTGGTGCTTTAAGACTGATTTTAGATTTTATTGACACAGAAGAGGAATGTTTTGGAACCGATGGGAAGATGTGTAGGTAGGTAGTTGGTTTGTAATCTGTTGGAAGGGTCTGATAGGAGCTGGTAACCATGGATGAGGGTATCAGAGATACACATGGCATATATAGACATATATGCAGGCAAAACACCTATATGCTGGTTTGAAAAAGAATGTCCCCAAAGGGATTAGCACTATAGGGAGTATGGCTTTCTTGGATTAGATGTGGCCTTGTTGGAGGAAGTATGTGGGGGTAGGCTTTGAGGTCTTCTATGCTCAAGCTATGGCCATGTCACAGTTTACTTCCTGTTGCCTGTGGATCAAGATGTAGAACTCTTAAGCTCCTTCACTAGTACCATGTCTACCTGCATGCTGCCTTGTCCTGCCATGATGATATAGGACTAAAACTCTGAAACTGTAAGCACTCCAATTAAATGTTTTCCTTTATAAGAGTTTGTGTGTAATAGATTTTTCTTTGGACTGTCAAGCTTACAAATTATGACAGGGAGATTTATTATTAATTATAAAAGCTTGGCCTATAGTGTAGGCTTGTTCTTAACTAGCTCATATAGCTTAAATTAACCCATTTATATTAATCTACATTCTATCACATTTTGCACCTCCTGTTTCCTCTCTATGTGACTGGCGATTCCAACCTTCTTCCCAGAGTCTTCTCTGTCCCCAGAAATCCTGCCTAACCTTTCTAGCTGTTTAGCTTTTTATTACACCAGTCACAACAATACCCCTTCACACAGTGTACAAATCTCACAACAGCTGTGGTCATGGTGTCTTTTCACAGCAATAGAAACCCTAACTCAGACAACATTAAGATAAACTTTTTTAAATTGCTGCAATAAAAAGAAGAAATGTACACCATAATTAGCTATATGGTAAAAGACTTAATACATTAACAAGTTCAGTTAGTAAGCTACATTGTGAGGTTAAGTGCCTTTCCCCTTTTTTACATAAGGTCTCTCTGTGTACCCCTGGCTTGCCTCAAATTTCCAGTGATTTTCCTGCATTTGCCTCACATTGTTGAAACTTCTTGACAATTCAAATTGAACGCTACATTTTGTTGTAAATTTCAGTATTTGTCTTATCTTCCACTAAATCTTTGGAGTTATGTTTTTGTTTTTCCAATTTGAAAAAGATATCCTGAGTTTTAGAAATTTGCTCAGTTTTTAAAACTTTTAAATACATTTATTTATTGTGTGTGCATTTGGGCACATAGATGGAAGTCAGAGGACACCTTGTAGAGTCAGTTCTTTGCTGCATTATAGTGTTCAGGAATCAAACTCAAATGTTAGACTTGGTGGCAAGTACCTGTAACTGCTCAGAGCCACCTCATCAACTCCATTTATTGAATTTTTATTTTTTTAAGTCTTTAATTGAAAGGACAATAGAAAAGATCTTCTGTGGATATATTGTTTTTGTTTAATTTTGTCTTGGTAGTGCAAGACCCAGAGAATCTTCTATTTGTGCTCCTCCCCTCAGGGTCAAGATTATAGGTACATACATACCATTATGGTCAGCTGTTGATGTGAGTGTTGGGAATTTGAACTCAGATACTTATTTTTTATCAAGTGCTTTACCAACTGAACTGACTCCCCAGCCCTCCTATTTCATAGGAGAGATACTAGTTCCTTTAAGAAATTTACTGAATGTTAATTTGAGAATTGATTCACATGTATTTATTTAGCTTTACACTTCTTTGTTTTTATAGTTTTATTTTCAGTTATGCCTGCCTGCATGTCTGTTTTTCTGTCTCTGTCTCTGTGTGTGTGTGCGCGCGCGCACATAGTCGTTTAGGTGCATGTGAGTGCAGGTACCCATGAAGGCCAGAAGAGGGTGGCAAATTGCCTATAGTTGGAGTTACAGGTGGTTGTGAGCCACTTGATATGGGTGCTGAAAATGGAACTCAGATCCTGTGCAGGAGCAGTATATGCTCTTAACCACTGAGCCATCTCCCCAGCTACAGCTTTCTGTATTTTTTTTTTTTTTGGTTGTGGCAGGATCTCTCCTATAGCTCAGGCTGGCATTGAGCTTGCTATAGCCTCCTTCCTCCATCTCACAAGTGTGAAGAGTACAGGCAGGAGTCACCATAACCAGCTCTAGCTTTATGCTAATTTACTTCTATATTAGTGTGTCCTTTAAACAAATTTAAAATTTAAGGTTATTAAATATTGTTGATGACTTTTTCTAGGGAACCTAATTCACCCTAGTAATAGAGCAGGGACAGATCAGAGAAATTATTCCATTCTAGTTCATCTTGATGAACTAGCAAATTTAATTTAGGGTTGCTTGTAGGTACACCAATGAAGAACAGTCTCTTTTCTCCCAACTATTGTTAAGTGTTGTATATTCTTAGGAGAGTGGAGTAGCCATGTGTGCCTCAGGAGCCTTTCTTTCCCTGAGGGACTGTCAGTGGTCCCAGTGTTGCGTGGGTTTCATGCTCTGATTTCAAGATGACAACAGCTGTATGATGCGCAGTGTGTGGGTGGGTAGGGGGAGAGTCACACAGATGTATGATTATTTTCTCCTACTTAGAGGTGAATGCTGGACCTCTTTGTTACAGCAACAGTGACTTGTTCTCAGTACTTAGACTGCTTATGAATCTCTTCTGTAGCTGCTGTTCAAAGCAAAAATAAACTTCCCCTGCCAAGCAAGGTTGACAGCAGCAATAGTTTATGGGCATAAATGTAACTGTAACGTTTATGGGCATAAACATAAATGTTGAAAAGAATTTTGACGGGAAGAATTTTGAAAGTTGTATCATATACATAGCTTGCCATACCTTTCCTATTGGGGTCTATGACTTCCTTAGCTACACATGTTGGTTTTACAGTATCAAATTTAAAGTTTACTCCCCTTTTCTGGAGTTAAGTCTTAAATCTTACTAAAAAACAAGTGTTTATACTTCACCAAAGTCTTGGCACTTATACCAATGGATACATCTTTGTTGGCGTGCATATGGTGTTAAATACTCTTGTGACCATATCTAAATAGGATGTAGACAACAATTCCCAGCCCCAGCCTTCATAATGGTTTTTGGCACTAAGAATGCTGATCAGCAAGGAGGGAGCTCACTCCTAACTTGATTTCTCCATATTCTGATCCAGAATGTGCTGTCTTAAGTTGTAGGGTCTTAACACCCAGTTATGTCTCACAACTAGTATCAGTGGCAATAGATCGTATTGTACCTCATAGAGAGGTAACTTGCCCATGGTATTGGTATTATTAGTAGTCTTGTGGCTTCTGGTAGTAGCTCCTTAACTGATGTTTTTGCTTACATCGGCACAGGCTGTTGTAGGACTTTTCTCCACCATTGTAAGCACTATCATTTATGCCTTATCCAACCATAAAACTCCCAAGAGTGTCTGGCCTCTGTACCTTATGTGTATATTTTCCCATCCTTGTGCCTGTAGTTGGGTTTTTGAATTTTCAGATGCTTTTCTAAATCTGAAAGGTACTCAGGTTAGCATTATTTAATTAAGACCTTTTAATAGCACCTAGATAAGATCTCTGCAGGACCACCATTGTCTGTTCTAGGCTTGTGCTAGTTGGTCTTGGGATTCAGCACCTGTATCAGAGATACAGTATCTAAGGAGATACAGTCAGTAAGGTTCAATGCAACTCAAAAAGATGCTGTTTGTATCAATTGTTCCTTAAAAGGGCATTGTTGGATACAGCTGTGTGGATAGGAACCCCTTGGGTCTATGCTCTGCAACCATTCTCAGTAAATTGTTCCACCTCCCCACCCCTGGAGCAAAGGGAAGTTGAGAGTAGCAAGGTGCGATGATTTCAGGCCTATTCTGTGTTGGGCTTTCCAGATCTGACACTCTGGGACAGTTCTGCAGCCTCCATATTTCTGCTCCATTAGCCACACCTGGCCACAAAAAGAGCCATAGCTGAGCTCATTACTAATTTGATTTTTTCATATTCTGATCTAGAATGTGCTATCTTGAGTTGTAGGGTCTTAACATCCATCACGCAAACATTCTAATCTCAGGAGAAATGTGCACAGCGTATTCTGGGGAGATATTGCCCATCTCAATCCTATTATACCACGCTCCATATCCATCTATAGGTGGTATTGACCTGGTATCCCTAGGGACTGCTAGGAACCAAGGCAGCCTGCCACAACTTGTATTAGAGCCCCAGTATTCTACAATCCATTGTTCTCTTGAATCTTCTTGGATAGTTCTCATCTATAGGCAGCTTTGGCCATCTGTTAGGGGCACTGTTAGAGTAGTTTTCACCCTAGTAGATCACTTTATAGCTGTGGGAACAGTGGAACTCACCTGCCCTTCTTCCATTCCTTTGGTAAATTGTTTAGGCCTGAAGCCTTCCAAAACCTCACTAGTACGCATTTGGCTGTCCTCTAGTCTTTTTAACCTCCTAGAAATTCAAGACACAAATCTCACACATATGCTTTCATCCACAATAATACCCTCTGTTGTTATTTTCTTATTCCCCTCTTAATTGCTTTGAATCTTATTTGCATGCCTATCTAAGTCATACATATTTGCCTGTACCTCTGCTACATCTTAAAGATACTGACTCACTCACTATCAGGTTCAGCAAAGCTACAACAGCCCTACACCAGTACTGAGTCTGCTGGATTGACACAGTGAGGAAAGGAGACTGAATGAATGACCTGAGCCATCTCACTGGTCTAGTAGACAAAACTTTATTAGCCATTGAGAAGAGGTTTTTTAAAAAATATTTGATATTTTCTCCAAACTATATAGTTTTAATCTTTAAGGTCATTAATGCATAAATACATCTTTAGAACAAGCTGTGAGTTTTAGTTCAAAATTTAATATATACTTAGAATGTAAACATTTTCTCTTCAAATACATTTTTAGTTTCACAGTATTGGGAACAAATTCAGGGTCTTGCACTTGCTAAGCAAACCCTATACTACTGAGTTATATCACCAGTCTTATTTTTGGTGTTTTGTTTTTGTTTTGAGATAGGTTTTCTCTGAAGTCTTTCATTGAATTATCCTTCTTAGTACTGGGATTACAGGTATGGGTTACCAAGGCCAGCTTCTTGCCAAAAATATTCCTATTTTATATTAAAGTTATTACTTTACTTAAAAAGCACAGCATACTCCATTTAAAAACCACCTTTGTGTCAGGAACATGGAGTAATAGGGAAGTCAGAGGACACCATTGGGCATTGATTCTCATCTTCCACCTTGTTTGAGGTTGAGTCTTTCTTATTGGTCACTGCTGCTGACCATAAATTTCCAGGGATTATCCTGTCTCCATCTCTTCCATAGGATCATGATGGGAATATAGATGTTGATACGACTACATTCAGCTTTTGCCAGGGTTCTGGGGATTTGAACTCAAATTGTTAGATTTGTGTGTTAAGTACTTAACCCGCTGAGCCATCTTCTCAGTCCCATTGTTTCCTCTTGAAATAATTTGCTTTTAGTGCTTTTAAATGCAGGCCTACTTCTATTGCCTATTTTTTTGAGCTCCTATTCCTTATTAATTCAAGTTATACCATTGCATCTAGAGTATATTAAGTAACTTTTATGTTCACTGAACTGAACATACCTGTCTGTGGATATTATTTTAAAAGTTAAGAATATTTTTAATACAAAATGATGTAAATGAAGCTGAGCAGTGGTGGCGCACATTTTTAATCCCAGCACTCGGGAGGCAGAGGCAGGTGGATCTCTTTGAGCTCGGGGCCAGGCTGGTTTACAAGAGCTCATTCCAGGACAGGGTCCAAAGCTGCAGAAAAACCCCGTCTCAAAAAACCTAAACAAATAAAATGGTGTAAATGTTAAAATATATGAATCAGAGAAAAGAGTAGAGGTTACTGTATTTTTTCCTCCATAGAATTAAGTGCCAGTCTTCATTATATATTTTGTCATTAAGTGCATCATTTTCCCTCTTCTTTTAATGTTGTTATTGGTGATTGTCCTAGTTAGGGTTTCTATTTCTGTGAAAGAGACACCATGACCACGGTAACTCTTATAAAGAAAAACATTTAATTGGTGCTGACTTACAGTTTCAGAGGTTTAATCCATTATTGTCATGGTGTGGAGCATAGCAGCTTGCATCAGACATGGTGCTGTAGAAGGATCTGAGAGTTCTACATCTTGATCTGAAGGCAACAGGAAATGAAATGTCAATGGGCATGGCTTGAGCTTCAAAGCCTATCTCCACAGTGACACACTTCCTCCAACAAGGTCATACCTCCTAATAATGCCACTCCCTATAAGCCAAGTATTTAAACACATGAGTCTAAAGGGACCATGTATATTCAAACCATCACCGTGATATGTTGAAGTTCTGTAATTTTTTTTAGTGCATATTGTTTAAGAATACCACCTTCTTTCTTTTCCCTATTATTCCTTGTGTTTCTTATTTTTCTGCTTGATAGAATATTGAATAGTGCCAAGTAACAGATATGTGGCATTCTGATTTTAATAAGATTGCTCTCCATGTCTTAATAATGTTGACTAATATGTTTTTTTGAGCTGAGGAGGTGGCTCACTAAATGCTTACATTAAATGTGCAAGGACTTGAGTGTGGTCCCTAAAACTTGTGTGACAATGCTGGTTATTAGCCAGTCTAACCTAATTGGTGAACTGGCTAATGAGAGACCCTGTGTCCAAGGATGCTGTTACTGAAGATGACACCTGAAATTGTCTTCCAGTCTCTACATGTACCCTCCCACATATGAACACACATGCACACACACAGTACACCTATATATGTGTAAAATAGAATAAGATATGCTTCTTTCTAATGTTTCAGAGAATTGTTAAATGGTATGTCATATAGACGTGATAGAGCACTTGCCTACCATGTGTAAGGCCTCAGGTTCCCTGTTCAGTACCAAAAAGACAGATCATCCCCCAAAACAAGAAACCCAGAATAAATATATATGTAACTGTAAGCAAGTATTGTTTTGTTTTGATTTGAGTTTTAAGATTTTTTCAAGTTAATATTGTGTGGAATTTTATGCTACTTTATATCTTTAGATAAAATTTTAATATGCTGCATAATTGTTAATATATTATTCTAACAGATATTATAACATTAAAATATCTGTGAGATAAATCCTGTTTTATCATGGATGATGATATTTGATATTATTAAATGTAATGATTTAGGGTCTTAGAGTCAGAGCAAATTGAATTTATAATTTTTGCTCTTTAACTGAATGATTCTGGTAAAATTACCTGACTATTAAAAGTTTATTTTTTTTGTTTGTAGTTAGTGACTTTTTCATATTAAATAAAGTTATCTTGATTTTTTTTTCCTACCTTTTTCTGCCACCCTTTCAACATGATAATCTGATAGCTAGTGAAAATCCAGAATCTTGTTCATGAGCATTTGGAAACCTTTTCTCATGGTCATTTCTACTTCATTTCTAAAAATGACTGTGCTTTTGTTCCAACTCTGTTGCTTCTGTTTCTCCTCTCTGACCCAGACATAATTAATATTCAGTACCATTTTCTTTTTTTTTCTTTTTTGATTTTTCGAGACAGGGTTTCTCTGTGGCTTTGGAGCCTGTCCTGGAATTAGCTCTGTAGACCAGGCTGGTCTCGAACTCACAGAGATCCGCCTGCCTCTGCCTCCCCAGTGCTGGGATTAAAGTCATGCGCCACCATCGCCCGGCTTATTCAGTACCATTTTCATGTCCACAAGAAAAACCTTCATGGGGTATCTTGCTGGGTTTGTTGGTCCATACCTCTGATTCTAGCACTTGGGAGGCTAAGACAAAGCCAGCCTGGCTACATAGTAAGACTGGTCTCAAAAAATAAGACAGGGCCTAGGTCATCAGATAGAGATGCTTTTCACAAAGCTTGACAACTGAAATTCAGTCCTCAAGTTCCATGTAGGAGGAGAGATTGATTTCTACAGGTTGTTTTGGTCTCCATATCTGCATTGTGGCATGCACTACCACCTATAATAAACAGATGGATGGATGGATGGATGGATGGATGGATGGAGTTCAAAACCCCAAAACAACACCACCAAAAAAAAAATCAAATACCAAAAACCTCTGCGGGGAGGATTTATGAGTTTGGTAGACTTTCAGAAGATTAATATAGCAGTATGAAGCAATAGGCACTCTGAAAAATATTTAGTGCACTGTCCTTTTTTATTTGAAGCAAGATCTTAAAGCTCTTACTTAGCTCAGACTGGTCTTGACCATGTGATTCTTCTACCTCCTAGTATTGAGATTACAGACATGTTGCTGCTTAACTCATGTTAATATGTATAGAAGATAAATCAGTTTATCTGTGGCATGTGGTTGACATTGTAGTTCTTGAAATTCATGTTTCAGTGATTCCTTTATATTACTAAATTTGATGGAATGATTTAAATCTGAAGTTTGGGCCAGCAAGATAGTTTAGCATATGAAAATGCCTGTTCTTCAAACCTAATGACTAAGTTTCATCCTCAGATCACACGGTAGAAGGAGAGAACTGACTCCAGAAAGTTGTCCTCTGATATTTGTACTTACATGCAAAAACATGCACACACACAATATAAATATAAATAAATTTAAAAATAAAGTTTATCTTTATGTGTTAAAAAGATTAGTTTTTACTTATTTTGCAGAGTTAATTATTAAAGCCAACATGGCCACAGGAGGAGGTCCTTTTGAAGAAGTCATGCATGATCAGGACTTACCAAATTGGAGCAATGAGAGTGTGGATGACCGACTCAACAATATGGTATGATATCTTACTGAAGATGTTATATTGCTGACTACTAATGTTAGATTTTTCCCATCAGTTGTATTCACTGAAACTACAAAAACTGCAGGGAAATATACGAAGGGACTCTGTGCTGCTTATTATTGGTTGAAGTCACTTTAGTTTTAGTTCATAGAAAGCATGAGTTGGCTTAAACTAAAACTAGCCATTCATTATAAAGAGGTAAAGTGCTTTGTGAAGCCAAGTTGAAGGGGTATAGTTTAGTTTTAGGAAATGGAAAAGACTGCAAGTTGTCAAATATCGCTTTTCACTACTCTGCCTGTCTTCTCAGAACCCCTGCCTAACCTAGCTTTCCCTTCCAGATCTGCCTTTTCTCTTTCTCTGGTTTTGTTAAATACTGAGGCTGCCTTATTGAAGGTTTTCAGTTGTGGAAGAAGTTATATCCTGACCAATTTAAAGTTATGATACAAATTTCTTTTTTATTCGTCTGGGCCTGAAAGGATGGGCTAACTAGTATAAAAGGTTCACAGGAATACCCATACATGGAATGGGATGGAGAAACAGTTCTTAGAGAGACAAAATTTCTTATACATGAGGACAGTTTACTGAATGGTTTTATAGTGGTAACTAAGAGTCTTCCAATGTGGAAAGATAATGTAGGAATGTATAGTTGTTCCTATTGAATGAATTAGGTTACGTTGATATGAGTAAAAAAAAAAATTCTAGTTAAAATAACATTTCATTCTGTATTGGATAATATGTAATAGATTTTTTTGCCCATAAAATACTAATGAGAACAATAATAGTTATATTAATGCTTATCAAATACTAGACATTGTTCTAAATACTCAAGATAATATTTTTAATCTTATTTTTAAGGTAGCTTATTTTAAAGATTAAGAATCCAAAACCATGTATATCTTCTTTTTGTTATACAAATGGATTGTAATCTAAAGGAGGATACAATAAAGATGTATTTATTTCACTACTTAATTTAGAAAAAAACAATTTTTTACCTTTTTGAGACAAAGTTTCACTACATAGCTGAAGCTGATTTTTAATTCTTTTGAACTCTCCAGCTTCTTGTATCAGCTTCTTGAGTGTTGAGATGATAGATATGTATCATAACAGATGACTAGAAAGAATAGGTTTTAGAATTGCTTTTGAATATCTCTGTAGTCTTATAGAACTTGACAGACTGAAGTAGGAGAATCAGGATTTCAAGGCTGACCTGGATTGTATGGTGAGTTCAAGGTCATTTTGAACTAGGAGAAGACTTTATCTCAAACAAAAAAGGAACGATTGAAAATATTTAAATTGATTTGCGGGCGGCCACAGAGGAGGCTGAGAGGCTAAGAGCGCCGACTGCTGTTCCCGAGGTCCCGAGTTCGAGAACAGCTCGCTCTATGTAAATATTCGGAAAAAAATAAAAAAAGTAAATAAAAATAGTTTGTGGCAATCAGAATAAATATAAAAAAATAAATTGTTTTGCGGGTTGGGATTTGGAGTTTAATATTTGTTATCTATAATAGGTGGTAATAAACTTTTTAAAGGCTAAGCTGTAATATTAGGATAGATATAATAATGAGAAAATGGGTTGACAGAAATAAACACCTCTAAAGAGAGTATTTGTATGTGAAAAATGTCTTAGTGTTTTAATATCCAGATCAAAGTTGTTTTGGTTTTTTGAGCATACCAAATTATTTTCTTGGTTTGATATAGGTCAGATTAACTTTTGATTTTACTTTTTTAAAGGAGTGGGGTGGCCAACAGAAGAAAGCCAATAGATCATCAGAAAAGAATAAGAAAAAGTTTGGTGTAGCAAGTGATAAGAGGGTATCTAATGATATTTCTCCGGAGTCATCACCAGGAGTTGGAAGGCGAAGAACAAAGACTCCACATACGTTTCCACACAGTAGATATATGACTCAGATGTCTGTTCCAGAGCAGGCAGAACTAGAGAAACTTAAACAGCGGATAAACTTCAGTGATTTAGATCAGGTTTGTGAATTCTTTTCAAAATAAGTTGTAACCATGGGAAATACTTGAAATGGAATAAGTAGTATGTTTTAAGAATAAATGATTGGTAAGATTAAAAGTTTCTGTATGTGTGGAGAGAGTTTTAAATACTGATGATAGTACTGTCTTTGGATAGAAGCAAAGCTGTATTTTTACATTTGCCAAAAGTCTTTTTGGGCTATTACTATTCTAATAGCTAGCTTAAGATACTTCATTATCAGAGTAGATGTTGCTGACTGGATATTGCTACTAAGTTTACATTTATTGGATAACTGTGAATGTGCTTAGTTATCTAAAGTTTAGAATAAAACTGACTTATAATCACCAAAATAAAGTTTAGATATAAAGGCAAGTAGAATTGATAATAAACTCTTGGCTGGTATTTTTACTGGTATTTTATTGTCATATCTGAATTTTGCAGAGGTTTCCAAACATGCAAAAAAGTAGGTTCAAGTCTAATATGGCAGTGATGGTGTAAATGACCAGGTATTATGTAAATGTGCCATATGCACATTGCTAGGTAGTAAACTGATTGTGTGTGTGTTGTTATTGGAGACTAAACTCATGGCCTAAAATATACTTTGGAAACAATCTACCTCAGCTGTATTGGTAGTGGTAAACTGAATGCTTTTTCAAGTAGTGTTTCATGTAGACAAATCATTATGCTTATAATCTATTAATTCATTGTGTTTATAGCCTATTAATTAATACTGATTTATTGGAGCCAACACATACAAAAATTTTTAAGCAATATGAATTATAACGCAGCCCACATTACTAATGAGACTAGCCTTGTTCATATTCATCACTTGAATTATCTCAAAAAATGAGAATAAGAGAGCAATCAAATTTTGATAATTTAATAGGATTTTGTAGATCTGAAGCTTTTTCAAAACTTTTTTTTATAAAACCTTGCCTCATCATCTAGTGTTGTGACTAAGAATGTTGAAATCTTGTAAAATTGTTGAAAGATTACTGTTTGTTTAATTTGGTTTCCTTTTTGTGTATAGAGAAGTATTGGAAGTGATTCTCAAGGTAGAGCAACAGCGGCTAACAACAAACGTCAGCTTAGTGAAAACCGAAAGCCCTTCAACTTTTTACCTATGCAGATTAATACTAACAAGAGCAAGGATGCTACTCCAAGTCTTCCAAAGAGAGAAGTGACTGCATCAGCACAATGCAAAGAGCTGTTTGCTTCTGCTTTAAGTAATGACCTTTTGCAAAACTGTCAAGTCTCTGAAGAAGATGGGCGAGGAGAACCTGCAATGGAGAGCAGCCAGGTAGTAAAAAGGGATTATTTGGTTGGTGGTTTTGCAGATCTCAAAGTATAAACCTTAAGATCTTGAAGAAGTATTAGGTTATGCATATAGGAATTTCAGTTAAATAGAATTAGTTTTTCCCCTAGCCCTCTTCAATAATGTACCATATATTTTAAATAGAATAATAGTTTACTCCTTAGATGGATATGTAAAAAGCTTCTCTGATTTTCAAACACTAAATTGCTAATTTTAATAAAGCGGGGTTAGAAACAGTATGATTTTGTTTTGTTTTTTAAAGAACTTTATTCAAATGTGGCTATTGGAGCTGGGCAGTTTGTGGCGCATGCCTTTAATTCCAGCACTCGGGAGGCAGAGGCAAGCAGATCTCTGTGAGTTCAAAGCCAGCCTGGTCTACGAGCTCTAGTTCCAGGACAGTCTCCAAAGCTACAAGAAACCTTGTCTTGAAAAACCAAAAAAATAAAAATTAAAAAAACAAAACAAACATGGCTTTTAGAGCTGGAGAGACACTCAGTGGTGAAGGACTCACATTTCTCTTATGAAAGACCCAACTTTGGTTCCCAGCATGCACTTTGGACACATTAGATCACAACCCCTGAAACTCTGACTCCAGGAAGATCAGATATATCTGTTCTTCACAGGCTCCTTTACTCAAATGCACCTGCCTTTGTACACGTACACAAATAAAAATAAAGTAAATCATGAAAAAAAGAATAAAACAATGCTGATATTTTTGGAAAATATTTTCAAAAGTGTTCTTTTAAGTTTCTATGATACTACCAATTATTTATAAAGAAATATAATGATTAAACGGAATATTTAGTGACAGTGAGATGGCTCAGAGGGTAAAAGTGCTTACTGTGTAAACTTTTTGTGATAACCTGATTGTGATTAACCTGGAACCCATGTAGAGATGCAAGGAGAGAACCAGTACCACAGACTCATCTGATCTCCACATGTGCCTCTGTTGTATGTGTGCAGACATGCAAGCATGCTCCCACCCCCATGTGGAATATGTATGTAATTTCTCAGCAATTTGTTTCATAAATAAAATTTTGGGTTCTGGAGAGATGGCTTAGTGGAACAACCTGCACTGCTTGGGGCCTGGTATCCTGACTAGGGGTGGTAAGTGAATGAAGAAAACAGAGTCAGGTGGGGTTCTGATTGGGGCCTAGAACCCTGACTGGGGGTAGTAAAAGAATGAAGGAAGGACAGATACATGGGCAGGATAGCAGGTTGAGTGGGGTTCTGCTAATGCTAATCCGAAATCTCAGTCTGAGTGTGTTTATTAGGTACAGCACACTGTTGAGCTTTGTTAACCAGTCTTGATATGTGGTCTCCATAAGTGAGTGGGCTCAGGCTGTGACTATCTGGGAAAAAGAAGCCACAGTTGCTAGTCCTTGTACACACTAATTAGTTGACCATAAACACTCACACTTTGGGTTCCTGGGGAGAGCTTTACCACTGGCTTTGCCAGTATTTCATGGGTATGAGATCTTGGAGTACTATGCATGGCTGTGCCTTTCTGATCTGTACATATTGACTCACGACTTCACTAACTTAGGGCTTCCTCTGCTGTCTACATTCTGCAAGTCTAAAGACCCAATACCTTGAACCCACATAAAATAGAACACCAACTCCATGGAGTTGTCCTTGGCCTCCACATGCACCACGGCACTCAACTACACAGATACAAAAAAGCAAACACAATTATCTCTACAACAATAATAAAAGTTTATAATAGATCCAATTTTCAGATAATATAAACTAAAATAAGTTTGAAATTTTAAATTGATGATTGAAGTTTATTGACCATTGTTTTAATCTTTAAAATCTAAGCTTTATTCAGATTTTACATAAATAAATATGTGTGGTAGACCTAGATATATCCTTGATTTACCTTCGTTTGAAATAAAAACGTATAATACTATTGCTGTGAAGTTAATTATGCTCTGCTTTATATGTTGTATACTGCCATTCTTACTTTTCTTTTTAATATTTTCCCTGCAGATTGTAAGCAGACTTGTTCAAATTCGTGACTATATTACAAAAGCTAGTTCTATGAGAGAAGATCTTGTAGAGAAAAATGAAAGATCTGCTAATGTTGAGCGCCTTACTCATCTAATAGAACACCTTAAAGAACAAGAAAAGTCATATATGAAATTTCTCCAGAAAATCCTTGTAAGTTTTTGACTTTTTAAGTGATATATGTTGTTTTTTTTAGAATGTACCATGTACAAATATTGACAATATTCTGATGCCACTCCAGAGGAGTTAACATGTTTTCAAAAATCGTGCCATCCATTATAACATTTTTATTGCCCTTTTTAATAGTTTTATGATTTATACCACTAAAATATTTCAGGCTAGAGAAAATGAGGAGGAGGATGTTCGGACTATAGACTCAGCTGTGGGATCTGGTTCTGTAGCTGAGAGCACATCGCTAAACATAGATGTGCAGTCTGAAGCTTCAGATACCACGGTAAGCGGCTTTTTGGAAATAAAGTTCTGGAGAAGATTTAAGGCTTTCCTCCATTTTTTTCAAGATGATAGCTTTTGGCATTCTTTAATAAAAAGTATATTCCAGGAAGGAAACCCTCAAATTGTTAATGGTATATTTAGTTGCTAAGCATGGAAGTTTGAAAGCTTTATTGGTAACATTAAAAGTAGTTTTAAAAGTTTGAATTGGAAACCTAGTCAATTCTGACTGTCATTGTACAGAAATGTGTGTAGTTGGTTTTGCTCAGCACAGCTTTCCTAATTTTAAGCAGCATTAACAAAGTTAGAATTCCTTGCAGGTTTGAGAGCCGTTACTATCACTAGAGATACTCAGAATTACTAAGCATGTTATACTGGAGAAGTTTCCACATTCATTTGCTGGTGAGGACTCATCTCAAATGTGCTAAGATTTTTCTTTTTTATTTGACATCCTGTATAGTACTATAACAAAGCTATATGTATAAAAAGTTGAAATAAAACCTAATAAGACAGAATAATATTGACATTATTTACTCTTAGTGAAGAAAAAGTATTGTGGTTTTTTATTATAAAGTTAATAAAAACATTTGTTCCCTTGGAAAAGTAGTAATTTAAAGAAGAAAAGGTTGTAAGATAGATTAGTTCATAAAATGTAGTAAACTTCAAAACTGCTTTGCTTTTAAGCATTTTATTTAACAGATGGTCTGAAGTGCATGTGATAGTCCTGCGCTATGGAAACAGCACTGTAATTATGGACTTGTAACTGTTAAACATCTAGTGCTAGTATGCCTTTGCTTTTGAAAGGATGAGCACCTGTATCTTTGATTTGTAATGTATTTCAAAATACCATTCAGCATTAGGGATTTGAGGGTTTGTTTCCTTTTATTACTTCTCAACAAAATTTACCTGCTTCTTTTCTCCTCCCTATCTTTCCTGTTTAAACTTTTTTAAGATAGCAAATTTGAACTTTTTTCTTTGTATTAAGGAAATAATCAGGGGGCTTGGTCCAAACAGTTTTTGAAAAATGGATTCTGTTGTGGGAAATTGTTTTCTGTTCATAGTGATGCGAAAAATTCTCCCTTTCATACCAGCAGAAGCAGAGGGTTGGGGTCAGCTGGTTAAAGGATTTTAACAGAGAAGTATGAGAAATGGTATAGTTGATTGTAATTTACATTCTCAAATCCAAAGTGTTCACTGTGATGAGAATTTCCTTCATAATTGTGTAAAGTTATGACCTTTTGTAAATTGTTATATACCAGAATAAATGTTGAAATATGCTTTAGCAGTTTTGCACACTTGGAGCTTGTCATGGATGTAATGCTTGCTTGAATTTAATAAGCAACTGTTTATTTTACAGAAACTTAAAAGTATAATTAAATTTATTGCCTCTTGGGGGTGGGTTTGGGTTAAATTTTTTAAAAGGTGGAATGAGACATTTTTGCATTTATTTACAAGGCTGACTTATATGTTAAACAGGAGTTTGTGTTAAGAAATTAATATGCTACACTATTTAATAAAGGAGGCATCTTTTAGTCTGAGAATTCGGCCCTGCATTGAGGACAAACTAGGGAATTCAGCTTCCCAAGAACAGGTTTCAGACATTGACGTTACTACAGGTCCAAAAGGGAAAGGTGGCAGAGCTCCTCAGAATGGCAGGGAACTGAAACCTGATAGGAAATATAGCCGAAAACGTGGATTTCCCTCAAAGGTATACTTCACAATGGTAACTTGGGAAGTCTTTAAATGAGCAGCTCTTATTTCTATTTCTTCCTTATTTGCTTTTTTGTTAACTGCTATTACTCTTAACTCTATAAATTATTAATACCATTAATATCCTGTAATTTGCTTTAGTAAAATGCTTTTGCTAAGTGTTTTTATTTCTTTTTTGCTTTATAATATACCTCTGCATGGATAAAATATGGTGGCTAACTTTGATTTATAATTATAAAGGATTAGAATCATAATTTCTTTTTTGCTATTGAAGTTTTCAGAGTATATAAAACATTCTTAAACCTCGAATGAGGGTTGCTTTTGTTTATAATAGTATTGTTTGTGAATTAGAATTATACATTAAATTTTTGTCTTATTACTATAGTTCATTAGAGAAAAGAAAATAGTATAAGCTTTTAGATTTTCTGTCTTTAAAGGAAAAAAATGCTTTTTTTGTAGTTTGAGTTGTATTTGTGTACTGTTTAAAACCTTTTCTCTTTCTCCCTCTTGTTTAGTTGATTTACTCACTGATATTTTAGTATGTTGCTAGATTTTCTTCTTTAGTGTTTGATTTAAATGTTCTTTCCTTTAGTTTTCCATGATTTGTATAAAGGCATTCAAGTGATAAAAACTGTTTGTGTAGCTCTTCCAATACATTTGTATAAAATAGCATTTGTAAAAGCATGTGTGTCCTTTTAGCAAGAGCAAAAGACCATTTTAATAGTTTAGAGTATACAAGAATAAGTTCGTACGTTTTATTACTAGCTTGTTATCACTAATTTTTATTTTGTTTTATAGTTTTATAATATATATATTATGGTGCTTAAAATGACAAGATTTAACCGCAAATACTTTGACAGTTTGTGCTATTCTTTTTTTTTTTGTGCTATTCTTTAATTATACAAAGGAGTCTTTAATTATACAAAGCATTAAGCTAAAGGTACTCCCTTCTGAACAGAAAAGTTCCTGGTTATCTTTAGATTTAATAGTATTGAAAGGGAGAAAATGAATGTGAACAACAGCAGGTATCCATTAAAACCTGTCATCTTTCTTTTTACAGTTGATGGGCACTACAGCACATTGGCCAAGTGTCTTTTTCCCCTGCGATGTAACAAAAACCCTTTCTTTTCTTTTCTTTCTTTCTCTTTCTTTTCTTTTCTTTTTTACATTAATCATAAACTGGTTGGTCTAGTAGCTCAGGCTTCTTATTAATTCTTACATTAGGCCATTATCTTTGTCTGTGTTAGCTACTTGGCTTGGTACCTTTTACTGCGAGGCGGTCACATCTTGCGTCCTCTGTGTCTGAAGCCCTTTGTTTCTAAGTCTCGTAAGAAAGTATTCTTACAGATAAAAATTACTGTATCTTAAACTTAAATTTTTCCAATTCAACTATCCTTAATCTTGTTTTTGTTTTAATTTTTATTTTGTGTGTGAATGCCTATGGTAGACCACAACATGCATGTGGAGGTCAAAGGACAACCAGTACAATTTTCCTTCTACTGTGTGGGTCCTGAAGATTGACTCAGGCCATCAGGCTTACTGCTCAGTGTGACAGGCCCTCTAATCCGCTGAGCCATCCTGCCAACCTTAATCTTGATTCTTAAGGTCATCACAATGTGTCTTACTCATACATATTTCATAAAATGATTTTAATTAAAATCTTAAGTCCATCCATCTGACTTGATTTTTCTCTGCTTACAGAATCTGTCACTCTCCAAATCCCTTGTTTCTTCCTTCCTAAGCAGCCTTTTGAAATGTATTATGTTTGAAGAATAGAGGAAAAGATTTGAGTTCTTACCTTAGATTCGAAGCTGAAAATACCCTAAGAGTTACAGGTTGATAAGAAATAATAGGTATTCTAGTCACATCTATCTACAAAGGCTGGTTCTAATTTTTTGGTGTGTTTTATAGACATAACATTTTGTATTATGTAACTAAGAGGCTCTTCATGTATGCTTTGTCAGAGGATGTCGTTGGGTATCAGTCCTCAGGTACTTTCTCACCATTTTTTTTGAGCTGGCATCTCTCACTAGCCTATAACTGGGCCAAGTAGGCTGGTGCAGTTGTCCAATGAGTTCCAAGGGATCTGCTTACCTCCACCTTTCAAGAGCTCGGTTTACATGTAGGAACCACCAGGCTTGGCCTGTTTAAAAAATAAAGGTTCTCAGGATCTAGCTCAAGTTCTTATGCTTATAAGGCAGCAATTCAATTTGTCTTCCCCTCCTCCTTTTTTTTTTTCTCAAGAAAGTGTCTTACTATATGTAACCTTGGCTAGGGTCCTATGTAGACCACACTGGCTTGAACTTACAGAGGTGTACCTGCCTATGCCTCTTAAGTACTGAGATGTGCTACCCAGCTTCTCAACTTTTTTCGTAATTGATTATAAATACCAATCTGAAATGTTCATTATATATATCAATGTTGATAGCAGTCGTTAACTTCCACTAAACTCCAGTTTTTCTCTGAGTACCTAACTGGAGGCTATATGCCTTTTTGTTCACTTATATTTTTTCTTTTCTAAGTCACAATGTAAAATGTTGTCATGGTTACCCATTCTTATATACAATAATTCTGGTTCTGCTTGGGAGGAGGTAGATGGAAGAGGCTTTGTGTAGCACTGGTGAAGGATGTCATCCAGAAGGAAACTTCTTGAGCTGTCTGTTTTCCCTGTGATTTCTCTAGAAATCACGTGTGCCCAGTGAAAGTAGATCAGTGCATTTATTTTTACATAAGAAATCATAAGAAATCACTGACTTGCCTTAGTAATTTTAGGGGGAAATCATTTAAAAAATCTCAACAAAAATTTGTTAATGTGGCAAATTTAAAACCAAATCTCAATATATTAAAGGGAATATTTTATGTCAATAGATCAAATAATAGAACTTTCAAATATTTTGATGGTATATTGATGAATACCATTAAAATATACATTTCTTGTATAATTGGGCTTAAATTTTATTATTTGGGAGCTTTATTTACATTTTTGTCTTTGATTAGTTTTGTTCAGTTGTGTTTTCAATTTTGTGTATGTATGTTTTTTGTTCTTTTTAAACACACAAGGGGCCTTATGCCTCCTAAGCAAGAACTTTACCACTAAGTCATGCCACCAGCCCACTTGGTCATTACTTCTTTTTAAAATTCTTTTTTTTTAAAAAAGATTTATTTTTCCATGGTTAAGTGTTTTGCCTATATGTATATATGGGCATCCTGAGCATGTCTGACGCCCACAGAGGTCAAAGTGAGTGTTAGATCCCTTGGATCTGGAGTTAAGATGGTTGTGAGCCTCTGTGTGAGTGCTGGGAACAGAACCTGAGTTCTCTTCAAGAGCTGCAATTGCACGTAACTGCTGAGCCATCTCTCCAGTCCCACTGTTAGTTTCTTCTGCTTAAATTTGTTTTGTTGCATATAGGAAGGACTATAAGTACTTAGTGTGTTGGGGAAGTTGCGAGGTGTTTTAATACTCCAAACTCTACTAAATAGACATAATTTAAGAGTCATAAACTAATAAAGATATCTGATACAAAATAAAGTTTTCTGCTTTCTTATGTACTTAATGTGTTTCAGTTAGGCCTTTTTACATAAGATAATCAACAAATGTACTTAAAAAATCTTCACCTTGGTTGTAAGTTGGTGTGTTCTTTCTCAGACACACACATACATGTTCTCATTTGTTTTGATTATATATGTTAAAAATCATTTCTAGTATGGAATAGAAATTTTTGTTACCTAGTGTTTTGTTTTAGAAAAAATGTTTGGAGCACTGATTCTCTATAATCTGTAACTGGCTCCCCTATTCTTTTATCTGTAATATGTGCAGCTCCTTTTGCCTTCATAGACTTTCAACCTTCTGTTTTGTAAAGTCTTTTTTATTTCCTCGTCATAGTTTTTTCACTGTGAAATTACCTAATTATTAATGTGGGGCATATCAACTTTCTAAGTTTTTAAAACTAGAGTTGTGTATTCAATCAAAATTATT
The DNA here is from genome assembly GCF_018167655.1 of Microtus oregoni. NCBI lineage: Eukaryota > Metazoa > Chordata > Mammalia > Rodentia > Cricetidae > Microtus > Microtus oregoni. The sequence goes on along the minus strand of NW_024544709.1, from coordinate 569,970 downwards.
ATCTTTGCTGTACTTTGCCACTGGCAAATGGAACAGGATCATGAATGTCAACAGTCAGGTATAAGTATTATTGAGTATTATTGGTCTTATTTTTCAGGCCAGAGATCATCAACAGGAGCCTTTAGAAGAGACAGAAAATTTGAAGAAACAACATGATTTATTAAAAAGAATGTTACAACAGCAGGAGCAGCTGCGAGCTCTACAGGGACGGCAAGCTGCTCTTCTAGCTTTGCAACATAAAGCAGAGCAAGCTATAGCTGTGATGGATGATTCTGGTATGCAACTGTTTTAGAATATTTTTCTAAGAAAGGCTTGTTAACTATTGCAAAATGAATGCTGTTATTATATAATCAGATCTCGGTTATTAACTAGTGTAGCAACCTGCAAGCAAGGCTTACTCTGTCCTATGCTTTTCTCTGGTTATACAGAAAAAGTTGCAGGAACAACTCCTGGCTATCATACTGTACCGTGCAGACAGACAGCTCGCTCTCCTTTTCATCAGAGAGTACCTTTAAGAGGTAAAAGAGACAGGCCTGTATGTAGTACTGTTTTTTAACATCAGAATGATAGGACTCTTGATGCTCTTGCTTCCAGTTTGGGGGGTTCCTGTTTGTTTGTTTCATTGTTTTAAATCTCATTTAGCTAAAATTTCTGTTCTTTATTTGCCTTCCAAGGAAACTTAAAAAAAAAAATCTTATGTGAACCAGCTTTGCAACATAAAGCTGGTGGCATAATACCTGGAATCCAGCACGCAGAAGGCTGAGGCAGGAGGATCAAAAATCCTTAGGGTCTGGGGTGATGTCTCAGTTGGTAAAGTGTGTGTCCCACAAGCATAAGGACATCAGTTTAGATCCTCAGCAACCACACAGAAGCCAAGTGCAGTGGTATACATCTATGACCCCAGAACTGGAAGGGAGAGACAGGAGGATCCCTGGGGTTCAGTAGTCTAGCCAGTTGATGAACTTTGCTTTCAGTGAGTAATCTTGTCTCAAAAATAAGATGGAGAGAGTCTAAGGAAGATACCCATACCCAGTATCATCAACCTCTGAGGTACATGTGTGTATACAGACCCCTCCCCCAATACATCATAGTGGGACTTTATCTCATAAAATAAGAAAGTGGGAAGGGCTGCAGTTTTGCATGCTTAAGTCTGCCCTGGGTTCAGTCCTTAGCACCTGGAGAATATAAAAACAGATAAAAAGAAGTCTAATAAGGTAGCAGATTAATAGAGCAACTTTAGTGGTCAGTATTCGTAGTTCTGTTATTTCAATTAGACACATGTTTTTACATATGAGCTTTTAAAACTGCTATTATACTTAGTTTTTGTGAGACTCAGAAAATGTTTTTTTCCCTCTTTTCCTCAGAGCTGTGTATCATTTAAGTGATGACTGAATTGCTTAGTATTAAGCTTTTTAATTTTGTACTTTGTCTTATTGTCTTCAAACTTTCATTAGGATAAAAATAAGATTGTTTCTTATTAAAACTCAATAAGGCTTAGGTTTCTTTTTAGCTTTATTTTTAATTGACAAATAACAATTGTATATGTTTTGGGGCACAAAGTGATAGATATAATGATTTCTTCCATTGGCTTAGTTGTTTTCTCATCAATTCTCATAGTTTGTTTATCTTTGAGCACTATAATTGTGCCATTTTTATTTGCTATTTTGGTGACATAAGTTTCATAAGAGTTACTCACAGGAATGTGAGTGAGGGGTTATCGACAGGATTATGGACACTAACCTTCTTGGCTGTACTCCTGCACCGAAGTCTCTCTCCTGCCCACTAACTGCCTGCAAACCTCATGGAGCAGTGGGGCTCCCAGAGTTCCCAATCTCGTTTCTGTAATCTTTTTGAGTACTTGAATTTACACCATTTCATTTGATCATCAGCATTGTAGGCTACTGCTTAAGGCTTTATAGAGAAAATGACAGTTTCTGGCTTGGCTAGGCTCTATACAGAATTTTAGTAGAAATCAATTTAATTCTAGGTTAAAATATGCAAATAATTTTTTTACAAAAATATCCTATCATGAATTGCAATAAAAGACTATAACCAGGAGATTGAATTTGAACTTTATATACTTTATCAACAAGAATTTTAGCTTAATAAATTTAAAACAATTTTGCTACCGTGCTTATGAAGTTTTACTGAAGAAAATGATGAAAGCAAGAGTTAGCATTTCTTATGTGTTCAGAAACACAGCACACCTACCTGCCTTTGGGGAGAGTGTGTTTCTTTCTGTCTGGAAAGTTGTGATTTTGGTGTTTTTCACAAGTTTAGACTAGAAAAGGGTTTCTTTCAGTCCTCAGTACTAGAAACCTGTTCCGTTTTTTTTTTCCAGCAGAAAATTATTGTATTTTATATATATATATTTTTTTAAAAGTAGTTTATAGCTGTGGCTTCTTTTAACGTTGAAAAGACAAGGTTTCACCATGTATCTGTCTGGAAATCATTCTAGACCAGGCTGGCCTCACAGAGATCCACCTGTCTCTTTCTCTCAAGTGCTGGGATTAAAGGCATATGCCATCACCACCCGGCTGGGTTTTGGTTGTTTTTAATAAAGATGATAAAAACCTATGGTTTTCTAGTGTAATTGACATGGCTTTATGGAACACTGCCATTCTTATTTACATATTGCTGATTTTTGTCCTTTAATGGCAGAAATGGGTAGGCAAGACAAGAACTGTATTCCAGGGAGCCATGATAGTTTTCAGTCTGTCCTTTGTAGAAAAACTTGCCATTTCTGTAATATAGTCTGGTTTTCTTGGAAGAGGTAAAGACCTGTCAGCATTAGCTCTGTTTTTTTTCAGGATGCCGATTTGCCCTCTGTACCCTCTATCTAAAGAAACTAATAGAGCCATCCTAGCTGTAATCTAACAAGTCACATTTAGTAATTGGGTATACTAGCCTGCCTTGTTTGTAGAGATTGAAAACACTTTCCTACAATTTAGCAGTTGTCTCTTTATTTTTACGTCAGATGGAAACTTCTAATAAAATAATTGGCTATAAGTAAGATAATTTTCAAATTATGTTAGGTTGAGCTTCCCCCTGTCCAAATTTTATACTTAGCTTGCTGCTTCTTTATGTTGAATATAGTATTTGATTTTGTTTTTAGTTGTTACAGAAACCACAGGAAGCTTATCTGGAGTCAGCATCACATCTGAACTAAATGAAGAACTGAATGATTTGATCCAGCGTTTTCATAATCAACTTCGTGAGTCTCAGGTAATTGGTTTCTTTTTCTTTCTTGCTTGCCTTTTTTTTTTTTTTTTCTTTTCCTGAGACAGGTTTCTCTGTAGCTTTGGAGCCTGTCCTGGAACTAGTTCTTGTAGACCATGCTGATCTTAAACTCACAGAGATCCACCTGCCTCTACCACCTGAGTGCTGGGATTAAAGGTGTGTGCCACCACTACCTAGTGGTAATTAGTTTCTATAGTTAAGTTTATAAATACATTAATTAACCCAATGGGTCTCAAACCTTAGTAAACATAAATGTCACCTGGCTTGATTTTTAAAAAATGGATATACAAAGTCCCTCTACCTTTAAAATTATTATCCTTAAGATTTGAGTGGGTTCCACATGATCCCATTGCTATTACTGAGAGTCTCCTTTGAGAAACCCTAGGTTAGAGGAGAGTCTACTGTGTTAAGATTTATTTGTGTATATGTACCTGAATGTATGTATGTATAGCATGTAAATGCACAGGCCCAAAAAGGGTGTAGATTCCTTGGAATTGGGGTTACAGGTAGTTGTAAGCTGTTCAATGTACATGCTAGGACAGAACTCAGGACTTCTGCAAGAGCAGCAGGTGCTCTTAACCAATGAGAAACGCTATTTTAATGTACTGAGTAGTAAGGTTTTCATTGTGTAGACTGTTAGATAAACATTCTTTTTACCTCTTTTAAGCACTAGGTGGTTATAACCATTAAGACTTAAAGTTAGGACAGTTATAGTGACACACCTTTAATCCCAGCACTGGGAAGGAGAGTCAGGTGAATGTCTGAATTCAAGATCAGCCTAGTTGGTCTACGTAGTGAGTTCTAAGACAACCAGAACTACCTACTGCATGAAGGAAACTAAAAACTAAAAACAAGAAAGAGACTTAAAGGTAGTTTTCTTTTCTTTTCTTTTCTTTTCTTTTCTTTTCTTTTTTTTAAGTTTTTTGAGACAGGGTTTCTCTGTGGCTTTGGGAGCCTGTCCTAGAACTAGCTCTGTAGACCAGGCTGGTCTCGAACTCACAGAGATCCGCCTGCCGCTGCCTCCCGAGTGCTGGGATTAAAGGCGTGTGCCACCATCGCTCGGCTTAAAGTTAGTTTTAAGTCTATGTCCTTGCATTATTTTATCTAAAAGTTTTAAGAAAGTTTTTTTTTTTCAGGGAGAGGTAGAATTTTAGTTTGGTTTGGTATTGAAGCAAGACAAGCTGACTTTAAATTTTCTCTTTCTGTGCTAACCTCTTAAAGCGTTAGGATAATGGTTTGTGTTCACGTCTATCAAGAACAGTTTTAGAAATAATAAATATTTCAGTTTTATGAATTTGTAAAATAAATAATGATGCCTGTGTGAACTTTTAGTGTGGAATTTGGATAAGAATTGGTAAGCCATTGCCTTGACACCGGGAAAAGATGTATGATTGAAGGTGAAACCACTCTTGTCTTGCCCACTAAGAAAATGAGTATGACCAACCATTTTGTACAGTTACCTAGCAAAAATTAGTAAGTTCTTCTGCTGAGCTCTGCCATACCCTATTTAAAGAAGCTCTCAGAAACTCAGGAGATTGGGATAAGAGTGTTAATAGCAAAATAGGAAACGGTAGATGTTAACACACATTAAAATGCGGCTTTTTATTACCTTCACCTCAAATGATCTTTTTCTTTTTTAAACTAAGCCTCCCACTGTTCCAGACAACAGAAGACAGGCAGAAAGCCTTTCACTAACTAGAGAAATTTCTCAGAGCAGAAATCCCTCAGTTTCCGAACATTTACCTGATGAGAAAGTTCAGCTTTTTAGTAAAATGAGAGTACTACAGGAAAAGAAACAGAAAATGGACAAATTACTTGGAGAACTCCATACCCTTCGAGACCAGCATCTGAACAATTCATCATGTGAGTAAATCTGATTCAGCAGTGTTAAGTAAAGGGCATATAAGTATATATGCTGGCACAGAGCAGTCACTTAGTAACTCTTTAATAAGGTAACAAATACAGTTCTACAAAAATTATAATTTTTGAGGAAGAAACTTGAATATGAAAAGCTCTTATTTAATAAGCCAATATGTGATAAAGAGCCAAATAGATGCTAAGTCTACAGAAAGAAAGAAAGAAAGAAAGAAAGAAAGAAGTTTGAATAATTCAGATCTAGTCTCTAGTCTTTATCATTTTACTAAAAGTTTTTCTCAATCCTAGTTCCTGCCCCTTAGTATTAGAAGCTTAATTGCTAGAAATTGAAATCACCTGGGGTAACTCAACTGACCGTTATTATTATAACATTCCAGTTGTTATCAGAATAAGAAGTTAATAGTGGATACTAACACCATTTTTAGAATCCCCATTCTTGGGCTGGAAAGTTGGCTCAGCAGCTAAAAGTACTTACTGCTTTTGCAGAGAACCTAGGTTTGGTTCCCATGACCCACATTAGGTAGCTTACAACTGCCCGTCACTTCAGTTCCAGGGGATTCTATGCATCTGGTTTTTATGGGCACTTGCATGCATGTGATGCACATAATTCATGCAGGTACATATTTACTTAAAATATAAGTAAGTCATTCAAAATAACAGAATCATATGTCCTCTTTTGGTATTTTTTGTGTTTCGAGACAAGGTTTACATTGGAGCTAAGGCTCATTTCAAATGTGCAACACTCTTGCATCAGTCTCCCCAAGGGCTTGGACTCTATGTTTGCACTGCTACATCCAGCTTGGAGGAGTAGTTCTTTATTCTTCATGTATTTCCTGATTCTCTACCACTTTCAAAGAAACCTTACTATTTCTGCCCTGAAACTCTTATCTCCCACCTCTTGATCTCAGCTACCCTCCTTTTCCTGTAGAGGATAATATCAGTTATTTTATGAACAGAGGAAGGCAACTAAGGAAAAAAAAATTGTAAGGTATGATTATGGCCTTGGGTCAGTTTTATATACAAAGAATGTCATACTTTGCCGACTGACAACTGACTAAAAGACCACTCCTCCTTCTAGAAAACAGTGTAAGAGCAGTAGTTACAGGAACAGTGGTTAAAGAATAGTGTAAAAAGAGATCATTAGGAACTAGCTGTGATAATTGTGGCGTTAAAATGAGAAGGAAGCACTGATAGTCACACTGAGAAAAAGATAAAGACAGTACTTTTGAAATAGTAGGAGGTAGAAAAATGCATAGTCTTTATTATTTACCTGCCAGGATTGGCCTTTTGTGTTCTGTATGTCATACGTAGTAATACCATTTAACTTAACGTGAGACAAGTTTATGCTATTGTTCTTTTGGTTGTTTTTCTAGCATATAGCATTGTAATACATTGCAGTTTCTGTCTTATTTTCTCCCTTCTATTTTAATTCAGTGACTATAATGCAGAAGTGCTGCTAGACTATCTAAAAGGAAGATGTAAAAATATTTTTCCTTGTGTATTTTGAAGTGTTTTGTTGTGAACTGTTAATAAGTGTTAATAAGTGGCCTGCCAGTGTATATACATAAACTTTTAGGATTTAAATCTGCAGATTTTAAGATGTGAATGAATTTTGTTTTCTGTTTTTTTATAAGTATGCAAACTGTGAAAATATGCTGCTTCATACCATTTTTATTTATGGTAACTGTGTATCTTTCTCTCTTTTTCAGTCGTGCCTTCAACTTCTCTCCAAAGAAGTGGGGATAAGAGAAGTTCAACTGTAGCTCTCTCTGCTCCTGTAGGCTTTGTACCAGTTGTCAATGGAGAGTCCAATGGCCTTATATCCTCTGTTCCTTGTCCTGCGACTTGTCTGGTTTCTCAGAATGAGAGTGAAAATGAAGGTCATCTAAATCCGGCTGAAAAACTACAGTAAAATACTTTTTACAATCATTCTTCACAAATATTCAGTAATTAGAATTAAATAATGAGGATTTTTAAACTTTCGAAAATTTGTAAGAAACTGAAGTTATTAAGATAAGCATTCTTCAGATATATGGTGGAAAAAGGAGGGAATGTAATATATTAATCTTATTAGTTGACTAAAAGAAATAAGATAGCGTAGGTAGTTTCTGTAGACTGCTATAAATTGATCATTTTTTAGTAAAAGAGTTAGAAATACCAAGAACTCTATGTAAAATGTTTTAATATTTAAAGAGTAAGACCTTGAAATGATGTTTTATACAAGACTGTGTCAGAACACTTGGAAACACTTGTGAGCAGAACACTTGGAAAGCTTCTGCTTCTTCACCTCCAAAACAGGGATGATGTATATGACATTTCAGTTCATGCTTTGGGGTTTTGCTTGTTTTGTTTTACCTTTTGTTTCTGTTTGTTTGTCTGTTTTGAGATAGGGTCTCACTATATAGCCAGCCTTGACTGGCCTGGAACTCACTACATAGACCAGGGTGGCCTTGAACTTAACAGAGTTGTACTTGCCTCTGTCTCTTGAGTGTTGGGATGAAAGGCATGTGCCAACATGTACAGCTGAAACTGTATTTTTAAAAATCGACAGGTGTCCTGAATACTTAACTTGGTCTATCTATATTTGTGGGTATATGTGCCAACTGCTATTAAGTGAAAATAGTGTATTTTTTTCTAAAATGGTGTTATATTTTTTTAATCAGGAAGTTAAATGAAGTTCAAAAGAGATTGAATGAATTGAGAGAACTAGTTCATTATTATGAACAAACATCAGATATGATGACAGATGCTGTAAATGAAAATACAAAAGATGAAGAAACTGAAGAGTCAGACTATGATTCTGAGCATGAAAATTCTGAACCTGTTACTAACATTAGGTGACAGCATTTAAGTTTCTTTTTCCCAATGTATTCATCTGAACTTAATGCTTGTGTGGGGGCTGGGATGGAGAGATACATCAGTGAAATGTTTCCTTATTTAAGCTTTTTCCTTGTAAGTTAACTGTTAGTGTAATAATCATTCTTACCCTATAAAGAAAAGAAAGGAAATATTGAAGGCAGTAATTTAGTAAAATTTCTATTTGTTACTGAATGCAAGTAAATTTAAAAAGTATAAAATTGAGCATTTTCTTTTCCTACTGCTATACTTTAGGTATATTTTGAGTTTTCACATGCTTTTATTCATAAACTTCTAAGTTTTTGGAAAAGTTAATGAAAAATAGGAGTCTATTATTAAGAATTTGCTCTAAAATGGTTTAGTTAATGCTGTTCTTTGCTTGAAACTAATTTATTATAGCTCTACATAGGTAGATTTTTTCGAATTTTTATTTTTGTTGTTTTAAATAACTGGGCATTAATTTCTTTCAGGAACCCACAGGTAGCTTCCACCTGGAATGAAGTGAATAGTAACAGTAATACACAGTGTGTTTCTAATAATAGAGATGGGAGATCAGTTAATTCTAACTGTGAAATTAACAACAGATCTGCTGCCAACATCAGAGCTCTAAACATGCCTCCATTAGGTATGATTTCCTTTATTCACAGAAATGTTGCCATATTACTCTAGTGAAGTAGATTATCTTTGATTTATACTCTTAAAGTTTTAAAATCATTTATTTGAATGATACTTGTTTTTAACAGACTGTCGATATAATAGAGAAGGAGAACAGAGGTTGCATGTAGCACAAGGTGAAGATGACGAGGAGGAGGAAGTAGAGGAGGAAGGAGTTAGTGGGGCTTCATTATCTAGCCATAGGAGCAGTCTGGTTGATGAGGCACCAGAAGATGAAGAATTTGAACAGAAGATAAGTAGACTCATGGCTGCAAAAGAGAAACTTAAACAGCTCCAAGATCTTGTTGCTATGGTCCAGGTAAGTTACTTGTTTAAATAGTATAGTCATATAAGATGAAATTTTTGTATATGTTTGATGATTATGTTGGTATAACTCCTTTTCTTTCTATTTCGTATATTGAATTGAGACCCCTTACATAACTAAGCAAGCATGTTACCACCAAAAGTTTCATCCCCCGCCCTGTATTTGTGTCTTAGATGTTTCTATTAAAGGTTTAGTGGCTTAATTGCTATATATCAGATATTGGCAAACTCTTCCTGGTAAAGTTGAGAAATTGAGCCTAACATGATGGTGCACATCTGTAGTCCTATCACTTGGGAAATGGAGGCAATTCAAGGAGCAGTTCAAGGTTATCCTTGGCTGAATCTAAGTTGGAGTTCTGCTTTGGGCACAAAAGACTGTCTTGGGAAAAAAAATGGGAAGAGGGATTAGAGTAGGTAAGTTTTGTTGTAACAACGCTTTCACAACTTGGAGTGAGAGTGCAGCCATCCGTATATAGAAACCCAAGAGCATGACTGTACCAGTATAGTGTGATCTACAACCCCACATAAGTTTGCTTTTACTGATGGTACTGGCCTCATGTATAGGTCCATAGCATCATCATAAGGTAGATATTAAACAGATTGAAAAAGTGTTAATTGCCCAATGTTACATAATTATGACTGCCAGAATTTACATTGCCTATTGCAGAGCCTGAGATCTTAACCTACTTGATGTAAAAAAATAAAAAGAAAAGAAAATCCAAATGTTAGTATATTAGTAAAGTTCAATTATTAATACATGATTTTGAAAATAATTTTACATATGCACATGTAAATACTAACCCTTCTTTATTATCTAATGTGGTCCAAAAGATCTACTGAGTATTTTACAGTTTCCTGTGGTAGGTAAGATTTTTCTAGAGTAACAAAAATGGTTTAACTTGTGAAATTATTTCTTTGTTTTCTTTTTATTTGTTATTTCTTTCCATTGCCATGTATTACCATACATTTTCATTTGAATGGACAATTTCTAATTGCTCTCCAGAATTACTGCTAATTGATATTCTAAGCAAAGTGAGTTCATGTCTCCAGACCTTTGATTACATTTTTTTTTAAATTTACTGGTTGGTTTATTCTTTGATAAAAGATATGAACAGAACGATTTAGCACTTGCCTGAAAATAAAGCTGGATTTATGGTCTGGTCAAAAAATAAGGGAAATTTAATCATCTGAAATAGGTGGAAGTGATGTATACCACAAAACCTCTCTCCTGAGCATAAATGAGCCTACAGAAACCACCCCAGTACAGCACAGCACTGTAAGATGTATCAGTTGCAGACAAGAAGGAGCACTCAGTCAGGGAGGGCAGCAAACAGATGAAACAATAGATTGGATGGGGTAGAGGTGAAGAGGTATGGCTTAAACATGGGTTGTTTCTAAAAACACGTGAAAAAACTTCAAGCATGAAATCCGGTTTTAAGGAGACATGTAAGACTACTTAGACAAAACTGTCCTTACATGTGTTAGGTAATGTGCTTGTCTCTCTGACTCATATGCTGAAGTTCTGACTCATACTATCCCAGAGTGTGAGTTTATTGGAAACAAAGAATTCGCAGACGTAATTAGTTTAGTTAAGGTGAGGTTTTAAATTGTGCTCCAATATACTATGTCTGGATTAGCAGCAAAATCAGAACATAGAGACACACTTTTGGGGAGAACACCATGGAAGAAGGAACATGCTGTAATGACATTCTGCACCAATAACTGCGCAAATCACCAAAGGGGGATTCGGAGTCATCATTGCTAGCTCTCAAATGGTCCAACTTGTGCAGATTCTGTGATCTTAGTAGTCTTATCTTGACAACATTGTCCTTGGCGTCTTATCAGCCCTCATTGTTCGCCATGTTCAGAGAGTCCAGTTTTATCCCATGCTTTTTCAGTCACAGTCCAGCTTACATTTTTATTATATTGGTATACTATAACTTGTTTACACATTATTGATAATGACTTTTGGTTTTTTTCTAAATTATTCCTATTAGAACAAAAGCTGTTGAAGAAAGTGCATAAACATGTACAAGCATACAAGTAAACTTAGGCATGTAAAACGTGCATAACTTAGAAGAACACCTTTTGAGATGTGATTTATTTGGTCATATTTGAAGAGTATCGGGAAGAGCACCTAAGCTAATGACATTGGTTGCATATGAATATTGAAATTAATAGAAAGAATGGGTGGGCATCTTTCTGAATTCCTACTTTACTTTTTGAAATGCATGAAACAGCTTTAGAAACCAATAATAGCAATAAGCTAGGTTATCCTGAATATTTTTACATATTTGTAAGAACTCATATTTGCTAATTGTTGTTTTCTATTAATTTCCCATTATTCTTTTAAGACAGTGGTTCTGAAACTGTGGGTTGTGACCACTTTGGGGATTGAATGACCCCTTTACAGGAGTCATATATCAGATATCCTACATATCAGATCTTTACATTATGATTCATAGCAGTAGCAAAGTTACAGTTATGAAATAACAATAAAAATAATTGTATGGCTGGGGGGGGTCACCACGACATGAAGAACTGTAATAAAGGGTCACATCATTAGGAAGGTTGAGAACTACTCCTTTAAGATCACAAAATAGTACATAGGAAAACTGAAGTATGAGAAATAAGCTTTGTTTTGAATTAGAACTCTTAGTTTTTTCCATGTACTATTTTATGAAAATACTTCATTTTCAGCTTCTTTATTTCTTAAGTTATAGCCTGGTTCTTGCCATTGTCCTCTTCTATGCTCATTGGGCTAGGTTGGTCTTTGATACAAGACGAATTGAATTGTCATTTCAGAGTTCATAGTTCTATGATTAATAAGAATCAGTTTGTTATGATTTTATTAGAATATTGTTTCCAAAGGTTAAATTTCAGATGTAATCTTCAGAGAAAGCATGGAATATAAATAAGTTAAATATTTTCAAGAAAATGCACGAGGTCATTTTCAACTCCCTATTAATCTGTGCATTAGTTCAACAAAAGAAAAAAAATCTACTGCTAGTCAGATTAAAAAAAACTTTGTTTTTTGAGTAATCACTATAGATTTTAGGTAGGATGTCCTTTTTTTTCTGAGAGAGAGAGAGAGAGAGAGAGAGAGAGAGAGAGAGAAAGGTCTCATTCTGTATCTTGGGCTGGCGAGAGAGAGAGAGAGAGAGAGAGAGAGAGAGAGGAGAGAGGAGAGAGGGGAGAGAGAGAGAGAGAGAGAGAGAGAGAGAGAGAAGAGGAGAGGAGAGAGAGAGGAGAGAGAAAGGTCTCATTCTGTATCTTGGGCTGGCCAGAAGTTCACTGTGGATGACCCTAACTGGTCTTCTAACTCATGGAGATCCTCTTCTTTGGTTAGCCTCTTGAATACAGTACTGGAATTACAGGAATGAGCCATCATGTCCATTTCATTTTTTTCATTGTATCATAACTATTGGTACTTGTTTGACAAATTAAATACAGAAATGAGTAAGAGGGCAATTTTTAAACAGATAATGGGCATGGATTATTTGCAACAATATAAAGGTTGAATCCTAAAATATCATTTGATATCGTAAAATAACGTTAATATCGTTTCCTGCTCCATAGTAATTATTTTAGCTTTTTATATTTGTCACAGAGCTCTTTGATAGCAGCCCATTATTTCACCAAAATAAGAAATAGCTAGTTAATTTGTAAAAGTTTCTTAATTCATAGCACTGATGAAATATCTGAAGTTAGGTAACTTTTTAAGGAAAAAAAAACTCATTTAGTTTACATTTTGGAGGAGTTAAGGGTCCACATTCTGACTGTTTGTTATAAGGCCTTGCAAGACAGTACATGGCAATAGATGGGCATGTTAGGACCTTGGGCATATAAAACATTCAATACCCAGAACTGCAAATAAAAATTTTTAATGGGCTCGTTTTAGTCTTAGCACTTGATTTATCATTGATAAAAGATACACTTTGGTTTTCTGTAAAAGTATTGTAAGAGTATAATACCTCTGTGGTATTAATTGTTTTATGTTTTATAGCCTAGTAAATTGTGTAAAGTATAAATTTGATAATTTCTTTGGATTTCCAAATAATTTTGTATAATTGTGCTGTTTTAGGATGATGACGCAGCTCCAGTGAGTGTCTGTGCCAATACATCAAATTTGGGTGATTTCTATGCAGCAGCAGAAGATACCAAACAAAATTCAAATAATGCAAGAGAAAATTCTAATAAAACACAAAAAGACACTGGAGTAAATGAAAAAACAAGGTATAGTAAGCTTTTGGCTTTCATAAAAAAAAAAGTTCAGAGCCACTTATTTAGAAAGGGTCTTACTGTGTTGTTTTTTGCTTAGTATAATTTTATTGAAGTTCACAGATAATGTCACTTTAATTATAGAGAGAAATTTTATGAGGCTAAACTACAGCAGCAACAGAGAGAGCTGAAACAGTTGCAGGAGGAAAGAAAGAAATTGATTGAAATTCAAGAGAAAATTCAAGCTGTGCAAAAGGCATGCCCCGACCTTCAGGTAATTGTAAATTTATTTCTTTCAGTGTGCTTGAAAAATGTTTAAAACCTAATGTCGGTTTAAAGTCTGTCTTTACTGCTAGTTTTCTGAGTGCTGAGATGAGTGAACTAATAATGAAATGGGTTTGGTTATGTTTCTACTTTTAAAGGTAGTACATGGGAATCAAGTGATTGCTTCTATTTTGGAATTGAGCTTTTTAAAATAATTTATTTAACTATATTTTTATATGCATTGATGTGAAGGTGTTAGGACCCCTGGAACTGGACTTACAGACAGTTATGATCTGCCACCTGGGTGCTGGGAATTGACCCTTGGTCCTCTGGAAGAGGAGCCAGTGCTCTTAACCTCTCAGCCATCTCTCTAGCCCCATATTTTGTTTTTGAAAAAAGAACATCAAATTATGTTTCTAATACAAATATTTTCTAAGTTTGTACTTTTTCTATTTTTTTTATTCTTTTGTCTTTTATCCCCAGTATAAATAATATCCAGAGGAGTATGTGCCAAGGTTGGGTTTAGTGTAAAACCCCCTTCCCAGTATTTGCCTCCTATTGTTTTTACTGTTCCTGATTGTTTACTCCTCATCACCTTTAGCCTGTTATCATCTTTGTTCTCCTCTGTTGTCTTTGGATCATGGTGGTGATTGTAGTCTCAATATCAGATTAATATGGCACTAGAGCTCTAGAGAAGTAAAATAACTATGAGATAAATTCAGTTATTTTAGTACTTTATAGTAATATTTGTTTTATATATATGCATATGTATATACATATACATTTGTTTTGTTTTTGTTGTTGTTCATTTAGCTATCAGCCACTAGTATGAGTAGTGGTCCCACCAAAAAGTATTTCCCAGCTATTACTTCAACCCCAACTGTTAATGAAAATGAGACCAGCACAAGCAAATCTGTTATTGAGCCTGAAGATTCTTCAGTAGTGGATAATGAGGTATGGTACAGTCCTACTGTGTTGTTCCTCAATTGGATCCTAACTCCCAAATCTGTAAAATAGTTTTTTTGGGGGGGAAGGATGGGGGAAAAAGCTGCTCTTGGGATGGGTCTTTGGGGCCTTTGACCTATTGAATGGGTGATATATGTGAAGTATATTTTCTGTGTCTCTTTTAGTTGGGGAATAAATCTTACCCCAAATTATGCTGGTATTGTTTTAAAATAGTCAAATCTTTATTAGCAAATATGAGGAACAGTTATAGCAAACACAAATCATTTTAGTTAGAAGGGCCTATTGAGTATTTCATTTATATTTGATTTGTAGAAAAATATCATAGCTTTTCCCAAATAGTTCATGAGTATTTCTTAGTTTCCCAAACAATTGATGACTGCCTTTATCTTATCCCTAAAATACTATTTAACCCTTATGAACATCTTTAAAAGATTTTAGCTTTAGTATTTTTAATTGTGTGCCGGTTGTTGGGGGATATGTTTGTACAAGTGAGTGTAGATGTCCTTGGAGGTCAGAGGTGTCAGGTATCCCTGGGATCTAGAGTTAGGGGCAGTTGTGGGCCACTTGATAATGGTGCTGGGAACTAAATTCAGATCCAAGAATTTGCAAGAGCAGTATACATTCTTAACTTGAGTGATTTCTCTGGTTCCCTAGATGGATATCGTAGAATGAAAGTGGAAACATTGGCAATAGATTATTGTTGGACTGACAATATCATTAAGACTTCTATTCTTTAAGTCTTCAACAAATCCAAATATTTACTTGACTCTGATTTTTAAAATAATAGTTGTGGTCAGACATGCGAAGACATGAAATGTTAAGGGAAGAGCTACGACAGAGAAGGAAGCAACTTGAAGCTCTCATGGCTGAACACCAGAGGAGGCAAGGTCTAGCAGAGACTTCTTCTCCAGTGGCTATATCGTTATCATTGAGAAGTGATGGATCTGAGAATCTGTGTACCCCTCAGCAAAGCAGAACAGAAAAGTAAGAAAGCTATTTAAAATATATTTTTAAAATACCATTTACCCAGAACTTAAAAGTAAGGCAGACTCATTTTTCTCCACAACACAGTACAAGTCAACTGTATGACTGACTGGCTATTTTTCCATATGTGACTAAGGACTCATTCCAGCCAGCCATTTTCTGTTCTGCAGCTTCCTTTTCTATTTCAGTTACTATGGTATTTTACAGTATTTGATCAAATGGTGGTACAGATCTTTTGTTAGTTTGTTTGTTTGTTGTTTTGTTTTATTTTTCCCAGACAGGGTTTCTCAGTTTTGCAGCTCTGGCTGTCTTTGAACTCGCAAAGATCTGTCTGCACCACTGCTGCAGGATGATCTTTCAAATTTTACTTTCTTTGCAAAGTTTTTTTTTTAAATATTTATTTATTATGTATACAGTATACAATATTCTGTCTGTGTGTATGTCTGCAGACCAGAAGAGGGCAGCAGACCTCATTACAGATGGTTATGAGCCACCTTGTGGTTGCCGGGAATTGAACTCATGACCTTTGGAAGAACAGGCAATGCTCTTAACCACTGAGCCATCTCTCCAGCCCCCTCTTTGCAAAGTTTTATACTTTATAAAATTTCATTATAAAATGAAAAATATGTGTTTTGTGGTGTTGTTTTTCAGACTAGGATGATATATTGTTTTGTGGCATAGTTTCAGGTAACAAAGACTGGCCTTGAACTACTGTGGAGCTCAAAATAACCTTGAACTTGCTTCTTGCCTCCACCTCAGGGCTGAGATTATAGGCAAGTTCCATCAGGCCCAGTTGAAATATTATTTATTTATTTATTTGTTGTTGTTGTTGTTATTGTTGATTTTTCGAGACAGGGTTTCTCTAGCTTTGGAGCCTTTCCTGGAACTAGGTCTTGTAGACCAGACTGGCCTCCAACGCACAGAGATCCTCCTGCTTCTGCCTCCTGAGAGCTAGAATTAAAGTTGTGCACCACCACCTCCCTGCTGAAATATTTTTTATTTTAAATTGTGTATCTAACATTTGTAAGGTTCCTGAGAATAATCACAAAGTATTTTTATATAAAACATTAAATTTTTAGAAATAAATTTGAAGGGTCCACATTTGGAAAATTTGTAAAAGAATTAGTTATTTGTAAGATAACTAGCTATATAGTAGTATTTAATCTAAAATTTTGAAACCTAGATAGGTTGCAGCCTTATCAGATGACATTTTCAGAATGTTTCACATGCTCTCTTCTTAGGAGTTTTCATACTTGTAAAGTCTCAATGTACATTTGATTTACATCATATTCTGTTCTCTTCTGGCAGAGCATTTGCTCTTTCACAGAAGTCTTGAGATATTTTTGATGAGCATCTGGTTTCAGAATCACTGGTGTAGAGAATCATTTCTTAACCTGTGGCTTGTGACCCCTCCTATGGGTTCATGTTACTGAATGCAACTGAGTGGAGGCAGGACTTGCAAAATTTTTTGGTTATTTCAATCATACAAAATATATTTCAGAATCAATTTATTATTAATAATATATTCAGCCAAAAATATATTCAGAATTAAATGCAAAGTGAATCCAAGGTGTTTCCAGTGTTGCCAACCTGTGTTGCAGCATGTGATTTAACTATAGCCTTGGCTTTAAGAAACATACATGTGCATTATGTACTGCCTACAAGGCCACCCCAACATGTTGACAAAGACTGCCTCAAACATTTGTGTGGTACAAATTGCTGGTTTTTTACTGCACATACAAAGTCTTCCACTTTTAATAAGTCTAGTTATGAAAACATTTAATTTTTTATCAGATCTTATCCTGTTAGCATCAAATTTAGTCTTTCTTTGCATTATTTTTTGTTCTATTGTTTAATGTAAAAAAATTTACTTTGAGTTGCTGACTTTTGAACTTACAAAAAATGAATTTTGGCTTGATTAGGATAGATTTTCCAATATTTTCCAAGATTATCTTAAAAATCCTCCTGTAATTTTGTATTACTCACTTATGCAAAGTAGAATTCTAAGCATTTAAAATTATGAGCTCAAAGTATTTATTGATGAACTGAAAAACAAGATGTTCTGTGTACTTGAGTCTCAAATATTCCTACCATTTTAATTAATTTCTATTTTATTTTTCAATTATGTATGTGTATGTATAGGAGTATGTATATGCCAGCACGTAAGCCTGTGGAGGCTATAGCCATTGAATCTCCTTAGAGCTATAATTGTAGATGGTTGTAAGCTTGTCTTCTGTGGATGCAGAAGAGTAAACTGAGGTTCCATGAAAGAACAGCAAGTGCTCTTAATTGCTGAGCCATCTCTCTAGTCCCTCAAAGATATTTCTCTCTCTCTCTCTCTCTCTCTCTCTCTCTCTCTCCTCTCTTTTCTTTTTCCTTTTTGACACAGGGTTTCTCTGTGAAGCCCTAGCTGTCCTGAAACTCACTCTGTAGACCAAACTGGTCAAATTCAGAGATCCACTTACCTCTGCCTCCCAAGTGCTGGAATTAAAGGCGCGTGCCCCCACCACTTAGCCAAGATTTAATTATTTGTATAAAAATAAACAAGTATATCATCCCCTTAGTATTTTTTAATAAATGATAAGATTGTGTTTATATATACCAAAGAATTTTTTTAAATAAATTTCTTTGATTATCAGAAGGTGTTTAGATTGCATACCTATTTGATCCATCTTTATACTCAGGTCATGCAAAAATTTCTTGAATGGAAAGGGATTGTGAAAGGAGACAGTTTAGCATGTCTAGGTCTAGGGTTGTGTGTTTTAATATACCAGTAGATATGGTGGCTATTTAAAGTAAGTTAAAGTTAGTTCATTTTCTCTCTAGTCACATGGGTAGAATTTTAAGTGCTTAGTATTCATATGTATCTATATCTACTGCATAGGGCAGCACCGATATAGATCGTTACCAGTATTGCAGAAAGCTCTGTTAGGTAGCACCAGAATAGAGTGCTATCACCTAGGGAATGGCTGAGGGAAGTTTAGGAAAAAAATTTCCAGATGTGATGATGATTTTAATTTCTATGAAATATTTTCTTGTGGAAGGCAAGCTACACATTTTGTATGACAACAACAGAAGATAGCATCTCACAGAATTATTATAATTTTTGTAATTATAATTTTTGTATGTGTTTATGCTTTCATATATATATATAAATAAATCTTGAGCATTGTAACTCTTAAAATATCTAGCTAATCTCCATAATGATGCCTATTTTATGTCTCATTATCCCTAGAACAATGGCAACTTGGGGAGGTTCTACTCAGTGTGCATTAGATGAAGAAGGAGATGAAGATGGTTATCTTTCAGAAGGAATTGTTCGGACAGATGAAGAAGAAGAAGAAGAGCAAGATGCCAGTTCCAATGATAACTTTCCTAGTTATCACCCTAGTATGAATCAAAGTTCTTATAATGTAAAGGAAACTAAAAATAGGTTAGTTTCAGTGTTAAAATTTTATTTGAATTTAAGTATTTCAGGTTTTTATGGTACCAAAAATTCTGTGGTTCACATCAACTTACTAATCAAGTACCTTGAATTTTGGTTCAGTAATGGTACCAACTACTCAAAGGTAATGCAGATCTCACAGATTAGTCCTATAAGCATATTCTTTTCAGTGTAAGTGCCCAACTTAACTGTATTCTCCTGTGTTGATTAAAGTGAGTTTCCCCAGTCTGTCTTTAGATTTAATAATTTGCTACAACTCAGGAAATCACATTACCAGTTTATTCTGAAGTTTTGATCTTTGTGGAATAGTTATGAGGAATGAGTCTAGAGTGAGAAAGTGTGGAGCGCTTCCATGCCTTGGATATAAGCACTTTCATTGGTCACCACCCTTGATATTCTTTGAAGTCATTATTAAAGAGATTTTATGGAAGTAAGTTTCTTTATGTAGCCATGGTTGACTAAATAAATAGGCCATTGATAATCAGACTCAATCTCTGGTTCCATTTCCTCCCCTAAAGGTCAGTGGGTGGGTCTGGAAGTAACTGCTCTTTAGTGACATAGTTGGTTTTTCTGGAGACACCCCTCTCTCCCCCCGAAGGGCTTTCTAAGGATTGTATCTTTGTTATAAGTTTTGGCTTGGATAAAAGGGGCTTACTCTAAAAAGAGAATCTGCCGCTCGGGAGATTCTAAAATTTTAGGGGGGGGCACACAGAACACTGGGTAGTTCTTAAACTAGATTCATATTTCATTTTTAACATAAAGATGTTGCTACAATAGATCCCACCTTGACCAAAGTTATGTTAATAAACTAATTGTATTACTGCAGCAGTGGTATATCCTAAAAGTCTTGGCTGCTGCTTGAATCTTTCGTTTTCTTTTTTCTTTTCTTTTTTTTTTTCCAAGAGAGGGTTTCTTTGCGTAACTTTGGTGCCTGTCCTGGAACTAGGTTTTGTAGATCAGGCTGACCTCAAACTCACAGAGATCAGCTTGCCTTTGCCTCCCAGGCGCTGGAATTAAAGACATGTGCCACCACCCACCGCCCGACTTGGTTGTTGCTTGAAAGGATCACTTGAGACCAGAACATTGTAGTGAGACCCTGTCTTTAAAACAAAGCAAAGCAAAAACAGCAGGAAGCAATACTAATTGTTATATATGGTTTGTTTTTTAATTATATTTGTGTGTGTGTGCATGTTTTTGTATATGCATTTGTGTCATAGTGCACAAATGAAGGTACAAGCACACCTTACAGGGGTAGATTCTGTCTTTCTGCTTGTGGGTCTCTGGGATTGAACTCAGGTTATTAGTATTGGTAGCAAGTGTTCTCCCGTCTCTGGTCTGCATTGTTACTTCTAGTAGTGATAAAACTTAGTGAATAAATGTTAACTAAATATAATATTGCTACTTGATGAAGTAAACCTTGAAGAATAAAAAACTGCTCTAGTCAAAAGATTGTTTTTATTTTGTAGAATATAGTTAGATTATAGTGTAAGAATACAAATGAGAAAAACTAGAAAGCAATTAGAGAATAATTGGATGAGCTGGAAGTCTGACTTTTTTTTCCTTTTTTTCGTGTTTGATGATGATGAAAGAAATCTAGTCTGTTGAATAGGATTTGATGTTTGTTACTGTATTTTAAAATTTAAATTATCACATGTGATGACTTAAGGTTCTAAATTCTCCATTAGGTGGAAGAATAATCGCCCTGTTTCAGCAGATGGAAATTATCGTCCTTTAGCCAAGACAAGGCAACAGAATATCAGTATGCAACGACAAGAAAACCTTCGATGGGTGTCAGAGCTCTCTTACATAGAAGAGAAAGAGCAGTGGCAAGAACAAATTAATCAGTTAAAGAAACAACTTGATTTCAGTGTCAATATTTGTCAGACTTTGATGCAAGACCAGCAGGTAAATTGTATCTTTGAAATATATTCTTTTAATTTACATAGTTTTAAAGCAGTACACATTTTCTTCAAGACATTGGTTAACTGTTGCCAAAATTTTCTTCCAACAGACTTTATCTTGTTTGCTGCAAACTCTTCTAACAGGTCCTTACAGTGTTATGCCAAGCAATGTGGCATCTCCTCAGGTACACCTTATAATGCACCAGCTGAACCAGTGCTACACACAACTAACGTGGCAACAGAATAACGTTCAGAGGTAATCTGCTTGATCACAAGTATTGCTACTGTATAGTAGTGCTAAAATGAAAGAGTTTTACACTTACCTTCAAGGAGAGAAAGACTTGAGCCAAACTGCTCTCGGTCTGTTGTCTGAAACTTATAAGCCATGATCTGTACTGTGGGCCTGAGATTTATTTATAAAATTGGTATTAAATTATATACTTAATGTTGGGTAAAGTATATAAATTATACCACAGTAAATTTAGGTTCTGACATTTATACCCATGTCTGTTAGTACTAAGCTCAGTATTTGTTCCAACAGCTAATTTATTGAATTAGGCCAGCAGAGCAAGCAGATACTTGTTGTAGGATCAGAGTAGCCTGGCTATCCTGAGTGTTGTTCAGTCATTTGTTACGTGTATTGTTTTTTAATTTAGTTTGTTGATGGTACTATTATACTGATTTTTGTTTGACTTTTAAAGTAGACCTTTTTTGTTGCTGGTACTTTTAACTGACTTTTAAATTACTGGTTTACCTTTTTGTAGGTTAAAACAAATGCTAACTGAACTTATGCGTCAACAAAGTCAACATCCAGAAAAAACTAGAAGCAAAGAAAGAGGCAGTAGTGCATCACACCCCTCTTCTCCCAATTTATTTTGTCCTTTCAGTTTTCCAACACAGCCTGTAAATCTGTTGAATCTTCCTGGATTTACTAACTTTCCATCATTTGCACCAGGTAAGTAACTGAAAACCTGAAGGAAAAATAAGTAAATGCAAAAATTTTGAACTGATTACGATACTGCAGCAACAGTCAGCCCTGTTATGTCCAAAGACACTGTTCACTCTGACCCTGCTCAGACTTTAGCTCTTAAAAACCCTTTGTCTCTCCTTCCTAGATGTTCCCTGAGCTATGTGGGGAGGGCCTGCATTATAATTGTCCCATTTGTGCCTGAGCACTTCACTGATGCTTATTCCCTTTACTTTGATCAGTTGTAAATGACTTGTAGAATTTTTGGCATGCTTTAGAGTTGCAAGAGAAGCTACTAAAGTTACATTTTTCTACATTGTTCTAATGAAAAGTTATTAAACATGACTGCTAACAAAACTCAGGTATTTATTAAGTGGGAAGATACTGATCTTGTTTAAGGGCTACTGTCATCAGGCAAAACATTACGAAGTTAAAGGTGAGTAAGATAGTACTTAAGAGAAACCATATCTTGGTGGGTGCATTTAGTGTAGGCTTTTATTAAGATGGTTTTAGGTGTTTTTATTGTTATTTTCTTTGCTTTGCTTTCCCTCTGTTATATGCCAGGTACTATATATTGCTGGGATCTAAAGATGAGTTAAGATAAATCTTAAAAGGAATTTAGGATCTAGTTAGGAAGGTAATAATGTTAATCAATGCTTATAGCAGTGCAATCGTTGCTTTAACAAGGAAACAGATACTTTTAGAGAATATGAGCAAGTTTGTTTTAGAAAAGATGATATTTAAGCTAAAGGATGAATAGGATCATTATTTCCTTAATGATTAAAATGGGAAAAGCATTTTAGCCAGTAGAACCATTTAAGATTTTCAGAGCATTAATATCATTTGGTGAATTTAGAGATAGTTTATTGTGTCTAGTGCTCAGAGCCAAAGCAGGGAAGTGATTGGTGTGGCTGGAGAGTAGCAAAGGCCTTTTGTGGTGTGCAAAGAAAGCTTAAGCTTTATATTGCAATCAAGAGGGATTACAGAAGTACTTTGAGCAGGAAAGTACATGAGACTTTTATTTCAGGAAGATTATACTTTCATACTATTGAGGAAGATTATACTTTCATACTATTGAGGAAGATTATACTTTTTTCATACTATTTTTTCATACTATTGAAGAAGATTATACTTTCATACTATTGAGGAAGATTATACTTTTTTCATACTATTTTTTCATACTATTGAAGAAGATTATACTTTCATACTATTGAGGAAGATTATATCGTCATACTATTGAGGAAGATTATATCGTCATACTATTGAGGATGATTATATCGTCATACTATTGAGGGAGATTATACTGTTACACTATTGAGTAAGATTATACTGTCTGTCATATTATTGAGGATGATTGTACTGCCATACATGCTATTGAGGGAGATTTTACTGACATACTATTGATGATGATCATACTGTTATACTATCAAGGGAAATTTTACTGTCACACTATTGAGGGGTTGGAGGGAGGAGCTAAGAGTGTAATTGACTAGAAGGCTTTCGTAGTGATGTTAAAAAAGAGTGTTAGTCCAACAGTGATAAAGCATGGCACTAATGGTAAAGAAAACAGTTGAAAGTATTAGAATAGGCCAAGTGACCAGGTGATCAAGAAGGAAGAATTGAATGTATTTGCTGAGGAATGTAGAAAACATAAAGGTTGAGAATCTTTCATAAATATTAATATCCATATTTCACAGTGTATTTTCTTGACAGGATTTCAAAGCATGGGCATTAAAATTTGAGCTTTTTTACTTCATGAGTATTGACTAATTGATAGCAAATATTGTTTGAGTAGACTTTAAGTAATAAATGACAAGGTACATCTGATATTCATTTTCATGTTCATGTTATTACTAATATTCGTACCCATGCCAAATGAGTTAATGAATTATCAATTTTGTAGCATTACTTTGAATATTAAGTGAAATTGTATATAAACTACTTATCTTTAAGTCTGACACCCAATGATAATTTGATAAAAGCACTGCTAGTTATGACTTCTAGTACTTTTTTTAAGATTTTAAATTTTGATTCTTAATTATGTATGTATATCTGTGTTTGAATGTGGATTTGTGCACATGAGTACAGTACCCATTGAGGCTGGAGGAGGGTGTCATATCCCCTGAAACTGAGTGTGTGGTTCAGGGAACTAAACTCTGTCTGCAGGAAGAGTTCATGTTCTTGACTGCTGAGCCATCCGTCTCTC
The DNA here is from genome assembly GCF_018167655.1 of Microtus oregoni. Classification (NCBI taxonomy): domain Eukaryota; kingdom Metazoa; phylum Chordata; class Mammalia; order Rodentia; family Cricetidae; genus Microtus; species Microtus oregoni. Next base: position 546,067 of record NW_024544709.1, on the reverse strand, counting down.
TGCTCTTGTAACTTCTAGTTTATTGGGTTTTTTTTCCTTTTTATGTATTATTTTTATATGTATTTCAATGCATGTGTATCACATGTGTGCAGTGTCCTTGGAGGCCAGAAGAGCTCATAGGATCCCGTGAGACATGAATTCCAAATAGCTGTGAGCTGCCAAATAGGTTCTGGGAATCAAACCCTGGTCATCTGGAAGAGCAGCTGGTGCTCTTAGGAGGTATATAAGAGCTATCTCTCTAGTCTTGACTTCCAGTTCTTAAGAGAGAACCATTAATTACTTTAGTATCACAAATATCTCAGATGTAGTAGGATGAGCTATAAGTAGTAAATGAATATATGAGCATTACTTTATTGACCTGGCAGTTTGTTTTGGTAGCTTTGGACTAAACATTTAGTCACTTAAAGCTCTTAAGAATAAATTTTAATTTCATTTGAGGCTAAGGTTCTTATTTTTTTTCTTTCCCGTGTTTTTATTAGGAATGAATTTCAGCCCTTTATTTCCTTCTAATTTTGGAGATTTTTCTCAGAATGTTTCTACACCTACTGAACAGCAGCAGCCATTAGCCCAGAATTCTTCAGGGAAAGCAGAGTATATGGCTTTTCCAAAACCCTTTGAAAGCAATTCTTCTATAGGAGCAGAAAAGCAAAGGTATTGATTGTATCACAGTCTAATGTTTTACCATTCACTTAAATTTTTTTAATATTACATTGTGTGTGTGTGTGTGTGTGTGTGTGTGTGTGTGTGTGTAGGTCAAAGGAAAATTTGAGAGAGTTAAGTAGGTTCTCTCTTTACACCATGTGGGTCCTAGGAATCAAACACAGGTTAACAGGCTTGGCAACATTTACATGCTAGCCTATTTTGGTGGCCCACCTATTATGTGACATAACACAGGGAGAATTTTTGTGATATATAATACCTTGATATATATGAAGTTTATACATTTTATAGCTATCCCCCGAACTAAAGAACTGATCCTTGTCCAACTGCCAGAGTTTTGGTCCAGGGTATCTTACAAGATTCATATGACGTCACCAGAAATGTATGATTTATTCTTGATTTGATGTTTCCTTTTAGGTTAAAAAAGTTCAGTGTTTACTGTCTTAGTACTGGAAACTGAGAGTAACTGGCTAGGGAATAGTTGTTTGATTTGTAGCGTCTGTAGACAATTCAAATATTATTATATGGGATATTATTTTATTATAAAAACAACTTTTAGCTGGACATGGTGATTCATGCCTTGATATCCAACACTTGGGAGGCAGAGGCAGAGGCAGGTAGATCTTTGGAGTTCAAAACCAGCCTGGTCTATATACTGAGTTCTGGTCCAGTGAGGGCTACATAATAAAATTCTGTCAAACAAACTTTTACCTAGGAAGTGTTGATAGTACATAAGATTTTATATTCTTTCTCATATTTATTAATTTTTAATATTTCCCTAGCTATATTCTCTGGCACAGTAGTGTAAAAGAAGAGCTCTGACTCCAACCTTCCTGCTGTGATTTTCCATCTTATTATCCATGTTTTGTATATCCTCGATATGGAAACTACTCTGATTTTGCATTAAGTATGTCATGCTTAGGATGGAACTACATATCTTGTTTTAGCTCTTAAAATATTCAAATTAGGTATCTTTATCTTACCAAGTCTGAACCTGAGTTAAGCAAGTCAGTGAGTTCAAACCTGGTAGTCTGTAATAAAGGTGGTAAACATACTGCATTACTGTAAATTTGTTAGCATGCCAACAAGTCAGGCATACTATATTCTTTCTGTCATAACCAATCATCTATGCCGTTTTTATTATTTAAAAAAACAAATAAAATTCCGGCAGTGGTGTTACACCTTTAATTCCAGTACTCAAGAGGCAGAATTAGTTGGATTTCTGAGTACAAGACTAGCCTGCTCTCCAGACTATGTTTCAGGATAGCTAATGCTACAGAGAGACCCTGACTAGCCTGCTCTCCAGACTATGTTTCAGGATAGCTAATGCTACAGAGAGACCCTGACTTGAAAAAGAATCAAAAACAGAAAAATAAAAAAACAGTACAGACAATCTATAAAGATGAGAGTGGCTGTGTGCTCATTCTATTTCATTTATAGGGATTGAAATGTGAATTTTGCTGGGTTAAGTGATGCATACCTTTAATTCTCAGCACTCTGGAGGTAGAGGCAGGAGAATCTTTGTAAGTTCAGGCCTGGACTAGAAAGCAAGGTTACCAGGGCTGTTACACAGAGAAACCCTGGCTAGAAAAACAAAACAAAACAAAAAAAAGTGAATTTTATGTCTAACTTCCATATGTGGAATATTTTTCTGACTAAAAGAAAATAAAACTTTTAAGAAAAGAAACAATTCTAGTTCACAGGTCATCTAAAATAGTTTCCACTGAGTTTGTCCTCTGATCTCGAAATTTCTGACTTTTGTTTTCAGATAAAATGTATAGGTCCATGTCTCCCAAAAATATTCTTTGTAAAACACTTGCTAGGCTTTATAATCAAAAGCTGTATATTTCTTTTTTACTGTTGCTCTTAAGACAGTTATAAGCACATTGGCATATAAAGACTTCTGAGAAATCCTGCAGACCCATTTAATTTTGTTTTGTGCATTTTTAAAATAAGTGATAGCATTTAGCAGATAAAATTTGAGAAATGGCATTAGGTCAACAGGGGCTGTACTCAGTGAGTAGTGGAGTACATTGCTCGAGTAGCCATTTGTTTTCACAGATTCCAGTTTGGTTGAAAGGCTTTGAGCAGCTCATGTGTATTCACAGACTATTAGCTCAACTCTTTCACAGCCTTTCCTAACGTGTTTTGCCTGGTATATCTTATATTTTTGAATTTACGTTTCTTTCCTACTTCTTAAATCATAAATACTAGATCTTTGATTTAGACCTTGCCAATAAAGGGTCCAAGATAAAAGTAATTTGTAACACTTAGTATTTGCACACTGAATGCATGTTTTGGTGAAAACATTTTCCTAGCTTGATTTTATTCACCTAAATCTATTCCATATGTGGAGATTTCAGTAGATGAAAATAAATCTTATTTGTAATATCTAAAACTCTTTATATTGGTAAGGAATCAGAAGCAGCATGAAGAAGTTGAAAACACCAAGACACCATGGTTATATGATCAAGAAGGAGTAGTAGAAAAACCACTTTTCAAGACTGGATTTGCAGTGTCTGTAGAGAAAACTACAAATAGTAACCGCAAAAATCAACCAGATACAAGCAGGAGAAGACGCCATTTTGATGAAGAATCATTGGAAAGTTTTAGCAGTATACCTGATCCCATAGATCCAACAACAGTAACTAAAACATTTAAGACAAGAAAAGCATCTGCCCAAGCCAGCCTGGCTTCTAAAGACAAAACTCCCAAATCGAAGAGTAAGAAGAGGAATTCTTCTCAGCTGAAAAGTAGAGTTAAAAATATTGGTAAGTTTTGAAATTTCTTGAGCATTTATAGCATAAGTATAGTAAATGTTAGTCTTACTTTTTGTGTGTAGCTAGATGTATAGGTATTGTTGAGGCCTGATTCAAACATTTTTACTTAGCTTTATAATTTTTAAATTTCTAAGTAGCATTTAATTATTTTAAAGCTTTGCATTTATTTTTTGTGCCTTTTAAACTTTCTTGTTTTGTATATATATGGGTGTATGTATTCCATACATACATACACACATGCGCATGTGCACGAAAGAATACACACCAGCATGCTTCTCTTTCCAGTGTCATATCCTTTTCTTTAGTTCCTCCCCCCCCCCGCCGCCCCAACCCACTAAATCCAGTTAGTATAGCCCATATGTATATGGGTGTGGACTCATACACTGGAGGAAATCCTGATAGTGAGAACACTTCCAAAAAAGAATGATTCTTTCCCAGCAGCTATCAACTGTTAAGACTCAGCTGAACAAATGTTCTTCAAATTTTATGTTATTGAAAAGTTGTCTAGATACCCAAATTTTACTTACTTTTTGTCTTCCAGTGTTATCCCATGGCACTGCATTGAATTTTAATCAAGTTTTCCTAGATTCTTGATGATTTGCTTAATGGACTTCTAATATTTAATACATTGTTGCTTTTTATTACCATAAATGAAATCACTTTTAAAGCAGGCTTACTTATAGATAGTGTTTCATTGAATTTTGTTATTAAATATTATGTTAAAGTTCTCTTTATAGCACTACTATGTGTACTTGCTTTTAAAAAGTAGGTTCTTTTATAATTTTCTTAAAAGTTTACCAAAGCACTAGATTGAAAGAAGTTTTGTTAGTTAAACTTGAGTATTATAGATAAATTCACATGCTTAAGTTTGGTAAAACCAGAGAACCATTCAAGTAGATAATGCTGCTTTTCTCTGAAACAGACCCTATGAACAGTCACATAATTTTGTATTTCCTAGTGTTCCCACAAATATTCTGATATATAACTAAAGGAATGTGAGCAGTTTTTATTGTAATGTTCTCTCATTTAGCTAGATAATTTGATGTGCTGGGGGCATTGCTCCTTGAACTTTTTAAGGTCTCATATGGGACTCCCATAGAATACTGTTTTTAAGTATAGATTCGGAATCATCAAAAGGAGAATTGAGAGTTCAAGTCAGACTGGGCTATCTATTAAAACTCTTTTTAATAAACAAGCAAACAAAAAACAGACATATATTATTGTGAAACAACTTTTCTTTTAAATTATAATTTGTCTTCTTTCCTGAGAATTTCATGTTCTGTAAAATGAAATAATATACCCAACCCCATTTTCCTCATTTAACTGTGCACATATTCCCCAAGATGTCACCTTCTCAATTTTATGTCCTTTTTTTTTCTTTGAAGGTCTAATATTTTTATGTACAAAGAGTTGCATGATCTCTTTCACTGGTAGATGGCCTTGAATAATCTATTCAAGAAAGGTTATTTAGTCCAACTTTATAAAACCTGTGTCCTTTGCCTACTAATGGAAACATTGCCAAAACTTGTTCAGTTTATATTTTTCCATCAGACCCTAGTTGTTCCAGTAAGCTTGAAAATAAATAAGAACCCTGCCCGAACTTCTGTGGGCGACTCTGGTAGAGCTGCTGGTGTCCCATCTTGCCTTCAGATGGCCAATGAGAAAAAAGATGTCTTTTTTGATAACCCACTAAGTCCAGTTAGTGCTGTACATACATGTGGGGTTATCCACTGGAGCACAGGAAGTGTTACTATGGAAACACCTTCAGAAAAGACTGTTTCATTCTCCCCCAGTAGCTATCAAATGCAAATCACTCCAAATTAAGCAACAAGGCCTAAAGAGCACCTCCCCATCTGTCTATGCCAGAGTTTGACTGGCTTGATCTTGTGCAGGGTAACTATAGCTACTGTGGATTTCTGAGTTCTGTAACCATGTCATATCTAGAAGACAGCATTTTACTGCATTTTTCTCTGTCCTCTGGCTCTTACATTCTTGCTACCATCTCTTCCAAGACATACCTGGAAACTTGGTACTTAGGGGATTCTGTTGATAGAGATGTCCTATTGAGGACTATGTGCTCAGTTTCTTCTCAGCATTTTGACTAGTTTTGCATCTTTGCAATGATTGCTGTCCAATGGGGGGAAAAGGGCTTTCGAACCAAGGCTTAGAGCATCCCTCATCTATGGATCTAAACAGGTATTTCAAAGGCAATTTTACATGGCCATTTAGAAAAGTAATAGTAGCAGATTGAGTTGTAAGGCCTAAGACCTCCTCAGTACCAGGCATGAAATTCCCTCCTTTGGTGCAGAGCTCAAATCCTGTCGGCATTGCACCAGTTTGCCCATCTTGTTATTCCATTTGTTGTGGTAATGCAGGATCCAGCACTGGGTAAGACCTTTGGTGACTTTTCTCTCTCAGCAACCTCCATAACTCTGTCTGGCATTATGAAAGCTAACCATTAGAAAGGAAGTTTCCTATGGTTTGAGGTTGGTATCTCTATGGCATACAATAATAGTGTGTGGTTTCTTTAGCAATAGGGTCTTATCCATGGAGTTACAGTGGATGTCTTAGGGTTTTTCTGTGATAAAAGACCAAAAGCAACTTGGGGAGGGAAAGTTTTAATTCAATCTTTAGTTGTAAGCCATCATGAAGGAAAGTTAGGGCAGAAACCTGGAGTCAGAAACTAAAGCAGAAGCTATGGAGGAGTGCTGCTTACTGACTTGCTCCTCATGGCTTGCTCAGCCTGTTTTCTTCTAACTTCCAGGACCACCTGCCCAATGTTGGCATCACCCACAGTGGGCTGATTCTTCCTTCATAATCATTAAGGGAATGCCCAAGAGACTTACCTATAGGCCAGTTCAGAATCCCACTTCCCAGTATCCTGTGGTGTTTTGTATACCTTTGGACTCTGCCTGACCAATAACTTGTAGGGAGGTATCTCCTGACGTTCATTACAACTTGCATGTAATAGTTTATCTCCTCTGGGAGCTATATTGTCCACCAATGCAGAATAATTTCATGCAAATACTTTCTTTTTGTTTTTGAAGTTAACTTACTCACATGGTTTCCTTTTTTTTGGTTAATTCATGATCTATATCCCCTCTTCTACGCTATCCCCAACCTCCATTCTTGGTTAGTTCTTTACTCTCCCACCTCCAGTATACCTTTTCTTCTTTCATAGTGCATGTTTTCCATTATCACTCCAGTTATACTTTGCAAATGGATTTTGAGATAGTAGGCTTCCATAGAGCTTTCCATTCTCCGTCCTTTTGATTAGCCTTCCCTACAACCCCTTGGTTTTGCTCATACTCCTCCCTCCACAAGCCATTCTACTCCCAGTAGTGTCCCTTCACAACTGCCCAACTGAAAAATGCCCCTTTCTGGCTCCACACATGAAACAAATGATTTGAAGTTAGAATTTGCTTCTGAGAGGGATCATGCGACATTTGTTTTTCTTCACTTTAGTTGCTATAATTCTTTTTATAATTCCTTGCATTTAACCTACAATCATTATTTCATTTTTCTTACTACTGAGTAATATTGCAATGTGTTTTCTTACCCATTCGTGTATTGATGGACTTACAAGTTGATTCTACTTTCTACCTATTCTGGAAAGAGAGGCAGTGGATATTAAAATGCAGGTGTCTCTGTAATAGGATGTAGTCTGCTGAGGATATGCCTAAGAGTCCTATAACTGGGTCATATGGCTATTTCTAGTTTTTTTCCCCCAACACTGCATGCCCATTAACAGTTTATAAGAGGTCCCCTGTCACAGCATCTTCACCAATATTTGTTGTCATTTGTATTGCTGATTATGGCCATTCTGTCAATGCCATATATATGGCTAAGCTTTTTTGTGTTAGGGCAAAGATTGTTATTCTGATCTTTGTACTGTCATCCCTCGTATGCAATTATAAAGATACCTGCCCAAATAATACATTCACATTTGTTCAACTGGCATTCCCTGCCATTGTTAAAGCACCATTTACAGCAGAATCACACAGTATAGCACTAAAATTGATAATGTATGACAGAATCAAATTGGTCAACTAAACTCTTGCTATTTAGAATATAAGCCATTGATAAGGAGCATTGACATCTATAAACTTAATAGAAATGCACAGACTGTTGAAGCCCACCTGTACTAATAAAATCAGTATACATTGTACCAAGATTCAAGAACAACACTGGAACAAAATGAAGGAGGACAGAGTTTCATCTTTAGCCATTTTATAGTCCACTGATGTCCTGCAGGAGTGAGACAGAATATTCTCATGTTTCAATAGAATTTGTGAGGGTATGAGCATGCATCTTTTTTTTCCCTTGACAGCTTCCCAGAGAGAGAGAGAGGAAAGTGAGAAATGGCCACATAGCATCCCTGTATTCCAGGAAACTGATAGATAATGGGTTAGCTCTTCTTTCAGTGACTGTTTGGAGATGTTCAGGGCCTCCAGAATACCATGGCTGATGCATTTCCCATCTGTAAAGGCATAAGTAGAAGTGCTATTAAAAGTATTTCAGTTATGCTAAGTAAAACAGACCCAGACATAAGAGAGAGTTATGGACAGAAATTAGAGATAAGAACCTTGAAGTATCGTGTGTTACTCATGCTTTCTTTCACAATACTGTCTTGTCTCACTTGGCCAGTGTTAATATGAAGTAGTAGCCATTACTAATTCTGCTGTTTCCCTTGAAGAAAGTTGACCTGTTTACTCACATCTATAATTGAAGTTATTTAAGAGGCTGAGTCTGGAGGATTGCAAGTTTGAAGTCAGCTTGGCTCATTGTGAGATACTGTCTCAATAACAAAACAACAATCCCCAAATGCCCTAGAGATAACTCCTTAGTTACACATTCGTACCTTAACTTAGAAATTCAGATCTTCTTTCCTTTCTGATAGGAAAGATGGCATATCAGGGAAAGATGCTTGCCACTAAGCTTAGTGACCTAAGTTCCATCCCTGAGATCCCCATTGTGGAAGGAGAGATTCCCCAAAGTTGGTCTAGACCTCTACTTGCTGACTTAGCTAAATATATACATAATAAATAAATTTAAAATATAATATAAAAATTAAAAAGAAAGCTAGCCCTTACCCTTAATATATATATATTTTTTTTTTGGTTTTTCGAGACAGGGTTTCTCTGTGGTTTTTGGAGCCTGTCCTGGCACTAGCTCTTGTAGACCAGGCTGGTCTCGAACTCACAGAGATCCGCTTGCCTCTGCCTCCCAAGTGCTGGGATTAAAGGCGTGCGCCACCACCGCCCGGCACCCTTAATAATTTTAATTTGGGTCTTTAATCATGGGTCTTTTTTCTCCTCCTTTGTAAATATATTTAAAATTACTCATTATTCTTCTCTCCCCCCCCCCCTTCGTCCCTTTCTCCTTCCCTCTCCCTCTGTGTGTGTGTGTGTGTGTGTGTGTGTGTGTGTGTGTGTGTGTGTGTCTTGGGTCAACGTCCCCAGGCATATGTGTGAAGGTTAGTGAAAGTGAAGGTTAGGGGACAACTCTATGTAGTTAGTTCTTTCCATTTACCTTTATATGTGTTCCAAGGTCAAATTTTATTACCTAGGCTAGCACAGTAAATGCCTTTAGGGTGAGCCACTTCTCTGGTCCTTACCTCTGTAAATTTTTTTTGATTATTTTAATTTATGTATACGAGTATTTTGCCTGCATGTTTGTATGTACACCACACATAGCTAATGTTCTTGGAGGTCAGAAGAGGGCATTGGATCCCCTGGAATTGGAGTTATGGATGGTTGAGTTACTATGTTGGTGCTGGGAACTAAACGCAGTCTTCTGGAAGAGCAGCAAATGTCCTTACCCACTGAACCATCTCTCTAATCCTTCATTCTTTTAAAGAACATTGCTCATTCTTTCTTGGAGTTCCAACACCAACTCCCGTTTCTCACTCTTTCCCCATGAGGAGTGGATTGACTGCATGTCTGCTTTTGTAAAGTACATAAAGAGAATTTTCTATGTATCCATAACCTATGTATAATTTCAGTTATGATTCATTTAATACTTCTCGTGTGATTCAGTAATAGAGTCAAAAGTAATTTAATTCCATTTATGTAAATCTTATTAGGTTAACATACCATTTTTTATCTTCAGAGCAATTGTGATAATCAAACCACCATATGTATGGTATACATATTGTTTTTCACAATACTTTTAGTAGAAATTTCTTTTATTTGTGGATCTGCTCCATGTGATAAACAGTAATAAACTAGCCTTTAAGAGACCTCTTCCTGGTAAGTTTCATGCAGAATGGATAATTGTGAATAGGCTTCATCCTGGAAAACCAGTGAAGAGAGCCTAACTTAAATTATGTTCTTAGAAATAGAAGAGAAGGTTTGAAAACACACAAGATATCACAGACAGAACAATATTTGAGGAGTTTATTTGATAATATCAGAGCAGCTGCTCTGATCAAGGGGAAATAAGTAGTAAAGGTTCTTCTCTCATTTATCTTGATTGATAAGGGTAAAATCAAAACTCGAGACTTAAAGAAAGCTATGTAAGAAGAGATGAGTGCAACCTCTCCTTCTTGGCACTTCTTATCTGAGGAGTAGTGATTCTGTGTCTCCTGGAGATACTAATAGGCAGTGTGGTGAGCTTCCCTACCTGCATGTAAGTAAACATTAGCTTTTGCAGCTGAGGGAGAGAAAATACTTCTTTCTTTTTATATTGTTAGCTAGAATGTGACTTGACCAGAGGAAAAATGTGTCTGCGCTATACTCTTAGAATGTCACCATTAAAGTGACCCAGCATTTGTGTTCAGCTTTAGGGTAGTTAAAATTCATAATTAGGAAGTAGATATACCAGTGCATATAAAAAGAAAACTAGCTACCAGAGAGAGTTCATAGAAGCAGACTACCAGAACAAACAAAATCTAGCAAAAGAATGTTTTGAAGGAAATTCACAGTTGAACAAATTAATAAAGGCATGTAAGCAGATTGAGTTAGAATATGTAAATTCTTTAAAACTAGAGAAATCGTTGTTATCTTAATATTGTTTATTAAAGAGGGTACATAATAAATATGAACTCCCAAATTACCAATTTTGAATAAAATCAAAGAAAAGAATTCTGTCATTATAGACCAAAAGGTGGTAGGTGATAAAATCAATTGGAAGGGCTTATTCTAGAGGCTTAAGAGAAAAATCTTTGAAATCTAAAGTGCTACGATTTGTAAAAGTAAAAGGTAATAAGCAATATTTGAACACATGGTAAAGTGATAAAGGGTTTGAGAATAGTACAATTCAGAACAGCCAATTTTTGTCCATTCAGGAAGGAATGGGGATACTGCATATATAGTGATGTACAGGGTGATCAAATTCCTGAATATCAAAGATGAGTAAAAATCTGTTTCCAGAGAAAAGAATAAGTTTTATATAAAAAGGAGCCTAACTGGCATCAAGCAATGTCACATTCTCGAGAAGAAAGATGGATAATATATAATGCAGTAGGCTGTAGAGGCATATCCCTGGAATCCCAGCATTTGGTAGGCAAGGAGGACTTGCTTTACTTCTGCTGCTGCTGCTGCTTCTTCCTCTTTTTTTTTTTTTTTTCCGAGGCAGGGTTTCCCTATAGCTTTGGTGCCTGTTCTGGAACTGGCTTTTGTAGACCAGGCTGGGCTTGAACTCACAGAGATCTGCCTGCCTCTGCCTCCCGAGTGCTGGGATTAAAGGTGTGCACCATCACCGCCTAGTCCGAGGACTTGCTTCTTTAAAGCTGTCTGGATCTATATCCAGTTTATTAAAACAAAGCAGGCAAACAAAAAAAGAGGTGCAAGTTACAGTGGACTGGGACTGCAATTTAAGAATTGCTGTATTCAGCTAAGAGAGCAGGCTTTGTCTGAAGCAAACCATGGAAACAACATTTAACTCATAATAGATTAACTTTGTGTAAAGACAGACAAGAAGACTGTACAGTAGGTAGGCATGGTTGCATACACTTACAACCACAGTACTGTAGAGGTGAGTCAAGAAGATTGCTGTGAATCTGATGAGCATCTGAGCTACAAAGTGATACCAGATCATGTCACAAAGAACCAAAAATAGACAGACATGGAGGAAAGGATAAAAACATATTGACACTTTGTGGTGCTTTTTTGTTTGTTTTGGGGTTTTGTCTTTTGTTTTTCGAGACAAGATTTCTTTGTGTATTTCTGAAATTCAGTATGTAGACCAGGCTGGCCTGTAACTCAGAGATCTTCCTGCCTCAGCCTCCTAAGTGCTGTGTTAAAAGGCATGTACCACTACTGCTCAGCTGTGAGGTATACCTACAAACACATATACACAAACTAATCTCAGTATATAATTGAAAGGTAAAGTGGCTGATGCAGGAGGGTTGCTACAAGTTCAAGGGAAGATTGAGCTATTAGAATAAGACCATTAATCAAAATAAAAAATCAGTAAAGTATTAGCAACTGCTAATATGTCAAAAGAATATTACACAATTGACTATTAAATTTAGTTCAGAAACACTCATGATTTGTTGCTAGGAAAAAAGTCATATCCATAGTGGTAGGTTAGATTTGAAGTCATTCCTAATGAAACAAAACAAAACAAAAATAGAAGACAACAATAAAGCCATTAGCCAGTGTCTTTTGTAGTGTAGAATGGAAATATTTCACAGACATTTCTGCCAAAATAGGAAACTAAAGAGGGACCATCTCTACTACCAACCTGTTTATTTGGTTATCTTTGTTTGGAAACTTAGGACGAGGAATAATTGGAATGGCTAATAGTAAGGAGAAATACTTGTTTCTATTAGTTTCGGGTTTGTTTTTTTTTTGTGGTTTTTCGAGACAGGGTTTCTCTGTGGTTTTGGAGCCTGTCCTGGAACTAGCTCTTGTAGACCAGGCTGGTCTCGAACTCACAGAGAACCGCCTGCCTCTGCCTCCCAAGTGCTGGGATTAAAGGCGTGCGCCACCACCGCCCGGCTTAGTTTCATTTTTTGTTCTTTTATTTTGTTTTTGGTATAGTAGACAATCCCCAAAGATACTGGAAGATAATTAATGTTAAGGTAAACTGATGAGTAGTTGGGAACTGAGTAAGTGAGCAAATATTTAGTAACAAGAAAAATAGTAGGTTTATAAAAAGCTATATATTTTAGGTAATATAAAAAGATTTAAGTATAAAAACATAGCTCCTGAGATGGAAATGTATAAAATTAAATACAAGTCTTCTTCAAATTAAATGCATTTAATTTTAGTCTATTTTGCATTGCCTTGGGTTGTTTTTGAAACTTAACAACAAAAAGGCCTCAGCATACATAGAAGAATAAATATCTAAAAGTAGTCAAGAAAAGAAGCTAAATCTGGCTTGCTTTACCAAACATATTGTATCACTTCTGTGACCAAAAGAATAAAAATGATCTGGGAATAGACTAAAACCATGTAAAAAATAAAACAGAGTGAAATGTGGGGGTTAATATATTGATCAGCATATATTTTAATTCAGTGAGGAAAGGATAGATGCAACTATCTATCCATGGAGAAAGAAAGGAATTGAGTTGTGACATATAACACAATGAATGTGAAGTTTAAAAACCTTAGGAAGAAAATTTAGTAGAGTGTTTCTGTTTTGTTTCCTAACATTGAAAATGTGTTAACTTGAAGTCTGGTAGAGAATTCAGATCTCTTAAGATTTCTCATAGCTTTACTTTCAGGTGAGGTATTACAATACATATCAAAAGATGTGATTGGACTGTTAGAATTGATTCTTGTTACTCTACCCTTCTGAAGGTTATTTCGAAGGTATTCAAAGACATTACTTTGTATTCTGTTTATGCCAGACTGCTATACCGCTCTAAATCGAGCTACTCGTACTGTTTTACTGTGGAAACCAGTTCCCTTCCAGGGATGTTAGCTGCAATTGATAACAGCTGTCACTTCTTTTACCCGAGGGTATGAAAGTGCCAGTGTGTCTAGCACATGTGAACCTTGCAAAAGTAGGAACAGACATTCAGCCCAGACTGAAGAGCCTGTTCAAGCAAAATTATTCAGCAGAAAGAATCATGAGCAGCTGGAAAAAATAATAAAATATAGTAGGTCTGCAGAAATATCTTCAGGTATGTTCCTTTTTTTATTTATTTTAATCCAAGGAATTCTTCTTAAATTTGAAAAACGACACTAAAGCAAGTTTTAACAGTAGGCTTTCACAGAGTTCTGTCTTTGAAATGTTTTAATCATAGAAAAATGTAAACTGGAACTATTTTTTCTTGCTTTGATCTCTTTATTATATCTACACATTAAAATTCTTCTAAAACAAATAATTGATAATATATATGGAATTCCTAATTGAAATTTTGAAACTCTTACCTAAATAGGATTTGATATGAAATCTCATTACTTCCCTTCTTAAAACATTTGCTGCATTATACCTGCGCTAAAGTGTGCATCCCTCTGTATAGCAAATGTAGCCTCTGCCTTAAACTTTTTTTAGTGGTCCTGAATCAGAGCATTCTCATGGCTGCCATGTTAGTTTTCAGCTTACCAGTCATCAGCTGTTATCTTTTCCATATCACATCCATCTCCTTTTTGCCTGTTTTTTTTTGTTGTTGTTGTTTTTCTTTGTTCCTTTCATTCTTTTGTTGTTGTTTTGATTTGTTTTTGTTTTTCAAGGCAAGGTTTCTCTGCAGCTTTGGAGCCTGTCCTGGAACTAGCTCTTGTAGACCAGGCTGGCCACCAACTCACAGAGATCCACCCGCTTCTTCCTCCCGAGCCACTACTGCCCAGCTCTTTTCATTCTTAAGTGAAATTTTAATTCTGGAATCTTGTGTCTGAATCTAAGTTTTACCAGCTTTCCCTTTCATTTCCATTCTTGTTTGTTATTTTCCATTATCTGAGTCACAGAATTTAGTATTAAATGATTTTAAATTTTTGTGTGCTTCGATAGCAACTACTTTTTATATTTTTACACTAAATGTTGGTATAATACGTGATAGGTGGTATGCTTTCAGTAAGTGTTCATTGACTAGAGTCAATCACTGTCACCATTTTACTTTAAGTCAGTGTCAGAGCCCTCTCCAACATAGTCAGCCAGGGTGTCTGGAAGGGGGTGCTGAGCCTAAAGAAACATTGAGAGAAATTGAGGTAGAAAACACAGGATAGATTCGGGGGACTTCTAGCTTACTCTGGATAGCCAGCCCCGAGTTTATTTCAGAGCCTGCTTATATACAAAAGCAGAACAAAGCACAGCACAGTCGTTATCTAACCACAAGACCATTCCTGTCCTTGAACAAGCAGTTTCTTCTATCTGGATGTTCCCTAAGGTTTGGTATCAGCAGTATTTTTTCTACAAGCTAGTATGTTCTTTTCTCATGGGCAAAATGCTCTTTCCCATGGGCTTAATCAGAGCTGTCTCACAGCCTTCAAGGATACTGGATCAAGAAGAACAGCCAAGCTTGAACTCTGACTTTTGAGCTAGAATGGACTCATGATGGAAACTGGGTCACTTGTGGGTTACTGCAAATCAGCACCTATATTTTACTGATTTTTTTAAAGAATAGGTACATTTCAAATACAGAGAGATTCATAGTCTTGCTTGTCTCCTTTGATGAAAAATTATGTCAGCTACCATTTGTTTTTATTACGAATTTTTGTTTTATAAAATTTTTACCCGTGCTATTTGAGTCTCATAATGCCATTGCTTTATTTCCACTTTGCAGTTGTAGAATCACAGGGAAAATACCTGTTTTCTTCCAGCACTGTTAAAAGACCGTCAATATGAAATTGACTTTCTTATAAAATTTGGAAAACAATACCCTTAACTTAGTATCTATTCTTTGGAATTCACCCCAAGGGAGCAGAAGTGAGAAACAAAAATTGAGGGTTGAGTGTTGGCTGAACAGTCTAATTTCAGCTATGTATGAATAAAAATATAAAGGAAAACAAGGAGAGAAGAAATTGTGTCAATATTTGCAGTAGTTTTATGCGGCGGACTTCTCGACCAGTGAGAAAGAACAACCACCACATGAGGATTCTTCTCAGATCACGCTTTATTGGAGTGCCCTTGGTTGAGAGAGCGCATGAAGTGAAGGGGGCCCAAGAGCCCTAAGGCAGCTGCTTATATATGGAAATGGCACACGGGTCGCCCTGTGATTGGCTGCCACCAACAGCTGACACCAGACTGCATCAGGATAGGCCCAAGGACTTATCCACCGCACATGCGGGAAGCGGGGGACGAGCAGCTCTCAAAGGCAGAGCCAAATATGGAGTTGTTTATTTCCAACAAGACAGGATGTCGGCGCATCTTGTAATGGCGATCCTGTCCAGCTCACTACAGTTTTATAAACTATAATCTTATTTATGTTTACTAATAGTTGTTAGCTTTGTAATTGGAATAGAAACTTCACATGTGCTTATATTTTGAAATGGGTTTCTCAAGCTTATATTGCTAGGAGTTAATAGCATTGAACTTTTTTTTTTAAAAGATTTATTGCCTACTTATGTCCTATAGGCCAGTAGAGGGCACCAGATCTCATTACAGATGGTTGTGAGCCACCATGTGGTTGCTGGGAATTGAACTCAGGACCTCTGGAAGAGCAGCCAGTGCTCTTAACCTCTGAGCCACTACTCCAACCCCCTAGCATTGAACTTTCAACTCTACAGGATTCTTTTTAAAAAAAAAAAAAAACAATTCTATTGTACTGGGCCCAGCAAAATTTTTAAATTTTCATTTCTTTTCACTATTTTTTTGCCCACCAGTGGTATTGCCAAAGAGTTGGGTGGGAGTTAAGAAAGGCCACAAAATTGAATGACTTCATAAAAATTCAGTATTCTTACTTACATTGAAAGTTAGTATTCCTAATTTTATTGTTGTCAGTTTAAAAAAAAATTGAGTTCAAGCATGGTGGCACATGGCTCTAATCCTAGTACTTAGAGGTCAGAGACAGGCATGTCTGTGTGAGGTTGGAGGGCAGTTTTGTACACATATTGACTTGTCTACCAGCCAGGGACACATAGTAATAACCTGTCTCAAAAAATTATTGAATTTTGGTTAAATAAATATTTTGAGTGTAAAAACGTGCTAAATATGCTACTCCTTAATATTCTAAAAGACATGTTTTTCATTTATTGTGACTCTAAGATTCTCTGCATTGTTTATTGATGATGCTTATTGTGATTTGCTAGCAAGAGTACAGCATTTATTATTTTTATTGGATTATGGTTTCCTCTTCTCCCATGGGAATTATAGGCTCCTCCCCAAATGACAGTATTTCACTATGACTGTCATTTAGTTTATAGCAGAGTTTCTTTACTGAGATTACTTCCAATTTTTAAATAAAAGAATTATGCTTATGGATGTTTTGTTTAGGTACCACATGAGGTCCTTGAGGAAGTGAGTAGAGAGCATCAGATCTGGGACTGTAGTTTCTAGGTGGTTGTGAGCCACGTTGTGAGTGTTGAGACTCAAACATGGGTCCTCTGGAAGATCTAGTGCTTACTCTTAACCACTGCATCATCTCTCCTGCCCTTTTGACGAGTCTGTTTGCAGATAAAGCATAAACTGTTCCTTGTAATGACATGTCACTGTAGGCAAACATTTTAAATTTATTTTTCTCAATCGCTTACTATAAAGGCTGTCTTTACAACACATAGACATATTATGTTCCTCTTGTGTGTGTCCTTTCCTACAGCGTGTGCTAAAATACTAGACCAAGCTAGCAAGTCTAACAGAAATGCATGTGATGAAGTGCCAGGTAACACTCTGCTTAATTCTGGTGTCTATGTTTGTTACCTTTCTATTTTGAATCTAAAATTATTATATTATCCTAAATTTTTTGTTTTGTTGGTTTTGTTTTATTAGGGTCTCTGTATAGAGCCCTGGCTATCCTGGAGCTTTCTGTATAGACCAGGGTGGCCTTGAACTTGAGAATCACCTCCCTCTGCTTCCTGAGTGCTGGAATTAAAACCATGTGCTACCAGACCCAACTTTTTTTGTTTTTTAGTTTTATGTGTGTGGGTTCTTTGCCTTACATGTATTTCTGTGAGTTGAATGCCTGGGGCTGGACCTACAGACAGTTATTAGCCACCATGTGGGTCCTGGGAACTGAACCTGAGTCCTCCTAGAACATCTAGTACTCTTAACTGTTGAATCATCTTTCCAACCTTTCAATTTCTTTTCTTTTTTGGATTTAACTTAGTGTGTGTATGTTACTGAACTTATAAAGATAAGAAACTCATATTCTACAGTCTTTTACTTAGAATTTACTGTTGCGAAAACTGGGTACCTTTCTTGTTTTGTTAACGTGAAATCTAGCAAACACATCTGTAAAAGTGATAGAAACTGTTTTTGTAATAGTGTTTGAAACTTATTTGTTTCATGTATCTGAAATAGCAAAAAGCATTAATTTTTTTGTAAGTAGATACAGCTGTTTTTATACCATAGGTATTTTTTTGCTACCTGTCAATATCTGAAAAGAAAAATGAAAAAAATCCAACTATGATGGGCATAGACTATAATTAATAAAGATCTTAGAAATTTAGAAGTATTCCAAAATGTTATTTTAACTCCAAAATACATATTTGTATTAGATACAGTTTTATATGAATTACAATTAAAAAGTATTTTACCCCTTATTGCAGCAGTAATGAGAGGGTTTTTTTTATTTAATGTGATTCATATGATTTACAATTATAAAAACATTTTAGCTCCTCCTGCAGCAATATATGAATGGAAAGTAAAGTCCTATTTGAATCCTTAGGGGTTTCTAAAGAAAGCTAAACATAGGTGAGAGCATCGGCTGAGCTGTTAAAGGCTTGGTTCATAACCAAAATGTCAAGCAAAACAAGGACCCAGACCTGACAAATATACTAGATGTAAAGTAATAGAATCTAAATTCTGTTGACAGAGATTAGGGAGGTTTTTTTAGCATTAATTTTAGTTTAGGAGGAAAGACTGACGCGAAATTTAAAACTTCTAACAGCATAAAAAAATGAGATGAAGGTTGTAATTAGGAATAATTTTGTCGTAGAATAATACTTTTTATCTTACCAAACTGTTTAGCCATTACTTTAAACCTTTGAAAGAAACATTTTAAAAATTAAACTCTGATTATTTTGCCATATGTGGATTGAACATTTACATAATAAGTAGTACCCTAGTCTGGATTTTCCTTCCTTGAAATAGAGATGTCTTGGTTTTCATTCCTATTTTAGTTAGTGTTACTTTTATTTTGATATATCCCATGTGAATATATTAAGCTATGAAACTGAGGAGAACTTTAATCTATCACCTTTAAAAAAGCACAACCATCTTAAGGAAAGATTGGCTAGCTTGAATGTCTTTTACCTTGTGGAAATGAACACTTGCTTGTGTAACTTAGACAATTAGTGCAGAGCTTATTCTTTTTCATTAGAATACATTATTTCTGCATTATCTTATCCCTGTCTGCAAAAATGATTACATCTTCATGTTCTTTGCATGCTTTTTAAAAAGCGACATATATTGAAACTCAGCATTTTTTATTTTTCTTAGAATCATTATTTTTGAAGAAAATATTTAACTAGATACTTGCAAGTTCTACTGTTGTTCTAGAAAGATTACAGAATTTTGCAGTTAGAAGAACCACTTGGGTGTGAGCTGTTTTTGTTTTTATTTCTGTTACTAGAGAGAACACAAAATTTCTTATTTGTCTCCTGAAAAAAGTTTAAGGCTAAGCATATTATTCAAAGGCCCTGGGACTGGTTTCCATCACCACATACCCCACAAAAAGAGTATGACTTTAAAAATGTTGTCATCAGTTTATGGGACAGTATTTTAGCTAAATAATAAAGTGATATGGAGTCTCTGTAAAACTAGCAACTGTAGTTGGGCACCTTCTGCTCTGATTTGAACCAGTTATATAAATATGACATTGTAGTGAAATTGACCAGTTATGACATAATTGTAGTGTCATGCTGTAATATATTTTTCCCATTATTAATAAACAGGTTTCCTATTTCTTAAATGAAATTTGTATTACCAAAATAAACCAAACATATGTTAATCTAGCTTATTGCATTCAAGTGCTTATAGATTTCAGTGATTAGTCCCATGAGGTATATACAATTTTTCAGGTTGTTTACAGCCAGTTTTTGGCTATGTAGCCCAAGCTGCTAGTTTTAACTTGCAGCCCTTCCTTATGTTCCACATTGCTGGGTAGGCTATACCTCGTCTGGTCAATTTTTTTTATTGAGATTAATTTAATATTAATTTTAATTCATAATTGATATTCTATGTGGCATCAGATATTGCTATTATTGAATTTAAATATTTTAATACATACTATTTACCTCGATACTTTAGGATTATTTTTTAAAGTCCTGAAATAGAATTATGTTCAATTAAATCTTAGAAAATGATACAGATTAATAGGA
This sequence comes from Microtus oregoni, assembly GCF_018167655.1. Classification (NCBI taxonomy): domain Eukaryota; kingdom Metazoa; phylum Chordata; class Mammalia; order Rodentia; family Cricetidae; genus Microtus; species Microtus oregoni. Next base: position 526,260 of record NW_024544709.1, on the reverse strand, counting down.
GTTAATATGAAGGTATTATATTGTTGTTTTCTTGATCTTTTTTTATCTTCCAGAAACTGGAAGTGATTTTTCCATGTTTGAAGCTTTACGGGATACTATTTATTCTGAAGTAGCTACATTAATTTCTCAAAATGAGTCTCGTCCACATTTTCTTATTGAACTTTTCCATGAGCTGCAACTACTTAATACAGACTACTTGAGACAGAGGACTTTATATGCATTGCAGGTATATGGTACCTCATATTCTATGAGTTTACTCCATGCTTATCCATGGTAACTTTCTTAAGTGAGGCACATCCTTGCTTTCTATGCCATTAGATTTGTTCTCTGCTCTTTGCACCATTTTATTTTAAACTTCTTATATCTTTACATGCATTTTCTGTGATATACATATATATATATGCCTTTTATTTAATCTATGAAAAGTACTTTATTTTCCATCTCCTTTGAATTTTAAATTTGTAACATAAATTTGGAGTTAAACATATATATATGTGTGTGTGTGTGTGTGTGTTTTATATAAATGTCTTCATTTCCTTATTTAGGATATTGTATCCAGACATATTTCTGAAAGTGATGAAAAAGAAGGAGAAAATATAAAGTCTGTGAATTCTGGTACTTGGGTAGCATCAAACTCAGAACTTACTCCAAGTGAAAGCCTTGCTACTACTGATGATGTAAGCCAATATGATATGTTAAATGTGGGCCTACTGTCAATGTATAATAAACAAAAGTTGAAGTTAGATCATATAGTTGATATTGAGCTTTAACAAATGATAAATTAAGAATCCTGCAATAGCTGGGCAGTGGTGGCCCACACCTTTAATTCCAGCACTCCGGAGGCAGAGGTAGACAGATCTCTGTGAGTTCACAGAAGCCTGGCAGCCTGGTCTACAGAGTTAGTTCCAAGACAGTCAGGGCTGTTACACAGAGAAATCCTGTGTCAAAACAACAGCAAAAACTAAAAGAACCCTGCAATAGCCACACATATCTTTAATGGGTATTTAATAAGTCTTTGTTGTGTTCTTGAGAACATTTAGTACGTCAAATACCAATCAGATCACAGAAAAACCTGGACAAAAGAAAATCATTCAAAAAAATGATAAATGTAATTTAATGTATTCTACTTAGAACAAATTTTTTAATCAAGTATAAAAAACATAGAAAATGGTAGGTCACTATTATATGCCAGATACTTGGGAGTGGCCTATTTACAGGTTCAGGCACTGATTCTTACCTCTACGTCAGTCCGAAAATGGCGATCCTACCTCCGGGAATCTCAGAATAAGACTGTGATTGAGAAATGTCTCCTGTTATATAATTCTCTCTAGTTTTTTTTTTCTTTTTTTTGGTTTTTCGAGACAGGGTTTCTCTGTGGCTTTGGAGCCTGTCCTGGAACTCGCTCTGTAGACCAGGCTGGTCTCGAACTCACAGAGATCCGCCTGCCTCTGCCTCCCGAGTGCTGGGATTAAAGGCGTGCGCCACCATCGCCCGGCTAGTTTTGGGATTAAGGGCATGCATCACTACTGCCTGGTTTCTGTGGCAAGCTAGAGTGGCTACTTGGATAAAAGGTGTGTGGTACTTGCTGCCTGGATATAAGGCTGGCCAGTGGGGTTGTTTTACTCTTCTGATCCCTCAGACAAGTTTTATTTATTAAAATACAAATGAAATGCCACTACAAATGAGATACATATAGTAAGGATCTAGAGATAAAGTGTCAATTAGAATGTAAAGATAATTTGAAATGTTAACTATCAATTTATAATTTTTAATGAGAGTTGGCTTTCTTATTTTTATTTATCAAGGAAGTTCTCCAAAATTACTTAATATTTTAATGTTTTAATAATGGGTTTTATTGTGGTCTTGTCTGGGTAGATTACTCATGCAACTTCTTAGTACCCTTTTTGGTATATGGTTTTATGGAAATAAGAGTTTCTGTGTTAGATGGAATATTTAGTGCTTTCAATGGAATATTTAGTGATTTTTGTTTAACTTAGGAAACTTTCGAGAAGAACTTTGAAAGAGAAACACACAAAATAAGTGAACAAAACGATGCTGATAATGTGAGTGTCATGTCTATATCTTCCAACTTTGAGCCTTTTGCAACAGATGATCTAGGTAAGCAGAGCTTTCTTAATAATCTTGCATATGACTTTAAGATTATCTCTTTGCAGTCTTTGAGCTGTTGACTAAGGAAATAACTAGGATGAACACACAAAAAAATCCATCAGTCTAAATCCATGACTCTTGTTTATTCCTTGACCTGGGGCAAATTATCTACTCTCTATAGGTATGCAAATGCTGAAGAAGTAGGACCCATGTCTAGTTTGCTATATTCTTGGGAAAAACATTGACCTTTCAAATATTTTGCTTTTTAAATGAAACTTTATTTTTCCTTAAGGAGAAAGATCATCTGCTTAGTTATTGAGGAAAATCCATGGTTTCTCCAGACGTGTTTTCAATAAAAATGTGAAGCTAATAGTTTGAGATAAAAACTCAAATTTTATAACAATCCTTTTACTTAATTGGTTATGCAATCTGAAGCAATAAGCTACTTAAGTACTGTCATTGTAGGGTCATTTAAGGATTAAACAAATAGCTGCTGATGATGTACATGAAGTGCCTCAGTAGTACAGTAAAGGGAAATTCTTTCAAAGCTAATTCTGGGCTGGAGAGATGGCTCAGCAGTTAAGAGCACCTATATCAGGTGGCTCACTACTGCTGTAGTACTACAGGTGCCTGTAACTCCGAGGGGATCAGTACCTTTTCCTGGTCTCAATGAGCTACCCACACACATGTGACATTCTCTTACACAGGCACGTGTATATCCATACACATATAAAAATAGGTCTTTAAAAAACTGATTTTACTTCCTTGTGTTCAGATTTTTATATTTTTGAGAGTATAGGAAAAGATTTGCTTTTACATGTTCTAGGAATATTTCTGTTCCAAATTCAGGTAACACCGTGATTCACTTGGATCAAGCACTAGCCAGAATGAGAGAATATGAACGCATGAAGACCGAGACTGAGAGTGACTCAAATATGAGATGTACTTGCAGGGCTATTGAGGATGAAGACGGTGCTGCTGCCACTACCACAGCCAGTAACTTAGAAGGTGTGTTTTTAGGGTGATCAGAAGTAATAATCAAAAGTTGCATATAAAAGCTAAAGCTAACTGGACATAGCTGTAATCACAGAACTCAAGAGGTTGTAGCAGGAGGATTAAATCTAGTATTGGCTACATTGCAAATTCAGGACTAGTCTGAACTATGTACTTGCCATTCTGTATTTACAAAAAAAAAAGTTAAAACCCTTTTTATTTAATACTAGTGGTTTTATTACTGCTTTCTTTTTAGAATAAAATTACTATAACATTCTATAAGATGTTATATAAATGTGTATATATCTATGTTTGTCATTGACATTTGCTGATGCATCATTTTTCTTAAAAAGTAGAAACTCCCATTATTGAGAATCACGTTTCTTCGTCACAACCTGTAAGTGACGTTTCTGCTGTCCCGTGTCCTAGAATAGATACTCAACAACTGGACCGCCAAATTAAAGCAATTATGAAAGAAGTCATTCCCTTTTTGAAGGTAAACAATATTTAAAAATAAACCAGCATATATAATTGCTAACAGTGTCTATATAATACGTACTTGTAAATAATGCTTTTAACAGGGCAAAGGAAAAAAATGTACAAGTGAAATTTGGTTGGGTGTAGTAGTGTTGCATAAATAGGCAGAATTCTGAGATCAAAGCCAACTATACATAGTGAGTTGTAGGCTAGTTGAAGAAGTGAATTGCTTTTTGAAATTGCATCTTATGTTTTCATCTAAAATAAGAATTTTAAAATTGTACTCTTCATCTAAAGTAAAAATTTTAAGTGTTGGAAATGAAAATGTAGTTTGCATTTCACCCAGATATGGAAAACTATAAAATATACTGTCATAGGCTCATTTTACTTTTTTTAAAAAGTTTTTTCCCTTACAGTATATTCTCATTATTTACACTCATCTTCTCCTAGATCCTTTCCACCTATCCATGCCTCCTCTTATTTCTCTTCAGAAAACAGGCAGATAAACAAACCAGAATAGAATAAAACAAACAGAAAGCAGAAAAAAGTTCCGAGAGGTACACAAACACACGGCGGGGGAGGAGGGGGGCACTAAAACAGAAAAACAGACTAAGCAAAAGAACAGTAAGGTTAAAAAAACAATGCTCAAATCATTATAAGATGTCTGTTAGATATATTTGGTCTATAATGCCATTTAACTCGGATGTGCCTATTTTTTATCAAAATGATCTGTCTTTGGTAAGGTATTATATTAAAGTCACCAACTGTTGTTTTGGGTTTAATCTGTGTTTGGAGAGCTGATTCAGTGGTTAAGAGAATTTGCTGCTTTTAGTGAGGTCCCAAGTTGGGTTCCTAGCACTCAGCGTGTTGTTTCACAAGTAAGTACAATTCCAGGGGCTCTCCCGCCATCTTCTGGCCTCAGACACTGGGAACAAGTGTGGTACACACACACACACACTCAGGCCCCTATACATACTCATACAGTTTTAAAGAAGGAAAGTCAGAAAAGGGATGGCATGAGGAAGCTTTCCAGGTGGTAGAATAATTTTTAAATATTTTTCTCTAAATGATTACAATATTGGAAAAGTGATTTAGTTAATGGTATTTTTTAATGTAAGATATCTTTTTAATATGTTGTCTATGCTGACTTGTTAGAAACCAAGCATGGTGGTACATACCTGTAGTCCCAGTAGTCAGTAGGCTGAAGCAAGAGTGTCAAGAGTCAAAAGTCAGCTTGAACTAGGTAATGAGACACCATCTTAAGAAATCACTTGCAGAAAGGAACTGCCTTGGCACATGAGCTTATTTATGTTTTATGTACTTAGATCAATCTTTGTTTTCATGTAGTTTGGACACCTCCTTGTTAGTAGAAGAGTGGAATTTAACATGGAAAAAGGGTGACGGGATCAGTTTAAATGAATTAATAGCAGAAAAGGAGATGAGAACCTTGAAAGTACTTGTTACAGGTCTGCTCTAGACTACCTTGAGAAGCTAATCAGGCTAAGGTTTATTTCATAATTCACATATAGTTTAGGGTTAGTATATAGCCATGGTTGGCCTAGAACTAAAAACCATCACCTCCTGCCTTCCCCTCCAAGTGCTAGAATCACACACATGCCACCACACTTTTTTTCACAAGGTTTCTAAGATGCAGTTAAGAAGAGACATGCTCTATGTGTTATTTTAAAGAAGTTAGGAAGACATCTCATAATATTTAGAGGCAGTTTTAGTTATTGGTATGGGTACAGGTATTGCTGGTGTAGTTACTAGCAACTGTTAGCAGGACACCATGACTGTGGCAAGAGAAAAAGCATTTAATTGAGAACTTGCTTACAGTTCCAGAGGAATAGTTCATTAGCATGATGGCTGGCATAGCAAGTGTGGCTGGAGTTGTTGAGTTATTAGCAGTAGGCAGAGAGAGATTGGACCTGGCATGAGCTTTTGAGACCTGAAAGCCCTATCCTCAGTAACACCCATTCTCCAGCAAGACTGCACTTCCTAAACCTTCTAATCCTAAACAAGCAATCCACTCCAAGGTGGCTAAGATTCAACTCTATGAGCCTCTGGAAGCCATTCTTATTTGAAACACCATAGACATAACAGAGAGGAAATTAGATAGAAGGTTGGTAAGATTGTAAACATGGTTGAAATTATGAACTATAATCAGGAAGACAGACAAGTTGAAAGGTCAGCATGCATAATTCTCCTTAGTACAGATAGGAAGTGATAGAAAGTATTGGAGAATAGAAAATTTCTTTATTGGTCATTTTCTAGTGTATGGGTTAAAATCCCCAAACCTTTCAGTGTATATACTGTAGAGACTGACCAGTATCTCTGGAAAATGAGAAACTTTACAAGAGAAACAAATTTCAAATTGTGTAGATTAATACTTTTTCAATAATAGATGAGTTTATATCCTAACCTACTAGGGTTTTTCTTAGGAGCACATGGATGAAGTGTGTTCTTCTCAACTTCTCACTTCAGTAAGACATATGGTTTTGACCCTTACCCAACAAAACGATGAGAGCAAAGAGTTTGTCAAGTTCTTTCATAAACAACTAGGAAGTATATTACAGGTAAGAGTTTATTTTTGCTTGTTACCTCCATACCATTTTGTTAGGGTTCTGTTGTCATTCTCTGATATTATACAACTTACTCAAGAATCCATTGTAATATTCATTTTGGATGGCATCGTAATATTATCTCTTTACTTAGTTAAAAATTTAAGAGGACTTTCTGTATTTTAATTTAATATGGCCATCTCTGAGAATTATCCTAACTCCAAGAATATTTTATTGGCTTAAAGGAGCTGGAGAAAAGACCTAGCTGTTAAGAGCATTTGCTGCTCTTTTAGAAGATCTGGGTTTGATTCTCAGCACCCATGTCAGGTCACTCAAAACTGCCTGTGACTCCAGCTTCAGGGGCTTAGGAATTAGCCACTCTCTTTTTTTGTTTTGTTTTGTTTTACGCATCTGTACATACTTGGCATATCCTCATAGGTACATAGACATGAACAAAAATGTTTTAATCTGTTTTTTTTTATCTACAACATTTTTTTATTGATATTTATTGAGCTCTACATTTTTCTCTGCTCCCCTCCCCACTTCAGTCCTCCCCTAAGGTCCCCATACTCCCAATTTACTCAGGAGATCTTGTCTTTTTATACTTTCTACTTCCCATGTAGATTATATCTATGTAAGTCTCTCTTAGTGTCCGCATTGTTGTCTAAGTTCTCTGGGATTGTGGTTTGTAGGCTGGCTTTCTTTGCTTTATGTTTAAAAACCACCTATGAGTGAGTACATGTGATAATTATCTTTCTGTGTCTGGGTTACCTCACTCAAAATAATGTTTTCTAGCTCCATCCATTTGCCTGCAAAATTCAGCCTGTCGTCATTTTTTTCTGCTGTATAGTACTCCATTGTGTAAATGTACTACATTTTCCTTATCCATTCTATGATCGAGGGGCATTTAGGTTGCTTCCGGGTTCTGGCTATGACAAACAAAGCTGCTATGAACATATTTGAGCACATGTCCTTGTGGCACGATTGGGCATCCTTTGGATATATACCCAAACATGCTATTATTGGGTCTTGAGGAAGGTTGTTTCCTAATTTTCTGAGAAATCGCCACATTGACATCCAAAGGGGTTGTACCAGCTTGCATTCCCACCAGCAATGCAGAAGTGTTCCCTTTTCCCCACATCCTCTCCAGCATAAGTTGTCCTCAGTGTTTTTGATCTTGGCCATTCTTATAGGTGTAAGATTGTTGTGGGAGCTGCGGGCCTGCTTTTCGTCCTGCCCGGCTCCCGCATGGCTAGCTTTACACCAGAAATAACAACACACAGACTATATTCTTTTAAACACTGCTTGGCCCATTATATCTAGCCTCTTCTCGGCTAACTCTCGCACCTGGACTAGCCCATTTCTAATAATGTGTTTAGCACCCAAGGTGCGCTTACCGGGAAGATTCTAGCCTACATCCATCCTGGGTCTGAGCTTCATCGCGTGTGCCTCAGAGAGCAGAGCTATGGAGTCTGAGCTCACTTCCTCTTCCTCCCAGCATTCTGTTCTGTTTACTCCACCCACCTATGTTCTAAGCTATGAGGCCAAGCAGTTTCTTTATTACTTAACCAATGAAATCAACAGATTGATATATGACACTCCCACATCATAAGATGGAATCTCAGAGTTGTTTTGATTTGAATTTCTCTGATGACTAAGGATGTTGAACATTTCCTTAAGTGTCTTTCATCCATTTTAGATTCCTCTGTTGAGAGTTCTCTGTTTAGGTCTGTACTCCATTTTTTTTATTGGATTATGTGATCTTTTGGTGTCCAATTTCTTGAGTTCTTTGTATATTTTGGAGATCATACCTCTGATGTGGGGATAGTAAAGATCTTTCCCATTCTGTAGGCTGTCGTTTTTGTCTTGTTGACCGTGTCCTTTGCTTTACAGAAGTTTTTCAGTTTCAGGAGGTCCCATTTATTAATTGTTTATCTCAGGGTCTGCTGGGGTCCTGTGCCAATGTGTTCAAGTGTACTTCCCACTTTCCCTTCTATAAGGTTCAGTGTGGCTGGCTTTATGTCGAGGTCTTTGATGCATTTGGACTTGAGTTTTGTGCATGGTGATAGATATGGGTCTATTTTTATTTTTCTACGTGTTGATATCCAGTTATGCCAGCACCATTTGTTAAATATGCTTTCTTTTTTTCATTTGATAATTTTTGCTTCTTTATCAAAGATCAGGTGTTTGAAGGTGTGTGGATTGATATCCAGGTCTTCTATTGGTTCCATTGGTCCTCCTAGCTGTTCTTTTTTTTTTAATTTATTTATTTATTAAGGATTTCTGCCTCGTCCCCACAACCGCTTCCCATTTCCCTCCCCCTCCCCCGATCAAGTCCCCCTCCCTCATTTGCTCAAAGAGCAATCAGGGTTCCCTGACCTGTGGGAAGCCCAAGGACTGCCCACCTCTATCCAGGTCTCGTAAGGTGAGCATCCAAACTGCCTAGGCTCCCACAAAGCCAGTACGTGCAGTAGGATCAAAACCCCACTGCAATTGTTCTTGAATTCTCAGTATTCCTCATTGTCCGCTATGTTCAGCTAGTCCGGATTTATCCCATGCTTTTTCAGACCTAGGCCAGCTGGCCTTGGTGAGATCCCAATAGAACATCCCCATTGTCTTAGTGTGTGGGTGCACCCCTCGTGGTCCTAAGTTCCTTGCTCGTGCTCCGTCTCCTTCTGCTCCTGATTTGGACCTTGAGATTTCTGTCCGGTGCTCCCGTGTGGGTCTCTGTCTCTGTCTCCTTTCATCGTCTGATGAAGGTTAATAATATTCCTGAGGATGCCTATGTGTTTGTCTTTGGATTCACCTTATTTAGCTTCTCTAGGAACATGAATTATAATATCCATCTCCTCCACTTCCCTCCTCTCCCCCCCATTTCCCCTCCCCCTCCCTCTCCAGTCCAAGGAGCAGTCAGGGTTCCCTATCCTATGGGAAGTCCAAGGTCCTCCCTGCTGCCCCCAGGTCCAGGAAGGTGAGCATCCAGAAAGACTAGGCTCCCATAAAGCCCGTCCATGCAGTAGAATCAAAATCTTATACCAATACCAGGCTGTTTTCAGTACTGTAGCTCTGTAGTAGAGTTTGAAGTCAGGGACTGTGATGCCTCCAGAAGTTTTTTTATTACACAGGATTGTTTTGGCTATCCTGGGTTTTTTGCTTTTCCAAATGAAGTTGAGTACCAGTCTATCGAGGTCTTTGAAGAATTTTGCTGGGATTTTAATGGGCATTGCATTGAACCTGTAGATTGCTTTTGGTAAGATTGCCATTTTTATTATGTTAATTCTGCCTACCCAAGAGCATGGGAGATCTTTCCACTTTCTGGTGTCTTCTTCAATTTCTTTCTTCAAAGATTTAAAGTTGTCATACAAGTCTTCCACTTGTTTGGTTAGAGTTACTCGAAGATATTTTATGCTATTTGTGACTATTGTGAAGGGTGTTGATTGATTCTCTGGTTTCTTCCCTAGCCCTTTTATCATCTGTGTACAGGAGGGCTACTGATTTTTTTTTTTTGAGTTAATCTTGTATCCTGCTACACTGCTGAAAGTGTTTATGTGTTGTAGAAGTTCCTTGGTAGAATTTTTGGGATCACTTATGTAAACTATCATATCATCAGCAAATAGTGAGAGTTTGACTTCTTTTCCATTTTGTATCCCCTGATCTCCATTTGGTGTCTTATTGCTCTAGCTAGGACTTTAAGAATTATATTGAATACATATGGAGAGAATGGACAACCTTGTCTTGTTCCTGATTTCAGTGGAATCGCTGGGAGTTTCTCTCCATTTAGTTTGATGTTGGCTGTTGGCTTGCTGTATATTGCCTTAATTATGTTTAGGTATGTATCCCTGCTCTCTCCAAGACTTTTATTATAAAGAGATGTTGTATTTTGTCAGATGCTTTTTCAGCATCTAATGAGATGATCATGTGGTTTTTATTTTTCAGCTTGTTTATATAGTGGATTACGTTCACAGATTTTCGTATGTTGAACCATTCCCGCATCTCTGGGATGAAGCCAACTTGGTCATGGTGAATGATGGTTCTGATGTGTTCTTGGATTCGATTTGCTAGTATTTTGTTTAGTATTTTTGCATCAATGTTCATGAGTGAGATTGGTCTGTAATTCTCTTAGTATTGTCTTTCTGTGGTTTGGATATCAGGGTAATTGTAACCTCATAAAAAGAGTTTGGCAATGTTCCCTCTGTTTCTTTTGTGTGGAATAATTTGAGGAGTATTGGTATTAGTTCTTTGAAAGTCTTGTAAAATTCTGAGCTGAAACCATCTGATCCTGGCCTTTTTTTGGTTGGGAGACTTTTGATGACTGTTTTTATTTCTTTAGCAGTTATAGGTCTGTTTAATTTGACTATCTGGTCTTGATTTAATTTTGGTAAGTGATATTTATCCAGAAAGTTGTCCATTTCCTTTTAAATTTTCCAATTTTATGGAGTACAGGTTTTCAAAATATGGCCTGATGATCCTCTGTATTTCCTCTGTGTCTGTTGTTATGTCCCCCTTTTCATTTCTGATTTTGTTAATTTGTATATTCTCTCTCTGCCTTTTGGTTAGTTGGATAAAGGTTTGTCTATTTTGTTTTTTCTCAAAGAACCCACTCTTTGTCTCATTGATTCTTTGTATTATTTTCTTTGTTTCTATTTTGTTGATTTCAGCTCTCAATTTGATTATTTCCTGCCTTCTAGTTCTCTTAGGTGAGTTTGTTTCTTTTTGTTCAAATGTTCTGTTAATTCTCTAGTGTGAGATTTTTCCAGCTTCTTTATGTAGGCATTTAGTGCTATGAACTTGCCTCTTAACACTGCTTTCATTGTGCCCCATAAATTTGGGTATGTTGTGTGGTCATTTTCGTTGAATTTTAGGAAGTCTTTAATTTCCTGCTTTATTTCTTTCTTGACCCATTGATGATTCAGGTGAGCATTGTTTAATTTCTATGTGTTTGTGGGTTTTCTGGGATTAGTATTGCTGTTGACTTCTAGTTTTAAAGCATGGTGATCTGATAAGGTGCATTGGGTTATTCTAATTATTTTGTATTTGTTGAGGTTTGTTTTGTTACCAAGTATGTGGTCAATTTTTGAGAAGGTTCCATGAGGTGCTGAGAAGAAGGTATATTCTTTTCTGTTTGGTTGGAATATTCTATAGTTGTCTGTTAAGTCCGTTTGAGTCATAACATCTGTTAGTTCTCTTATTTCTTTGTTCATTTTTTGTCTGATTGACCTGTCCAGTGGTAAGAGGGGAGTGTTGAAGTTTCCCTCTATTAGTGTGTGGGGTTTAATGTATGATTCAAGCTGTAGAAGTGTTTCTTTGACATATGAGGGTGCCCTTGTATTTGGGGCATAGATGTTCAGTATTGAAATTTCCTCTTGATGGATTTTTCCTGTGACTAATACGAAATGTCCTTCTTTGTCTCTTTTGACTGATTTTAGCTTGAAGTCTATTTTGTTAGATATTAGGATAGCTGCACCCATTTGTTCTTAGGTCCATTTGATTGGTCTATTTTTTCCCCAACCTTTTACTCTGAGATGATGTCTGTCTTTGAGGTTAAGATGCATTTCTTGTATGCAGAATAGGGATGGATTCTGTTTTCATATCCAGTCTGTTAGCCTGTGCCTTTTTATAGGTTAGTTGGGTCCATTTACATTAAGGGATATTAATGACCAGTGGTTGCGCTCTCCTGTTAATTTAGTTTTCATTGTTGGTCATATTAATTTGTTCAGTGTTTTCTTCTTCGGGATTTGCTGTAATGAGATCATCAATTGTCTTTGTTTTTGTTGATGTAGCCATCTTCCTTGGGTTGGAGTTTTCCTTCTAGTATTTTGTGTAGGCCTGGGTTTGTGGCTAGGTATTGGTGAAATCTAGATTTTTCATGGACTATCTTGTTTTGTCCTTGTATGGTGATCAACAGTTTTGCTGGGTATAGTAGTCTGGGCTGGCATCCATGGTCTCTTAATGTCTGCATAATGCTTGACCATGACCTTCTGGCTTTCATTGTCTCCACTTAGAAGTCAGGTGTAATTCTGATAGGTCTACCTTTATATTAGTTGGCCTTTTTCTTTTGCAGCTCTTAATATTCTATCTTTACTCTGTATGTTTAGTGTTTTGATTATTATGTGGCGAGAGGACTTTTTTTTGGATCCAGTCTATTTGGTGTTCTATGAGCTTCTTGTATCTTCATAGGGTTATCTTTCTTTAGGTAGGGCAAGTTTTCTTCTATGATTTTGTTAAATAAATTTTCTGTGCCTTTGAGTTGAACTTCTTTTTCTTCTATACCTGTTATTCTAAGATTTGGCCTTTTTATGGTGTCCCATATTTCATGGTTATTTTGGGTTAAGCTTTTGTTAGATTTAATGTTTTCTTTAACTGATGAGTATTTCCTCTATCGTATCTTCACCACTTGAGATTCTCTCTTCCATTTCTTGTATTCTGCTGTTCATGCTTGCTTTGTGGTTCCTGATCTTTTTCTCATGATTTCTGCTTCTATAATTCCATCGGCTTGTGTTTTCTTTATTGTTTCTATTTCAGTTTTCAAGTTCATGAATAGTTTCTTTTATATGTTTGATTTCTTTTTCTTGGTTTTCTTTAAGTGATTTGCTGATACCTTCCTTTTTTTTCCCCCCTCCATTTCTTTAAGGGAATTCTCATTTCATCTTTAAGAATTTCAAACATTCTCTTGAGGCTATTTTTTAGATCTTTTTTTTTCTGGTTTATTTATATTTGGTTGTTCAGGTCTTGCTTTTATAGGGTCTTTAGGTTTTACTGGTATTTTGTTGCTCTTTGTGGTATAATGTGTGATTTTATCTTTTCACTCATCTTTTCCTCTGATAGGTGTGGTTGGGGCTGTCTGAGATTCTGTTGAATAATCTTCTAGGTGCCGGTGAATCCAAAGCTCAGATGGTTGTTCCTGTGGTACAGTCAGTGTCACAGTTCTAGTTATCCTGTTGGTTATTCCTGTTCCTGGAGATAGCTCAGTGCTCCTGTGCTTTGGTCTGCTCCCTTGGAGTTTGCTGTCTTAGGCCTACTTTGGCCTAGGCTGCTGGCTTTGATCTGTTTTTGTAAATCCTACAGAAGTCCCTGGCTTGGAGTTGGACCTGTTCTGGTGGAGATTGCTGACTCTGGATCTGGCCTCTGGATTAGTCCTGATCCACCAATGTTCTGGGACTGGTTGGCTCCCAGGGCTGGATTTGCTCCTGGCTTCTGCTCCCAGTGGAGCTTGTTTCCTCAGGCCCACTCTGTCCTAGAAGTCTCGTTCAGTTCCACTCCTGTGGAATTTGTTCTTTAATCTGGTTTGATATTCTACCATGTGAATAGTTTAAGACTGAAAGAAAAGCATGCTCTGATTTAATTTTAAATAATGAGAAATTTTAGAAGCTAGAAACCAGCCTCTAATTAGAGAAACTTTTTAGAATATGAATAACCTTGCTTATATCATAAAAGTAACTGTTAGTATGTGTTTGATTATTGGCATTTCACTCTCCTTATCTGTTCTATTTGGAGCCTTTGAAGCTCCTCTAGTCTAGATATTCATAACAGCTGAAGGTTACCGTGAACTGTGTCCATGCCACTGTGACAAAACAGAACTTATAATGAACCTATTTGTTTTATACCTGTTATCTGACTTCCTTTATTTCCTTCCCTCCCACACTGTCTAACCTCTAGTAATTACTTTCTAATGCTCAGATAAACTTCAACTTTAAATTATGTTGAGGCCGTGATTCTTAGCTAGAGAAGACTTTTGTGTCCTAGGGGACATTTGACAGTGGCTGTAGGTCTTTATTTCATATAGCAGGTAAAGTGGGAGAGAGATAAGAAGGAAAAGGAGGAAGAGACGTACTAGGTAGAGGCGAGGCATGCTGCTAAACCTCTTTCATTTTCTTCCTGTTTTTTTTTTCCTACGAGGTCATGCCTATTTAAGAACAAAAGTTAATTTAAATTAAATATTACCTAGAATCTTTTTTCTCCTCCCCTGTTCTTCCCTCCCTGTGTCTCTGCTTTCTTTCATGAGCTAGACCTCAAGGTATTTGTTTTGAATTTTTTTTTTTCTGAACTCTGTTCAGAAGTTTTGTGTTGCAAGTCTCTTAGCATACGTGCTATTTCTCTGGCTGTATAGATAGTGTTTCTGTGTTGGGCAGTAGCTAACGTGACACAACATTGTAGTTTACCTTTTCTCTAAGTAGCATAGCCCATATTTTTGCAAGAAAGAAAAAGGGAAGTCCTTTATATAAAATAGCACAATTACTCATGATGATGCTTTGTTTCTTCTTGAGTAGAAGTAATGCTTACTTACAAACTTATTCTGGAGACAATTTTAAATGAAGATGACTGGTTGGCTAAATGTAAAGGAAGAAACTAGCAATATTTGGCACCGTGTTGATGAGGAAAAGAGTTTATCCTCACATAGTAGTTAATGTATTCATTGCTGTAGTGCATATATAGTAAGAGTTTATCCTCACATAGTAGTTAATATATTCATTGCTGTAGTGCATATATAGTTCCTACATGTACTCCCTGGGAGCTTTTGGGAGATTCGGAGTCTGTTTTACTCTTTTGTGCCCAAGATTTATATTAAGAAAGTACTATATTTATAGATGACTGTATATTTTTTCTTTTCCTTGTTTATACTCTAAATGAGGTTAGCAAGATGTCTGCTTTGTAATAGAATATTTTATAGTAATACTTTAGTTTCAGGTTTTCCAATACTTTGAAAAGTATTGGAACACGGACAATGGCAGTAGACATGCTAATGTGGATAGGGGAACTCCAGGAGGTCTCAGTCATACACAAAGAACTAACGTTATACAGCCTGAGCAGGTTCTGCTTATCTATTTATGTACACACACACACACACACACACACACACAATATATTGAAGTAAGGGTGAAAAATCAAGCAGGGGTATGTGGGAGGGTTTGGAGGGAGGAAAAGGAAAGGAGAAATACAGCATTAAAATCTCAAAAAACAGAGTCTGTATGTATATACATATAAAATATTAGGAATATTGGTTTTCTCTAGGCAAGTATTATAGTTTAATCTTTTAAACCACCTGTATTGTTTTATCGACAGTTGAAGTTTACTATGATCTTAAAATTGTTTGTTTTATCTTTAAATAGGATTCACTAGCAAAATTTGCAGGCAGAAAACTGAAAGACTGTGGAGAAGATCTTCTTGTAGAAATATCTGAAGTGCTATTTAATGAGTTGGCTTTCTTTAAGCTCATGCAAGACTTGGATAATAATAGTATTGCTGTTAAACAGAGATGCAAAAGGAAAATTGAAGCAGCTGGAGTGATACAGTCTTATGCTAAAGAGGTAACTTTCCCTTTGCTTTTAAGAATAGCTATCATTAGCCTGAAATTAAAGTCCTTGATCATTATTAGTAAATAAACTCTCATTTGACCTCAACAAGAACAGTTATTTTTAGTAAAACCATAGTCAAGTGTGTAAATCAGTACTTGGGCTACATACTAAACTTAGGATTACCACAAAGGGGAGAGCAAAAGTGTAGACAGGAATGGATGCTAACTCTGAATTGTGAGGTGTCCAGTTCACTTCAGTATTGCTTACTAAGAGCTCCAAAGAAGAGAGAACCTGGATCTAGTTCCTGGTCAGCTTTCCTATGATGGCTGTTACCAAATGCCAGGGAGTCTCCAAGAATATGTATCACAAGGAAGTCAATTCCAGCCAACAAGCATCTGTCCATTGGCTAGGGCTCTAGTTTTTCTGCCTTGTTAATCATGACTGCATGTGAGACTGGATCGTTAATTCTCCTTTAGTGGAGGACTTACTAGGAGGCTTTCCTTGTAAGCACCCTTTCCTTATTCTCTGACCACAAGAAGGGAAAGTGAGCCAGGACCCAGACAGAGAAACCCATCTAACTTAGATTCTAAAATAGAGTTAGGCCATTTTCTCCATAGTGCTCCTGTTTTTATTCTAGACAGAATTCATTTCAACCATTGGTAAATACATAAGGAAAATAAAGTCGCAGAATACCATAGTAATTCCTGGAAAAGAGGTCTTTTAGTCTGTGTTAGATAGGCAGTCTCCTGAGACTCTTACCAGGGGCAGAAATATGAGTGTAGACCTGAAAGACAGAAGTTCATCATGAGGAAGGGGGAAAGCTTTGCTTAGAGAGACAATTCAATGCAGTGATTCTAAGGCAGAGTTGAGCAGTTGAACAAAACAGGGCCATAAAGACAAAAGTCTTCTAAGTAGAGTGGAAATGTGAGCTGGTGATAGGGTACTTGCCTGGAATGCTTGTAGGTTCTGAACCAAGTTATTGCAAAGGAAGTCAAGTGATAAGAATGGAAGTGATGCCATAGGGATAGTAAAGAACTTAACAACCAACTTGTCTAGGTATATAGTAGGAAACAAAAATTTGGCCCATCTCAAGGTAGAGATGTGAGGTTATCCTTTGATCTCTACAGGTGTACACACACACACTACACTAATAAGGACTAAAATATGAGGTTATTCTCTGATCTCCATAGGCACACACACAATATACATAAACATTCATTTAGAAAAATAGATGATGAGAGGAAAATATGAGATGTGATAAAGTAACATATCAATAAAACTGAGAAATAAAAGAAATGATAAGCTAATGTCTTAGATTGGTGTGCAAGCACACATTTTTGACAATTGAGTAAGTAATTCCAGTGGTTTATATGTGAATAATTATAGACAAAAAAAGTGATTTGCTGGCTTATTAAGATTAGAAAAACTGGAATTACATAAGTATTCCTGCTGAACTCTATTTAATTGATTTGCTATTAGGCCAAAAGGATTCTTGAAGGCGATCATGGCTCACCTGCTGGAGAGATTGATGATGAAGACAAAGTATGTGCTAACTTGTGTCTATAAATAATGCTTGTAGAACAAAACACAATTTTAACACCTTTTATCTTAATTCTTTTTACAAGTAAAGTATGTAAATGTCTTTTCTTCTGACAAACCAAGGTTTTTCTTGTAAAACAAAACTAGAATGTCAGAAGTAATTCTTTATAGCAGAGTGGTTATTATTGCTATGAAAGCTTTACCATATATACATTTTTAAAGTACTCAAAGAGTAATCATTATTTACATTGTTTACAGGACAAGGATGAGACTGAAACAGTTAAGCAGACTCAGATTTCTGAGGCATATGATGCCAAAGGTCCCAAAAACGTAAGATCTGATGTTTCTGATCAAGAGGAAGATGAAGAAAGTGAAAGGTGTCCAGTGTCTATTAGTAAGTTTAAAGGCTTTGAGACATATTTATATATAAGTTTTCTGTAGTGATGCATTGAGATTTGAGTCGCAGTATCATTAGGACTGAATGATCTGTGTAAACTGATTAAATTACCTTACCATTCTGCACCACAGTTTTGTTGAAGTGTACACTGATTTGAATACTTCAGATATAGTATATACAGTACCTGTATCACTCAGTGATACAATAGACAGTCACCATTACTAAGATTGCATGGATAATGTAGGTGATGCACAACAGTAGGAGACTGAGGTACTGGGATAACTTCAGTTCGGGAGTTAGAACCAGCAACACAGTGAGACTTACTTCATCTGTACACCCACCCCCCATCCTGAAGATGAATTTATGAGTTACTAAAATTTGTGTGTAATCAACTTAGATCTGTCTAAAGCTGAAAGTCAGGCTCTAACTAATTATGGAAGTGGAGAAGATGAAAATGAGGATGAAGAAATGGAAGACTTTGAAGAGAGTCCTGTGGATGTCCAGACTTCACTTCAGGCTAACACTGAAACTACAGAAGAAAATGAACATGACAGTCAGGTATTCTGTTACAGACACCTGTCCTATCTCAACCACTGAAAACAAGAGTCTTCTGAAAGCTATCAAAGTGTGTGCTTTTTCCACCATCATTTTCATAATTAGAAAACTATTTATTGAAAAATTAGTGTATTTATTTAGACCTGAAACTTTCCAGGTATGACATATGTATTTAATCCCAGTAATATGGAAGCAAAGGTGGACAGATCTCTCTGAGTTCAAGGACAGCCAGGGCTAAACAAGGAGACCCTTTCTCAAAAACAAACTAAACACTTACTTTTATAATCTTTAAAATATTTTAATCTCTTTTATAGTAAGTTATAAAACTATAAGATACTTTAGAAGATACGGATAAGTTTCCTATTTTTCTCCTAGTCACAAATTAAAATAATATATTTTATATCATAAAATCATTTGTTTTCCTGCATTTACTTTATCTAAACCAAGCGGCTATACCCGGTACAGTTTCTTCTGCTGTTTACTTCTGTTTTTTTGAGTGACTGTGTATGTGTATGTGTGTGTTAGTTTAAATTTATGTTTAATATTTAGACTTAGTCAAACAATATAAATATTTTCAGCTGCTGAGCCAAGTTAATATTGTTACTGCTTCCTTATATATCTTCCACCACATTTAGTAACTGTCTCCATTTTTATTAGCATTCTTTGAACATTTACATCCCTGAGTATTCTATCCTGTTCTCTAATAGCTGTCTATACAAGGCTCCCCACAGAATTTGGTAGATGGAGCTAATTGATTTGTTGTTGTTGTTGTTTTCTTCTTCAAATATTATCCCTTTCTGTTGTATTCTAGATCTGCTGAATAGCTACCAACCTAAGAATCCATTTCTCCATTATCTTCATCAGGTTTCTAGTTATGGAATCTAGTCCTTTGTCTTATTTGTGATTTGTGACCTCATCTCAGTGGTAATAAACCATCTAGTAACCTTCTGAGAAAATGCATAAAAGGTTAATATTTTTAGGTATTACATATTTTTAAAAAAATCTTGAGTGTTGAAGGTATTTTCCTTTAGAGATTGATCTTACTGCTTCATCATCTTGGTCAAAGAGCTGCTTTGCAGATGTCCTGTGATTTCTTCATTTTAACCCTATGTGTATAGCTTTGTCCTGTTCCCTACACTAAAAGATTTCCAGCCTCCAAACTTCTGGAGATTTACAGCTTTATTGTGATTTTTTTTCTATCATCTGGGTATTTGTTTCGTTTTTTCTATTTATATTCTTTTCTTATATTTGTTAAATTTCTTTATTTGCCACCATTTTCTCTTATGTCTGTGGAAATTATATATTGTAAAATAGTTAACTCTTGGTTGATACCTTATTTTTTCCCTCTGTTCTTTTTACTGTCCCATTGTTTTATCATTTTGCTTTATTTTTTGGACTGTATCTTGGATCTTAATACTTGTATTAATTAGCTTTATTTCAACTTTCGTACCTACTGTGCCTAAAAGCCTTTAACATTTTTCTGATTGTTTTATATGATGTCATGTATTTTCTTCTATACTTGAAAGCTTTAAATATCTACCTGTTGAACCTTGACTGTTTAAAGATTTATAGAGATGAACATACACACACTATTTTGAAAAAATGGCTTGGGTTCTATGAAGTTTCTCTATAAGACATTTTTATAGGCAGTTTACTTTCTTATAGAAAGTTCCAGTTGTAAGTTTATATTGGTACTTTCATTGGAGTGGTTTATCCAAAAACCCTTCTCCGTTCTCCACCCTGGATCATGGAAGTTCCACTGTTGGTGTTCTTGATTAAGTGAGTAGAGTAGGTTGTAGACTTAGATTAGATCCTAATTTTCTTTATGATTTTTTTTAACCAAGTCCTCACTTTAATGCATTTTTTATTCTACCTCTCTCTTCTCCCACTCTTAGCTAGCTAGCTAGCTAGCTCAATTTTACAAAATATCATCTTCCATCTTCTGTGAGGTTGGACATAAAACACTAGGAGTCAACTACTTTCTAAAACAACTCACCAGCATCGCTCCTTGTGATGATAATCAACCTCTGTCTTACTATTGTAGCCCTCACTGGCAACAGGTACTTCTATTTGTGGGATGAATTCAGATCCTGTTTCTTCCTCTGCTACAAACACTTGACTTTGTTCGTCTTTCTCTTCTTTACCACTTCTGCTTAAGGGTTTCGATTCACTTAAGGGTTACAAGTAAAGATAGCCTTTCATTTTAAGATGAGATCCTGAGAAAAATAGTAAAAACTTACAGGATCTATTTTATTCTGTCATTTGTTTTGTGCTTATCTAACAAGGAAACCTTTTTAATTACCTATCTTTCAGTTATTAACTAAAGCCTCTTTGAAACATTTGAGAAGAGACTGTTACATTTTTCTTTTTATAGCTCTGGGGTTGGACAAGAACCACATAGTATTAATTATCATTTCTATAGGGACCACATATTTTTAGGTCTTGCTATTAAAACATATTTTTCTTTTAGGTTCTACAACATGATCTTGAAAAAACATCAGAGAGCACAAGTGCACCATCAGACCAAGAACCAGCTAGTAAGAGTAAGAAGTCTAAAGAACCCCAAGTTTTAGATGCTTTAAAATAGTTTTCAATGTGCTTAAAACTAAAAAAGTAGTTTTTAATTCCTAACTAATGTTAGTGTAAAGACACTTTGGACTTAATGTACTTAATGTCTATCGTTGTTATCCTGATAAATGTACCACAAGTTGGCCTTTGAACTCTTTATGTAGTTTAAAGATAACCTTGAACTTCAGATCTTCTGCCTCTACCTCCTGAGTCATTGAATTGCGGGTATATGCACCCATATTGTATATCCAACTAGCAATTATTTTCCATTTGTTTGTATATTTATTTTGAGGCAGGGGTCTCAGTATACAGCCCTGGGTGGCCTGGAACCCCCTATATAAATCAGGCTGGCCTCCAGATTGAGAATCTGCCTATTGTTTCCCACATTCTGGGATTAAAAGCATGGGACCCTTGGTCACAAGTATCTTTATTTATTTACTTTCTCAGATGTGTGTGTGTACCTAAGTATGTGCATGTGTACCATATGCATGTAGTGCCCACAGAGGCCAGAAGAGGCTACCAGAACTGTAGTTGCAGGCCATTGTGGACTACTTGGTGTGGGTGCTGGGACCTGAACTCCAGTTCCCTGTGAAAACAGCAAGTTCCTTTAACGACTAAGCTATCTCTTCAGTTCTCCCCACACCCTTTTTTTAGATTTATATTTGACAGATATTTATTTACAGACTCTTTAGAGAAAAATGAGGGAAGTTTGTTTTGTTTTCGTTTGTTTTAAAATAATACTCATTTTAGGGCTTTAGTCTTAAAAATCCTAATTCATTATTCCTAATTCATTGAAATCACTTGGCCTTCAGGAATTTAAATTAACATGTTCCTTGCTAAATCTGTTCAGCTATACTTGGGAACCATGATAAGGAAAATCTGGATAGGGATCTTTTGGGTCTTACATGTCTTGATTACTCATTCATAATACTGTCTTTACTTAGTGTAAAATTGAACAGATGCTTCATTTCTGTAATGCGGAGACTTTCTTTTGATGGCAGATAACCAAGACAGCTCTCCTGTGAAGCCTTGTTATCTCAATATCTTGGAAAATGGACAACCCTTAAATAGCACTGCCCATAAGGACTCACTCACTACCACTGATTCATCTAAACAGCCAGACCCTATGCCATTACCCTTAACTGCAAGTGAAGCCTTAGTGCCTAGAGTCAAAGAAGTGAAATCTGCTCAGGAGACTCCCGAGAGCTCTCTGGCTGGAAGTCCTGATACTGAATCTCCCGTGTTAGTGAATGACTATGTATGTAATAATTACATTTCCAAGTATTTTTGCCTTTTCATTTCTGTGTATATTTCATTTTTGAGAGTAACACATTGAGCATATAAATCAAACTTCACTTTGTGGTTAGGTTCAAAACCTGTCAGAACATTTATTCTTTCTTATTCATGCTTAGTTTGATAGGAAAGTGGTTGTAAATTAAATGACCATCTCAAAAATTGAAGGTTTTATAGTTTTGAAAACCAAAAAATTTAGTTACAGATGACAGCAGGAGTTCCTATTCAGACCTAAAGTGCTAGTGATTCATGAAGCATCAGTTAATCTCTTACACCATCGAGGTTTTACTTCTTAACTGTTGGAGCAATTTGAAATCCTTTGATATACCTGAAGGTATAAATTTGGGGTATGGCAGAGAACTGTTCAACAGAGTCAGTATTTGTATGTAGCAAATTACAAAACAACATACTAGGAAATTACACTTACAATAAGTATATAAGTTTAGTTTCATTCTGAACCTTGATTTCATTTCAGTTTAATAGCAAACATATTAGTTTGGGGATGTGTGGGTTGTGTATTTTTAATGTAATTTTTCTTAGCAAAAATGAAGAGATTTGTAGCATAATATTTGAACCTCGAAGGGTACAATGTAGCCCTCTCCCCTTTTTGTTTTGGCATTTTGAGTTTGTTACTTTGATCCATCCAATCTGGAACTTGATAGGGAGACAGACTGGCCTGGAACTTTAGGTGTTATCCTGCCTCTGCCTTTTGAGTGCTGGGATCACAGGTGTCTGTCACCACTTAGACATTGGTTCATTTTTTAAAAGTTAAAATTTATTGTCTTCCAGTGGTATTTTTATAGTTATGACTCACAAATTGGTCAGAAAGGGAACTGAGAATGTTTCAAAAACGTAGGAACATACTCTTATAAGTTGCTTAGGTTTTTTTTTTCTGTGTACACTTAAGCATTTAAAGCTCTGAAAATTACTTGATTTAATCTTCAAACATTTTTGCAATATTTATTCATTTATTTGTTGGTTGGTTGTTTTTTTGAGACAGGGTTTTTCTGTGTAGCCCTGTAGACCTACCTGTCCTGAAACTCACTCTGTAGAACAGGATGACCTCAAACTCACAGAGATCAGCTTGCCTCTTCCTTCTTAGTGCTGGGATTAAAGTTTAAAGGCCATCATCGCCTGGCCAGTTTATCTTATGTGTATGTGTCTAAGTGTGTGTATGTATGTATGTGCATAATATATGTTCAGGATTCTATAGAAGTCAGAAGAGGGCATTGGATCACCTGGAACTGGAATTGCAGAAGGCTATGAGCAACCATGTAGGTGTTGAGATTTAAACTTGGGTCCTCTAGAAGAACAGCCAATGCATTTAAACACTGAGTCATTTCCCTAGCCCCTTTAAAAAATACTTTTTATTATATTAATTAGTTGAGAAAGAGAGATGGGGTAGGGGTGGCATATGTGTGTGTGCACCACAGCACATGTGAGGAAGTCAGAGGACAGCCTGCCGGAGTTTGTTCTCTCATCCACATTGTGGGTCTGGGGGGTGAACTCAGGCTTAGCAGCAAGTATCTTAACCAGATGAGCCATCTCATTACCCCTACCCAGTTTATTCTTACATGTTTGTTTGTCTTTGACACATGGTCTCTCTATTTATTCCTGCTAACCTGGAGCTTGCTATATGAAGAGCAGATTGCTTGTGTTTGCCTCATGAGCGCTGGGATTAAAAGCATGTGTTACCACATCCAGCTTGATTTATTCTTATTATCATTTTTATTTTCAATTTTTAGGCAGAGATTTATGCTGAAAATTATTTTTTCTCTAAACAGTAAAACGGTCAGTGTTGTATTCTCTGAAGAGTAATCTAATGACTGCATAAGAGATACGTTGTTTGGGGGCTGGATAGGTGATGAGCGCTGACCGCTCTTCCAAAGGATTAATTCTTATCTCCAACATGGCATCTCACCCCTGTCTGTAACTCCAGTTCCAGGGGAGCCGACACCCTCACACATTCATGCACATAAATTTTTTTTTAATTAAGAAAAAGATGTCAGAAGAACGTATGCAATTGCAGAGTGGATGGCGATGATGATGCGAGAGAGAACGCACCCTCAGGGTTTTACTGAGGTAGCTAATTAAGGAAAGAAGAGAATTCAAGTAAAAGAGAACGAATTGGAGATGGTCACTAAATTGCTAAATTCACAACTAGTATGAGCCTTTGAAAAGCTTATATTTATTACATTCTGAATATAATTCTGATGCATTCTATGAACGTAAACAATAAGGATGAAGGATATAGTGAAATAGCTCTTGTAGCGTATGCAAGACCCTGTGTACAATCATCAGTACCACCAAAGAATTGCTTGTTAGTGTTTGTCCCCTAGTGTAACTACTATTATTCATTCAGCCTTTGTGAACTGGTTTTTTAACTGTGGGGCAGCGGGGGCGGGGGGGGTGTCCCAACAGTATGCTCAAAGCTGTAGCTATGTACCCTGTTTAGTGAACTATACATTTTAAATTATTCATATAAATATGAATAGATAGAACTCCACCTTCTTTCTAGACATGAGTAATTTCGATTTTGATGCAGAGGTGTTATGCTTTTTGCTTTTGTATTGTTGATTAACTATAACTTATCTTACAGGAAGCTGAATCTGGTAACATAAGCCAAAAGTCTGATGAAGAAGACTTTGTGAAAGTTGAGGATTTGCCGCTCAAACTGACAGTCTATTCAGAGGTATTCGGCTCTCTTCAACTAAGCTTATCTTTGTAACAAATATTAGATGAAAGATTATACTTTTAATTTTCATTCTAAAGGCAGAGCTAAGGAAGAAAATGGTAGAAGAAGAACAGAAAAACCATTTATCTGATGAAATATGTGAAATGCAGACTGAAGAATTAGCTGGAAATTCTCAGATACTGAAAGAACCTGGTAAAAGTTACTAATTTTAATTTTGTATTGAAAAATCATGTTCATACCAATCTAGTTTGTTTTTGAAAGATACTATTTATTCCTAAAAAATAGAAGGCTACTATTGGAAAAGGGGCAATCTGTTAATTAATCCAGCTGCTTGATTCTTTGCAAATTATATTAGATTATGTTTTCTATTTATAAAATCTTTAATTTTAATAAAGTACTAGATGCAACTCTAATGTTAATGTTTTATGATTTCTTAATGCTTAAAATACGTGTAATATCTTTCATCTGCCCTGTAAAAAGTGTGTATTACAACCCATTTGCCCCTTCTTTTATTGTGTTCACATTACTTTTGGGTTTTTACCTTTATTATTTTAAATGTCCTTTAGCCTTCTTTGTTGTAGAAAGTTTAAAAACATAACGATTCTTATGAATTTTATTCAGATAAGCACACTGTTTGTTTTTACAATTGTACTCTCCAATTTCCTTCTCTGTGGATGTAATGGTACAACTTCTGAGTTGCTCAGAGCAATTTTTATATCAAAATTAAAGCATTTTCTTTTTATTATTCTCTATCAATAGTTAGAATCTTGTAATTTTTTTCCTTGTTTTTCTGGATGTGAGGTGTTGAACAGAACATGTAGATCTGTCAGAGCTTCCCTTTCAGCTCACTGCTGCCCACCTGAATAAACGGCATCTCTGTGGGCTTCAGCCCGTCCTGGTGGGCTAAGCTGCAGCTCTCTTCATAGAGCCTCATGTACTCAAGGAAACTGTTGGGCTCTAGTGTGTCCTCCAGCCACTCTTCTTTTGTCTGCATTTAATCATCTCTATAGTTACTTTCTTTTTCTCCTAGTGGAGTTTTTTAGAGAGAAAATACTTGCTTTGTTTCCAATCATGAAAAACAAATCCTCATTCTTTGTTTTGTAGGGGAATTTAGACTAAATTCACATTTTTTTTTCTGTTTTGGTCTTATATGTAAAGTAAAAGCTTTTATGAAAGAGAATATTAAAAGTAAATTTTAGTAAAATTTGATTAACTCATTTATAAAATATTATTCATTATTCTTCTTTTCAGAAACAGTGGGAACCCAGAGTATATGAAGTGTCTTCAGGGACTCATCTAACTCTCTTACATAGTCAGTGCATATAAAAAGACACTAAATAAAGCTGGGTTTTGATCTGTATAAAATGTAAATTAGTTTGACAATGCATTTTTGATGGGTATGCTAATCTCTGCCCATGGCAGTTTAAAACATCAGAATCTGAATCCTGGAAAGATTCAACCCTTGACACACGGTGGGATTTTTCTTTTAATTTTATTATTACTATTATTATTATTATTATTATTTGTTATGATCTTGACCCCTGCCCTTCATTGTGATGTTTGGTATGTTAACTTTAAAATGTAGTTTTAAATAAAGTTTGAACTTATATGTAAAGTACGCTTTTGGGAAATTTTGTTGAATTCTGTGCAGCAAATTGCTGTTTTATGTAATTTAACACTCTTCAGAAACAGCAGTGGCCAAGAATTAGAGAAATACATTATTGAATCTGAAGCCCAGTCTTAGACCAGTCTCCCGAATAATGGTAGTATTGCTGCTTTTGGGTCTGATGTTCTTGTAGTCACCTCCAGGTCCTGTGTAAGAATAACGTAGATTTTATAAAGGTAACCAGGAATCTGTAGAGTATTCATAGACATGTCAATCATCTAGATTGTGTACGAAGTGTAGGTGATGTTAGAACATCACAAAATTATCTATTAGATTAATATTTTCCAGAGTTGCAAATCCTGTCCTATGTTGCTTCATTCTAAAAATTAATATAGAAGCTTTATATAAATGTAGGGAGTATTTCTGTACAGACAAGTAACATTCTAATAAATTTAAAATGAAAAAACCAAACTCTTTTAAGTAGAATAAATAGAACTAAATTTATGTAACAGAACATTAATGTCCTTGGACAAATATGCCTTTTGAGATGATAATTTAAAACCAAAGCCTAATTTTGTGTGTCATGAGAGAGAAGCAAGTTCAAGTGTTAAGAAAGTTCTTGTGAGTTCTTCATCACTTAATAAACCAACTTTAAAGAGTGCTTTGTCTTCTGAGTCCATCCGTGCTTACCACAGCCCTGATCTGGTACTGATTATTGCAGAGCCAGCTAGCCGTGAAGAAGTCAGTCTTACAAATTGTTACTTGAAAAGCAATAGTATGAAAGATAATTCCAAATATCCTCTTCAATTTCTTAATAGTTGTCTAAAATACCCTGTAAGAACTTGGTGGTATTCCTTTAAAATTCTCACTTGCTTGATAGCTTAATATAAATGTCTAGTCAAGGAATATCAAATGATGACGATGTCCCTGTGAGGACTTTTATTGTATTGTTATTTAATTTAAATTAAGTCCATATATCTTGAACTTCATTCAAGTTTATTTGGAAAACTACCAATTCAGAATCAAGGATTCTTAACAGTTGGACTGACTTCGGGGGACATTAGAACAATAATTTATATGTACAAAAAACTATGTGTTTTCCAGACTGAAAGCTAACCGTTTTAACCCTCAAGGCAAGCCTTATATAAATCAGTGCATTCTCCCTCGTTTCCCCCCTCTCTCTCTGCATGCATACAGTGGAAGAATTGTATTTAATACGTTAGCTATTACCATGGTACCTATGAACTTTATCAAACCTAGTTTATTTGACTTATGTTATAGCTGCTGTCTAGTATGGTTTTTTCATATTTTAGTAGATAATTTAGTTTTAAAATACCCAGAGATTGAGAACAGATAATGTGTGTAATATGTTTTTCCTAGTAAGTATTGCTCAAAAGTTAAATAAATTAAGTATTCCCCTTTGTCTTAATTTTTAAGTTAAAATTTTGGTTAGTGATAGAGAGAGACAAAGAATCCCGATGAGTAAGATATAAATCTATGTAGAGATAATGCTACAGTAGTGAACTACCCAGACTGTGGAGGCACTCTGTATTCTGTAACACTCACTTTGGGTAAATGCTTTTTCACTGTTAATAAATGTATATCTTACATAGAACTCTGAATTGCATTTTTATTTAAATTGATGTATGCTCTGTACTTTAGAATTCTTTCCAGAACTGCGTCTTTCTTGGTAGTGTTTAATGTTAAAAAAAAATCAGAGCATGAAATACGATAGACTGACAATTGAAAGGTGTCACTGGAGAGTATTTTTCTTACAAGAGCACGTTTTCTATTATTTCCCAGTTCTATTTTTTTTATAAATACTTTTGATAAATACATAAAAAGGAGATTTTGAGATTGCATCTATCTTTCCTGACTTGAAAATACCTGATAGAATATAAATGTTAAGTATGATACAGTAAAGTCTTTGTGTACTTAAGGAAGCATACTTTTTCAGATTTGCTTTAGAAGAGCGGTGTTATTGTAACAATCACCAATCATTCACTCCTAATAACTAATCCATCATGAAACAACATAAAACAATCTTATGTCAGCTCTTGAAAGCAATTAGAATTATATTCTAGCTAACTACCTCTGACCTTAAAGTCAGTAGACTCTTATCCGTTACTTGTTTTCTGATAGTAACGAATTGGCTTTGAGCGGGACACTGCAGAGAATACAATGATCAAAGGGGCTCGGTGTTATCAAACTAGTGAACAAGCATATGTACAGTGAATAATTATATTTATATAGTATATATACATTATGTTTAATGTGTGAAGGGATGTGTGTGTACTGTGGTGAAGGTGTGGGAAGGTCAGGACAATTTGTATTAGTCTGTTCTCTCCTTCTACCATATGGGTCCCAGAGATTGAACTCAGATCTTCAGCCTTGGCAGCAAGCACCTTTACCCTCAGAGCCATCTCACTGGCCCAGTGCATGTTTTTAGTGATATGTCTTATTTGACATTTCCCAGATTGTTGGTTTCTAGGTTTCTAAGCAGATGGATAGGACAGATTGTAATAGACATTCTGCATCAACTTCCTGGTATCATTGTATATTTTTGCTGCAATGATTAAATAGGACATCCACAATTTTGTCAAGCTCTCTAAATTCTATGTTTCTAGACCAGATATGAAGATGGTTTTTAATGAAAAATGCTATGAAATTATTGAAGTAGCAGACTGATAAAGGAGAAACTGTGCAAACATGTAGTTTTATTAAATAAAAATATTAAAGGCTTTTAATATTCTAGCTGTCAATACCCCTTCAGTGGACTTTTTTCTAAATCTCAGTAGAAAATGTGGTGTCAAATTTATCTTTAAAATAGGAGTAAGGGCTAGAAAGAATGCTCAGCAGTTAGAGAGAGTGCCTGCTGCTTTTTTTTTATTTAATTTTAGTTATTTTGTTGAGAAACAAAAAAAAAAAAAACAAATTTCCTCCTCCTCCCAGCCTCCCATTTCCCTCCCCCTCCTCCCACCCTTCTCCCCCTCCCCCCACTCCTCTCCCCCTCCCTCTCCAGCCCAAAGAGCAGTCAGATTTCCCTGCCCTGTGGTAAGTCCTAGGTCCTCCCCCCTCCGTGCATTTCTAGGAAGGTGAACATCCAAACTGGCTAGGCTCCCACAAAGCCAGCACATTACGTAGGTTCAAAACCCCGTGCCATTGTCCTTGGGTTCTCATCAGCCCTCATTGTTGGCCATGCTCAGAGAGTCCAGTTTTATCCCATGCTTTTTCAGTCACAGTCCAGCTGGCCTTGGTGAGCTCCCAATAGATCAGCTCCATTGTCTCAGTGGGTGGGTGCTCCCCTCATGGTCCCGACTTCTTTGCTCATGTTCTCCCTCCTTCTGCTCCTCATCGGGACCTTGGGAGCTCAGTCCAGTGCTCCAGTGTGGGTCTCTGTCTCTGTCTCCATCCATCACCAGATGAAGGTTCTATGATGATATGCA
Source organism: Microtus oregoni (assembly GCF_018167655.1). NCBI lineage: Eukaryota > Metazoa > Chordata > Mammalia > Rodentia > Cricetidae > Microtus > Microtus oregoni. The sequence goes on along the minus strand of NW_024544709.1, from coordinate 496,728 downwards.
AGATATTCGTCAGTATTGCTCTAGGATAGGGTCATTTCAGGTTCCCCATCCTCAGCTGCCCAAGGAACTAACTGGGGACAACCATACCTGGATTAAGGAAGAAATTAAGAAAGAAATTAAAGTCTTCCTGTAATTCAATGAAAATAAAGAAACAACATACTCGAACTTATGGGACACTATGAAAGCAGTCCTAAGAGGAAAGTTCATAGCACTAAGTGCCCACTTAAAACAGAGAAAGCTCACATTGGAGACTTAACAGCCCAACTGAAAGCTCTAGAAAAAAAAAGAAGCAGACTCACCTAGGAGGAGTAGAAGACTGGAAATAATCAAACTGAGGGCTGAAATCAACAAAATAGAAACACAGAAAACAATCCAAAGAATCAATGAAACAAAAAGCTGGTTTCTGGAGAAAATCAACAAGATTGACAAACCCCTATCCAAACTAATCAAACGGCAGAGAGAGAATTTGCAAATTAATAAGATCAGAAATGAAAAGGGGGACATAACCACAGACACAGAGGAAATTCAGAGAATCATTAGATCTTACTACAAAAGCCTATATGCCACAAAACTGGAAAATGTAAAGGAAATGGACACTTTTTTAGATAAATACCATATACCAAAGTTACACCAGGACCAGGTGAACAATCTAAATAGACCTGTTAGTCGCGAAGAATTAGAAGCTGTTATCAAAAACCTCCCTACCAAAAAAAGCCCAGGACCAGATGGTTTCAATGCGGAATTCTACCAGAACTTCCAAGAAGACCTAATACTTATACTCCTTAATGTATTTCACAATATAGAAACAGAAGAGTCATTGCCAAATTCCTTTTATGAAGCTACAGTTACTCTGATACCAAAACCGCACAAAGACTCAACCAAGAAAGAAAATTATAGACCAATCTCACTCATGAACATCGATGCAAAAATCCTCAACAAAATACTGGCAAACCGAATCCAAGAACACATTAGGAAAATTATCCATTATGATCAAGTAGGCTTCATCCCAGGGATGCAGGGCTGGTTCAACATACGAAAATCTATCAATGTAATCCAGCATATAAATAAACTGAAAGAAAAAAACCATATGATCATTTCATTAGATGCTGATAAAGCATTTGACAAGATTCAACACCCCTTTATGATAAAAGTATTGGAGAGATTAGGGATACAAGGGTCATACCTAAATATAATAAAAGCTATATACAGCAAGCCGACAGCTAACATTAAATTAAATGGAGAGAAACTTAAAGCCATCCCACTAAACTCAGGAACACGACAAGGCTGTCCACTCTCTCCATACCTCTTCAATATAGTACTTGAAGTTTTAGCAATAACAATAAGACAACATAAGGGGATCAAAGGGATTCGAATTGGAAAGGAAGAAGTTAAACTTTCGTTATTTGCAGATGATATGATAGTGTACATAAGCGACCCCAAAAACTCCACCAAAGAACTTTTACAGCTGATAAACACCTTTAGTAATGTGGCAGGATACAAGATAAACTCCAAAAAATCAGTTGCCCTCTTATACACAAAGGATATGGAAGCAGAGAGGGAAATCAGAGAAGCTTCACCTTTCACAATAGCCACAAACAGCATAAAATATCTTGGGGTAACTCTAACCAAGGAAGTGAAAGATCTATTTGACAAGAACTTTAAGGCATTGAAGAAAGAAATTGAGGAGTATACCAGAAAATGGAAGGACCTTCCTTGCTCTTGGATTGGGAGGATCAACATAGTAAAAATGGCAATTCTACCAAAGGCAATTTATAGATTCAATGCAATCCCCATCAGGGTCCCATCAAAATTCTTCACAGATCTTGAGAGGACAATAATCAACTTTATATGGAAAAACAAAAAACCCAGGATAGCCAAAACAATCCTATACAATAAAGGATTGTCTGGAGGCATTACCATCCCTGACTTCAAAATCTATTACAGAGCTACAGTGATGAAAACAGTGTGGTACTGGCATAAAAACAGAGAAGTTGACCAATGGAATCGTATAGAAGACCCGAATTTTAACCCACAAACCTATGAACACCTCATTTTTGATAAAGGAGCCAAAAGTATACAATGGAAGAAAGAAAGCATTTTTAACAAATGGTGCTGGCATAACTGGATGTCAACCTGTAGAAGAATGAAAATAGACCCATATCTATCACCATGCACAAAACTCAAGTCCAAATGGATTAAAGACCTCACTATCAGTCAGAACACAGTGAACCTGATAGAAGAGAAAGTGGGAAGTACCCTACAGGAGATGGGCACAGGAGATCGCTTCCTATGTGTAACCCCAACAGCACAGACTTTAAGGGCAACATTGAATAAATGGGACCTACTAAAACTGAGAAGCTTCTGTAAAGCAAAGGACACTGTCACCAAGACAAATAGGCAACCTACTGACTGGGAGAAGATCTTCACCAACCCCGCAACAGACAAAGGTCTGATCTCCAAAATATATAGAGAACTCAGGAAACTAGACTTTAAAATGCTAATTAACCCAATTAAAAAATGGGGCACTGAACTGAACAGAGAATTCTCAGCAGAAGAAGTTCAAATGGCCAAAAGACACTTAAGGTCATGCTCAACCTCCTTAGCAATCAGGGAAATGCAAATCAAAACAACTTTGAGATATCATCTTACACCTGTCAGAATGGCTAAAATAAAAAACTCCAATGATAGCCTTTGCTGGAGAGGCTGTGGAGGAAGGGGAACACTCATCCATTGCTGGTGGGAATGCAATCTTGTGCAACCACTTTGGAAATCGGTGTTTCGGTTTCTCAGGAAATTCGGGATCAACTTACCCCTGGACCCAGCAATACCACTCCTGGGAATATACCCAAGAGATGCCCTATCACATGACAAGAGCATATGTTCAACTATGTTCATAGCAGTATTATTTGTAATAGCCAGAACCTGGAAACAACCTAGATGCCCTTCAATGGAAGAATGGATGAAGAAAGTGTGGAATATCTACACATTAGAGTACTATGCTGCGGTAAAAAACAATGACTTCTCAAATTTTGCATGCAAATGGATGGAAATAGAAAACACTATCCTGAGTGAGGTATCCCAGACCCAAAAAGATGAACATGGGATGTACTCACTCATAATTGGTTTCTAGCCATAAACAAGGGTCACAGAGTCTACACTTGGTGATCCCAAAGAAGCTAAGTAAGAAGGTGAACCAAAGGAAAAGCATATAGTTGTCCTCTTGGCTATGGGAAGTAGACAAAATTGCCGGGGAGAAAATTGAGATCTTGGGGGTGGGGTGGGATGGGGGTAAGGGGAGATGGGGAGAGAGGGGGGAGAGGGGGAGAATGGGGGGGAGCTTGGGAAAGGGGGAGGATTGGGATGAAGGAAGGTTGGATGGGGGAGCACGGAAGCACGGTTCTTAGTTGAGGGAGCCACCTTAGGGTTGGCAAGAGACTTGAACCTAGAGTGGCTCCCAGATACCGTGCCTGCTGCTCTTAAAGAGGATCGGGGTTCAGTTCACAACCTGCAACTCCAGCTCTCGGGGATCTGGTGCCCTCTTCTGGCCCCTGTACTGATACGTTTAGAACTGAACGACTCTGGCTTTATCACTGTGAACATGACTGGCAACAATGACCAAAATGGCTGCTTAAATTGTAGGTTGAAAAGTATGCTTGGAAGGAATTGGTCATGTACTTGGGAGTAGTGTGTCTAGCATATAGGAAGTCCCATGATCACCAGCTCTGCAAAAGGGGAGGAGAAAGGACTGAAGGAGGGAGGATGCAGAGGAAAAGAGGATGAATTCGGCAGTAGTGAAGATTACTAAAACTGAAAAGGGGAGTATGTTTCAGCTGTCAAGTTGATGCCTGGATGTCACAGTCACCTAAGAACAATATGAAGAAGGGAAATAACAGTTCAGGTTTATTTGTTTGGCAAGATGAATTTTATTGGATTTATTCCATGTGTTGAGTTAGACTAACACTAAACAACCCACTAATGTGACTCACCATGTGTACACCCCAGAAGAGAGAACCTCAAGACCACTGCAATAAAAAATTACTAAAAAGGCATTTTTTAAAGAATATAAATCTTTTTGTCTTATTTTCTTCACATTGAAAATAGATTCTTTTCTCATACAGTATGTCCTGTTATAGTTTTTTCCCCTCCTCCGAGTTCCTCCGTACCTATGCTCCTCTCTGGGCCCACTCCTTTTCTCTCTTGTTAGATCAGGTTTCTAAGAGATAACAACCAAAAGTGACAGAATTAAAACTGTCATATCAAAATCCCATCGGAGAAAAAGAGTTTCAAAAGCTAGCACAAAAGTCAGAGACCCACTGATTAGGAGTCTCATAAAAAACTAAGCTATTAGTTATAATACATACACAAAGGACCTGGTGTAGACCCTGTGCTTGCTGTTTCAGTGTCTATGAACTCATGTGAAAAAGTAATTTAAAAAAATAATTTATGTGAATTAAATTTATTGAATTAATATGACCTCCTGAGACTGAGAAGCTTCTGTAAAGCAAAGGACACTGTCACTAAGACAAAAAGGCAACCCACTGACTGGGAGAAGATCTTCACCAACCGCGCAACTGACAAAGGGCTGATCTCCAAAATACAGAAAGAACTCAAGAAACTAGACCGTAAAAGGCTAATCAACCCAACTATAAAATGGGGCACCGAGCTGAACAGAGAATTCTCAACAGAAGAAGTTCAAATGGCCAAAAGACACTTAAGGTCATGCTCAACTTCCTTAGCGATTAGGGAAATGCAAATCAATACAACTTTAAGATACCATCTTATACCTGTCAGAATGGCTAAAATAAAAAACACCAATGATAGTCTTTGCTGGAGAGGTTGTGGAGAATGGGGTACACTCATCCATTGCTGGTGGGAATGCAAACTTGTGCAACCACTTTGGAAAGCAGTGTGGCTGTTTCTCAGGAAAGTCGGGATCAACCTACCCCTGGACCCAGCAATACCACTCTTAGGAATATACCCAAGAGATGCCCTATCATACAACAAAAGTATATGCTCAACTATGTTCATAGCAGCATCGTTTGTAATAGCCAGAACCTGGAAACAACCTAGATGCCCTTCAATGGAAGAATGGATGAAGAAAGTATGGAATATATATATTAGAGTACTACTCAGCAGTAAAAAGCAAGGACTTCTTGAATTTTGCATGCAAAATGATGGAAATAGAAAACACTATCCTGAGTGAGGTAAGCCAGACCCCAAAAAGGTCACTCATATTTGGTTTCTAACCATAAATAAAGGACATTGAGCCTATAATTAGTGATCCTAGAGAAGCTAAATAAGAAGGTGAATCCAAAGACAAACATATATGCATCCTCCTGAATATTAACCTTCATCAGGCAATGAAAGGAGACAAAGACAGAGACCCACATTGGAGCACCAGACAGAAATCTCAAGGTCCAAATCAGGAGCAGAAGGAGAGAGAGCACGAGCAAGGAACTCAGGACCGCGAGGGGTGCACCCACACACTGAGACAATGGGGATGTTCTATTGGGAATTCACCAAGGCCAGCTGGCCTGGGTCTGAAAAAGCCTGGGATAAAACCGGACTTGCTGAACATAGCGGACAATGAGGACTACTGAGAACTCAAGAACAATGGCAATGGGTTTCTGATCCTACTGCACGTACTGGCTTTGCGGGAGCCTAGGCAGTTTGGACGCTCACCTTACTAGACCTGGATAGAGGTGGGTGGTCCTTGGACTTCCCACAGGGCAGGGAACCCTGATTGCTCTTCTGGCTGCGGAGGGAGGATGACTTGATTGGGGGAGGGGGAGGGAAATGGGAGACGGTAGCAGGGAAGAGACAGAAATCTTTAATAAATAAAATAATCCAGGTGCATTGGTGATTTGCATACATGTGTGACTGTAAGGGTGTCAGATCACCTAGAACTGGAGGTACAGACAGTTGTGAGCTGCAGTGTGGGCGCTAGGAATGGAACCCAGGTCCTCTGGAAGAGCAGCTAGCTCTCGATGTCTGAGCCATCTAACTAGAGATTATTTCTTCCAAACCTCCTATTAGCATTCTTTTTTTAAAGGATTTATTTTTATATCCATTGGTGTTTTGACTGAATGTATGTCTGTGAGGGTGTTGGATCCCCTGGAACTGGATTTACAGACAGTCGTGACCTTCCATGTGGGGGCTGGGATTGAACCTGGGACCTCTGGAGAAACAACCAGTGCTCTTAACTGCTGAGCCATCTCTTTAGCTCCTCCCTCTTACTAGCATTCTTAGTAATGAAAGCATAAGATACCTATTCTATTAAAATCTAGAAAAGTGCCATTAATTACAACTCCATTTCACATTGTACCATAGCTTTTACCTAGTTTATGAAATAAGGATGCCACAAGAAAATGGCCCATAGAGTAAACTAACGAGGGCTCATAGGGGCTCTCAGAACTGAAGTGACAATCACGAAACCTTGCATGGGTCTGACCTAAATCCTCTGCATATAGGTTATGGTTGTGTAGCCTGGTGTTCTTGTGGGGTTACTAACAGTTGGAGCAGGAGCTGTCTCTGACTCTTGCTTGCTTTTGAGACCCCTTTCCTCCTACTGGATTGCTTCATCCAGCCTTAGAACGAGGGGATATGCCTGGTCTTATTATAACTTGGTATGCCATGTTTGGTTGATAGCCCTGAGAGGCCTCCCCTTTTCTAAAGGAAGAGTAGTAGTGGATCTGGGGTAAATAGGAGGTTGTGGGGAGGACAGAGGAGAAAGGGAAAACCAGTTGGGGATGTGATATATTAGAGAAGAAAAGAATAATAGAAAGAATGAGTTACAACTGGCAGTATTCACTGAGAGTGTATTGTCAATAAAAAAAATTGAAGTTAATGCAAAGATTAACCATACAGGCTTACAAGTGCTTAGGCACGTTATTTTTTGTGTGTTTGTATGTGGAGACCATTCTGTACTGGCAGTTCACATGGTTCCAGTCAAGTCGAGCAACACCACTTTTAAATACTTCCCAAGAAAAATTTTGTTGAGTTCACCCATGCATCTGTGTAACGCTACAACAGCCCTGAGGCAGCTAATGGCTTCTGTTGAACTGCCTGCGATGTTGAGAAACATCTTGTCTAGATTCCTAAACAGAAAGGAACCCTGAGAAAATCACTGTTGAACGTTTATTTTACAATGGTAAATATGAAACCACAAGACAGTTAAGTCTCCAGTCAGCCCACGGGTGAAGCAATCAGACTTCCAACATTTTCCAGTCTGTTTGCATGGTATGGCATGATGGTTGTGGGCTGATGGCATGACTCAGTGGGGAAGAGAATTGCCACCAAGGCTGATGACCTGAGTTCTATTCCTGCAATACATATGGTGGAGAAGCCAGCTCCACAAAGTTGTCCTCTGACCACCACATGTGAAATAGCACACCCCCTGCATATTAAATAATAGTATTTATAAGACATGCTGAGGTAAAATGGAGGAGACATAGTGAAAAATTTCATTCTATTTCCTTCAAGTTATGAAATACATACAAAAAGTATCAAGGAAAGTTACATACCAAATATTCAAAGGTACAGAATTTCTTAACATTTTATCAACGTAGTTTATGTCTGAAATTGCAAATCAATTCTTGACCAAGTCTTATTGACACTTAGTTTATTTTGTTTTTGAGACTAGGTCTCAACATAACTCAGGCTAGCCTCAAACTAAGCAATTTATCTGAGGATGCCTTTGAACTCCTGACCCTCACAAGTACTGGGATTACAGATGTGCTATCAAGTCTAGCTTTAACATTTTAGGTACTGTATCCATTTAGAAGCATAATCGTGTGGCAATATTTAAAATTATTTTTAATGTGTGTACACCATAACACACATGGAAGTTAGAGGACAACTTCATGGAGTTGCTCTCTTCCTCTACCACATGGGTACTAAGGACTGAGCTAAAGTCATCAGGCCTTTAAACCATTCAACCATCTCTTGTTGTTGGGGAGTAATTTTTCTTTAACAGCCTTTATCTTGTGATGTCAGAGGTTGGATCCAGGGCCTCACACATGCTAGACAAATGCTTTACCTCTGAGCTACTCCCAAACTATGTGATAAATTTAAGGCAATACTATACAACCATTCAACAATTTTTCAGAATCTAAAATTACATGTAAAAATTCAATGGCTATTCTTTCATTGGTAAAACATTTAAATTTTTATTGTTTACTTATAGTTGTTCCCTACTGCAGATGCATTCTTGGTATAATCAGGGCCTCCAGATTGGATGCTTCCATGTCAGCTGCAAAGGTTCTAGTTGTGTTCTTGGAGCCAAATCTACCAGGATCCAATACCTCTGCACCTCCCACTCACCTCTCAAAAGTGTTGTGTGCTGGGCTCCATAGTACCTGGAACCTAAATTCTTCTAGATGCTTCACTGGACTCTTGTCACTTGGATAGTGATGACATTTGCAGAAAGCTAGGTCCTCAGACACCTGCTAGGTCATACTCAGCCTTTTTTAAGGAAGCAGTAGCTTCCAGATATCATCACTATCAGTAAGAAAGAACCAGGACCACCAAGGCAGGTTGAATTTCTCAGAAAAAAAGGTATAGCTGAAAGCTAGGTAGATATGTTTATGTAGAGATCCACTATGCAAAACTCAGTTGGTTCAGGCCCCTTGGGTCAACAAGGCAAGTGATTTACATCAATTTACTTCATGTCTTGTATGCTACTCCTTCCCCAGTCTGCTGAGACCCTGAGGAATTGTAATATACAGCATTCACTTTGCCCTAGCTTCAAAGAAGCCTGGAAGGCAGCAGCTGTCCCAAGGGCTTACATGCGTGGGTCCCTGCCCAGCTGCTCTTTTTAAAAAGCTCAGTGATCAGTATCTCAAGGAATATTTATAGCACAAGTGCAACATGAGGTCACAAGAACCATGAATGATCTAAGATCTTACCCTGCTTGCAAGCTCAAGCATTTAGCCTGCCACACAGCCTAATGGTTGATGGTACTTCTGGCCAAAGTTAAGGACCTCTGTGTGTTTGCATCTGTTCCACTTGCCTTACTCCCAAGTCCACCAAGGATGTAATGGATAGGCCAAGTGGATGCTGTACTTCACAAGACTTGTATCATAACTGTGGCATCATCTCATGCTTAGGAAACTACCGGGAATACATGAAGAGCTATTCTAGTCAGCTTGACCAACAAGAATCTTTATTATTCAAAGCAAATCCTTCCAGAGTCTGATGTAAACTTTCTCATGGTATGTAGAAATGCCATGGGAAATTGCCCAAGCAAACCAGTCTGCCTTGTGACAGCTGGCTAGGAAACCCTGCTTTCCCAGTCCAAGTAGAGCATCCCCAAAGGCTGACAAGTTGCTGTGTTCATGGCTCAGGGCCAGCCACACCTCCATGGCTTGCTGGCAGAGCTAGTGCACAGTATGAGAGAGTCTAGGACCTGCTGGCCACCTCCAACGCCCACGGTTCTAAGATGGTGAATGTAAGTCAATTGACATCAACTAATGACTCACGTACTCTGACTACAGTAGCAAGTGCCTGGGCTTTGCAATCAGACCCGAAACCCAAACTTGGTGTTTTTTTTTGTTTATTTGTTTTTTTTGTTTTTTTTATAATGTATTTTTTTTTATTGAGAAAAGGAGAAAAAAGTTTCCACCTCCTCCCAGCCTCCCATTTCCCTCTCCCTCCTCCCACCCTTCTCCCCCTCCTCCCACCCTTCTCCCCCTCCCCCCACTCCTTTCCCACTCCCTCTCCAGTCCAAAGAGCAGTCAGGGTTCCCTGCCCTGTGGAAAGTCCTAGGTCCTTCCCCCTCCGTCCACATCTAGGAAGGTGAACATCCAAACTGGCAAGGCTCCCACAAAGCCAGCACATTAAGTAGGATCAAAACCCCGTGCCATTGTCCTTGGTGTCTCATCAGCACGGACCACAATTCTTAGTTAAGGGAGCCACTTTAGGGTGGGCAAGAGACTTGACCCTAGAGGGGCTCCCAGGTGCCCAAGCTGAGGTCCCCAGTTAGTTCCTTGGGCAGTTGAGGATAGGGAACCTGAAATGACCCTATCCTAGAGCAATACTGACGAATATCTTGCATATCATCATAGAACCTTCATCTGGTGATGGATGGAGATAGAGACAGAGACCCACACTGGAGCACTGGACTGAGCTCCCAAGGTCCCAAGGAGGAGCAGAAGGAGGGAGAACATGAGCAAAGAAGTCGGGACCACGAGGGGTGCACCCACCCACTGAGACAGTGGAGCTGATCTACTGGGAGCTCACCAAGGCCAGCTGGACTGTGACTGAAAAAGCATGGGATAAAACTGGACTCTCTGAACATGGCGAACAATGAGGGCTGATGAGACGCCAAACTTGGTGTTTTTAATGTAGTGCTGTGTCAGTCACAGAAAGACTGGGTCTTTAATTCTAAGTCCCCAAGATGAATTAAGGACATCTGAGATTGTAGAAGTGAAAATCGTGTCCTCAGAGACAACACAAACAACAGTTTCTGATCTCAGCTTTCTGATCCCTATGGAAGCTTGTTTTACAAAGAAACAGCAGATGACAGAGCCAGCGTGGCTGGTGGCTTTGGACACAGAAGCTCAAGCGGAAGCCTATCATGTCAGGCCTGCTTGTTGTGCTACCTGTAGTTATGAAATACAGTGTCATGCTAAAAGCCCAAGAGTTGGACACCTCTGGCTCAAATCCCAGCTCCTCTCCCTGTTAGTGTAACTGAGCAACTCAGCCTTCCTTTTCTCACTGTCAAGTAGGACTTCAAGCATAACGGGTTTGTTGAGAAGGCAAGCTGCTGCATGCAGAGCTGTTCTCTGTTACAGAGCCCGATACACTGAGTTCTGCGTACACGGTACCTGTCAGCAAGGTGAGCTATCCTAGAGCTCTATTTGATTTTTAAGAAAATATTATTTGTATGTATTTGCTTGTACATATGCATGTATGTACACTATATAAGAAACTGTCACTCATGGGGGCCAGAAGAGGCTGTTGGATCTCCTAAAACTGGAGTTACAGATAGTTCTAAGCCACCATTTGGGTGCTGGGTCATAAACCTGAGTCCTCTGCAAGAGAGCTCTTAATCATTACACTGTCTCTCTAGCCTCTTACTTTAACAATTTTTTTTTTGGTGGTACTGGGGATTGAACCTAGGGCCGGATGCATACTAGTTAAGTATGGGACCCCATTTGAAATCAAATCCTAAACCCAGTTTGATGGCTCATGCCTGATTCACAGCACTGTGGATTGAAGCAGGAGGATCACAATTTTGAGGCTAGGCAGGGCCCTAGGACTTTGCCTTAAAACAAAAAACAAATGAACAACAACAACAAAGTCATATTCCTAAATATTAAGCAGGTAGGTTACTTTCTATGCTTTGGGTCCAGCCTGAGTCTTACCAGGGGAAACAACTGTCAACATGGCTAATACCCTCCCAGTCATCACCTTCTAGTCTAGCTATATAGTTATGTGTAAACACCTGTATAAACAAGTTTAGACTACATACACTGTCTAAAAGCTGCTTCACCACTAAACAATGCTACTAAAATTTTAATGCCAGTTATTCCAAGTCATTGACTTACTCCTAAGTTAGCAGCATGTAGCAATCAGAAGAATGTCACATATCTTTTACCAAGGCCTACTACATATCATGGATTGGTTTTTATCTCATTTCATTCTTATGAAAGGGTTAAAATTGGAATATTTTTTCCATTAATTGAATATTATTCTATTTTTATGATTTTGGTTCTTAGAGACTGTCCCATGTATCCCAGGCTGGTCTTCGACTTCTAATTATTCTGACACCTCTCAACCTCAGATTCCATGTGACTACCATGTACCACTGTGACTACCTTAGAATCTTATTGTAATACAAATCCTCTTGTGATTTCCTGTTCCTTCTCTATAACAATCTTGGAGACGCTGGCATCGTAGAAGCACCTGTGTGCAGTCTTGGGGGGGAAAGTTGCCTTTGCATACCTGCAAACTGGGTCGGCACTACAAGGTTAAGAGGTAAGTATTAGTCATGACAGATTGTGACCATTTAAGTCATATGTTTAGTAACCTACTTGCATAACCCTTGTTGTTTAATCTAGATGTGATGCTCAGCGTGTATCTCTTGATAATGACCCCCACCCCCAAAGCCACACGGGCACACACCCAGCCAGCATGCATGAGTGCTGACATGACTGCCAGTGACTGTTTATTGGGCATCCTGGGAAAACAAGATTGTACAAAATTAAATGGGTACAGTCTGGCACAAACAGCACACATTTCACTGTCGATTGTGAAAGTTAGAAAGACGAACAAGTTCTGTTAGCATTTTTCATAAATAGGTTGATTTCTGAAAAATCTTGTTAATAACTATATTGTATGAAAAGTTAAAAAATATGTTGATTAGAATGAAAAATGAAACAAAATTATTAAATGGATTATACATACAATAATAATGAGCTTGCTGAGTTCTTGAACTCATGTTTTTGAGCTAGAAACTTCCTGGGGTTACTGGAAGGTAGAATAATTAGGAAAACGAGAACAATTTTATTCTCTAAAAAAATACTGTTTATATAATGATTATTTTGTAACCTTCCCAAATACTATTTTCAGAGTCAAAGGTATATTATCCATTAAAATAATGTTGTCTTTCTCAGAAACCCCAGACAAGCATAGTGAAATCACATTGCTGTCACTAACCGCGAAGGTAAATGACATGCTGATTCTAATAGAGAACCAGAAGGAAAATACTGGTATACAGAAAAACATAAATAATGGAGATCAAAAAGGAAAGGTGAATGAACGTATACATCAATCACACAGGGCACTGGATTAACACCAGCAAAGGACCTTGATCTGTTCCACAGAGGTCAGGTTACCCCTCCCCAGTGTCAGAGTGAAATGAACTGGCAAATTCCACACAGCGAGCATCCCTAAAGAATTGCCCTGTAAATGGGAGTGGTGATGATGATGAAAACAGGCAAACCACAGACACAGTCTGTAAACTGCAGACACGCTGAGGACATCTCATGACGAAAGACAACAGGCCTTGAGTCTTAGTCTGTGGAAGGAGATGAGCCGTGCCAGAGAACACATCTTCAGGTCTCAGTATGTCCAGTAGGCCATGTGTGCTCACCAGCCTATACAAGGGTCTGGGCAGTCCCGGAGGTAACTTTCAAACTGACCTTTGGTAACATCAATCAAGGTTGTGAATACAGTCAGCTAAAAAGAGAAGGTTATTTTCATTTTAGTGATATTTTCAAGTCTAAGATCTTACACATATTAGCATTTGTGTCCACCAAAGAATTTACGCTATAGTGCTATTTAATAGTAATCAACAAACATTTTAAGACTCAGTTGTCCCTCTCCCGTGTATAACTAGCACACATACAAAGCCCGAGGATTCGTTACGGGGCAGACCAGTGTGGCTTTGGCTATGCTTCTCAATGCAGTTCCATTACAGAAAGGAAACTGTAGGCACACGGCCGAGTACAGAGTACACCCATTCCCTTGGGGTCATGCAGACCAGGTAATGCACCCCACCGTGAAGCTACCTGGGAATACTGTTCAAAGGAGAAAAGAAAGACGGCAGCTTGACTGAGCTGAATCAAGGGGGCCATTTCCTGCTTAGTTCCAAATGTTAAAGGGAAGGACTTCCTTCTGGCAGAGGTAATGCAGGCTGTTTATTTTAGGGAAACTTGGACAAGAACAAATAAACAAAAAAATGGGATAGCCGGGGGCAATTTATCCAGAATGTATCTCTGTACAAAGAATGGCCATAAGGGCCGGTTAGGTTTCTCGGTTACAGTGGGGGAGGGGAAGGAGCACTAAAGTTGAAACAACACTGACAGCGTAGCCAAGTGAGCAACGCCCTTACTGCATTCCTAAAGTTGTGGTTTCCAGCATACAAAAAGAGTTTTGAAAAAACCAAACCTTAAAGCTGAGTGGGGTGGTGCCTATCTGCAATCCCAGAACTCAGAGGGCTAAGGCTGAAGAACTGTGCACACCAGAGGCCAGCCTGGCCTAAAAACAGAGTTCTAGGCCTGCCTGGGACAGAGAGACGCTGTCTTGAAAAATGAATCAATGAATGAATAAATAATAAACCTAAAGTTGGACTTAACTAATATGTTCAAAATGAGCTAAGGTAACAGAGAAAAACAAAACACAAAACAACATTCTTCCCCCAAAAGCAGTGCGTGTGTATGTAAATACCTTGTTGAGGACAGGTTTCGTTGATAGGACGTCATACATGGTTGCAAATGAGAGATTCTAAGACACAGAAACAATTGTGTTCAGTAGATGAATTATGGACCTTCAGTTGTATTTACCCATACAGCTAGGTCATCAAAAACTAAAATACTTTTCAGTCTTCCTAAGGCACCTCCGGTGGAGTCACTGCTAGAAACAAAGGTGACAGTTCTCATGTGCCACTTCTCTCTCCTCCTCCCCCCTTTTGAAATTTATCATTTCAGAATTGTTATTTAACTTTACAGATGGTATCTGGCATTAGTGTAAGGAAGGGAAATTACAGCAAGAATTTTCTCCTTAAGTTCATGAGGACTTAAAAAGCTCCATGAGGTGTGTCTAGAGATACACAGTAGGATGTTTACTGCAAGCAAAGAAAACCACCAGAGCTAAGATCATCCATCCATCATGGGGACAGTGTCTTTCTGTATGTGACAACGCAAATGTACCTTCTGTGTCGTACGATTTAGACACATCTTGGCAGGTGTTCTGCGGTCATCAATGAACAAGGTGTTTTTCCACCGGTCATAATTGGTTTGGACCACATACCATCTGCCATGCTTCGGATCGAGTCTAGATAAAAAAGAGAACTTCCTCTCAGGCCTCATGTTCACCTGGGCTCTTACCTATCTTGTTTTATCAAATGCACTCACTCATATACATCCAAAGCCTCTCTTCTTTCTCGTGTGATCACACAGCCTTCCCCAGACTGGTTGCCTCCCAGGATAAAATATGCTGGGGCCATTATCTTGGTCTTGATCAGGGTATTCTTGGCTTCTTCATAACTATATAGAAACATTTTTAAAAGTAAGCAGTTTTAGCTGATTTTGAATGATGCGTTTTAGTCGTAGAAACTAAAGAGAAACAGGTATAGGAGGCCTCTTAGAGTTACTTAACTGAATGTGGACACAGTTGGAAACAAAGCTTTCTGAATGAGCAAGGACCGAACATTAGTTCTAAATCACATAAATGTTAAGTCCGAGGTATTCCTGGAAGTGCTCTCCCGAGTTGCATGCGCAACTTCCCTGCAGCCCTGGTTCTGTGC
This sequence comes from Microtus oregoni, assembly GCF_018167655.1. Taxonomy (NCBI): domain Eukaryota; kingdom Metazoa; phylum Chordata; class Mammalia; order Rodentia; family Cricetidae; genus Microtus; species Microtus oregoni. The sequence goes on along the minus strand of NW_024544709.1, from coordinate 481,478 downwards.
GCTTCACACTGCGCTGGCTATCACACCATACAGGCCAATGGGTGCTGCCTCAAACACCTCGCTCATACTCAAGGCAGCAGCTGGAATTAACGCCCCGTTACAAACAGAAGTATTTTACTATGCCTCCTAGGTTTTCTGTTCACACAGAAACAGTGTGAATAAAATAAAATAAAACATTTTAATAACTTTCTGCTATTATTCCTCAGTTTGTAAGTATAAAACTAGTTTATGTTTGGGTTGAATTATGTGAGAATGTTTAACTTTTAAAAAAATATTATTGTGTGTAAATGTGTGTGTACCTGACTGTGTAAACCACGTGTGCAACAGCAATAAACGAGAGCATCAGAGCCCATGGAGCGGAGCTGCAAGTGCTGTGAGCTGCCGTGTGGGAGGTGGAAATGAAAGCAGCTCCTGCAAGAACAGCAAGTTCTCTCAGCCCCTGAACCACCGCTTCAGACTAGAACACCTAACTTTAAAACGTACTCTCAGTTGCTGATGAGTTTCATAAAAACACTGGGAAATTACATTCAGTTTAGGATTATGACAGAAATGCCAAAATGACCCTAAATCTATTTCTGCCGTTTTATACTATGTCAAGAGGCGTTCTGAATGTTGACAGTCAACTCTGAAAAATGAAGATGATTTATATGCTGTGGGAACAAACACTCAGTCGAGATTTAATTCTTCATATAAACAAGTGCATCCCATGTCGTTAGTATGCACATTTGCTTTTGTCTTTAATGAATGGTACAATCTGATGTATACCAAAGAATTGTTTTAAAGTAAATTTATTTACAGTAAATGTTTGACCTGTATACATGTTTTATATACCTATATCCCTGGCATCAAATAAAGCATTTTTAGACAAAAAAGGAGCTGACTGGGAAAGGTGAGGAAGCTTCTGGACAGGGAACGTGCTGTGAGGAACGGTGGGGAGCAATAACACTGGGACGACCACTAATCTGCATGTGGGGATTTTAGGAGGATCCCTAATCCGAAGGGATCTCAAGAGTCATTCTCTAGCCTTTCTGTCTATGTCTTCTATTCAACAAGACAAAGGGGGGATAATTACAGTTCTGGGGAGGGCTGCGGCTGCAGCTCAATTTGCTGAGCCCTTCACAACGTGCACAAAACTCTGCTTTTGCTCACGGCACTATATAAACTGGGCATGGTGGTGTACCTGTTAATCCTAGCACCTAGAAAGTACAGGCCAGAGGATCAAGGTCATCTTGAGACCTATATAGTGAGCTTGAGACCGGCTCAGATTATATTAGATTCTGTCTCAAGAAAACAACAAAAAAAGCACACCCAAAAAATGCTACAATACTTGGGAACAGGAAGTAAGTTTGAAAGTGAGGACTATTAAAAACCAGAGTGGATAATCAAAAAAGACAACCAACTTCTAGTTCCTACGAAGTGTTTAAAAAGAAAGGTCGATGCTCATTTTGTCCAAGTCATGTGGGCACAGTATGTGCTAAAGACAATTTGGTATTATTTCAGCACTACAACAGACTATAATGTCTAGGTTAATATGTATTACAATTTGTATATTTTTCCTGTGGCAAGAAACTCAATGAATTACCATTTATATAAAGATTTTACTATATAGCATTTCCTATGCACATGGTATGATTTTTTTATATAAAAAAATTACATATCTTTTTTAGTGTCAATATCTCTAATACTGATACTAATAATCCAATTCATTGCTTTGCTATGACAGCACAGAACACACAGAAAACAGGAATAATTCCACGTGAATGCCAAAGAATCACCTAAAAAATACAATGTTTCCAATGGATAGGAAGCTGAGTCTTGGTAAATAGTTCTGTATTTAACAGAGATATTTGATGATAAAGCAACAAATAACTTCACCTTGTACTATTTTCCAGAACTGATCTCGTGATAAACCCGACCCATTCGGCATCTTTCTTCCCCAAAATCCATTCTAGGATACCTGGGAGAGATGAGATGCAGACAGTGTCAGAGGGCCAAGAAGAGGTTAGATTACTGCCCTCCCTCACGAAGACTGAGATTCCTGATGCATCTCCAGACATTTTACTCACCCAGATAACCACCATTTAAACTGAAACGTTCATTTAGTGTAAGACTAAACAGTCCCTGAGAAAAAGACAAAACAATGCGGTCAGAAATTCATCCAGGACAGTAGTCTAGAAAGACCTGAACTGAGTACTGGAAGATAGAAAGAGGAATCAAAACCACAGTAACATTAGAAAGACTCTTCTAAGTTCAAGCGTTTTTGCATGCACTGTGTGAGATGAGTTGGGTGGGAATTACTGTAAGAAATGAAGAGCAAAGAGCCCACGCCTTGAACTCATCATGATGCACCTAAGTGAGCAGGACACCTAGGCCCTGACCTCTACTTTACTTTGAGACTTTGCCAGCCATGTGATTCAACAGTCACAAAAACCATTTCCTTTGTGGTGTGGGGTCTCATACTGACAAAAGTGATAAGGACAGGGAATAAAACAGGGCTCCAGATTCTTTTTGCATGTCTATCTGAGACAGGGTCTCCCTATACAGTCCTGGCTGGCCTGGAATTCATATGTAGACCAGACTGGCCTTGAACTCAGCAACATCTGCCTCCTTAGGATTGAAGGAGTGTGCCATCATGCGTACCTTCATATTCTTTATATATCCTCATTTTCTTAGATTCCCAGACAGTAAACCCAGGACACAAAACTACTTAGAAAGTTACATAATATATTTCTTACTGGTTTGAATCCTGTCAACATGCCCACATATCCAACAAAGCTTGTAGCCTTGAAAACAGTCTTATTGTTTCTCTGGAAGTCCAAATTCACTGTTAAAGGCTTTAATTCTTCTGTAATAACCCAAGTGTTATTATTTATATTCCACCTAAAAAAGACAAATGTTGGTGACATTAAAGACAGAGATGGAGTTGAGAGGAGGCATTACATAGGTGCTGTGTGTTTGTGCCTCGGTCTTGCTATGGAATCCAAGATGACTTCAGCCTTGCAATCCTCCTGCCTCGACCTACCAAGGGCTGGAATTACAGGCCTGAGATTCCATGTCTGACTTATAGGTGCTTTATTTGCCTGCTCACTTAGGACCAACTTTAACAAGAGCTTTATGAGTGTGCTATGGTCTGAATCTGAAATGTCCCTCAAAGGCTCGTGTTCAAGGCCCAGTCCCCAATGCACCGAAGTTCAGAGGTGAGGCTTTGGAAGTGATAGGGTTAATAATCCACTGGTGGGCGAACAATCTGAAGATTACTGGGAGATAATACAAACTTAGGGGGTGGGTCCCATATGAAGGAAGCAGGGTCCTGGATGTGCACCCTTGGGGGCTCTATTTTGTCTTTAATGCATTCCTCACTGTAGGAGGTGAGCAGCCTTCTCCAATACCTGCTCCCACCAACATGATGCTCCGTCTTACCAGCCTTAAAAATAGAAGAGTCAGTTGATCATGGACTGAGACCTCTGAACTCTGAGCCAGAATAAACTTTCCTTCATTCTTTTTCCAGGTCGTAAAACTGAAGCTCAGAAAAGTTGATTAACTCTGGCTACATAAATAGTGAGGCCCAGATTCAAATGAAGACCTCTAATTACAAAGCTGCTAGTTTCTCGTAAAGGTCAAGATGACAGATTCCTTTAAGCAATAAATGAAAATAAGCCCCTGTGCCCTTCAAGCATGGTCCTGATTTCTGTTTACTAGGTGCAACTTAGGAGACACAACTCCTAAGTCTGCTCAGTGTGTCTGCCTTTCCAACACTAAGGAATCCTGTCATCTTCACTCAAGACCATCTTCTGCACATGAGGGGGACTTACTTTTTATCAAGGTAATACTACAGTCAACACTTCTTATGGAGTGAAAGGATGTCAGGTTACTTACCCAAGAAATATGCCAAAATCCATATTTCTTCCATGCAGTAAATGACCTATTAGGAAGGAAGCAGCAGCAGAGACATGTATCCACAGTTAAAGTACAGTGGATTCTTAATCACTGATGGACAGACAGATATGACAATTTATTCAGAGCTGTATAATCTAGCAATATATAATAATTAAGAGCCTGGAAGCCAGAATAAGCCTAAAGTTCAAACAAGTATTTACTATCACATTGGGACAGTACCATCTGCATCTGGGGACTCCGATAAGATCAGCTATGGAAGCAAATCCTTATTCCTTGGACAACTACAGTCCTACCAGGACATAGGTATCTTAACCTCTTAATGTGAATTCCTTAATTGCCACTTAGAGATGAACATCTCAAGTATTAGATATAGGTCAAAAGTCAGAGTGAATGAAGGGCAAGTCACCTTGTGCCATATATATTGGGGACCAGTCAGGAAAATGAGGTTCCCATCCACAGTGCTTGCTGACTGGGAAATGATGAGAGGATGCTTGTCCTGGGTCTCCAGAAAAACATCTGCACAGTCTGTGGTGGTCTGAACGAGAATGGCGCCCATAGGACCATCTATCTGGATGCTTAGTCATCAGGGAGTGGCACATGTCTGACTTAAAGTTTCATAAGCATTCCACTTGTCTTAAGGCTAATTTTCAGTGTGCTTATTAAAATCTACCAGGATATACTAAACTACATACAACATACACACAATGGGAACAGCAAGCCTCGTTGGGAAATGTTCTAATTCTACTCTAAAAAAGCTTTATTTGATGCTGTGCTCTGCACTGCCACGCTCCCTCAGCAAAGATTACCTTCGTGGTCTTCAGTTATTATTGATGTACACATGGTGAACAATTCGTAGAAAATGTTGAATGAAATAATCTCTCCTGTTAAAAAAGATACTGTTTTGTAAATAATCATAAAAGTATAAGGGAAACACCATTCTGCTTTTAACCTAAAGGTATGTAGCATGTTTTTTCTCTGTCTTGTTAAATGTTAGCATGCTGGGCTTAACATGTATTTTTACCCTGATATATATTTTTTCAGGTAATTTATGTTAATTCTTATTCTCTAAAGATATTTATATTTTGTAATTACTTGTGAGGGCTCTTTTTATATTAAGACTTTCTTCTCACTGTGAAGTAGTGGTGCACACCTCTAATCCCAGCACTTGGGAGGCAGAGGCAGGCGGATCTCTCTGAGTTCAAGGACAGCCTGGTCTACAGTTCCAGGACAGCCAGGGCTGTTACACAGAGACCCCCCTGTCTCAAAAAACAACAACAACAAAAAGACTTTTTTTCTCATGTAAATTACAAATATATATTTCCAGCATGTTATCTTTTTAAATTATTTTTTAGTTAGATTTTTTTTGAGACAGTTTCACTGTATAGTCCTAGCTGTCCTAAAACTCACTCTGTAGACCAGGCTGGCTTTGAACTCAGCGACCCACCTGCCTTTGCCTCCTGAGTGTTGGGATTAAAAGTGTGTGCCATCACTGCCTTATAGAATATTTTTATATTTATCTATATGTGCATTTTTCCTTGTGTGCACATACAAGATGTATGCATGGGTTTGCCATTGTGTGTCTAAGTTTGCTGTGATGCATGTGTGGTGATGAGAAAAAATGTGGAAGTTGGTTCTTTGCTTCTACCATGTGGATCTCGGGATCTAGCACTCAGGTTGTCTGGCTTAGCAACCAATCCCTTTACTTGCCAATTCGTATTACCAGCCCTTAAAAGAAATCATTTAGGGAAGCAAAAGAATAAAAAAGCACTAGCCAACTTTGTTGGGAAACAGAGATTTTCAATCAATTCTCTTGTGAAAAATTCACTGGTTACATAAAATGGTGACTCTTTTGCTTTTAGGTTAATGAGAAAAACCTTTTACAATAAATGTATGAACTGAAAGCTGAAACTGAAAACCTGCAAGAGCTGTGCAAGGCTGCACATGCCCAGAATCCCATCACCCCTCAGGGGGGATTAGGAGGACCCTGAAACTGAGGCCAGCATGGCTCCAAATAGCAGTTAATATTGGCCTTAAAATAGAAAAACACAAAAGCAAGAAGACAGAAATTCACTGCCCAAAATACCACTACCTAAGAATAATTCAATGAGTAATATATAAAACCCTTTCTCCCCAAATTAAAAAAAAAATGCCTTTGAGAAAACACTACTCAAACAAAAGCTGACATTAAACTATATTCAAGGATATATGAATTTCATTCCAAACATCAACAGGCTGTCACGGTGGCAGGCTGGTTATGAAGCATAGGGGAATGCAGAACAACAGAGAAGGGACGTGGAAGGGAGGCAGAGGTGAAGCATCACACGGCTAGAATGGACCTACTGTAAAGCTTTAGTAACCAAGACAGCCTGTGACTGACACAAGACAAAGACAACGAAACAGAAGAAAGTTCATACACATCGTCTGACTTACATCAAAGATGCCACTATGATGTGTAGAAAGATAATCAATTTTAGTAAACGGTGCTTCATCTATCAGAAATATATGAAGAGACCTTGACTAGTGTTTTGCTCTTCCCCAAAATAGAGGAAAAAAGAAAAGTCAAACTGAGAGGAAGTCAGTAACTTGCAGTGTTAACGAGAGGAAATCAAATTTCTCATGCTGCCCTCGTCAATAAGTCTACTCATTTTAGGACCTGTCTTGCAGAATTTACAAGGCTACAAGTACGTTTCTGTTGAGCTGAACTTTGGGGTCACAGGGTAGCTAGCTATGTACTTAGTCTTGTAAATGCTGCGAGACAATTCCTAAAATGAATAGGCTTATTGACAAGGGCAGTATGAGAAATTTGTGTATATACCTATCCATTAAAAACATAGGCAAGAATGCGTGCACACATACAATAATAGCCTCATTGTTAATATGCAGAATCTGAAAACAACAACCTGCATCGATAGGCTTAAGAAAGAACAGCAATTCAAATGTTCAGTTTTATTTTTAACAAGGTGAAGGCAGAGCAGGGTTATTGTCTGTGAAGGGACAGATGACACATTTTGACAGACTGGAGTTCCTTCACCTTTTATGAGTGAGGCCTGCAGGCATGGATGCATCTGTAACCCTTCAACACACTGTTTAGACCCCGGGTTTGTGCATTTCATTGCTATAGTTCATCAGACTTCAAATATGTTTCAGTGTTTCATCAAATGTTTCAAACATGGCAAGGTGAACTTTACCTAAAGGGATTCCAGTAACATCTGCAATTCCCTTCATTTCATCTTCAAAAGGGTCAGGAATCTTGCCAAGTAGGCCAGGCTGAAAAGAAAGAAATTAATGACCACTGATCTTAAACCCAGGCTTTGTGATCTGGCTCTCTGCCTACAACTCCTACATTCTGTCACCGCGATAGGTGGTATGTTATTTTTAAAGCATTCTACATCATGTATTTCTAAAAGATTACATCTCATGTTCGGTGGTGGACTCCTATGGAAAGCTGTGATTCTCTTTTCCTATTGCCCTTCGGGCTGGCTCCCAGAGAGAAGGGGACTGGAATCATTTACCTGCGTGACTTAAAGCGACCCTCTACCGAGACCAACATCATGAGCAAAGTTCCGCTCATGCATTCTTAGGTGACAGGCAACACACAGCAACAAGCACAGTATTCTACAGCTTCACAAAACTGTTTGTCAGGGTTAGTGGCTGGTCCTGACCTAAGCTGCATCTGTTGCATTTAATTATTAGCAAACAACAGATAAACAATTCAATGATTGATGGAGGAGGGTCATCTGTCTATTTGTTACTTTCATTGGTTAATAAAGAAACTGCCTTGGCTTTTTGATAGGGCAGGATTTAGATGGATGGAGTAGACAGAACAGAATGTTGGGAGAAAGAAAGCATAGTTGGTCAGATGCCATGGAGCCAGCCGCCAGGTCAGACATGCTGAATCTTTCCCGGTAAGCCACCATCTCGTGGAGCTACACACATTAATAGAAATGGGTTAATCAAGATGTGAGAGTTAGCCAGTAAGAGGCTATAGCTATTGGGCCAGGCAGTGTTTAAAAGAATACAATTTGTGTGTTGTTACTTCCAGAGCTAAGCTAGCCATGTGGGAGCCGGGAGGGACAAAAAGCAGGCCTGCCTGCAGGCTTCATCACAACAAATGATGGACATTGTATCTTGTTCTCAACCTCAGCTAAGAACAATACAGAGAGCACAATTATTTCATCCAGCAAAGACAGTGTGTTTAAAGCTCACAAGCCCTGCATTTACCCTTTTTTTACATTTGCTTATTTATTTTGTGTACAGGGTGTGTGTACACACATGCCACAAGGCATGTGTGGAAGTCAAAGGACAACTTGCAGGTGTTGGTTTGCTCCTTCAATTATAGAGTTCTGGTAGTGGAACTCTGGTCCTGGGGCTTGGCCACCTCACTGCCCCAACATCTGCATGAGGTGACCTAACTAAGCATATTATGTGTTTTCCTGTGATCTCAAGGCACGGAGAGTAAACTGTTCCAGCCAATTTAACAAATACGACTGTAGTTGGTTTACTTTTTTGGGGAGCCCAGCACCAGCTCTCACCAAAATCACATGGTGTCTTTCTTTCTTATGAATGCCCAGCCTTAGCTAGGCTTGTTTCTAGCCAGTTTTTCTTACCTTATATTAGCCCTTCTATATTTTGCCTGTGGGCTTTTACCTTTCTCTATTTCTGTATACTTTTCTTTACTTCTTACTCCATGGCTTGCTGTGTGGCTGGGTAGCTGGCCCCTGATGTTCTCCAACTTCTTTTCTTATACCTCCTTAATCCTCTCTTCCCAGATTTCTCCTATTTATTCTCTCTGTCCGCCAGCCCCACTTATCCTTTCTTCTGCCTTGCTATTGGCTGTTCAGCTCTTTATTAGACCAATCAAATATTTTGGACAGGCAAAGTATCACAGTTTCACAGAGTTAAACAAATGCAACATAAAGAATGCAATACATCTTTGCATCATTAACAAAGAATCCACAGCATAAATGAATATAACACATCTTAAATAATATCCCACAACACAGGACTTAAACACTTGTTAAGCATGATACTTTACTTAGAGTGATATGGCATTTAGTTCTAACAGCCACCATATGGAACATGTATTATTAGTAAATATTATCCTTCCAAATCAGAAAATTAAAATTTCACAGCCTTAAAATGCAGTAACACTGGACTCCATACCATAGCATCAACAACTGCAATGCTGTCTCCCTACTGGCGTTCAGAACGGATGGGATTCAGGTACTGGGATAGGTGAGGGACTCGTTCCCCTTTTGTTTCTACCACTGTTATTCAGGGTCAACCTGGTAGATTTACCACATGTTAACTTTGGTAAAGAGGTGAGAACGGAAACATGACCCCACAGGCTTGCTGGGTGGCAAGTGCAAGGGTCACATGGAAAGAGGAAGTGCTTTGGTCATCCAGTCCCTAGGGAGTTCTGTCCTGGGGGGAGATGGCAATGTCTTGTGAAAGTCTGGTTGTTACAACTGAAGAAGAAAGCAGTGGGTAGCCGGGTATGGTGGCTCACACCTTTAATCCCAGTACCAGGGAACAGAAACAGGTGGATCTCTGTGAGTTTGAGGTCAGTCTGGTCCATGCAGTGAGTTCCAGGGTGGCCAGAGATAGATATATAGTGAGACCCTGTCTCAAACAACAGCAAAGAAAGTGATGGGTAGAGGCCAGACTTGCAGCTTAATACCCTAAAATATCCAGGAGAGCCAGCCCCCATGGTAAACAGTATGTGATCCAAAAGTCATTAGTTCCCCAAATAGGGTCTAGGGTCTTCCAGCCTCTCCTTAACCTGCACTTTGCAGCAGAATTCAAAAGATGATGAGAACACCTTGGAGGGTTGGAGGACCAGTCTCTAGATGATGGGGACACCTTGGGGGTTTGAAGGACCATTTCCTAGATGGTGGGGACACCTTGGAGGTTTGGAGGACCAGTCCCTAGATGATGGAGACACTTGGGGGTTTGGAGGACCAGTCCCTAGATGATGGGGATAGCTCATTTGAGGGCCAGTCCCTAGATGTTGAAGTCACCTTATGGACTTGGGGAGCCAGTCTCTAGATGATAAAGATACCTTGCGGACTTGGGGGCAGTCCTTTGATGAAGAAGACATCTGGCAGACTTGGGGGGGGGGTCATAGACACCATTGGACTGCATAGAATGAACATGCCATTTTATCTTTATTTAGCAAAATCACTGAGTTTTTTTTTTTTGTTACTTATAGAAACTGCTTTTAAAACATGAACTTTTTCTTTCTAGTTCTGGGATTAAACCCGGGATGTCCAAAATGCTAACCATGGTGCTCTACCACTGAGCTATACTCCTGGAGGGGTGGAGGGGGACAGGACAACTAGTTATCAGTTTTAGGTGCCTGGATACCTAACTACAAAAACAAGAAACCCCATATTCCTGATGAAACCTGTTTATGTTCCCATTGCTTTGTACAAATTGAGGAGCAGTTAACTGCTAAAACCTGACATACTTTGTACCCTGTTACTCCAGAAGTCCAACCCCTAGAAATGAAGGTTCTCAAGTTTGACAGTGCTTAAGAATAAATGTAAATAAATTCTTGAGGAAAGGTCAATGAATTGTTTCTTCTTTAAACAAATCTCATGCACATTTTTTTTTTACTGGAATGAGATTCTTTTTTCATATATTATATCCTGACTATAGTTTTCCCTCCCTCTACTCCTCCCAGTTCCTCCCCACCCCCATCTCCTCCAGATCCACCCCCTTTCTGTCTCTCATTAGAAACAAACAGTTTTCTAAGAGATAACAACCAAAGATGATAAAAGAAAACATAGTAAGACAAAGCAAATGCTACCATATCAAAGTTGGACACAACAGCCAAACAGGAGGAAGAGTCCCAAGAGCAGGCACAAGAGTCAGAGACCCACTCATTCTCACAGTCAGGAGTTCTATAAAAATACTAAACTGTTAGCTATAAAATACACAAGGGGACCTGGTGTAGACCCATGTAGGCCCTGCTTTTGCTACTTCAATCTCCTTGCACCCAAGCACAACTTTTTAAAATCTCTATGTGTGTGTGTTCATATGTGTGTCCTTAAACTTAACTGCAGGAAATATTTCTTACCAACTTTTGGTCCACCATCTGCATGATTTTTCCACTTGGCACAAATGCGTTTACTAAATTCTTGATGGAATTCACTATAGCCCTCACCTGAAAAAATAAATAAAACACTAAAAACACAAAGAAGCATTGAGATTTAAGATGAATACTGGTGTCATGAAAACAAATGTAGACCTTCTGACTTATTCAAAATAGATAACAAGCTGGGCAGTGGTGGTACACTCCTTCATCCCCAGCACTTGGGAGGCAGAGGCAGATGGATTTCTCTGAGTTCCAGGCCACAGAGAGACCGTGTCATCAAAAACAAAACAAAACAAAAAAAATAAACAAAGACAGCAAAACCGTTCAAGTTGAAAGTGTTTTCAATGAATACATATAAACAGTTTTCTCTTTAAAGTAGCATTGCTTCTTAACCATTTAGATGGAGGGAGATAGTACTAAGGGCAGGAGAAACAAATTCTATGCCCCCAAAGCACAAAAAGCTACAGGGAAATGTGCATTTTTCTCTATTAATTACTGTGCATGGTAGAAGAATTTCAAAAATATACCTTTAAACTTACTTATATTTATTCATGTGTATGAACATTAGCATTTATGTATGTGTACCACATGCATGCCTGGTACCCAGCAAGGCCAAGAGAGTATCAAAGGCCCTTGAACTAGAGTTACAGGTGATTGTGAACCCATGCCATGATGCTATGAACTGATCCCTGGTACCCTTAAGTGCTCTCAATTGATCAGTCATCTTTCTATCCCCTTTGTAGTATTTTTGAGACAGGGTCTCACTATAGCCAAGACTGCCTTGGAACTCATTATGTGGACTAGGCTGACCTCTATACTCCCAACACCTGTCCTGCCACATTCCCCAACTGCTTGGATTATGGGTGTGGGCTTCCATAACCAACTTATAAAGTACTTCTTAAAAAGCAGAACTATAGCCTATGAAGTCAGAACAAGAAGAGTTAAGACTTACAACATACCATTGGTGCCTTGTCAGTCACTAATTCATGCCATCTTTTGTAGGGCGGTAAATCAAGATTTATGGTGTACCACGGAACTGGTCCTCTATAGCTGCAATGAGAGGGTACCACCTTGAAACGCGGGAACTGACTTTCAGGAGGAGGGTTACAGAGCTGAAAGGATGGACTGGACATGTATCCATAGCAACAGTACAGAAGTTGTTACTCAGGCAAGGTCTATAGAGGAAGGTTCAGATTGCACCGGATGTCTCAGCCCTTGTCTGCACATACAATCTGAAGTAGACTCAGAAATCATAGGATAGAATTATACATTATGAGCTAGTCATAGTAATCCCAGTACTCAGGATGCTACATTGTGAGACCTGGCTCAAAGAATAAATCATACAAATAAACAATTATACCTGCTAGGTGGAAGGTTAATATGACTTGGCAGTATGTGAATCAACTGTGACTCAAGAGCTACAACTTAAAATACTGCGGACAGAAAATAGCTACTTTTGTTTTTTTTCCCTAAAGAGTCATAACAACTTAGTCTTGTCCTGGGGCACTAGATCCTTCTAGACACTAGGACCCTTCACCACTTGGTTTTCTAGTCTGGAACCCTTTGTCAGTCAGTCTAACACTATTGCCAAATCTTTGTCTCTTGTGATAGCTTCAGTGAGGCCACTTTGTAAGCCCACAGTGGCAACAAATACATGCTTTCATGACTGACTCTGTGATTCTCTGTATGCCTGTGGACCCTCTTATCTGCCTGCAGCAAGTCCAAGCCCACACACTCTTCTGCCACATACTTTCTCAGTTTTCTACTCTTAGGCACGGCCATCTCTGCCATGAGGATATAGGGAGGTCCACCCCTTATTAATGCAGCTGGGCCATGTTTCTGGTGGACAAACTCTACAATTACTTCCACCACTACAGCAACTTCATTTTCTTGCCCCCTTGGGGAGCAGGGATTGAGACAAGGTCTCACGTAGCCCGGGCTGGCCTTCATCTTGCTAAGTAGTTAAGGATGACCTTGAATTCAGAAACCTCCAATCCTTATGGCTCCACCCACCAAGGGTTGGGATCAAGGGTGCCACCACACTTGCTCTTCTCTAGTAATTTTAAACAAATTGAAATAGCTTTCAAGGGTGTAGCATTCAACGATTTATCAGATTAAAACTAAAGCTAAAAGCATCCATAGCTTGAGCCACGTATTACTTTAAGAAAAGGGTAGGGTACATAGTGATGTGTGTTGCAATGTTACCAGGCTCTTAACAGATCATCTAGCCTTATATTTATAGACAGACATAGTTTATTTCCTGAAAGTCATTTACTGGGCCTCTGTGTTTACTTGACTACCATGAATATCTGGTCCTCTAAATGATGTTGCTGAGCTTGGGACCCAGGTATATGTGTAAGGTTTTATGAAACTGTTAACCAGTACCTATTCATGTTGTAATACAGATCCGGATAGAAGTATACTCAATTTTGGTATATTGTAATGAGTTAATTGTAGTTTTGTTTAAATGTATATTTATTGTATGTATATTTATCACATGTATATAAAATATATAATTAATTTGTTGTTCTTTTCAAGGTCCTTGGTTCCTTAGAAACTGAACCTACATCAATACTGTATACTTATATTTTTTTGGGGAAACCCTTTCATTAGAACAATTCTAATTCTCCTCCTCCTCTTTTAACTACCATGCTACATTGTGTCCCATGGTTTAGTAATCTGTTAGCTCATTTGTGGGCTAATGGGACTAAACCTTTCCTTCCTCCAAGCTGGGCGTCTGGATTTCCATGTCTAGATGCGATAACTATGTGTTGCGCTCCTGGAGCTATGCACGTTGGTGGCGGTGTTCTACCTGTGAGTGTCTCAGCTCCTCCCTTCTCGGCAGCCACCAGAGCCAGCTTATCCCTAGTATCTTCCATAACTTCCCGAGTCTTCTTCAGTTGAGTATGGGACGGACCCAAGCGCTTGACAGAGGAAATGGAGAGGAAAGAAGCTCACTGTCAGAGAGGATCAGCATTTTGTGGGAAGTGAGAGACCTGGGAAACCCCGATAACAAAACCTCCACTCGTCAGAGTTCTTAGAGAACTGGTTAAGCTGATTAAGAAAATTGTTTTCACGGCTAAAGCTTAATTTAATCTTGTATTTTATCTTACACTAAACATCTCTCTAAGGTATTCTTGTATTTAACCATTGCATGTCATCTCTTATAGACACAAGAAGTGCCTATCTTAGGAGGGTAGTGACGATTACTTGAAAGATGCAGAAAGCACTTAGCATTAGTGATCAATAGGTGCCCCACAGTATGTTTCGCTGCTCTGCCATAAACAGTGTCAACACCATGTCAATTTTTGAGACTCAGCATTTGCTATGCCCAGTCATTGCTCTATCAATCAAAATAATATCTGAACCCACCTGCCTTCCCAGGTGGCTTGCAAATCAGCCCGAGTGACACAATGCATGCATATACAAATAAGAGCAGGTGCGATGCAGCCAGTGAGCAGCAGAAAAGCAATGCTTAATGGGATTCCAATGGCTGTAGGGTGGTGTGGCTGTCAGTCCCTCAGCATCTGCACCGATGGGACTGGTCAGGCCAGACAAACAGGTGTCCCTTTCCTCCCTCACAGTGAGTTCCTCTTCCCTCCCTCACATCTGCTGATGTATCCCACCAAAACTCATGCACTTGATTGAAAATGATGACCTCACAGGACTAGGAAGACACGCATCAATTAAAGGTACATGGTTGTCACCCTTACCTCCTGTTGAGAGAAAGGTTAAGGACAGGACAGAGGATTTCAGTGTTGAAGAATGGGAGGGTGAAACTGGAAGGCATACAGCAGAAAAGTAAGCAAGGAGAGAAAGCACATACAACATAGAGATATGAAGATGCATACATACACATATAGTAACAAGTTAAGTTATGTCTAATCATGAAAGGTTTACAGTTGGTAAAGAAATACATTACCAGATACATGTAAGGTACATTTAAAAGAGAGTGGATTTTTTTTTTAAAAAAGGCCCTTAGTAGAGAAATTTCTCACTCCATGTTCAGTGAATTAGACGGTAAGACCAGCCAAGAGACACAACCAGCAAGGCAATGGAGGCCAGGATGGCAGCAGAGTGATAGAGCGAGGTAAAAGGATACCTTCACTGGGCTGAGCTGGAGAACAACACTGAAGCTGCTTACTCTGAAATCTTTCCTAAAGGTGGGTGAGTCAGGCAAGTTGGGTTATCCCAGTTCCCCTCTACCAACAGGAACTGATGCTCTATCAGTGGTAATTACCGTAGTGTATTTTCTGCTGTACTACAAACTGTGTCGTTTCATCCATAGAAACCCAGACCATTCCATAGTCATACAAGTGGTGTACAATCTAATCCAAAGGACAGAACACACAGGGACAAAAAACCACAACAGATACTAAGGACTTCATGAGTCATAGAAATGTTGAAAAGGGTGGACACAGGGTGACACTCCAGTGTCAAGGGTATTGGGACAGAAGTTACTTTGAATACATATACTAGGGAAACAGCTGATTAAACCTTGTAATGTTACAGAAACTGGAAGTCTCAATTGCACTCTGCTTCCTCCCACCGCAGCAGTCTACTTGCATCAGGAGAGGACAAGGGGCAAAGACGACGGTTCCCTATACCTTTCCTTCACATTGCATTTTGCTCCCTCTGTGTCCCTCGGCTACACTTGCATGTTTCTCGGGTCTATGTCATCACTAAGATTTACCAAGACAAAAATATGAATTAAAAAAACCATTAAGACTAAAACAAAACACAACTTCAGTCCTGTCTTGTGGTTTCTGGTCTTGTTTTGCCTGAAAGTTTTATAAAGTCAGGGCTTATTTCTTGGCTCTCTCATACATAGATTCCTTATACTCTCCAATGCAGTCTGAGGACTTACACCCAACTACCATGAAGTATCACAGCCCGGGGGTATGCATGCCTCCATTTGTTATAGAGCAGAAAAGCGATCGCTAGGAGACAGAGTAGTTTGGTGATGGGCAGGAATCCTTTGCTTTCCTATTAGTTTCACAGGCAGGAAATGAACATTTTAATCAGTATCTCTTAATTCATTTAATTTAATCCATTTAATTTGTATGTGCCTGAGCATACACATAAGGAAGCCAAACCTTGTCTCCAGGTGAAAGACACGGCTTAAGTTTTGTTTACTACTGTTATTCCTAGAAGATCATTACAGAGAAGGGTCTGTGCACAGGACAATGGTCTCATCATCTGAGGTCACTCACGTTGGTCCAGAGGGAGGATAAGTTGATTTTCTGCAATCTTCTGTCCACTAAAAAACAAAGAAAAATGAACATTTCAGAAAATTACAAATGCTTGCCCAATGAAGCAACCTTTGAAAAGTATTATTTATTAAGACAAAAGCATCCTTTTGGACCATTTCATTATCTTTGTTCAAGATAGGGCCTCCCCATGGTCAATCGGGCTGGCTCCAAACTTACTATTAGGTAGCTCATCCATGTGTAATACCTCAAACTCACAATCCTCCTGCCTGAGCTGACTGACCGCTGAGACTACAGGTATGTGCCACAACAACTGCAATTCAATACCTTTTAAAAAAATATTTATATATTTTTATTTTATAACTAAGCATTTTGCCTGCATGCGCATATGTGTACGATGTACATGCCTGGTACCCAAGGAGGCCAGAAGGTGTTGGAATGCCCTGGAACTGGAGCTACAGATGGTTGTGGGTCACTGTATGGTGGTGGGAACTGAACCCAGATCCTCTGTGAGAACAGTACGCATGCTTAACTTCTGTGCTGTCTTCCAGTACCAGCATTCAATAGCTCTAAACGTAAAATGTTGCCTCTCCAATCCCCAAGCTATTAATGTTTCAATTTGGTTTACACAAAGGTTAGGTATTATAACTTGGCTTTTAAAAATGATTATACTGAGTAAAGAGATGTAGAAAAGGAGATGGAAAATACTTCTGTGTGATGGGATAGCATGTCAATGGCTTAATAGGATGTGGCTTTACCTCAATTTTTGAGGCAACTCTGTATCCTGACCTGGGATTTGCATCTCAAACCAGATTTGCAGGAGACAATGCATAAGGGGTTTAATAATCTGGCCATAGCCTACCATCCTAGTCTGTTCCAGACACACCTCCTAATAGCATGACAACAAGCCAACACTTCCTAAACCTCCCACACTTCCACCTGTACACGTGCTGTGTCCTCTGCCTAGATGCCCACTCTCTGACCTGGGGAACTTCTGGGTCTAACTTCTAAAATCCAATCCAGACACTTACTTCTCATTCCGCACCCCCAACACCTCTCTCTATAAACAGTTATCTCCTCCTATACATTTCCATATTTGTACACATCTCTATCACAATACCAACTGTTCTACAATTGTCTGGGTCCACTCACTGGTATACTGCGCCCCTGAGAGGAGGGCAGTCCCGGTACTGAGGTCACTGCTGGAGGCAATGAGTGAACGAGACTGTGTTGGGGACAACTGTTCACATTTCGTGCAAAACTGAATTTTCTCCTAACACAAAATCCGGCAAAAGAAGTTCATATAGATTTATGACTCCTGTTACTTCTTCCAGGTAGCCAGTATGTTTATCTCCTCGCCTCTAGTGACCTAATACTGTGAACGCAAAAGAAAAAGCACAAATCTGCAATAAGAGGAGGTAGAGTAGGGGCGGAAACTACTGAAATCATAGGTAGAGCGCAGACTATCTGCTGAACTCTTGTGCAGAAAAGGAAATCTCAAAATTATCTTTTGATAGCATGGCGAGTATTTAAAGCCATTTCACTCTTGTCAAAATGGCCTTATCATTATAAGTATGGTATACCTTACCATACTTAAACAAAGATGGGTCTCTTGTTTAAGTATGTTTCAAGTTTTATAAATTTTCCTAGAT
This sequence comes from Microtus oregoni, assembly GCF_018167655.1. Lineage (NCBI taxonomy): Eukaryota > Metazoa > Chordata > Mammalia > Rodentia > Cricetidae > Microtus > Microtus oregoni. The sequence continues at coordinate 463,620 of NW_024544709.1, read as the reverse complement.
AAGCTTTATGGCTCAGATTTTTAAAATTGCTATTTACATTTACTTATTAGTAGTATGTATGTTAGGGACCCATAAAATGGCATTGAGAGATAAATGGTGCAAATATTAACATGGTGATAATTATAACAGGAATTCAGTTAAAGAAAGAATAGATAATAATATGTTGTTAAGAAAACAAACCAGGAACTGAAAAACATAGAGGAAACAGGAAGACATTAGCTTGGGTTCTTCTAGCAGAAGAAAAAGGAAGAAAGCAATTAGAAACTCCAGGGGACATGTCTACAAAGGTAAGGCATAAAATAAACACAAATAAAACTCAAGTGCTGCTGGGGACACAGAGCAGTGATGATAACATTCATGTTCAATACCAATAATGCCACAAACAAAGTTGCATGATGTTGGACAATTGGTAGAGGACTTCAGAACTATAGGTAAATGAATAAAATCAAAGCATGTTGGACAATGACCAATATTGACAAGAAAAACACTGCTTATCATTTCCATTTTCACTGTTCTGAAGTGAAACATGTAACAAAGTTTGGAAGGGGGTATTATAATTGCAATGATTCTACTAAAATTTACTAAGCAAGAGTGAAAACAAAACAAAAAATAGAACTGAAAAAGGAAGGAGAAGAACACAGGGGAGACAGCAATGTCCGGGCTGCTAGTCAAGGCAAGATACACAACATCTGAAATGGAAAAGGGGCAGTATTTAATGCTGAATTCAAAACTCCGAAGGAATCTATTAAAAACTAACTAGAAATATTATGTGTAAGTCTGCAAGACACCAGATCAATCCTCCCAAATTAATAAGCATAAAATGAAAAGCTAAAATAAAGGAAAACAATCCCGTTTACAAAGCATCAAAGAACCTATGGACAAAGTACACATGTACACTCACATTCCATTACTCCACAGGCTGAGGCAGGAGGATCATAAGTTCAATCCAGTCTGAGCTATAAGGGAGACTGTCTCAAACACAAAAATAAAAAAAAAGTATTTAGAAGTAAACTTCACCAAGGACATTCAAAACTTGTACACCCAAAACTACAAAACATTGCCCAAAAAAATTAAAGATAACATAGGTAAATAAAAGCTGTCATGTTCATGGGGTGGAAGATTTAATTCTGTTAACATGGCCAGGTTCCTAAAATTAATCCACAGGTTTCAACATTAAGAATGGCTAAGATAATCTTGGAAAATGTTGAACGAAGTTGGAGGACTCAGTTTTAGAACTTCCTATAAGAAATGGGACTATGTGGGAAAGGAAGGCGTCTACGGGGAGAGGGAACAAGACAGGAGATGGAAGAAAAATGAGAACGGTAGATAGCATGTGTTCTCATTGGCCCTCACTCTCATTCTCTCTCCAAACACACACGCACCAGGAAAGCAGGAGGGGACCCTTTGGGGGTACAAAGAGACCAGTGGGAGGGGGAAGGGGAAACAATGGAAGGTACTGGGAGAAAAGAACACTGCTACACAGGTATTAAAGTATCATAAATAAACTATTATTGTGTGTGGTTGCTAAAATATTAATTATAATGAAGTTAAAAATGTAATACAGTAGTTAGTATGGTAAGATACTATACGATGATCCTATACTTGAATGAGAAAGTGGAAATCTTATGGCAATCATATTAACAACAGGTCTTGAACAAATTGGTAGACAGTGGGTGCTAGCATGGATATAAATACATAAAACAATGGAATAGAACCAAGAATCCAGAAATAAGTCCACATTTATAATGTTGCATATTGTGTATCTGACAATACACATCTATAACATATTAAAACATCTTACTACTCAGTAATAAAAAGGCAGCTTAAATTTTAAAATTGACAGAAGATCCGAATAGACATTTTTCCTGGAGCTATGCAAACGGGCCAAGAAGCACAGAAGAGACGCCCAGCATTGCCGCCTACTGTGATGAGACACAGCAACGGCAAAGGTTGCTAAGGGCATGAAGAAACTGGGATCATGCTGAGAGCAAGAGCCAAAACAGCAGCTGCTTTACAAAACCATCTGGCAGCTCCTCACAGGTAAACAGTGACATAAACCCAGAAATCCTGATCCTACGTACAGCCCAACAGATAGGAGAGACGAACTCCCACAAAGACATGTTTTCCATATTTATAGGAGTGTTGCTCATACTGGCCAAAAGTGGGAGAGCCCAAATGCCCATCAACTGCAGGATGGATAAACAAAACAAGGCATGTCTTAGGATGGAGTATTATTTGGTAAGAAGAAATGAAGAACTGATATATGAGCCATAAAACTAATATACTATGTAGAAGATGCCAGTCACAGGGGACCATACATTGGTCAGTCCCTTCTGGAATACACAGAATGGGCAAATATATACAGAGGTTCGATTAGTGGTTGCTTAGGGCTGGGAGTTAGAAACTAATAGGAGTAAATGAGAAGGGCTTCCTGGGTTGGGAGGTAAAGTGCCCTAATCTAGAGGGCAGTGATGACTGCACAATTCTGTGACCATGCTGAAGCTATTTCAGTGTGTGTGTGTGTGTGTGTGTGTGTGTGTGTGCTTGTGTGTGTAATGTAAACAAATGTGCATCTTTGTATATGCATATGTGTGCATACGCACGCATACACACACACACCCTCTGCCTTATTCTTTTGAAAAAAGATCTTTAATGAACATGAAAAGCTGTGTGTTGGCTGGGCTGCCTTGGCTAGCCAACCCCAACAATCCTCCTGTCACCACCCTGGGAAGATGGCAGGTGCACACAGTCATACCTGGCTTTTTACATGGGTGCTGGGATCTGCGTTCTAGTCTCCATGGTTTTACAGAGAGTTTTCTAACCCACAGAGCTATTTCCCCAGCCCTCTAAATGTATATTCTTATTGTTTTTAGAAATATTTTTCTTTTCCCACTCCTCATGTGTGTGGTGTGTGCATGCATGCGAGGGTGGCACTTGCGGAAGCCTGAGGCAGAGGTCCGGAATCACACGCACCGCTCTTCCACCTGTTGACCGAGGCAGGGCTGTCAAACTCAGGGCTCACAAATACAGCCAATCTTGGTCAGCTTGCTCTGCGGACTCCCTTGTCTCCACCTTCTGAGCCTGAGAACTGCAGGCTGGTTATCTCAATCAATTGGATTTCTGGAGTCCTGAACGCTGGTCCTTGTAGCAGGCTTCCCTTGGACCACCAACCAGCTCCCAAATCAACACATAGAGTCTTATTAATTATGAATTCTCAGCCGAAGCTTAGGCTAATTTCTTGCTGGTTCATAATTTAACCTGTTTCTCTTCATCTAGGTTTTGCTTTCGGGACGTTTCCTTTCTTTCATCCTGTATGTTCTACGCCATGTCTCCTGGTAGGCAGCTGCCTGGTTGGCTGGCCCTGGGTATCTCCCTCTCTTTCTCCCTTGTTCTTTCTCTGTTGTCCTTAAGCCTAAATTCCTCCTTATACTTATTCTCTGTCAACCCTGCTTATCCCTCTACTGCCTAGCTTTTGGCTGCTCAGCTTTTTATTAGACCAATCAGGTGCCTTAGGCAGACAACGTAAAACAGCAACACATCCTTACATAATTAAACAAATGTAACACATCTTTGCCTAGCTAAAAGCAGCATAAAGAAATGCAACACACCTTTACATAACTAAAGCAATATCCCACAACATAAACAAATGTAACCCATCTTTACATAGTTAAAGCAATATCCCACAACAGGTCCTCAGAGCGGCGTGGCAAGAGTTTAACCACTGAGCCTTTGCCTCGGTACTCCTAATTGTATATTTTTAATGATGAACTGTACTTCGTGAGCGTCATCTCCACAAAGCAATTAGAAAAGCAATGACAGTGGGAAGGGTGTTTCAAATAAGCTCTTTATCCATCACTGTACACGAGATAGGCAACACCTGAACCTAATTAATTCTGACAAATATAGCATAGCTTCCTCATCAATATGAATATGTCTAAAGATAACTTACTAATTTTTAGTGCCCCATGTGCCATGGCTGTAAGCAATCAAAGAAGCTCAGCTGTAAACAACTAGCATGCCAGGAGACACCGGCTCTGGATGAGCTGATACTTGAGCAGGTAATTATGTAGTCGGCTAAGAACAGAAACAACTAAGGTGGCTGTCCTGGGTGTGGACCGGAGGAGAAAGAATGGATTAGGAGACTAACATTTCATAAGCCTGTCCTTGCTATCCCATTTTCTTTATCCATGCACACCTGAGATATATATTTCCAAATATTAATTCTTTGATTTGTATGATTTTATTTTACATTATATGGGGGGTTTTCAGAAAATTATTCTCTAGCCTTTTTAAACATTTGAAACTATTATTATCTGAAGTTATTTTAAAGCAATAAGAGCTCTTACAAGCATGGCAAGATGGTGCACCCTGTACTCCCAGGTTTGGGAGGCACAGGCAGGTAGATAGTAGATAGGGAGTTGAAAGTCAGCTGGCTACTTGAGTCCCCGTCTCAAATAACATAAAGAAGGAAGGGGAGCCTGGGAGATATCTTGGGGAGGAGAAGCACCAGCTGGGGACACAACTGTGAGGACCCGAGTAAGAATTCTGAGAGCACTATAAAACCACAGCACGCAGCACATGAGGCTGTACCCTAGCATTCCCAGAAGCTGGAGAGCAAGGCGTATGCAGTGCAAAGACAACAGAATGACACTGTGTCAAACAAGGTGTAAGGAGAGGGCCAAGGCTGTCCTCTGACCTCCACAAGTGGTGGTCTGCATGGACCTACATTTAAACACACAAATGCACACACAAATGCACACACACACACACAGAGAGAGAGAGAGAGAGAGAGAGAGAGAGAGAGAGAGAGGTCCTAGTTTAATAAATTTGAGGATGGTCACCATAAAAGTAGTACTATATTCAAGAAAGTCTTCAACTACAAATCTGAATTTTCAGAACATCATTTAGTGGGGGCTGGAGGGATGGCTCAGGGATGAAGAGCACTGGCTGTTTTTCTAGAGGACCCAACTTCCCAGCACCCACATGGCACCTCACAACTATCTGTAATTCCAGTTCCAGGGGTTCTGACACCCTCTTCTGGCTTCTGTGGGCACTGCACACATGTGGTACACAGACATATATGCAGACAAACCACCCATACACATAAAACAATCAAATAAAAATAAAAGCAATTCTTTTAGTAATGTGAATAATTACTAACTTTATAAATGCAATTCTGATTTATATTAACATGAGCAACATAAAATTCTTCTAAATATCCAGACTTTTTGGTTAGGTTTTTATTGGACCTGAGAGCTGGATGGGTCAGGACAACACTCTTGTAAAAGATCCAAGTTTTGTTCTCAGACCCCATGTTAGATGGTTCACAACCATCCGTAGCTGGACGCCCAGGGCATCTAAGGCCCACCTCTGGCTGCCGAGGGCATCCTCACTTATATGGCATACACACTCATAGACACACGCATAAATAAAAATAAGTATTAAAAAATCTGGCTCAATTTACAAACATCCCATTTCTGTCTGGGGATCGTACAGTCACATTCAGAATGCTGGGCTCAGCTCCATTAGTGACGTACAGAAGGTGACACAGCTGGTGAAAGAATCAGGGCCCGGGCCTTCGCTGGCTCTCTCCCAGCTCCCTACATCGTAACAATACAATCCATGCTTCTGCGCTGGGGGAGAGGCTCAGAGAATGAAGCTCTCAAGCATCAGAGCTGGGTTTGAATCTCCAGCTCACACAAATGCCACGGGCATGGTAGCACATATCTGTAAACCAGGAGCCCAGGGACATAGATGCACGACAGACCCGAGGGCTTATTGGCCAGCCAACACAGCTAAAATGGTTCCGGGAAAGAACCTGTCTCAAATAAGATGGAGAACAATAGATGACACACGTTAACCTTTGGACTCAATGTGTGCACAGAGAGGTGTGCAACACACACACACACACACACACACACACACACGGCTTCAGTTGGATTCCTATCAGAGAATAAACTGTATGTAGTTCAGATCTTTCCATGATAACCAGACTCAATTAAGCAAATGAATAATGAAAGATAATGACTACTATCCCTTCCTCATGTTTGCATGTCACAGGATCCACAGCTAATATAAAAATCAAATTACAGCTATGTCTCTTATTGGACACCAGTGAGGGACCTGAAAGTGGTCAGTCGGGTTTTCGGAATTGAGCTGACCTGTCCCAGTAGTAGGAACTGAAAAACAGTGGTGGTGTTCACCTTTAATCAAGCACTCAGGAGGCAGCAGAGGCAGGCAGATCTCTGAGTTCAAGGCCAGTCTGGTCTACAGACTGAGTTCCAGAACAGCCAGGGCTACACAGAGAAACCCTGCCTATAAAAACCAAACAAACAAAAAAACCCAAAAAACCAAAGAAACAACACACACACATATACGACACACACACATATACTATACCCACAAACACACACACACACACACACACACACACACACACACACACAGCAACAACAAAAAGTGTTGAGCAAGAGACTAGCTATGTAGTCCAGGCCGGCCTTAGCCTCCCTGGTACTGGGATTATAGTCATGCATCACCACATCCACTAAGAAATGGCTTTTCAAGATTTTCTACTTATTTTTGATAGTAACTTAAATCTATTCAAGATAAATCGGTATTTATGTCCTCCATACTAATTAGGAAGAGTATATTTCAGAGCCACTTAATATACCATACATATAAAAATAACATCGCTGGAGAGATGGCTCCTTCGTTCTGAGAACATACTGTGCTTGCAGAGGACCTGAGTTTGACTCCCAGCACCCATATTGGACAGTTCACAGCTGCCTGTAAGTCCAATTCTAGGTGACCTGATACACTACACACACACACACACACACACACACACACACACACACACTAAAATTTAAAAATAGTTTTAAAAAATAAAAGTAACAAATCCAATGAATTATTTCATTAAGGAATCAATGAACTTTCCACATCTTTAAACAATGGCAAACTGTCCTTTAATATTTGAATCTTACAAGATTAGTGATAATCTCAATGAAATATATGAGTCTAATAATACAGACAAAATTTTATATCAGGTGTGGAAGTGTGTGCCTATAGGCCTAGAACCAGGAAGAAGAATCTCAAGCTGGAGAAAAGGGAGGATTCCATGATGGAAACTTACTGAATAAAAGGGCACGTTTCTTACAAACAATTCAGATGAGTGAAACGCGATTGCTGTCATATCTTCTGGTCTTTAAGGGGATGAACCCTAGTAAGCTATTGATATTTAAACAAGCATTAGGTGAGTCAGCCACTTACAGGGCAGTAGTTTACCACTCTGGCTGACTCAATGCCAGGGTTTGGGAAGGACTCTGATGCAGCTCGATGAGAACAAATTACACCTGCGTGTTCTTTCCTTTGTAGTACGGTAACATGGACAAAACCATTTAGGGCTTAGGAGATTAATAAGAGCTTTGTGATCACTAATGCCCAGGGTTTCACCACACACATTTGATGCTGACATATAATTTTAGCTCATTTTAGCAAGTCATTGCTCAATCATATGCTCCCTGTCGTACATCTTCTGATCTGCTCAGATTTACTACTGAGAACAGTCACCTCTCTCACTGCAATTCCTTTCCTCCTAACCACTCCTCATCTCGCTGTCGTTTATTTTCTGTCCCTACACAATGCAGAAGACAATCAATAACCTCTGCTCTCCAAGCAGAATGGACATTTCATTCTCAATAGTATTTAAAAGAAGTAACCCCTCCCTTTCCCTCCTTGCCTGTCCCATCATACTAGACTCTCCCATTTGTGCTGCTGTGTTAACTCTGCTTGGCTCTTCTTTACGTGATACATACATGAGAAACTCACTATTTTGGGGGCACTTCTCATCTTCTCATTTATACTCTTTGTAGAAGAGTTCGTCTGCTCCAATGGTTTCAAATAGTCTCATTATTTCTAGACTCTCAACACCCTGGCTCATCTTCTAGACTTCTGTCTAGCTAATTCCATCAGACCTCACACATACACATACAGATGTGTATGTATGTATATATTGATGTTGTTTTTTGGTCTGTTTTTTTTTTTTGACAAGGTTTCTCTGTGTAGCCCTGGAACTCACTCTGTAGACCAGGCTGGCCTCAAACTCACAGAGATCCGCCTGCCTCTGCCTCCTGAGCACTGGGATTAAAGACGTGCGCCACCACTGCCCAGCTCATCACACCAGATCTTGCTGGAATCTTCATAGATGAAATAGTGAAGAATAATTTAAAATGGCTTTCAGTTACTTAGACTGAAAAAAAGCCTCAAACACAAAATTTTTTAAAAGCCCAGCTGATGTTTCAAACTAAATAACCCATTTTCTTTTAAAATTGACTCTCATCCATATTTATATATTTTGAAATATATTTGATCATCATTGAACCTCTCTTGGCAATATTGAAATATATTTGGTAACCACCCAAAATACATTTGGCTACTTTACATACAGTTTATCATTCAGATAATGATTCAAAATAATAAAAAAAAAGAGAAAACACAAAAAACAATTGCCTTGCATTCTGTCAGAGAAAAAAGCCACCAGTCTTCCAGATAGCTCTGAAGGGCCTTTTTAATTGGGCCACAATATCTTCAAGATCAATGAAATTTTAAATAGTGCCTCAAGACAAAAAGGTCCCAGTTTTTATTCTGTAGGCGAAAATGTTAAAACAAAATAAATCCCATCACATAACACCTGTCTTTGTCATTATTTTAATGAGAGAACAGTTTGATGACAGTAAAATGACCATAAAACCAGAATAAAAGGAAAATTACTGATTTTTGTGTTACCCCTATTTTTCTCATTCATTGATAACCCGTGAAAACACTTTCCCAATCAGATCCCAGTAGACTGACTAGATTTTCATATTCATTGTTTTGTGTTGTCAGATATTTGTACACTGTGTGAAGGTGTATTGATGCAATTGGTGTAAGAAAAAGCTCAACGGCCAATTGCTAGGCAGAAGGTATAGTGGAATTTCCAGGAAGAGAAAGGCAGAGGAGGAGGAATTTTAGAGGGTGGCATCACCAGTTACAGAGGAAACAGGAGGTGCAAGATGAAAGAGAGGTACCACCATGCGACAGAACGTATATTAATATACACAGGTTAACTTAAGTTATAAGAGATAGTTGAGACAAACCTAAGCTAAAGACCAAGCTTTCATAATTAATAAGAAGTCTCCATGTGGTTATTTGTGAGCTGGCAGCCAAAGGAAAAATCCACCTACATTTGGCACCCAAAGTGGGACACACATATCCACATAGGACCTGAGAAAGCTGGGGGTTAAGAGTCCCGAGCAGAATCGGGGCTTGCAGCATACAGAGGCACAGCTCCTTTAAGAGGTCTGCTACTGAGCACTTGAATGGGGTTTATGAGCACCAGGCAAAACAGTACCCGGTGGCAGAAGACTAGGCAGAAATGCTTACTGCAGCATGGAACCAGAAACTTCCCAGAGCTGGGGCACACAGACCAGCTCCAGGCTGAGGTCCGCAAGCATAAGGCTCCACTCTCACCAGGCTGAAGTGGGCAGAGTCAGCCACCAGGCCATGTGCAAATGAAAGCCACACAGCAGAGGGCTTAACCACTGCTTAGCAGTTTAAGATTTGGCTCACATGGTCAGAGAACACTTGTAGACACATAGAAAATCAGGTCTAGACCAATAAAACCTCTGAACAGATACAGTATGCTTAATAACGTGCTTAGATGCTAAAGAAAGAAAAGAAAATGGGTACAGACAGTCATTAAAAAATAGTTTAAAAACAAGAAAGTCTTTAAAGAGAGAGTAAAGTAATATAAAAGGAAAAGGCCATGCTTTGTTAACTTTGAATTACTTAAATGTCAATGGACAAAAACAACAGTTGCTGAGAAACATTGGGATTATGGAAATTCCTAAATTAAACCAACTATATATTTTCAGGATGGAAGTCGGAAAACGTGTGGGGCAGAGTTATGCCTTTGTTTCCACAGGAATCCGAAAGTTATGGTTCTCTTCAAAATTAATGAAGGGCAGATTTGATTGGAGGAGACCTCCTATAAATTTTGTCTACATATATGAAAAAAGAAACCAAGAAAGACTACAAGACAGGTGTCATATATGCTGATTCCTCTACTATGGGAACAGCTCTGAGGCTGGATGAGACATGATAAATCTTGTTGGCTACAGAGTCCTTGCAACTTATTATCACATGCCATCCCTTCATATGGCGCGGATAGAGGTTTGGTTATATAGTCCAAAAGGATTTATAAAGTTAATAGGTGCCTTTTACCTGCTCAAACATAAAACAAAACAAAAGAATCTTTAGCTGACTTGTGCACACCACACATTCTATACTTGTGTTAATACAGATATATATGTTACCTTTAAAAGTATATGTGTTTTCAGAAAAAAGGACTAGACATCAATAAAGACCAGTAGTCCAGATAAATGCCTCTGCTGCAGTTTCCCTAAAGTTCTGCAACTAAAATTACTCCAAAGTTGCTAGATGAGATAATCCAGCCTCACAGACTACTCCAGCCAGAACTTAAGGTAAGTCCTGCATGTTCTCATCACACCAAGACTGGACAACAGCTAGCTGTCCCAGGACTTGACCATTATCTCAATCTTTTCAGGGTCCCCTAAAGATGCCATCACCCCCAGGCAAAAGGAAGCAGTCTAGAGAACACAACTCCCACATTCCCAAGAAGTGAGGTGGGTGGTTTTGGTCATTCAATGGATTATGGATGTTTATCATCATTTAGGGGGATTGAGTACAAGTTGTTGGTCATGGCCAGGAAAAAAAGCTGAACAAGAGATTAAACTCAGGTATCTTTCTGAAGGGAAGAGGGGGGATATAGAATGATGGGATAAAAGGGTGGGTTGTCGAGTCTACTTTTGAACAACTACTAGCGTCAAATATTTTATATTGCTATGGATTTTTGTATATTGATGCAAACTTAAGATTTTTGTTATAATGTATATGTTTAAGGTAGTGTACCTATATAGGTCATTAATAAATGTAAATTTCTAGTCCTGAAAGGCAGTTATTATAAACCATTTAGGATAATTAACAAACCAGGCTAATAGTCATCTATAACAATCAAACTTGTAGTCGTGTTAGGTATGTTTCCAAGGCATACAGAAATACATTTTAGATAGATAGTCTTCGAATATTTCAAAGACCTACTGATTATGGCATTTAAAATGTTTTAATAATATAAGGTTTTCTAGGGCAGTAAGACACAGCTGTTTCTGGCAGTACCAATCTACTTCAAAAAAGGATGATAGGCATTGAAAAACTGCCAAGTGGAATTTGCTTTTATTGTGGCAAAGCTAGCCACTTGGGCAAGAAACTGCCCTTCCCTTGACTCCTGATAGTATGCTGTACAAACTGGACAAGCAGGGCACAAAAGAAAGTTAAATGCCAAACTTTGCCAAGACAAGGTAGGACAGTTCTTCAAAAATTCCTGCTTCACAGGAAAGTCTGTCAGACATTCTAGGTCTTTAGGCCAAAGATGGATGTCCCAATGTTGCAGAGGAACCTTGGGTGATTGTACAGGCAGTCAGTCCACAGTTTATGTCATTTCTATAGTTTTGGAAGTTGCTTACTCTACACTTCCTATTTACTCAGGTAGTAATATATCCTTCTCCAGTCTTTGATGGGGTTGAAGACCAGGCAACTATAGTTACAGTTTTCCTTATTACAAAATTCAGGAGAAAAATTTAATATAAGAAATGTAAAGTTTGAGCTGGGTGGTGGTGGTGGCGCACGCCATTAATCCCAGCACTCGGAGGCAGAGATAGGTGGGTCTCTGTGAGTTCAAGGCCAGCCTGGTCTACAAGAGCTATTTCCAGGATGGGCTTCAAAGCTACAGGAAAACCCTGTATCCAAAAACCAGAAAGAAAAAAAAAAGAAATGTAAAGTTTGCAAGTTTGAGAAACATAAAAGCTTAAATTGTTTATCTAAGAAAATGTTTTAAGGTCTAAAAAGATATTTTTAGGATGGTAATGCAAGTTATAGTAGAAAATAGTTTAGGTATAAAATTTTGGACTCATTATAATAGGATAGATAAAATAGTACTTTCTCCAAATTTCCCAAATACATATGGACTAAACATTGTGAATGCAATTCTTACTTGATAATTGTTCTTTTTTTATTTAGACAAAAACGAGGAAATGTTGTGGAATATTTGTATGCTGTGTTGCCCTGACTGGTGTAATAAAAAGCTGAATATCCAATAGCTAGGCAGGAGGTATAAGTAGGACTTTTGGGGAAAGGAAGAGGAGGTAGAATCTAGGAAGGCATACAGCCAGAGAGAAAACAGGATGTGCAAGATAGAAGAGAGGTAAAAAGCCATGCGACAGAACGTAGATTAATATAACCTGTTAATTTAAGTTGTAATAGCTAGTTGAGACAAGCCTAAGCTAAAGGTCAAGCGTTCATAATTACTATGATGTCTCCATGTCATTATTTGTGAGCCAGTGGCCAAAAGAAAAATCTACCTACAGTTCTGAGTAAAACTATTAAATCAAGCTATTGATTTTTCATATTTTGAAAACCACTAAATATTTTGCATGGGCTAAGGATGTAGCTCAGTGTTAAGTGCTTGCCTCGTACATGCAAGGTATTGGGTGAGCACTCTAGTGCTGAAAAAAAACTAATCAGGAAACAGACAATAAAATATGTTCACTTAAAAACAAAATATTAAGAAATAATAGTAACTGCCGGGCGGTGGTGGCGCACGCCTTTAATCCCAGCACTCAGGAGGCAGAGGCAGGCGGATCTCTGTGAGTTCGAGACCAGCCTGGTCTACAAGAGCTAGTTCCAGGACAGGCTCCAAAACCACAGAGAAACCCTGTCTCGAAAAACCAAAAAAAAAAAAAAAAGAAAAAGAAATAATAGTAACAACCAGCTCCCAGTACATGGAACTACAGTTCACATGAACTAACACTAGAGAGGAATATAGGTATCTTTGTTCTGTTCATGGACACAAACATGCTCAGAGAATTTGTTCCTTGGAGACATTAAAATGAGACAAAGCAAGCTTATTTTGTCCACAAGTTGATAAAGAACACCATGTATCTCAAAACACAATGTATCTCAAAACACCATGTATCTCAAAAACACAACCCTCCCTTCTGCTGCTAAGAGAAAGAATGCTACTTGTTATCAGGAATTGCTCAGTGTTCTAAAGACACCCAATCTAGAACAGATCCTGGATTGAGCCCAAATTCTCTAATGAGATTTTTTTTCTTTAATTTGTTGTTATTTAGCCCATGGTTGAAAAGGTACTTTCTCAATCCTTCTCTTCGACTCTAAACCTAATTTGCTCAACTATTTGTGAGTCCCTTTGGTAATCTCTGGGAAAAAAAAAAAGGCACAGGCTATCCAAATACCAAATCCTTGAACAATCCTCACAAGCCCAACCGAGCTCAGGAATCAATTCCCTATCTGCACTGAGCAAACGTTTTGTTCTTCCTTATAATCTTTCAATTGTCTGTATATACGGTGTGGGTTTGCAACTGTCTGTATATAGGGTGTGGGTTTGCAATTGTCTGTATATACGGTGTGGGTTTGCAATTGTCTGTATATACGGTGTGGGTTTGGGTCACGGGAATTGCTCTGCATACTTATTTTCTGAATTCTACTTATAGCTAAGTGTTTACTCTGGTGACTAGATAATATCCTGCCTTTTGCTTCTCTCTCTCTCTCTCTCTCTCTCTCTTTCCCTCCCTCCCTCTCTCCCTCCCTCCCTCCCTTCCTTTTTTAATTCCAAAAGCATTTCTCCTTCCAGGAATAAAATAATAAACAAACTTCCACTGTTACCACTTTCGATGTCCTGCCTCAGGTAAGGTACATTCAGGTTCCTAGTTCTCAACTCTGCTGGCAACAAAGCAAACACCCTTCAGGTCTATAGCTTGTTGAAAAAAATAAATAAATAAAGGGAGAAAAAGAAACAATTCATGACTTGTTGGTATCAGACTGTTGCCAAGAGACTGGATTTAGAAATGTTTATGTGAATTATGATGCGACCTCTGGCTAGATTTGCACCTTAGGGTTACTTCCTCTTGTATTAAATGCAAGAGTCATGCTAGTCCCTCACTGTCTCTTGCGGTTCCATAAAATAAAGTCTGTGGCCTTGCGACTGGGTCTCTCAGCACCACGGGACAGGCATTCCTAGACAGGGCGTGCAAGCGACAGTCAGTACAGCTTGCTGGGGGGGGGGGGGGGGGGGGGCGGGGGCGGGGGAGAACGGCTCCCACTATCAGAGCTAAGGCTGCATGTGACCCGCAGCTTCCTGCGTGGGCTTCTTCAGGAGAAAGCACTTGGTAACCAGACAGAACATGGCAAAGTCAACAGGCAATAGGTAGCTTTTTCTCCAGGGAGTTCTGCCTACAGCTGGTAGTTCAAATATTAACATCAAGATTGCAGAATGACCGAACCCTACCCAGTCGTTCACGGAGCCTAGGATTTCCCTAAAACGTATTCTCTTTCCAGAGAGACAGAGAGTTACAAAGCAACTACGCCCGGGGCTCACAAGGCGGGTTTGCATTCACTCTCCCCAGGACCGACCCTCAAGATCCCGAAAGATGCAGCCAGCGAGCAGGTGTCTCTAGCCCCCACCCGCCCCGCCACAGCTGCGCCCGCGCCTGCACCTGCACCCCCATCTGCGCCTCGGCTGGAGCTCACCCACCGGCGGCACTTGCTGTGCCTGGGAGCAGGTGACAGTCGCGGCCAGGAGGACCCAGGTGAGGAGCCGTGGGCCCAGCATCTTCGCAGCTGCCCGCGCAGCTCCAAGCAACTCCTTCCTCAGCGGTCGAAGGGACCACCTAGGTCGGGAGCAGGCCGCGCCCCCGACGCGTGACCAGCGACCCCGGGCCACACCATACACGGCGGGGGACGGCGCCAGTAGTGAGGAGCCACCAGCCCGGAGCGCAGACCGTGCACCAGGCCAGAGAGGGGGCTCCGCCCCCCGCTCTCCAGACAGTGGTTTCGTCCAGATTAGCCACGCCCCGGGGCGGGGCTTCCAGCTTTCGCCAGGACTTCACCCTCTCGGAGCTCTTGAGCTGGGGCTGGGCTGCGGGTGCTGAGAGACGCCTGCGGGTGGGACCCCACTGACTCGGGAGAGGTCGGCTCTGAGGCGTCGTTCCTAAGCCCACCAAACGGATCCAGAGTCTCAGAGCATGACGTCAGACCCAGTTTGCCCTCTGGGGAAGGCTGGCCCCAAGTGAGTCACCCTATCCATTCTGCCCGAGGGGGTCACTGCCAGAGGGGCCGGTGTCAGGGCCAGGACAGGGCTGTTTCGTCACTCGGGCTGTCTAGGCTGTGAATTACCCGCCTGGGATTTCACGGCACTGCTACTTCTAAAATTTGGACTTTAATTTCTTGTCCGAGATTAGAAAGATCGAAGGGGTGGGACCTTCATGGATGTATTTGTTGAGTTACTCAACTAAAGTGTTTTTGTTTAACTCATGGGACTTAAGCTTAGCCGAGCTGACCTAAACCTAGGACAGGTATCTTCATAGTCTACTTCTGAAAAGCAGCTCGACAGACGTACAATACTTGTTTGGCTTTCACACACCATCCTTGTACAAGGCTCGTCCTAATAGGATGAGTTACCTAGAACCCGGCAGGAAATTTTACCTTCTGGATTTCCATTTTCTGCTTCAGCAACAGACATCTCAAGACGGTTTTCTTTTTTTTTTTTAATGCTGCACTAAAACTTGTTCAGAACCATTAAAATTTTATTTAATCCCCACCCCATCCCAGTGCTGGGGGATCCGTGTAGTTCTCCGTGTGTGTGTCTGTGTGTGTGTGTGTGTGTGTGTGTGTGTGTGAGAGAGAGAGAGAGAGAGAGAGAGAGAGAGAGAAACTACAGTTCTCCTTACGTGTATGTGCGTGTGAAACTATAGTTTTACCAGCTATATTGCTTCCTTAGAAAATGCAAACATTCCCTGATGGAGGTTGGGAGTTGATGTGGTTTTCCCCATCCAAATTTGGAGGCAGATGATAAACAAGTTGTGTTCTTTGAGGAAGTTTAGGTGTTGAAACACAGCACAGGACTGATTGACACACACTTGGGTTCCTGCTTAGGTAAGCAAGATCAGAAAATATTCACTTTTTGAGGATCACACTGGGGGTGGCTGTAGGGCCCAAACTCAGGAGTCTGAGGCAAAAGGTCATTTTTAGTCACGGACTCTATGGTTTCAAACCAGTCTAGACAGCAAAGGAAAACAGAGAATACTGTGACACACAGTTCTCTTCTGACCATGGCTATGAGGAAGCAGCAAGAAGACATAAAGTGCCGGGCGGTGGTGGCGCACGCCTTTAATCCCAGCACTCGGGAGGCAGAGGCAGGCGGATCTCTGTGAGTTCGAGGCCAGCCTGGTCTACAAGAGCTAGTTCCAGGACAGGCTCCAAAGCCACAGAGAAACCCTGTCTCGAAAAACCAAAAAAAAAAAAAAAAAAAAGAAGACATAAAGTTCTTCCCTTATGAAACTTACTAGATAGGAAATAGACATTTACACCACACGTGTCAGCATAGTCCATAAAATAGCAAGCGGAAGCTGTAAATGCTGCAAAGCAGAACTGGACAAGGGCTACTGAGAATATAGAGGCTGGGAAAGGGATTAGAAATTTTACCAGCCGGGCTGGATAGGCATTATCGAGAAGGACAGATTTGAACAGTAAGTGGTGGGAATTAGCCTCGTGGATGCCAAGGAAACCATTCTGGAGACAGAGGGTGTCTGTGCTGCAAAGGCTGAGTAGTGAGACTGAGCCTAAACATGAAGCTTTTTATCACAGAAATGATAAATGTTTGGGATATACGCTTAACCTGACGTAAGGATTGCATATTGCAAATAAAAGCAGTCTGCTGCGCTGCACCGCTGTGCAGTTTCATGTTTTATATATAAGTTAAAAATGCCAGAAGGAGACGGAGCACGAGCAAGGAACTCAGGACCACAAGGGGTGCACCCACACACTAAGACAATGGGGATGTTCTATTGGGATCTCACCAAGGCCAGCTGGCCTAGGTCTGAAAAAGCATGGGATAAATCCGGACTAGCTGAACATAGTGGACAATGAGGAATACTGAGAATTCAAGAACAATTGCAGTGGGTTTCTGATCCTACTGCACGTACTGGCTTTGGGGGAGCCTAGGCAGTTTGAATGCTCACCTTACGAGACCTGGATAGAGGTGGGCAGTCCTTGGGCTTCCCACAGGTCAGGGAACCCTGATTGCTCTTCGAGCAGATGAGGGAGGGGGACTTGATCGGGGGGAGGGGGAGGGAAATGGGAAGCGGTTGTGGGGACGAGGCAGAAATCCTTAATAAATAAATAAATTTAAAAACTGAAAAAAAATGCATCTTTTAGCAAGTGAACTGCTACAACTTGGTTTTCAAAAGTATACTGCTAAGTTCAACTACTGCAGGACGATCAAGCCCATTTCATTTCTTCATGCTACCCAAAACTGGGAAGATAATGTCTCTTCATGTATTCAAAATAAAAGCATTTTATGGAACAAAAATTGGACAAACCAACCAAACAGAAACAAGGGCATTAGGCAGAAATTAAAGAAGTCTGAAGACATGATTGGTAGTTAATTTTTTAAAGTGTCCAGTGTGTATTCAGCCATCCCAGAGAAGCCAGTGTGGCTTGAACAGAGGAATGAGGGAGAGATAAACTAAGTCAGAGGTGAAGAAAGCAGGTTAAAGACAAGAGCCAGAGTAAAGACTGGAACTTCACTCTGGGAGTTTTCTGTAATACTGAATACACGTGTTCAGTGTTGAATCTGCTGGGTTACCATGAAGCTTAAGTCTATCCAAAGTAGAGAATACCGTTTTTAAGTAGCTATTACCAAACCAAATGGTTACCTGATTAATTCACCTTAATTACGATTGAGAGCAATTTGAGCATGTCACAGTCGCATCTTTTCCTTATGAAATAGTATTTGGTAGTTAGGTGAGCTAACAAACTTAGGTGCTTTCTAAAGAAAGTTTATACAAGTTGGCATGATAACCATATGCACAATATCCACAATATCATATAAATAATTTTAAAAACCTACCATATACTAACTCTTGATTTTTCTTTTTAGATAAATTAAAATTTGCTTCCTTGAGAGTTATGTATGTCACCCATCACCACACACACACATACACACACACACACACACACACACACACACACACATCTTATTTGAGTGTACAGTGCTGGGCATTGAACCTAGAATTTTGCAAATGCTAAATGAGGTTTATATCACTGACTTCTATCCCTATCCCCCTCTTTGAGTCAAGGCTTCACCTGGCTGCATTAGAACTCAGACTTTCAAGTCGCTAATATTGAGGTGTCTAATCTTTTCTTTTTAATCCACTCTATTTCCAATGTTAAAAATGTACAAAAAGTCAGAACAAGATTTGACTATAGGCCGGGCGGTGGTGGCGCACGCCTTTAATCCCAGCACTCGGGAGGCAGAGGCAGGCCGATCTCTGTGAGTTTGAGGCCAGCCTGGGCTACAAGAGCTTGTTCCAGGACAGGCTCTAAAGCTATAGAGAAACCCTGTCTCGAAAAACCAAACCAAACCAAAACAAAACAAAACAGATGTAACTATAGGAAATTTTATAGTGATTTAGGCATACTGATGTGTTTCTAGAGATGATATTGAAATGTATATATGAATGATTGTATATGTTAAAAAAAGAAGGTGATTCAAACTCTCCAGAGAAGTATCAAGTCTGAGAGTTGGATGACCTGCTTAGTGTACAAAAGTCAACATAAGTATTTAAATTGTTGATAGGGATGGCTGAAGTTCTTGGCAAGTCATAGACTTCCGAATCTCCTACCTACCATTCCTAGATTTCCCCGGTGGAGCTTTGATTCAAAGTAATTGTAATCTTATCTCCCCACCCTAAATGAAATATAGCACTTACCCAGAAAGTATGGCTCAATTTAATAAATACTGAGTATATAACAGTTTTTACTGGAAGATAAAATATGGAGATAATATTTCAGTTTGAAAATAAGGATTTTAACAGAATAATTTACCAGGTTTAAATATATTTGTTTTTACAAGCATAAAAAAAAAGTTCAGAGAGGCTGGGCATGTTTTTAGACACCTATAATCCTAGAACTTTAGGATTGTAGCTTTGTAGTCAGCCTGTGAGACCTCTGCCATGGCCTCAAACAAATTAGAGTTAATTTTGTTTTAGTTTTTTTTAAGACAGGATTTCTCTGTGTAGCCCTGGAGGTCATAAAACTTGCTCTGTAGACCAGGCTGGCTTTGAATTCACAGAGACCCACCTACCTCTGCATCCAGAGCGCTGGAATTAAGTATGTGTGCAGCTACCGCCCAGCAATTATAGTTCATTTAAAAATCCTGATACATTTAAAGTGCCACTCATGTTTTAAGAAGTTTTTGTCTGTCTTTCAGGAAGGAATATAGATGGTAAGAGGTGGAAAAATAGAAAGACAGACGTCATATCAAATCAGTACATTTCCTTTCTTCTGGTTGCTTTACCATGCCGTGCCACAGGTTACTTGTTTTTTTCTCTTAACTTTTAGATTTTAAAAACATTGTGAACTATTCCCTCAGCCTGAGATAAAGGGACACTTTCTTCTGTTACAAAACTGAAAATTTAGAGCTCACATTTGATCTAATTGTGCCTCTATAAATGTCAAAATAAAGGTTATAATAATTATCTTTCCACTTGTACTAAGTCCTTATTTCTTTGTGAAACATTGTGAAGTGTTATTGAATCAATGGTATTCAAATATGTCAAATTTGAAGCACCATTTAAAAATTCCTGTCCTGTTTTACCTTTTCCTTAGTGAGATATACTTCTGACCAGAAGATAAGTCATTTATTGTTTCAGATATGCCAGAGCCTTGTACATTTTAAACATGCACTTTGCCTATAATTGAGCTACAGCCCTGGCCCTGAAGGTTATTATCAACTTAAATCCTACAATAGTTGAACTGTTCTAACTTTATATGTTACCTACTTTACATCGCTGATTGTAATTAGCTATTTAATGCTTCTATTATTTTCTAGTGTATATATTTATTCTCTCAAAAAGGTTGAATATTTAATACTGGTGCTGGCACAAGAGTGAATAAATGATTAATTGTCCTCTGGAGGCTTCAGCCTCAGAACAGAGAAAAAAATGCAAGGCAAAATAGAAATCGAATGAATTGCTAGGAAAGCTTCAATATAGTTAGCCCGTTAGGAAGAACGACTCTCTGGCTCATATTATGGACGTTTCACAGATCTCACTTTCAATCCTGACATGCAGCAGCTCCAGGATTTGAATGAGACATACCCTTATCCCTCTGTGGGTGGGCCCTGACCTGTTTATATGACACTTAAAATTACTCTGTTTCTCTTGCCAAGATGCTTGGCGCAGGTCTTACCCAAATGCATCAGACAAACCGACCTGAAGCCAAGGTCTCGTGCTATAGAGTCAAATCAAAGTTCCCTTGCTTGGTTCGAGGAACTTTGCGGTCCAGTGCTGCTGGCATCCATAGCACAAACTTGCAGGGAGTCACCTAAGATGAAACAGATACTGTGGACAGCGCAGTGGAAAGACGGAAAGAAACTGGGTCATTGGTGACATTGTATGGATGCTAGATCAATCCATCTCAGAGCCTGTCTGACAGCTGGACTCTGTATTTCCATGAGCCACTACTCTGTATTGCTGAAACCTTAATACAACTCTTCTTACTCCTTATTACAAAGCTCAAATTGCTTTGCTTGCAAGGTGAATCATTGTGATGGGCAGCAACCTACCTGATAAACACAGAAAAATATGCATCACCTTCTAAGTAGCAGGAGAGGATTACTGTAAAGCTACAGAGCTTACTCCTTCCTCCACTCCTTAACCTTGATGGCCTTCTACTAAGTTTTATGCTTCTAAGTTTGTATTCTTTTTCTCAGAAAGAACCACCCAAATGGTATGAGCTTTGGGCCTCACGAAACGAAGAAGACCTACCTCAGACATTTTGGGGAGGAGAACTTGACCTTTCTCTCTGAGTTCTTCCGTGCGTGTCTCCCTAAGGGAGGAGTGACTTACCTAATTGGTAGATAGCTGTGGGAGCCATTACATGCATGACCTGATCTGTCCTTGGCTCTCTATTCGCATCTGCCTTCCACGGCCATATGCTCACTGCATACGGCCCTAGATGACAAGACCCAAAGGAGAAATAGTTGCTGCCTTTGCCCACTGCTCCCCAGATGGGCAGCTCTCCAAAGAATCTTAAAAATACAGTTGAAGCATGACTACGTGCAAATTCCAGAGAATGCACCGTGAAAGGAGATCTTCTGAAGACATGCAGAGAAAGTAGGCAAGGAAGGGAGGCTTCTATAAGTCCTGGCCACCAGGCTGCCAGTGTTGAAGCACTGTCCCAGCTCCAGCTGCACCCTGAAGTCATCATACCCTCTTGTCTTAGAGATCAGCTGTGTTCCCAAGATGCAACTTGTGTTTGCCAAGTAACTGCATGTTGTGAAATATTATTTTAAGATGTGTGACATTTGTTTATGCGGTGGAACATTTGTTTTAATGATGCAATGATGTGTTACCTTCTTTTATGTTGCATTTGTTTAACTCTGTGAAGCTGTTACTTTGCCTGTCTAAAACATCTGATGGTCTAAAAGAGCTAAACGGCCAAGAAAAGAAGGGACCCAGCCACACAACCAGTCACGGACTCAGAGTGAAAGTAAGATATACAGAAGTAAGAAAAGGAAAAAGCCCAGAGGCTTAATTTAAATTAAGAAAGGATGGCAAGAAACAATCCAGGCTAAGGCTGAGCATTCATAAGTGAGAATTAATTCTCTGTGTGTGATTTGGGGAGCTGGGCAGCAGGCGTCCAAAAGAGACAAAGAGTAGAACAACCCACAACACCTGGATGTACAGACTTGCCCCAGAGGAAAGGTGGAAATCTCATTTTGGCAAGAGGTCGAAGCTGTTGTGCCTGTTTCACTGTTAATCAGCAACAAGACTAATCTTTAATCCTATCTAACATCTGTATTATTTCCCAGAAAAATGAGAAGTATGATGGTCACATCTAATGAGAAATGAAACCAATTACAATTGTGGAACTAGTGTATGTATAAAAAGGTATAATTGACTATATGTGCAAGCAGGACAGTAGGTGCTATCAAAGATACACACACCAGTAACACATGCCCAATCTCAAGCTTACAATGTAAACAAAATGCATACTCAACTCCTGCGCGAGTATTTAATGCATGTCCAGTTAGTGGTTTTGGTTAGATCGGGCATAGGAACTGGCATTTGGAGGGAGGGTCTTTAGGAGGTGATTTCACGTGGGCTGTCCTTCATGCTAGGACTGAAGCCTCTATAAAAGACACTCTTCGAGCTGCCTTCGACCATGTGAGGATCCACTGAGGGTGCTTTTATCGGAGGCTCCAGCTCTGATAGTAGACTTTCCAGCTCTAAATGGGAGGCGATTGTAAAGTTTATATGTGTGCGTGTGTGTAGTTTATACACACACACTTGTATGCATACATATATAGTGGGGGGGGGCTTGGAATAAAGCTGTGGTTGGCCTAGAACTTGCTTTATACACCAGGCTTATCTTGAACTTGTGGCAGTTTGCCCAGCTCTGCCTGTCGAGTGCTGGGCTTACAGATCTATGCCGTAGTGCTGAGCTACAAAACCAGTCCAGTGCAGTTGTTGTTATTATTGTTGAGGCACAAATAAACTATGACGTGACACACAGTCACTTTTCCAGTTTCCTTAGTAAACAGCAATTCAATTTGCCTACTTTGCTTAGGACAGAAATCTTTTGGTCATCTCTGACTTTTCTCTTTCTTGATATACACTCACTACATGGGCAAATCTTATTGGATTTACCTTCAATCTGTACGGTATCCTAAATCTAACATTGCTGTACACTGCCGTTGCCCCAGTCCAAGTTACCCATTACCCATGTAATTTCTATAAGACCAAATCTTTCTTTCCTCAAAACCACCCAGTTACTTACCTGTTATTCAGAATAAAAACCAGCGCCCTTACCATGGGCTATGAAGCCATTCTGGGCTGTTCCACCCTGCTACCTCACTATCTCTCATCCTACCAGTCTGTCCCTTTTTCATGGCACTCGGCTTTCTCAGTCTTCTCTCTGAGCTTCAGGCACACTAGAAATGGCCCATATGAGGAACTTGACACTTACCGTCCAGTCTTGTAGCATGTTTTGTCTTAGATATACATGTGGCCCGCTCAGATGCTTGAATAACTCCTCTTAATGGATCATTTCACTCAGAGTTATATAGAAGATTGCCCTGTAGAGAAATCCCTAGGTTCTCAGCACTGGTGATCTTAACTCTAATTGTTATCCCCACCTACTATTTTCCTCTTTAATTGACTGATGTATATTTCCCTCTAGCCAAAATGTAAGTTCCATGACGTCATAGGCTTTTTAAAAAAATTGTTATATTCTCAGTACTTAGTACAATATTTGGCATGGCTTATGAATAGTTATTTAATAAATGAATTAACTAAAATAATTGTATTCAGATCATATACCAAGGGATAGCAATAATAATATAAAGAATGATGCATTACTGATAGATTGTATTCTGGATTTTAAGTTGGGCTGGAGATGAATATAGATATGAAGTAAGTACCATAGTCTCCATCTTATGGGGAGAAATCGGAGTTGTATACTGAGTAGTTGTTTCAAATTCTGAGGCATGTACACTGAACACTACACTACACTGCCAGGCCAGATCACAAAACCTTCTGTTTTAGGTCAACTAGAGTCATTTGGGTGAGGTCCTACCAGCTGAGATGATGTCTCCATGACATTTGCCTAGCCTGTGGCGTATTTTCTGTGTGATGGCTGATGGGGGAGGGTCCAGCTCATTGTTGGCGATGCCATACCTTGGTGGTCCTGGGAGCTAGCAGAGAGTTGTCTGAGCAAATCATGGGAAGCAAGTCAGTAAGCAGTGATTCCCTATGGCTTCTACATCAGTTCCTGCCTCCAGGTTCATCTCATTCCTGGCCATCTCCATGTCCAGATTCTGTAACTATTCGTGCCAAATTCTGTTTCATATCTAACCGACAACAAAGCAAAACTGAACCCCTTAGTTTCCTTCTGCTTTCCAAATCGCTTACTAAATCAAATGCTGATGCTGGGAATTTAGGAGTTGCCTTGACTCAGGTTTCCTTGATCTATTGCATTTACTCCTACAGAATAAAATAATCTGTCATATTGAAACAATCTCATAGCTTCTCATTGCCAACACTGTAGACCAGGCTACCCTAATTTCTGGCCTCTACCACTGTGATAAATTCCTACATGGACTCATCAATTTCTTTCTTCTTCAAAATAACCTCTAAAATGCAACCAGACAATGAGATTAGGCACATTCAAAGTAAGACGCTGTGAACTCTAAAATGCAGGCAGAACCACCTCTCTGTGTTTGTTTGCTTCTCTTTTTGAGACAGGGTCTCACGATGTGGCTCTGGCTCTGTCCTGGAACTCCCCAAGTAGAACAAGCTGGCCTTTGTTTCCCAAGTGCTGAGGTTCTCCCTAGTGGGCCCTGCTTCACCTAGTCGGAATAATCTGTTTAAAATGAAAATCTGGTATTACGTCTGACTTTCAACAGTCTCCTAACAACATTGCCATCAAGTCCAGAATTTTCAGTGTGTCTGGGAAGACTCATGCCGGAAGCTCCGTGGGCTTTTCACTGCCCCCCTTTTTTTCCTACCCCTCACTCATTCTCCTCCAGTCAAAAAGCAATTCATGTAAAAACATGGCTCTGTCCTATCTCAGTGTTTTGAATGCTAACCAAGTTCCTGAATGCTAACGCAAGGCCTGTCTTCTCCGGTGCCAGTCATTGTGTGTGTGTAATTTGTGATCATCCCTCAGAGTTCATCTTAACATGTGTCCTCATGGAAGGCTTCCCTGACCTATATCTCTCTGCCAAATTTCTTCCTCCTGTTAATCAGTTCTCAGATATCCTGTACTTTTCTTTCCTAGTACCTTGCACACTCTAGTTATTGAACAATTACTTAACTATTTGTCTGAGGGTTGCATCATATCTGCAACACCAAGCATAATGCCTGGCATAGTGAAGATGCATAAATGCGTGATTAATGGACTGACTACTTCAGGGCTGAAGAAACGAACCTGTCTAAACAACAAGGATTCACAGGCAAATGCAGTCCAACTCTAACCTGGATTCTATACATCTGTCCTTCTTTCTCTCCATCCACACTTGTTCATTTTTCTTTACTTCCTGTGTCTTATTTTCTCCATATAGGAGCTACGGCATATCATATCATATAAGGACATGTTAAGGACACTGTTCAACCCATATTGGAAAACTTTGTGTTACAAATTTGAAAGATTTGTGTTACACCTTGGGAGAACTAAAGGTTATGTGTACTTCCTTAGGCATCTCAGAATATAACTAAAGGTTATATGTACTTCCTTAGGCATCTCAGAATATAACTGGTAAGTTTTTTTTCTCTGTTCTATAGACTCTAACATAAACTTTTAGGGGTTTGTTTTTCGATCTCTAAGAGATACCCAAACACAACCAAATAAACCACAATGTCCATGTTACTTGATCAGAATCATGTCAGGAAAGACAAAATCTATCCTTAGACACCGATGTCAAGGCACAAAGACCTCGAGGGAGCAAATATACAAAATGTGAAATACTCTATAGTTAACCAATGTGATTCCTTCTCTTTCCAAAGCAGATAAAAATAGCTACCTTTTTTTGTTCTTGCTAATGCTATGTTAATTTGGTTTTTTTATTCTCCTCAGTCTGCTGGCTAAAATGCTATTTGATTACAGATGTGGTGGGCTGTTTGACTCTGCTCTCACAAGTCAGTTGTGTTCAGTGGCATCACGGGGCACCCTGAGTACACTGTGATATTTATCGTGCAGGAATGAGCAAACACTACACGCCAGAGCTTTCCTCCCGGGACAGTCAGCTGTTAAACATGACCAGTCCACCGCTGCTGGTAAATCTGAGTATTTTCTCATGTACTTAGAAGTTTTCATATTTTCTTTAAAATACTCATTTTTGTCTTTTGTCTGTTTATAAAAAATGAACTTTCTGAAAATTTCATGACTGTTATTCTCTGTGTGTCATAAAGGTTATTCCTTACCTACTGATATGTTGTTATTTTGCTTGCATACAGTTTATGTGTACCCCCAAACGTTCATGGGAACTTTATATTATGACAATGTTAAGAGTTGATAGGACATTTAAAGAAAGGGGACCAGGCAGGAGGTCATTCGGTCATTAGGGACCTTCCTTCAGAAGGGGTTAACATAGCTGTCATGGTACTCTGGCTTCGGGAATAACCACACGTACTTTTGTCTTTTCACATGCTCTTAACCACTGTGGCGCCGTTCACACTTCTATCACCAGAGCCGAGCACCACGCCTTCAAAACCCTCCAGAGATGAAAGGTAAAGACACTCCTTCTAAAGTACCCAGCGTTATAATTACAGGAGGCTGACCAGTACCAATGCATCAAAAATACATTTCCCCAGAGAATACCTTGTATTTTTTGCTCTAATTTATCTTATCTTAAGAAAAATTCTTGAACTATTTTGTACATACAAACAAGAATCTGCAGATAAATGATAGACACAACTTGGTGAGTTCAGAGATAAACATAAATGCATAAACTAATCCCTGTTCCCTACATAATAAACCTATTTCTCACGCTCAAAGTTTCTGCCTGAAATTTTGTTTATTTCTTGTGGTTAAAAATAATTAAAGTTTACCTTCTCAGAAAAATTAAACGAGAGAATATTTATTGTCAACTGTGGACATTTTATTAAAGTAGACGAGATCTACTTACTGTACACAATTGGAGCTTTGTACCTTTGGCGAGTGCTTTCCCCAGCCTTTGATGACTCTCTTTCTTCCAACTTCTGGCAGCCACCGTTCTACTCTGCGTCTATGACCTTGACTGCTTTCTATTCATCATGTGAATGGCATCATGTATTATTTGTTCTTCCGTGTTAACTAGGTATAAAATCCTTCATGTTCTGCCATACTACAAACATGCAAGATTTTATTAGTAGTAGCACTGTTGTTATCATTATAATTATTTTGAGATATAGCCTTGTTGTGTTTTTTGTGTGTGTGTATGGCTGAGATACAGGGACATGCTTTGCATATAGATAACTAATTTCCACAGCACCATCTATGAATAAACTATTTCCTACAATTGTATAGTCAAAGATCAGTTGGCTGTACATGGGTTTATTTCTGAACATTCTTTCCGTACCGTGCTATGTTTTTAAAGTGGAGGCTAGAGAGATAACTCAGTGGCTGCTCTTCCAAAAGACTGGGGTTCAGTTCCCAGCAACCACATGGCAGCTAACAAATGTCTCTAACTCCAATTCTAGTGGATCAGATGTCCTGTCTAGACCTCCATTAATAACAGTCATCATCTGGTGCACAGAGACACATGCAGGTGAGAGACCCATACATATAATAAAAACAAATAAAATTTTTATTACATGTATTTAATTTGTGTGTGTTGTGTTGTGTAGATATACATGTATGAAGATCAAAGGACAACTTGCAGGAGTTGGTTAGCTTCTGCTGACATGCAGGTCCCAAGAATCATGCTTAGCTGGTCACTCTAGTGAGAGTTCTGAGCCCAGGCAATGTGTGGCAGGGTCAAATTCCATAAAAGGAGGCCCTGGAAGGGCTATTTTGTGAAACTGTGGAAGTGAAACAAATTATGGTATAGATGTTGGAAATGCTAGGACTGTGGGGTATCTGTTGATAACAGCTGTGAACGTGGAGTAGCGCTGGCCCAGGAGAGAGGCTATGCTTATGGAGGAGGAACTGAAGGGCTGGTGCTACACAAGGCTGTGGGAGCCCACATGATAACACCAAGATACTTAGGAAGTAGACAGAGAGCTGCAAGGTTTGGTGTATGCCTTGCTGGGTTTTAGAACTGCTTTGGCCCAATCATTTCTTCCCATGCCCCCATTTTTCTTTTTAGCATGGAAGTATGTATTCTGTGCCACTGTATGTTGGGAGTATGTAAATTGCTATTTGATTTTATGGTGTCATAGACGTGATTGCCCTCGTCTCAGTTGAGATTGTATTCTTGAACTTTTGAGCAATGCTGAAACTATCTCTGAAAGTTCCCAAGCCCATAAGTCGAGAACTTTCACAGATACTAAATGGTTTTTGCATTATGCTATGAACATGAAACTTATTCATTGATAGGCAAGGCAGCCTGATGGTAGAATACTTGCTTAACATGTATGAGGTCCTGGGTTCAACCCTTAGTGCCACAAGTAAATAAACCTCTTAAATTGGCCAAGAACCTGAGACTGGAGGATCCAGGAAGCTAGGGGAAAACCCAATACTACTATTCTGCTACAGGAATGCAGCAATAAAATGACTCCTAAAAACATTCTGCTTTATAAAGAGACCAGTCTCACTCTGCCGTCATTAGAGAAGCTTCCTTCTAAAGTAGATGGGGAAAATATAGAGACCCACAACTGGACAGTAGGCAGAAAGACCTTGGAACACTCGGTCCTAAATGGGAGGTCTCCATCACATCCTTTCCCTCAGGAGCTCAGGGAATTGTGGTAGCAGAGGCGGAAATATTGGAAAAGCCAGAGGGGATGAAGGACACCAAAGAAATGAGACCTGAACACAGCAGGTCAGATGCATAGAGATGCTCACACAGACTGTGGCAACATATATAAGGTCTGCACAGGCCTTGGTCTAACGGGGTCCCAGTGCTGAGAGTAGACATATGCCCACACTCCTAACCCAGAAGCTATCTCCAACGGCTCACATGTGAAAAATTGGTTTTCTCCAAGGGAGTCCCACTGGATAGACAAGCTCCTTTTAAGGGCAGGCCCCATGCTCAGCAGTAGATGGCCAACACAAAATGAACTCAGTGGCATTTTTGGAGGTCTTATAATGCTTTGGCAGAACATAGATTTTTCTTACAGGTCCTTTGCATATAAATTACTGATTTTTAAATTATGTGTATGTGATGTGGTTCTGTGTCCCTGAGTGCAGTGCCTGCAGGGACCATGAGAGGACATTGAATCCCCTGAAGCTGGAGTCATGGGCAGTTTGTGAACTGCCTGATAGGAATTTTTAAAGCCCAAGTGGGTTCCTCGGCAAGAAAGGCAAAGGCTTTTCATCCCTTCAGCCGCCTCTGCAGTCCCACCTGCTGGTAATTTATGGGCAAGACTGTGGCCGATTTAAAAGACCAAGGTTTATAACCGCAGTCCCAGAAAGCCTTTTGCAGCCTTAACTGAAAAAGGGGGCTGGCAGCCATGTCCACAGGTGCCATGATTTCCAAAACTACCTTCTCTAACTGCACAGTTGATGGACATCATTATAACCTTGTTGAATAAAGATATTAAAATAAGAACAGATTGACTATTTTACAATAGTCTATGCGGCTGTAAGTGCCGTTGGGTGCTGGGTAATTATGGTTGAGGGTTTAATGAGGTCAGTGATGTCGGTGTGAACTCCTCAAAGACCACCAAGTCCCAACTTTGAAGTGGATCCTCCTGCTCTTGCTCCTCAGACAGCTGTGGTGTGGGAACTGTCCTCTCAACTGAAGGAGGAAGGGAAAGCTGTGGCATTCCCCTTTTGCTGCAACAACTATAGATGTACCAGCAGCAATGGCTGTGGCGGTGACACACCTCCCTTACCATTTTACTTCTTCCTTCCTGACTCGGGTAACTCTTGTTTGATTTTTTTCATTGTTTCAGGAAAAGCTAGTGCTTGGCTGAATAAAAGTGGTAAATGTTTTCTGGGTCTTCGAGTATGCTGTTACCAATCGGACTTTCAGACACGGCCTGCTGCCCAGGGAGCTTCTGTTTGCTCAGCATCCATCATGAAAAGGTGCTGGTCAAATGCCTTTAAAAAGTACATTGGATTATGATACAATCTTTATTCAATTAACTAATTTTTGATATAGCTATGCATTAGTTGGTTTCCATGTTGCATTCCTCCATCTCTTGCATAAATCCTACTTGATTATTATGTGCACTTCTTTTAGCTCATTGTTAAAATTTGGTTTGATAGATTTTGATGATTTTTGAATCTGTGTTCATTAGGGATATTGGTCTGTGGTCTCCTTATATCTTTGCCCAGTTTCAAATGAGTGATACTGTCCAAAATGTTTGGCAGTAGTTTTTTTTTTTTCAATTCTTTAGGTAAATCATTGATTTCTGTCCCTCACATCATTATTGTTTGCGCGTGGAGATGCATGTGTGCTTGCTGGTGAACATACATATGTGTGTGTACACATGTGTAGAAACCATGGAGCAACCTTGAGTGTCGTTCTTCAAATACCATTTTGAAGTAGGGTCTCACATTGGCCTGGTACCCAACAAGTAGGCTAGAGTGGTTGGTCAGAGAGCTCCAGGGATCTATCTGCCTGTCTCCTCCTCCCCAGCTCTGGAGTTAAGACTCCACCCCATCGTGTCTAACTGTTCTCATGAAGGTTCTGGGAAATCCTAATCTTACAAAGCAAGCACTTTACCAGATTATTTTATCATGCAGCATTTAAGTGCTGAAATTCTCCTATAAATGAAGCATTGTTATTCTTTTATATATAATCAATTTTGCTTAGCTTTAGGATCTTTATCTGTCTTTCTCCTCCCTCTCCCCCATCTCTGACCTGACTTCTGGGATGGTCTTCTCTCTGCCTAGACTGTATTTATAATTTCTTTTCTCTTCTTGGAATTTTGAGATGGGGTTTTGCTGTGTAACAGCTGGCCCGGAACTCATTACGTGGGTCTGGTTGATCTTCTGCTCATCATCTCCGTGGCTTTCCCCCAATCCCCAGCACACTCCTATCCCATGATTTAATTGATGAGTGATAATGAATTTAATTATTTTTGCTTTAACTCCTCTTGAAATGACTAAGGTAGTAGCACCCTGTCCCAACGTCATCTTGTGCCTGCCTAATCACTAACGGCTGCATTCACCTTGACAACAAATCTGGGACTTTCCATGGGCTAGACCATTGTCCAAGCATGTTATGTTGTGTCTGGAGTGTCGACCGACTTTTCTTAGGGCTTTCAGCTCACAAAAAAAATGACATGGAGACTTGTTAATTATGAAAGCTTAGCCTTAGGCTTGTCCCACTTGCTCAAATAACTTAAATTAACCCACTTATAATGACCTACATTCTGCCACATGGCTCATGGCTGTTACCTCTCCTCCTGCACATCCTGCTTGCTCGGTGTCTCCTGGTGTCTCAAGATTTCTTCTTCCCAGAGTTCTCTCTCTG
Source organism: Microtus oregoni (assembly GCF_018167655.1). NCBI lineage: Eukaryota > Metazoa > Chordata > Mammalia > Rodentia > Cricetidae > Microtus > Microtus oregoni. Next base: position 432,362 of record NW_024544709.1, on the reverse strand, counting down.
CCCTGAACTTCCACCTATGCCTCCTGCCTAGCTATTGGCCATTCAGCTTTTTATTACACCAATCACAGCAATACCCCTTCATATAGTGTACCAATATCCCACAACACTGGAAGGTACCACTGAGCCTTGCAAGGAAAGATGTCTATCGGGATGGATGCCATCCAGACCTGTCACCCCTACTGTCCCCGTCCATCAGGACAGATGCCATCCAGATCTGTCACCCCTACTGTCCCCGTTCATCAGGATGGATGCCATCCAGACCCGTCACCCCTACTGTCCCCATCTATCAGGATGGATGTCATCCAGACCCATCACCCCTACTGTCCCTGTCTATCAGGATGGATGCCATCCAGACCCGTCACCCCTACTGTCCCTATTGATGGGGGAGAGTCTTCTGGCTTGTGTTAATTTCATTGGTTAAATAAAGAGACTGCCTTGGCCCTTTAATAGGACATAAAATTAGGTAGGCGGAGTAAACAGAACAGAATGCTGGGAGAAAGAAGCTGAGTCAGTGAGTCGCCATGGTTCTCCCACTCCAGACAGACGCAGGTTAAGATCTTTCCTGGTAAGCACACCTCGTGGTGCTACATAGATTATTAGAGATGCGTTAAGAGGCTGAAACTAATGGGCCAGGCAGTGTTTAAAGAATACAGTTTCCGTGTAATTATTTCGGGTAAAGCTAGCCGTGCGGGCGGCCGGGTGCTGGGAAAGTAGCCCGCTGCTCTAATTTCAACACCCTATCAGGATGGATGCCATCCAGACCCGTCACCCCAGCTGTCCCCATCTATCAGGATGGATACCATCCAGACCCATCACCCCCACTGTCCCCATCTATCAGGATGGATACCATCCAGACCCGTCACCCCCACCGTCCCTATCTATCAGGATGGATACCATCCAGACCCGTCACTCCCACTGTCCCCATCTATCAGGATGGATGCCATCCAGACCCATCACCCCTACTGTCCTCATCTATCAGGATAGATACCATCCAGACCCCGTCACCCCTACCGTCCCCATCTATCAGGATGGATACCATCCAGACCTGTCACCCCTACTGTCCCCATCTATCAGGATGGATGCCATCCAGACCCGTCACCACAGCATCTCTGCAATGATCTTCAACAGCACCCCACACCAACCTGAACCCTCCTCACTAGTTCACATCTTCAGTTTTAGTGACTTCAGTTTCCACATTACTGCGATTTTAATATTTAGATGCTTTAAGCCAGGCATGGAGACACACACCTGCAATACAGTATTTGGGAAGTTGAAGCAGGAAGATCAGGTGTTGAAGACCAGCTTCAGCCACATAGCAAATTTGAGGCCAGCCTGAGCTATTTGAGACGGTGTCCAAAAAACTCTCAAAGGTTAAAAATAAAAGCAATCCTTTTTTTTTTTTGAGATAAGAGCATCATGTAATCCAGAATGAATTTCTGATCCTCTTATTCCAAATCTTGGAATTGTAGTTATAATTGGCAAGTCATTAGTTTTTAAAATATGTGATATTTATTAGTTGTAAATATTTCAGAGTACATAAAGTATTATTTTCAATAGAAATATTTTATATTAAGAAGATATTTCCTCTAAGAAATCAGTCTATACACCTCAATGAACTTCTATACGGTTAGATAAGATCTAATCTGAAAAAATGTGGGTGCTTTTTCTCAGGTCAGAGTTTTATCTTGTATAATCTTATTTTTGATAAGGCTACCAGACTGTTCCATCAGGGCACTATTGTAGTCTGAGATTCCTGTAATGAATGCTTTAAACAGGATTTCTCACAGTAACCTGAGATGAGAGATGTAAAGAGGAAACAATTACATGCCTTTATTCCGTACCACCAAGTACGGGCTGAATCCGGGCCTCGGGCACTCATAAGTCAGTGCTCTCTGACGCTTGATTTAACCTCTGCACTCACCCAGACTGATGTTCCAGCAGCACTGATGTAGATAACTGGGCAGATTTGTTATCTACACTTAGTGTCCGCCTTGACTGGTACATTTACTCCATAACACAATATATACTTTTATCTTCTCAGGACCTGTAATTAGGTCCATTTATTGTAATAAGGGAAGGAAATTGGAGAACATGAGGCTATCAAAGATCCAGGACTAGACTTTGTACAGAAATGCAGACAGATGGAATGTTGTCCCAGGAAAATCAGTTAGCAGGCATAGTCTTGGGTACAAAGCAAGTGTTTGAAATCAAGGGTCTGTCTTTTGATGGGAGTGCTTTTTAGTTTTTCGGTTAGCACAGGGATGAGTTTCATCATGGCATTTTCACGCGCAGCATGCTTTGTTCTTCCTCACCCCATTCGTCTTTTACTGCTTTCCTATTACAAATGTTCCATTAATTTTTCCATCTCCCTTCTGGTCTCTTCCTCCCATCTCATGACACACCTCCTCAAAGTACACACACGTCATTCTAAATGAAATTCAGAATGATAAAACATGTATTTGTGCGAGTCTGATTTATTTAGAAACCTAACGATTTCCAGTAAGATCCAATTTCTTGCAAATGTCGTGACTGCACTTTCCTGTATGGTTGTTTAAAATTCCATAGTGTTTTTGCACTACATTTATCTACTGATCTGTAGATGAGTTCATAAGCTGTCTCAGTTTCCTGGCTATTGTGAGCAGTGAAGCAATGAGCATGGGTGGGAAGGTATCTCTGTGGCATGTCGCCTAGTTGCTGGTGTATATGCTCAAGTGGCTAAGTCATACAGCAGCTCTATTTTCTGTTTCTTTTTTTTTTTTGAAGAACCTCCATACTGATTTTTTAAAAAGGTTTATTATTACTATTATTGCTTTTTGAAACACGGTTTCTCTCTGTAGTCTTCTGTCCTAGAGTGTACTATGTAAACCAGGCTGGCATCGAACTCAGAGATCCACCAGCCTCTGCACTTGCTGGCATTAAAGGTGTATGCCACATACCCAGCATGGTTTTTTATGTGTATGGGTGTTTCACCTGCATGTCTATCTGTACGCAGATGTGTACAATAACCAGAGGGAAGGTGTCAGATCTGAAACTGGAGTTACAGACTGTCGTTAGCCAACCCATGTCTGTTGGAAACCAAACCCAGGTCCTCTGCAAGGGCAACAAGTGCTGGTCCCTCTCCAGCCCCTCCATATATTTTTTTAAGGTAGTTGCATCAGTCTGTCATCAGTGGAGAAGGGTTCCTCTTTCCTCACCTCTTCTGCAGCATGCTTTCTTAATGATAAGTTTTACTGGATGAGATGAAATCTCAAAGCAGCTGCAATTTGTATTTCCTATTAGCTCACGATGTTGAGTGTTTTCCAAGTACTCATTGGCCATTTATATCTTCTTCAGAGAACTGGCTCCTTGGATCATCATTCCATTTACTGAATACATGACTTATGTAATTTTTGAGGATCATCACTCTGGGTATTCATCCTCTCTGATGTGTAGTGAGCTATTCTGTTATTTCCCCTCATTCAGTAGGTTTTCTCTTCACTGGTGAATGCTCCTCTGCTGTGTAGAAATTTACATTTCATGTGATTATCAATTATCATTTATCAATTCTTGGGATTGTTTCTGTGGTACTGGGATCCTTTTTGTAAAATCCTTTGTTTTCCTCCTGTGGCTGGTTTCAGGTCTTACATTGTGATCTTCAATTCATTTTTACCTTAATGCAAGACAAATGATGTGTATGTGGAAATCCAGTTTTCCCACAATGGTTTATTAGAGGCAGTATTTTGTCCAATGTGTTTTTGACAACGTTGTCAATGTACCCTGAGTACTTTCCTTTCCTGTTGGTGGTGTCTTTTACTTCACCTGTATCATATTGTTCTTGTTACCATGAGACTGGGTTTTAAGATACTGCTAAGGGCTGCATTATTCAGTCTTTTATGCTTTCATACAAATCTGTAATTGTTGCTTTCTAATTTTGTAAAAAACATCACTGGGATTTTTATGGGGATTGCACTGAATCTCTAGCTTACATTGGGTAATACAGCCATCTTTTTTGAATAGTATTAATTCTGCCAATCCTTCAACATACCTCTCCATCTTTTAGTGACTTCAGCCCCATCTCCCAATGTTTTTTTATCACTTGCTTCAGATTTACTTGGAGTTTTCCTTAAAAGCAAACTTCGGGTCTAATGCTGTATTTGTCAAGCCTTGCATCTAAGGATGGTTCCTGGGAATCTATACTGAAGACTACAGATGGGCTGCCATTTTATTCACTAACTTTGTGCTATTACTCTGTGGTATTGGGAGGGGGAATGATCATGCGAATTTGCAGGTTTTACAGCCTTGGAGTGTTGGCATTTTAGCTTAGACAATTTCTGGCTGTGACAGACTGCTGCTGTGTGGAAGCGCCCTCGTCCTGCTGAGACACTGAGATATGTGTGTCCCTTACAAAGCCCCGGAGAGCGTGTGTGGCAATGCTCAGCTGCTGCAGCAGGAATAAGGTGGGCCGAGTCTACCGCGAGAGTGCCTACGTAAAGCAGACACTAGGTAGTGAACACTAAGACTAGATTTGGAGAGGCATGAAACATAAAACCCCAAAGTAGGCAGAGTTTGGCAGGTTAGCAAAGTTTTCTTTTCAATTATGGTTGATTTTAATGTCAACTTGCCACAAATTATAATCAGCTGAGTGGAGAGCCTCACCCAAAGACTTGCCCTGATATCCCAGACATGGGAAGGCCCACTCTGACTGTCGCGGTCGGTCTCCTCTTGTCCGTCTTTCCCTCTTGTGCTGAGTTGTCTCACACTGCTGGTTCCTTCACTACCAGCATTTCCAAGCCTTCATTGTGGAGCAGGACCACAAGCACTATGGGAAGTTCCTGCGCTTCTGGTGCCAGATCCCAACTCATGAAATTAGTAAGTGTGTGTCATCACCCCCACAGTGAGAGAGCTATTCTCAACCATTCTAGGACAGCTGGAACTACTGACATACCTAGTCTCAAGAACTGAGTACTGGGTTCTTAGTGTCTCAGGTGTGATATGGCTATCAGTATTTTAAAGCCCCTCCTCCCCCCAACTCCAACCGCATTCTAGTCCTCTAGAGGGCCTGCCTAAAACACTTTTTTTTGCCCCTTTTTTGAGACAGGGTCTCACGCAACCCAGGCTGGCCCTGAAATGTCCTGCACGACAGGACTATTATGTTACTAGACTACAAAGCAAGCAATCCATCAATCAAACGAACAAGAAAGATAGAAGAAAAAACCCCAAACAAACAAACAAACAAAAAAGGAAGAAAGAAAGACAGAGAAGAGTACCAAGGCTTTACTTACACTCTAATCCTCTAAATGTACAGATCAAGCTTGGACCGAGATAAAGAGAAGCAGCAGAGCAACAAACAGCAAGAGCCCAGCGCAGCGGGGGGAATGTGTTTTCTGAAGTAACACGCCAGAGAATTCAGTGAAGAAGTTCTGCAGTCCTTTGGTTACTCTTACCTGAAAAGTAAATTCCATGAAGGATGTAGATTAAGTTTGATCAATCTTGGTCAAACAAGATAATAAATTAAGCTGTAATTTTGAAAGTACTCAAGAAATCTGTAAAAGCAGAGTTACAATGAATATTTTTATTCAGGATAAAAACAAATACCCCCCCCCAAAAAAAACAAAAAATCAAAGCAACACAAAAACGTCTCTGTCACTTGCAGTATCGGTCAGCTTTCAATTTGGCTCTCCTGTTTAAGACACAAAGAACAATGAATGTAAAACACACCATATAGAGTCAATTGCTACCAACTAGAAAACTCAAGCCTGGAAACTGTCCTATTTTCATCACTGTATTATTACACAGTCATATTAAAAGATTTCATTAAAGCTTTACCTTTGAACTTTCTTTAGTCTTATGAAACTTATTTTGTAATAGTCAACAGAGGTGGCTTAAGGGCTTTTTCAGGTCACAAGGGACACAGTAGTCATTCATGAGCTTAAGCCTGCCCTAAGCTTCTATTGGGCAACGATGGTGCATTTTTTTTTTTAAAAGACTGGTTTTGAAGTTGCTAAACAAACAGCTTACTCTATTTTAGAGTTCACAGTCTGACTATATTTTATGTCCTTTTGACTTCTCAAAACCACACACATATTAATTTTTCAACAACAACAAAAATTTCTCCCATTAACCGAGTTCACCTTTACCAACCATTTAACCGGGAGTATGCAATTAAGTATTATTTTATCAGACAGTGGGAAGGCTTAAGAGTGATTTACAACAGGAGGCTTTATGACTGACAGGAGATTATCAGATTCCTTTTCAGTTTGGCACTCTATTGATAGACTGCTTTAAGCCCGCAGTTAACTTCCCTGCCTGTTTTTCCAGGTAGTAAGTGTAGGCAGTTACTTATTTAAAAAAAATAAACTGGAAAAATATCAATAATGTGTTAGAAATATCTTGCACACTGCTGAATCTAACCTTACTTAAACAGGTTCAATTTCCCTTACTAAACTTTTATTCTGGATACAAACTCATACATTGAATCTCAGTTTTAGGAACCTCTACTATACAAAAAGAACACAGAATCTTGGTATTACTCAAGCAACTTTCTAGCTTTGTTCCCAATCTTAAGGGAAGACGATGGGAAGCAAACTTATGAGAGGCAAGCACGGTAACTGCTACACCTGGAGACAGCCTGGAGGTTGCAAGGTAATCACTACAATATGGAAATGACCTGGTGGTTCAGTGATTTTATGAAATAGTTTGAGATGAACCTGAAAAGCTAAAAAGAATTTAAGAATTTACATTCTGGTTATAATTTAGAAAGTTGTTTTTAGCACACTTTCCCCAGTCTTATGTCTTTAGGTAATAGTACCATATAATTTAGAGAAGACAGAAATCCTAAAACGACAGCAATGTAAGAACATACTACCTTTGAAAACTGCTGAAATTATGCAAACATGCAATTACCTGTCCAGAAGAGTCTCATGCAAAAACCCATCTTTCCGAGCCTTTTTAAGAATTTTACTATCTTCTTTGCTTATTTTGAGTTTGTGGTCTTGGAAGCTCTGAAATTTCTTTCTGTGAAGAAGATCTCTCATTGAAAAAACAAACCTCAAACTTTTATTGTGTTCCCTTACCAAATTCCAAATACTATTAAAAGTTTTCCCCACTCATTTGTTTAACAAACCTAATTATATTTCTTTAAAAATTGAAAAGTTTTTCTATTACAAAGGTGATTTCTTATGCTCTATCAAAGGGGATGTCACTTGGCTAGCCCTGCACAGCTTCCGTCTAAGGATATTGGCTGGTTGTAGCCCTCATTTCTGGAACATGAATGGCCCCTGGGTGGCGTGATAGTAACTCTATTAGAGGAAAGGAGAGCTGACTAACCCAGGTGTCTTTAGCTTGAAGCACTCAGCTCTTTGCTCTGTCCTTCAGGTACTTTGCTATCAGGGGTCCCGAGAAACCCTACTGTCAGAGTGGGGTCTGAAGGGAGAATACATACACATAGTTGATTTCACACTGCTTCACATTTCCTTTGTCCTCTTCTGGGATGTCGTCTTTCTTTTTGGTTTCCCTTTCAGCACAGGATCTAATCTAGATATTGATGAGAACCCAATAGGTTGCACATTTATCTTCCTCTCCTCACTTGCTAGGCAAAAGCATTCTAAGTGATTTCTTACTCAAGCAAAGAAAACAATGAACTTAGCAATAAGATTTAGGAAAAGACAAGCTCAAGATATATGATGTGTTTCGTACACATGTATCACTTGCAGAATCAGCTGGAATCACATATAAGTTTAAACAAGGTTTCATCAGATTCCATTTAGCTACCTGATGATCCTGGAAGTTTATTGATGAAGACATATAGTCATATGTTGTTTGAGGACAAAAACCAGGAGACAATCTACATTTCAATTTATAAGAGACTACCTGAATAAAGTAAGGAAGAGCCCTAAAAGATAACACTATGAAGGTGAGGAGGGCAAGATATTTGATACAGATTTACAGGGACAGGAATCTTTAGGATACAACAGAAAACAGGGAAGGTGTTTATATAAGACAATATAGCAAGCAAGCAACAGTAAAACCAAATGAAGCAAACGACGGAGGAAAGGTAGGGACAGGGCAGGATGGGAACTAGGTAAGCAGTGTAGGTGGGAGACACAAGGCTTTGTATGCTTTCACTTTGAAACCTCCATGCTATGAGAACATATTATCTATCTTAAACATTAAGTATCAGGAAAGCTGCAGAGAAGCTCTGACCATTGGTTTCTCACCTGCATGGCACAAACACGGCATCCCTGGACATGGGATAGTTAAGCACATGGAAAGAGACAGTCGGGGCTGTCCATGTTTCATCACTACAGCCTGTACGAGGTGCTTACCTTTATCATTTCTTCTTCTCCTGCTGTTTTATTCTTTGCTTCTATATCACCTGCCTCATTACATCTAATAAAGCAGCTATTTGAGGCCAATAAAGCCATTTTCCCCTAAATAAAACAAAAAAATAAGAAAACAAGCTATAAATACTTATAGAAATCATAAGTCATTTACCTAATTTAAAAATTTCTCCCCAATTATAAAATCAAAAAGAATTTAGAGAAATCCTGCAAAATACAAAAGCATTACAGAAGGGAAACCAAAATCACCCCAAATCTTGATATTCAAATATTATCACACTAAACCCTTCATTACCCTTTACTTTCTTCTATCAGGACATTAATTAATTAATAAAATTAATTTTTTTAATTCCTATCTCTGAAGATACAACTCAATAGTTAAGTTAAAATTTATCTTTAAGGAAAATAAAACTTATGAATAATACACAATAATTTATTGAAATACTGGTATTCTAAGTGCAATTTCTTTTTCTCCATAATTAAAAGCCTTTGGCTTAGAGGGAATTCTGTGTAGAATGACATACTTTTAGGGATCAAATGTTTATGATTATACTGATTTCTATTAAATAAAACCTTAAAAACTAATTTTCTTGTGGATCTGAATGTGAATTATAGTTAAGTTCTCCTAATAATTGTAAATTTTAACTAGAATTTTTATTTGGATGATTCTTGTAGAAAACTTTGAATATCAGAAGAACAATTCACAAATACAATAATTACAGAATAACCCTGAAACACCCAGTTAAAACAGCATGAATTCCATGGATTCTGTTTGGTGTCTTAGTCAAGGCGGCGGGACTCCCCTGTATGCAGCCACACACTCTACAGAATCCACTTGTGCTGTGGGTAACTGCTTCTGCAGTTTAACCTGCTGTATCAGGGCTTTTAAGTCTTTTGTTTGAATTATAAGAATGGAAAGTGTCTTCCTAAGAGTAAAGTGAAATAAATGGTCTTGTAGTCTGTCATCTTGACCTATGATATATCGGTCTTCCCTATTAGTATAATTTTTATTGTATTTTTAAGTTAGTTATTGTGCACGTACGATGTATGCATGTGTGACATGTGTCATAGTGTGTGCGCAGAGGTCAGAGGACAGCTCTGTTGAGTCAGTGCTCTCCTTCCACCTTCATGTGGGTTCTGATAATCAAATGCAAACCTGATAATCAGGCTGTCAGTGCTGAGCAACCTCACAGGCCCTGGTAGAACTGTTATTAACCAGTCCTGGAAAAAAGCGAAAAAGACCATCCAAACTAGACAGAGGGAGAATAGCGCAGAAAATGCCAGAGTGCAAAATACATGATAAATAATTACTATTGTTCTTTGTCTCAGCTCCAACTCCCACAGCCATCCCCTCGGAAACCCACATCTACTAAGGAAGCAAGCAGGTAATCTTCAGACTTTATTCTCTCTTTTCTCCTCCAAATCCAATCCCCCAGTCTCATCCTCAGCTCTGGGGCAGAACAACTGTTGTGGCCTTTCCTTCCTCACTGTCCTATACCCAGGGGATAGGTGCACATCCAGGCAGCACATTGCTTTCCTTCCTCCTGTGGGCGCCCTTAACCCCTCACTTCCATCCTCACTTCCAAGTATTGCTCCCAATAGTTAGAAATACAGTCCACCTGGAGATCCAATTGGCCACACTTGGCATGATCTGAGAAGCATTCCCTACCAGGCAACCCACAGCCACCAGACTCTGCTAAGAACCAGAGAGGGCAACAGAAACCAAGGGACTAACTGAACACTCACCCAACAAAGACAAGACCAGATATTAACATCTAGAAATACAATCATCCCAAACCCAAGGAGATGACTAGACACTAATGTAAAGGCACACCAACAGCCAGGACAGTATGTCTGCAGCAGAGCTCAGCAACCTTACCACCAAGGGCCCTAGAAATGCAATATAGCTGAGACAGAAGACAGCGACTTCAAAATAGTCTTTATGAATATGTTAGAGGTCCTAAAAGAGGAAATGGATATATCCACTAAAGAAATAAAAACAAGAAAGTGGAAACAGAATATAGAAAACCCAAACTGAGAGAGAGCTGGAACTCCAACAGAAACCTTGGAGACAAGCCTCCCCACCAGAGTACAAGAGATGGAGAAGTGAGTCTCAGGCGCTGAAGACAGGGTAGAAGGAATGCACACCTTGCTCAAAGAAGAAATCCACATACAAAACTTCAGGCACTCTGGGACTCTATGAACAGACTAATCCACAACTAATAGGGATAGAGGAAGGAAAAGAAACCTAGGTCAAACGCACAGAAAATATTTTCAATAAAATCATACAAGTAAATTTCCCCAAGTGCCTATCGAGGTAGAGAATGCATACAAAACACCAAATAAAGTGATCAGAAAATAAATTCCTCATGTCACATAATAATGAAAACACTAAATGTACAAAGAAAGACTATTAAAAATTGCAAGGGGAAAAGACCAAATAACATATAAGCAGATATATTAGAATAACATCATGTTTTCAATGAAGTCTCTAAAAGCCAGAAGGGTCTAGTCATTTTAATATCGGACAAAACAGACTTCAAAACAAAACTAAACAGAAGAGACAGGGAAGGATACTGCATGAGAGGAAAAAAATCCACCAAAAAGATAATGCAATTTAAACATCTATGCACCAAACATGAAGACACCGAAGTTCACAAAAGAAACACTACTTACATTTAAAATGTTTAAGAACTTAAGACTTTTCATGACAGTGAGACACTTCTGCTCCTGGCAGCACGAGTTACTTCAAGAGGAAGGTGGGCATTGAAGAGGCTCCTTATGGAGTTGGTTAGCCATTTGAGCAAGAAACTGTTCTTGCCTGGACTGCTTAACTAGACATGCAGTACCCACAGAGAAATTGACTGTTGAACTTGCCTAAAGGTAAGATAATCCTTCAGGGTTCCTGCTTCATGAAAGAGTCTGTGAGACATTATGCAGGATACAGAAGAAAGTGACTAAACTGTCTTTGAAATTCCTGCTTCATGGAAAAGTCTGTGGGATACTATGGGCCTGTAGACTGAAAATGGATGCCCCAATGATACAGAAAAACTATAGGTGACTGTCCAGGCAGCGAGATGTCTCTGTCAATTCCAGAGTTTTGGAAGTTGATTACAATTCACTTTCTGTTTAGTTGGGTAATATTATATCCTTCTGGAGTCTTTGATGGAGTTAAAGAATTTATCGTTATAGTTTTCCTAAGTTATAATAAAAGATAAATACATATAAATAATGTAACTGTAGTTCTTGCTTGATACCTGTTTTGTAATATGTAGTTTTCCTATGTTGAAGTTAAAGCCTTCCTTTTTGTTTAAACAAAAAAGGGGAAATGGTATAAGAGGTCCTTCTGTCTGTGTGTTGCTTTTCTTGGTTAATGAATAAAGAAACTGCCTTGGGCCTGTTGATAGGGAAGAACTTAGGTAGGTGGGGAAGAAGGAACTGAATTCTGGGAGAAGGAAGAAAGAGTCAGAGGAAGCTGCCCTGGAGCAGCCAACAGAGTAAGACATGCTAAATTTTGTCCAGTATGCCACTGCCATGTGGCAATATACAGATTAATAGAAATGAGTTAAATTAAGATGTAAGAGTTAGCCAATAATAAGCTAGAGCTAATGGGCCAAGTGGTGATTTAATGAATACAGTTTTTGTGTGGTTATTTCAGGGCTGAGCTAGCCGGGTAGCCAGGATGAACAATAGGGCCCTCCTTGCAACATACATCTAATCAAGTTGTTGGTCACTATGGGAACTTCAAAACAACTCAGGCTAGCAACACGGTTACTGATTGCTCTTGAAAAAACAACAGCAAGACCTTTATTACTGAAGACAACACCCACATAACTCACTGAACATGGGGGAGTTGAGCTGGTACCCACTTAAGAGCCTTATCTCCTGTGTATCAGTGTTCATGGTACTGGAAGGTAGTCTGGAAGCTATTAAAGGAGAAAGGTAAACACCAACCCAGCTACAAACCCTTTTATCTACAATGGTGATCTGCCTGCAGGATACACTGGAGGAACAGTGGCACAAAGCTTGTGGGAACAGTAAGCAATCAGTATCGGATTTGATTTCAGGCCACGCCATGAGATGTAACCTACAATACCCAATGCTGTTAGGGTGGCCAAGGAGAGTAGATAGGCCAGGCGGCTGCAATCTCAACTCGGGTCCTCAGGATGCCACAGGAGCTCCTGCCAAGGAACCACCTCTCCAGCCCTGATGCACGCTGTGCTGAACGTACACGCCACTCTTGCTGAACTGAACTTCTCTTCTGGCCTGTTCTAGGTTTCTTTACAGTTTTTGATATATTACAACTGATATTTACTAAAATTCACTTATCTTTCATTAAACTTGTTTATACTGATTTTTTTCTCATGAATTGAAACTTAGAGCTCTACAAAGGGCATTTATTTCAATGAACCATACCATGATTTACTATTTCATACACAAACAGTCACAATGCATTAGCTTCCTCTATTGCCTCTTGTCAGTCTCTAAAGGCTCCGAACCAACTTATGTGGAATTGATGCCCCCGGAACACCCTGGGATTTGCTTCTTTTCTAAAACCCTACCACTGAAATAAGACAACAAGGTCTCAATGGTGGCTGGAAACCAGAATGGGGCAGAGACTCTTCGTTGCACTGTTTTGATATCATTATAGGGTTATAAGTTCATTCTAATTTTTTTTCAATTTAATGTATAATACTATTACAATCTACCCTTTACTGTTTTATTGTTAATTTTAAGAGTATGCTTTTCCTAATAATGATGTTTTCTTAAACTGGCAGAGCGTCCGTCTAGGTAATAGTACTTACATCTTGAAACACTGGTTCCCATTGTTCTCTTGGCCCGATTGCATCCGACCGCCCAACAACAAGCCCATCTGAATTTATACCAAGATATTTTCCATAGCCAGATTTCAGTGCAATCCTTTGGTTTAATAAAAAAGATAAATGTTAAAAACTGAAGGTAAGAATGTAAGTATAAAATAAAGAGTATATTATGTATACTTATGTATCTGTGTGTATATATATATATATATATATGCATATACATTAATAAATCCAGACACGTTTATAGTGGACACTATATTCTCTATCTATAATCTTATATTTTGTTTTCTAATATAATTATTATACAGCAATTGTTTTCCAAATGCATTATACAGATGTATAAAAGTCACTTTTTATGCTATTACAGTCTTACTGATTTCTCTGTTATATATATATATATAAAACTGCTGATCTGTCTTTAGAAGAGGAAGGCACTGGATTGAAGGTTATCAACTTATGATTGTAAAACAGGGTCTTTTTTAATAGTCCAGGCTGACTCCCACCAGATGTTAAAACTTTAATACACAATATGGAAAAATATTTGCACAATAGTTACTAGGAAGAAAGACATCAGCATGTCTGTATTTTCCTCTTCCACTTTAAAACTAGCTGGTGTGTGTCCCCTTTTTACTGATGCCATCAGCACTGTGAACGCTATGCAGACATACCACCAGCTAACCACTCACTGCCTGTGGAGATTGTTGCAAATAATCACTCTCTACTGCTCATAAGATTTTTGTTTGTAATCATAAGGAAACTTACTGACATTTTGTTCCTTGCTTTACTCCTAAATCTTTCAAAGAAATATAAAAGTCATTATTTAAATGTGATTTTAGAAAACTTTGATTTCTGATTTTTATTTGCCAATCAATTTCCGGGGATGCTGAATTGACTTCATAATCAGTTGGCGGTTGATGATAAATAAATATTATTAAGTTGCTGTAATTACTACTACAATACTGATACTCAATTTCTCTATCTGCTACTCAAAAGCATCACTTAGCACTTTTTTACTGTAAGAACAAAAATGGTCAATTTTTTTGTGTGATCATGGAAACTGTTTAGTTTCAGCAACACTCTTTGCTTTTGCCTTCCTATCTCTTGACTTTTTTCTGAGAAACGGTGTGAGTACACTCCCTAGCTGGCTGGAACTTGTAATCTTGTTCCTGAGCCTCCCAAGTGTTGGGATGACAGGTGTCTGCCACCATGACCAATATGTCTCTTCTGACTGCAAATCCATACAACACGGAATCACTGGCAGGTCTTCTTTCATGCTTATTGTCTTCTCATGCTCTCTGATCTATTTAATTTGGTCACTTGACATTATTAATTTTCATTTTTAGGCCATTATTATACATGCAGACATTCCTCAAATTCCCCAAACCAGAAATCTAAAACAATTCTATTACGAATGTTTTCTGAATACCATAAAAATCTCCTTTCAGAGAGAGAGCATGAGCAAGGAACTCAGGACCGCGAGGGGTGCACCCACACACTGAGACAATGGGGATGTTCTATCGGGAACTCACCAAGGCCAGCTGGCCTGGGTCTGAAAAAGCCTGGGATAAAACCGGACTCTCTGAACATAGCAGACAATGAGGACTACTGAGAACTTAAGAACAATGGCAATGGGTTTCTGATCCTACTGCACGTACTGGCTTTGTGGGAGCCTAGGCAGTTTGGATGCTCACCTTACGAGACCTGGATGGAGGTGGGGGGGTCCTTGGACTTCCCACAGGGCAGGAAACCCTGATTGCTCTTTGGGCTGAGAGGGAGGGGAACTTGATTGGGGGAGGGGGAGGGAAATGGGAGGCGGTGGTAGGGAGGAGGCAGAAATCTTTAATAAATAAATAAATAATTAAAAAAAAATCTCCTTTTCAAGCCAGGCAGTTGTGGTGCACATCTTTAACCCCAACACTTGGGAGGCAGAAGCAGGTGGATCTCTGTGAGTTCGAGGCCAGCCAGGTCTACAGAGTGAGTTTCAGGACAGCCAGGACTCTATAGAGAGACACTGTCTTTTAAAAAAAAATAAAATAAAAAAAAAGAGGGAAATAATCTCCTTTTTAAAATACCGTCTTTCAATTAAAATTATGCTGACTGTATTCACCAATAGTGCAGTTTTTTTTTTTTTACATAAGTGAAATTATTCTTATTCGAAACAGGGTTCCATGTACATTATACAGCCAAGATAGCCTTGAACTCCTAGTCCTCCAGACTCTGTCTTCTATGTGCTGGTAGGAAAGGCATGCATCACAATGCATGGTTAAGTAAAATATAATTTTAAGGCTTTTAAACACAGTTCAACTAAAGCTTACCTGGAATCAGACAGTTTGACAGCGGTAAACTGCTCTGGGGGACTGGGGCCCTCATCAACTACAGAGAAACAAAAATGGTAAATATATAACTTTTTCTATAAACACATACATAAAGATTTTATGCTTTAAAAACTAGCCCCCCACCCAAATTACAGGTAAGGATATTATGATATTTGCACATACTGTAATAATGCACCATCTATACTATGAAGGAATGGTTACAGGGACAATTTATGTACTTTGAAGGACAGTTTGGTATGACTTATTTAGCCAGTTCCACTACAATCTCACGTTTTAAAACACAGCACATAAATAACAGTATGTGAATTACTAACTGCTTTTATTTACTCAAGGAACATCCATTCTGGCCAAGGCAGACGCCCTTTTATTTTCCAATTACTGCATTCCTTGTGGTGCTTCCTTGTAGGCTAAGGATAAGGAGATTACATCTAAATGTCTGTTAACCATACCAGTTCTGAAGGAAGAAAAAAACTTCACACTTCTGATTCAATTAGTTTTTAATCTTTTCTTTCCACTTACAATTGTGTGTTTTGTGTGATTTTAATGCTATTCTTTTTTCCACAGGGTTTCTGATAGTAGTCAGAAAGTTTCCAACACTTATTCTGGAAAAAGACGCTTCTTAATAACAGGAGTGAGAAAGGGAGAAGGGGAGGAGCTCAGGGTGATGGCAGTCTTGCTTTGGGACATGCAGGGTCTCCCCATCACAAACCTTCTCTGTGCGGCGCTCCCAGTGTAAAAAGGCCATTGTCCAGGGCATGGATATAGGCTCCTTTATCCATCTCAATGGCAATGGTTCCTGAAATCTCCCCAAAGTTGGATACAGTCCACCAGATTCCTACAAAATAAAAAATCAAGGTTTAACCATTTTATTTTAGGGTTGCTCAAGGTTTTCTGTTGTTTATACTATAACATTTCTAAAAGCCTATATTTGACGATCATAAGAATCATCACAGAGAAACCTGGTTTATCCTTCACTGACCTTCTCCTAATTGTACCACCGTGCAATAACTCCTGTTCAATCCTTAGCACTTTACAGTGACATAATCCTGAACCTTACTCATATTTTACCAGTTCTGCCTGAACTTGTTTGTTTGTATGGGTGGATTCCTGTGACAAACATCACAGTCCAGGTCTCTAACACATGCAGAGACACAAAAAGACAAGTGATGGTCGTGCACACCTTTAATCCCAGAACTAGGGGGGCAGAAGCAGGCAGATGTCTGTGAGTTCGAGGCCAGCCTGGTCTACAAGAGCTAGTTCCAGAACAGGCTCCAAAGCTAGAGAAACTCTGTCTCGAAAAACAAAAAAAAACAAACAAACAAAAAACACCCTCATGGAAAACCAAAAACCAAATCAAATCAAACTAAAAGACTAAGAGAATAGTTTCTCTGACTGCATACCCATCCCACATGCTTTCCATTGGCAATGTTTAAATGAGTCCCACAGAGAGAGGTGCTTTTCAGCCAATAGCCTCTCCTTTTCCTCAGAGGATGCCTGAGACCAATACCAAATGCTACACACATGAATGCTTCCCAACACCTATAGTAAACCTTCAGGCATGCTAGGTAACTATCCTACCACTGAGCCACACCCAAGCCCACACTTAATAGTAAATAAATAATTTTAACACAGTGAATTTCAGAAAAATAATAAATTTGACAGACTTCAAAATTTTCAGTCTCTGCCAAAGTAGAGAAACTGATACATTGCTATCCATGGCATGTTTGTGTTTTCTTCCTGGGAATTCAAGCTGCCTCCATTCAAAGGCCAGAGGTATGTTTACATGTTTCACCCCAAAGCCAAGCTGTCAAAAAGCAACAGGTGCTATAAACATGGCTCACTGATGCCACCCATCACTAAGTCAATCACAGTTTTGTTTTGGTGGTGGTGGAGACCCAACTCACCACTTATAGCTTAACGTTGTCTAGTGCTATAGACACTGAGAGAGGCTCTTGATAGAGGGGGCAGTTATGGAGTTAGGGAGAAATCGGTGCTAGGGAAATTCCTAGGAATCCACAAGGACGACCCCAGCTAAGACTCCTAGCAACAGTGGAGAGGGCGACTGAACTGGTTTCCCTTGTAATCAGATTGATGACCACTCTAATTGTCACCAGAGAACCTTCATGCAGGAACTGATGGAAGCAGATGCAGAGATCCACAGCCAAGCACTGAGTTGAGCTCCTGGAGTCCAGTTGAAGAGTGGGAGGAGAAGAGATCATATGAGCAAAGGGGTCAGGTTCATGATGGAAAACCCAGAGACAACTGATCTGAGCTAGTGGGAGTTCATGAACTCTGGACTGACAGCTGGGGAATCTGCATTGGACCAAAGTAGGTACTCTGAATGTGGGTGACAGTTCTGTGGCTGGGCAGACTGTGGGCCCACTGGATGTGGGGCCAGGATTTATTCCTAGAGCATGAACTGGTTTTTTGGAGTCCATTCTCTATGGAGGGATAGGAGGGATACCTTGCTTAGCCTTGCTGCAGCAGGGAGTGACTTGGTCCTGCCTCAACTTGATATGCCAGACTTTGTTGACTCCCCAAGGGAGGTTTTACCCTTTCAGGGTTGCATTGTGGGAAAGTGTTGGGGGAGTGGGAGGAAGTGAGGAGGGGAAACAGTGGTTGGTATGTAAAATGAAAAAAAAAACATTTTAAATAAATAAATTAACAAAACAACAACAGTGACATCTAGTGAGCTTTCTACGTGAAGGCTCTGACGAGCACCATCAGTGCTAATGAGGACAACACTTCAAACGGGACACGAACCACAACAGACACCAACTTTTCACACAGGAAGTAACTGAAGTGGCTCACCCACAATATCAAGTTGGGTTTCCTCATCTTCTTCTCGTTTTCTCTTCTTATCTTTGCTCTTCTTCTTTTTACTGAGAGAAAGAAAGGATATATACATGAGTTTGGGCATACTGATGGATGTGTTAAAAATTACAAGATGAACACTCAGAAGAGCTGTTCAAGCTATATACTGATTTATAGAGAAATGATATTTAAAATACTGAGAAGTTGACTTAGCCCTGTGTTCATGTTGCTACATTTAAAACAATAATATACAGCCCCTGTTACTATGAGGAAAAAAAAAAAACAACCGACTAACAAACAAAAACCCTTAATCTGTCAATCAATTTCCCCACTTAGGAGGATAATACTGAAGCCCAGTTCCTAGAGTTACCATGATGGACTATGAGTGACTATTACCCTTCTTCTATTGCTGAAGAATGAAAAGATGGTGCAGCCTCTGTGCTGGCTAGTGTGCTGGTCACCTTACCACAAGCTAGAGTCATCTGGGCAGAGGGACCCTCAATGGAACAAATGCCCCCATCAGATTTGGCCTGTGGGCACACATACAGGGGCATTTCCTTGATTAATGATTGACATAGGTGGGCCTAACACATTGTGGTCCAGAGATGTGCAAGAAGGCAGGCTGAGCGAGCCAGTAAGAAGCATTTCTCCATGGCCTCTATAATGGCTCCTGCCTCCAGATTCCTGCCCTGAGTTCCTGCCCTCTCTTTCCTGGATGCTGATAAGAACCCTCTGCACCACCATGCCTTTGGTCAGGGTGTTCTGTCACAGTGGTGGTAGAACCCCTAACTAAGACAACCTCTTTGAAAAATATTTCTCAAAAAGCTAAATACTGAGTTACCATAAATAATACATAGGTGACGCTACTCTCACATATCTCCAAGAAAAACAAAAAAGAACTATGTCTAGGAAAAAAAAAAAGGAATGTTGATAGCATTATCACTAGTGTAAAATGTTCATCAAATTAAGAATGAATGAAACGTGCTTACACCATACAAAAAAAAAAATCATTCGGTGATGGAGGAAGGTCATTGGTTAAAAAAAATAAAGAAACTGCTTGGCCCTCATAGGTTAGAACATAGGTGGGTGGAGTAAACAGAACAGAATGCTGGGAGGAAGAGGAAGTGAGCTCAGACTCGACAGCTTTGCTCTCTGGAGCAGAGACGCCATGTTCCCCTCTCCAGGGCAGAAGCGATAGCTCTGCTCTCTGAGGCAGACGCAATTCAGCTCTGACCCAGGATGGACGTAGGCTAGAATCTTCCCGGTAAGCGCACCTTGGGGTGCTACACACATGATTGGAAATGGGCTAGTCCAGGTGCGAGAGTTAGCCGAGAAGAGGCTAGATATAATGGGCCAAGCAGTGTTTAAATGAATACAGTTTGTGTGTTGTTATTTCGGGGCATAAGCTAGCAGTCGGCTGGGGTGCTGGGGACGCAGCCCCGCCGCTCCTATTACTACAATTCGGCCCCCAAACAGAAGAAATACACTGCACTACAATATAGATGCTCCTCAAAACTAAGGGAAGTAAGCCAGGTATAGTGACATATGCCTTCAACCCCAGCACGTGGGAAGCTGAGGCAGTGGATCACTGTGAGTTTCAGGCTAGTCAGGGCTATACAGCGAGACCCTGTCTCAACAACCTAAGTGAAAAAAAGACAAACACAAAAAGTTATATATTGTATATTCCATTGACATAAATATTCATAGTAAGGAAATTCTTATAGACTGAAAGCAGTTGACAGAAACTGGTGTGTGGGGGGGGGCAGCGGGTATGATTATTTAATGGGTAAGGGGTTTACTTTGGAGTGGTAAAAATACTCGTCAACTAGAGAGTGGTGAACTTGTAAATATACTAAAATCCACTAGCTGAATACTTTTTAAAAAGTTTTTGGTATATTAATTTCAGCTCCATAAATGAAAAACACAAAGGGAGATCTTAGGGAAACAGATTATTCAAAGTACTTAGAACAAAATCTGAGCCAGACAGTGGTGGCACACACCTTTAATCCCAGCACCCTGGAGGCGGAGGCAGGCAGAGCTCTGAGTTCGAGGCCAGCCTGCTTTACAGAGAGTTCCAGGACAGTCAGGGCAACACAGAGAAGCACTGTCTCAAAAACAGAACGAGTTCTGGAACATGGAAATGCTATACTGGTTTTAATAATGTTTACCTTAACTTCTTTGCATGTTAACTACAAAGCTTTCAGAAGCTGGTTCTATTCTCCCCGTAGCTACTTAACAGCTGCAGGTTCAGCCAGGATAAATTCGTCACATGCCACACTCAGGCAGTTCTCGAAGGCACGACGCTCCCATAACAACTGCTGCCACCGAAACTGCTTTATCAGGGATCCCGCAAAGAAGTGCTCGACTTTGGCCAAATCTTCCAAAAGAAGACGGAGATACGAATGGGCAGGTGTCTTTCCCTACAGAGCGAATTATAAAACACCACTAGCACGCCCTCGCTTGGCTGTTAGGATCTGCGCTGGCTGTCGCTTCCAATTCTCCTAATTCTTCCATCGTCTCGAGACACAAGAAACATACAAATATCTGAGTTTTCAATAAACGAGCAAATGAACCATCAGTCTTCGCTAACGGTACGGTCCACATCTGAGCCCACACCCCCATGCAAGTCCTAATCAAGCCTTGGGAGTCCCAAGCATGGAGCTCACGGGCCACAGGTCTCCCCGTTTCGGGGGGCTCCCCTGTCACGCACCCTCCTCTCGGGGGCGTCGGGGAGGCTGCCCACGCAGCTCTGCCTCTAGATGCCGTGACCGGAGTGGTCACCCCGGGAGGGGATGCGCTGGGAGCCGAGACTCCCGCCCGAGCTCAGCCTCACCTCTTGGCCTTAGTTCCCTTGAGCACGAGTTTGGTGGACTTCACATACGAGTATTCGGCCATGGTTCGGCGCGCAGAGCCGGCAGCTCCCGGCAGAGTTCCTCAAGGCCGGGAGGAGGAAGTGGAGAAGGACGGAGAGCGGCAGTAAACGGTGGGAGATGAGCGCGTCCCTCAGGAATCCCCCGCCTTCTTCAACTCAACACTATAAAAAAAAAAAAAAAAAAAAAAAAAAAAAAAAAAAAAAAAAAAAAAAAAAAACCCACTTCCTATTTACTGTGCTCGAGCCGCTACGGCGGCCGCGGAGGGTCCAACCGCGCCGGCGTGCTCCACTTCCCGCGGCGCAATCCCGGATGTTGGAGGCTTTTCCCAGCAGGCAAAGCGGACAGAGGCCGCCCCCTGGTGGACAAGAAGATCTCTAACAGCTTCCTGCTGCCGAGGCTGCAAAGAACGGGCTGGGATTTGATGAGACAAATGTTGAAATTATAGAAATTGCTCGCCCACACTTTGGGCAGCGGATAAAGCTCAGTGCTCCAGGCAGCTAGCCAGGGTTGGGCCTGCGCAGAGGAACAGAGATCTGAGTGCTATGGAGGCTAGAGTCAGAGCCTTGGCCTGGGGAAACTTGGTCAAATAACATCTGTTCCCTGGTTGTTAATTGTATTGTTTCACTAGGGAGCCTTGAGGAATGCACAGGAAACAATAGAGAAAGACCGAAGGTATGGTTGTTAAATGCTGGCGCCTCCTCCAAGCGCTGAAGAGACTTTGGTCTTAGCATGGAAGACTAACGTAGTCCACCTTTCTGTGTAGGTTCTTGATCCAGCAGGGTACGTATTTCTTTCGCCTCCTTCTATCTTTCCCATGATGTCATAACTCCCATTCCAAACCACCCACCGCGTACACAACTTCTGTATGGTCTTGTTTTTTGCTTTAAACAAAACAAAGCAGCTGTCTTTTAGTCCTGTGAAAGAAACATGGATGTCGTCATAATCAAAATGGAATGGCTTTGTCAATGCTTATAAACATAAAACTATATATTTAGGAAGGAATTAGGTACAAGACTCACTACGTTAGGATAGATATGGAGTATTTTCTCTGAATTTGTCAAATGCATATCGACTAGATATTGTTGATGTATTTATTGCCTATATATTGTATATAGTTATTGTACTTATTGTATATATTTTTATATTAGTTATAGCCCTTTTTATTTTAGGCAAAAAGGGGGAAAGTATTGGCATTTCATTTGTATTTTAATAAATAAAGCTTGCCTGAGGATCAGAAAAGTAAAACAGCCACAGCGGCCAGTCTTACAGACCAGGAAGCAATGTCACACCTTTAGTCCCAGTAGCCACAATGACACACACCTTTAATCCTAGTAGCCACACTAGTTTGCCATAAAAACCAGGCAGTAGTGGTGCACACCCTTAATCCCAGAACTAGAGAGGATAATAAAACGGGAGAAGACAGTCTCATTCTGAGATTCTTTTTTTTTAGTTCTTTTTTTTAAAGTTTTTTTTATTATTTACTTATTTATTAAAGATTTCTGTCTCTTCCCCTCCTCCCATATTTTTCTCCCTACCCCAATCAACACCCCCTCTCTCATCAGCCCAAGAGCAGACTGGGTTCCCTGCCCTGTGGGGAGTCCAAGGACCTCCCACCTCCTTCCAGGTCTAATAAGGTGAGCATCCAAACAGCCTAGGCTCCCACAAAGCCAGTACGTGCAGTAGGATCAAAAACACATTGCCATTGTTCTTGAGTTCTCAGTAGTCCTCATTGTCTGCTATGTTCAGCGAGTCTGGTTTTCTCCCATGCTTTTTCAGACCCAGGCCAGCTGGCCTTGGTGAGTTCATTCTGAGATTCTTGGAGGCAGGATCACCATTATCAGACTGAGGTAGAGGTAAGAGTCAATGGCTGGCTGTTTTGCTTTTCTGATCTTCAGGTTGAACCCCAATTTCTGTCTCTGAGTTTTTATTAATCATGCATTATTTTTGTTTAAGTTGTTATTAAATTCTTTTTTTTATAAAAACTAAGAACCCTGAAAGGATACATCATTTTCCCCTGTAACTTATGGTACTCACTGCATAGCACCCCAATTTCTGGTAACACCAGTGTTCTACCACGGAGCTAACTCCCTGTCAGCTGTCCTCTTTGTTTTTGTTTGTAAAAATTACAACTCCTTGAGAGGTTCCGTGTCTCTGCCTCCTTGAGAACACCCATAGTTTTGCTACACTATGCTCTGTAAATGCCTTGAAGTGTCTTAATTTCCCCCCAGATTGACATTATTTTAACTGTTTATTATGCAAGGCAGCTCGTTTCTTTGGACAGACACAAGGAGGGAATCCTATTATTAGTTAATAACTATTGTGAACTTTTATTTTTTAAAAAAAATATTTTTATGTGTATATGTGATTTGCCTACATGTATGTCTATTCATCATGTGCCTGGTTCTTGGAGAAGCTAGAAGAAGCCATTGGCTCTCCTAGATTAGGAGTTGAAGGCTTTTTCTGCCATGTGGTCTTGTAGAAGAGTAGCCAATGTTTCCAACTGTTGATCCATTTCTCCAGCCTGGATCGGTGATTCCCCCTGCATATTTAATCTTTGACTTTACACTAAGTTATTGGGACAATATTAATGCCCCATTTAGCTTTTTTTCCCTGCCTAGAACACTTTTATCTTTATATTTTTCCCCAGTTACTGTTCCATATTTCTAAGATTGTTGGTGACAAGAATCTAAATGTAGCTTCCCCAACATTTGTTGATCGTAAAAATCATGGTAGACACTAGTTTAAGATAAAGTCCCAGGCCCCTCACCTAGAGAGTATCTGCATTGTTGAAGGCACCAGAGCATGTGCAGTTTTTGATAAGAATCACAAGATGCTTACATTCAAGCAAATACTCACGGAGAACTTTGTTTTTATTACTGAAAACTACAGCTTTCCTCTTTCTTGTTTAGAATAAAAATGTATTTGTAAAGGAGAGTTGAATGACCAGCTACAGCATCTATACATGCAGTGTAATACATTGTATATTTCTGTCATGTTTAGACTTGGACGAAGGGTCGGAGTGCTCTCAGGACAACCATCTGTTAAATGAAAGGAGGAGTGGACAGGGGTGGGGGAATACAGAGTGTGAATGCTTCTGTTACAGGTTTAAAAGACAAGTGATACAGAGTGAGGTTGCAAGGAGCACTTGGAAGGTGCCAAAGCTTTCTAAGCATCTCTACCCCTTGTAGCACGCATAATAAAAACCAAAGACAGACATCAGGGTTCAAGTTGAAGGCTGGTTCAAAGTGGCCAGCCACTACCGCTTACCTCTACCTCAAACTGAAATAGGCAATCCTGCCTCCGCGAATTCTCAGACAGACTGAGAATGAGGTTAAAGGTGTGCACCATCACTTGCCGGCACTGTGGCTAACTAGTGTGGCTGCTGGGATTAACGGTGTGTGCCACCACTGCCTGGCCTGTATGACTGACTAGTGTGGCTGTTTTGTGCTCTGATCTTCAGGCAAGCTTTATTTATTAAAGCACAAATAACATACCACTATCTACCCCCTCTCTGACTTTCAGTAGGCACAGTGTCTCAAGACTCACTTGTTGAGATGAGGCTGTGCCCTGATCTAAGTTGACTTGAGTTGCGTAAAACATTACATGTGTATGAGTATGTGTATGTGAGTGTATGTATGTGTGTCTCTGTGTGTGTGTGAATATATATGTGTGAATGTCTTTCTGTGTGTATGTGAGTGTATGTAGTGAGTGTGTCTATTTGAGTGTCTCTGTGTGTGAGTGTATGTGTGTCAGTGTCTGTGTGTGAGTGTCTGTGTATGTGAGTGTCTGTGTGTGAGTGTCTGTGTGTGAGTTTGTCTGTGTGTGTGTCTGTGTGTGAGTGTCTGTGTATGTGAGTGTCTGTGTGTGAGTTTGTCTGTGTGTGTGAGTGTCTGTGTGTGAGTGTCTGTGTATGTGAGTTTGTGTGTGTGAGTGTCTGTGTGTGTGAGTGTCTGTGTGTGAGTGTCTGTGTATGTGAGTGTCTGTGTGTGAGTTTGT
This sequence comes from Microtus oregoni, assembly GCF_018167655.1. Taxonomy (NCBI): domain Eukaryota; kingdom Metazoa; phylum Chordata; class Mammalia; order Rodentia; family Cricetidae; genus Microtus; species Microtus oregoni. Next base: position 407,202 of record NW_024544709.1, on the reverse strand, counting down.
CTGTGTGTGTGAGTGTCTGTGTGTGAGTGTCTGTGTATGTGAGTGTCTGTGAGTTTGTGTGTGTGAGTGTCTGTGTGTGTGAGTGTATGTGTGTGAGTTTGTCTGTGTGTGTGAGTGTATGTGTGTGAGTTTGTCTGTGTGTGTGAGTGTCTGTGTGTGTGAGTGTCTGTGTGTGTGAGTGTATGTGTGTGTCTGTGTGTGAGTTTGTGTGTGTGTGTCTAGTGTGTGAGTGTGTGTGTGGGTGAATGTCTCTGTGTCTGAGTATGTGAGTGTGTGTATATGAGTGTAGGTGTGTGTGTGTGTGTATGTGAGTGTATATATGTGAGCAAGTATATATGTGAGCAGTTGGAACAATACAGAAGAGCAAGGATCAGTTTAGAAAGAAGGAAGGGGGATAGTATTGGTTGGGACCCACAACGGATATGTGTATGATGCTCTCATCCTCTCTCATAGCCTGAAGTGAGAGCTACCACAGGTTCAGACACTAAGGGTCACTTCTGACAATGCTTTGACAAATCTCAAATAACGGCTTCTCCTTTCAGAGAAACACTTGTGCGTTTCTCAAAAATGCATTTCCTGAAATCCATACACTTTCAAAAAAGATGATTCTCTTTCAAAGTGTAGAATGAGAAACACGTGTGTATATCACAAAAGCATTTCATGAAATTCATACACTTTCAAAAGAACGTGATTATCTTTCACAGTAAACTTTCTACAATGAAATGGAACACTGTACTCACTTCAAACACTACTTTGACATATAGCAAACGTCTTCTCTTTTCAGAGAAACACATGTGCGTTTCTCACAGAAGCATTACTTGAAATTCATACACTTTCCAAAGAACGTGGTTATCTTTCGAAATAAAGATTCTCCAGAGAACAGGAACACTGTTCTCACTTCTGACAATACTTTGACAAATCTCAAACAACGGCTTTCCCTTTCGGAGAAACTCATGTACATTTCTCACAAAAGCATTTCATGAAATTCATACATTTTCCAAGTTCGATTATCGTTGGAAGTAATGGGTCTAGAGAGAACAGGAACACTGTTTTCACTTCTAACACTACTTTGACATATAGCAAACAACGGCTTCGATTTTCAGAGAAACACATGTGCGTTTCTCACAAAAGCATTTCATGAAATTCATACACTTTCAAAAGAACATGATTATCTTTCGAAGTAAAGGTTCTACAGAGAACAGGAACACTGTTCTCACTTCTAACAATACTTTGATATATAGCAAACAACGTCTTCTCTTTTCAGAGAAACACATGGGCGTTTCTCACAGAAGCATTTCTTTAATTTCATACACTTTCCAAAGAACGTGATTATCTTTCGAAATAAAGATTCTCCAGAGAACAGGAACACTGTTCTCACTTCTGACAATACTTTGACAAATCTTAAACAACAGCTTCTTTTTTCGGAGAAACTAGTGTACGTTTCTCACAAAAGTATTTCAAGAAATTCATACATTTTCCAAGGAACATGATTATCGTTGGACGTAAAGGGTCTACAGAGAACAGGAACACTGTTCACACTTCTAACACTACTTTGACATATAGCAAACAACGGCTTCGCCTTTCAGAGAAACACATGTGCGTTTCTCACAAAAGCAGTTCATCAAATTCATACACTTTCCAAAGAACATGATTATATTTCGAAGTAAAGGTTCTACAGAGGACAGGAACACTGTTCTAACACTACTTTGACAAATCTCAAACAACGGCTTCACTTTTCAGAGAAACACATGTGCGTTTCTCACAAAAGCATTTCTTGAAATTCATACACTTTCCAAAGAACATCATTATCTTTCGAAGAAAACTTTCTACAGAGAACAGGAACACTGTTATCACTTCTGACACAACTCAAACAACAGCTTCTTCTTTCGTAGACACTCATGTGCATTTCTAAAAATAGCATTTCATGAAATTCATACACTTTATATAGAACAATTCATACACTTTATATAGAACGTAATTATCCTTCACAGTAAAGCTACCACAGAGAACAGGAACACTTCTCAATTCTAACAATACGATGACATATCACAACGGCTTCTCTTTTCAGAGAAACACATGTGCGTTTCTCACAAAAGCAGTTCATCAAATTCATACACTTTCCAAAGAACATGATTATCTTTCGAAGTAAAGATTCTACAGAGAACAGGAACACTGTTCTCACTTCTGACAATGCTTTGACAAATCTCAAATAACGGCTTCTCCTTTCAGAGAAACACTTGTGCGTTTCTCAAAAATGCATTTCCTGAAATCCATACACTTTCAAAGAAGATGATCTCTTTCAAAGTGTAGCGTCTGCAGTGAATAGCAAAACTTCTCATTTGAGAAACACGTGTGTATATCACAAAAGCATTTCATGAAATTCATACACTTTCAAAAGAACGTGATTATCTTTCACAGTAAACCTTCGACAGTGAAATGGAACACTGTACTCACTTCAAACACTACTTTGACATATAGCAAACGTCTTCTGTTTTCAGAGAAACACATGTGCATTTCTCACAGAAGCATTACTTGAAATTCATACACTTTCAAAAGAACGTGGTTATCTTTCGAAATAAAGATTCTCCAGAGAACAGGAACACTGTTCTCATGTCTGACAATACTTTGACAAATCTCAAACAACGGCTTTCCCTTTTGGAGAAACTCATGTACATTTCTCACAAAAGCATTTCATGAAATTCATACATTTTCCAAGTTCGATTGTCGTTGGAAGTAATGGGTCTACAGAGAACAGGAACACTGTTTTCACTTCTAACAATACTTTGACATATAGCAAACAACGGCTTCGCTTTTCAGAGAAACACATGTGCGTTTCTCACAAAAGCATTTCATGAAATTCATACACTTTCAAAAGAACATGATTATCTTTCGAAGTAAAGGTTCTACAGAGAACAGGAATACTGTTCTCACTTCTAACAATACTTTGATATATAGCAAACAACGTCTTCTCTTTTCAGAGAAACACATGGGCGTTTCTCACAGAAGCATTTCTTTAATTTCATACACTTTCCAAAGAACGTGATTATCTTTCGAAATAAAGATTCTCCAGAGAACAGGAACACTGTTCTGACTTCTGACAATACTTTGACAAATCTTAAACAACGGCTTCTTTTGTCGGAGAAACTAGTGTACGTTTCTCACAAAAGTATTTCAAGAAATTCATACACTTTCCAAAGAACATGATTATATTTCGAAGTAAAGGTTCTACAGAAGACAGGAACACTGTTCTAACACTACTTTGTCAAATCTCAAACAACGGCTTCACTTTTCAGAGAAACACATGTGCGTTTCTCACAAAAGCATTTCTTGAAATTCATACACTTTCCAAAGAACATCATTATCTTTCGAAGAAAACTTTCTACAGAGAACAGGAACACTGTTATCACTTCTGACACAACTCAAACAACGGCTTCTTCTTTCGTAGACACTCATGTGCATTTCTAAAAATAGCATTTCATGAAATTCATACACTTTATATAGAACGTAATTATCCTTCACAGTAAAGCTACCACAGAGAACAGGAACACTTCTCAATTCTTACAATATGATGACATATCACAACGGCTTCTCTTTTCAGAGAAACACATGTGCGTTTCTCACAAAAGCAGTTCATCAAATTCATACACTTTCCAAAGAACATGATTATCTTTCGAAGTAAAGATTCTACAGAGAACAGGAACACTGTTCTCCCTTCTGACAATGCTTTGACAAATCTCAAATAACGGCTTCTCCTTTCAGAGAAACACTTGTGCGTTTCTCAAAAATGCATTTCCTGAAATCCATACACTTTCAAAGAAGATGATTCTCTTTCAAAGTGTAGCGTCTGCAGTGAATAGCAAAACTTCTCATTTGAGAAACACGTGTGTATATCACAAAAGCATTTCATGAAATTCATACACTTTCAAACGAACGTGATTATCTTTCACAGTAAACCTTCTACAGTGAAATGGAACACTGTACTCACTTCAAACACTACTTTGACATATAGCAAACGTCTTCTCTTTTCAGAGAAACGCATGTGCGTTTCTCACAGAAGCATTACTTGAAATTCATACACTTTCCAAAGAACGTGGTTATCTTTCGAAATAAAGATTCTCCAGAGAACAGGAACACTGTTCTCACTTCTGACAATACTTTGACAAATCTCAAACACCGGCTTTCCCTTTCGGAGAAACTCATGTACATTTCTCACAAAAGCATTTCATGAAATTCATACATTTTCCAAGTTCGATTATCGTTGGAAGTAATGGGTCTACAGAGAACAGGAACACTGTTTTCACTTCTAACACTACTTTGATATATAGCAAACAACGGCTTCGATTTTCAGAGAAACACATGGGCGTTTCTCACAAAAGCATTTCATGAAATTCATACACTTTCAAAAGAACATGATTATCTTTCGAAGTAAAGGTTCAATAGAGAACAGGAACACTGTTCTCACTTCTGACAATACTTTGACAAATCTTAAACAACGGCTTCTTTTTTCGGAGAAACTAGTGTACGTTTCTCACAATAGTATTTCAAGAAATTCATACATTTTCCAAGGAACATGATTATCGTTGGACGTAAAGGGTCTACAGAGAACAGGAACACTGTTCACACTTCTAACACTACTTTGACATATAGCAAACAACGGCTTCGCTTTTCAGAGAAACACATGTGCGTTTCTCACAAAAGCAGTTCATCAAATTCATACACTTTCCAAAGAACATGATTATATTTCGAAGTAAAGGTTCTACAGAAGACAGGAACACTGTTCTAACACTACTTTGACAAATCTCAAACAACGGCTTCACTTTTCAGAGAAACACATGTGCGTTTCTCACAAAAGCATTTCTTGAAATTCATACACTTTCCAAAGAACATCATTATCTTTCGAAGAAAACTTTCTACAGAGAACAGGAACACTGTTATCACTTCTGACACAACTCAAACAACGGCTTCTTCTTTCGTAGACACTCATGTGCAATTCTAAAAATAGCATTTCATGAAATTCATACACTTTATATAGAACGATTCATACACTTTATATAGAACGTAATTATCCTTCACAGTAAAGCTACCACAGAGAACAGGAACACTTCTCAATTCTAACAATACGATGACATATCACAACGGCTTCTCTTTTCAGAGAAACACATGTGCGTTTCTCACAGAAGCATTACTTGAAATTCATACACTTTCCAAAGCACGTGGTTATCTTTTGAAATAAAGATTCTCCAGAGAACAGGAACACTGTTCTCACTTCTGACAATACTTTGACAAATCTCAAACAACGGCTTTCCCTTTCGGAGAAACTCATGTACATTTCTCACAAAAGCATTTCCAAGTTCGATTATCGTTGGAAGTAATGGGTCTACAGAGAACAGGAACACTGTTTTCACTTCTAAAACTACTTTGACATATAGCAAACAACGGCTTCGCTTTTCAGAGAAACACATGTGCGTTTCTCACAAAAGCATTTCTTGAAATTCATACCCTTTCCAAAGAACATCATTATCTTTCGAAGAAAACTTTCTACAGAGAACAGGAACACTGTTATCACTTCTGACACAACTCAAACAACTTCTTCTTCTTTCGTAGACACTCATGTGCATTTCTAAAAATAGCATTTCATGAAATTCATGCACTTTATATAGAACATAATTATCCTTCACAGTAAAGCTACCACAGAGAACAGGAACACTTCTCAATTCTAACACTACGATGACATATCACAACGGCTTCTCTTTTCAGAGAAACACATGTGCGTTTCTCACAAAAGCAGTTCATCAAATTCATACACTTTCCAAAGAACATGATTATCTTTCGAAGTAAAGATTCTACAGAGAACAGGAACACTGTTCTCACTTCTGACAATGCTTTGACAAATCTCAAATAACGGCTTCTCCTTTCAGAGAAACACTTGTGCGTTTCTCAAAAATGCATTTCCTGAAATCCATACACTTTCAAAAGAACGTGATTATCTTTCACAGTAAACCTTCTACAGTGAAATGGAACACTGTACTCACTTCAAACACTACTTTGACATATAGCAAACGTCTTCTCTTTTCAGAGAAACACATGTGCGTTTCTCACAGAAGCATTACTTGAAATTCATACACTTTCCAAAGAACGTGATTATCTTTCGAAATAAAGATTCTCCAGAGAACAGGAACACTGTTCTCACTTCTGACAATACTTTGAAAAATCTCAAACAATGGCTTTCCCTTTCGGAGAAACTCATGTACATTTCTCACAAAAGCATTTCATGAAATTCATACATTTTCCAAGTTCGATTATCGTTGGAAGTAATGGGTCTACAGAGAACAGGAACACTGTTTTCACTTCTAACACTACTTTGACATATAGCAAACAACGGCTTCGCTTTTCAGAGAAACACATGTGCGTTTCTCACAAAAGCATTTCATGAAATTCATACACTTTCAAAAGAACATGATTATCTTTCGAAGTAAAGGTTCTACAGAGAACAGGAACACTGTTCTCACTTCTAACAATACTTTGATATATAGCAAACAACGTCTTCTCTTTTCAGAGAAACACATGGGCGTTTCTCACAGAAGCATTTCTTTAATTTCATACACTTTCCAAAGAACGTGATTATCTTTCGAAATAAAGATTCTCCAGAGAACAGGAACACTGTTCTCACTTCTGACAATACTTTGACAAATCTTAAACAACGGCTTCTTTTTTCGGAGAAACTAGTGTACGTTTCTCACAAAAGTATTGCAAGAAATTCATACATTTTCCAAGGAACATGATTATCGTTGGACGTAAAGGGTCTACAGAGAACAGGAACACTGTTCACACTTCTAACACTACTTTGACATATAGCAAACAACAGCTTCGCTTTTCAGAGAAACACATGTGCGTTTCTCACAAAAGCAGTTCATCCAATTCATACACTTTCCAAAGAACATGATTATATTTCGAAGTAAAGGTTCTACAGAAGACAGGAACACTGTTCTAACACTACTTTGACTAATAGCAACCAACGGCTTCGCTTTTCAGAGTAACACATGTGCGTTTCTCACAAAAGCATTTCTTGAAATTCATACCCTTTCCAAAGAACATCATTATCTTTCGAAGAAAACTTTCTACAGAGAACAGGAACACTGTAATCACTTCTGACACAACTCAAACAACAGCTTCTTCTTTCTTAGACACTCATGTGCATTTCTAAAAATAGCATTTCATGAAATTCATACACTTTATATAGAACAATTCATACACTTTATATAGAACGTAATTATCCTTCACAGTAAAGCGACCACAGAGAACAGGAACACTTCTCAATTCTAACAATACGATGACATATCACAACGGATTCTCTTTTCAGAGAAACACATCTGCGTTTCTCACAGAAGCATTACTTGAAATTCATACACTTTCCAAAGAACGTGGTTATCTTTCGAAATAATGATTCTCCAGAGAACAGGAACACTGTTCTCACTTCTGACAATACTTTGACAAATCTCAAACAACGGCTTTCCATTTCGGAGAAATTCATGTACATTTCTCACAAAAGCATTTCATGAAATTCATACATTTTCCAAGTTCGATTATCGTTGGAAGTAATGGGTCTACAGAGAACAGGAACACTGTTTTCACTTCTAACACTACTTTGACATATAGCAAACAACGGCTTCGATTTTCAGAGAAACACATGGGCGTTTCTCACAAAAGCATTTCATGAAATTCATACACTTTCAAAAGAACATGATTATCTTTCGAAGTAAAGGTTCTACAGAGAACAGGAACACTGTTCTCACTTCTAACAATACTTTGATATATAGCAAACAACGTCTTCTCTTTTCAGAGAAACACATGGGCGTTTCTCACAGAAGCATTTCTTTAATTTCATACACTTTCCAAAGAACGTGATTATCTTTCGAAATAAAGATTCTCCAGAGAACAGGAACACTGTTCTCACTTCTGACAATACTTTGACAAATCTTAAACAACGGCTTCTTTTTTCGGAGAAACTAGTGTACGTTTCTCACAAAAGTATTGCAAGAAATTCATACATTTTCCAAGGAACATGATTATCGTTGGACGTAAAGGGTCTACAGAGAACAGGAACACTGTTCACACTTCTAACACTACTTTGACATATAGCAAACAACAGCTTCGCTTTTCAGAGAAACACATGTGCGTTTCTCACAAAAGCAGTTCATCCAATTCATACACTTTCCAAAGAACATGATTATATTTCGAAGAAAAGGTTCTACAGAAGACAGGAACACTGTTCTAACACTACTTTGACATATAGCAAACAATGGCTTCGCTTTTCAGAGTAACACATGTGCGTTTCTCACAAAAGCATTTCTTGAAATTCATACCCTTTCCAAAGAACATCATTATCTTTCGAAGAAAACTTTCTACAGAGAACAGGAACACTGTTATCACTTCTGACACAACTCAAACAACTTCTTCTTCTTTCGTAGACACTCATGTGCATTTCTAAAAATAGCATTTCATGAAATTCATACACTTTATATAGAACATAATTATCCTTCACAGTAAAGCTACCACAGAGAACAGGAACACTTCTCAATTCTAACACTACGATGACATATCACAACGGCTTCTCTTTTCAGAGAAACACATGTGCGTTTCTCACAAAAGCAGTTCATCAAATTCATACACTTTCCAAAGAACATGATTATCTTTCGAAGTAAAGATTCTACAGAGAACAGGAACACTGTTCTCACTTCTGACAATGCTTTGACAAATCTCAAATAACGGCTTCTCCTTTGAGAGAAACACTTGTGCGTTTCTCAAAAATGCAATTCCTGAAATCCATACACTTTCAAAGAAGATGATTCTCTTTCAAAGTGTAGTGTCTGCAGTGAATAGCAAAACTTCTCAGTTGAGAAACACATGTGTATATCACAAAAGCATTTCATGAAATTCATACACTTTCAAAAGAACGGGATTATCTTTCACATTAAACCTTCTACAGTGAAATGGAACACTGTACTCACTTCAAACACTACTTTGACATATAGCAAACGTCTTCTCTTTTCAGAGAAACACATGTGCGTTTCTCAGAGAAGCATTACTTGAAATTCATACACTTTCCAAAGAACGTGATTATCTACCGAAATAAAGATTCTCCAGAGAACAGGAACACTGTTCTCACTTCTGACAATACTTTGACAAATCTCAAACAATGGCTTTCCCTTTCGGAGAAACTCATGTACATTTCTCACAAAAGCATTTCATGAAATTCATACATTTTCCAAGTTCGATTATCGTTGGAAGTAATGGGTCTACAGAGAACAGGAACACTGTTTTCACTTCTAACACTACTTTGACATATAGCAAACAACGGCTTAGCTTTTCAGAGAAACACATGTGCGTTTCTCACAAAAGCATTTCATGAAATTCATACACTTTCAAAAGAACATGATTATCTTTCGAAGTAAAGGTTCTACAGAGAACAGGAACACTGTTCTCACTTCTAACAATACTTTGATATATAGCAAACAACGTCTTCTCTTTTCAGAGAAACACATGGGCGTTTCTCACAGAAGCATTTCTTTAATTTCATACACTTTCCAAAGAACGTGATTATCTTTCGAAATAAAGATTCTCCAGAGAACAGGAACACTGTTCTCACTTCTGACAATACTTTGACAAATCTTAAACAACGGCTTCTTTTTTCGGAGAAACTAGTGTACGTTTCTCACAAAAGTATTTCAAGAAATTCATACATTTTCCAAGGAACATGATTATCGTTGGACGTAAAGGGTCTACAGAGAACAGGAACACTGTTCACACTTCTAACATTACTTTGACATATAGCAAACAACAGCTTCGCTTTTCAGAGAAACACATGTGCGTTTCTCACAAAAGCAGTTCATCCAATTCATACACTTTCCAAAGAACATGATTATATTTCGAAGTAAAGGTTCTACAGAAGACAGGAACACTGTTCTAACACTACTTTGACATAGAGCAAAAAACGGCTTCGCTTTTCAGAGAAACACATGTGCGTTTCTCACAAAAGGATTTCTTGAAATTCATACCCTTTCCAAAGAAAATCATTATCTTTCGAAGAAAACTTTCTACAGAGAACAGGAACACTGTTATCACTTCTGACACAACTCAAACAACGGCTTCTTCTTTCGTAGACACTCATGTGCATTTCTAAAAATAGCATTTCATGAAATTCATACACTTTATATAGAACAATTCATACACTTTATATAGAACGTAATTATCCTTCACAGTAAAGCTACCACAGAGAACAGGAACACTTCTCAATTCTAACAATACGATGACATATCACAACGGCTTCTCTTTTCAGAGAAACACATGTGCGTTTTTCACAGAAGCATTACTTGAAATTCATACACTTTCCAAAGAACGTGGTTATCTTTCGAAATAAAGATTCTCCAGAGAACAGGAACACGGTTCTCACTTCTGACAATACTTTGACAAATCTCAAACAACGGCTTTCCCTTTCGGAGAAACTCATGTACATTTCTCACAAAAGCATTTCCAAGTTCGATTATCGTTGGAAGTAATGGGTCTACAGAGAACAGGAACACTGTTTTCACTTCTAAAACTACTTTGACATATAGCAAACAACTGCTTCGCTTTTCCGAGAAACACATGTGCGTTTCTCACAAAAGCATTTCTTGAAATTCATACCCTTTCCAAAGAACATCATTATCTTTCGAAGAAAACTTTCTACAGAGAACAGGAACACTGTTATCACTTCTGACACAACTCAAACAACTTCTTCTTCTTTCGTAGACACTCATGTGCATTTCTAAAAATAGCATTTCATGAAATTCATACACTTTATATAGAACATAATTATCCTTCACAGTAAAGCTACCACAGAGAACAGGAACACTTCTCAATTCTAACACTACGATGACATATCACAACGGCTTCTCTTTTCAGAGAAACACATGTGCGTTTCTCACAAAAGCAGTTCATCAAATTCATACACTTTCCAAAGAACATGATTATCTTTCGAAGTAAAGATTCTACAGAGAACAGGAACACTGTTCTCACTTCTGACAATGCTTTGACAAATCTCAAATAACGGCTTCTCCTTTGAGAGAAACACTTGTGCGTTTCTCAAAAATGCAATTCCTGAAATCCATACACTTTCAAAGAAGATGATTCTCTTTCAAAGTGTAGTGTCTGCAGTGAATAGCAAAACTTCTCAGTTGAGAAACACATGTGTATATCACAAAAGCATTTCATGAAATTCATACACTTTCAAAAGAACGGGATTATCTTTCACATTAAACCTTCTACAGTGAAATGGAACACTGTACTCACTTCAAACACTACTTTGACATATAGCAAACGTCTTCTCTTTTCAGAGAAACACATGTGCGTTTCTCAGAGAAGCATTACTTGAAATTCATACACTTTCCAAAGAACGTGATTATCTACCGAAATAAAGATTCTCCAGAGAACAGGAACACTGTTCTCACTTCTGACAATACTTTGACAAATCTCAAACAATGGCTTTCCCTTTCGGAGAAACTCATGTACATTTCTCACAAAAGCATTTCATGAAATTCATACATTTTCCAAGTTCGATTATCGTTGGAAGTAATGGGTCTACAGAGAACAGGAACACTGTTTTCACTTCTAACACTACTTTGACATATAGCAAACAACGGCTTAGCTTTTCAGAGAAACACATGTGCGTTTCTCACAAAAGCATTTCATGAAATTCATACACTTTCAAAAGAACATGATTATCTTTCGAAGTAAAGGTTCTACAGAGAACAGGAACACTGTTCTCACTTCTAACAATACTTTGATATATAGCAAACAACGTCTTCTCTTTTCAGAGAAACACATGGGCGTTTCTCACAGAAGCATTTCTTTAATTTCATACACTTTCCAAAGAACGTGATTATCTTTCGAAATAAAGATTCTCCAGAGAACAGGAACACTGTTCTCACTTCTGACAATACTTTGACAAATCTTAAACAACGGCTTCTTTTTTCGGAGAAACTAGTGTACGTTTCTCACAAAAGTATTTCAAGAAATTCATACATTTTCCAAGGAACATGATTATCGTTGGACGTAAAGGGTCTACAGAGAACAGGAACACTGTTCACACTTCTAACATTACTTTGACATATAGCAAACAACAGCTTCGCTTTTCAGAGAAACACATGTGCGTTTCTCACAAAAGCAGTTCATCCAATTCATACACTTTCCAAAGAACATGATTATATTTCGAAGTAAAGGTTCTACAGAAGACAGGAACACTGTTCTAACACTACTTTGACAAATCTCAAACAACGGCTTCACTTTTCAGAGAAACACATGTGCGTTTCTCACAAAAGGATTTCTTGAAATTCATACCCTTTCCAAAGAACATCATTATCTTTCGAAGAAAACTTTCTACAGAGAACAGGAACACTGTTATCACTTCTGACACAACTCAAACAACTTCTTCTTCTTTCGTAGACACTCATGTGCATTTCTAAAAATAGCATTTCATGAAATTCATACACTTTATATAGAACGTAATTATCCTTCACAGTAAAGCTACCACAGAGAACAGGAACACTTCTCAATTCTAACAATACGATGACATATCACAACGGCTTCTCTTTTCAGAGAAACACATGTGCGTTTTTCACAGAAGCATTACATGAAATTCATACACTTTCCAAAGAACGTGGTTATCGTTCGAAATAAAGATTCTCCAGAGAACAGGAACACTCTTCTCACTTCTGACAATACTTTGACAAATCTCAAACAACGGCTTTCCCTTTCGGAGAAACTCATGTACATTTCTCACAAAAGCATTTCCAAGTTCGATTATCGTTGGAAGTAATGGGTCTACAGAGAACAGGAACACTGTTTTCACTTCTAAAACTACTTTGACATATAGCAAACAACGGCTTCGCTTTTCAGAGAAACACATGTGCGTTTCTCACAAAAGCATTTCTTGAAATTCATACACTTTCCAAAGAACATCATTATCTTTCGAAGAAAACTTTCTACAGAGAACAGGAACACTGTTCTCACTTCTGACAATGCTTTGACAAATCTCAAATAACGGCTTCTCCTTTCAGAGAAACACTTGTGCGTTTCTCAAAAATGCATTTCCTGAAATCCATACACTTTCAAAGAAGATGATTCTCTTTCAAAGTGTAGTGTCTGCAGTGAATAGCAAAACTTCTCAGTTGAGAAACACATGTGTATATCACAAAAGTATTTCATGAAATTCATGCAATTTCAAAAGAACAGGATTATCTTTCACAGTAAACCTTCTACAGTGAAATGGAACACTGTACTCACTTCAAACACTACTTTGACATATAGCAAACGTCTTCTCTTTTCAGAGAAACACATGTGCGTTTCTCACAGAAGCATTACTTGAAATTCATACACTTTCCAAAGAACGTGATTATCTTTCGAAATAAAGATTCTCCAGAGAACAGGAACACTGTTCTCACTTCTGACAATACTTTGACAAATCTCAAACAATGGCTTTCCCTTTCGGAGAAACTCATGTACATTTCTCACAAAAGCATTTCATGAAATTCATACATTTTCCAAGTTCGATTATCGTTGGAAGTAATGGGTCTACAGAGAACAGGAACACTGTTTTCACTTCTAACACTACTTTGACATATAGCAAACAACGGCTTAGCTTTTCAGAGAAACACATGTGCGTTTCTCACAAAAGCATTTCATGAAATTCATACACTTTCAAAAGAACATGATTATCTTTCGAAGTAAAGGTTCTACAGAGAACAGGAACACTGTTCTCACTTCTAACAGTACTTTGATATATAGCAAACAACGTCTTCTATTTTCAGAGAAACACATGGGCCTTTCTCACAGAAGCATTTTTTAATTTCATACACTTTCCAAAGAACGTGATTATCTTTCGAAATAAAGATTCTCCAGAGAACAGGAACACTGTTCTCACTTCTGACAATACTTTGACAAATCTTAAACAACGGCTTCTTTTTTCGGAGAAACTAGTGTACGTTTCTCACAAAAGTATTGCAAGAAATTCATACATTTTCCAAGGAACATGATTATCGTTGGACGTAAAGGGTCTACAGAGAACAGGAACACTGTTCACACTACTAACACTACTTTGACATATAGCAAACAACGGCTTCGCTTTTCAGAGAAACACATGTGCGTTTCTCACAAAAGCAGTTCATCATATTCATACACTTTCCAAAGAACATGATTATATTTCGAAGTAAAGGTTCTACAGAAGACAGGAACACTGTTCTAACACTACTTTGACAAATCTCAAACAACGGGTTCACATTTCAGAGAAACACATGTGCGTTTCTCACAAAAGGATTTCTTGAAATTCATACCCTTTCCAAAGAACATCATTATCTTTCGAAGAAAACTTTCTACAGAGAACAGGAACACTGTTATCACTTCTGACACAACTCAAACAACGGCTTCTTCTTTCATAGACACTCATGTGCATTTCTAAAAATAGCATTTCATGAAATTCATACACTTTATATAGAACAATCCATACACTTTATATAGAACGTAATTATCCTTCACAGTAAAGCTACCACAGAGAACAGGAACACTTCTCAATTCTAACAATACGATGACATATCACAACGGCTTCTCTTTTCAGAGAAACACATGTGCGTTTCTCACAAAAGCAGTTCATCAAATTCATACACTTTCCAAAGAACATGATTATCTTTCGAAGTAAAGATTCTACAGAGAACAGGAACACTGTTCTCACTTCTGACAATGCTTTGACAAATCTCAAATAACGGCTTCTCCTTTCAGAGAAACACTTGTGCGTTTCTCAAAAATGCATTTCCTGAAATCCATACACTTTCAAAGAAGATGATTCTCTTTCAAAATGTAGCGTCTGCAGTGAATAGCAAAATTTCTCATTTGAGAAACACGTGTGTATATCACAAAAGCATTTCATGAAATTCATACACTTTCAAAAGAACGGGATTATCTTTCACAGTAAACCTTCTACAGTGAAATGGAACACTGTACTCACTTCAAACACTACTTTGACATATAGCAAACGTCTTCTCTTTTCAGAGAAACACATGTGCGTTTCTCACAGAAGCATTACTTGAAATTCATACACTTTCCAAAGAACGTGGTTATCTTTCGAAATA
Organism: Microtus oregoni; assembly: GCF_018167655.1. Taxonomy (NCBI): domain Eukaryota; kingdom Metazoa; phylum Chordata; class Mammalia; order Rodentia; family Cricetidae; genus Microtus; species Microtus oregoni. Next base: position 392,044 of record NW_024544709.1, on the reverse strand, counting down.
AAGATTCTCCAGAGAACAGGAACACTGTTCTCACTTCTGACAATACTTTGACAAATCTCAAACAACGGCTTTCCCTTTCGGAGAAACTCATGTACATTTCTCACAAAAGCATTTCATGAAATTCATACATTTTCCAAGTTCGATTATCGTTGGAAGTAATGGGTCTACAGAGAACAGGAACACTGTTTTCACTTCTAACACCACTTTGACATATAGCAAACAACGGCTTCGCTTTTCAGAGAAACACATGTGCGTTTCTCACAAAAGCATTTCATGAAATTCATACACTTTCAAAAGAACATGATTATCTTTCGAAGTAAAGGTTCTACAGAGAACAGGAACACTGTTCTCACTTCTGACAATACTTTGACAAATCTTAAACAACGGCTTCTTTTTTCGGAGAAACTAGTGTACGTTTCTCACAATAGTATTTCAAGAAATTCATACATTTTCCAAGGAACATGATTATCGTTGGACGTAAAGGGTCCACAGAGAACAGGAACACTGTTCACACTTCTAACACTACTTTGACATATAGCAAACAACGGCTTCGCTTTTCAGAGAAACACATGTGCGTTTCTCACAAAAGCAGTTCATCAAATTCATACACTTTCCAAAGAACATGATTATATTTCGAAGTAAAGGTTCTACAGAAGACAGGAACACTGTTCTAACACTACTTTGACAAATCTCAAACAACGGCTTCACTTTTCAGAGAAACACATGTGCGTTTCTCACAAAAGCATTTCTTGAAATTCATACACTTTCCAAAGAACATCATTATCTTTCGAAGAAAACTTTCTACAGAGAACAGGAACACTGTTATCACTTCTGACACAACTCAAACAACGGCTTCTTCTTTCGTAGACACTCATGTGCATTTCTAAAAATAGCATTTCATGAAATTCATACACTTTATATAGAACGATTCATACACTTTATATAGAACGTAATTATCCTTCACAGTAAAGCTACCACAGAGAACAGGAACACTTCTCAATTCTAACAATACGATGACATATCACAACGGCTTCTCTTTTCAGAGAAACACATGTGCGTTTCTCACAAAAGCAGTTCATCAAATTCATACAATTTCCAAAGAACATGATTATCTTTCGAAGTAAAGATTCTACAGAGAACAGGAACACTGTTCTCACTTCTGACAATGCTTTGACAAATCTCAAATAACGGCTTCTCCTTTCAGAGAAACACTTGTGCGTTTCTCAAAAATGCATTTCCTGAAATCCATACACTTTCAAAGAAGATGATTCTCTTTCAAAGTGTAGTGTCTGCAGTGAATAGCAAAACTTCTCATTTGAGAAACACGTGTGTATATCACAAAAGCATTTCATGAAATTCATACACTTTCAAAAGAACGGGATTATCTTTCACAGTAAACCTTCTACAGTGAAATGGAACACTGTACTCACTTCAAACACTACTTTGACATATAGCAAACGTCTTCTCTTTTCAGAGAAACACATGTGCGTTTCTCACAGAAGCATTACTTGAAATTCATACACTTTCCAAAGAACGTGATTATCTTTCGAAATAAAGATTCTCCAGAGAACAGGAACACTGTTCTCACTTCTGACAATGCTTTGACAAATCTCAAACAATGGCTTTCCCTTTCGGAGAAACTCATGTACATTTCTCACAAAAGCATTTCATGAAAATCATACATTTTCCAAGTTCGATTATCGTTGGAAGTAATGGGTCTACAGAGAACAGGAACACTGTTTTCACTTCTAACACTACTTTGACATATAGCAAACAACGGCTTAGCTTTTCAGAGAAACACATGTGCGTTTCTCACAAAAGCATTTCATGAAATTCATACACTTTCAAAAGAACATGATTATCTTTCGAAGTAAAGGTTCTACAGAGAAGAGGAACACTGTTCTCACTTCTAACAATACTTTGATATATAGCAAACAACGTCTTCTCTTTTCAGAGAAACACATGGGCGTTTCTCACAGAAGCATTTCTGTAATTTCATACACATTCCAAAGAACGTGATTATCTTTCGAAATAAAGATTCTCCAGAGAACAGGAACACTGTTCTCACTTCTGACAATACTTTGACAAATCTTAAACAACGGCTTCTTTTTTCGGAGAAACTAGTGTACGTTTCTCACAAAAGTATTTCAAGAAATTCATACATTTTCCAAGGAACATGATTATCGTTGGACGTAAAGGGTCTACAGAGAACAGGAACACTGTTCACACTACTAACACTACTTTGACATATAGCAAACAACGGCTTCGCTTTTCAGAGAAACACATGTGCGTTTCTCACAAAAGCAGTTCATCAAATTCATACACTTTCCAAAGAACATGATTATATTTCGAAGTAAAGGTTCTACAGAAGACAGGAACACTGTTCTAACACTACTTTGACAAATCTCAAACAACGGCTTCACTTTTCAGAGAAACACATGTGCGTTTCTCACAAAAGGATTTCTTGAAATTCATACCCTTTCCAAAGAACATCATTATCTTTCGAAGAAAACTTTCTACAGAGAACAGGAACACTGTTATCACTTCTGACACAACTCAAACAACGGCTTCTTCTTTCATAGACACTCATGTGCATTTCTAAAAATAGCATTTCATGAAATTCATACACTTTATATAGAACAATCCATACACTTTATATAGAACGTAATTATCCTTCACAGTAAAGCTACCACAGAGAACAGGAACACTTCTCAATTCTAACAATACGATGACATATCACAACGGCTTCTCTTTCCAGAGAAACACTTGTGCGTTTCTCACAAAAGCAGTTCATCAAATTCATACACTTTCCAAAGAACATGATTATCTTTCGAAGTAAAGATTCTACAGAGAACAGGAACACTGTTCTCACTTCTGACAATGCTTTGACAAATCTCAAATAACGGCTTCTCCTTTCAGAGAAACACTTGTGCGTTTCTCAAAAATGCATTTCCTGAAATCCATACACTTTCAAAGAAGATGATTCTCTTTCAAAATGTAGCGTCTGCAGTGAATAGCAAAACTTCTCATTTGAGAAACACGTGTGTATATCACAAAAGCATTTCATGAAATTCATACACTTTCAAAAGAACGTGATTAATTTTCACAGTAAACCTTCTACAGTGAAATGGAACACTGTACTCACTTCAAACACTACTTTGACATATAGCAAACGTCTTCTCTTTTCAGAGAAACACATGTGCGTTTCTCACAGAAGCATTACTTGAAATTCATACACTTTCCAAAGAACGTGGTTATCTTTCGAAATAAAGATTCTCCAGAGAACAGGAACACTGTTCTCACTTCTGACAATACTTTGACAAATCTCAAACAACGGCTTTCCCTTTCGGAGAAACTCATGTACATTTCTCACAAAAGCATTTCATGAAATTCATACATTTTCCAAGTTCGATTATCGTTGGAAGTAATGGGTCTACAGAGAACAGGAACACTGTTTTCACTTCTAACACTACTTTGACATATAGCAAACAACGGCTTCGATTTTCAGAGAAACACATAGGCGTTTCTCACAGAAGCATTTCATGAAATTCATACACTTTCAAAAGAACATGATTATCTTTCGAAGTAAAGGTTCTACAGAGAACAGGAACACTGTTCTCACTTCTGACAATACTTTAACAAATCTTAAATAACGGCTTCTTTTTTCGGAGAAACTAGTGTACGTTTCTGACAATAGTATTTCAAGAAATTCATACATTTTCCAAGGAACATGATTATCGTTGGACGTAAAGGGTCTACAGAGAACAGGAACACTGTTCACACTTCTAACACTACTTTGACATATAGCAAACAATGGCTTCGCTTTTCAGAGAAACACATGTGCGTTTCTCACAAAAGCAGTTCATCAAATTCATACACTTTCCAAAGAACATGATTATATTTCGAAGTAAAGGTTCTACAGAAGACAGGAACACTGTTCTAACACTACTTTGACAAATCTCAAACAACGGCTTCACTTTTCAGAGAAACACATGTGCGTTTCTCACAAAAGGATTTCTTGAAATTCATACCCTTTCCAAAGAACATCATTATCTTTCGAAGAAAATTTCTACAGAGAACAGGAACACTGTTATCACTTCTGACACAACTCAAACAACGGCTTCTTCTTTCATAGACACTCATGTGCATTTCTAAAAATAGCATTTCATGAAATTCATACACTTTATATAGAACAATCCATACACTTTATATAGAACGTAATTATCCTTCACAGTAAAGCTACCACAGAGAACAGGAACACTTCTCAATTCTAACAATACGATGACATATCACAACGGCTTCTCTTTTCAGAGAAACACATGTGCGTTTCTCACAAAAGCAGTTCATCAAATTCATACACTTTCCAAAGAACATGATTATCTTTCGAAGTAAAGATTCTACAGAGAACAGGAACACTGTTCTCACTTCTGACAATGCTTTGACAAATCTCAAATAACGTCTTCTCCTTTCAGAGAAACACTTGTGCGTTTCTCAAAAATGCATTTCCTGAAATCCATACACTTTCAAAGAAGATGATTCTCTTTCAAAATGTAGCGTCTGCAGTGAATAGCAAAACTTCTCATTTGAGAAAAACGTGTGTATATCACAAAAGCATTTCATGAAATTCATACACTTTCAAAAGAACGTGATTATCTTTCACAGTAAACCTTCTACAGTGAAATGGAACACTGTACTCACTTCAAACACTACTTTGACATATAGCAAACGTCTTCTCTTTTCAGAGAAACACATGTGCGTTTCTCACAGAAGCATTACTTGAAATTCATACACTTTCCAAAGAACGTGGTTATCTTTCGAAATAAAGATTCTCCAGAGAACAGGAACACTGTTCTCACTTCTGACAATACTTTGACAAATCTCAAACAACGGCTTTCCCTTTCGGAGAAACTCATGTACATTTCCCACAAAAGCATTTCATGAAATTCATACATTTTCCAAGTTCGATTATCGTTTGAAGTAATGGGTCTACAGAGAACAGGAACACTGTTTTCACTTCTAACACTACTTTGACATATAGCAAACAACGGCTTCGATTTTCAGAGAAACACATGGGCGTTTCTCACAGAAGCATTTCATGAAATTCATACACTTTCAAAAGAACATGATTATCTTTCGAAGTAAAGGTTCTACAGAGAACAGGAACACTGTTCTCACTTCTGACAATACTTTGACAAATCTTAAATAACGGCTTCTTTTTTCGGAGAAACTAGTGTACGTTTCTCACAATAGTATTTCAAGAAATTCATACATTTTCCAAGGAACATGATTATCGTTGGACGTAAAGGGTCTACAGAGAACAGGAACACTGTTCACACTTCTAACACTACTTTGACATATAGCAAACAACGGCTTCGCTTTTCAGAGAAACACATGTGCGTTTCTCACAAAAGCAGTTCATCAAATTCATACACTTTCCAAAGAACATGATTATATTTCGAAGTAAAGGTTCTACAGAAGACAGGAACACTGTTCTAACACTACTTTGACAAATCTCAAACAACGGCTTCACTTTTCAGAGAAACACATGTGCGTTTCTCACAAAAGCATTTCTTGAAATTCATACACTTTCCAAAGAACATCATTATCTTTCGAAGAAAACTTTCTACAGAGAACAGGAACACTGTTATCACTTCTGACACAACTCAAACAACGGCTTCTTCTTTCGTAGACACTCATGTGCATTTCTAAAAATAGCATTTCATGAAATTCATACACTTTATATAGAACAATTCATACACTTTATATAGAACGTAATTATCCTTCACAGTAAAGCTACCACAGAGAACAGGAACACTTCTCAATTCTAACAATACGATGACATATCACAACGGCTTCTCTTTTCAGAGAAACACATGTGCGTTTCTCACAGAAGCATTACTTGAAATTCATACACTTTCCAAAGAACGTGGTTATCTTTCGAAATAAAGATTCTCCAGAGAACAGGAACACTCTTCTCACTTCTGACAATACTTTGACAAATCTCAAACAACGGCTTTCCCTTTCGGAGAAACTCATGTACATTTCTCACAAAAGCATTTCCAAGTTCGATTATCGTTGGACGTAATGGGTCTACAGAGAACAGGAACACTGTTTTCACTTCTAAAACTACTTTGACATATAGCAAACAACGGCTTCGCTTTTCAGAGAAACACATGTGCGTTTCTCACAAAAGCATTTCTTGAAATTCATACACTTTCCAAAGAACATCATTATCTTTTGAAGAAAACTTTCTACAGAGAACAGGAACACTGTTATCACTTCTGACACAACTCAAACAACTTCTTCTTCTTTCGTAGACACTCATGTGCATTTCTAAAAATAGCATTTCATGAAATTCATACACTTTATATAGAACATAATTATCCTTCACAGTAAAGCTACCACAGAGAACAGGAACACTTCTCAATTCTAACACTACGATGACATATCACAACGGCTTCTCTTTTCAGAGAAACACATGTGCGTTTCTCACAAAAGCAGTTCATCAAATTCATACACTTTCCAAAGAACATGATTATCTTTCGAAGTAAAGATTCTACAGAGTACAGGAACACTGTTCTCACTTCTGACAATGCTTTGACAAATCTCAAATAACGGCTTCTCCTTTCAGAGAAACACTTGTGCGTTTCTCAAAAATGCATTTTCTGAAATCCATACACTTTCAAAGAAGATGATTCTCTTTCAAAGTGTAGTGTCTGCAGTGAATAGCAAAACTTCTCAGTTGAGAAACACATGTGTATATCACAAAAGCATTTCATGAAATTCATACACTTTCAAAAGAACGGGATTATCTTTCACAGTAAACCTTCTACAGTGAAATGGAACACTGTACTCACTTCAAACACTACTTTGACATATAGCAAACGTCTTCTCTTTTCAGAGAAACACATGTGCGTTTCTCACAGAAGCATTACTTGAAATTCATACACTTTCCAAAGAACGTGATTATCTTTCGAAATAAAGTTTCTCCAGAGAACAGGAACACTGTTCTCACTTCTGACAATACTTTGACAAATCTCAAACAACGGCTTTCCCTTTCGGAGAAACTCATGTACATTTCTCACAAAAGCATTTCATGAAATTCATACATTTTCCAAGTTCGATTATCGTTGGAAGTAATGGGTCTACAGAGAACAGGAACACTGTTTTCACTTCTAACACTACTTTGACATATAGCAAACAACGGCTTCGATTTTCAGAGAAACACATGTGCGTTTCTCACAAAAGCATTTCATGAAATTCATACACTTTCAAAAGAACATGATTATCTTTCGAAGTAAAGGTTCTACAGAGAACAGGAACACTGTTCTCACTTCTAACAATACTTTGATATATAGCAAACAACGTCTTCTCTTTTCAGAGAAACACATGGGCGTTTCTCACAGAAGCATTTCTTTAATTTCATACACATTCCAAAGAACGTGATTATCTTTCGAAATAAAGATTCTCCAGAGAACAGGAACACTGTTCTCACTTCTGACAATACTTTGACAAATCTTAAACAACGGCTTCTTTTTTCGGAGAAACTAGTGTACGTTTCTCACAAAAGTATTTCAAGAAATTCATACATTTTCCAAGGAACATGATTATCGTTGGACGTAAAGGGTCTACAGAGAACAGGAACACTGTTCACACTTCTAACACTACTTTGACATATAGCAAACAACGGCTTCGCTTTTCAGAGAAACACATGTGCGTTTCTCACAAAAGCAGTTCATCAAATTCATACACTTTCCAAAGAACATGATTATATTTCGAAGTAAAGGTTCTACAGAAGACAGGAACACTGTTCTAACACTACTTTGACAAATCTCAAACAACGGCTTCACTTTTCAGAGAAACACATGTGCGTTTCTCACAAAAGGATTTCTTGAAATTCATACCCTTTCCAAAGAACATCATTATCTTTCGAAGAAAATTTCTACAGAGAACAGGAACACTGTTATCACTTCTGACACAACTCAAACAACGGCTTCTTCTTTCATAGACACTCATGTGCATTTCTAAAAATAGCATTTCATGAAATTCATACACTTTATATAGAACAATCCATACACTTTATATAGAACGTAATTATCCTTCACAGTAAAGCTACCACAGAGAACAGGAACACTTCTCAATTCTAACAATACGATGACATATCACAACGGCTTCTCTTTTCAGAGAAACACATGTGCGTTTCTCACAAAAGCAGTTCATCAAATTCATACACTTTCCAAAGAACATGATTATCTTTCGAAGTAAAGATTCTACAGAGAACAGGAACACTGTTCTCACTTCTGACAATGCTTTGACAAATCTCAAATAACGGCTTCTCCTTTCAGAGAAACACTTGTGCGTTTCTCAAAAATGCATTTCCTGAAATCCATACACTTTCAAAGAAGATGATACTCTTTCAAAATGTAGCGTCTGCAGTGAATAGCAAAACTTCTCATTTGAGAAACACGTGTGTATATCACAAAAGCATTTCATGAAATTCATACACTTTCAAAAGAACGTGATTATCTTTCACAGTAAACCTTCTACAGTGAAATGGAACACTGTACTCACTTCAATCACTACTTTGACATATAGCAAACGTCTTCTCTTTTCAGAGAAACACATGTGCGTTTCTCACAGAAGCATTACTTGAAATTCATACACTTTCCAAAGAACGTGGTTATCTTTCGAAATAAAGATTCTCCAGAGAACAGGAACACTGTTCTCACTTCTGACAATACTTTGACAAATCTCAAACAACGGCTTTCCCTTTCGGAGAAACTCATGTACATTTCTCACAAAAGCATTTCATGAAATTCATACATTTTCCAAGTTCGATTATCGTTGGAAGTAATGGGTCTACAGAGAACAGGAACACTGTTTTCACTTCTAACACTACTTTGACATATAGCAAACAACGGCTTCGATTTTCAGAGAAACACATGGGCGTTTCTCACAAAAGCATTTCATGAAATTCATACACTTTCAAAAGAACATGATTATCTTTCGAAGTAAAGGTTCTACAGAGAACAGGAACACTGTTCTCACTTCTGACAATACTTTGACAAATCTTAAACAACGGCTTCTTTTTTCGGAGATACTAGTGTACGTTTCTCACAATAGTATTTCAAGAAATTCATACATTTTCCAAGGAACATGATTATCGTTGGACGTAAAGGGTCTACAGAGAACAGGAACACTGTTCACACTTCTAACACTACTTTGACATATAGCAACAACGGCTTCGCTTTTCAGAGAAACACATGTGCGTTTCTCACAAAAGCAGTTCATCAAATTCATACACTTTCCAAAGAACATGATTATATTTCGAAGTAAAGGTTCAACAGAAGACAGGAACACTGTTCTAACACTACTTTGACAAATCTCAAACAACGGCTTCACTTTTCAGAGAAACACATGTGCGTTTCTCACAAAAGCATTTCTTGAAATTCATACACTTTCCAAAGAACATCATTATCTTTCGAAGAAAACTTTCTACAGAGAACAGGAACACTGTTATCACTTCTGACACAACTCAAACAACGGCTTCTTCTTTCGTAGACACTCATGTGAATTTCTAAAAATAGCATTTCATGAAATTCATACACTTTATATAGAACAATTTATACACTTTATATAGAACGTAATTATCCTTCACAGTAAAGCTACCATAGAGAACAGGAACACTTCTCAATTCTAACAATACGATGACATATCACAACGGCTTCTCTTTTCAGAGAAACACATGTGCGTTTCTCACAGAAGCATTACTTGAAATTCATACACTTTCCAAAGAACGTGGTTATCTTTCGAAATAAAGATTCTCCAGAGAACAGGAACACTCTTCTCACTTCTGACAATACTTTGACAAATCTCAAACAACGGCTTTCCCTTTCGGAGAAACTCATGTACATTTCTCACAAAAGCATTTCCAAGTTCGATTATCGTTGGACGTAGTGGGTCTACAGAGAACAGGAACACTGTTTTCACTTCTAAAACTACTTTGACATATAGCAAAAAACGGCTTCGCTTTTCAGAGAAACACATGTGCGTTTCTCACAAAAGCAGTTCATCAAATTCATACACTTTCCAAAGAACATGATTATCTTTCGAAGTAAAGATTCTACAGAGAACAGGAACACTGTTCTCACTTCTGACACAACTCAAACAACTTCTTCTTCTTTCGTAGACACTCATGTGCATTTCTAAAAATAGCATTTCATGAAATTCATACACTTTATATAGAACATAATTATCCTTCACAGTAAAGCTACCACAGAGAACAGGAACACTTCTCAATTCTAACACTACGATGACATATCACAACGGCTTCTCTTTTCAGAGAAACACATGTGCGTTTCTCACAAAAGCAGTTCATCAAATTCATACACTTTCCAAAGAACATGATTATCTTTCGAAGTAAAGATTCTACAGAGAACAGGAACACTGTTCTCACTTCTGACAATGCTTTGACAAATCTCAAATAACGGCTTCTCCTTTCAGAGAAACACTTGTGCGTTTCTCAAAAATGCATTTTCTGAAATCCATACACTTTCAAAGAAGATGATTCTCTTTCAAAGTGTAGTGTCTGCAGTGAATAGCAAAACTTCTCAGTTGAGAAACACATGTGTATATCACAAAAGCATTTCATGAAATTCATACACTTTCAAAAGAACGGGATTATCTTTCACAGTAAACCTTCTACAGTGAAATGGAACACTGTACTCATTTCAAACACTACTTTGACATATAGCAAACGTCTTCTCTTTTCAGAGAAACACATGTGCATTTCTCACAGAAGCATTACTTGAAATTCATACACTTTCCAAAGAACGTGATTATCTTTCGAAATAAAGTTTCTCCAGAGAACAGGAACACTGTTCTCACTTCTGACAATACTTTGACAAATCTCAAACAACGGCTTTCCCTTTCGGAGAAACTCATGTACATTTCTCACAAAAGCATTTCATGAAATTCATACATTTTCCAAGTTCGATTATCGTTGGAAGTAATGGGTCTACAGAGAACAGGAACACTGTTTTCACTTCTAACACTACTTTGACATATAGCAAACAACGGCTTCGATTTTCAGAGAAACACATGTGCGTTTCTCACAAAAGCATTTCATGAAATTCATACACTTTCAAAAGAACATGATTATCTTTCGAAGTAAAGGTTCTACAGAGAACAGGAACACTGTTCTCACTTCTAACAATACTTTGATATATAGCAAACAACGTCTTCTCTTTTCAGAGAAACACATGGGCGTTTCTCACAGAAGCATTTCTTTAATTTCATACACATTCCAAAGAACGTGATTATCTTTCGAAATAAAGATTCTCCAGAGAACAGGAACACTGTTCTCACTTCTGACAATACTTTGACAAATCTTAAACAACGGCTTCTTTTTTCGGAGAAACTAGTGTACGTTTCTCACAAAAGTATTTCAAGAAATTCATACATTTTCCAAGGAACATGATTATCGTTGGACGTAAAGGGTCTACAGAGAACAGGAACACTGTTCACACTTCTAACACTACTTTGACATATAGCAAACAACGGCTTCGCTTTTCAGAGAAACACATGTGCGTTTCTCACAAAAGCAGTTCATCAAATTCATACACTTTCCAAAGAACATGATTATATTTCGAAGTAAAGGTTCTACAGAAGACAGGAACACTGTTCTAACACTACTTTGACAAATCTCAAACAACGGCTTCACTTTTCAGAGAAACACATGTGCGTTTCTCACAAAAGCTTTTCTTGAAATTCATACCCTTTCCAAAGAACATCATTATCTTTCGAAGAAAACTTTCTACAGAGAACAGGAACACTGTTATCACTTCTGACACAACTCAAACAACGGCTTCTTCTTTCATAGACACTCATGTGCATTTCTAAAAATAGCATTTCATGAAATTCATACACTTTATATAGAACAATCCATACACTTTATATAGAACGTAATTATCCTTCACAGTAAAGCTACCACAGAGAACAGGAACACTTCTCAATTCTAACAATACGATGACATATCACAACGGCTTCTCTTTTCAGAGAAACACATGTGCGTTTCTCACAAAAGCAGTTCATCAAATTCATACACTTTCCAAAGAACATGATTATCTTTCGAAGTAAAGATTCTACAGAGAACAGGAACACTGTTCTCACTTCTGACAATGCTTTGACAAATCTCAAATAACGGCTTCTCCTTTCAGAGAAACACTTGTGCGTTTCTCAAAAATGCATTTCCTGAAATCCATACACTTTCAAAGAAGATGATACTCTTTCAAAATGTAGCGTCTGCAGTGAATAGCAAAACTTCTCATTTGAGAAACACGTGTGTATATCACAAAAGCATTTCATGAAATTCATACACTTTCAAAAGAACGTGATTATCTTTCACAGTAAACCTTCTACAGTGAAATGGAACACTGTACTCACTTCAATCACTACTTTGACATATAGCAAACGTCTTCTCTTTTCAGAGAAACACATGTGCGTTTCTCACAGAAGCATTACTTGAAATTCATACACTTTCCAAAGAACGTGGTTATCTTTCGAAATAAAGATTCTCCAGAGAACAGGAACACTGTTCTCACTTCTGACAATACTTTGACAAATCTCAAACAACGGCTTTCCCTTTCGGAGAAACTCATGTACATTTCTCACAAAAGCATTTCATGAAATTCATACATTTTCCAAGTTCGATTATCGTTGGAAGTAATGGGTCTACAGAGAACAGGAACACTGTTTTCACTTCTAACACTACTTTGACATATAGCAAACAACGGCTTCGATTTTCAGAGAAACACATGGGCGTTTCTCACAAAAGCATTTCATGAAATTCATACACTTTCAAAAGAACATGATTATCTTTCGAAGTAAAGGTTCTACAGAGAACAGGAACACTGTTCTCACTTCTGACAATACTTTGACAAATCTTAAACAACGGCTTCTTTTTTCGGAGATACTAGTGTACGTTTCTCACAATAGTATTTCAAGAAATTCATACATTTTCCAAGGAACATGATTATCGTTGGACGTAAAGGGTCTACAGAGAACAGGAACACTGTTCACACTTCTAACACTACTTTGACATATAGCAACAACGGCTTCGCTTTTCAGAGAAACACATGTGCGTTTCTCACAAAAGCAGTTCATCAAATTCATACACTTTCCAAAGAACATGATTATATTTCGAAGTAAAGGTTCAACAGAAGACAGGAACACTGTTCTAACACTACTTTGACAAATCTCAAACAACGGCTTCACTTTTCAGAGAAACACATGTGCGTTTCTCACAAAAGCATTTCTTGAAATTCATACACTTTCCAAAGAACATCATTATCTTTCGAAGAAAACTTTCTACAGAGAACAGGAACACTGTTATCACTTCTGACACAACTCAAACAACGGCTTCTTCTTTCGTAGACACTCATGTGAATTTCTAAAAATAGCATTTCATGAAATTCATACACTTTATATAGAACAATTCATACACTTTATATAGAACGTAATTATCCTTCACAGTAAAGCTACCATAGAGAACAGGAACACTTCTCAATTCTAACAATACGATGACATATCACAACGGCTTCTCTTTTCAGAGAAACACATGTGCGTTTCTCACAGAAGCATTACTTGAAATTCATACACTTTCCAAAGAACGTGGTTATCTTTCGAAATAAAGATTCTCCAGAGAACAGGAACACTCTTCTCACTTCTGACAATACTTTGACAAATCTCAAACAACGGCTTTCCCTTTCGGAGAAACTCATGTACATTTCTCACAAAAGCATTTCCAAGTTCGATTATCGTTGGACGTAGTGGGTCTACAGAGAACAGGAACACTGTTTTCACTTCTAAAACTACTTTGACATATAGCAAAAAACGGCTTCGCTTTTCAGAGAAACACATGTGCGTTTCTCACAAAAGCAGTTCATCAAATTCATACACTTTCCAAAGAACATGATTATCTTTCGAAGTAAAGATTCTACAGAGAACAGGAACACTGTTCTCACTTCTGACACAACTCAAACAACTTCTTCTTCTTTCGTAGACACTCATGTGCATTTCTAAAAATAGCATTTCATGAAATTCATACACTTTATATAGAACATAATTATCCTTCACAGTAAAGCTACCACAGAGAACAGGAACACTTCTCAATTCTAACACTACGATGACATATCACAACGGCTTCTCTTTTCAGAGAAACACATGTGCGTTTCTCACAAAAGCAGTTCATCAAATTCATACACTTTCCAAAGAACATGATTATCTTTCGAAGTAAAGATTCTACAGAGAACAGGAACACTGTTCTCACTTCTGACAATGCTTTGACAAATCTCAAATAACGGCTTCTCCTTTCAGAGAAACACTTGTGCGTTTCTCAAAAATGCATTTTCTGAAATCCATACACTTTCAAAGAAGATGATTCTCTTTCAAAGTGTAGTGTCTGCAGTGAATAGCAAAACTTCTCAGTTGAGAAACACATGTGTATATCACAAAAGCATTTCATGAAATTCATACACTTTCAAAAGAACGGGATTATCTTTCACAGTAAACCTTCTACAGTGAAATGGAACACTGTACTCATTTCAAACACTACTTTGACATATAGCAAACGTCTTCTCTTTTCAGAGAAACACATGTGCGTTTCTCACAGAAGCATTACTTGAAATTCATACACTTTCCAAAGAACGTGATTATCTTTCGAAATAAAGTTTCTCCAGAGAACAGGAACACTGTTCTCACTTCTGACAATACTTTGACAAATCTCAAACAACGGCTTTCCCTTTCGGAGAAACTCATGTACATTTCTCACAAAAGCATTTCATGAAATTCATACATTTTCCAAGTTCGATTATCGTTGGAAGTAATGGGTCTACAGAGAACAGGAACACTGTTTTCACTTCTAACACTACTTTGACATATAGCAAACAACGGCTTCGATTTTCAGAGAAACACATGTGCGTTTCTCACAAAAGCATTTCATGAAATTCATACACTTTCAAAAGAACATGATTATCTTTCGAAGTAAAGGTTCTACAGAGAACAGGAACACTGTTCTCACTTCTAACAATACTTTGATATATAGCAAACAACGTCTTCTCTTTTCAGAGAAACACATGGGCGTTTCTCACAGAAGCATTTCTTTAATTTCATACACATTCCAAAGAACGTGATTATCTTTCGAAATAAAGATTCTCCAGAGAACAGGAACACTGTTCTCACTTCTGACAATACTTTGACAAATCTTAAACAACGGCTTCTTTTTTCGGAGAAACTAGTGTACGTTTCTCACAAAAGTATTTCAAGAAATTCATACATTTTCCAAGGAACATGATTATCGTTGGACGTAAAGGGTCTACAGAGAACAGGAACACTGTTCACACTTCTAACACTACTTTGACATATAGCAAACAACGGCTTCGCTTTTCAGAGAAACACATGTGCGTTTCTCACAAAAGCAGTTCATCAAATTCATACACTTTCCAAAGAACATGATTATATTTCGAAGTAAAGGTTCTACAGAAGACAGGAACACTGTTCTAACACTACTTTGACAAATCTCAAACAACGGCTTCACTTTTCAGAGAAACACATGTGCGTTTCTCACAAAAGGATTTCTTGAAATTCATACCCTTTCCAAAGAACATCATTATCTTTCGAAGAAAACTTTCTACAGAGAACAGGAACACTGTTATCACTTCTGACACAACTCAAACAACGGCTTCTTCTTTCATAGACACTCATGTGCATTTCTAAAAATAGCATTTCATGAAATTCATACACTTTATATAGAACAATCCATACACTTTATATAGAACGTAATTATCCTTCACAGTAAAGCTACCACAGAGAACAGGAACACTTCTCAATTCTAACAATACGATGACATATCACAACGGCTTCTCTTTTCAGAGAAACACATGTGCGTTTCTCACAAAAGCAGTTCATCAAATTCATACACTTTCCAAAGAACATGATTATCTTTCGAAGTAAAGATTCTACAGAGAATAGTAACACTGTTCTCACTTCTGACAATGCTTTGACAAATCTCAAATAACGGCTTCTCCTTTCAGAGAAACACTTGTGCGTTTCTCAAAAATGCATTTCCTGAAATCCATACACTTTCAAAGAAGATGATTCTCTTTCAAAATGTAGCGTCTGCAGTGAATAGCAAAACTTCTCATTTGAGAAACACGTGTGTATATCACAAAAGCATTTCATGAAATTCATACACTTTCAAAAGAACGGGATTATCTTTCACAGTAAACCTTCTACAGTGAAATGGAACACTGTACTCACTTCAAACACTACTTTGACATATAGCAAACGTCTTCTCTTTTCAGAGAAACACATGTGCGTTTCTCACAGAAGCATTACTTGAAATTCATACACTTTCCAAAGAACGTGGTTATCTTTCGAAATAAAGATTCTCCAGAGAACAGGAACACTGTTCTCACTTCTGACAATACTTTGACAAATCTCAAACAACGGCTTTCCCTTTCGGAGAAACTCATGTACATTTCTCACAAAAGCATTTCATGAAATTCATACATTTTCCAAGTTCGATTATCGTTGGAAGTAATGGGTCTACAGAGAACAGGAACACTGTTTTCACTTCTAACACTACTTTGACATATAGCAAACAACGGCTTCGATTTTCAGAGAAACACATGTGCGTTTCTCACAAAAGCATTTCATGAAATTCATACACTTTCAAAAGAACATGATTATCTTTCGAAGAAAAGGTTCTACAGAGAACAGGAACACTGTTCTCACTTCTAACAATACTTTGATATATAGCAAACAACGTCTTCTCTTTTCAGAGAAACACATGGGCGTTTCTCACAGAAGCATTTCTTTAATTTCATACACATTCCAAAGAACGTGATTATCTTTCGAAATAAAGATTCTCCAGAGAACAGGAACACTGTTCTCACTTCTGACAATACTTTGACAAATCTTAAACAACGGCTTCTTTTTTCGGAGAAACTAGTGTACGTTTCTCACAAAAGTATTTCAAGAAATTCATACATTTTCCAAGGAACATGATTATCGTTGGACGTAAAGGGTCTACAGAGAACAGGAACACTGTTCACACTTCTAACACTACTTTGACATATAGCAAACAACGGCTTCGCTTTTCAGAGAAACACATGTGCGTTTCTCACAAAAGCAGTTCATCAAATTCATACACTTTCCAAAGAACATGATTATATTTCGAAGTAAAGGTTCTACAGAAGACAGGAACACTGTTCTAACACTACTTTGACAAATCTCAAACAACGGCTTCACTTTTCAGAGAAACACATGTGCGTTTCTCACAAAAGGATTTCTTGAAATTCATACCCTTTCCAAAGAACATCATTATCTTTCGAAGAAAACTTTCTACAGAGAACAGGAACACTGTTATCACTTCTGACACAACTCAAACAACGGCTTCTTCTTTCATAGACACTCATGTGCATTTCTAAAAATAGCATTTCATGAAATTCATACCCTTTATATAGAACAATCCATACACTTTATATAGAACGTAATTATCCTTCACAGTAAAGCTACCACAGAGAACAGGAACACTTCTCAATTCTAACAATACGATGACATATCACAACGGCTTCTCTTTTCAGAGAAACACATGTGCGTTTCTCACAAAAGCAGTTCATCAAATTCATACACTTTCCAAAGAACATGATTATCTTTCGAAGTAAAGATTCTACAGAGAATAGGAACACTGTTCTCACTTCTGACAATGCTTTGACAAATCTCAAATAACGGCTTCTCCTTTCAGAGAAACACTTGTGCGTTTCTCAAAAATGCATTTCCTGAAATCCATACACTTTCAAAGAAGATGATTCTCTTTCAAAATGTAGCGTCTGCAGTGAATAGCAAAACTTCTCATTTGAGAAACACGTGTGTATATCACAAAAGCATTTCATGAAATTCATACACTTTCAAAAGAACGGGATTATCTTTCACAGTAAACCTTCTACAGTGAAATGGAACACTGTACTCACTTCAAACACTACTTTGACATATAGCAAACGTCTTCTCTTTTCAGAGAAACACATGTGCGTTTCTCACAGAAGCATTACTTGAAATTCATACACTTTCCAAAGAACGTGATTATCTTTCGAAATAAAGATTCTCCAGAGAACAGGAACACTGTTCTCACTTCTAACAATACTTTGATATATAGCAAACAACGTCTTCTCTTTTCAGAGAAACACATGGGCGTTTCTCACAGAAACATTTCTTTAATTTCATACAATTTCCAGAGAACGTGATTATCTTTCGAAATAAAGATTCTCCAGAGAACAGGAACACTGTTCTCACTTCTGACAATACTTTGACAAATCTTAAACAACGGCTTCTTTTTTCGGAGAAACTAGTGTACGTTTCTCACTAAAGTATTTCAAGAAATTCATACATTTTCCAAGGAACATGATTATCGTTGGACGTAAAGGGTCTACAGAGAACAGGAACACTGTTCACACTTCTAACACTACTTTGACATATAGCAAACAACGGCTTCGCTTTTCAGAGAAACACATGTGCGTTTCTCACAAAAGCAGTTCATCAAATTCATACACTTTCCAAAGATCATGATTATATTTCCAAGTAAAGGTTCTACAGAGGACAGGAACACTGTTCTAACACTACTTTGACAAATCTCAAACAACGGCTTCACTTTTCAGAGAAACACATGTGCGTTTATCACAAAAGCAGTTCATCAAATTCATACACTTTCCAAAGAACATCATTATCTTTCGAAGAAAACTTTCTACAGAGAACAGGAACACTGTTATCACTTCTGACACAACTCAAACAACTTCTTCTTCTTTCGTAGACACTCATGTGCATTTCTAAAAATAGCATTTCATGAAATTCATACACTTTATATAGAACGTAATTATCCTTCACAGTAAAGCTACCACAGAGAACAGGAACACTTCTCAATTCTAACAATACGATGACATATCACAACGGCTTCTCTTTTCAGAGAAACACATGTGCGTTTCTCACAAAAGCAGTTCATCAAATTCATACACTTTCCAAAGAACATGATTATCTTTCGAAGTAAAGATTCTACAGAGAACAGGAACACTGTTCTCACTTCTGACAATACTTTGACAAATCTCAAATAACGGCTTCTCCTTTCAGAGAAACACTTGTGCGTTTCTCAAAAATGCATTTTCTGAAATCCATACACTTTCAACGAAGATGATTCTCTTTCAAAATGTAGCGTCTGCAGTGAATAGCAAAATTTCTCATTTGAGAAACACGTGTGTATATCACAAAAGCATTTCATGAAATTCATACACTTTCAAAAGAACGTGATTATCTTTCACAGTAAACCTTCTACAGTGAAATGGAACACTGTACTCACTTCAAACACTACTTTGACATATAGCAAACGTCTTCTCTTTTCAGAGAAACACATGTGCGTTTCTCACAGAAGCATTACTTGAAATTCATACACTTTCCAAAGAACGTGGTTATCTTTCGAAATAAAGATTCTCCAGAGAACAGGAACACTGTTCTCACTTCTGACAATACTTTGACAAATCTCAAACAACGGCTTTCCCTTTCGGAGAAACTCATGTACATTTCTCACAAAAGCATTTCATGAAATTCATACATTTTCCAAGTTCGATTATCGTTGGAAGTAATGGGTCTACAGAGAACAGGAACACTGTTTTCACTTCTAACACCACTTTGACATATAGCAAACAACGGCTTCGCTTTTCAGAGAAACACATGTGCGTTTCTCACAAAAGCATTTCATGAAATTCATACACTTTCAAAAGAACATGATTATCTTTCGAAGTAAAGGTTCTACAGAGAACAGGAACACTGTTCTCACTTCTGACAATACTTTGACAAATCTTAAACAACGGCTTCTTTTTTCGGAGAAACTAGTGTACGTTTCTCACAATAGTATTTCAAGAAATTCATACATTTTCCAAGGAACATGATTATCGTTGGACGTAAAGGGTCTACAGAGAACAGGAACACTGTTCACACTTCTAACACTACTTTGACATATAGCAAACAACGGCTTCGCTTTTCAGAGAAACACATGTGCGTTTCTCACAAAAGCAGTTCATCAAATTCATACACTTTCCAAAGAACATGATTATATTTCGAAGTAAAGGTTCTACAGAAGACAGGAACACTGTTCTAACACTACTTTGACAAATCTCAAACAACGGCTTCACTTTTCAGAGAAACACATGTGCGTTTCTCACAAAAGGATTTCTTGAAATTCATACCCTTTCCAAAGAACATCATTATCTTTCGAAGAAAACTTTCTACAGAGAACAGGAACACTGTTATCACTTCTGACACAACTCAAACAACGGCTTCTTCTTTCGTAGACACTCATGTGAATTTCTAAAAATAGCATTTCATGAAATTCATACACTTTATATAGAACAATTCATACACTTTATATAGAACGTAATTATCCTTCACAGTAAAGCTACCATAGAGAACAGGAACACTTCTCAATTCTAACAATACGATGACATATCACAACGGCTTCTCTTTTCAGAGAAACACATGTGCGTTTCTCACAGAAGCATTACTTGAAATTCATACACTTTCCAAAGAACGTGGTTATCTTTCGAAATAAAGATTCTCCAGAGAACAGGAACACTCTTCTCACTTCTGACAATACTTTGACAAATCTCAAACAACGGCTTTCCCTTTCGGAGAAACTCATGTACATTTCTCACAAAAGCATTTCCAAGTTCGATTATCGTTGGACGTAGTGGGTCTACAGAGAACAGGAACACTGTTTTCACTTCTAAAACTACTTTGACATATAGCAAAAAACGGCTTCGCTTTTCAGAGAAACACATGTGCGTTTCTCACAAAAGCAGTTCATCAAATTCATACACTTTCCAAAGAACATGATTATCTTTCGAAGTAAAGATTCTACAGAGAACAGGAACACTGTTCTCACTTCTGACACAACTCAAACAACTTCTTCTTCTTTCGTAGACACTCATGTGCATTTCTAAAAATAGCATTTCATGAAATTCATACACTTTATATAGAACATAATTATCCTTCACAGTAAAGCTACCACAGAGAACAGGAACACTTCTCAATTCTAACACTACGATGACATATCACAACGGCTTCTCTTTTCAGAGAAACACATGTGCGTTTCTCACAAAAGCAGTTCATCAAATTCATACACTTTCCAAAGAACATGATTATATTTCGAAGTAAAGGTTCTACAGAAGACAGGAACACTGTTCTAACACTACTTTGACAAATCTCAAACAACGGCTTCACTTTTCAGAGAAACACATGTGCGTTTCTCACAAAAGGATTTCTTGAAATTCATACCCTTTCCAAAGAACATCATTATCTTTCGAAGAAAACTTTCTACAGAGAACAGGAACACTGTTATCACTTCTGACACAACTCAAACAACGGCTTCTTCTTTCATAGACACTCATGTGCATTTCTAAAAATAGCATTTCATGAAATTCATACACTTTATATAGAACAATCCATACACTTTATATAGAACGTAATTATCCTTCACAGTAAAGCTACCACAGAGAACAGGAACACTTCTCAATTCTAACAATACGATGACATATCACAACGGCTTCTCTTTTCAGAGAAACACATGTGCGTTTCTCACAAAAGCAGTTCATCAAATTCATACACTTTCCAAAGAACATGATTATCTTTCGAAGTAAAGATTCTACAGAGAATAGGAACACTGTTCTCACTTCTGACAATGCTTTGACAAATCTCAAATAACGGCTTCTCCTTTCAGAGAAACACTTGTGCGTTTCTCAAAAATGCATTTCCTGAAATCCATACACTTTCAAAGAAGATGATTCTCTTTCAAAATGTAGCGTCTGCAGTGAATAGCAAAACTTCTCATTTGAGAAACACGTGTGTATATCACAAAAGCATTTCATGAAATTCATACACTTTCAAAAGAACGGGATTATCTTTCACAGTAAACCTTCTACAGTGAAATGGAACACTGTACTCACTTCAAACACTACTTTGACATATAGCAAACGTCTTCTCTTTTCAGAGAAACACATGTGCGTTTCTCAAAGAAGCATTACTTGAAATTCATACACTCTCCAAAGAACGTGGTTATCTTTCGAAATAAAGATTCTCCAGAGAACAGGAACACTGTTCTCACTTCTGACAATACTTTGACAAATCTCAAACAACGGCTTTCCCTTTCGGAGAAACTCATGTACATTTCTCACAAAAGCATTTCATGAAATTCATACATTTTCCAAGTTCGATTATCGTTGGAAGTAATGGGTCTACAGAGAACAGGAACACTGTTTTCACTTATAACACTACTTTGACATATAGCAAACAACGGCTTCGATTTTCAGAGAAACACATGTGCGTTTCTCACAAAAGCATTTCATGAAATTCATACACTTTCAAAAGAACATGATTATCTTTCGAAGAAAAGGTTCTACAGAGAACAGGAACACTGTTCTCACTTCTAACAATACTTTGATATATAGCAAACAACGTCTTCTCTTTTCAGAGAAACACATGGGCGTTTCTCACAGAAGCATTTCTTTAATTTCATACACATTCCAAAGAACGTGATTATCTTTCGAAATAAAGATTCTCCAGAGAACAGGAACACTGTTCTCACTTCTGACAATACTTTGACAAATCTTAAACAACGGCTTCTTTTTTCGGAGAAACTAGTGTACGTTTCTCACAAAAGTATTTCAAGAAATTCATACATTTTCCAAGGAACATGATTATCGTTGGACGTAAAGGGTCTACAGAGAACAGGAACACTGTTCACACTTCTAACACTACTTTGACATATAGCAAACAACGGCTTCGCTTTTCAGAGAAACACATGTGCGTTTCTCACAAAAGCAGTTCATCAAATTCATACACTTTCCAAAGAACATGATTATATTTCGAAGTAAAGGTTCTACAGAAGACAGGAACACTGTTCTAACACTACTTTGACAAATCTCAAACAACGGCTTCACTTTTCAGAGAAACACATGTGCGTTTCTCACAAAAGGATTTCTTGAAATTCATACCCTTTCCAAAGAACATCATTATCTTTCGAAGAAAACTTTCTACAGAGAACAGGAACACTGTTATCACTTCTGACACAACTCAAACAACGGCTTCTTCTTTCATAGACACTCATGTGCATTTCTAAAAATAGCATTTCATGAAATTCATACCCTTTATATAGAACAATCCATACACTTTATATAGAACGTAATTATCCTTCACAGTAAAGCTACCACAGAGAACAGGAACACTTCTCAATTCTAACAATACGATGACATATCACAACGGCTTCTCTTTTCAGAGAAACACATGTGCGTTTCTCACAAAAGCAGTTCATCAAATTCATACACTTTCCAAAGAACATGATTATCTTTCGAAGTAAAGATTCTACAGAGAATAGGAAAACTGTTCTCACTTCTGACAATGCTTTGACAAATCTCAAATAACGGCTTCTCCTTTCAGAGAAACACTTGTGCGTTTCTCAAAAATGCATTTCCTGAAATCCATACACTTTCAAAGAAGATGATTCTCTTTCAAAATGTAGCGTCTGCAGTGAATAGCAAAACTTCTCATTTGAGAAACACGTGTGTATATCACAAAAGCATTTCATGAAATTCATACACTTTCAAAAGAACGGGATTATCTTTCACAGTAAACCTTCTACAGTGAAATGGAACACTGTACTCACTTCAAACACTACTTTGACATATAGCAAACGTCTTCTCTTTTCAGAGAAACACATGTGCGTTTCTCACAGAAGCATTACTTGAAATTCATACACTTTCCAAAGAACGTGATTATCTTTCGAAATAAAGATTCTTCAGAGAACAGGAACACTGTTCTCACTTCTAACAATACTTTGATATATAGCAAACAACGTCTTCTCTTTTCAGAGAAACACATGGGCGTTTCTCACAGAAACATTTCTTTAATTTCATACAATTTCCAGAGAACGTGATTATCTTTCGAAATAAAGATTCTCCAGAGAACAGGAACACTGTTCTCACTTCTGACAATACTTTGACAAATCTTAAACAACGGCTTCTTTTTTCGGAGAAACTAGTGTACGTTTCTCACAAAAGTATTTCAAGAAATTCATACATTTTCCAAGGAACATGATTATCGTTGGACGTAAAGGGTCTACAGAGAACAGGAACACTGTTCACACTTCTAACACTACTTTGACATATAGCAAACAACGGCTTCGCTTTTCAGAGAAACACATGTGCGTTTCTCACAAAAGCAGTTCATCAAATTCATACACTTTCCAAAGATCATGATTATATTTCCAAGTAAAGGTTCTACAGAGGACAGGAACACTGTTCTAACACTACTTTGACAAATCTCAAACAACGGCTTCACTTTTCAGAGAAACACATGTGCGTTTATCACAAAAGCAGTTCATCAAATTCATACACTTTCCAAAGAACATCATTATCTTTCGAAGAAAACTTTCTACAGAGAACAGGAACACTGTTATCACTTCTGACACAACTCAAACAACTTCTTCTTCTTTCGTAGACACTCATGTGCATTTCTAAAAATAGCATTTCATGAAATTCATACACTTTATATAGAACGTAATTATCCTTCACAGTAAAGCTACCACAGAGAACAGGAACACTTCTCAATTCTAACAATACGATGACATATCACAACGGCTTCTCTTTTCAGAGAAACACATGTGCGTTTCTCACAAAAGCAGTTCATCAAATTCATACACTTTCCAAAGAACATGATTATCTTTCGAAGTAAAGATTCTACAGAGAATAGGAACACTGTTCTCACTTCTGACAATGCTTTGACAAATCTCAAATAACGGCTTCTCCTTTCAGAGAAACACTTGTGCGTTTCTCAAAAATGCATTTTCTGAAATCCATACACTTTCAACGAAGATGATTCTCTTTCAAAATGTAGCGTCTGCAGTGAATAGCAAAATTTCTCATTTGAGAAACACGTGTGTATATCACAAAAGCATTTCATGAAATTCATACACTTTCAAAAGAACGTGATTATCTTTCACAGTAAACCTTCTACAGTGAAATGGAACACTGTACTCACTTCAAACACTACTTTGACATATAGCAAACGTCTTCTCTTTTCAGAGAAACACATGTGCGTTTCTCACAGAAGCATTACTTGAAATTCATACACTTTCCAAAGAACGTGGTTATCTTTCGAAATAAAGATTCTCCAGAGAACAGGAACACTGTTCTCACTTCTGACAATACTTTGACAAATCTCAAACAACGGCTTTCCCTTTCGGAGAAACTCATGTACATTTCTCAAAAAAGCATTTCATGAAATTCATACATTTTCCAAGTTCGATTATCGTTGGAAGTAATGGGTCTACAGAGAACAGGAACACTGTTTTCACTTCTAACACTACTTTGACATATAGAAAACAACGGCTTCGATTTTCAGAGAAACACATGGGCGTTTCTCACAAAAGCATTTCATGAAATTCATACACTTTCAAAAGAACATGATTATCTTTCGAAGTAAAGGTTCTACAGAGAACAGGAACACTGTTCTCACTTCTGACAATACTTTGACAAATCTTAAACAACGGCTTCTTTTTTCGGAGAAACTAGTGTACGTTTCTCACAATAGTATTTCAAGAAATTCATACATTTTCCAAGGAACATGATTATCGTTGGACGTAAAGGGTCTACAGAGAACAGGAACACTGTTCACACTTCTAACACTACTTTGACATATAGCAAACAACGGCTTCGCTTTTCAGAGAAACACATGTGCGTTTCTCACAAAAGCATTTCTTGAAATTCATACACTTTCCAAAGAACATCATTATCTTTCGAAGAAAACTTTCTACAGAGAACAGGAACACTGTTATCACTTCTGACACAACTCAAAGAACGGCTTCTTCTTTCGTAGACACTCATGTGCATTTCTAAAAATAGCATTTCATGAAATTCATACACTTTATATAGAACAATTCATACACTTTATATAGAACGTAATTATCCTTCACAGTAAAGCTACCACAGAGAACAGGAACACTTCTCAATTCTAACAATACGATGACATATCACAACGGCTTCTCTTTTCAGAGAAACACATGTGCGTTTCTCACAGAAGCATTACTTGAAATTCATACACTTTCCAAAGAACGTGGTTATCTTTCGAAATAAAGATTCTCCAGAGAACAGGAACACTGTTTTCACTTCTGACAATACTTTGACAAATCTCAAACAACGGCTTTCCCTTTCGGAGAAACTCATGTACATTTCTCACAAAAGCATTTCCAAGTTCGATTATCGTTGGACGTAATGGGTCTACAGAGTATAGGAACACTGTTTTCACTTCTAAAACTACTTTGACATATAGCAAACAACGGCTTCGCTTTTCAGAGAAACACATGTGCGTTTCTCACAAAAGCATTTCTTGAAATTCATACACTTTCCAAAGAACATCATTATCTTTCGAAGAAAACTTTCTACAGAGAACAGGAACACTGTTATCACTTCTGACACAACTCAAACAACGGCTTCTTCTTTCATAGACACTCATGTGCATTTCTAAAAATAGCATTTCATGAAATTCATACACTTTATATAGAACATAATTATCCTTCACAGTAAAGCTACCACAGAGAACAGGAACACTTCTCAATTCTAACACTACGATGACATATCACAACGGCTTCTCTTTTCGGAGAAACACATGTGCGTTTCTCACAAAAGCAGTTCATCAAATTCATACACTTTCCAAAGAACATGATTATCTTTCGAAGTAAATATTCTACAGAGAACAGGAACACTGTTCTCACTTCTGACAATGCTTTGACAAATCTCAAATAACGGCTTCTCCTTTCAGAGAAACACTTGTGCATTTCTCAAAAATGCATTTCCTGAAATCCATACACTTTCAAAGAAGATGATTCTCTTTCAAAATGTAGCGTCTGCAGTGAATAGCAAAACTTCTCATTTGAGAAACACTTGTGTATATCACAAAAGCATTTCATGAAATTCATACACTTTCAAAAGAACGGGATTATCTTTCACAGTAAACCTTCTACAGTGAAATGGAACACTGTACTCACTTCAAACACTACTTTGACATATAGCAAACGTCTTCAATTTTCAGAGAAACACATGTGCGTTTCTCACAGAAGCATTACTTGAAATTCATACACTTTCCAAAGAACGTGATTATCTTTCGAAATAAAGATTCTCCAGAGAACAGGAACACTGTTCTCACTTCTGACAATACTTTGACAAATCTCAAACAATGGCTTTCCCTTTCGGAGAAACTCATGTACATTTCTCACAAAAGCATTTCATGAAATTCATACACTTTCAAAAGAACATGATTATCTTTCGAAGTAAAGGTTCTACAGAGAACAGGAACACTGTTCTCACTTCTAACAATACTTTGATATATAGCAAACAACGTCTTCTCTTTTCAGAGAAACACATGGGCGTTTCTCACAGAAGCATTTCTTTAATTTCATACACATTCCAAAGAACGTGTTTATCTTTCGAAATAAAGATTCTCCAGAGAACAGGAACACTGTTCTCACTTCTGACAATACTTTGACAAATCTTAAACAACGGCTTCTTTTTTCGGAGAAACTAGTGTACGTTTCTCACAAAAGTATTTCAAGAAATTCATACATTTTCCAAGGAACATGATTATCGTTGGACGTAAAGGGTCTACAGAGAACAGGAACACTGTTCACACTACTAACACTACTTTGACATATAGCAAACAACGGCTTCGCTTTTCAGAGAAACACATGTGCGTTTCTCACAAAAGCAGTTCATCAAATTCATACACTTTCCAAAGAACATGATTGTATTTCGAAGTAAAGGTTCTACAGAAGACAGGAACACTGTTCTAACACTACTTTGACAAATCTCAAACAACGGCTTCACTTTTCTGAGAAACACATGTGCGTTTCTCACAAAAGCATTTCTTGAAATTCATACCCTTTCCAAAGAACATCATTATCTTTCGAAGAAAACTTTCTACAGAGAACAGGAACACTGTTATCACTTCTGACACAACTCAAACAACGGCTTCTTCTTTCATAGACACTCATGTGCATTTCTAAAAATAGCATTTCATGAAATTCATACACTTTATATAGAACAATCCATACACTTTATATAGAACGTAATTATCCTTCACAGTAAAGCTACCACAGAGAACAGGAACACTTCTCAATTCTAACAATATGATGACATATCACAACGGCTTCTCTTTTCAGAGAAACACATGTGCGTTTCTCACAAAAGCAGTTCATCAAATTCATACACTTTCCAAAGAACATGATTATCTTTCGAAGTAAAGATTCTACAGAGAACAGGAACACTGTTCTCACTTCTGACAATGCTTTGACAAATCTCAAATAACGGCTTCTCCTTTCAGAGAAACACTTGTGCGTTTCTCAAAAATGCATTTCCTGAAATCCATACACTTTCAAAGAAGATGATTCTCTTTCAAAATGTAGCGTCTGCAGTGAATAGCAAAACTTCTCATTTGAGAAACACATGTGTATATCACAAAAGCATTTCATGAAATTCATACACTTTCAAAAGAACGTGATTATCTTTCACAGTAAACCTTCTACAGTGAAATGGAACACTGTACTCACTTCAAACACTACTTTGACATATAGCAAACGTCTTCTCTTTTCAGAGAAACACATGTGCGTTTCTCACAGAAGCATTACTTGAAATTCATACACTTTCCAAAGAACGTGGTTATCTTTCGAAATAAAGATTCTCCAGAGAACAGGAACACTGTTCTCACTTCTGACAATACTTTGACAAATCTCAAACAACGGCTTTCCCTTTCGGAGAAACTCATGTACATTTCTCAAAAAAGCATTTCATGAAATTCATACATTTTCCAAGTTCGATTATCGTTGGAAGTAATGGGTCTACACAGAACAGGAACACTGTTTTCACTTCTAACACTACTTTGACATATAGAAAACAACGGCTTCGATTTTCAGAGAAACACATGGGCGTTTCTCACAAAAGCATTTCATGAAATTCATACACTTTCAAAAGAACATGATTATCTTTCGAAGTAAAGGTTCTACAGAGAACAGGAACACTGTTCTCACTTCTGACAATACTTTGACAAATCTTAAACAACGGCTTCTTTTTTCGGAGAAACTAGTGTACGTTTCTCACAATAGTATTTCAAGAAATTCATACATTTTCCAAGGAACATGATTATCGTTGGACGTAAAGGGTCTACAGAGAACAGGAACACTGTTCACACTTCTAACACTACTTTGACATATAGCAAACAACGGCTTCGCTTTTCAGAGAAACACATGTGCGTTTCTCACAAAAGCATTTCTTGAAATTCATACACTTTCCAAAGAACATCATTATCTTTCGAAGAAAACTTTCTACAGAGAACAGGAACACTGTTATCACTTCTGACACAACTCAAAGAACGGCTTCTTCTTTCGTAGACACTCATGTGCATTTCTAAAAATAGCATTTCATGAAATTCATACACTTTATATAGAACAATTCATACACTTTATATAGAACGTAATTATCCTTCACAGTAAAGCTACCACAGAGAACAGGAACACTTCTCAATTCTAACAATACGATGACATATCACAACGGCTTCTCTTTTCAGAGAAACACATGTGCGTTTCTCACAGAAGCATTACTTGAAATTCATACACTTTCCAAAGAACGTGGTTATCTTTCGAAATAAAGATTCTCCAGAGAACAGGAACACAGTTTTCACTTCTGACAATACTTTGACAAATCTCAAACAACGGCTTTCCCTTTCGGAGAAACTCATGTACATTTCTCACAAAAGCATTTCCAAGTTCGATTATCGTTGGACGTAATGGGTCTACAGAGTATAGGAACACTGTTTTCACTTCTAAAACTACTTTGACATATAGCAAACAACGGCTTCGCTTTTCAGAGAAACACATGTGCGTTTCTCACAAAAGCATTTCTTGAAATTCATACACTTTCCAAAGAACATCATTATCTTTCGAAGAAAACTTTCTACAGAGAACAGGAACACTGTTATCACTTCTGACACAACTCAAACAACGGCTTCTTCTTTCATAGACACTCATGTGCATTTCTAAAAATAGCATTTCATGAAATTCATACACTTTATATAGAACATAATTATCCTTCACAGTAAAGCTACCACAGAGAACAGGAACACTTCTCAATTCTAACACTACGATGACATATCACAACGGCTTCTCTTTTCGGAGAAACACATGTGCGTTTCTCACAAAAGCAGTTCATCAAATTCATACACTTTCCAAAGAACATGATTATCTTTCGAAGTAAATATTCTACAGAGAACAGGAACACTGTTCTCACTTCTGACAATGCTTTGACAAATCTCAAATAACGGCTTCTCCTTTCAGAGAAACACTTGTGCATTTCTCAAAAATGCATTTCCTGAAATCCATACACTTTCAAAGAAGATGATTCTCTTTCAAAATGTAGCGTCTGCAGTGAATAGCAAAACTTCTCATTTGAGAAACACTTGTGTATATCACAAAAGCATTTCATGAAATTCATACACTTTCAAAAGAACGGGATTATCTTTCACAGTAAACCTTCTACAGTGAAAAGGAACACTGTACTCACTTCAAACACTACTTTGACATATAGCAAACGTCTTCAATTTTCAGAGAAACACATGTGCGTTTCTCACAGAAGCATTACTTGAAATTCATACACTTTCCAAAGAACGTGATTATCTTTCGAAATAAAGATTCTCCAGAGAACAGGAACACTGTTCTCACTTCTGACAATACTTTGACAAATCTCAAACAATGGCTTTCCCTTTCGGAGAAACTCATGTACATTTCTCACAAAAGCATTTCATGAAATTCATACACTTTCAAAAGAACATGATTATCTTTCGAAGTAAAGGTTCTACAGAGAACAGGAACACTGTTCTCACTTCTAACAATACTTTGATATATAGCAAACAACGTCTTCTCTTTTCAGAGAAACACATGGGCGTTTCTCACAGAAGCATTTCTTTAATTTCATACACATTCCAAAGAACGTGTTTATCTTTCGAAATAAAGATTCTCCAGAGAACAGGAACACTGTTCTCACTTCTGACAATACTTTGACAAATCTTAAACAACGGCTTCTTTTTTCGGAGAAACTAGTGTACGTTTCTCACAAAAGTATTTCAAGAAATTCATACATTTTCCAAGGAACATGATTATCGTTGGACGTAAAGGGTCTACAGAGAACAGGAACACTGTTCACACTACTAACACTACTTTGACATATAGCAAACAACGGCTTCGCTTTTCAGAGAAACACATGTGCGTTTCTCACAAAAGCAGTTCATCAAATTCATACACTTTCCAAAGAACATGATTATATTTCGAAGTAAAGGTTCTACAGAAGACAGGAACACTGTTCTAACACTACTTTGACAAATCTCAAACAACGGCTTCACTTTTCTGAGAAACACATGTGCGTTTCTCACAAAAGCATTTCTTGAAATTCATACCCTTTCCAAAGAACATCATTATCTTTCGAAGAAAACTTTCTACAGAGAACAGGAACACTGTTATCACTTCTGACACAACTCAAACAACGGCTTCTTCTTTCATAGACACTCATGTGCATTTCTAAAAATAGCATTTCATGAAATTCATACACTTTATATAGAACAATCCATACACTTTATATAGAACGTAATTATCCTTCACAGTAAAGCTACCACAGAGAACAGGAACACTTCTCAATTCTAACAATACGATGACATATCACAACGGCTTCTCTTTTCAGAGAAACACATGTGCGTTTCTCACAAAAGCAGTTCATCAAATTCATACACTTTCCAAAGAACATGATTATCTTTCGAAGTAAAGATTCTACAGAGAACAGGAACACTGTTCTCACTTCTGACAATGCTTTGACAAATCTCAAATAACGGCTTCTCCTTTCAGAGAAACACTTGTGCGTTTCTCAAAAATGCATTTCCTGAAATCCATACACTTTCAAAGAAGATGATTCTCTTTCAAAATGTAGCGTCTGCAGTGAATAGCAAAACTTCTCATTTGAGAAACACATGTGTATATCACAAAAGCATTTCATGAAATTCATACACTTTCAAAAGAACGTGATTATCTTTCACAGTAAACCTTCTACAGTGAAATGGAACACTGTACTCACTTCAAACACTACTTTGACATATAGCAAACGTCTTCTCTTTTCAGAGAAACACATGTGCGTTTCTCACAGAAGCATTACTTGAAATTCATACACATTCCAAAGAACGTGGTTATCTTTCGAAATAAAGATTCTCCAGAGAACAGGAACACTGTTCTCACTTCTGACAATACTTTGACAAATCTCAAACAACGGCTTTCCCTTTCGGAGAAACTCATGTACATTTCTCACAAAAGCATTTCATGAAATTCATACATTTTCCAAGTTCGATTATCGTTGGAAGTAATGGGTCTACAGAGAACAGGAACACTGTTTTCACTTCTAACACTACTTTGACATATAGCAAACAACGGCTTCGATTTTCAGAGAAACACATGTGCGTTTCTCACAAAAGCATTTCATGAAATTCATACACTTTCAAAAGAACATGATTATCTTTCGAAGAAAAGGTTCTCCAGAGAACAGGAACACTGTTCTCACTTCTGACAATACTTTGACAAATCTTAAACAACGGCTTCTTTTTTCGGAGAAACTAGTGTACGTTTCTCACAATAGTATTTCAAGAAATTCATACATTTTCCAAGGAACATGATTATCGTTGGACGTAAAGGGTCTACAGAGAACAGGAACACTGTTCACACTTCTAACACTACTTTGACATATAGCAAACAACGGCTTCGCTTTTCAGAGAAACACATGTGCGTTTCTCACAAAAGCAGTTCATCCAATTCATACACTTTCCAAAGAACATGATTATATTTCGAAGTAAAGGTACTACAGAAGACAGGAACACTGTTCTAACACTACTTTGACAAATCTCAAACAACGGCTTCACTTTTCAGAGAAACACATGTGCGTTTCTCACAAAAGCATTTCTTGAAATTCATACACTTTCCAAAGAACATCATTATCTTTCGAAGAAAACTTTCTACAGAGAACAGGAACACTGTTATCACTTCTGACACAACTCAAACAACGGCTTCTTCTTTCGTAGACACTCATGTGCATTTCTAAAAATAGCATTTCATGAAATTCATACACTTTATATAGAACAATTCATACACTTTATATAGAACGTAATTATCCTTCACAGTAAAGCTACCACAGAGAACAGGAACACTTCTCAATTCTAACAATACGATGACATATCACAACGGCTTCTCTTTTCAGAGAAACACATGTGCGTTTCTCACAGAAGCATTACTTGAAATTCATACACTTTCCAAAGAACGTGGTTATCTTTCGAAATAAAGATTCTCCAGAGAACAGGAACACTGTTTTCACTTCTGACAATACTTTGACAAATCTCAAACAACGGCTTTCCCTTTCGGAGAAACTCATGTACATTTCTCACAAAAGCATTTCCAAGTTCGATTATCGTTGGACGTAATGGGTCTACAGAGTATAGGAACACTGTTTTCACTTCTAAAACTACTTTGACATATAGCAAACAACGGCTTCGCTTTTCAGAGAAACACATGTGCGTTTCTCACAAAAGCATTTCTTGAAATTCATACACTTTCCAAAGAACATCATTATCTTTCGAAGAAAACTTTCTACAGAGAACAGGAACACTGTTATCACTTCTGACACAACTCAAACAACGGCTTCTTCTTTCATAGACACTCATGTGCATTTCTAAAAATAGCATTTCATGAAATTCATACACTTTATATAGAACATAATTATCCTTCACAGTAAAGCTACCACAGAGAACAGGAACACTTCTCAATTCTAACACTACGATGACATATCACAACGGCTTCTCTTTTCGGAGAAACACATGTGCGTTTCTCACAAAAGCATTTTATGAAATTCATACACTTTCCAAAGAACATGATTATCTTTCGAAGTAAAGGTTCTACAGAGAACAGGAACACTGTTCTCACTTCTAACAATACTTTGATATATAGCAAACAACGTCTTCTCTTTTCAGAGAAACACATGGGCGTTTCTCACAGAAGCATTTCTTTAATTTCATACACTTTCCAAAGAACGTGATTATCTTTCGAATAAAGATTATCCAGAGAACAGGAACACTGTTCTCACGTCTGACAATACTTTGACAAATCTTAAACAATGGCTTCTTTTTTCGGAGAAACTAGTGTACGTTTCTCACAAAAGTATTTCAAGAAATTCATACATTTTCCAAGGAACATGATTATCGTTGGACGTAAAGGGTCTACAGAGAACAGGAACACTGTTCACACTTCTAACACTACTTTGACATATAGCAAACAACGGCTTCTCTTTTCAGAGAAACACGTGCTTTTCTCACAAAAGCAGTTCTTCAAATTCATACACTTTCCAAAGAACATGATTATCTTTCGAAGTAAAGATTCTACAGAGAACAGGAACACTGTTCTCACTTTTGACAATGCTTTGACAAATCTCAAATAACGGCTTCTCCTTTCAGAAAAACACTTGTGCGTTTCTCAAAAATGCATTTCCTGGAATCCATACACTTTCAAAGAAGATGATTCTCTTTCAAAGTGTAGCGTCTGCAGTGAATAGCAAAACTTCTCATTTGAGAAACACGTATGTATATCACAAAAGCATTTCATGAAATTCATACACTTTCAAAGGAACGTGATTATCTTTCAGAGTAAACCTTCTACAGTGAAATGGAACACTGTACTCACTTCAAACACTACTTTGACATTTAGCAAACGTCTTCTCTTTTCAGAGAAACACATGTGCGTTTCTCACAGAAGCATTACTTGAAATTCATACACTTGCCAAAGAACGTGGTTATCTTTCGAAATAAAGATTCTCCAGAGAACAGGAACACTGTTCTCACTTCTGACAATACTTTGACAAATCTCAAACAACGGCTTTCCCTTTGGGAGAAACTCATGTACATTTCTCACAAAAGCATTTCCAAGTTCGATTATCGTTGGAAGTAATGGGACTACAGAGAACAGGAACACTGTTTTCACTTCTAACACTACTTTGACATATAGCAAACAACGGCTGCGCTTTTCAGAGAAACACATGTGCGTTTCTCACAAAAGCATTTCATGAAATTCATACACTTTCAAAAGAACATTATTATCTTTCGAAGTAAAGGTTCTACAGAGAACAGGAACACTGTTCTCACTTCTAGCAATACTTTGATATATAGCAAACAACGTCTTCTCTTTTCAGAGAAACACATGGGCGTTTCTCACAGAAGCATTTCTTTAATTTCATACACTTTCCAAAGAACGTGATTATCTTTCGAAATAAAGATTCTCCAGAGAACAGGAACACTGTTCTCAATTCTGACAATACTTTGACAAATCTTAAACAACGGCTTCTTTTTTCGGAGAAACTAGTGTACGTTTCTCACAAAAGTATTTCAAGAAATTTATACATTTTCCAAGGAACATGATTATCGTTGGACGTAAAGGGTCTACAGAGAACAGGAACACTGTTCACACTTCTAACACTACTTTGACATATAGCAAACAACGGCTTCTCTTTTCAGAGAAACACGTCCGTTTCTCACAAAAGCAGTTCTTCAAATTCATACACTTTCCAAAGAACATGATTATCTTTCGAAGTAAAGATTCTCCAGAGAACAGGAACACTGTTCTCACTTCTGACAATACTTTGACAAATCTTAAACAACGGCTTCTTTTTTCGGAGAAACTAGTGTACGTTTCTCACAAAAGTATTTCAAGAAATTCATACATTTTCAAAGGAACATGATTATCCTTGGACGTAAAGGGTCTACAGAGAACAGGAACACTGTTCACACTTCTAACACTACTTTGACATATAGCAAACAACGGCTTCGCTTTTCAGGAAACACATGTGCGTTTCTCACAAAAGCATTTCATGAAATTCATACACTTTCAAAAGAACATGATTATCTTTCGAAGTAAAGTTTCTACAGAGAACAGGAACACTGTTCTCACTTCTAAAAATACTTTGATATATAGCAAACAACGTCTTCTCTATTCAGAGAAACACATGGGCGTTTCTCACAGAAGCATTTCTTTAATTTCATACACTTTCCAAAGAACGTGATTATCTTTCGAAATAAAGATTCTCCAGAGAACAGGAACACTGTTCTCACTTCTGACAATACTTTGACAAATCTTAAACAACGGCTTCTTTTTTCGGAGAAACTAGTGTACGTTTCTCACAAAAGTATTTCAAGAAATTCATACATTTTCCAAGGAACATGATTATCGTTGGACGTAAAGGGTATACAGAGAACAGGAACACTGTTCACACTTCTAACACTACTTTGACATATAGCAAACAACGGCTTCTCTTTTCAGAGAAACACGTGCGTTTCTCACAAAAGCAGTTCTTCAAATTCATACACTTTCCAAAGAACATGATTATCTTTCGAAGTAAAGATTCTACAGAGAACAGGAACACTGTTCTCACTTTTGACAATGCTTTGACAAATCTCAAATAACGGCTTCTCCTTTCAGAAAAACACTTGTGCGTTTCTCAAAAATGCATTTCCTGAAATCCATACACTTTCAAAGAAGATGATTCTCTTTCAAAGTGTAGCGTCTGCAGTGAATAGCAAAACTTCTCATTTGAGAAACACGTGTGTATATCACAAAAGCATTTCATGAAATTCATACACTTTCAAAAGAACATGATTATCTTTCACAGTAAACCTTCTACAGTGAAATGGAACACTGTACTCACTTCAAACACTACTTTGACATTTAGCAAACGTCTTCTCTTTTCAGAGAAACACATGTGCGTTTCTCACAGAAGCATTACTTGAAATTCATACACTTGCCAAAGAACGTGGTTATCTTTCGAAATAAAGATTCTCCAGAGAACAGGAACACTGTTCTCACTTCTGACAATACTTTGACAAATCTCAAACAACGGCTTTCCCTTTCGGAGAAACTCATGTACATTTCTCACAAAAGCATTTCCAAGTTCGATTATCGTTGGAAGTAATGGGTCTACAGAGAACAGGAACACTGTTTTCACTTCTAACACTACTTTGACATATAGCAAACAACGGCTTCGATTTTCAGAGAAACACATGTACGTTTCTCACAAAAGCATTTCATGAAATTGATACACTTTCAAAAGAACATTATTATCTTTCGAAGTAAAGGTTCTACAGAGAACAGGAACACTGTTCTCACTTCTAACAATACTTTGATATATAGCAAACAACGTCTTCTCTTTTCAGAGAAACACATGGGCGTTTCTCACAGAAGCATTTCTTTAATTTCATACACTTTCCAAAGAACGTGATTATCTTTCGAATAAAGATTATCCAGAGAACAGGAACACTGTTCTCACGTCTGACAATACTTTGACAAATCTTAAACAATGGCTTCTTTTTTCGGAGAAACTAGTGTACGTTTCTCACAAAAGTATTTCAAGAAATTCATACATTTTCCAAGGAACATGATTATCGTTGGACGTAAAGGGTCTACAGAGAACAGGAACACTGTTCACACTTCTAACACTACTTTGACATATAGCAAACAACGGCTTCTCTTTTCAGAGAAACACGTGCGTTTCTCACAAAAGCAGTTCTTCAAATTCATACACTTTCCAAAGAACATGATTATCTTTCGAAGTAAAGATTCTACAGAGAACAGGAACACTGTTCTCACTTTTGACAATGCTTTGACAAATCTCAAATAACGGCTTCTCCTTTCAGAAAAACACTTGTGCGTTTCTCAAAAATGCATTTCCTGGAATCCATACACTTTCAAAGAAGATGATTCTCTTTCAAAGTGTAGCGTCTGCAGTGAATAGCAAAACTTCTCATTTGAGAAACACGTATGTATATCACAAAAGCATTTCATGAAATTCATACACTTTCAAAGGAACGTGATTATCTTTCAGAGTAAACCTTCTACAGTGAAATGGAACACTGTACTCACTTCAAACACTACTTTGACATTTAGCAAACGTCTTCTCTTTTCAGAGAAACACATGTGCGTTTCTCACAGAAGCATTACTTGAAATTCATACACTTGCCAAAGAACGTGGTTATCTTTCGAAATAAAGATTCTCCAGAGAACAGGAACACTGTTCTCACTTCTGACAATACTTTGACAAATCTCAAACAACGGCTTTCCCTTTGGGAGAAACTCATGTACATTTCTCACAAAAGCATTTCCAAGTTCGATTATCGTTGGAAGTAATGGGACTACAGAGAACAGGAACACTGTTTTCACTTCTAACACTACTTTGACATATAGCAAACAACGGCTGCGCTTTTCAGAGAAACACATGTGCGTTTCTCACAGAAGCATTACTTGAAATTCATACACTTGCCAAAGAACGTGGTTATCTTTCGAAATAAAGGTTCTACAGAGAACAGGAACACTGTTCTCACTTCTGACAATACTTTGACAAATCTCAAACAACGGCTTTCCCTTTCGGAGAAACTCATGTACATTTCTCACAAAAGCATTTCCAAGTTCGATTATCGTTGGAAGTAATGGGTCTACAGAGAACAGGAACACTGTTTTCACTTCTAACACTACTTTGACATATAGCAAACAACGGCTTCGATTTTCAGAGAAACACATGTACGTTTCTCACAAAAGCATTTCATGAAATTGATACACTTTCAAAAGAACATTATTATCTTTCGAAGTAAAGGTTCTACAGAGAACAGGAACACTGTTCTCACTTCTAACAATACTTTGATATATAGCAAACAACGTCTTCTCTTTTCAGAGAAACACATGGGCGTTTCTCACAGAAGCATTTCTTTAATTTCATACACTTTCCAAAGAACGTGATTATCTTTCGAATAAAGATTATCCAGAGAACAGGAACACTGTTCTCACGTCTGACAATACTTTGACAAATCTTAAACAATGGCTTCTTTTTTCGGAGAAACTAGTGTACGTTTCTCACAAAAGTATTTCAAGAAATTCATACATTTTCCAAGGAACATGATTATCGTTGGACGTAAAGGGTCTACAGAGAACAGGAACACTGTTCACACTTCTAACACTACTTTGACATATAGCAAACAACGGCTTCTCTTTTCAGAGAAACACGTGCGTTTCTCACAAAAGCAGTTCTTCAAATTCATACACTTTCCAAAGAACATGATTATCTTTCGAAGTAAAGATTCTACAGAGAACAGGAACACTGTTCTCACTTTTGACAATGCTTTGACAAATCTCAAATAACGGCTTCTCCTTTCAGAAAAACACTTGTGCGTTTCTCAAAAATGCATTTCCTGGAA
Organism: Microtus oregoni; assembly: GCF_018167655.1. Classification (NCBI taxonomy): domain Eukaryota; kingdom Metazoa; phylum Chordata; class Mammalia; order Rodentia; family Cricetidae; genus Microtus; species Microtus oregoni. Next base: position 352,597 of record NW_024544709.1, on the reverse strand, counting down.
TCCATACACTTTCAAAGAAGATGATTCTCTTTCAAAGTGTAGCGTCTGCAGTGAATAGCAAAACTTCTCATTTGAGAAACACGTATGTATATCACAAAAGCATTTCATGAAATTCATACACTTTCAAAGGAACGTGATTATCTTTCAGAGTAAACCTTCTACAGTGAAATGGAACACTGTACTCACTTCAAACACTACTTTGACATTTAGCAAACGTCTTCTCTTTTCAGAGAAACACATGTGCGTTTCTCACAGAAGCATTACTTGAAATTCATACACTTGCCAAAGAACGTGGTTATCTTTCGAAATAAAGATTCTCCAGAGAACAGGAACACTGTTCTCACTTCTGACAATACTTTGACAAATCTCAAACAACGGCTTTCCCTTTGGGAGAAACTCATGTACATTTCTCACAAAAGCATTTCCAAGTTCGATTATCGTTGGAAGTAATGGGACTACAGAGAACAGGAACACTGTTTTCACTTCTAACACTACTTTGACATATAGCAAACAACGGCTGCGCTTTTCAGAGAAACACATGTGCGTTTCTCACAAAAGCATTTCATGAAATTCATACACTTTCAAAAGAACATTATTATCTTTCGAAGTAAAGGTTCTACAGAGAACAGGAACACTGTTCTCACTTCTAGCAATACTTTGATATATAGCAAACAACGTCTTCTCTTTTCAGAGAAACACATGGGCGTTTCTTACAGAAGCATTTCTTTAATTTCATACACTTTCCAAAGAACGTGATTATCTTTCGAAATAAAGATTCTCCAGAGAACAGGAACACTGTTCTCAATTCTGACAATACTTTGACAAATCTTAAACAACGGCTTCTTTTTTCGGAGAAACTAGTGTACGTTTCTCACAAAAGTATTTCAAGAAATTTATACATTTTCCAAGGAACATGATTATCGTTGGACGTAAAGGGTCTACAGAGAACAGGAACACTGTTCACACTTCTAACACTACTTTGACATATAGCAAACAACGGCTTCTCTTTTCAGAGAAACACGTCCGTTTCTCACAAAAGCAGTTCTTCAAATTCATACACTTTCCAAAGAACATGATTATCTTTCGAAGTAAAGATTCTCCAGAGAACAGGAACACTGTTCTCACTTCTGACAATACTTTGACAAATCTTAAACAACGGCTTCTTTTTTCGGAGAAACTAGTGTACGTTTCTCACAAAAGTATTTCAAGAAATTCATACATTTTCAAAGGAACATGATTATCCTTGGACGTAAAGGGTCTACAGAGAACAGGAACACTGTTCACACTTCTAACACTACTTTGACATATAGCAAACAACGGCTTCGCTTTTCAGGAAACACATGTGCGTTTCTCACAAAAGCATTTCATGAAATTCATACACTTTCAAAAGAACATGATTATCTTTCGAAGTAAAGTTTCTACAGAGAACAGGAACACTGTTCTCACTTCTAAAAATACTTTGATATATAGCAAACAACGTCTTCTCTATTCAGAGAAACACATGGGCGTTTCTCACAGAAGCATTTCTTTAATTTCATACACTTTCCAAAGAACGTGATTATCTTTCGAAATAAAGATTCTCCAGAGAACAGGAACACTGTTCTCACTTCTGACAATACTTTGACAAATCTTAAACAACGGCTTCTTTTTTCGGAGAAACTAGTGTACGTTTCTCACAAAAGTATTTCAAGAAATTCATACATTTTCCAAGGAACATGATTATCGTTGGACGTAAAGGGTCTACAGAGAACAGGAACACTGTTCACACTTCTAACACTACTTTGACATATAGCAAACAACGGCTTCTCTTTTCAGAGAAACACGTGCGTTTCTCACAATGGCAGTTCTTCAAATTCATACACTTTCCCAAGAACATGATTATCTTTCGAAGTAAAGATTCTACAGAGAACAGGAACACTGTTCTCACTTTTGACAATGCTTTGACAAATCTCAAATAACGGCTTCTCCTTTCAGAAAAACACTTGTGCGTTTCTCAAAAATGCATTTCCTGAAATCCATACACTTTCAAAGAAGATGATTCTCTTTCAAAGTGTAGCGTCTGCAGTGAATAGCAAAACTTCTCATTTGAGAAACACGTGTGTATATCACAAAAGCATTTCATGAAATTCATACACTTTCAAAAGAACATGATTATCTTTCACAGTAAACCTTCTACAGTGAAATGGAACACTGTACTCACTTCAAACACTACTTTGACATTTAGCAAACGTCTTCTCTTTTCAGAGAAACACATGTGCGTTTCTCACAGAAGCATTACTTGAAATTCATACACTTGCCAAAGAACGTGGTTATCTTTCGAAATAAAGATTCTCCAGAGAACAGGAACACTGTTCTCACTTCTGACAATACTTTGACAAATCTCAAACAACGGCTTTCCCTTTCGGAGAAACTCATGTACATTTCTCACAAAAGCATTTCCAAGTTCGATTATCGTTGGAAGTAATGGGACTACAGAGAACAGGAACACTGTTTTCACTTCTAACACTACTTTGACATATAGCAAACAACGGCTGCGCTTTTCAGAGAAACACATGTGCGTTTCTCACAAAAGCATTTCATGAAATTCATACACTTTCAAAAGAACATTATTATCTTTCGAAGTAAAGGTTCTACAGAGAACAGGAACACTATTCTCACTTCTAGCAATACTTTGATATATAGCAAACAACGTCTTCTCTTTTCAGAGAAACATATGGGCGTTTCTCACAGAAGCATTTCTTTAATTTCATACACTTTCCAAAGAACGTGATTATCTTTCGAAATAAAGATTCTCCAGAGAACAGGAACACTGTTCTCAATTCTGACAATACTTTGACAAATCTTAAACAACGGCTTCTTTTTTCGGAGAAACTAGTGTACGTTTCTCACAAAAGTATTTCAAGAAATTTATACATTTTCCAAGGAACATGATTATCGTTGGACGTAAAGGGTCTACAGAGAACAGGAACACTGTTCACACTTCTAACACTACTTTGACATATAGCAAACAACGGCTTCTCTTTTCAGAGAAACACGTGCGTTTCTCACAAAAGCAGTTCTTCAAATTCATACACTTTCCAAAGAACATGATTATCTTTCGAAGTAAAGATTCTCCAGAGAACAGGAACACTGTTCTCACTTCTGACAATACTTTGACAAATCTTAAACAACGGCTTCTTTTTTCGGAGAAACTAGTGTACGTTTCGCACAAAAGTATTTCAAGAAATTCATACATTTTCAAAGGAACATGATTATCCTTGGACGTAAAGGGTCTACAGAGAACAGGAACACTGTTCACACTTCTAACACTACTTTGACATATAGCAAACAACGGCTTCGCTTTTCAGGAAACACATGTGCGTTTCTCACAAAAGCATTTCATGAAATTCATACACTTTCAAAAGAACATGATTATCTTTCGAAATAAAGTTTCTACAGAGAACAGGAACACTGTTCTCACTTCTAACAATACTTTGATATATAGCAAACAACGTCTTCTCTATTCAGAGAAACACATGGGCGTTTCTCACAGAAGCATTTCTTTAATTTCATACACTTTCCAAAGAACGTGATTATCTTTCGAAATAAAGATTCTCCAGAGAACAGGAACACTGTTCTCACTTCTGACAATACTTTGACAAATCTTAAACAACGGCTTCTTTTTTCGGAGAAACTAGTGTACGTTTCTCACAAAAGTATTTCAAGAAATTCATACATTTTCCAAGGAACATGATTATCGTTGGACGTAAAGGGTCTACAGAGAACAGGAACACTGTTCACACTTCTAACACTACTTTGACATATAGCAAACAACGGCTTCTCTTTTCAGAGAAACACGTGCGTTTCTCACAAAAGCAGTTCATCAAATTCATACACTTTCCAAAGAACATGATTATCTTTCGAAGTAAAGATTCTACAGAGAACAGGAACACTGTTCTCACTTTTGACAATGCTTGGACAAATCTCAAACAACGGCTTTCCCTTTCGGAGAAACTCACGTACATTTCTCACAAAAGCATTTCCAAGTTCGATTATCGTTGGAAGTAATGGGTCTACAGAGAACAGGAACACTGTTCTCACTTTTGACAATGCTTTGACAAATCTCAAATAACGGCTTCTCCTTTCAGAAAAACACTTGTGCGTTTCTCAAAAATGCATTTCCTGAAATCCATACACTTTCAAAGAAGATGATTCTCTTTCAAAGTGTAGCGTCTGCAGTGAATAGCAAAACTTCTCATTTGAGAAACACGTGTGTATATAACAAAAGCATTTCATGAAATTCATCCACTTTCAAAAGAACATGATTATCTTTCACAGTAAACCTTCTACAGTGAAATGGAACACTGTACTCACTTCAAACACTACTTTGACATATAGCAAACGTCTTCTCTTTTCAGAGAAACACATGTGCGTTTCTCACAGAAGCATTACTTGAAATTCATACACTTGCCAAAGAACGTGGTTATCTTTCGAAATAAAGATTCTCCAGAGAACAGGAACACTGTTCTCACTTCTGACAATACTTTGACAAATCTCAAACAACGGCTTTCCCTTTCGGAGAAACTCATGTACATTTCTCACAAAAGCATTTCCAAGTTCGATTATCGTTGGAAGTAATGGGTCTACAGAGAACAGGAACACTGTTTTCACTTCTAACACTACTTTGACATATAGCAAACAACGGCTTCGCTTTTCAGAGAAACACATGTGCGTTTCTCACAAAAGCATTTCATGAAATTCATACACTTTCAAAAGAACATTATTATCTTTCGAAGTAAAGGTTCTACAGAGAAAAGGAACACTGTTCTCACTTCTAACAATACTTTGATATATAGCAAACAACGTCTTCCCTTTTCAGAGAAACACATGGGCGTTTCTCACAGAAGCATTTCTTTAATTTCATACACTTTCCAAAGAACGTGATTATCTTTCCAAATAAAGATTATCCAGAGAACAGGAACACTGTTCTCACTTTTGACAATGCTTTGACAAATCTCAAATAACGGCTTCTCCTTTCAGAAAAACACTTGTGCGTTTCTCAAAAATGCATTTCCTGAAATCCATACACTTTCAAAGAAGATGATTCTCTTTCAAAGTGTAGCGTCTGCAGTGAATAGCAAAACTTCTCATTTGAGAAACACGTGTGTATATCACAAAAGCATTTCATGAAATTCATACACTTTCAAAAAACATGATTATCTTTCACAGTAAACCTTCTACAGTGAAATGGAACACTTTACTCACTTCAAACACTACTTTGACATATAGCAAACGTCTTCTCTTTTCAGAGAAACACATGTGCGTTTCTCACAGAAGCATTACTTGAAATTCATACACTTTCCAAAGAACGTGGTTATCTTTCGAAATAAAGATTCTCCAGAGAACAGGAACACTGTTCTCACTTCTGACAATACTTTGACAAATCTCAAACAACGGCTTTCCCTTTCGGAGAAACTCATGTACATTTCTCACAAAAGCATTTCATGAAATTCATACATTTTCCAAGTTCGATTATCGTTGGAAGTAATGGGTCTACAGAGAACAGGAACACTGTTTTCATTTCTAACACTACTTTGACATATAGCAAAAAACGGCTTCGCTTTTCAGGAAACACATGTGCGTTTCTCACAAAAGCATTTCATGAAATTCATACATTTTCCAAAGAACATGATTATCGTTGGACGTAAAGGGTCTACAGAGAACAGGAACACTGTTCACACTTCTAACACTACTTTGACATATAGCAAACAATGGCTTCGCTTTTCAGAGAAACACATGTGCGTTTCTCACAAAAGCAGTTCATCAAATTCATACACTTTCCAAAGAACATGATTATATTTCGAAGTAAAGGTTCTACAGAAGACAGGAACACTGTTCTAACACTACTTTGACAAATCTCAAACAACGGCTTCACTTTTCAGAGAAACACATGTGCGTTTCTCACAAAAGCATTTCTTGAAATTCATACACTTTCCAAAGAACATCATTATCTTTCGAAGAAAACTTTCTACAGAGAACAGGAACACTGTTATCACTTCTGATACAACTCAAACAACGGTTTCTTCTTTCGTAGACAATCATGTGCATTTCTAAAAATAGCATTTCATGAAATTCATACACTTTATATAGAACAATTCATACACTTTATATAGAACGTAATTATCCTTCACAGTAAAGCTACCACAGAGAACAGGAACACTTCTCAATTCTAACAATACGATGACATATCACAACGGCTTCTCTTTTCAGAGAAACACATGTGCGTTTCTCACAAAAGCAGTTCATCAAATTCATACACTTTCCAAAGAACATGATTATCTTTCGAAGTAAAGGTTCTACAGAGAACAGGAACACTGTTCTCACTTCTAACAATACTTTGATATATAGCAAACAACGTCTTCTCTTTTCAGAGAAACACATGGGCGTTTCTCACAGAAGCATTTCTTTAATTAAATACACTTTCCGAAGAACGTGATTATCTTTCGAAATAAAGATTCTCCAGAGAACAGGAACACTGTTCTCACTTCTGACAATACTTTGACAAATCTTAAACAACGGCTTCTTTTTTCGGAGAAACTAGTGTACGTTTCTCACAAAAGTATTTCAAGAAATTCATACATTTTCCAAGGAACATGATTATCGTTGGACGTAAAGGGTCTACAGAGAACAGGAACACTGTTCACACTTCTAACACTACTTTGACATATAGCAAACAACGGCTTCGCTTTTCAGAGAAACACATGTGCGTTTCTCACAAAAGCAGTTCATCAAATTCATACACTTTCCAAAGAACATGATTATATTTCGAAGTAAAGGTTCTACAGAAGACAGGAACACTGTTCTAACACTACTTTGACAAATCTCAAACAACGGCTTCACTTTTCAGAGAAACACATGTGCGTTTCTCACAAAAGCAGTTCATCAAATTCATACACTTTCCAAAGAACATCATTATCTTTCGAAGAAAACTTTCTACAGAGAACAGGAACACTGTTATCACTTCTGACACAACTCAAACAACTTCTTCTTCTATCGTAGACACTCGTGCATTTCTAAAAATAGCATTTCATGAAATTCATACACTTTATATAGAACGTAATTATCCTTCACAGTAAAGCTACCACAGAGAACAGGAACACTTCTCAATTCTAACAATACGATGACATATCACAACGGCTTCTCTTTTCAGAGAAACACATGTGCGTTTCTCACAAAAGCAGTTCATCAAATTCATACACTTTCCAAAGAACATGATTATCTTTCGAAGAAAACTTTCTACAGAGAACAGGAACACTGTTCTCACTTCTGACAATGCTTTGACAAATCTCAAATATCGGCTTCTCCTTTCAGAGAAACACTTGTGCGTTTCTCAAAAATGCATTTCCTGAAATCCATACACTTTCAAAGAAGATGATTCTCTTTCAAAGTGTAGCGTCTGCAGTGAATAGCAAAACTTCTCATTTGAGAAACGCGTGTGTATATCACAAAAGCATTTCATGAAATTCATACACTTTCAAAAGAACGTGATTATCTTTCACAGTAAACCTTCTACAGTGAAATGGAACACTGTACTCACTTCAAACACTACTTTGACATATAGCAAACGTCTTCTCTTTTCAGAGAAACACATGTGCGTTTCTCACAGAAGCATTACTTGAAATTCATACACTTTCCAAAGAACGTGGTTATCTTTCGAAATAAAGATTCTCCAGAGAACAGGAACACTGTTCTCACTTCTGACAATACTTTGACAAATCTCAAACAACGGCTTTCCCTTTCGGAGAAACTCATGTACATTTCTCACAAAAGCATTTCCAAGTTCGATTATAGTTGGAAGTAATGGGTCTACAGAGAACAGGAACACTGTTTTCACTTCTAACACTACTTTGACATATAGCAAACAACGTCTTCTCTTTTCAGAGAAACACATGTGCGTTTCTCACAGAAGCATTTCATGAAATTCATACACTTTCAAAAGAACATGATTATCTTTCGAAGTAAAGGTTCTACAGAGAACAGGAACACTGTTCTCACTTCTAACAATAGTTTGATATATAGCAAACAACGTCTTCTCTTTTCAGAGAAACACATGGGCGTTTCTCACAGAAGCATTTCTTTAATTTCATACACTTTCCAAAGAACGTGATTATCTTTCGAAATAAAGATTCTCCAGAGAACAGGAACACTGTTCTCACTTCTGACAATACTTTGACAAATCTTAAACAACGGCTTCTTTTTTCGGAGAAACTAGTGTACGTTTCTCACAAAAGTATTTCAAGAAATGCATACATTTTCCAAGGAACATGATTATCGTTGGACGTAAAGGGTCTACAGAGAACCGGAACACGGTTCACACTTCAAACACTACTTTGACATATAGCAAACAACGGCTTCGCTTTTCAGAGAAACACATGTGCGTTTCTCACAAAAGCAGTTCATCCAATTCATACACTTTCCAAAGAACATGATTATATTTCGAAGTAAAGGTTCTACAGAAGACAGGAACACTGTTCTAACACTACTTTGACAAATCTCAAACAACGGCTTCACTTTTCAGAGAAACACATGTGCGTTTCTCACAAAAGCAGTTCATCAAATTCATACACTTTCCAAAGAACATCATTATCTTTCGAAGAAAACTTTCTACAGAGAACAGGAACACTGTTCACACTTCTAACACTACTTTGACATATAGCAAACAACGGCTTCGCTTTTCAGAGAAACACATGTGCGTTTCTCACAAAAGCAGTTCATCAAATTCATACACTTTCCAAAGAACATCATTATCTTTCGAAGAAAACTTTCTACAGAGAACAGGAACACTGTTATCACTTCTGACACAACTCAAACAACTTCTTCTTCTATCGTAGACACTCATGTGCATTTCTAAAAATAGCATTTCATGAAATTCATACACTTTATATAGAACGTAATTATCCTTCACAGTAAAGCTACCACAGAGAACAGGAACACTTCTCAATTCTAACAATACGATGACATATCACAACGGCTTCTCTTTTCAGAGAAACACATGTGCGTTTCTCACAAAAGCAGTTCATCAAATTCATACACTTTCCAAAGAACATGATCATCTTTCGAAGTAAAGATTCTACAGAGAACAGGAACACTGTTCTCACTTCTGACAATGCTTTGACAAATCTCAAATATCGGCTTCTCCTTTCAGAGAAACACTTGTGCGTTTCTCAAAAATGCATTTCCTGAAATCCATACACTTTCAAAGAAGATGATTCTCTTTCAAAGTGTAGCGTCTGCAGTGAATAGCAAAACTTCTCATTTGAGAAACACGTGTGTATATCACAAAAGCATTTCATGAAATTCATACACTTTCAAGAGAACGTGATTATCTTTCACAGTAAACCTTCTACAGTGAAATGGAACACTGTACTCACTTCAAACACTACTTTGACATATAGCAAACGTCTTCTCTTTTCAGAGAAACACATGTGCGTTTCTCACAGAAGCATTATTTGAAATTCATACACTTGCCAAAGAACGTGGTTATCTTTCGAAATAAAGATTCTCCAGAGAACAGGAACACTGTTCTCACTTCTGACAATACTTTGACAAATCTCAAACAACGGCTTTCCCTTTCGGAGAAACTCATGTACATTTCTCACAAAAGCATTTCCAAGTTCGATTATCGTTGGAAGTAATGGGTCTACAGAGAACAGGAACACTGTTTTCACTTCTAACACTACTTTGACATATAGCAAACAACGGCTTCGATTTTCAGAGAAACACATGTGCGTTTCTCACAAAAGCATTTCATGAAATTCATACACTTTCAAAAGAACATGATTATCTTTCGAAGTAAAGGTTCTACAGAGAACAGGAACACTGTTCTCACTTCTAACAATAGTTTGATATATAGCAAACAATGTCTTCTCTTTTCAGAGAAACACATGGGCGTTTCTCACAGAAGCATTTCTTTAATTTCATACACTTTCCAAAGAACGTGATTATCTTTCGAAATAAAGATTCACCAGAGAACAGGAATACTGTTCTCACTTCTGACAATACTTTGACAAATCTTAAACAACGGCTTCTTTTTTCGGAGAAACTAGTGTACGTTTCTCACAAAAGTATTTCAAGAAATTCATACATTTTCCAAAGAACATGATTATCGTTGGACGTAAAGGGTCTACAGAGAACAGGAACACTGTTCACACTTCTAACACTACTTTCACATATAGCAAACAATGGCTTCGCTTTTCAGAGAAACACATGTGCGTTTCTCACAAAAGCAGTTCATCAAATTCATACACTTTCCAAAGAACATGATTATATTTCGAAGTAAAGGTTCTACAGAAGACATGAACACTGTTCTAACACTACTTTGACAAATCTCAAACAACGGCTTCACTTTTCAGAGAAACACATGTGCGTTTCTCACAAAAGCATTTCTTGAAATTCATACACTTTCCAAAGAACATCATTATCTTTCGAAGAAAACTTTCTACAGAGAACAGGAACACTGTTATCACTTCTGACACAACTCAAACAACGGTTTCTTCTTTCGTAGACAATCATGTGCATTTCTAAAAATAGCATTTCATGAAATTCATACACTTTATATAGAACAATTCATACACTTTATATAGAACGTAATTATCCTTCACAGTAAAGCTACCACAGAGAACAGGAACACTTCTCAATTCTAACAATACGATGACATATCACAACGGCTTCTCTTTTCAGAGAAACACATGTGCGTTTCTCACAAAAGCAGTTCATCAAATTCATACACTTTCCAAAGAACATGATTATCTTTCGAAGTAAAGGTTCTACAGAGAACAGGAACACTGTTCTCACTTCTAACAATACTTTGATATATAGCAAACAACGTCTTCTCTTTTCAGAGAAACACATGGGCGTTTCTCACAGAAGCATTTCTTTAATTAAATACACTTTCCGAAGAACGTGATTATCTTTCGAAATAAAGATTCTCCAGAGAACAGGAACACTGTTCTCACTTCTGACAATACTTTGACAAATCTTAAACAACGGCTTCTTTTTTCGGAGAAACTAGTGTACGTTTCTCACAAAAGTATTTCAAGAAATTCATACATTTTCCAAGGAACATGATTATCGTTGGACGTAAAGGGTCTACAGAGAACAGGAACACTGTTCACACTTCTAACACTACTTTGACATATAGCAAACAACGGCTTCGCTTTTCAGAGAAACACATGTGCGTTTCTCACAAAAGCAGTTCATCAAATTCATACACTTTCCAAAGAACATCATTATCTTTCGAAGAAAACTTTCTACAGAGAACAGGAACACTGTTATCACTTCTGACACAACTCAAACAACTTCTTCTTCTATCGTAGACACTCATGTGCATTTCTAAAAATAGCATTTCATGAAATTCATACACTTTATATAGAACGTAATTATCCTTCACAGTAAAGCTACCACAGAGAACAGGAACACTTCTCAATTCTAACAATACGATGACATATCACAACGGCTTCTCTTTTCAGAGAAACACATGTGCGTTTCTCACAAAAGCAGTTCATCAAATTCATACACTTTCCAAAGAACATGATTATCTTTCGAAGAAAACTTTCTACAGAGAACAGGAACACTGTTCTCACTTCTGACAATGCTTTGACAAATCTCAAATAACGGCTTCTCCTTTCAGAGAAACACTTGTGCGTTTCTCAAAAATGCATTTCCTGAAATCCATACACTTTCAAAGAAGATGATTCTCTTTCAAAGTGTAGCGTCTGCAGTGAATAGCAAAACTTCTCATTTGAGAAACGCGTGTGTATATCACAAAAGCATTTCATGAAATTCATACACTTTCAAAAGAACGTGATTATCTTTCACAGTAAACCTTCTACAGTGAAATGGAACACTGTACTCACTTCAAACACTACTTTGACATATAGCAAACGTCTTCTCTTTTCAGAGAAACACATGTGCGTTTCTCACAGAAGCATTACTTGAAATTCATACACTTTCCAAAGAACGTGGTTATCTTTCGAAATAAAGATTCTCCAGAGAACAGGAACACTGTTCTCACTTCTGACAATACTTTGACAAATCTCAAACAACGGCTTTCCCTTTCGGAGAAACTCATGTACATTTCTCACAAAAGCATTTCCAAGTTCGATTATAGTTGGAAGTAATGGGTCTACAGAGAACAGGAACACTGTTTTCACTTCTAACACTACTTTGACATATAGCAAACAACGTCTTCTCTTTTCAGAGAAACACATGTGCGTTTCTCACAGAAGCATTTCATGAAATTCATACACTTTCAAAAGAACATGATTATCTTTCGAAGTAAAGGTTCTACAGAGAACAGGAACACTGTTCTCACTTCTAACAATAGTTTGATATATAGCAAACAACGTCTTCTCTTTTCAGAGAAACACATGGGCGTTTCTCACAGAAGCATTTCTTTAATTTCATACACTTTCCAAAGAACGTGATTATCTTTCGAAATAAAGATTCTCCAGAGAACAGGAACACTGTTCTCACTTCTGACAATACTTTGACAAATCTTAAACAACGGCTTCTTTTTTCGGAGAAACTAGTGTACGTTTCTCACAAAAGTATTTCAAGAAATGCATACATTTTCCAAGGAACATGATTATCGTTGGACGTAAAGGGTCTACAGAGAACCGGAACACGGTTCACACTTCTAACACTACTTTGACATATAGCAAACAACGGCTTCGCTTTTCAGAGAAACACATGTGCGTTTCTCACAAAAGCAGTTCATCCAATTCATACACTTTCCAAAGAACATGATTATATTTCGAAGTAAAGGTTCTACAGAAGACAGGAACACTGTTCTAACACTACTTTGACAAATCTCAAACAACGGCTTCACTTTTCAGAGAAACACATGTGCGTTTCTCACAAAAGCAGTTCATCAAATTCATACACTTTCCAAAGAACATCATTATCTTTCGAAGAAAACTTTCTACAGAGAACAGGAACACTGTTATCACTTCTGACACAACTCAAACAACGGCTTCTTCTTTCGTAGACACTCTTGTGCATTTCTAAAAATAGCATTTCATGAAATTCATACACTTTATATAGAACGTAATTATCCTTCACAGTAAAGCTACCACAGAGAACAGGAACACTTCTCAATTCTAACAATACGATGACATATCACAACGGCTTCTCTTTTCAGAGAAACACATGTGCGTTTCTCACAAAAGCAGTTCATCAAATTCATACACTTTCCAAAGAACATGATTATCTTTCGAAGTAAAGGTTCTACAGAGAACAGGAACACTGTTCTCACTTCTAACAATACTTTGATATATAGCAAACAACGTCTTCTCTTTTCAGAGAAACACATGGGCGTTTCTCACAGAAGCATTTCTTTAATTAAATACACTTTCCGAAGAACGTGATTATCTTTCGAAATAAAGATTCTCCAGAGAACAGGAACACTGTTCTCACTTCTGACAATACTTTGACAAATCTTAAACAACGGCTTCTTTTTTCGGAGAAACTAGTGTACGTTTCTCACAAAAGTATTTCAAGAAATTCATACATTTTCCAAGGAACATGATTATCGTTGGACGTAAAGGGTCTACAGAGAACAGGAACACTGTTCACACTTCTAACACTACTTTGACATATAGCAAACAACGGCTTCGCTTTTCAGAGAAACACATGTGCGTTTCTCACAAAAGCAGTTCATCAAATTCATACACTTTCCAAAGAACATCATTATCTTTCGAAGAAAACTTTCTACAGAGAACAGGAACACTGTTATCACTTCTGACACAACTCAAACAACTTCTTCTTCTATCGTAGACACTAATGTGCATTTCTAAAAATAGCATTTCATGAAATTCATACACTTTATATAGAACGTAATTATCCTTCACAGTAAAGCTACCACAGAGAACAGGAACACTTCTCAATTCTAACAATACGATGACATATCACAACGGCTTCTCTTTTCAGAGAAACACATGTGCGTTTCTCACAAAAGCAGTTCATCAAATTCATACACTTTCCAAAGAACATGATTATCTTTCGAAGTAAAGGTTCTACAGAGAACAGGAACACTGTTCTCACTTCTAACAATACTTTGATATATAGCAAACAACGTCTTCTCTTTTCAGAGAAACACATGGGCGTTTCTCACAGAAGCATTTCTTTAATTAAATACACTTTCCGAAGAACGTGATTATCTTTCGAAATAAAGATTCTCCAGAGAACAGGAACACTGTTCTCACTTCTGACAATACTTTGACAAATCTTAAACAACGGCTTCTTTTTTCGGAGAAACTAGTGTACGTTTCTCACAAAAGTATTTCAAGAAATTCATACATTTTCCAAGGAACATGATTATCGTTGGACGTAAAGGGTCTACAGAGAACAGGAACACTGTTCACACTTCTAACACTACTTTGACATATAGCAAACAACGGCTTCGCTTTTCAGAGAAACACATGTGCGTTTCTCACAAAAGCAGTTCATCAAATTCATACACTTTCCAAAGAACATGATTATATTTCGAAGTAAAGGTTCTACAGAAGACAGGAACACTGTTCTAACACTACTTTGACAAATCTCAAACAACGGCTTCACTTTTCAGAGAAACACATGTGCGTTTCTCACAAAAGCATTTCTTGAAATTCATACACTTTCCAAAGAACATCATTATCTTTCGAAGAAAACTTTCTACAGAGAACAGGAACACTGTTATCACTTCTGACACAACTCAAACAACGGCTTCTTCTTTCGTAGACACTCATGTGCATTTATAAAATAGCATTTCATGAAATTCATACACTTTATATAGAACGTAATTATCCTTCACAGTAAAGCTACCACAGAGAACAGGAACACTTCTCAATTCTAACAATACGTTGACATATCACAACGGCTTCTCTTTTCAGAGAAACACATGTGCGTTTCTCACAAAAGCAGTTCATCAAATTCATACACTTTCCAAAGAACATGATTATCTTTCGAAGTAAAGATTCTACAGAGAACAGGAACACTGTTCTCACTTCTGACAATGCTTTGACAAATCTCAAATAACGGCTTCTCCTTTCAGAGAAACACTTGTGCGTTTCTCAAAAATGATTTTCCTGAAATCCATACACTTTCAAAGAAGATGATTCTCTTTCAAAGTGTAGCGTCTGCAGTGAATAGCAAAACTTCTCATTTGAGAAACGCGTGTGTATATCACAAAAGCATTTCATGAAATTCATACACTTTCAAAAGAACGGGATTATCTTTCACAGTAAACCTTCTACAGTGAAATGGAACACTGTACTCACTTCAAACACTACTTTGACATATAGCAAACGTCTTCTCTTTTCAGAGAAACACATGTGCGTTTCTCACAGAAGCATTACTTGAAATTCATACACTTTCCAAAGAACGTGGTTATCTTTCGAAATAAAGATTCTCCAGAGAACAGGAACACTGTTCTCACTTCTGACAATACTTTGACAAATCTCAAACAACGGCTTTCCCTTTCGGAGAAACTCATGTACGTTTCTCACAAAAGCATTTCCAAGTTCGATTATCGTTGGAAGTAATGGGTCTACAGAGAACAGGAACACTGTTTTCACTTCTAACACTACTTTGACATATAGCAAACAACGGCTTCGATTTTCAGAGAAACACATGTGCGTTTCTCACAAAAGCATTTCATGAAATTCATACACTTTCAAAAGAACATGATTATCTTTCGAAGTAAAGGTTCTACAGAGAACAGGAACACTGTTCTCACTTCTAACAATACTTTGATATATAGCAAACAACGTCTTCTCTTTTCAGAGAAACACATGGGCGTTTCTCACAGAAGCATTTCTTTAATTTCATACACTTTCCAAAGAACGTGATTATCTTTCGAAATAAAGATTCTCCAGAGAACAGGAACACTGTTCTCACTTCTGACAATACTTTGACAAATCTTAAACAACGGCTTCTTTTTTCGGAGAAACTAGTGTACGTTTCTCACAAAAGTATTTCAAGAAATGCATACATTTTCCAAGGAACATGATTATCGTTGGACGAAAAGGGTCTACAGAGAACCGGAACACGGTTCACACTTCTAACACTACTTTGACATATAGCAAACAACGACTTCGCTTTTCAGAGAAACACATGTGCGTTTCTCACAAAAGCAGTTCATCCAATTCATACACTTTCCAAAGAACATGATTATATTTCAAAGTAAAGGTTCTACAGAAGACAGGAACACTGTTCTAACACTACTTTGACAAATCTCAAACAACGGCTTCACTTTTCAGAGAAACACATGTGCGTTTCTCACAAAAGCAGTTCATCAAATTCATACACTTTCCAAAGAACATGATTATATTTCGAAGTAAAGATTCTACAGAGAACAGGAACACTTTTCTCACTTCTGACAATGCTTTGACAAATCTCAAATAACGGCTTCTCCTTTCAGAGAAACACTCGTGCGTTTCTCAAAAATGCATTTCCTGAAATCCATACACTTTCAAAGAAGATGATTCTCTTTCAAAGTGTAGCGTCTGCAGTGAATAGCAAAACTTCTCATTTGAGAAACACATGTGTATATCACAAAAGCATTTCATGAAATTCATACACTTTCAAAAGAACGTGATTATATTTCACAGTAAACCTTCTACAGTGAAAGGAACACTTTGCTCACTACTAACACTACTTTGACATATAGCAAACAATGTCTTCTCTTTTCAGAGGAACACATGTGCGTTTCTCAAAGAAGCATTACTTGAAATTCCTACACTTTCCAAAGAACGTGATTATCTTTCGAAATAAAGATTCTCCAGAGAACAGGAACACTGTTCTCACTTCTGACAATACTTTGACAAATCTTAAACAACGGCTTCTTTTTTCGGAGAAACTAGTGTACGTTTCTCACAAAAGCATTTCAAGAAATTCATACATTTTCCAAGGAACATGATTATCGTTGGACGTAAAGGGTCTACAGAGAACAGGAACACTGTTCACACTTCTAACACTACTTTGACATATAGCAAACAACGGCTTCGCTTTTCAGAGAAACACATGTGCGTTCCTCACAAAAGCAGTTCATCAAGTTCATACACTTTCCAAAGAACATGATTATCTATCGAAATAAAAATTCTCCAGAGAACAGGAACACTGTTCTCACTTCTGACAATACTTTGACAAATCTTAAACAACGGCTTCTTTTTTCGGAGAAACTATTGTACGTTTCTCACATAAACAGTTCATCAAATTCATACACTTTCCAAAGAACATAATTATATTTCGAAGTAAAGGTTCTACAGAGGACAGGAACACTGTTCTAACACTACTTTGAAAAATCTCAAACAACGGCTTCTCTTTTCGGAGAAACACATGTGCGTTTCTCACAAAAGCAGTTGATCAAATTCATACACTTTACAAAGAACATGATTATCATTCGAAGTAAAGATTCTACAGAGAACAGGAACACTGTTCTCAGTTCTGACAATGCTTTAACAAATCTCAAATAACGGCTTCTCCTTTCAGAAAAACACTTGTGCGTTTCTCAAAAATGCATTTCCTGAAATCCATACACTTTCAAAGAAGATGATTCTCTTTCAAAGTGTAGTGTCTGGAGTGAATAGCAAAACTTCTCATTTGAGAAACACGTGTGTATATCACAAAAGCATTTCATGAAGTACATACACTTTCAAAAGAACATTATTATCTTTCGAAGTAAAGGTTCTACAGAGAACAGGAACACTGTTCTCAATTCTAACAATACTTTGATATATAGCAAACAACGTCTTCTCTTTTCAGAGAAACACATGGGCGTTTCTCACAGAAGCTTTTCTTTAATTTCATGCACTTTCCAAAGAACGTGATTATCTTTCGAAGTAAAGGTTCTACAGAGGACAGGAACACTGTTCTAACACTACATTGACAAATCTCAAAGAACGGCTTCGCTTTTCAGAGAAACACATGTGCGTTTCTCACAAAAGCATTTCATGAAATTCATACACTTTCAAAAGAACATTATTATCTTTCGAAGTAAAGGTTCTACAGAGAACAGGAACACTGTTCTCACTTCTAACAATACTTTGATATATAGCAAAGAACGTCTTCTCTTTTCAGAGAAACACATGGGCGTTTCTCACAGAAGCATTTCTTTAATTTCATACATTTTCCAAAGAACGTGATTATCTTTCGAAATAAAGATTCTCCAGAGAACAGGAACGCTGTTCTCACTTCTGACAATACTTTGACAAATCTTAAACAACGGCTTCCTTTTTCGGAGAAAGTAGTATACGTTTCGCACAAAAGTATTTCAAGAAATTCATACATTTTCCAAGGAACATGATTATCGTTGGACGTAAAGGGTCTACAGAGAACAGGAACACTGTTCACACTTCTAACACTACTTTGACATATAGCAACAAACGGCTTTTCTTTTCAGAGAAACACGTGCGTTTCTCACAAAAGCAGTTCATCAAATTCATACACTTTCCAAAGAACATGATTATCTTTCGAAGTAAAGATTCTACAGAGAACAGAAACACTGTTCTCACTTTTGACAATGCTTTGACAAATCTCAAATAACGGCTTCTCCTTTCAGAAAAACACTTGTGCCTTTCTCAAAAATGCATTTCCTGAAATCCGTACACTTTCAAAGAAGATGATTCTCTTTCAAAGTGTAGCGTCTGCAGTGAAAATCAAAACTTCTCATTTGAGAAACACGTGTGTATATCACAAAAGCATTTCATGAAATTCATACACTTTCAAAAGAACATGATTATCTTTCACAGTAAACCTTCTACAGTGAATTGGAACACTGTACTCACTTCAAACACTACTTTGACTTATAGCAAACGTCTTCTCTTTTCAGAGAAACACATGTGCGTTTCTCACAGAAGCATTACTTGAAATTCATACACTTTCCAAAGAACGTGGTTATCTTTCAAAATAAAGATTCTCCAGATAACACTAACACTGTTCTCACTTCTGACAATAATTTGACAAATCTCAAACAACGGCTTTCTGTTTCGGAGAAACTCATTTTCATTTCTCACAAAAGCATTTCATGAAATTCATACATTTTCCAAGTTCGATTATCGTTGGAAGTAATGGGTCTACAGAGAACAGGAACACTGTTTTCACTTCTAACACTACTTTGACATATAGCAAACAACGGCTTCGCTTTTCAGAGAAACACATGTGCGTTTCTCACAAAAGCATTTCATGAAATTCATACACTTTCAAAAGAACATTATTATCTTTAGAAGTAAAGGTTCTACAGAGAACAGGAACACTGTACTCACTTCTAACAATACTTTGATATATAGCAAACAACGTCTTCTCTTTTCAGAGAAACACATGTGCGTTTCTCACAGAAGCATTACTTGAAATTCATACACTTGCCAAAGAACGTGGTTATCTTTCGAAATAAAGATTCTCCAAAGAACAGGAACACTGTTCTCACTTCTGACAATACTTTGACAAATCTCAAAGAACGGCTTTCCCTTTCGGAGAAACTCATGTACATTTCTCACAAAAGCATTTCCAAGTTCGATTATCGTTGGAAGTAATGGGTCTACAGAGAACAGGAACACTGTTTTCACTTCTAACACTACTTTGACATATAGCAAACAACGGCTTCGCATTTCAGGAAACACATGTGCGTTTCTCACAAAAGCATTTCATGAAATTCATACACTTTCAAAAGAACATGATTATCTTTCGAAGTAAAGGTTCTACAGAGAACAGGAACACTGTTCTCACTTCTAACAATACTTTGATATATAGCAAACAACGTCTTCTCTTTTCAGAGAAACACATGGGCGTTTCTCACAGAAGCATTTCTTTAATTTCATACACTTTCCAAAGAACGTGATTATCTTTCGAAATAAAGATTCTCCAGAGAACAGGAACACTGTTCTCACTTCTGACAATACTTTGACAAATCTTAAACAACGGCTTCTTTTTTCGGAGAAACTAGTGTACGTTTCTCACAAAAGTATTTCAAGAAATTCATACATTTTCCAAGGAACATGATTATCGTTGGACGTAAAGGGTCTACAGAGAACAGGAACACTGTTCACACTTCTAACACTACTTTGACATATAGCAAACAACGGCTTCTCTTTTCAGAGAAACACGTGCGTTTCTCACAAAAGCAGTTCTTCAAATTCATACACTTTCCAAAGAACATGATTATCTTTCGAAGTAAAGATTCTACAGAGAACAGGAACACTGTTCTCACTTTTGACAATGCTTTGACAAATCTCAAATAACGGCTTCTCCTTTCAGAAAAACACTTGTGCGTTTCTCAAAAATGCATTTCCTGAAATCCATACACTTTCAAAGAAGATGATTCTCTTTCAAAGTGTAGCGTCTGCAGTGAATAGCAAAACTTCTCATTTGAGAAACACGTATGTATATCACAAAAGCATTTCATGAAATTCATACACTTTCAAAGGAACGTGATTATCTTTCACAGTAAACCTTCTACAGTGAAATGGAACACTGTACTCACTTCAAACACTACTTTGACATTTAGCAAACGTCTTCTCTTTTCAGAGAAACACATGTGCGTTTCTCACAGAAGCATTACTTGAAATTCATACACTTGCCAAAGAACGTGGTTATCTTTCGAAATAAAGATTCTCCAGAGAACAGGAACACTGTTCTCACTTCTGACAATACTTTGACAAATCTCAAACAACGGCTTTCCCTTTGGGAGAAACTCATGTACATTTCTCACAAAAGCATTTCCAAGTTCGATTATCGTTGGAAGTAATGGGACTACAGAGAACAGGAACACTGTTTTCACTTCTAACACTACTTTGACATATAGCAAACAACGGCTGCGCTTTTCAGAGAAACACATGTGCGTTTCTCACAAAAGCATTTCATGAAATTCATACACTTTCAAAAGAACATTATTATCTTTCGAAGTAAAGGTTCTACAGAGAACAGGAACACTGTTCTCACTTCTAGCAATACTTTGATATATAGCAAACAACGTCTTCTCTTTTCAGAGAAACACATGGGCGTTTCTCACAGAAGCATTTCTTTAATTTCATACACTTTCCAAAGAACGTGATTATCTTTCGAAATAAAGATTCTCCAGAGAACAGGAACACTGTTCTCAATTCTGACAATACTTTGACAAATCTTAAACAACGGCTTCTTTTTTCGGAGAAACTAGTGTACGTTTCTCACAAAAGTATTTCAAGAAATTTATACATTTTCCAAGGAACATGATTTTCGTTGGACGTAAAGGGTCTACAGAGAACAGGAACACTGTTCACACTTCTAACACTACTTTGACATATAGCAAACAACGGCTTCTCTTTTCAGAGAAACACGTCCGTTTCTCACAAAAGCAGTTCTTCAAATTCATACACTTTCCAAAGAACATGATTATCTTTCGAAGTAAAGATTCTCCAGAGAACAGGAACACTGTTCTCACTTCTGACAATACTTTGACAAATCTTAAACAACGGCTTCTTTTTTCGGAGAAACTAGTGTACGTTTCTCACAAAAGTATTTCAAGAAATTCATACATTTTCAAAGGAACATGATTATCCTTGGACGTAAAGGGTCTACAGAGAACAGGAACACTGTTCACACTTCTAACACTACTTTGACATATAGCAAACAACGGCTTCGCTTTTCAGGAAACACATGTGCGTTTCTCACAAAAGCATTTCATGAAATTCATACACTTTCAAAAGAACATGATTATCTTTCGAAGTAAAGTTTCTACAGAGAACAGGAACACTGTTCTCACTTCTAAAAATACTTTGATATATAGCAAACAACGTCTTCTCTATTCAGAGAAACACATGGGCGTTTCTCACAGAAGCATTTCTTTAATTTCATACACTTTCCAAAGAACGTGATTATCTTTCGAAATAAAGATTCTCCAGAGAACAGGAACACTGTTCTCACTTCTGACAATACTTTGACAAATCTTAAACAACGGCTTCTTTTTTCGGAGATACTAGTGTACGTTTCTCACAAAAGTATTTCAAGAAATTCATACATTTTCCAAGGAACATGATTATCGTTGGACGTAAAGGGTCTACAGAGAACAGGAACACTGTTCACACTTCTAACACTACTTTGACATATAGCAAACAACGGCTTCTCTTTTCAGAGAAACACGTGCGTTTCTCACAAAAGCAGTTCTTCAAATTCATACACTTTCCAAAGAACATGGTTATCTTTCGAAGTAAAGATTCTACAGAGAACAGGAACACTGTTCTCACTTTTGACAATGCTTTGACAAATCTCAAATAACGGCTTCTCCTTTCAGAAAAACACTTGTGCGTTTCTCAAAAATGCATTTCCTGAAATCCATACACTTTCAAAGAAGATGATTCTCTTTCAAAGTGTAGCGTCTGCAGTGAATAGCAAAACTTCTCATTTGAGAAACACGTGTGTATATCACAAAAGCATTTCATGAAATTCATACACTTTCAAAAGAACATGATTATCTTTCACAGTAAACCTTCTACAGTGAAATGGAACACTGTACTCACTTCAAACACTACTTTGACATATAGCAAACGTCTTCTCTTTTCAGAGAAACACATGTGCGTTTCTCACAGAAGCATTACTTGAAATTCATACACTTGCCAAAGAACGTGGTTATCTTTCGAAATAAAGATTCTCCAGAGAACAGGAACACTGTTCTCACTTCTGACAATACTTTGACAAATCTCAAACAACGGCTTTCCCTTTCGGAGAAACTCATGTACATTTCTCACAAAAGCATTTCCAAGTTCGATTATCGTTGGAAGTAATGGGACTACAGAGAACAGGAACACTGTTTTCACTTCTAACACTACTTTGACATATAGCAAACAACGGCTGCGCTTTTCAGAGAAACACATGTGCGTTTCTCACAAAAGCATTTCATGAAATTCATACACTTTCAAAAGAACATTATTATCTTTCGAAGTAAAGGTTCTACAGAGAACAGGAACACTATTCTCACTTCTAGCAATACTTTGATATATAGCAAACAACGTCTTCTCTTTTCAGAGAAACATATGGGCGTTTCTCACAGAAGCATTTCTTTAATTTCATACACTTTCCAAAGAACGTGATTATCTTTCGAAATAAAGATTCTCCAGAGAACAGGAACACTGTTCTCAATTCTGACAATACTTTGACAAATCTTAAACAACGGCTTCTTTTTTCGGAGAAACTAGTGTACGTTTCTCACAAAAGTATTTCAAGAAATTTATACATTTTCCAAGGAACATGATTATCGTTGGACGTAAAGGGTCTACAGAGAACAGGAACACTGTTCACACTTCTAACACTACTTTGACATATAGCAAACAACGGCTTCTCTTTTCAGAGAAACACGTGCGTTTCTCACAAAAGCAGTTCTTCAAATGCATACACTTTCCAAAGAACATGATTATCTTTCGAAGTAAAGATTCTCCAGAGAACAGGAACACTGTTCTCACTTCTGACAATACTTTGACAAATCTTAAACAACGGCTTCTTTTTTCGGAGAAACTAGTGTACGTTTCTCACAAAAGTATTTCAAGAAATTCATACATTTTCAAAGGAACATGATTATCCTTGGACGTAAAGGGTCTACAGAGAACAGGAACACTGTTCACACTTCTAACACTACTTTGACATATAGCAAACAACGGCTTCGCTTTTCAGGAAACACATGTGCGTTTCTCACAAAAGCATTTCATGAAATTCATACACTTTCAAAAGAACATGATTATCTTTCGAAATAAAGTTTCTACAGAGAACAGGAACACTGTTCTCACTTCTAACAATACTTTGATATATAGCAAACAACGTCTTCTCTATTCAGAGAAACACATGGGCGTTTCTCACAGAAGCATTTCTTTAATTTCATACACTTTCCAAAGAACGTGATTATCTTTCGAAATAAAGATTCTCCAGAGAACAGGAACACTGTTCTCACTTCTGACAATACTTTGACAAATCTTAAACAACGGCTTCTTTTTTCGGAGAAACTAGTGTACGTTTCTCACAAAAGTATTTCAAGAAATTCATACATTTTCCAAGGAACATGATTATCGTTGGACGTAAAGGGTCTACAGAGAACAGGAACACTGTTCACACTTCTAACACTACTTTGACATATAGCAAACAACGGCTTCTCTTTTCAGAGAAACACGTGCGTTTCTCACAAAAGCAGTTCATCAAATTCATACACTTTCCAAAGAACATGATTATCTTTCGAAGTAAAGATTCTACAGAGAACAGGAACACTGTTCTCACTTTTGACAATGCTTGGACAAATCTCAAACAACGGCTTTCCCTTTCGGAGAAACTCACGTACATTTCTCACAAAAGCATTTCCAAGTTCGATTATCGTTGGAAGTAATGGGTCTACAGAGAACAGGAACACTGTTCTCACTTTTGACAATGCTTTGACAAATCTCAAATAACGGCTTCTCCTTTCAGAAAAACACTTGTGCGTTTCTCAAAAATGCATTACCTGAAATCCATACACTTTCAAAGAAGATGATTCTCTTTCAAAGTGTAGCGTCTGCAGTGAATAGCAAAACTTCTCATTTGAGAAACACGTGTGTATATAACAAAAGCATTTCATGAAATTCATCCACTTTCAAAAGAACATGATTATCTTTCACAGTAAACCTTCTACAGTGAAATGGAACACTGTACTCACTTCAAACACTACTTTGACATATAGCAAACGTCTTCTCTTTTCAGAGAAACACATGTGCGTTTCTCACAGAAGCATTACTTGAAATTCATACACTTGCCAAAGAACGTGGTTATCTTTCGAAATAAAGATTCTCCAGAGAACAGGAACACTGTTCTCACTTCTGACAATACTTTGACAAATCTCAAACAACGGCTTTCCCTTTCGGAGAAACTCATGTACATTTCTCACAAAAGCATTTCCAAGTTCGATTATCGTTGGAAGTAATGGGTCTACAGAGAACAGGAACACTGTTTTCACTTCTAACACTACTTTGACATATAGCAAACAACGGCTTCGCTTTTCAGAGAAACACATGTGCGTTTCTCACAAAAGCATTTCATGAAATTCATACACTTTCAAAAGAACATTATTATCTTTCGAAGTAAAGGTTCTACAGAGAAAAGGAACACTGTTCTCACTTCTAACAATACTTTGATATATAGCAAACAACGTCTTCCCTTTTCAGAGAAACACATGGGCGTTTCTCACAGAAGCATTTCTTTAATTTCATACACTTTCCAAAGAACGTGATTATCTTTCCAAATAAAGATTATCCAGAGAACAGGAACACTGTTCTCACTTTTGACAATGCTTTGACAAATCTCAAATAACGGCTTCTCCTTTCAGAAAAACACTTGTGCGTTTCTCAAAAATGCATTTCCTGAAATCCATACACTTTCAAAGAAGATGATTCTCTTTCAAAGTGTAGCGTCTGCAGTGAATAGCAAAACTTCTCATTTGAGAAACACGTGTGTATATCACAAAAGCATTTCATGAAATTCATACACTTTCAAAAAACATGATTATCTTTCACAGTAAACCTTCTACAGTGAAATGGAACACTTTACTCACTTCAAACACTACTTTGACATATAGCAAACGTCTTCTCTTTTCAGAGAAACACATGTGCGTTTCTCACAGAAGCATTACTTGAAATTCATACACTTTCCAAAGAACGTGGTTATCTTTCGAAATAAAGATTCTCCAGAGAACAGGAACACTGTTCTCACTTCTGACAATACTTTGACAAATCTCAAACAACGGCTTTCCCTTTCGGAGAAACTCATGTACATTTCTCACAAAAGCATTTCATGAAATTCATACATTTTCCAAGTTCGATTATCGTTGGAAGTAATGGGTCTACAGAGAACAGGAACACTGTTTTCATTTCTAACACTACTTTGACATATAGCAAAAAACGGCTTCGCTTTTCAGGAAACACGTGCGTTTCTCACAAAAGCATTTCATGAAATTCATACATTTTCCAAAGAACATGATTATCGTTGGACGTAAAGGGTCTACAGAGAACAGGAACACTGTTCACACTTCTAACACTACTTTGACATATAGCAAACAATGGCTTCGCTTTTCAGAGAAACACATGTGCGTTTCTCACAAAAGCAGTTCATCAAATTCATACACTTTCCAAAGAACATGATTATATTTCGAAGTAAAGGTTCTACAGAAGACAGGAACACTGTTCTAACACTACTTTGACAAATCTCAAACAACGGCTTCACTTTTCAGAGAAACACATGTGCGTTTCTCACAAAAGCATTTCTTGAAATTCATACACTTTCCAAAGAACATCATTATCTTTCGAAGAAAACTTTCTACAGAGAACAGGAACACTGTTATCACTTCTGATACAACTCAAACAACGGTTTCTTCTTTCGTAGACAATCATGTGCATTTCTAAAAATAGCATTTCATGAAATTCATACACTTTATATAGAACAATTCATACACTTTATATAGAACGTAATTATCCTTCACAGTAAAGCTACCACAGAGAACAGGAACACTTCTCAATTCTAACAATACGATGACATATCACAACGGCTTCTCTTTTCAGAGAAACACATGTGCGTTTCTCACAAAAGCAGTTCATCAAATTCATACACTTTCCAAAGAACATGATTATCTTTCGAAGTAAAGGTTCTACAGAGAACAGGAACACTGTTCTCACTTCTAACAATACTTTGATATATAGCAAACAACGTCTTCTCTTTTCAGAGAAACACATGGGCGTTTCTCACAGAAGCATTTCTTTAATTAAATACACTTTCCGAAGAACGTGATTATCTTTCGAAATAAAGATTCTCCAGAGAACAGGAACACTGTTCTCACTTCTGACAATACTTTGACAAATCTTAAACAACGGCTTCTTTTTTCGGAGAAACTAGTGTACGTTTCTCACAAAAGTATTTCAAGAAATTCATACATTTTCCAAGGAACATGATTATCGTTGGACGTAAAGGGTCTACAGAGAACAGGAACACTGTTCACACTTCTAACACTACTTTGACATATAGCAAACAACGGCTTCGCTTTTCAGAGAAACACATGTGCGTTTCTCACAAAAGCAGTTCATCAAATTCATACACTTTCCAAAGAACATGATTATATTTCGAAGTAAAGGTTCTACAGAAGACAGGAACACTGTTCTAACACTACTTTGACAAATCTCAAACAACGGCTTCACTTTTCAGAGAAACACATGTGCGTTTCTCACAAAAGCAGTTCATCAAATTCATACACTTTCCAAAGAACATCATTATCTTTCGAAGAAAACTTTCTACAGAGAACAGGAACACTGTTATCACTTCTGACACAACTCAAACAACTTCTTCTTCTATCGTAGACACTCATGTGCATTTCTAAAAATAGCATTTCATGAAATTCATACACTTTATATAGAACGTAATTATCCTTCACAGTAAAGCTACCACAGAGAACAGGAACACTTCTCAATTCTAACAATACGATGACATATCACAACGGCTTCTCTTTTCAGAGAAACACATGTGCGTTTCTCACAAAAGCAGTTCATCAAATTCATACACTTTCCAAAGAACATGATTATCTTTCGAAGAAAACTTTCTACAGAGAACAGGAACACTGTTCTCACTTCTGACAATGCTTTGACAAATCTCAAATAACGGCTTCTCCTTTCAGAGAAACACTTGTGCGTTTCTCAAAAATGCATTTCCTGAAATCCATACACTTTCAAAGAAGATGATTCTCTTTCAAAGTGTAGCGTCTGCAGTGAATAGCAAAACTTCTCATTTGAGAAACGCGTGTGTATATCACAAAAGCATTTCATGAAATTCATACACTTTCAAAAGAACGTGATTATCTTTCACAGTAAACCTTCTACAGTGAAATGGAACACTGTACTCACTTCAAACACTACTTTGACATATAGCAAACGTCTTCTCTTTTCAGAGAAACACATGTGCGTTTCTCACAGAAGCATTATTTGAAATTCATACACTTGCCAAAGAACGTGGTTATCTTTCGAAATAAAGATTCTCCAGAGAACAGGAACACTGTTCTCACTTCTGACAATACTTTGACAAATCTCAAACAACGGCTTTCCCTTTCGGAGAAACTCATGTACATTTCTCACAAAAGCATTTCCAAGTTCGATTATCGTTGGAAGTAATGGGTCTACAGAGAACAGGAACACTGTTTTCACTTCTAACACTACTTTGACATATAGCAAACAACGGCTTCGATTTTCAGAGAAACACATGTGCGTTTCTCACAAAAGCATTTCATGAAATTCATACACTTTCAAAAGAACATGATTATCTTTCGAAGTAAAGGTTCTACAGAGAACAGGAACACTGTTCTCACTTCTAACAATAGTTTGATATATAGCAAACAACGTCTTCTCTTTTCAGAGAAACACATGGGCGTTTCTCACAGAAGCATATCTTTAATTTCATACACTTTCCAAAGAACGTGATTATCTTTCGAAATAAAGATTCACCAGAGAACAGGAATACTGTTCTCACTTCTGACAATACTTTGACAAATCTTAAACAACGGCTTCTTTTTTCGGAGAAACTAGTGTACGTTTCTCACAAAAGTATTTCAAGAAATTCATACATTTTCCAAAGAACATGATTATCGTTGGACGTAAAGGGTCTACAGAGAACAGGAACACTGTTCACACTTCTAACACTACTTTCACATATAGCAAACAATGGCTTCGCTTTTCAGAGAAACACATGTGCGTTTCTCACAAAAGCAGTTCATCAAATTCATACACTTTCCAAAGAACATGATTATATTTCGAAGTAAAGGTTCTACAGAAGACAGGAACACTGTTCTAACACTACTTTGACAAATCTCAAACAACGGCTTCACTTTTCAGAGAAACACATGTGCGTTTCTCACAAAAGCATTTCTTGAAATTCATACACTTTCCAAAGAACATCATTATCTTTCGAAGAAAACTTTCTACAGAGAACAGGAACACTGTTATCACTTCTGATACAACTCAAACAACGGTTTCTTCTTTCGTAGACAATCATGTGCATTTCTAAAAATAGCATTTCATGAAATTCATACACTTTATATAGAACAATTCATACACTTTATATAGAACGTAATTATCCTTCACAGTAAAGCTACCACAGAGAACAGGAACACTTCTCAATTCTAACAATACGATGACATATCACAACGGCTTCTCTTTTCAGAGAAACACATGTGCGTTTCTCACAAAAGCAGTTCATCAAATTCATACACTTTCCAAAGAACATGATTATCTTTCGAAGTAAAGGTTCTACAGAGAACAGGAACACTGTTCTCACTTCTAACAATACTTTGATATATAGCAAACAACGTCTTCTCTTTTCAGAGAAACACATGGGCGTTTCTCACAGAAGCATTTCTTTAATTAAATACACTTTCCGAAGAACGTGATTATCTTTCGAAATAAAGATTCTCCAGAGAACAGGAACACTGTTCTCACTTCTGACAATACTTTGACAAATCTTAAACAACGGCTTCTTTTTTCGGAGAAACTAGTGTACGTTTCTCACAAAAGTATTTCAAGAAATTCATACATTTTCCAAGGAACATGATTATCGTTGGACGTAAAGGGTCTACAGAGAACAGGAACACTGTTCACACTTCTAACACTACTTTGACATATAGCAAACAACGGCTTCGCTTTTCAGAGAAACACATGTGCGTTTCTCACAAAAGCAGTTCATCAAATTCATACACTTTCCAAAGAACATGATTATATTTCGAAGTAAAGGTTCTACAGAAGACAGGAACACTGTTCTAACACTACTTTGACAAATCTCAAACAACGGCTTCACTTTTCAGAGAAACACATGTGCGTTTCTCACAAAAGCAGTTCATCAAATTCATACACTTTCCAAAGAACATCATTATCTTTCGAAGAAAACTTTCTACAGAGAACAGGAACACTGTTATCACTTCTGACACAACTCAAACAACTTCTTCTTCTATCGTAGACACTCATGTGCATTTCTAAAAATAGCATTTCATGAAATTCATACACTTTATATAGAACGTAATTATCCTTCACAGTAAAGCTACCACAGAGAACAGGAACACTTCTCAATTCTAACAATACGATGACATATCACAACGGCTTCTCTTTTCAGAGAAACACATGTGCGTTTCTCACAAAAGCAGTTCATCAAATTCATACACTTTCCAAAGAACATGATTATCTTTCGAAGAAAACTTTCTACAGAGAACAGGAACACTGTTCTCACTTCTGACAATGCTTTGACAAATCTCAAATAACGGCTTCTCCTTTCAGAGAAACACTTGTGCGTTTCTCAAAAATGCATTTCCTGAAATCCATACACTTTCAAAGAAGATGATTCTCTTTCAAAGTGTAGCGTCTGCAGTGAATAGCAAAACTTCTCATTTGAGAAACGCGTGTGTATATCACAAAAGCATTTCATGAAATTCATACACTTTCAAAAGAACGTGATTATCTTTCACAGTAAACCTTCTACAGTGAAATGGAACACTGTACTCACTTCAAACACTACTTTGACATATAGCAAACGTCTTCTCTTTTCAGAGAAACACATGTGCGTTTCTCACAGAAGCATTACTTGAAATTCATACACTTTCCAAAGAACGTGGTTATCTTTCGAAATAAAGATTCTCCAGAGAACAGGAACACTGTTCTCACTTCTGACAATACTTTGACAAATCTCAAACAACGGCTTTCCCTTTCGGAGAAACTCATGTACATTTCTCACAAAAGCATTTCCAAGTTCGATTATAGTTGGAAGTAATGGGTCTACAGAGAACAGGAACACTGTTTTCACTTCTAACACTACTTTGACATATAGCAAACAACGTCTTCTCTTTTCAGAGAAACACATGTGCGTTTCTCACAGAAGCATTTCATGAAATTCATACACTTTCAAAAGAACATGATTATCTTTCGAAGTAAAGGTTCTACAGAGAACAGGAACACTGTTCTCACTTCTAACAATAGTTTGATATATAGCAAACAACGTCTTCTCTTTTCAGAGAAACACATGGGCGTTTCTCACAGAAGCATTTCTTTAATTTCATACACTTTCCAAAGAACGTGATTATCTTTCGAAATAAAGATTCTCCAGAGAACAGGAACACTGTTCTCACTTCTGACAATACTTTGACAAATCTTAAACAACGGCTTCTTTTTTCGGAGAAACTAGTGTACGTTTCTCACAAAAGTATTTCAAGAAATGCATACATTTTCCAAGGAACATGATTATCGTTGGACGTAAAGGGTCTACAGAGAACCGGAACACGGTTCACACTTCTAACACTACTTTGACATATAGCAAACAACGGCTTCGCTTTTCAGAGAAACACATGTGCGTTTCTCACAAAAGCAGTTCATCCAATTCATACACTTTCCAAAGAACATGATTATATTTCGAAGTAAAGGTTCTACAGAAGACAGGAACACTGTTCTAACACTACTTTGACAAATCTCAAACAACGGCTTCACTTTTCAGAGAAACACATGTGCGTTTCTCACAAAAGCAGTTCATCAAATTCATACACTTTCCAAAGAACATCATTATCTTTCGAAGAAAACTTTCTACAGAGAACAGGAACACTGTTATCACTTCTGACACAACTCAAACAACGGCTTCTTCTTTCGTAGACACTCTTGTGCATTTCTAAAAATAGCATTTCATGAAATTCATACACTTTATATAGAACGTAATTATCCTTCACAGTAAAGCTACCACAGAGAACAGGAACACTTCTCAATTCTAACAATACGATGACATATCACAACGGCTTCTCTTTTCAGAGAAACACATGTGCGTTTCTCACAAAAGCAGTTCATCAAATTCATACACTTTCCAAAGAACATGATTATCTTTCGAAGTAAAGATTCTACAGAGAACAGGAACACTGTTCTCACTTCTGACAATGCTTTGACAAATCTCAAATAACGGCTTCTCCTTTCAGAGAAACACTTGTGCGTTTCTCAAAAATGCATTTCCTGAAATCCATACACTTTCAAAGAAGATGATTCTCTTTCAAAGTGTAGCGTCTGCAGTGAATAGCAAAACTTCTCATTTGAGAAACACGTGTGTATATCACAAAAGCATTTCATGAAATTCATACACTTTCAAAAGAACGTGATTATCTTTCACAGTAAACCTTCTACAGTGAAATGGAACACTGTACTCACTTCAAACACTACTTTGACATATAGCAAACGTCTTCTCTTTTCAGAGAAACACATGTGCGTTTCTCACAGAAGCATTACTTGAAATTCATACACTTTCCAAAGAACGTGGTTATCTTTCTAAATAAAGATTCTCCAGAGAACAGGAACACTGTTCTCACTTCTGACAATACTTTGACAAATCTCAAACAAAGGCTTTCCCTTTCGGAGAAACTCATGTACATTTCTCACAAAAGCATTTCCAAGTTCGATTATCGTTGGAAGTAATCGGTCTACAGAGAACAGGAACACTGTTTTCACTTCTAACAATACTTTGACATATAGCAAACAACGTCTTCTCTTTTCAGAGAAACACATGTGCGTTTCTCACAGAAGCATTTCATGAAATTCATACACTTTCAAAAGAACATGATTATCTTTCGAAGTAAAGGTTCTACAGAGAAGAGGAACACTGTTCTCACTTCTAACAATACTTTGATATATAGTAAACAACGTCTTCTCTTTTCAGAGAAACACATGGGCGTTTCTCACAGAAGCATTTCTTTAATTTCATACACTTTCCAAAGAACGTGATTATCTTTCGAAATACAGATTCTCCAGAGAACAGGAACACTGTTCTCACTTCTGACAATACTTTGACAAATCTTAAACAACGGCTTCTGAAGTAATAAGGGTGGCAGCGGGGCTGCTTCCCCAACACCCCAGCCGCCTGCCCAGCTAGCTTATGCCCCGAAATAATTACACGGACACTGTATTCTTTTAAACACCGTTTGGCCCATTCTCTTCTAGGCTAATTCTCACATATTAATTTAGCCCATTCCTAATCATCTGTGTGTAGCACCCCAAGGTGCGCTTACCGGGGAGATTCTAGCCTAGTCCATCCTGGGTCGGAGCTTCATCCCGGGAGTGGGGCATGGCATCTCTCTCAGGTGTCTGCTCCCGAGAGGAAAGCTGTGGAGACTCCGACCTCACTTCCTCTTCCTCCCAGTGTTCTGTCCTGTTTTCTCCTCCCACCTATCCTCTAACCAATAAAATGGGCCAGGGCAGTGCCTTTATTAGCCAATGACCTTCTTCCATCATTTCCCCTTTTTCGGTTTAAACAAAAAAAAAAAAAGGCTTTAACATAGCAAAATTACATATAACAAAACAGTTATCAAGTAAAAGTTACAATAATCTTTATCATAACTAAGGAAAACTATAACTATAACTAACTATTCTTAACTCCATCAAAGACTCCAGAAAGATATATTACCTAAGTAAACAAGAACTAAGAAACTTAGTTCTAGAAATGACAAAGACATCTCGCTGCCTGGACAGTCACCCAAAGTTCTTTTGTACCGTTGGGGCATCCATCTTCAGCCTTCAGGCCCATGGTATCCAGCAGACATTTCCATAAAGCAGGAAAATTCAAAGTCAGTTCAGTCACTATCTGTTGTGTCCTGCAGAATGTCTCGCAGACTCTTTCAAAATGAATCAGGAACCCCGAAAGATCATCTCACCTTAGGCAAGTTCAGTAGTCCTCTCTCTGCGGGTTCTCTGTGTCCAGTTTATGCAATAGTCCAGGCAAGAGCAGTTTCTTGCCCAAATGGCTATCAAACTCCATAAGGTGCCTCTTCGATGCCCATCTTCCTCTTGAAGTAGATTGGTGCTGCCAGGAGCAGACGTGTCTCATTGTCATGAAAAGTCCTCAGTTATTAAAACATTAAATGTCCTATTCTGTAATCTTTGAAAGACATGAAGAATGTCTATCTAAAATATATCTCTATATATCTAGAAAATCTAACTAACATGACTATAATCTTTACTATTATCGATGATTATCCATTAACAACCTATATTTCTTAATTATACAGTACATATTTAAATGAACTACACAATCACAATACCTTAATCAAAATCAGAAACACTTATACATATACCAAAATTGACCTTAAATCTCTATCAATAAAGCAAAATCTATACTAATGCAAATTATTCATACCTATATCATATCCCCCTTTAAATGTAAAAGAACGTTTATAAACCATATTTGGGAACATGGGCGCAGTTATTTCTCTCCAAACTGCTTCCTGCTGAATGGGGGCGTCGTTAATTAGGTCTTTCATGGTATAACCTGTGTGCTAGTTTCATCTCAGTTGGCAGTTGAGCGAAGTAAATTTTCTGAAGATGTTCACTGCAACCCTTCAGGAGGGCGTGGTCCATCATACCAAATCGGAATAGAAGAAATGAACAGGGTCTCATCCTCTGTGAAAACAAAATAAGAAACTCCTTTCCAAAGTATCATATCCTTAGATCCAAATTCATAATATCTATGTTGGATTAGTTCAGCAGTATTTATAAATAAATATCTTTTAGCATCTGTTTCTCCTTCCTCAGCATTCAAACAATTCAAAGAGAGCATAATAGCATACAGTATCAAAAGTCTCTGTGTATTTTCCATCTTTGTACGCTTTGTTTTAACCTCTATTTTGTTTATTTTTACTTTTAACTCTTTGCTTTTTGAGACAGGTTCTCTGTATCTTTGACCTGAAGTAACTCTGTAGACCAGGCTGTCTTTGAACTCTCAGAGATCCGCCTGTCTCTGCCTCCCAGGCATTGGGATTAAAGGTGTATGCTACTACACCTTGAACTCACAGAGATCTGTTTGCCTCTGCCTTCTAGGCACTGGGATTAAAGGCGTGTGCTACCACACACAACAAATCTCTTCCTTTTTTTGTTTTTTACTTTAAGAACTTCAACTTTTAGTCTGCATATATTTTTAACACACTTTAAACCTTTTAGAAATTTTCTTTGTCTTTGAATCTCTCTTTACTGTATATCTCTCTTTTTCTGACCACACAAGTCTTTAATTTACCAAGCAATATCAGTAGGACTAAAGGCGTGGCTTTGCCAGCTAGATCCAGTCCATTCCTTAGCTTTCCAGCCTCATGGCGGAGGTACTGGCTGTAGCCAGCAAGCGAGCTTCAACAGCCTGTGCTAGCAAGCCGCCTGCGTAAAAGAGTCAGAGTTTGTCCTGGCAGGACAGCCCAGAAAGCCGGCATTTTTAAACGGCGCAGCTTTTTTCCTGCTATGGCTGAAAACCGAAAAGCATGTGT
This sequence comes from Microtus oregoni, assembly GCF_018167655.1. Classification (NCBI taxonomy): domain Eukaryota; kingdom Metazoa; phylum Chordata; class Mammalia; order Rodentia; family Cricetidae; genus Microtus; species Microtus oregoni. The sequence continues at coordinate 317,310 of NW_024544709.1, read as the reverse complement.
TCAGCTTTTCGTCAACACCGTTTAAGTGTTTCGTGGCAGGACCTCTTAATGAGCTGCAGGCTTTGCAGCTAAAGCTGAGTCAGGAAGCCTCTCTTAGATGAGGCGCTTGCTTGCCTCGAGCAAGCAGAGTAGAACCGAGAAATTGCTGCTACCAAGAAACCAGGCACAATGCTTTCATTTTGTTCTAGAATTACTTTCCAAGCTGTCTCATGCTTTATGTGGAAGCAGTTGTCCACGTGGGCGCCATATGAAGTAATAAGGGTGGCGGCGGGGCTGCGTCCCCAACACCCCAGCCGCCTGCCCAGCTAGCTTATGCCCCGAAATAATTACACGGACACTGTATTCTTTTAGGCTTCTTTTTTCGGAGAAACTAGTGTACGTTTCTCACAAAAGTATTTCAAGAAATTCATACATTTTCCAAGGAACATGATTATCGTTGGACGTAAAGGGTCTACAGAGAACAGGAACACTGTTCACACTTCTAACACTACTTTGACATATAGCAAACAACGGCTTCGCTTTTCAGAGAAACACATGTGCGTTTCTCACAAAAGCAGTTCATCAAATTCATACACTTTCCAAAGAACATGATTATATTTCGAAGTAAAGGTTCTACAGAAGACAGGAACACTGTTCTAACACTACTTTGACAAATCTCAAACAACGGCTTCACTTTTCAGAGAAACACATGTGCGTTTCTCACAAAAGCATTTCTTGAAATTCATACACTTTCCAAAGAACATCATTATCTTTCGAAGAAAACTTTCTACAGAGAACAGGAACACTGTTATCACTTCTGACACAACTCAAACAACGGCTTCTTCTTTCGTAGACACTCATGTGCATTTATAAAATAGCATTTCATGAAATTCATACACTTTATATAGAACGTAATTATCCTTCACAGTAAAGCTACCACAGAGAACAGGAACACTTCTCAATTCTAACAATACGTTGACATATCACAACGGCTTCTCTTTTCAGAGAAACACATGTGCGTTTCTCACAAAAGCAGTTCATCAAATTCATACACTTTCCAAAGAACATGATTATCTTTCGAAGTAAAGATTCTACAGAGAACAGGAACACTGTTCTCACTTCTGACAATGCTTTGACAAATCTCAAATAACGGCTTCTCCTTTCAGAGAAACACTTGTGCGTTTCTCAAAAATGATTTTCCTGAAATCCATACACTTTCAAAGAAGATGATTCTCTTTCAAAGTGTAGCGTCTGCAGTGAATAGCAAAACTTCTCATTTGAGAAACGCGTGTGTATATCACAAAAGCATTTCATGAAATTCATACACTTTCAAAAGAACGGGATTATCTTTCACAGTAAACCTTCTACAGTGAAATGGAACACTGTACTCACTTCAAACACTACTTTGACATATAGCAAACGTCTTCTCTTTTCAGAGAAACACATGTGCGTTTCTCACAGAAGCATTACTTGAAATTCATACACTTTCCAAAGAACGTGGTTATCTTTCGAAATAAAGATTCTCCAGAGAACAGGAACACTGTTCTCACTTCTGACAATACTTTGACAAATCTCAAACAACGGCTTTCCCTTTCGGAGAAACTCATGTACGTTTCTCACAAAAGCATTTCCAAGTTCGATTATCGTTGGAAGTAATGGGTCTACAGAGAACAGGAACACTGTTTTCACTTCTAACACTACTTTGACATATAGCAAACAACGGCTTCGATTTTCAGAGAAACACATGTGCGTTTCTCACAAAAGCATTTCATGAAATTCATACACTTTCAAAAGAACATGATTATCTTTCGAAGTAAAGGTTCTACAGAGAACAGGAACACTGTTCTCACTTCTAACAATACTTTGATATATAGCAAACAACGTCTTCTCTTTTCAGAGAAACACATGGGCGTTTCTCACAGAAGCATTTCTTTAATTTCATACACTTTCCAAAGAACGTGATTATCTTTCGAAATAAAGATTCTCCAGAGAACAGGAACACTGTTCTCACTTCTGACAATACTTTGACAAATCTTAAACAACGGCTTCTTTTTTCGGAGAAACTAGTGTACGTTTCTCACAAAAGTATTTCAAGAAATGCATACATTTTCCAAGGAACATGATTATCGTTGGACGAAAAGGGTCTACAGAGAACCGGAACACGGTTCACACTTCTAACACTACTTTGACATATAGCAAACAACGACTTCGCTTTTCAGAGAAACACATGTGCGTTTCTCACAAAAGCAGTTCATCCAATTCATACACTTTCCAAAGAACATGATTATATTTCAAAGTAAAGGTTCTACAGAAGACAGGAACACTGTTCTAACACTACTTTGACAAATCTCAAACAACGGCTTCACTTTTCAGAGAAACACATGTGCGTTTCTCACAAAAGCAGTTCATCAAATTCATACACTTTCCAAAGAACATGATTATATTTCGAAGTAAAGATTCTACAGAGAACAGGAACACTTTTCTCACTTCTGACAATGCTTTGACAAATCTCAAATAACGGCTTCTCCTTTCAGAGAAACACTCGTGCGTTTCTCAAAAATGCATTTCCTGAAATCCATACACTTTCAAAGAAGATGATTCTCTTTCAAAGTGTAGCGTCTGCAGTGAATAGCAAAACTTCTCATTTGAGAAACACATGTGTATATCACAAAAGCATTTCATGAAATTCATACACTTTCAAAAGAACGTGATTATATTTCACAGTAAACCTTCTACAGTGAAAGGAACACTTTGCTCACTACTAACACTACTTTGACATATAGCAAACAATGTCTTCTCTTTTCAGAGGAACACATGTGCGTTTCTCAAAGAAGCATTACTTGAAATTCCTACACTTTCCAAAGAACGTGATTATCTTTCGAAATAAAGATTCTCCAGAGAACAGGAACACTGTTCTCACTTCTGACAATACTTTGACAAATCTTAAACAACGGCTTCTTTTTTCGGAGAAACTAGTGTACGTTTCTCACAAAAGCATTTCAAGAAATTCATACATTTTCCAAGGAACATGATTATCGTTGGACGTAAAGGGTCTACAGAGAACAGGAACACTGTTCACACTTCTAACACTACTTTGACATATAGCAAACAACGGCTTCGCTTTTCAGAGAAACACATGTGCGTTCCTCACAAAAGCAGTTCATCAAGTTCATACACTTTCCAAAGAACATGATTATCTATCGAAATAAAAATTCTCCAGAGAACAGGAACACTGTTCTCACTTCTGACAATACTTTGACAAATCTTAAACAACGGCTTCTTTTTTCGGAGAAACTATTGTACGTTTCTCACATAAACAGTTCATCAAATTCATACACTTTCCAAAGAACATAATTATATTTCGAAGTAAAGGTTCTACAGAGGACAGGAACACTGTTCTAACACTACTTTGAAAAATCTCAAACAACGGCTTCTCTTTTCGGAGAAACACATGTGCGTTTCTCACAAAAGCAGTTGATCAAATTCATACACTTTACAAAGAACATGATTATCATTCGAAGTAAAGATTCTACAGAGAACAGGAACACTGTTCTCAGTTCTGACAATGCTTTAACAAATCTCAAATAACGGCTTCTCCTTTCAGAAAAACACATGTGCGTTTCTCAAAAATGCATTTCCTGAAATCCATACACTTTCAAAGAAGATGATTCTCTTTCAAAGTGTAGTGTCTGCAGTGAATAGCAAAACTTCTCATTTGAGAAACACGTGTGTATATCACAAAAGCATTTCATGAAGTACATACACTTTCAAAAGAACATTATTATCTTTCGAAGTAAAGGTTCTACAGAGAACAGGAACACTGTTCTCAATTCTAACAATACTTTGATATATAGCAAACAACGTCTTCTCTTTTCAGAGAAACACATGGGCGTTTCTCACAGAAGCTTTTCTTTAATTTCATGCACTTTCCAAAGAACGTGATTATCTTTCGAAGTAAAGGTTCTACAGAGGACAGGAACACTGTTCTAACACTACATTGACAAATCTCAAACAACGGCTTCGCTTTTCAGAGAAACACATGTGCGTTTCTCACAAAAGCATTTCATGAAATTCATACACTTTCAAAAGAACATTATTATCTTTCGAAGTAAAGGTTCTACAGAGAACAGGAACACTGTTCTCACTTCTAACAATACTTTGATATATAGCAAAGAACGTCTTCTCTTTTCAAAGAAACACATGGGCGTTTCTCACAGAAGCATTTCTTTAATTTCATACATTTTCCAAAGAACGTGATTATCTTTCGAAATAAAGATTCTCCAGAGAACAGGAACGCTGTTCTCACTTCTGACAATACTTTGACAAATCTTAAACAACGGCTTCCTTTTTCGGAGAAAGTAGTATACGTTTCGCACAAAAGTATTTCAAGAAATTCATACATTTTCCAAGGAACATGATTATCGTTGGACGTAAAGGGTCTACAGAGAACAGGAACACTGTTCACACTTCTAACACTACTTTGACATATAGCAACAAACGGCTTTTCTTTTCAGAGAAACACGTGCGTTTCTCACAAAAGCAGTTCATCAAATTCATACACTTTCCAAAGAACATGATTATCTTTCGAAGTAAAGATTCTACAGAGAACAGAAACACTGTTCTCACTTTTGACAATGCTTTGACAAATCTCAAATAACGGCTTCTCCTTTCAGAAAAACACTTGTGCCTTTCTCAAAAATGCATTTCCTGAAATCCGTACACTTTCAAAGAAGATGATTCTCTTTCAAAGTGTAGCGTCTGCAGTGAAAATCAAAACTTCTCATTTGAGAAACACGTGTGTATATCACAAAAGCATTTCATGAAATTCATACACTTTCAAAAGAACATGATTATCTTTCACAGTAAACCTTCTACAGTGAATTGGAACACTGTACTCACTTCAAACACTACTTTGACTTATAGCAAACGTCTTCTCTTTTCAGAGAAACACATGTGCGTTTCTCACAGAAGCATTACTTGAAATTCATACACTTTCCAAAGAACGTGGTTATCTTTCAAAATAAAGATTCTCCAGATAACACTAACACTGTTCTCACTTCTGACAATAATTTGACAAATCTCAAACAACGGCTTTCTGTTTCGGAGAAACTCATTTTCATTTCTCACAAAAGCATTTCATGAAATTCATACATTTTCCAAGTTCGATTATCGTTGGAAGTAATGGGTCTACAGAGAACAGGAACACTGTTTTCACTTCTAACACTACTTTGACATATAGCAAACAACGGCTTCGCTTTTCAGAGAAACACATGTGCGTTTCTCACAAAAGCATTTCATGAAATTCATACACTTTCAAAAGAACATTATTATCTTTAGAAGTAAAGGTTCTACAGAGAACAGGAACACTGTACTCACTTCTAACAATACTTTGATATATAGCAAACAACGTCTTCTCTTTTCAGAGAAACACATGTGCGTTTCTCACAGAAGCATTACTTGAAATTCATACACTTGCCAAAGAACGTGGTTATCTTTCGAAATAAAGATTCTCCAAAGAACAGGAACACTGTTCTCACTTCTGACAATACTTTGACAAATCTCAAAGAACGGCTTTCCCTTTCGGAGAAACTCATGTACATTTCTCACAAAAGCATTTCCAAGTTCGATTATCGTTGGAAGTAATGGGTCTACAGAGAACAGGAACACTGTTTTCACTTCTAACACTACTTTGACATATAGCAAACAACGGCTTCGCTTTTCAGGAAACACATGTGCGTTTCTCACAAAAGCATTTCATGAAATTCATACACTTTCAAAAGAACATGATTATCTTTCGAAGTAAAGGTTCTACAGAGAACAGGAACACTGTTCTCACTTCTAACAATACTTTGATATATAGCAAACAACGTCTTCTCTTTTCAGAGAAACACATGGGCGTTTCTCACAGAAGCATTTCTTTAATTTCATACACTTTCCAAAGAACGTGATTATCTTTCGAAATAAAGATTCTCCAGAGAACAGGAACACTGTTCTCACTTCTGACAATACTTTGACAAATCTTAAACAACGGCTTCTTTTTTCGGAGAAACTAGTGTACGTTTCTCACAAAAGTATTTCAAGAAATTCATACATTTTCCAAGGAACATGATTATCGTTGGACGTAAAGGGTCTACAGAGAACAGGAACACTGTTCACACTTCTAACACTACTTTGACATATAGCAAACAACGGCTTCTCTTTTCAGAGAAACACGTGCGTTTCTCACAAAAGCAGTTCTTCAAATTCATACACTTTCCAAAGAACATGATTATCTTTCGAAGTAAAGATTCTACAGAGAACAGGAACACTGTTCTCACTTTTGACAATGCTTTGACAAATCTCAAATAACGGCTTCTCCTTTCAGAAAAACACTTGTGCGTTTCTCAAAAATGCATTTCCTGAAATCCATACACTTTCAAAGAAGATGATTCTCTTTCAAAGTGTAGCGTCTGCAGTGAATAGCAAAACTTCTCATTTGAGAAACACGTATGTATATCACAAAAGCATTTCATGAAATTCATACACTTTCAAAGGAACGTGATTATCTTTCACAGTAAACCTTCTACAGTGAAATGGAACACTGTACTCACTTCAAACACTACTTTGACATTTAGCAAACGTCTTCTCTTTTCAGAGAAACACATGTGCGTTTCTCACAGAAGCATTACTTGAAATTCATACACTTGCCAAAGAACGTGGTTATCTTTCGAAATAAAGATTCTCCAGAGAACAGGAACACTGTTCTCACTTCTGACAATACTTTGACAAATCTCAAACAACGGCTTTCCCTTTGGGAGAAACTCATGTACATTTCTCACAAAAGCATTTCCAAGTTCGATTATCGTTGGAAGTAATGGGACTACAGAGAACAGGAACACTGTTTTCACTTCTAACACTACTTTGACATATAGCAAACAACGGCTGCGCTTTTCAGAGAAACACATGTGCGTTTCTCACAAAAGCATTTCATGAAATTCATACACTTTCAAAAGAACATTATTATCTTTCGAAGTAAAGGTTCTACAGAGAACAGGAACACTGTTCTCACTTCTAGCAATACTTTGATATATAGCAAACAACGTCTTCTCTTTTCAGAGAAACACATGGGCGTTTCTCACAGAAGCATTTCTTTAATTTCATACACTTTCCAAAGAACGTGATTATCTTTCGAAATAAAGATTCTCCAGAGAACAGGAACACTGTTCTCAATTCTGACAATACTTTGACAAATCTTAAACAACGGCTTCTTTTTTCGGAGAAACTAGTGTACGTTTCTCACAAAAGTATTTCAAGAAATTTATACATTTTCCAAGGAACATGATTATCGTTGGACGTAAAGGGTCTACAGAGAACAGGAACACTGTTCACACTTCTAACACTACTTTGACATATAGCAAACAACGGCTTCTCTTTTCAGAGAAACACGTGCGTTTCTCACAAAAGCAGTTCTTCAAATTCATACACTTTCCAAAGAACATGATTATCTTTCGAAGTAAAGATTCTCCAGAGAACAGGAACACTGTTCTCACTTCTGACAATACTTTGACAAATCTTAAACAACGGCTTCTTTTTTCGGAGAAACTAGTGTACGTTTCTCACAAAAGTATTTCAAGAAATTCATACATTTTCAAAGGAACATGATTATCCTTGGACGTAAAGGGTCTACAGAGAACAGGAACACTGTTCACACTTCTAACATTACTTTGACATATAGCAAACAACGGCTTCGCTTTTCAGGAAACACATGTGCGTTTCTCACAAAAGCATTTCAGGAAATTCATACACTTTCAAAAGAACATGATTATCTTTCGAAGTAAAGTTTCTACAGAGAACAGGAACACTGTTCTCACTTCTAAAAATACTTTGATATATAGCAAACAACGTCTTCTCTATTCAGAGAAACACATGGGCGTTTCTCACAGAAGCATTTCTTTAATTTCATACACTTTCCAAAGAACGTGATTATCTTTCGAAATAAAGATTCTCCAGAGAACAGGAACACTGTTCTCACTTCTGACAATACTTTGACAAATCTTAAACAACGGCTTCTTTTTTCGGAGATACTAGTGTACGTTTCTCACAAAAGTATTTCAAGAAATTCATACATTTTCCAAGGAACATGATTATCGTTGGACGTAAAGGGTCTACAGAGAACAGGAACACTGTTCACACTTCTAACACTACTTTGACATATAGCAAACAACGGCTTCTCTTTTCAGAGAAACACGTGCGTTTCTCACAAAAGCAGTTCTTCAAATTCATACACTTTCCAAAGAACATGGTTATCTTTCGAAGTAAAGATTCTACAGAGAACAGGAACACTGTTCTCACTTTTGACAATGCTTTGACAAATCTCAAATAACGGCTTCTCCTTTCAGAAAAACACTTGTGCGTTTCTCAAAAATGCATTTCCTGAAATCCATACACTTTCAAAGAAGATGATTCTCTTTCAAAGTGTAGCGTCTGCAGTGAATAGCAAAACTTCTCATTTGAGAAACACGTGTGTATATCACAAAAGCATTTCATGAAATTCATACACTTTCAAAAGAACATGATTATCTTTCACAGTAAACCTTCTACAGTGAAATGGAACACTGTACTCACTTCAAACACTACTTTGACATATAGCAAACGTCTTCTCTTTTCAGAGAAACACATGTGCGTTTCTCACAGAAGCATTACTTGAAATTCATACACTTGCCAAAGAACGTGGTTATCTTTCGAAATAAAGATTCTCCAGAGAACAGGAACACTGTTCTCACTTCTGACAATACTTTGACAAATCTCAAACAACGGCTTTCCCTTTCGGAGAAACTCATGTACATTTCTCACAAAAGCATTTCCAAGTTCGATTATCGTTGGAAGTAATGGGACTACAGAGAACAGGAACACTGTTTTCAATTCTAACACTACTTTGACATATAGCAAACAACGGCTGCGCTTTTCAGAGAAACACATGTGCGTTTCTCACAAAAGCATTTCATGAAATTCATACACTTTCAAAAGAACATTATTATCTTTCGAAGTAAAGGTTCTACAGAGAACAGGAACACTATTCTCACTTCTAGCAATACTTTGATATATAGCAAACAACGTCTTCTCTTTTCAGAGAAACACATGGGCGTTTCTCACAGAAGCATTTCTTTAATTTCATACACTTTCCAAAGAACGTGATTATCTTTCGAAATAAAGATTCTCCAGAGAACAGGAACACTGTTCTCAATTCTGACAATACTTTGACAAATCTTAAACAACGGCTTCTTTTTTCGGAGAAACTAGTGTACGTTTCTCACAAAAGTATTTCAAGAAATTTATACATTTTCCAAGGAACATGATTATCGTTGGACGTAAAGGGTCTACAGAGAACAGGAACACTGTTCACACTTCTAACACTACTTTGACATATAGCAAACAACGGCTTCTCTTTTCAGAGAAACACGTGCGTTTCTCACAAAAGCAGTTCTTCAAATTCATACACTTTCCAAAGAACATGATTATCTTTCGAAGTAAAGATTCTCCAGAGAACAGGAACACTGTTCTCACTTCTGACAATACTTTGACAAATCTTAAACAACGGCTTCTTTTTTCGGAGAAACTAGTGTACGTTTCTCACAAAAGTATTTCAAGAAATTCATACATTTTCAAAGGAACATGATTATCCTTGGACGTAAAGGGTCTACAGAGAACAGGAACACTGTTCACACTTCTAACACTACTTTGACATATAGCAAACAACGGCTTCGCTTTTCAGGAAACACATGTGCGTTTCTCACAAAAGCATTTCATGAAATTCATACACTTTCAAAAGAACATGATTATCTTTCGAAGTAAAGTTTCTACAGAGAACAGGAACACTGTTCTCACTTCTAACAATACTTTGATATATAGCAAACAACGTCTTCTCTATTCAGAGAAACACATGGGCGTTTCTCACAGAAGCATTTCTTTAATTTCATACACTTTCCAAAGAACGTGATTATCTTTCGAAATAAAGATTCTCCAGAGAACAGGAACACTGTTCTCACTTCTGACAATACTTTGACAAATCTTAAACAACGGCTTCTTTTTTCGGAGAAACTAGTGTACGTTTCTCACAAAAGTATTTCAAGAAATTCATACATTTTCCAAGGAACATGATTATCGTTGGACGTAAAGGGTCTACAGAGAACAGGAACACTGTTCACACTTCTAACACTACTTTGACATATAGCAAACAACGGCTTCTCTTTTCAGAGAAACACGTGCGTTTCTCACAAAAGCAGTTCATCAAATTCATACACTTTCCAAAGAACATGATTATCTTTCGAAGTAAAGATTCTACAGAGAACAGGAACACTGTTCTCACTTTTGACAATGCTTGGACAAATCTCAAACAACGGCTTTCCCTTTCGGAGAAACTCACGTACATTTCTCACAAAAGCATTTCCAAGTTCGATTATCGTTGGAAGTAATGGGTCTACAGAGAACAGGAACACTGTTCTCACTTTTGACAATGCTTTGACAAATCTCAAATAACGGCTTCTCCTTTCAGAAAAACACTTGTGCGTTTCTCAAAAATGCATTTCCTGAAATCCATACACTTTCAAAGAAGATGATTCTCTTTCAAAGTGTAGCGTCTGCAGTGAATAGCAAAACTTCTCATTTGAGAAACACGTGTGTATATAACAAAAGCATTTCATGAAATTCATACACTTTCAAAAGAACATGATTATCTTTCACAGTAAACCTTCTACAGTGAAATGGAACACTGTACTCACTTCAAACACTACTTTGACATATAGCAAACGTCTTCTCTTTTCAGAGAAACACATGTGCGTTTCTCACAGAAGCATTACTTGAAATTCATACACTTGCCAAAGAACGTGGTTATCTTTCGAAATAAAGATTCTCCAGAGAACAGGAACACTGTTCTCACTTCTGACAATACTTTGAAAAATCTCAAACAACGGCTTTCCCTTTCGGAGAAACTCATGTACATTTCTCACAAAAGCATTTCCAAGTTCGATTATCGTTGGAAGTAATGGGTCTACAGAGAACAGGAACACTGTTTTCACTTCTAACACTACTTTGACATATAGCAAACAACGGCTTCGCTTTTCAGAGAAACACATGTTCGTTTCTCACAAAAGCATTTCATGAAATTCATACACTTTCAAAAGAACATTATTATCTTTCGAAGTAAAGGTTCTACAGAGAAAAGGAACACTGTTCTCACTTCTAACAATACTTTGATATATAGCAAACAACGTCTTCCCTTTTCAGAGAAACACATGGGCGTTTCTCACAGAAGCATTTCTTTAATTTCATACACTTTCCAAAGAACGTGATTATCTTTCCAAATAAAGATTATCCAGAGAACAGGAACACTGTTCTCACTTTTGACAATGCTTTGACAAATCTCAAATAACGGCTTCTCCTTTCAGAAAAACACTTGTGCGTTTCTCAAAAATGCATTTCCTGAAATCCATACACTTTCAAAGAAGATGATTCTCTTTCAAAGTGTAGCGTCTGCAGTGAATAGCAAAACTTCTCATTTGAGAAACACATGTGTATATCACAAAAGCATTTCATGAAATTCATACACTTTCAAAAAACATGATTATCTTTCAGAGTAAACCTTCTACAGTGAAATGGAACACTTTACTCACTTCAAACACTACTTTGACATATAGCAAACGTCTTCTCTTTTCAGAGAAACACATGTGCGTTTCTCACAGAAGCATTACTTGAAATTCATACACTTTCCAAAGAACGTGGTTATCTTTCGAAATAAAGATTCTCCAGAGAACAGGAACACTGTTCTCACTTCTGACAATACTTTGACAAATCTCAAACAACGGCTTTCCCTTTCGGAGAAACTCATGTACATTTCTCACAAAAGCATTTCATGAAATTCATACATTTTCCAAGTTCGATTATCGTTGGAAGTAATGGGTCTACAGAGAACAGGAACACTGTTTTCACTTCTAACACTACTTTGACATATAGCAAAAAACGGCTTCGCTTTTCAGGAAACACATGTGCGTTTCTCACAAAAGCATTTCATGAAATTCATACACTTTCAAAAGAACATGATTATCTTTTGAAGTAAAGGTTCTACAGAGAACAGGAACACTGTTCTCACTTCTAACAATACTTTGATATATAGCAAACAACGTCTTCTCTTTTCAGAGAAACACATGGGCGTTTCTCACAGAAGCATTTCTTTAATTTCATACACTTTCCAAAGAACGTGATTATCTTTCGAAATAAAGATTCTCCAGAGAACAGGAACACTGTTCTCACTTCTGACAATACTTTGACAAATCTTAAACAACGGCTTCTTTTTTCGGAGAAACTAGTGTACGTTTCTCACAAAAGTATTTCAAGAAATTCATACATTTTCCAAGGAACATGATTATCGTTGGACGTAAAGGGTCTACAGAGAACAGGAACACTGTTCACACTTCTAACACTACTTTGACATATAGCAAACAACGGCTTCTCTTTTCAGAGAAACACGTGCGTTTCTCACAAAAGCAGTTCTTCAAATTCATACACTTTCCAAAGAACATGATTATCTTTCGAAGTAAAGATTCTACAGAGAACAGGAACACTGTTCTCACTTTTGACAATGCTTTGACAAATCTCAAATAACGGCTTCTCCTTTCAGAAAAACACTTGTGCGTTTCTCAAAAATGCATTTCCTGAAATCCATACACTTTCAAAGAAGATGATTCTCTTTCAAAGTGTAGCGTCTGCAGTGAATAGCAAAACTTCTCATTTGAGAAACACGTATGTATATCACAAAAGCATTTCATGAAATTCATACACTTTCAAAGGAACGTGATTATCTTTCACAGTAAACCTTCTACAGTGAAATGGAACACTGTACTCACTTCAAACACTACTTTGACATATAGCAAACGTCTTCTCTTTTCAGAGAAACACATGTGCGTTTCTCACAGAAGCATTACTTGAAATTCATACACTTGCCAAAGAACGTGGTTATCTTTCGAAATAAAGATTCTCCAGAGAACAGGAACACTGTTCTCACTTCTGACAATACTTTGACAAATCTCAAACAACGGCTTTCCCTTTGGGAGAAACTCATGTACATTTCTCACAAAAGCATTTCCAAGTTCGATTATCGTTGGAAGTAATGGGACTACAGAGAACAGGAACACTGTTTTCACTTCTAACACTACTTTGACATATAGCAAACAACGGCTGCGCTTTTCAGAGAAACACATGTGCGTTTCTCACAAAAGCATTTCATGAAATTCATACACTTTCAAAAGAACATTATTATCTTTCGAAGTAAAGGTTCTACAGAGAACAGGAACACTGTTCTCACTTCTAGCAATACTTTGATATATAGCAAACAAAGTCTTCTCTTTTCAGAGAAACACATGGGCGTTTCTCACAGAAGCATTTCTTTAATTTCATACACTTTCCAAAGAACGTGATTATCTTTCCAAATAAAGATTATCCAGAGAACAGGAACACTGTTCTCACTTTTGACAATGCTTTGACAAATCTCAAATAACGGCTTCTCCTTTCAGAAAAACACTTGTGCGTTTCTCAAAAATGCATTTCCTGAAATCCATACACTTTCAAAGAAGATGATTCTCTTTCAAAGTGTAGCGTCTGCAGTGAATAGCAAAACTTCTCATTTGAGAAACACGTGTGTATATCACAAAAGCATTTCATGAAATTCATACACTTTCAAAAAACATGATTATCTTTCACAGTAAACCTTCTACAGTGAAATGGAACACTTTACTCACTTCAAACACTACTTTGACATATAGCAAACGTCTTCTCTTTTCAGAGAAACACATGTGCGTTTCTCACAGAAGCATTACTTGAAATTCATACACTTTCCAAAGAACATGATTATCTTTCGAAGTAAAGGTTCTACAGAGAACAGGAACACTGTTCACACTTCTAACACTACTTTGACATATAGCAAACAACGGCTTCGCTTTTCAGGAAACACATGTGCGTTTCTCACAAAAGCATTTCATGAAATTCATACACTTTCAAAAGAACATGATTATCTTTCGAAGTAAAGTTTCTACAGAGAACAGGAACACTGTTCTCACTTCTAAAAATACTTTGATATATAGCAAACAACGTCTTCTCTATTCAGAGAAACACATGGGCGTTTCTCACAGAAGCATTTCTTTAATTTCATACACTTTCCAAAGAACGTGATTATCTTTCGAAATAAAGATTCTCCAGAGAACAGGAACACTGTTCTCACTTCTGACAATACTTTGACAAATCTTAAACAACGGCTTCTTTTTTCGGAGAAACTAGTGTACGTTTCTCACAAAAGTATTTCAAGAAATTCATACATTTTCCAAGGAACATGATTATCGTTGGACGTAAAGGGTCTACAGAGAACAGGAACACTGTTCACACTTCTAACACTACTTTGACATATAGCACACAACGGCTTCTCTTTTCAGAGAAACACGTGCGTTTCTCACAAAAGCAGTTCTTCAAATTCATACACTTTCCAAAGAACATGGTTATCTTTCGAAGTAAAGATTCTACAGAGAACAGGAACACTGTTCTCACTTTTGACAATGCTTTGACAAATCTCAAATAACGGCTTCTCCTTTCAGAAAAACACTTGTGCGTTTCTCAAAAATGCATTTCCTGAAATCCATACACTTTCAAAGAAGATGATTCTCTTTCAAAGTGTAGCGTCTGCAGTGAATAGCAAAACTTCTCATTTGAGAAACACGTGTGTATATCACAAAAGCATTTCATGAAATTCATACACTTTCAAAAGAACATGATTATCTTTCACAGTAAACCTTCTACAGTGAAATGGAACACTGTACTCACTTCAAACACTACTTTGACATATAGCAAACGTCTTCTCTTTTCAGAGAAACACATGTGCGTTTCTCACAGAAGCATTACTTGAAATTCATACACTTGCCAAAGAACGTGGTTATCTTTCGAAATAAAGATTCTCCAGAGAACAGGAACACTGTTCTCACTTCTGACAATACTTTGACAAATCTCAAACAACGGCTTTCCCTTTCGGAGAAACTCATGTACATTTCTCACAAAAGCATTTCCAAGTTCGATTATCGTTGGAAGTAATGGGACTACAGAGAACAGGAACACTGTTTTCACTTCTAACACTACTTTGACATATAGCAAACAACGGCTGCGCTTTTCAGAGAAACACATGTGCGTTTCTCACAAAAGCATTTTATGAAATTCATACACTTTCAAAAGAACATTATTATCTTTCGAAGTAAAGGTTCTACAGAGAACAGGAACACTATTCTCACTTCTAGCACTACTTTGATATATAGCAAACAACGTCTTCTCTTTTCGGAGAGACACATGGGCGTTTCTCACAGAAGCATTTCTTTAATTTCATACACTTTCCAAAGAACGTGATTATCTTTCGAAATAAAGATTCTCCAGAGAACAGGAACACTGTTCTCAATTCTGACAATACTTTGACAAATCTTAAACAACGGCTTCTTTTTTCGGAGAAACTAGTGTACGTTTCTCACAAAAGTATTTCAAGAAATTTATAAATTTTCCAAGGAACATGATTATCGTTGGACGTAAAGGGTCTACAGAGAACAGGAACACTGTTCACACTTCTAACACTACTTTGACATATAGCAAACAACGGCTTCTCTTTTCAGAGAAACACGTGCGTTTCTCACAAAAGCAGTTCTTCAAATTCATACACTTTCCAAAGAACATGATTATCTTTCGAAGTAAAGATTCTCCAGAGAACAGGAACACTGTTCTCACTTCTGACAATACTTTGACAAATCTTAAACAAAGGCTTCTTTTTTCGGAGAAACTAGTGTACGTTTCTCACAAAAGTATTTCAAGAAATTCATACATTTTCAAAGGAACATGATTATCCTTGGACGTAAAGGGTCTACAAAGAACAGGAACACTGTTCACACTTCTAACACTACTTTGACATATAGCAAACAACGGCTTCGCTTTTCAGGAAACACATGTGCGTTTCTCACAGAAGCATTACTTGAAATTCATACACTTGCCAAAGAACGTGGTTATCTTTCGAAATAAAGATTCTCCAGAGAACAGGAACACTGTTCTCACTTCTGACAATACTTTGACAAATCTCAAACAACGGCTTTCCCTTTGGGAGAAACTCATGTACATTTCTCACAAAAGCATTTCCAAGTTCGATTATCGTTGGAAGTAATGGGACTACAGAGAACAGGAACACTGTTTTCACTTCTAACACTACTTTGACATATAGCAAACAACGGCTGCGCTTTTCAGAGAAACACATGTGCGTTTCTCACAAAAGCATTTCATGAAATTCATACACTTTCAAAAGAACATTATTATCTTTCGAAGTAAAGGTTCTACAGAGAACAGGAACACTGTTCTCACTTCTAGCAATACTTTGATATATAGCAAACAAAGTCTTCTCTTTTCAGAGAAACACATGGGCGTTTCTCACAGAAGCATTTCTTTAATTTCATACACTTTCCAAAGAACGTGATTATCTTTCCAAATAAAGATTATCCAGAGAACAGGAACACTGTTCTCACTTTTGACAATGCTTTGACAAATCTCAAATAACGGCTTCTCCTTTCAGAAAAACACTTGTGCGTTTCTCAAAAATGCATTTCCTGAAATCCATACACTTTCAAAGAAGATGATTCTCTTTCAAAGTGTAGCGTCTGCAGTGAATAGCAAAACTTCTCATTTGAGAAACACGTGTGTATATCACAAAAGCATTTCATGAAATTCATACACTTTCAAAAAACATGATTATCTTTCACAGTAAACCTTCTACAGTGAAATGGAACACTTTACTCACTTCAAACACTACTTTGACATATAGCAAACGTCTTCTCTTTTCAGAGAAACACATGTGCGTTTCTCACAGAAGCATTACTTGAAATTCATACACTTTCCAAAGAACATGATTATCTTTCGAAGTAAAGGTTCTACAGAGAACAGGAACACTGTTCACACTTCTAACACTACTTTGACATATAGCAAACAACGGCTTCGCTTTTCAGGAAACACATGTGCGTTTCTCACAAAAGCATTTCATGAAATTCATACACTTTCAAAAGAACATGATTATCTTTCGAAGTAAAGTTTCTACAGAGAACAGGAACACTGTTCTCACTTCTAAAAATACTTTGATATATAGCAAACAACGTCTTCTCTATTCAGAGAAACACATGGGCGTTTCTCACAGAAGCATTTCTTTAATTTCATACACTTTCCAAAGAACGTGATTATCTTTCGAAATAAAGATTCTCCAGAGAACAGGAACACTGTTCTCACTTCTGACAATACTTTGACAAATCTTAAACAACGGCTTCTTTTTTCGGAGAAACTAGTGTACGTTTCTCACAAAAGTATTTCAAGAAATTCATACATTTTCCAAGGAACATGATTATCGTTGGACGTAAAGGGTCTACAGAGAACAGGAACACTGTTCACACTTCTAACACTACTTTGACATATAGCACACAACGGCTTCTCTTTTCAGAGAAACACGTGCGTTTCTCACAAAAGCAGTTCTTCAAATTCATACACTTTCCAAAGAACATGGTTATCTTTCGAAGTAAAGATTCTACAGAGAACAGGAACACTGTTCTCACTTTTGACAATGCTTTGACAAATCTCAAATAACGGCTTCTCCTTTCAGAAAAACACTTGTGCGTTTCTCAAAAATGCATTTCCTGAAATCCATACACTTTCAAAGAAGATGATTCTCTTTCAAAGTGTAGCGTCTGCAGTGAATAGCAAAACTTCTCATTTGAGAAACACGTGTGTATATCACAAAAGCATTTCATGAAATTCATACACTTTCAAAAGAACATGATTATCTTTCACAGTAAACCTTCTACAGTGAAATGGAACACTGTACTCACTTCAAACACTACTTTGACATATAGCAAACGTCTTCTCTTTTCAGAGAAACACATGTGCGTTTCTCACAGAAGCATTACTTGAAATTCATACACTTGCCAAAGAACGTGGTTATCTTTCGAAATAAAGATTCTCCAGAGAACAGGAACACTGTTCTCACTTCTGACAATACTTTGACAAATCTCAAACAACGGCTTTCCCTTTCGGAGAAACTCATGTACATTTCTCACAAAAGCATTTCCAAGTTCGATTATCGTTGGAAGTAATGGGACTACAGAGAACAGGAACACTGTTTTCACTTCTAACACTACTTTGACATATAGCAAACAACGGCTGCGCTTTTCAGAGAAACACATGTGCGTTTCTCACAAAAGCATTTTATGAAATTCATACACTTTCAAAAGAACATTATTATCTTTCGAAGTAAAGGTTCTACAGAGAACAGGAACACTATTCTCACTTCTAGCAATACTTTGATATATAGCAAACAACGTCTTCTCTTTTCGGAGAGACACATGGGCGTTTCTCACAGAAGCATTTCTTTAATTTCATACACTTTCCAAAGAACGTGATTATCTTTCGAAATAAAGATTCTCCAGAGAACAGGAACACTGTTCTCAATTCTGACAATACTTTGACAAATCTTAAACAACGGCTTCTTTTTTCGGAGAAACTAGTGTACGTTTCTCACAAAAGTATTTCAAGAAATTTATAAATTTTCCAAGGAACATGATTATCGTTGGACGTAAAGGGTCTACAGAGAACAGGAACACTGTTCACACTTCTAACACTACTTTGACATATAGCAAACAACGGCTTCTCTTTTCAGAGAAACACGTGCGTTTCTCACAAAAGCAGTTCTTCAAATTCATACACTTTCCAAAGAACATGATTATCTTTCGAAGTAAAGATTCTCCAGAGAACAGGAACACTGTTCTCACTTCTGACAATACTTTGACAAATCTTAAACAAAGGCTTCTTTTTTCGGAGAAACTAGTGTACGTTTCTCACAAAAGTATTTCAAGAAATTCATACATTTTCAAAGGAACATGATTATCCTTGGACGTAAAGGGTCTACAAAGAACAGGAACACTGTTCACACTTCTAACACTACTTTGACATATAGCAAACAACGGCTTCGCTTTTCAGGAAACACATGTGCGTTTCTCACAAAAGCATTTCATGAAATTCATACACTTTCAAAAGAACATGATTATCTTTCGAAGTAAAGTTTCTACAGAGAACAGGAACACTGTTCTCACTTCTAACAATACTTTGATATATAGCAAACAACGTCTTCTCTATTCAGAGAAACACATGGGCGTTTCTCACAGAAGCATTTCTTTAATTTCATACACTTTCCAAAGAACGTGATTATCTTTCGAAATAAAGATTCTCCAGAGAACAGGAACACTGTTCTCACTTCTGACAATACTTTGACAAATCTTAAACAACGGCTTCTTTTTTCGGAGAAACTAGTGTACGTTTCTCACAAAAGTATTTCAAGAAATTCATACATTTTCCAAGGAACATGATTATCGTTGGACGTAAAGGGTCTACAGAGAACAGGAACACTGTTCACACTTCTAACACTACTTTGACATATAGCAAACAACGGCTTCTCTTTTCAGAGAAACACGTGCGTTTCTCACAAAAGCAGTTCATCAAATTCATACACTTTCCAAAGAACATGATTATCTTTCGAAGTAAAGATTCTACAGAGAACAGGAACACTGTTCTCACTTTTGACAATGCTTGGACAAATCTCAAACAACGGCTTTCCCTTTCGGAGAAACTCACGTACATTTCTCACAAAAGCATTTCCAAGTTCGATTATCGTTGGAAGTAATGGGTCTACAGAGAACAGGAACACTGTTCTCACTTTTGACAATGCTTTGACAAATCTCAAATAACGGCTTCTCCTTTCAGAAAAACACTTGTGCGTTTCTCAAAAATGCATTTCCTGAAATCCATACACTTTCAAAGAAGATGATTCTCTTTCAAAGTGTAGCGTCTGCAGTGAATAGCAAAACTTCTCATTTGAGAAACACGTGTGTATATAACAAAAGCATTTCATGAAATTCATACACTTTCAAAAGAACATGATTATCTTTCACAGTAAACCTTCTACAGTGAAATGGAACACTGTACTCACTTCAAACACTACTTTGACATATAGCAAACGTCTTCTCTTTTCAGAGAAACACATGTGCGTTTCTCACAGAAGCATTACTTGAAATTCATACACTTGCCAAAGAACGTGGTTATCTTTCGAAATAAAGATTCTCCAGAGAACAGGAACACTGTTCTCACTTCTGACAATACTTTGACAAATCTCAAACAACGGCTTTCCCTTTCGGAGAAACTCATGTACATTTCTCACAAAAGCATTTCCAAGTTCGATTATCGTTGGAAGTAATGGGTCTACAGAGAACAGGAACACTGTTTTCACTTCTAACACTACTTTGACATATAGCAAACAACGGCTTCGCTTTTCAGAGAAACACATGTGCGTTTCTCACAAAAGCATTTCATGAAATTCATACACTTTCAAAAGAACATTATTATCTTTCGAAGTAAAGGTTCTACAGAGAAAAGGAACACTGTTCTCACTTCTAACAATACTTTGATATATAGCAAACAACGTCTTCCCTTTTCAGAGAAACACATGGGCGTTTCTCACAGAAGCATTTCTTTAATTTCATACACTTTCCAAAGAACGTGATTATCTTTCCAAATAAAGATTATCCAGAGAACAGGAACACTGTTCTCACTTTTGACAATGCTTTGACAAATCTCAAATAACGGCTTCTCCTTTCAGAAAAACACTTGTGCGTTTCTCAAAAATGCATTTCCTGAAATCCATACACTTTCAAAGAAGATGATTCTCTTTCAAAGTGTAGCGTCTGCAGTGAATAGCAAAACTTCTCATTTGAGAAACACGTGTGTATATCACAAAAGCATTTCATGAAATTCATACACTTTCAAAAAACATGATTATCTTTCACAGTAAACCTTCTACAGTGAAATGGAACACTTTACTCACTTCAAACACTACTTTGACATATAGCAAACGTCTTCTCTTTTCAGAGAAACACATGTGCGTTTCTCACAGAAGCATTACTTGAAATTCATACACTTTCCAAAGAACGTGATTATCTTTCGAAATAAAGATTCTCCAGAGAACAGGAACACTGTTCTCACTTCTGACAATACTTTGACAAATCTCAAACAACGGCTTTCCCTTTCGGAGAAACTCATGTACATTTCTCACAAAAGCATTTCATGAAATTCATACATTTTCCAAGTTCGATTATCGTTGGAAGTAATGGGTCTACAGAGAACAGGAACACTGTTTTCACTTCTAACACTACTTTGACATATAGCAAAAAACGGCTTCGTTTTTCAGGAAACACATGTGCGTTTCTCACAAAAGCATTTCATGAAATTCATACACTTTCAAAAGAACATGATTATCTTTCGAAGTAAAGGTTCTACAGAGAACAGGAACACTGTTCTCACTTCTAACAATACTTTGATATATAGCAAACAACGTCTTCTCTTTTCAGAGAAACACATGGGCGTTTCTCACAGAAGCATTTCTTTAATTTCATACACTTTCCAAAGAACGTGATTATCTTTCGAAATAAAGATTCTCCAGAGAACAGGAACACTGTTCTCACTTCTGACAATACTTTGACAAATCTTAAACAACGGCTTCTTTTTTCGGAGAAACTAGTGTACGTTTCTCACAAAAGTATTTCAAGAAATTCATACATTTTCCAAGGAACATGATTATCGTTGGACGTAAAGGGTCTACAGAGAACAGGAACACTGTTCACACTTCTAACACTACTTTGACATATAGCAAACAACGGCTTCTCTTTTCAGAGAAACACGTGCGTTTCTCACAAAAGCAGTTCTTCAAATTCATACACTTTCCAAAGAACATGATTATCTTTCGAAGTAAAGATTCTACAGAGAACAGGAACACTGTTCTCACTTTTGACAATGCTTTGACAAATCTCAAATAACGGCTTCTCCTTTCAGAAAAACACTTGTGCGTTTCTCAAAAATGCATTTCCTGAAATCCATACACTTTCAAAGAAGATGATTCTCTTTCAAAGTGTAGCGTCTGCAGTGAATAGCAAAACTTCTCATTTGAGAAACACGTATGTATATCACAAAAGCATTTCATGAAATTCATACACTTTCAAAGGAACGTGATTATCTTTCACAGTAAACCTTCTACAGTGAAATGGAACACTGTACTCACTTCAAACACTACTTTGACATTTAGCAAACGTCTTCTCTTTTCAGAGAAACACATGTGCGTTTCTCACAGAAGCATTACTTGAAATTCATACACTTGCCAAAGAACGTGGTTATCTTTCGAAATAAAGATTCTCCAGAGAACAGGAACACTGTTCTCACTTCTGACAATACTTTGACAAATCTCAAACAACGGCTTTCCCTTTCGGAGAAACTCATGTACATTTCTCACAAAAGCATTTCCAAGTTTGATTATCGTTGGAAGTAATGGGTCTACAGAGAACAGGAACACTGTTTTCACTTCTAACACTACTTTGACATATAGCAAACAACGGCTTCGATTTTCAGAGAAACACATGTGCGTTTCTCACAAAAGCATTTCATGAAATTGATACACTTTCAAAAGAACATTATTATCTTTCGAAGTAAAGGTTCTACAGAGAACAGGAACACTGTTCTCACTTCTAACAATACTTTGATATATAGCAAACAACGTCTTCTCTTTTCAGAGAAACACATGGGCGTTTCTCACAGAAGCATTTCTTTAATTTCATACACTTTCCAAAGAACGTGATTATCTTTCGAATAAAGATTATCCAGAGAACAGGAACACTGTTCTCACGTCTGACAATACTTTGACAAATCTTAAACAATGGCTTCTTTTTTCGGAGAAACTAGTGTACGTTTCTCACAAAAGTATTTCAAGAAATTCATACATTTTCCAAGGAACATGATTATCGTTGGACGTAAAGGGTCTACAGAGAACAGGAACACTGTTCACACTTCTAACACTACTTTGACATATAGCAAACAACGGCTTCTCTTTTCAGAGAAACACGTGCGTTTCTCACAAAAGCAGTTCTTCAAATTCATACACTTTCCAAAGAACATGATTATCTTTCGAAGTAAAGATTCTACAGAGAACAGGAACACTGTTCTCACTTTTGACAATGCTTTGACAAATCTCAAATAACGGCTTCTCCTTTCAGAAAAACACTTGTGCGTTTCTCAAAAATGCATTTCCTGGAATCCATACACTTTCAAAGAAGATGATTCTCTTTCAAAGTGTAGCGTCTGCAGTGAATAGCAAAACTTCTCATTTGAGAAACACGTATGTATATCACAAAAGCATTTCATGAAATTCATACACTTTCAAAGGAACGTGATTATCTTTCAGAGTAAACCTTCTACAGTGAAATGGAACACTGTACTCACTTCAAACACTACTTTGACATTTAGCAAACGTCTTCTCTTTTCAGAGAAACACATGTGCGTTTCTCACAGAAGCATTACTTGAAATTCATACACTTGCCAAAGAACGTGGTTATCTTTCGAAATAAAGATTCTTCAGAGAACAGGAACACTGTTCTCACTTCTGACAATACTTTGACAAATCTCAAACAACGGCTTTCCCTTTGGGAGAAACTCATGTACATTTCTCTCAAAAGCATTTCCAAGTTCGATTATCGTTGGAAGTAATGGGACTACAGAGAACAGGAACACTGTTTTCACTTCTAACACTACTTTGACATATAGCAAACAACGGCTGCGCTTTTCAGAGAAACACATGTGCGTTTCTCACAAAAGCATTTCATGAA
This sequence comes from Microtus oregoni, assembly GCF_018167655.1. Lineage (NCBI taxonomy): Eukaryota > Metazoa > Chordata > Mammalia > Rodentia > Cricetidae > Microtus > Microtus oregoni. The sequence continues at coordinate 293,557 of NW_024544709.1, read as the reverse complement.
ATTCATACACTTTCAAAAGAACATTATTATCTTTCGAAGTAAAGGTTCTACAGAGAACAGGAACACTGTTCTCACTTCTAGCAATACTTTGATATATAGCAAACAACGTCTTCTCTTTTCAGAGAAACACATGGGCGTTTCTCACAGAAGCATTTCTTTAATTTCATACACTTTCCAAAGAACGTGATTATCTTTCGAAATAAAGATTCTCCAGAGAACAGGAACACTGTTCTCAATTCTGACAATACTTTGACAAATCTTAAACAACGGCTTCTTTTTTCGGAGAAACTAGTGTACGTTTCTCACAAAAGTATTTCAAGAAATTTATACATTTTCCAAGGAACATGATTATCGTTGGACGTAAAGGGTCTACAGAGAACAGGAACACTGTTCACACTTCTAACACTACTTTGACATATAGCAAACAACGGCTTCTCTTTTCAGAGAAACACGTCCGTTTCTCACAAAAGCAGTTCTTCAAATTCATACACTTTCCAAAGAACATGATTATCTTTCGAAGTAAAGATTCTCCAGAGAACAGGAACACTGTTCTCACTTCTGACAATACTTTGACAAATCTTAAACAACGGCTTCTTTTTTCGGAGAAACTAGTGTACGTTTCTCACAAAAGTATTTCAAGAAATTCATACATTTTCAAAGGAACATGATTATCCTTGGACGTAAAGGGTCTACAGAGAACAGGAACACTGTTCACACTTCTAACACTACTTTGACATATAGCAAACAACGGCTTCGCTTTTCAGGAAACACATGTGCGTTTCTCACAAAAGCATTTCATGAAATTCATACACTTTCAAAAGAACATGATTATCTTTCGAAGTAAAGTTTCTACAGAGAACAGGAACACTGTTCTCACTTCTAAAAATACTTTGATATATAGCAAACAACGTCTTCTCTATTCAGAGAAACACATGGGCGTTTCTCACAGAAGCATTTCTTTAATTTCATACACTTTCCAAAGAACGTGATTATCTTTCGAAATAAAGATTCTCCAGAGAACAGGAACACTGTTCTCACTTCTGACAATACTTTGACAAATCTTAAACAACGGCTTCTTTTTTCGGAGAAACTAGTGTACGTTTCTCACAAAAGTATTTCAAGAAATTCATACATTTTCCAAGGAACATGATTATCGTTGGACGTAAAGGGTCTACAGAGAACAGGAACACTGTTCACACTTCTAACACTACTTTGACATATAGCAAACAACGGCTTCTCTTTTCAGAGAAACACGTGCGTTTCTCACAAAAGCAGTTCTTCAAATTCATACACTTTCCAAAGAACATGATTATCTTTCGAAGTAAAGATTCTACAGAGAACAGGAACACTGTTCTCACTTTTGACAATGCTTTGACAAATCTCAAATAACGGCTTCTCCTTTCAGAAAAACACTTGTGCGTTTCTCAAAAATGCATTTCCTGAAATCCATACACTTTCAAAGAAGATGATTCTCTTTCAAAGTGTAGCGTCTGCAGTGAATAGCAAAACTTCTCATTTGAGAAACACGTGTGTATATCACAAAAGCATTTCATGAAATTCATACACTTTCAAAAGAACATGATTATCTTTCACAGTAAACCTTCTACAGTGAAATGGAACACTGTACTCACTTCAAACACTACTTTGACATTTAGCAAACGTCTTCTCTTTTCAGAGAAACACATGTGCGTTTCTCACAGAAGCATTACTTGAAATTCATACACTTGCCAAAGAACGTGGTTATCTTTCGAAATAAAGATTCTCCAGAGAACAGGAACACTGTTCTCACTTCTGACAATACTTTGACAAATCTCAAACAACGGCTTTCCCTTTCGGAGAAACTCATGTACATTTCTCACAAAAGCATTTCCAAGTTCGATTATCGTTGGAAGTAATGGGTCTACAGAGAACAGGAACACTGTTTTCACTTCTAACACTACTTTGACATATAGCAAACAACGGCTTCGATTTTCAGAGAAACACATGTACGTTTCTCACAAAAGCATTTCATGAAATTGATACACTTTCAAAAGAACATTATTATCTTTCGAAGTAAAGGTTCTACAGAGAACAGGAACACTGTTCTCACTTCTAACAATACTTTGATATATAGCAAACAACGTCTTCTCTTTTCAGAGAAACACATGGGCGTTTCTCACAGAAGCATTTCTTTAATTTCATACACTTTCCAAAGAACGTGATTATCTTTCGAATAAAGATTATCCAGAGAACAGGAACACTGTTCTCACGTCTGACAATACTTTGACAAATCTTAAACAATGGCTTCTTTTTTCGGAGAAACTAGTGTACGTTTCTCACAAAAGTATTTCAAGAAATTCATACATTTTCCAAGGAACATGATTATCGTTGGACGTAAAGGGTCTACAGAGAACAGGAACACTGTTCACACTTCTAACACTACTTTGACATATAGCAAACAACGGCTTCTCTTTTCAGAGAAACACGTGCGTTTCTCACAAAAGCAGTTCTTCAAATTCATACACTTTCCAAAGAACATGATTATCTTTCGAAGTAAAGATTCTACAGAGAACAGGAACACTGTTCTCACTTTTGACAATGCTTTGACAAATCTCAAATAACGGCTTCTCCTTTCAGAAAAACACTTGTGCGTTTCTCAAAAATGCATTTCCTGGAATCCATACACTTTCAAAGAAGATGATTCTCTTTCAAAGTGTAGCGTCTGCAGTGAATAGCAAAACTTCTCATTTGAGAAACACGTATGTATATCACAAAAGCATTTCATGAAATTCATACACTTTCAAAGGAACGTGATTATCTTTCACAGTAAACCTTCTACAGTGAAATGGAACACTGTACTCACTTCAAACACTACTTTGACATTTAGCAAACGTCTTCTCTTTTCAGAGAAACACATGTGCGTTTCTCACAGAAGCATTACTTGAAATTCATACACTTGCCAAAGAACGTGGTTATCTTTCGAAATAAAGATTCTCCAGAGAACAGGAACACTGTTCTCACTTCTGACAATACTTTGACAAATCTCAAACAACGGCTTTCCCTTTGGGAGAAACTCATGTACATTTCTCACAAAAGCATTTCCAAGTTCGATTATCGTTGGAAGTAATGGGACTACAGAGAACAGGAACACTGTTTTCACTTCTAACACTACTTTGACATATAGCAAACAACGGCTGCGCTTTTCAGAGAAACACATGTGCGTTTCTCACAAAAGCATTTCATGAAATTCATACACTTTCAAAAGAACATTATTATCTTTCGAAGTAAAGTTTCTACAGAGAACAGGAACACTGTTCTCACTTCTAGCAATACTTTGATATATAGCAAACAACGTCTTCTCTTTTCAGAGAAACACATGGGCGTTTCTTACAGAAGCATTTCTTTAATTTCATACACTTTCCAAAGAACGTGATTATCTTTCGAAATAAAGATTCTCCAGAGAACAGGAACACTGTTCTCAATTCTGACAATACTTTGACAAATCTTAAACAACGGCTTCTTTTTTCGGAGAAACTAGTGTACGTTTCTCACAAAAGTATTTCAAGAAATTCATACATTTTCCAAGGAACATGATTATCGTTGGACGTAAAGGGTCTACAGAGAACAGGAACACTGTTCACACTTCTAACACTACTTTGACATATAGCAAACAACGGCTTCTCTTTTCAGAGAAACACGTCCGTTTCTCACAAAAGCAGTTCTTCAAATTCATACACTTTCCAAAGAACATGATTATCTTTCGAAGTAAAGATTCTCCAGAGAACAGGAACACTGTTCTCACTTCTGACAATACTTTGACAAATCTTAAACAACGGCTTCTTTTTTCGGAGAAACTAGTGTACGTTTCTCACAAAAGTATTTCAAGAAATTCATACATTTTCAAAGGAACATGATTATCCTTGGACGTAAAGGGTCTACAGAGAACAGGAACACTGTTCACACTTCTAACACTACTTTGACATATAGCAAACAACGGCTTCGCTTTTCAGGAAACACATGTGCGTTTCTCACAAAAGCATTTCATGAAATTCATACACTTTCAAAAGAACATGATTATCTTTCGAAGTAAAGTTTCTACAGAGAACAGGAACACTGTTCTCACTTCTAACAATACTTTGATATATAGCAAACAACGTCTTCTCTATTCAGAGAAACACATGGGCGTTTCTCACAGAAGCATTTCTTTAATTTCATACACTTTCCAAAGAACGTGATTATCTTTCGAAATAAAGATTCTCCAGAGAACAGGAACACTGTTCTCACTTCTGACAATACTTTGACAAATCTTAAACAACGGCTTCTTTTTTCGGAGAAACTAGTGTACGTTTCTCACAAAAGTATTTCAAGAAATTCATACATTTTCCAAGGAACATGATTATCGTTGGACGTAAAGGGTCTACAGAGAACAGGAACACTGTTCACACTTCTAACACTACTTTGACATATAGCAAACAACGGCTTCGCTTTTCAGAGAAACACGTGCGTTTCTCACAAAAGCAGTTCATCAAATTCATACACTTTCCAAAGAACATGATTATCTTTCGAAGTAAAGATTCTACAGAGAACAGGAACACTGTTCTCACTTTTGACAATGCTTGGACAAATCTCAAACAACGGCTTTCCCTTTCGGAGAAACTCACGTACATTTCTCACAAAAGCATTTCCAAGTTCGATTATCGTTGGAAGTAATGGGTCTACAGAGAACAGGAACACTGTTCTCACTTTTGACAATGCTTTGACAAATCTCAAATAACGGCTTCTCCTTTCAGAAAAACACTTGTGCGTTTCTCAAAAATGCATTTCCTGAAATCCATACACTTTCAAAGAAGATGATTCTCTTTCAAAGTGTAGCGTCTGCAGTGAATAGCAAAACTTCTCATTTGAGAAACACGTGTGTATATAACAAAAGCATTTCATGAAATTCATCCACTTTCAAAAGAACATGATTATCTTTCACAGTAAACCTTCTACAGTGAAATGGAACACTGTACTCACTTCAAACACTACTTTGACATATAGCAAACGGCTTCGCTTTTCAGAGAAACACATGTGCGTTTCTCACAGAAGCATTACTTGAAATTCATACACTTGCCAAAGAACGTGGTTATCTTTCGAAATAAAGATTCTCCAGAGAACAGGAACACTGTTCTCACTTCTGACAATACTTTGATATATAGCAAACAACGTCTTCCCTTTTCAGAGAAACACATGGGCGTTTCTCACAGAAGCATTTCTTTAATTTCATACACTTTCCAAAGAACGTGATTATCTTTCCAAATAAAGATTATCCAGAGAACAGGAACACTGTTCTCACTTTTGACAATGCTTTGACAAATCTCAAATAACGGCTTCTCCTTTCAGAAAAACACTTGTGCGTTTCTCAAAAATGCATTTCCTGAAATCCATACACTTTCAAAGAAGATGATTCTCTTTCAAAGTGTAGCGTCTGCAGTGAATAGCAAAACTTCTCATTTGAGAAACACGTGTGTATATCACAAAAGCATTTCATGAAATTCATACACTTTCAAAAAACATGATTATCTTTCACAGTAAACCTTCTACAGTGAAATGGAACACTTTACTCACTTCAAACACTACTTTGACATATAGCAAACGTCTTCTCTTTTCAGAGAAACACATGTGCGTTTCTCACAGAAGCATTACTTGAAATTCATACACTTTCCAAAGAACGTGGTTATCTTTCGAAATAAAGATTCTCCAGAGAACAGGAACACTGTTCTCACTTCTGACAATACTTTGACAAATCTCAAACAACGGCTTTCCCTTTCGGAGAAACTCATGTACATTTCTCACAAAAGCATTTCATGAAATTCATACATTTTCCAAGTTCGATTATCGTTGGAAGTAATGGGTCTACAGAGAACAGGAACACTGTTTTCACTTCTAACACTACTTTGACATATAGCAAACAACGGCTTCGCTTTTCAGGAAACACATGTGCGTTTCTCACAAAAGCATTTCATGAAATTCATACACTTTCAAAAGAACATGATTATCTTTCGAAGTAAAGGTTCTACAGAGAACAGGAACACTGTTCTCACTTCTAACAATACTTTGATATATAGCAAACAACGTCTTCTCTTTTCAGAGAAACACATGGGCGTTTCTCACAGAAGCATTTCTTTAATTTCATACACTTTCCAAAGAACGTGATTATCTTTCGAAATAAAGATTCTCCAGAGAACAGGAACACTGTTCTCACTTCTGACAATACTTTGACAAATCTTAAACAACGGCTTCTTTTTTCGGAGAAACTAGTGTACGTTTCTCACAAAAGTATTTCAAGAAATTCATACATTTTCCAAGGAACATGATTATCGTTGGACGTAAAGGGTCTACAGAGAACAGGAACACTGTTCACACTTCTAACACTACTTTGACATATAGCAAACAACGGCTTCTCTTTTCAGAGAAACACGTGCGTTTCTCACAAAAGCAGTTCTTCAAATTCATACACTTTCCAAAGAACATGATTATCTTTCGAAGTAAAGATTCTACAGAGAACAGGAACACTGTTCTCACTTTTGACAATGCTTTGACAAATCTCAAATAACGGCTTCTCCTTTCAGAAAAACACTTGTGCGTTTCTCAAAAATGCATTTCCTGGAATCCATACACTTTCAAAGAAGATGATTCTCTTTCAAAGTGTAGCGTCTGCAGTGAATAGCAAAACTTCTCATTTGAGAAACACGTATGTATATCACAAAAGCATTTCATGAAATTCATACACTTTCAAAGGAACGTGATTATCTTTCACAGTAAACCTTCTACAGTGAAATGGAACACTGTACTCACTTCAAACACTACTTTGACATTTAGCAAACGTCTTCTCTTTTCAGAGAAACACATGTGCGTTTCTCACAGAAGCATTACTTGAAATTCATACACTTGCCAAAGAACGTGGTTATCTTTCGAAATAAAGATTCTCCAGAGAACAGGAACACTGTTCTCACTTCTGACAATACTTTGACAAATCTCAAACAACGGCTTTCCCTTTCGGAGAAACTCATGTACATTTCTCACAAAAGCATTTCCAAGTTCGATTATCGTTGGAAGTAATGGGTCTACAGAGAACAGGAACACTGTTTTCACTTCTAACACTACTTTGACATATAGCAAACAACGGCTTCGATTTTCAGAGAAACACATGTGCGTTTCTCACAAAAGCATTTCATGAAATTCATACACTTTCAAAAGAACATTATTATCTTTCGAAGTAAAGGTTCTACAGAGAACAGGAACACTGTTCTCACTTCTAACAATACTTTGATATATAGCAAACAACGTCTTCTCTTTTCAGAGAAACACATGGGCGTTTCTCACAGAAGCATTTCTTTAATTTCATACACTTTCCAAAGAACGTGATTATCTTTCGAATAAAGATTATCCAGAGAACAGGAACACTGTTCTCACGTCTGAAAATACTTTGACAAATCTTAAACAATGGCTTCTTTTTTCGGAGAAACTAGTGTACGTTTCTCACAAAAGTATTTCAAGAAATTCATACATTTTCCAAGGAACATGATTATCGTTGGACGTAAAGGGTCTACAGAGAACAGGAACACTGTTCACACTTCTAACACTACTTTGACATATAGCAAACAACGGCTTCTCTTTTCAGAGAAACACGTGCGTTTCTCACAAAAGCAGTTTTTCAAATTCATACACTTTCCAAAGAACATGATTATCTTTCGAAGTAAAGATTCTACAGAGAACAGGAACACTGTTCTCACTTTTGACAATGCTTTGACAAATCTCAAATAACGGCTTCTCCTTTCAGAAAAACACTTGTGCGTTTCTCAAAAATGCATTTCCTGGAATCCATACACTTTCAAAGAAGATGATTCTCTTTCAAAGTGTAGCGTCTGCAGTGAATAGCAAAACTTCTCATTTGAGAAACACGTATGTATATCACAAAAGCATTTCATGAAATTCATACACTTTCAAAGGAACGTGATTATCTTTCAGAGTAAACCTTCTACAGTGAAATGGAACACTGTACTCACTTCAAACACTACTTTGTCATTTAGCAAACGTCTTCTCTTTTCAGAGAAACACATGGGCGTTTCTCACAGAAGCATTTCTTTAATTTCATACACTTTCCAAAGAACGTGATTATCTTTCGAAATAAAGATTCTCCAGAGAACAGGAACACTGTTCTCAATTCTGACAATACTTTGACAAATCTTAAACAACGGCTTCTTTTTTCGGAGAAACTAGTGTACGTTTCTCACAAAAGTATTTCAAGAAATTCATACATTTTCCAAGGAACATGATTATCGTTGGACGTAAAGGGTCTACAGAGAACAGGAACACTGTTCACACTTCTAACACTACTTTGACATATAGCAAACAACGGCTTCTCTTTTCAGAGAAACACGTGCGTTTCTCACAAAAGCAGTTCTTCAAATTCATACACTTTCCAAAGAACATGATTATCTTTCTAAGTAAAGATTCTCCAGAGAACAGGAACACTGTTCTCACTTCTGACAATACTTTGACAAATCTTAAACAACGGCTTCTTTTTTCGGAGAAACTAGTGTACGTTTCTCACAAAAGTATTTCAAGAAATTCATACATTTTCAAAGGAACATGATTATCCTTGGACGTAAAGGGTCTACAGAGAACAGGAACACTGTTCACACTTCTAACACTACTTTGACATATAGCAAACAACGGCTTCGCTTTTCAGGAAACACATGTGCGTTTCTCACAAAAGCATTTCATGAAATTCATACACTTTCAAAAGAACATGATTATCTTTCGAAGTAAAGTTTCTACAGAGAACCGGAACACTGTTCTCACTTCTAAAAATACTTTGATATATAGCAAACAACGTCTTCTCTTTTCAGAGAAACACATGGGCGTTTCTCACAGAAGCATTTCTTTAATTTCATACACTTTCCAAAGAACGTGATTATCTTTCGAAATAAAGATTCTCCAGAGAAAAGGAACACTGTTCTCACTTCTGACAATACTTTGACAAATCTTAAACAACGGCTTCTTTTTTCGGAGAAACTAGTGTACGTTTCTCACAAAAGTATTTCAAGAAATTCATACATTTTCCAAGGAACATGATTATCGTTGGACGTAAAGGGTCTACAGAGAACAGGAACACTGTTCACACTTCTAACACTACTTTGACATATAGCAAACAACGGCTTCTCTTTTCAGAGAAACACGTGCGTTTCTCACAAAAGCAGTTCTTCAAATTCATACACTTTCCAAAGAACATGATTATCTTTCGAAGTAAAGATTCTACAGAGAACAGGAACACTGTTCTCACTTTTGACAATGCTTTGACAAATCTCAAATAACGGCTTCTCCTTTCAGAAAAACACTTGTGCGTTTCGCAAAAATGCATTTCCTGAAATCCATACACTTTCAAAGAAGATGATTCTCTTTCAAAGTGTAGCGTCTGCAGTGAATAGCAAAACTTCTCATTTGAGAAACACGTGTGTATATCACAAAAGCATTTCATGAAATTCATACACTTTCAAAAGAACATGATTATCTTTCACAGTAAACCTTCTACAGTGAAATGGAACACTGTACTCACTTCAAACACTACTTTGACATATAGCAAACGTCTTCTCTTTTCAGAGAAACACATGTGCGTTTCTCACAGAAGCATTACTTGAAATTCATACACTTGCCAAAGAACGTGGTTATCTTTCGAAATAAAGATTCTCCAGAGAACAGGAACACTGTTCTCACTTCTGACAATACTTTGACAAATCTCAAACAACGGCTTTCCCTTTCGGAGAAACTCATGTACATTTCTCACAAAAGCATTTCCAAGTTCGATTATCGTTGGAAGTAATGGGACTACAGAGAACAGGAACACTGTTTTCACTTCTAACACTACTTTGACATATAGCAAACAACGGCTGCGCTTTTCAGAGAAACACATGTGCGTTTCTCACAAAAGCATTTCATGAAATTCATACACTTTCAAAAGAACATTATTATCTTTCGAAGTAAAGGTTCTACAGAGAACAGGAACACTATTCTCACTTCTAGCAATACTTTGATATATAGCAAACAACGTCTTCTCTTTTCAGAGAAACACATGGGCTTTTCTCACAGAAGCATTTCTTTAATTTCATACACTTTCCAAAGAACGTGATTATCTTTCGAAATAAAGATTCTCCAGAGAACAGGAACACTGTTCTCAATTCTGACAATACTTTGACAAATCTTAAACAACGGCTTCTTTTTTCGGAGAAACTAGTGTACGTTTCTCACAAAAGTATTTCAAGAAATTTATAAATTTTCCAAGGAACATGATTATCGTTGGACGTAAAGGGTCTACAGAGAACAGGAACACTGTTCACACTTCTAACACTACTTTGACATATAGCAAACAACGGCTTCTCTTTTCAGAGAAACACGTGCGTTTCTCACAAAAGCAGTTCTTCAAATTCATACACTTTCCAAAGAACATGATTATCTTTCGAAGTAAAGATTCTCCAGAGAACAGGAACACTGTTCTCACTTCTGACAATACTTTGACAAATCTTAAACAACGGCTTCTTTTTTCGGAGAAACTAGTGTACGTTTCTCACAAAAGTATTTCAAGAAATTCATACATTTTCAAAGGAACATGATTATCCTTGGACGTAAAGGGTCTACAGAGAACAGGAACACTGTTCACACTTCTAACACTACTTTGACATATAGCAAACAACGGCTTCGCTTTTCAGGAAACACATGTGCGTTTCTCACAAAAGCATTTCATGAAATTCATACACTTTCAAAAGAACATGATTATCTTTCGAAGTAAAGTTTCTACAGAGAACAGGAACACTGTTCTCACTTCTAACAATACTTTGATATATAGCAAAAAACGTCTTCTCTATTCAGAGAAACACACGGGCGTTTCTCACAGAAGCATTTCTTTAATTTCATACACTTTCCAAAGAACGTGATTATCTTTCGAAATAAAGATTCTCCAGAGAACAGGAACACTGTTCTCACTTCTGACAATACTTTGACAAATCTTAAACAACGGCTTCTTTTTTCGGAGAAACTAGTGTACGTTTCTCACAAAAGTATTTCAAGAAATTCATACATTTTCCAAGGAACATGATTATCGTTGGACGTAAAGGGTCTACAGAGAACAGGAACACTGTTCACACGTCTAACACTACTTTGACATATAGCAAACAACGGCTTCTCTTTTCAGAGAAACACGTGCGTTTCTCACAAAAGCAGTTCATCAAATTCATACACTTTCCAAAGAACATGATTATCTTTCGAAGTAAAGATTCTACAGAGAACAGGAACACTGTTCTCACTTTTGACAATGCTTGGACAAATCTCAAACAACGGCTTTCCCTTTCGGAGAAACTCACGTACATTTCTCACAAAAGCATTTCCAAGTTCGATTATCGTTGGAAGTAATGGGTCTACAGAGAACAGGAACACTGTTTTCACTTCTAACACTACTTTGACATATAGCAAAAAACGATTTCGCTTTTCAGGAAACACATGTGCGTTTCTCACAAAAGCATTTCATGAAATTCATACACTTTCAAAAGAACATGATTATCTTTCGAAGTAAAGGTTCTACAGAGAACAGGAACACTGTTCTCACTTCTACCAATACTTTGATATATAGCAAACAACGTCTTCTCGTTTCAGAGAAACACATGGGCGTTTCTCACAGAAGCATTTCTTTAATTTCATACACTTTCCAAAGAACGTGATTATCTTTCGAATAAAGATTCTCCAGAGAACAGGAACACTGTTCTCACTTCTGACAATACTTTGACAAATCTTAAACAACGGCTTCTTTTTTCGGAGAAACTAGTGTACGTTTCTCACAAAAGTATTTCAAGAAATTCATACATTTTCCAAGGAACATGATTATCGTTGGACGTAAAGGGTCTACAGAGAACAGGAACACTGTTCACACTTCTAACACTACTTTGACATATAGCAAACAACGGCTTCTCTTTTCAGAGAAACACGTGCGTTTCTCACAAAAGCAGTTCATCAAATTCATACACTTTCCAAAGAACATGATTATCTTTCGAAGTAAAGATTCTACAGAGAACAGGAACACTGTTCTCACTTTTGACAATGCTTTGACAAATCTCAAATAACGGCTTCTCCTTTCAGAAAAACACTTGTGCGTTTCTCAAAAATGCATTTCCTGAAATCCATACACTTTCAAAGAAGATGATTCTCTTTCAAAGTGTAGCGTCTGCAGTGAATAGCAAAACTTCTCATTTGAGAAACACGTGTGTATATAACAAAAGCATTTCATGAAATTCATACACTTTCAAAAGAACATGATTATCTTTCACAGTAAACCTTCTACAGTGAAATGGAACACTGTACTCACTTCAAACACTACTTTGACATATAGCAAACGTCTTCTCTTTTCAGAGAAACACATGTGCGTTTCTCACAGAAGCATTACTTGAAATTCATACACTTGCCAAAGAACGTGGTTATCTTTCGAAATAAAGATTCTCCAGAGAACAGGAACACTGTTCTCACTTCTGACAATACTTTGACAAATCTCAAACAACGGCTTTCCCTTTGGGAGAAACTCATGTACATTTCTCACAAAAGCATTTCCAAGTTCGATTATCGTTGGAAGTAATGGGTCTACAGAGAACAGGAACACTGTTTTCACTTCTAACACTACTTTGACATATAGCAAACAACGGCTTCGCTTTTCAGAGAAACACATGTGCGTTTCTCACAAAAGAATTTCATGAAATTCATACACTTTCAAAAGAACATTATTATCTTTCGAAGTAAAGGTTCTACAGAGAAAAGGAACACTGTTCTCACTTCTAACAATACTTTGATATATAGCAAACAACGTCTTCCCTTTTCAGAGAAACACATGGGCGTTTCTCACAGAAGCATTTCTTTAATTTCATACACTTTCCAAAGAACGTGATTATCTTTCCAAATAATGATTCTCCAGAGAACAGGAACACTGTTCTCACTTTTGACAATGCTTTGACAAATCTCAAATAACGGCTTCTCCTTTCAGAAAAACACTTGTGCGTTTCTCAAAAATGCATTTCCTGAAATCCATACACTTTCAAAGAAGATGATTCTCTTTCAAAGTGTAGCGTCTGCAGTGAATAGCAAAACTTCTCATTTGAGAAACACGTGTGTATATCACAAAAGCATTTCATGAAATTCATACACTTTCAAAAAACATGATTATCTTTCACAGTAAACCTTCTACAGTGAAATGGAACACTTTACTCACTTCAAACACTACTTTGACATATAGCAAACGTCTTCTCTTTTCAGAGAAACACATGTGCGTTTCTCACAGAAGCATTACTTGAAATTCATACACTTTCCAAAGAACGTGGTTATCTTTCGAAATAAAGATTCTCCAGAGAACAGGAACACTGTTCTCACTTCTGACAATACTTTGACAAATCTCAAACAACGGCTTTCCCTTTCGGAGAAACTCATGTACATTTCTCACAAAAGCATTTCATGAAATTCATACATTTTCCAAGTTCGATTATCGTTGGAAGTAATGGGTCTACAGAGAACAGGAACACTGTTTTCACTTCTAACACTACTTTGACATATAGCAAAAAACGGCTTCGCTTTTCAGGAAACACATGTGCGTTTCTCACAAAAGCATTTCATGAAATTCATACACTTTCAAAAGAACATGATTATCTTTCGAAGTAAAGGTTCTACAGAGAACAGGAACACTGTTCTCACTTCTAACAATACTTTGATATATAGCAAACAACGTCTTCTCTTTTCAGAGAAACACATGGGCGTTTCTCACAGAAGCATTTCTTTAATTTCATACACTTTCCAAAGAACGTGATTATCTTTCGAAATAAAGATTCTCCAGAGAACAGGAACACTGTTCTTACTTCTGACAATACTTTGACAAATCTTAAACAACGGCTTCTTTTTTCGGAGAAACTAGTGTACGTTTCTCACAAAAGTATTTCAAGAAATTCATACATTTTCCAAAGAACATGATTATCGTTGGACGTAAAGGGTCTACAGAGAACAGGAACACTGTTCACACTTCTAACACTACTTTGACATATAGCAAACAACGGCTTCGCTTTTCAGAGAAACACATGTGCGTTTCTCACAAAAGCAGTTCATCAAATTCATACACTTTCCAAAGAACATGATTATATTTCGAAGTAAAGGTTCTACAGAAGACAGGAACACTGTTCTAACACTACTTTGACAAATCTCAAACAACGGCTTCACTTTTCAGAGAAACACATGTGCGTTTCTCACAAAAGCATTTCTTGAAATTCATACACTTTCCAAAGAACATCATTATCTTTCGAAGAAAACTTTCTACAGAGAACAGGAACACTGTTATCACTTCTGACACAACTCAAACAACGGTTTCTTCTTTCGTAGACAATCATGTGCATTTCTAAAAATAGCATTTCATGAAATTCATACACTTTATATAGAACAATTCATACACTTTATATAGAACGTAATTATCCTTCACAGTAAAGCTACCACAGAGAACAGGAACACTTCTCAATTCTAACAATACGATGACATATCACAACGGCTTCTCTTTTCAGAGAAACACATGTGCGTTTCTCACAAAAGCAGTTCATCAAATTCATACACTTTCCAAAGAACATGATTATCTTTCGAAGTAAAGGTTCTACAGAGAACAGGAACACTGTTCTCACTTCTAACAATACTTTGATATATAGCAAACAACGTCTTCTCTTTTCAGAGAAACACATGGGCGTTTCTCACAGAAGCATTTCTTTAATTAAATACACTTTCCGAAGAACGTGATTATCTTTCGAAATAAAGATTCTCCAGAGAACAGGAACACTGTTCTCACTTCTGACAATACTTTGACAAATCTTAAACAACGGCTTCTTTTTTCGGAGAAACTAGTGTACGTTTCTCACAAAAGTATTTCAAGAAATTCATACATTTTCCAAGGAACATGATTATCGTTGGACGTAAAGGGTCTACAGAGAACAGGAACACTGTTCACACTTCTAACACTACTTTGACATATAGCAAACAACGGCTTCGCTTTTCAGAGAAACACATGTGCGTTTCTCACAAAAGCAGTTCATCAAATTCATACACTTTCCAAAGAACATCATTATCTTTCGAAGAAAACTTTCTACAGAGAACAGGAACACTGTTATCACTTCTGACACAACTCAAACAACTTCTTCTTCTATCGTAGACACTCATGTGCATTTCTAAAAATAGCATTTCATGAAATTCATACACTTTATATAGAACGTAATTATCCTTCACAGTAAAGCTACCACAGAGAACAGGAACACTTCTCAATTCTAACAATACGATGACATATCACAACGGCTTCTCTTTTCAGAGAAACACATGTGCGTTTCTCACAAAAGCAGTTCATCAAATTCATACACTTTCCAAAGAACATGATTATCTTTCGAAGTAAAGATTCTACAGAGAACAGGAACACTGTTCTCACTTCTGACAATGCTTTGACAAATCTCAAATAACGGCTTCTCCTTTCAGAGAAACACTTGTGCGTTTCTCAAAAATGCATTTCCTGAAATCCATACACTTTCAAAGAAGATGATTCTCTTTCAAAGTGTAGCGTCTGCAGTGAATAGCAAAACTTCTCATTTGAGAAACACGTGTGTATATCACAAAAGCATTTCATGAAATTCATACACTTTCAAGAGAACGTGATTATCTTTCACAGTAAACCTTCTACAGTGAAATGGAACACTGTACTCACTTCAAACACTACTTTGACATATAGCAAACGTCTTCTCTTTTCAGAGAAACACATGTGCGTTTCTCACAGAAGCATTATTTGAAATTCATACACTTGCCAAAGAACGTGGTTATCTTTCGAAATAAAGATTCTCCAGAGAACAGGAACACTGTTCTCACTTCTGACAATACTTTGACAAATCTCAAACAACGGCTTTCCCTTTGGGAGAAACTCATGTACATTTCTCACAAAAGCATTTCCAAGTTCGATTATCGTTGGAAGTAATGGGTCTACAGAGAACAGGAACACTGTTTTCACTTCTAACATTACTTTGACATATAGCAAACAACGGCTTCGCTTTTCAGAGAAACACATGTGCGTTTCTCACAAAAGAATTTCATGAAATTCATACACTTTCAAAAGAACATTATTATCTTTCGAAGTAAAGGTTCTACAGAGAAAAGGAACACTGTTCTCACTTCTAACAATACTTTGATATATAGCAAACAACGTCTTCCCTTTTCAGAGAAACACATGGGCGTTTCTCACAGAAGCATTTCTTTAATTTCATACACTTTCCAAAGAACGTGATTATCTTTCCAAATAATGATTCTCCAGAGAACAGGAACACTGTTCTCACTTTTGACAATGCTTTGACAAATCTCAAATAACGGCTTCTCCTTTCAGAAAAACACTTGTGCGTTTCTCAAAAATGCATTTCCTGAAATCCATACACTTTCAAAGAAGATGATTCTCTTTCAAAGTGTAGCGTCTGCAGTGAATAGCAAAACTTCTCATTTGAGAAACACGTGTGTATATCACAAAAGCATTTCATGAAATTCATACACTTTCAAAAAACATGATTATCTTTCACAGTAAACCTTCTACAGTGAAATGGAACACTTTACTCACTTCAAACACTACTTTGACATATAGCAAACGTCTTCTCTTTTCAGAGAAACACATGTGCGTTTCTCACAGAAGCATTACTTGAAATTCATACACTTTCCAAAGAACGTGGTTATCTTTCGAAATAAAGATTCTCCAGAGAACAGGAACACTGTTCTCACTTCTGACAATACTTTGACAAATCTCAAACAACGGCTTTCCCTTTCGGAGAAACTCATGTACATTTCTCACAAAAGCATTTCATGAAATTCATACATTTTCCAAGTTCGATTATCGTTGGAAGTAATGGGTCTACAGAGAACAGGAACACTGTTTTCACTTCTAACACTACTTTGACATATAGCAAAAAACGGCTTCGCTTTTCAGGAAACACATGTGCGTTTCTCACAAAAGCATTTCATGAAATTCATACACTTTCAAAAGAACATGATTATCTTTCGAAGTAAAGGTTCTACAGAGAACAGGAACACTGTTCTCACTTCTAACAATACTTTGATATATAGCAAACAACGTCTTCTCTTTTCAGAGAAACACATGGGCGTTTCTCACAGAAGCATTTCTTTAATTTCATACACTTTCCAAAGAACGTGATTATCTTTCGAAATAAAGATTCTCCAGAGAACAGGAACACTGTTCTCACTTCTCACAATACTTTGACAAATCTTAAACAACGGCTTCTTTTTTCGGAGAAACTAGTGTACGTTTCTCACAAAAGTATTTCAAGAAATTCATACATTTTCCAAAGAACATGATTATCGTTGGACGTAAAGGGTCTACAGAGAACAGGAACACTGTTCACACTTCTAACACTACTTTGACATATAGCAAACAATGGCTTCGCTTTTCAGAGAAACACATGTGCGTTTCTCACAAAAGCAGTTCATCAAATTCATACACTTTCCAAAGAACATGATTATATTTCGAAGTAAAGGTTCTACAGAAGACAGGAACACTGTTCTAACACTACTTTGACAAATCTCAAACAACGGCTTCACTTTTCAGAGAAACACATGTGCGTTTCTCACAAAAGCATTTCTTGAAATTCATACACTTTCCAAAGAACATCATTATCTTTCGAAGAAAACTTTCTACAGAGAACAGGAACACTGTTATCACTTCTGACACAACTCAAACAACGGTTTCTTCTTTCGTAGACAATCATGTGCATTTCTAAAAATAGCATTTCATGAAATTCATACACTTTATATAGAACAATTCATACACTTTATATAGAACGTAATTATCCTTCACAGTAAAGCTACCACAGAGAACAGGAACACTTCTCAATTCTAACAATACGATGACATATCACAACGGCTTCTCTTTTCAGAGAAACACATGTGCGTTTCTCACAAAAGCAGTTCATCAAATTCATACACTTTCCAAAGAACATGATTATCTTTCGAAGTAAAGGTTCTACAGAGAACAGGAACACTGTTCTCACTTCTAACAATACTTTGATATATAGCAAACAACGTCTTCTCTTTTCAGAGAAACACATGGGCGTTTCTCACAGAAGCATTTCTTTAATTAAATACACTTTCCGAAGAACGTGATTATCTTTCGAAATAAAGATTCTCCAGAGAACAGGAACACTGTTCTCACTTCTGACAATACTTTGACAAATCTTAAACAACGGCTTCTTTTTTCGGAGAAACTAGTGTACGTTTCTCACAAAAGTATTTCAAGAAATTCATACATTTTCCAAGGAACATGATTATCGTTGGACGTAAAGGGTCTACAGAGAACAGGAACACTGTTCACACTTCTAACACTACTTTGACATATAGCAAACAACGGCTTCGCTTTTCAGAGAAACACATGTGCGTTTCTCACAAAAGCAGTTCATCAAATTCATACACTTTCCAAAGAACATCATTATCTTTCGAAGAAAACTTTCTACAGAGAACAGGAACACTGTTATCACTTCTGACACAACTCAAACAACTTCTTCTTCTATCGTAGACACTCATGTGCATTTCTAAAAATAGCATTTCATGAAATTCATACACTTTATATAGAACGTAATTATCCTTCACAGTAAAGCTACCACAGAGAACAGGAACACTTCTCAATTCTAACAATACGATGACATATCACAACGGCTTCTCTTTTCAGAGAAACACATGTGCGTTTCTCACAAAAGCAGTTCATCAAATTCATACACTTTCCAAAGAACATGATTATCTTTCGAAGTAAAGATTCTACAGAGAACAGGAACACTGTTCTCACTTCTGACAATGCTTTGACAAATCTCAAATAACGGCTTCTCCTTTCAGAGAAACACTTGTGCGTTTCTCAAAAATGCATTTCCTGAAATCCATACACTTTCAAAGAAGATGATTCTCTTTCAAAGTGTAGCGTCTGCAGTGAATAGCAAAACTTCTCATTTGAGAAACACGTGTGTATATCACAAAAGCATTTCATGAAATTCATACACTTTCAAGAGAACGTGATTATCTTTCACAGTAAACCTTCTACAGTGAAATGGAACACTGTACTCACTTCAAACACTACTTTGACATATAGCAAACGTCTTCTCTTTTCAGAGAAACACATGTGCGTTTCTCACAGAAGCATTATTTGAAATTCATACACTTGCCAAAGAACGTGGTTATCTTTCGAAATAAAGATTCTCCAGAGAACAGGAACACTGTTCTCACTTCTGACAATACTTTGACAAATCTCAAACAACGGCTTTCCCTTTGGGAGAAACTCATGTACATTTCTCACAAAAGCATTTCCAAGTTCGATTATCGTTGGAAGTAATGGGTCTACAGAGAACAGGAACACTGTTTTCACTTCTAACATTACTTTGACATATAGCAAACAACGGCTTCGCTTTTCAGAGAAACACATGTGCGTTTCTCACAAAAGAATTTCATGAAATTCATACACTTTCAAAAGAACATTATTATCTTTCGAAGTAAAGGTTCTACAGAGAAAAGGAACACTGTTCTCACTTCTAACAATACTTTGATATATAGCAAACAACGTCTTCCCTTTTCAGAGAAACACATGGGCGTTTCTCACAGAAGCATTTCTTTAATTTCATACACTTTCCAAAGAACGTGATTATCTTTCCAAATAATGATTCTCCAGAGAACAGGAACACTGTTCTCACTTTTGACAATGCTTTGACAAATCTCAAATAACGGCTTCTCCTTTCAGAAAAACACTTGTGCGTTTCTCAAAAATGCATTTCCTGAAATCCATACACTTTCAAAGAAGATGATTCTCTTTCAAAGTGTAGCGTCTGCAGTGAATAGCAAAACTTCTCATTTGAGAAACACGTGTGTATATCACAAAAGCATTTCATGAAATTCATACACTTTCAAAAAACATGATTATCTTTCACAGTAAACCTTCTACAGTGAAATGGAACACTTTACTCACTTCAAACACTACTTTGACATATAGCAAACGTCTTCTCTTTTCAGAGAAACACATGTGCGTTTCTCACAGAAGCATTACTTGAAATTCATACACTTTCCAAAGAACGTGGTTATCTTTCGAAATAAAGATTCTCCAGAGAACAGGAACACTGTTCTCACTTCTGACAATACTTTGACAAATCTCAAACAACGGCTTTCCCTTTCGGAGAAACTCATGTACATTTCTCACAAAAGCATTTCATGAAATTCATACATTTTCCAAGTTCGATTATCGTTGGAAGTAATGGGTCTACAGAGAACAGGAACACTGTTTTCACTTCTAACACTACTTTGACATATAGCAAAAAACGGCTTCGCTTTTCAGGAAACACATGTGCGTTTCTCACAAAAGCATTTCATGAAATTCATACACTTTCAAAAGAACATGATTATCTTTCGAAGTAAAGGTTCTACAGAGAACAGGAACACTGTTCTCACTTCTAACAATACTTTGATATATAGCAAACAACGTCTTCTCTTTTCAGAGAAACACATGGGCGTTTCTCACAGAAGCATTTCTTTAATTTCATACACTTTCCAAAGAACGTGATTATCTTTCGAAATAAAGATTCTCCAGAGAACAGGAACACTGTTCTCACTTCTCACAATACTTTGACAAATCTTAAACAACGGCTTCTTTTTTCGGAGAAACTAGTGTACGTTTCTCACAAAAGTATTTCAAGAAATTCATACATTTTCCAAAGAACATGATTATCGTTGGACGTAAAGGGTCTACAGAGAACAGGAACACTGTTCACACTTCTAACACTACTTTGACATATAGCAAACAATGGCTTCGCTTTTCAGAGAAACACATGTGCGTTTCTCACAAAAGCAGTTCATCAAATTCATACACTTTCCAAAGAACATGATTATATTTCGAAGTAAAGGTTCTACAGAAGACAGGAACACTGTTCTAACACTACTTTGACAAATCTCAAACAACGGCTTCACTTTTCAGAGAAACACATGTGCGTTTCTCACAAAAGCATTTCTTGAAATTCATACACTTTCCAAAGAACATCATTATCTTTCGAAGAAAACTTTCTACAGAGAACAGGAACACTGTTATCACTTCTGACACAACTCAAACAACGGTTTCTTCTTTCGTAGACAATCATGTGCATTTCTAAAAATAGCATTTCATGAAATTCATACACTTTATATAGAACAATTCATACACTTTATATAGAACGTAATTATCCTTCACAGTAAAGCTACCACAGAGAACAGGAACACTTCTCAATTCTAACAATACGATGACATATCACAACGGCTTCTCTTTTCAGAGAAACACATGTGCGTTTCTCACAAAAGCAGTTCATCAAATTCATACACTTTCCAAAGAACATGATTATCTTTCGAAGTAAAGGTTCTACAGAGAACAGGAACACTGTTCTCACTTCTAACAATACTTTGATATATAGCAAACAACGTCTTCTCTTTTCAGAGAAACACATGGGCGTTTCTCACAGAAGCATTTCTTTAATTAAATACACTTTCCGAAGAACGTGATTATCTTTCGAAATAAAGATTCTCCAGAGAACAGGAACACTGTTCTCACTTCTGACAATACTTTGACAAATCTTAAACAACGGCTTCTTTTTTCGGAGAAACTAGTGTACGTTTCTCACAAAAGTATTTCAAGAAATTCATACATTTTCCAAGGAACATGATTATCGTTGGACGTAAAGGGTCTACAGAGAACAGGAACACTGTTCACACTTCTAACACTACTTTGACATATAGCAAACAACGGCTTCGCTTTTCAGAGAAACACATGTGCGTTTCTCACAAAAGCAGTTCATCAAATTCATACACTTTCCAAAGAACATCATTATCTTTCGAAGAAAACTTTCTACAGAGAACAGGAACACTGTTATCACTTCTGACACAACTCAAACAACTTCTTCTTCTATCGTAGACACTCATGTGCATTTCTAAAAATAGCATTTCATGAAATTCATACACTTTATATAGAACGTAATTATCCTTCACAGTAAAGCTACCACAGAGAACAGGAACACTTCTCAATTCTAACAATACGATGACATATCACAACGGCTTCTCTTTTCAGAGAAACACATGTGCGTTTCTCACAAAAGCAGTTCATCAAATTCATACACTTTCCAAAGAACATGATTATCTTTCGAAGTAAAGATTCTACAGAGAACAGGAACACTGTTCTCACTTCTGACAATGCTTTGACAAATCTCAAATAACGGCTTCTCCTTTCAGAGAAACACTTGTGCGTTTCTCAAAAATGCATTTCCTGAAATCCATACACTTTCAAAGAAGATGATTCTCTTTCAAAGTGTAGCGTCTGCAGTGAATAGCAAAACTTCTCATTTGAGAAACACGTGTGTATATCACAAAAGCATTTCATGAAATTCATACACTTTCAAGAGAACGTGATTATCTTTCACAGTAAACCTTCTACAGTGAAATGGAACACTGTACTCACTTCAAACACTACTTTGACATATAGCAAACGTCTTCTCTTTTCAGAGAAACACATGTGCGTTTCTCACAGAAGCATTATTTGAAATTCATACACTTGCCAAAGAACGTGGTTATCTTTCGAAATAAAGATTCTCCAGAGAACAGGAACACTGTTCTCACTTCTGACAATACTTTGACAAATCTCAAACAACGGCTTTCCCTTTCGGAGAAACTCATGTACATTTCTCACAAAAGCATTTCCAAGTTCGATTATCGTTGGAAGTAATGGGTCTACAGAGAACAGGAACACTGTTTTCACTTCTAACACTACTTTGACATATAGCAAACAACGGCTTCGATTTTCAGAGAAACACATGTGCGTTTCTCACAAAAGCATTTCATGAAATTCATACACTTTCAAAAGAACATGATTATCTTTCGAAGTAAAGGTTCTACAGAGAACAGGAACACTGTTCTCACTTCTAACAATAGTTTGATATATAGCAAACAACGTCTTCTCTTTTCAGAGAAACACATGGGCGTTTCTCACAGAAGCATTTCTTTAATTTCATACACTTTCCAAAGAACGTGATTATCTTTCGAAATAAAGATTCACCAGAGAACAGGAATACTGTTCTCACTTCTGACAATACTTTGACAAATCTTAAACAACGGCTTCTTTTTTCGGAGAAACTAGTGTACGTTTCTCACAAAAGTATTTCAAGAAATTCATACATTTTCCAAAGAACATGATTATCGTTGGACGTAAAGGGTCTACAGAGAACAGGAACACTGTTCACACTTCTAACACTACTTTCACATATAGCAAACAATGGCTTCGCTTTTCAGAGAAACACATGTGCGTTTCTCACAAAAGCAGTTCATCAAATTCATACACTTTCCAAAGAACATGATTATATTTCGAAGTAAAGGTTCTACAGAAGACAGGAACACTGTTCTAACACTACTTTGACAAATCTCAAACAACGGCTTCACTTTTCAGAGAAACACATGTGCGTTTCTCACAAAAGCATTTCTTGAAATTCATACACTTTCCAAAGAACATCATTATCTTTCGAAGAAAACTTTCTACAGAGAACAGGAACACTGTTATCACTTCTGACACAACTCAAACAATGGTTTCTTCTTTCGTAGACAATCATGTGCATTTCTAAAAATAGCATTTCATGAAATTCATACACTTTATATAGAACAATTCATACACTTTATATAGAACGTAATTATCCTTCACAGTAAAGCTACCACAGAGAACAGGAACACTTCTCAATTCTAACAATACGATGACATATCACAACGGCTTCTCTTTTCAGAGAAACACATATGCGTTTCTCACAAAAGCAGTTCATCAAATTCATACACTTTCCAAAGAACATGATTATCTTTCGAAGTAAAGGTTCTACAGAGAACAGGAACACTGTTCTCACTTCTAACAATACTTTGATATATAGCAAACAACGTCTTCTCTTTTCAGAGAAACACATGGGCGTTTCTCACAGAAGCATTTCTTTAATTAAATACACTTTCCGAAGAACGTGATTATCTTTCGAAATAAAGATTCTCCAGAGAACAGGAACACTGTTCTCACTTCTGACAATACTTTGACAAATCTTAAACAACGGCTTCTTTTTTCGGAGAAACTAGTGTACGTTTCTCACAAAAGTATTTCAAGAAATTCATACATTTTCCAAGGAACATGATTATCGTTGGACGTAAAGGGTCTACAGAGAACAGGAACACTGTTCACACTTCTAACACTACTTTGACATATAGCAAACAACGGCTTCGCTTTTCAGAGAAACACATGTGCGTTTCTCACAAAAGCAGTTCATCAAATTCATACACTTTCCAAAGAACATCATTATCTTTCGTAGAAAACTTTCTACAGAGAACAGGAACACTGTTATCACTTCTGACACAACTCAAACAACTTCTTCTTCTATCGTAGACACTCATGTGCATTTCTAAAAATAGCATTTCATGAAATTCATACACTTTATATAGAACGTAATTATCCTTCACAGTAAAGCTACCACAGAGAACAGGAACACTTCTCAATTCTAACAATACGATGACATATCACAACGGCTTCTCTTTTCAGAGAAACACATGTGCGTTTCTCACAAAAGCAGTTCATCAAATTCATACACTTTCCAAAGAACATGATTATCTTTCGAAGAAAACTTTCTACAGAGAACAGGAACACTGTTCTCACTTCTGACAATGCTTTGACAAATCTCAAATAACGGCTTCTCCTTTCAGAGAAACACTTGTGCGTTTCTCAAAAATGCATTTCCTGAAATCCATACACTTTCAAAGAAGATGATTCTCTTTCATAGTGTAGCGTCTGCAGTGAATAGCAAAACTTCTCATTTGAGAAACGCGTGTGTATATCACAAAAGCATTTCATGAAATTCATACACTTTCAAAAGAACGTGATTATCTTTCACAGTAAACCTTCTACAGTGAAATGGAACACTGTACTCACTTCAAACACTACTTTGACATATAGCAAACGTCTTCTCTTTTCAGAGAAACACATGTGCGTTTCTCACAGAAGCATTACTTGAAATTCATACACTTTCCAAAGAACGTGGTTATCTTTCGAAATAAAGATTCTCCAGAGAACAGGAACACTGTTCTCACTTCTGACAATACTTTGACAAATCTCAAACAACGGCTTTCCCTTTCGGAGAAACTCATGTACATTTCTCACAAAAGCATTTCCAAGTTCGATTATAGTTGGAAGTAATGGGTCTACAGAGAACAGGAACACTGTTTTCACTTCTAACACTACTTTGACATATAGCAAACAACGTCTTCTCTTTTCAGAGAAACACATGTGCGTTTCTCACAGAAGCATTTCATGAAATTCATACACTTTCAAAAGAACATGATTATCTTTCGAAGTAAAGGTTCTACAGAGAACAGGAACACTGTTCTCACTTCTAACAATAGTTTGATATATAGCAAACAACGTCTTCTCTTTTCAGAGAAACACATGGGCGTTTCTCACAGAAGCATTTCTTTAATTTCATACACTTTCCAAAGAACGTGATTATCTTTCGAAATAAAGATTCTCCAGAGAACAGGAACACTGTTCTCACTTCTGACAATACTTTGACAAATCTTAAACAACGGCTTCTTTTTTCGGAGAAACTAGTGTACGTTTCTCACAAAAGTATTTCAAGAAATGCATACATTTTCCAAGGAACATGATTATCGTTGGACGTAAAGGGTCTACAGAGAACCGGAACACGGTTCACACTTCTAACACTACTTTGACATATAGCAAACAACGGCTTCGCTTTTCAGAGAAACACATGTGCGTTTCTCACAAAAGCAGTTCATCCAATTCATACACTTTCCAAAGAACATGATTATATTTCGAAGTAAAGGTTCTACAGAAGACAGGAACACTGTTCTAACACTACTTTGACAAATCTCAAACAACGGCTTCACTTTTCAGAGAAACACATGTGCGTTTCTCACAAAAGCAGTTCATCAAATTCATACACTTTCCAAAGAACATCATTATCTTTCGAAGAAAACTTTCTACAGAGAACAGGAACACTGTTATCACTTCTGACACAACTCAAACAACGGCTTCTTCTTTCGTAGACACTCTTGTGCATTTCTAAAAATAGCATTTCATGAAATTCATACACTTTATATAGAACGTAATTATCCTTCACAGTAAAGCTACCACAGAGAACAGGAACACTTCTCAATTCTAACAATACGATGACATATCACAACGGCTTCTCTTTTCAGAGAAACACATGTGCGTTTCTCACAAAAGCAGTTCATCAAATTCATACACTTTCCAAAGAACATGATTATCTTTCGAAGTAAAGATTCTACAGAGAACAGGAACACTGTTCTCACTTCTGACAATGCTTTGACAAATCTCAAATAACGGCTTCTCCTTTCAGAGAAACACTTGTGCGTTTCTCAAAAATGCATTTCCTGAAATCCATACACTTTCAAAGAAGATGATTCTCTTTCAAAGTGTAGCGTCTGCAGTGAATAGCAAAACTTCTCATTTGAGAAACACGTGTGTATATCACAAAAGCATTTCATGAAATTCATACACTTTCAAAAGAACGTGATTATCTTTCACAGTAAACCTTCTACAGTGAAATGGAACACTGTACTCACTTCAAACACTACTTTGACATATAGCAAACGTCTTCTCTTTTCAGAGAAACACATGTGCGTTTCTCACAGAAGCATTACTTGAAATTCATACACTTTCCAAAGAACGTGGTTATCTTTCTAAATAAAGATTCTCCAGAGAACAGGAACACTGTTCTCACTTCTGACAATACTTTGACAAATCTCAAACAAAGGCTTTCCCTTTCGGAGAAACTCATGTACATTTCTCACAAAAGCATTTCCAAGTTCGATTATCGTTGGAAGTAATCGGTCTACAGAGAACAGGAACACTGTTTTCACTTCTAACAATACTTTGACATATAGCAAACAACGTCTTCTCTTTTCAGAGAAACACATGTGCGTTTCTCACAGAAGCATTTCATGAAATTCATACACTTTCAAAAGAACATGATTATCTTTCGAAGTAAAGGTTCTACAGAGAAGAGGAACACTGTTCTCACTTCTAACAATACTTTGATATATAGTAAACAACGTCTTCTCTTTTCAGAGAAACACATGGGCGTTTCTCACAGAAGCATTTCTTTAATTTCATACACTTTCCAAAGAACGTGATTATCTTTCGAAATACAGATTCTCCAGAGAACAGGAACACTGTTCTCACTTCTGACAATACTTTGACAAATCTTAAACAACGGCTTCTGAAGTAATAAGGGTGGCAGCGGGGCTGCTTCCCCAACACCCCAGCCGCCTGCCCAGCTAGCTTATGCCCCGAAATAATTACACGGACACTCTATTCTTTTAAACACCGTTTGGCCCATTCTCTTCTAGGCTAATTCTCACATATTAATTTAGCCCATTCCTAATCATCTGTGTGTAGCACCCCAAGGTGCGCTTACCGGGGAGATTCTAGCCTAGTCCATCCTGGGTCGGAGCTTCATCCCGGGAGTGGGGCATGGCATCTCTCTCAGGTGTCTGCTCCCGAGAGGAAAGCTGTGGAGACTCCGACCTCACTTCCTCTTCCTCCCAGTGTTCTGTCCTGTTTTCTCCTCCCACCTATCCTCTAACCAATAAAATGGGCCAGGGCAGTGCCTTTATTAGCCAATGACCTTCTTCCATCATTTCCCCTTTTTCGGTTTAAACAAAAAAAAAAGGCTTTAACATAGCAAAATTACATATAACAAAACAGTTATCAAGTAAAAGTTACAATAATCTTTATCATAACTAAGGAAAACTATAACTATAACTAACTATTCTTAACTCCATCAAAGACTCCAGAAAGATATATTACCTAAGTAAACAAGAACTAAGAAACTTAGTTCTAGAAATGACAAAGACATCTCGCTGCCTGGACAGTCACCCAAAGTTCTTTTGTACCGTTGGGGCATCCATCTTCAGCCTTCAGGCCCATGGTATCCAGCAGACATTTCCATAAAGCAGGAAAATTCAAAGTCAGTTCAGTCACTATCTGTTGTGTCCTGCAGAATGTCTCGCAGACTCTTTCAAAATGAATCAGGAACCCCGAAAGATCATCTCACCTTAGGCAAGTTCAGTAGTCCTCTCTCTGCGGGTTCTCTGTGTCCAGTTTATGCAATAGTCCAGGCAAGAGCAGTTTCTTGCCCAAATGGCTATCAAACTCCATAAGGTGCCTCTTCGATGCCCATCTTCCTCTTGAAGTAGATTGGTGCTGCCAGGAGCAGACGTGTCTCATTGTCATGAAAAGTCCTCAGTTATTAAAACATTAAATGTCCTATTCTGTAATCTTTGAAAGACATGAAGAATGTCTATCTAAAATATATCTCTATATATCTAGAAAATCTAACTAACATGACTATAATCTTTACTATTATCGATGATTATCCATTAACAACCTATATTTCTTAATTATACAGTACATATTTAAATGAACTACACAATCACAATACCTTAATCAAAATCAGAAACACTTATACATATACCAAAATTGACCTTAAATCTCTATCAATAAAGCAAAATCTATACTAATGCAAATTATTCATACCTATATCATATCCCCCTTTAAATGTAAAAGAACGTTTATAAACCATATTTGGGAACATGGGCGCAGTTATTTCTCTCCAAACTGCTTCCTGCTGAATGGGGGCGTCGTTAATTAGGTCTTTCATGGTATAACCTGTGTGCTAGTTTCATCTCAGTTGGCAGTTGAGCGAAGTAAATTTTCTGAAGATGTTCACTGCAACCCTTCAGGAGGGCGTGGTCCATCATACCAAATCGGAATAGAAGAAATGAACAGGGTCTCATCCTCTGTGAAAACAAAATAAGAAACTCCTTTCCAAAGTATCATATCCTTAGATCCAAATTCATAATATCTATGTTGGATTAGTTCAGCAGTATTTATAAATAAATATCTTTTAGCATCTGTTTCTCCTTCCTCAGCATTCAAACAATTCAAAGAGAGCATAATAGCATACAGTATCAAAAGTCTCTGTGTATTTTCCATCTTTGTACGCTTTGTTTTAACCTCTATTTTGTTTATTTTTACTTTTAACTCTTTGCTTTTTGAGACAGGTTCTCTGTATCTTTGACCTGAAGTAACTCTGTAGACCAGGCTGTCTTTGAACTCTCAGAGATCCACCTGTCTCTGCCTCCCAGGCATTGGGATTAAAGGTGTATGCTACTACACCTTGAACTCACAGAGATCTGTTTGCCTCTGCCTTCTAGGCACTGGGATTAAAGGCGTGTGCTACCACACACAACAAATCTCTTCCTTTTTTTGTTTTTTACTTTAAGAACTTCAACTTTTAGTCTGCATATATTTTTAACACACTTTAAACCTTTTAGAAATTTTCTTTGTCTTTGAATCTCTCTTTACTGTATATCTCTCTTTTTCTGACCACACAAGTCTTTAATTTACCAAGCAATATCAGTAGGACTAAAGGCGTGGCTTTGCCAGCTAGATCCAGTCCATTCCTTAGCTTTCCAGCCTCATGGCGGAGGTACTGGCTGTAGCCAGCAAGCGAGCTTCAACAGCCTGTGCTAGCAAGCCGCCTGCGTAAAAGAGTCAGAGTTTGTCCTGGCAGGACAGCCCAGAAAGCCGGCATTTTTAAACGGCGCAGCTTTTTTCCTGCTATGGCTGAAAACCGAAAAGCATGTGTTCAGCTTTTCGTCAACACCGTTTAAGTGTTTCGTGGCAGGACCTCTTAATGAGCTGCAGGTTTTGCAGCTAAAGCTGAGTCAGGAAGCCTCTCTTAGATGAGGCGCTTGCTTGCCTCGAGCAAGCAGAGTAGAACCGAGAAATT
The DNA here is from genome assembly GCF_018167655.1 of Microtus oregoni. NCBI lineage: Eukaryota > Metazoa > Chordata > Mammalia > Rodentia > Cricetidae > Microtus > Microtus oregoni. Next base: position 263,615 of record NW_024544709.1, on the reverse strand, counting down.
GCTGCTACCAAGAAACCAGGCACAATGCTTTCATTTTGTTCTAGAATTACTTTCCAAGCTGTCTCATGCTTTATGTGGAAGCAGTTGTCCACGTGGGCGCCATATGAAGTAATAAGGGTGGCGGCGGGGCTGCGTCCCCAACACCCCAGCCGCCTGCCCAGCTAGCTTATGCCCCGAAATAATTACACGGACACTGTATTCTTTTAGGCTTCTTTTTTCGGAGAAACTAGTGTACGTTTCTCACAAAAGTATTTCAAGAAATTCATACATTTTCCAAGGAACATGATTATCGTTGGACGTAAAGGGTCTACAGAGAACAGGAACACTGTTCACACTTCTAACACTACTTTGACATATAGCAAACAACGGCTTCGCTTTTCAGAGAAACACATGTGCGTTTCTCACAAAAGCAGTTCATCAAATTCATACACTTTCCAAAGAACATGATTATATTTCGAAGTAAAGGTTCTACAGAAGACAGGAACACTGTTCTAACACTACTTTGACAAATCTCAAACAACGGCTTCACTTTTCAGAGAAACACATGTGCGTTTCTCACAAAAGCATTTCTTGAAATTCATACACTTTCCAAAGAACATCATTATCTTTCGAAGAAAACTTTCTACAGAGAACAGGAACACTGTTATCACTTCTGACACAACTCAAACAACGGCTTCTTCTTTCGTAGACACTCATGTGCATTTATAAAATAGCATTTCATGAAATTCATACACTTTATATAGAACGTAATTATCCTTCACAGTAAAGCTACCACAGAGAACAGGAACACTTCTCAATTCTAACAATACGTTGACATATCACAACGGCTTCTCTTTTCAGAGAAACACATGTGCGTTTCTCACAAAAGCAGTTCATCAAATTCATACACTTTCCAAAGAACATGATTATCTTTCGAAGTAAAGATTCTACAGAGAACAGGAACACTGTTCTCACTTCTGACAATGCTTTGACAAATCTCAAATAACGGCTTCTCCTTTCAGAGAAACACTTGTGCGTTTCTCAAAAATGATTTTCCTGAAATCCATACACTTTCAAAGAAGATGATTCTCTTTCAAAGTGTAGCGTCTGCAGTGAATAGCAAAACTTCTCATTTGAGAAACGCGTGTGTATATCACAAAAGCATTTCATGAAATTCATACACTTTCAAAAGAACGGGATTATCTTTCACAGTAAACCTTCTACAGTGAAATGGAACACTGTACTCACTTCAAACACTACTTTGACATATAGCAAACGTCTTCTCTTTTCAGAGAAACACATGTGCGTTTCTCACAGAAGCATTACTTGAAATTCATACACTTTCCAAAGAACGTGGTTATCTTTCGAAATAAAGATTCTCCAGAGAACAGGAACACTGTTCTCACTTCTGACAATACTTTGACAAATCTCAAACAACGGCTTTCCCTTTCGGAGAAACTCATGTACGTTTCTCACAAAAGCATTTCCAAGTTCGATTATCGTTGGAAGTAATGGGTCTACAGAGAACAGGAACACTGTTTTCACTTCTAACACTACTTTGACATATAGCAAACAACGGCTTCGATTTTCAGAGAAACACATGTGCGTTTCTCACAAAAGCATTTCATGAAATTCATACACTTTCAAAAGAACATGATTATCTTTCGAAGTAAAGGTTCTACAGAGAACAGGAACACTGTTCTCACTTCTAACAATACTTTGATATATAGCAAACAACGTCTTCTCTTTTCAGAGAAACACATGGGCGTTTCTCACAGAAGCATTTCTTTAATTTCATACACTTTCCAAAGAACGTGATTATCTTTCGAAATAAAGATTCTCCAGAGAACAGGAACACTGTTCTCACTTCTGACAATACTTTGACAAATCTTAAACAACGGCTTCTTTTTTCGGAGAAACTAGTGTACGTTTCTCACAAAAGTATTTCAAGAAATGCATACATTTTCCAAGGAACATGATTATCGTTGGACGAAAAGGGTCTACAGAGAACCGGAACACGGTTCACACTTCTAACACTACTTTGACATATAGCAAACAACGACTTCGCTTTTCAGAGAAACACATGTGCGTTTCTCACAAAAGCAGTTCATCCAATTCATACACTTTCCAAAGAACATGATTATATTTCAAAGTAAAGGTTCTACAGAAGACAGGAACACTGTTCTAACACTACTTTGACAAATCTCAAACAACGGCTTCACTTTTCAGAGAAACACATGTGCGTTTCTCACAAAAGCAGTTCATCAAATTCATACACTTTCCAAAGAACATGATTATATTTCGAAGTAAAGATTCTACAGAGAACAGGAACACTTTTCTCACTTCTGACAATGCTTTGACAAATCTCAAAAAACGGCTTCTCCTTTCAGAGAAACACTCGTGCGTTTCTCAAAAATGCATTTCCTGAAATCCATACACTTTCAAAGAAGATGATTCTCTTTCAAAGTGTAGCGTCTGCAGTGAATAGCAAAACTTCTCATTTGAGAAACACATGTGTATATCACAAAAGCATTTCATGAAATTCATACACTTTCAAAAGAACGTGATTATATTTCACAGTAAACCTTCTACAGTGAAAGGAACACTTTGCTCACTACTAACACTACTTTGACATATAGCAAACAATGTCTTCTCTTTTCAGAGGAACACATGTGCGTTTCTCAAAGAAGCATTACTTGAAATTCCTACACTTTCCAAAGAACGTGATTATCTTTCGAAATAAAGATTCTCCAGAGAACAGGAACACTGTTCTCACTTCTGACAATACTTTGACAAATCTTAAACAACGGCTTCTTTTTTCGGAGAAACTAGTGTACGTTTCTCACAAAAGCATTTCAAGAAATTCATACATTTTCCAAGGAACATGATTATCGTTGGACGTAAAGGGTCTACAGAGAACAGGAACACTGTTCACACTTCTAACACTACTTTGACATATAGCAAACAACGGCTTCGCTTTTCAGAGAAACACATGTGCGTTCCTCACAAAAGCAGTTCATCAAGTTCATACACTTTCCAAAGAACATGATTATCTATCGAAATAAAAATTCTCCAGAGAACAGGAACACTGTTCTCACTTCTGACAATATTTTGACAAATCTTAAACAACGGCTTCTTTTTTCGGAGAAACTATTGTACGTTTCTCACATAAACAGTTCATCAAATTCATACACTTTCCAAAGAACATAATTATATTTCGAAGTAAAGGTTCTACAGAGGACAGGAACACTGTTCTAACACTACTTTGAAAAATCTCAAACAACGGCTTCTCTTTTCGGAGAAACACATGTGCGTTTCTCACAAAAGCAGTTGATCAAATTCATACACTTTACAAAGAACATGATTATCATTCGAAGTAAAGATTCTACAGAGAACAGGAACACTGTTCTCACTTCTGACAATGCTTTAACAAATCTCAAATAACGGCTTCTCCTTTCAGAAAAACACTTGTGCGTTTCTCAAAAATGCATTTCCTGAAATCCATACACTTTCAAAGAAGATGATTCTCTTTCAAAGTGTAGTGTCTGCAGTGAATAGCAAAACTTCTCATTTGAGAAACACGTGTGTATATCACAAAAGCATTTCATGAAGTACATACACTTTCAAAAGAACATTATTATCTTTCGAAGTAAAGGTTCTACAGAGAACAGGAACACTGTTCTCAATTCTAACAATACTTTGATATATAGCAAACAACGTCTTCTCTTTTCAGAGAAACACATGGGCGTTTCTCACAGAAGCTTTTCTTTAATTTCATGCACTTTCCAAAGAACGTGATTATCTTTCGAAGTAAAGGTTCTACAGAGGACAGGAACACTGTTCTAACACTACATTGACAAATCTCAAACAACGGCTTCGCTTTTCAGAGAAACACATGTGCGTTTCTCACAAAAGCATTTCATGAAATTCATACACTTTCAAAAGAACATTATTATCTTTCGAAGTAAAGGTTCTACAGAGAACAGGAACACTGTTCTCACTTCTAACAATACTTTGATATATAGCAAAGAACGTCTTCTCTTTTCAGAGAAACACATGGGCGTTTCTCACAGAAGCATTTCTTTAATTTCATACATTTTCCAAAGAACGTGATTATCTTTCGAAATAAAGATTCTCCAGAGAACAGGAACGCTGTTCTCACTTCTGACAATACTTTGACAAATCTTAAACAACGGCTTCCTTTTTCGGAGAAAGTAGTATACGTTTCGCACAAAAGTATTTCAAGAAATTCATACATTTTCCAAGGAACATGATTATCGTTGGACGTAAAGGGTCTACAGAGAACAGGAACACTGTTCACACTTCTAACACTACTTTGACATATAGCAACAAACGGCTTTTCTTTTCAGAGAAACACGTGCGTTTCTCACAAAAGCAGTTCATCAAATTCATACACTTTCCAAAGAACATGATTATCTTTCGAAGTAAAGATTCTACAGAGAACAGAAACACTGTTCTCACTTTTGACAATGCTTTGACAAATCTCAAATAACGGCTTCTCCTTTCAGAAAAACACTTGTGCCTTTCTCAAAAATGCATTTCCTGAAATCCGTACACTTTCAAAGAAGATGATTCTCTTTCAAAGTGTAGCGTCTGCAGTGAAAATCAAAACTTCTCATTTGAGAAACACGTGTGTATATCACAAAAGCATTTCATGAAATTCATACACTTTCAAAAGAACATGATTATCTTTCACAGTAAACCTTCTACAGTGAATTGGAACACTGTACTCACTTCAAACACTACTTTGACTTATAGCAAACGTCTTCTCTTTTCAGAGAAACACATGTGCGTTTCTCACAGAAGCATTACTTGAAATTCATACACTTTCCAAAGAACGTGGTTATCTTTCAAAATAAAGATTCTCCAGATAACACTAACACTGTTCTCACTTCTGACAATAATTTGACAAATCTCAAACAACGGCTTTCTGTTTCGGAGAAACTCATTTTCATTTCTCACAAAAGCATTTCATGAAATTCATACATTTTCCAAGTTCGATTATCGTTGGAAGTAATGGGTCTACAGAGAACAGGAACACTGTTTTCACTTCTAACACTACTTTGACATATAGCAAACAACGGCTTCGCTTTTCAGAGAAACACATGTGCGTTTCTCACAAAAGCATTTCATGAAATTCATACACTTTCAAAAGAACATTATTATCTTTAGAAGTAAAGGTTCTACAGAGAACAGGAACACTGTACTCACTTCTAACAATACTTTGATATATAGCAAACAACGTCTTCTCTTTTCAGAGAAACACATGTGCGTTTCTCACAGAAGCATTACTTGAAATTCATACACTTGCCAAAGAACGTGGTTATCTTTCGAAATAAAGATTCTCCAAAGAACAGGAACACTGTTCTCACTTCTGACAATACTTTGACAAATCTCAAAGAACGGCTTTCCCTTTCGGAGAAACTCATGTACATTTCTCACAAAAGCATTTCCAAGTTCGATTATCGTTGGAAGTAATGGGTCTACAGAGAACAGGAACACTGTTTTCACTTCTAACACTACTTTGACATATAGCAAACAACGGCTTCGCTTTTCAGAGAAACACATGTGCGTTTCTCACAAAAGCATTTAATGAAATTCATACACTTTCAAAAGAACATTATTATCTTTCGAAGTAAAGGTTCTACAGAGAACAGGAACACTGTTCTCACTTCTAACAATACTTTGATATATAGCAAGCAACGTCTTCTCTTTTCAGAGAAACACATGGGCGTTTCTCACAGAAGCATTTCTTTAATTTCATACACTTTCCAAAGAACGTGATTATCTTTCGAATAAAGATTCTCCAGAGAACAGGAACACTGTTCTCAATTCTGACAATACTTTGACAAATCTTAAACAACGGCTTCTTTTTTCGGAGAAACTAGTGTACGTTTCTCACAAAAGTATTTCAAGAAATTCATACATTTTCCAAGGAACATGATTATCGTTGGACGTAAAGGGTCTACAGAGAACAGGAACACTGTTCACACTTCTAACACTACTTTGACATATAGCAAACAACGGCTTCTCTTTTCAGAGAAACACGTGCGTTTCTCACAAAAGCAGTTCTTCAAATTCATAAACTTTCCAAAGAACATGATTATCTTTCGAAGTAAAGATTCTACAGAGAACAGGAACACTGTTCTCACTTTTGACAATGCTTTGACAAATCTCAAATAACGGCTTCTCCTTTCAGAAAAACACTTGTGCGTTTCTCAAAAATGCATTTCCTGAAATCCATACACTTTCAAAGAAGATGATTCTCTTTCAAAGTGTAGAGTCTGCAGTGAATAGCAAAACTTCTCATTTGAGAAACACGTGTGTATATCACAAAAGCATTTCATGAAATTCATACACTTTCAAAAGAACATGATTATCTTTCACAGTAAACCTTCTACAGTGAAATGGAACACTGTACTCACTTCAAACACTACTTTGACATATAGCAAACGTCTTCTCTTTTCAGAGAAACACATGTGCTTTTCTCACAGAAGCATTACTTGAAATTCATACACTTGCCAAAGAACGTGGTTATCTTTCGAAATAAAGATTCTCCAGAGAACAGGAACACTGTTCTCACTTCTGACAATACTTTGACAAATCTCAAAGAACGGCTTTCCCTTTCGGAGAAACTCATGTACATTTCTCACAAAAGCATTTCCAAGTTCGATTATCGTTGGAAGTAATGGGTCTACAGAGAACAGGAACACTGTTTTCACTTCTAACACTACTTTGACATATAGCAAACAACGGCTTCGCTTTTCAGAGAAACACATGTGCGTTTCTCACAAAAGCATTTCATGAAATTCATACACTTTCAAAAGAACATTATTATCTTTCGAAGTAAAGGTTCTACAGAGAACAGGAACACTGTTCTCACTTCTAACAATACTTTGATATATAGCAAACAACGTCTTCTCTTTTCAGAGAAACACATGGACGTTTCTCACAGAAGCATTTCTTTAATTTCATACACTTTCCAAAGAACGTGATTATCTTTCGAAATAAAGATTCTCCAGAGAACAGGAACACTGTTCTCAATTCTGACAATACTTTGACAAATCTTAAACAACGGCTTCTTTTTTCGGAGAAACTAGTGTACGTTTCTCACAAAAGTATTTCAAGAAATTCATACATTTTCCAAGGAACATGATTATCGTTGGACGTAAAGGGTCTACAGAGAACAGGAACACTGTTCACACTTCTAGCACTACTTTGACATATAGCAAACAACGGCTTCGCTTTTCAGAGAAACACATGTGCGTTTCTCACAGAAGCATTACTTGAAATTCATACACTTTCCAAAGAACGTGGTTATCTTTCGAAATAAAGATTCTCCAGAGAACAGGAACACTGTTCTCATTTCTGACAATATTTTGACAAATCTCAAAGAACGGCTTTCCCTTTCGGAGAAACTCATGTACATTTCTCACAAAAGCATTTCATGAAATTCATACATTTTCCAAGTTCGATTATCGTTGAAAGTAATGGGTCTACAGAGAACAGGAACACTGTTTTCACTTCTAACACTACTTTGACATATAGCAAACAACGGCTTCGCTTTTCAGAGAAACACATGTGCGTTTCTCACAAAAGCATTTCATGAAATTCATACACTTTCAAAACAACATGATTATCTTTCGAAGTAAAGGTTCTACAGAGAACAGGAACACTGTTCTCACTTCTAACAATACTTTGATATATAGCAAACAACGTCTTCTCTTTTCAGAGAAACACATGGGCGTTTCTCACAGAAGTATTTCTTTAATTTCATACACTTTCCAAAGAACGTGATTATCTTTCGAATAAAGATTCTCCAGAGAACAGGAACACTGTTCTCACTTCTGACAATACTTTGACAAATCTTAAACAATGGCTTCTTTTTTCGGAGAAACTAGTGTACGTTTCTCACAAAAGTATTTCAAGAAATTCATACATTTTCCAAGGAACATGATTATCGTTGGACGTAAAGGGTCTACAGAGAACAGGAACACTGTTCACACTTCTAACACTACTTTGACATATAGCAAACAACGGCTTCTCTTTTCAGAGAAACACGTGCGTTTCTCACAAAAGCAGTTCATCAAATTCATACACTTTCCAAAGAACATGATTATCTTTCGAAGTAAAGACTCTACAGAGAACAGGAACACTGTTCTCACTTTTGACAATGCTTGGACAAATCTCAAATAACGGCTTCTCCTTTCAGAAAAACACTTGTGCGTTTCTCAAAAATGCATTTCCTGAAATCCATACACTTTCAAAGAAGATGATTCTCTTTCAAAGTGTAGCGTCTGCAGTGAATAGCAAAACTTCTCATTTGAGAAACACGTGTGTATATCACAAAAGCATTTCATGAAATTCGCACACTTTCAAAAGAACATGATTATCTTTCACAGTAAACCTTCTACAGTGAAATGGAACACTGTACTCACTTCAAACACTACTTTGACATATAGCAAACGTCTTCTCTTTTCAGAGAAACACATCTGCGTTTCTCACAGAAGCATTACTTGAAATTCATACACTTTCCAAAGAACGTGGTTATCTTTCGAAATAAAGATTCTCCAGAGAACAGGAACACTGTTCTCACTTCTGACAATATTTTGACAAATCTCAAAGAACGGCTTTCCCTTTCGGAGAAACTCATGTACATTTCTCACAAAAGCATTTCATGAAATTCATACATTTTCCAAGTTCGATTATCGTTGAAAGTAATGGGTCTACAGAGAACAGGAACACTGTTTTCACTTCTAACTCTACTTTGACATATAGCAAAAAACGGCTTCGCTTTTCAGAGAAACACATGTGCGTTTCTCACAAAAGAATTTCATGAAATTCATACACTTTCAAAAGAACATTATTATCTTTCGAAGTAAAGGTTCTACAGAGAACAGGAACACTGTTCTCACTTCTAACAATACTTTGATATATAGCAAAGAACGTCTTCTCTTTTCAGAGAAACACATGGGCGTTTCTCACAGAAGCATTTCTTTAATTTCATACATTTTCCAAAGAACGTGATTATCTTTCGAAATAAAGATTCTCCAGAGAACAGGAACGCTGTTCTCACTTCTGACAATACTTTGACAAATCTTAAACAACGGCTTCCTTTTTCGGAGAAACTAGTATACGTTTCGCACAAAAGTATTTCAAGAAATTCATACATTTTCCAAGGAACATGATTATCGTTGGACGTAAAGGGTCTACAGAGAACAGGAACACTGTTCACACTTCTAACACTACATTGACATATAGCAAAAAACGGCTTTTCTTTTCAGAGAAACACGTGCGTTTCTCACAAAAGCAGTTCATCAAATTCATACACTTTCCAAAGAACATGATTATCTTTCGAAGTAAAGATTCTACAGAGAACAGGAACACTGTTCTCACTTTTGACAATGCTTTGACAAATCTCAAATAACGGCTTCTCCTTTCAGAAAAACACTTGTTCCTTTCTCAAAAATGCATTTCCTGAAATTCGTACACTTTCAAAGAAGATGATTCTCTTTCAAAGTGTAGCGTCTGCAGTGAAAATCAAAACTTCTCATTTGAGAAACACGTGTGTATATCACAAAAGCATTTCATGAAATTCATACACTTTCAAAGAACATGATTATCTTTCACAGTAAACCTTCTACAGTGAATTGGAACACTGTACTCACTTCAAACACTACTTTGACTTATAGCAAACGTCTTCTCTTTTCAGAGAAACACATGTGCGTTTCTCACAGAAGCATTACTTGAAATTCATACACTTTCCAAAGAACGTGGTTATCTTTCAAAATAAAGATTCTCCAGATAACACTAACACTGTTCTCACTTCTGACAATAATTTGACAAATCTCAAACAACGGCTTTCTGTTTCGGAGAAACTCATTTTCATTTCTCACAAAAGCATTTCATGAAATTCATACATTTTCCAAGTTCGATTATCGTTGGAAGTAATGGGTCTACAGAGAACAGGAACACTGTTTTCACTTCTAACACTACTTTGACATATAGCAAACAACGGCTTCGCTTTTCAGAGAAACACATGTGCGTTTCTCACAAAAGCATTTCATGAAATTCATACACTTTCAAAAGAACATTATTATCTTTCGAAGTAAAGGTTCTACAGAGAACAGGAACACTGTTCTCACTTCTAACAATACTTTGATATAAAGCAAACAACGTCTTCTCTTTTCAGAGAAACACATGTGCGTTTCTCACAGAAGCATTACTTGAAATTCATACACTTGCCAAAGAACGTGGTTATCTTTCGAAATAAAGATTCTCCAGAGAACAGGAACACTGTTCTCACTTCTGACAATACTTTGACAAATCTCAAAGAACGGCTTTCCCTTTCGGAGAAACTCATGTACATTTCTCACAAAAGCATTTCCAAGTTCGATTATCGTTGGAAGTAATGGGTCTACAGAGAACAGGAACACTGTTTTCACTTCTAACACTACTTTGACATATAGCAAACAACGGCTTCGCTTTTCAGAGAAACACATGTGCGTTTCTCACAAAAGCATTTCATGAAATTCATACACTTTCAAAAGAACATTATTATCTTTCGAAGTAAAGGTTCTACAGAGAACAGGAACACTGTTCTCACTTCTAACAATACTTTGATATATAGCAAGCAACGTCTTCTCTTTTCAGAGAAACACATGGGCGTTTCTCACAGAAGCATTTCTTTAATTTCATACACTTTCCAAAGAACGTGATTATCTTTCGAATAAAGATTCTCCAGAGAACAGGAACACTGTTCTCCATTCTGACAATACTTTGACAAATCTTAAACAACGGCTTCTTTTTTCGGAGAAACTAGTGTACGTTTCTCACAAAAGTATTTCAAGAAATTCATACATTTTCCAAGGAACATGATTATCGTTGGACGTAAAGGGTCTACAGAGAACAGGAACACTGTTCACACTTCTAACACTACTTTGACATATAGCAAACAACGGCTTCTCTTTTCAGAGAAACACGTGCGTTTCTCACAAAAGCAGTTCTTCAAATTCATAAACTTTCCAAAGAACATGATTATCTTTCGAAGTAAAGATTCTACAGAGAACAGGAACACTGTTCTCACTTTTGACAATGCTTTGACAAATCTCAAATAACGGCTTCTCCTTTCAGAAAAACACTTGTGCGTTTCTCAAAAATGCATTTCCTGAAATCCATACACTTTCAAAGAAGATGATTCTCTTTCAAAGTGTAGAGTCTGCAGTGAATAGCAAAACTTCTCATTTGAGAAACACGTGTGTATATCACAAAAGCATTTCATGAAATTCATACACTTTCAAAAGAACATGATTATCTTTCACAGTAAACCTTCTACAGTGAAATGGAACACTGTACTCACTTCAAACACTACTTTGACATATAGCAAACGTCTTCTCTTTTCAGAGAAACACATGTGCTTTTCTCACAGAAGCATTACTTGAAATTCATACACTTGCCAAAGAACGTGGTTATCTTTCGAAATAAAGATTCTCCAGAGAACAGGAACACTGTTCTCACTTCTGACAATACTTTGACAAATCTCAAAGAACGGCTTTCCCTTTCGGAGAAACTCATGTACATTTCTCACAAAAGCATTTCCAAGTTCGATTATCGTTGGAAGTAATGGGTCTACAGAGAACAGGAACACTGTTTTCACTTCTAACACTACTTTGACATATAGCAAACAACGGCTTCGCTTTTCAGAGAAACACATGTGCGTTTCTCACAAAAGCATTTCATGAAATTCATACACTTTCAAAAGAACATTATTATCTTTCGAAGTAAAGGTTCTACAGAGAACAGGAACACTGTTCTCACTTCTAACAATACTTTGATATATAGCAAACAATGTCTTCTCTTTTCAGAGAAACACATGGACGTTTCTCACAGAAGCATTTCTTTAATTTCATACACTTTCCAAAGAACGTGATTATCTTTCGAAATAAAGATTCTCCAGAGAACAGGAACACTGTTCTCAATTCTGACAATACTTTGACAAATCTTAAACAACGGCTTCTTTTTTCGGAGAAACTAGTGTACGTTTCTCACAAAAGTATTTCAAGAAATTCATACATTTTCCAAGGAACATGATTATCGTTGGACGTAAAGGGTCTACAGAGAACAGGAACACTGTTCACACTTCTAGCACTACTTTGACATATAGCAAACAACGGCTTCGCTTTTCAGAGAAACACATGTGCGTTTCTCACAGAAGCATTACTTGAAATTCATACACTTTCCAAAGAACGTGGTTATCTTTCGAAATAAAGATTCTCCAGAGAACAGGAACACTGTTCTCATTTCTGACAATATTTTGACAAATCTCAAAGAACGGCTTTCCCTTTCGGAGAAACTCATGTACATTTCTCACAAAAGCATTTCATGAAATTCATACATTTTCCAAGTTCGATTATCGTTGAAAGTAATGGGTCTACAGAGAACAGGAACACTGTTTTCACTTCTAACACTACTTTGACATATAGCAAACAACGGCTTCGCTTTTCAGAGAAACACATGTGCGTTTCTCACAAAAGCATTTCATGAAATTCATACACTTTCAAAACAACATGATTATCTTTCGAAGTAAAGGTTCTACAGAGAACAGGAACACTGTTCTCACTTCTAACAATACTTTGATATATAGCAAACAACGTCTTCTCTTTTCAGAGAAACACATGGGCGTTTCTCACAGAAGTATTTCTTTAATTTCATACACTTTCCAAAGAACGTGATTATCTTTCGAATAAAGATTCTCCAGAGAACAGGAACACTGTTCTCACTTCTGACAATACTTTGACAAATCTTAAACAATGGCTTCTTTTTTCGGAGAAACTAGTGTACGTTTCTCACAAAAGTATTTCAAGAAATTCATACATTTTCCAAGGAACATGATTATCGTTGGACGTAAAGGGTCTACAGAGAACAGGAACACTGTTCACACTTCTAACACTACTTTGACATATAGCAAACAACGGCTTCTCTTTTCAGAGAAACACGTGCGTTTCTCACAAAAGCAGTTCATCAAATTCATACACTTTCCAAAGAACATGATTATCTTTCGAAGTAAAGATTCTACAGAGAACAGGAACACTGTTCTCACTTTTGACAATGCTTGGACAAATCTCAAATAACGGCTTCTCCTTTCAGAAAAACACTTGTGCGTTTCTCAAAAATGCATTTCCTGAAATCCATACACTTTCAAAGAAGATGATTCTCTTTCAAAGTGTAGCGTCTGCAGTGAATAGCAAAACTTCTCATTTGAGAAACACGTGTGTATATCACAAAAGCATTTCATGAAATTCGCACACTTTCAAAAGAACATGATTATCTTTCACAGTAAACCTTCTACAGTGAAATGGAACACTGTACTCACTTCAAACACTACTTTGACATATAGCAAACGTCTTCTCTTTTCAGAGAAACACATGTGCGTTTCTCACAGAAGCATTACTTGAAATTCATACACTTTCCAAAGAACGTGGTTATCTTTCGAAATAAAGATTCTCCAGAGAACAGGAACACTGTTCTCACTTCTGACAATATTTTGACAAATCTCAAAGAACGGCTTTCCCTTTCGGAGAAACTCATGTACATTTCTCACAAAAGCATTTCATGAAATTCATACATTTTCCAAGTTCGATTATCGTTGAAAGTAATGGGTCTACAGAGAACAGGAACACTGTTTTCACTTCTAACTCTACTTTGACATATAGCAAAAAACGGCTTCGCTTTTCAGAGAAACACATGTGCGTTTCTCACAAAAGCATTTCATGAAATTCATACACTTTCAAAAGAACATGATTATCTTTCGAAGTAAAGGTTCTACAGAGAACAGGAACACTGTTCTCACTTCTAACAATACTTTGATATATAGCAAACAACGTCTTCTCTTTTCAGAGAAACACATGGGCGTTTCTCACAGAAGCATTTCTTTAATTTCATACACTTTCCAAAGAACGTGATTATCTTTCGAATAAAGATTCTCCAGAGAACAGGAACACTGTTCTCACTTCTGAGAATACTTTGACAAATCTTAAACAATGGCTTCTTTTTTCGGAGAAACTAGTGTACGTTTCTCACAAAAGTATTTCAAGATATTCATACATTTTCCAAGGAACATGATTATCGTTGGACGTAAAGGGTCTACAGAGAACAGGAACACTGTTCACACTTCTAACACTACTTTGACATATAGCAAACAACGGCTTCTCTTTTCAGAGAAACACGTGCGTTTCTCACAAAAGCAGTTCATCAAATTCATACACTTTCCAAAGAACATGATTATCTTTCGAAGTAAAGATTCTACAGAGAACAGGAACACTGTTCTCACTTTTGACAATGCTTGGACAAATCTCAAATAACGGCTTCTTCTTTCAGAAAAACACTTGTGCGTTTCTCAAAAATGCATTTCCTGAAATCCATACACTTTCAAAGAAGATGATTCTCTTTCAAAGTGTAGCGTCAGCAGTGAATAGCAAAACTTCTCATTTGAGAAACACGTGTGTATATCACAAAAGCATTTCATGAAATTCGCACACTTTCAAAAGAACATGATTATCTTTCACAGTAAACCTTCTACAGTGAAATGGAACACTGTACTCACTTCAAACACTACTTTGACATATAGCAAACGTCTTCTCTTTTCAGAGAAACACATGTGCGTTTCTCACAGAAGCATTACTTGAAATTCATACACTTTCCAAAGAACGTGGTTATCTTTCTAAATAAAGATTCTCCAGAGAACAGGAACACTGTTCTCACTTCTGACAATATTTTGACAAATCTCAAAGAACGGCTTTCCCTTTCGGAGAAACTCATGTACATTTCTCACAAAAGCATTTCATGAAATTCATACATTTTCCAAGTTCGATTATCGTTGAAAGTAATGGGTCTACAGAGAACAGGAACACTGTTTTCACTTCTAACACTACTTTGACATATAGCAAAAAACGGCTTCGCTTTTCAGAGAAACACATGTGCGTTTCTCACAAAAGCATTTCATGAAATTCATACACTTTCAAAAGAACATGATTATCTTTCGAAGTAAAGGTTCTACAGAGAACAGGAACACTGTTCTCACTTCTAACAATACTTTGATATATAGCAAACAACGTCTTCTCTTTTCAGAGAAACACATGGGCGTTTCTCACAGAAGCATTTCTTTAATTTCATACACTTTCCAAAGAACGTGATTATCTTTCGAATAAAGATTCTCCAGAGAACAGGAACACTGTTCTCACTTCTGAGAATACTTTGACAAATCTCAAATAACGGCTTCTTCTTTCAGAAAAACACTTGTGCGTTTCTCAAAAATGCATTTCCTGAAATCCATACACTTTCAAAGAAGATGATTCTCTTTCAAAGTGTAGAGTCTGCAGTGAATAGCAAAACTTCTCATTTGAGAAACACGTGTGTATATCACAAAAGCATTTCATGAAATTCATACACTTTCAAAAGAACATGATTATCTTTCACAGTAAACCTTCTACAGTGAAATGGAACACTGTACTCACTTCAAACACTACTTTGACATATAGCAAACGTCTTCTCTTTTCAGAGAAACACATGTGCTTTTCTCACAGAAGCATTACTTGAAATTCATACACTTGCCAAAGAACGTGGTTATCTTTCGAAATAAAGATTCTCCAGAGAACAGGAACACTGTTCTCACTTCTGACAATACTTTGACAAATCTCAAAGAACGGCTTTCCCTTTCGGAGAAACTCATGTACATTTCTCACAAAAGCATTTCCAAGTTCGATTATCGTTGGAAGTAATGGGTCTACAGAGAACAGGAACACTGTTTTCACTTCTAACACTACTTTGACATATAGCAAACAACGGCTTCGCTTTTCAGAGAAACACATGTGCGTTTCTCACAAAAGCATTTCATGAAATTCATACACTTTCAAAAGAACATTATTATCTTTCGAAGTAAAGGTTCTACAGAGAACAGGAACACTGTTCTCACTTCTAACAATACTTTGATATATAGCAAACAACGTCTTCTCTTTTCAGAGAAACACATGGACGTTTCTCACAGAAGCATTTCTTTAATTTCATACACTTTCCAAAGAACGTGATTATCTTTCGAAATAAAGATTCTCCAGAGAACAGGAACACTGTTCTCAATTCTGACAATACTTTGACAAATCTTAAACAACGGCTTCTTTTTTCGGAGAAACTAGTGTACGTTTCTCACAAAAGTATTTCAAGAAATTCATACATTTTCCAAGGAACATGATTATCGTTGGACGTAAAGGGTCTACAGAGAACAGGAACACTGTTCACACTTCTAGCACTACTTTGACATATAGCAAACAACGGCTTCGCTTTTCAGAGAAACACATGTGCGTTTCTCACAGAAGCATTACTTGAAATTCATACACTTTCCAAAGAACGTGGTTATCTTTCGAAATAAAGATTCTCCAGAGAACAGGAACACTGTTCTCATTTCTGACAATATTTTGACAAATCTCAAAGAACGGCTTTCCCTTTCGGAGAAACTCATGTACATTTCTCACAAAAGCATTTCATGAAATTCATACATTTTCCAAGTTCGATTATCGTTGAAAGTAATGGGTCTACAGAGAACAGGAACACTGTTTTCACTTCTAACACTACTTTGACATATAGCAAACAACGGCTTCGCTTTTCAGAGAAACACATGTGCGTTTCTCACAAAAGCATTTCATGAAATTCATACACTTTCAAAACAACATGATTATCTTTCGAAGTAAAGGTTCTACAGAGAACAGGAACACTGTTCTCACTTCTAACAATACTTTGATATATAGCAAACAACGTCTTCTCTTTTCAGAGAAACACATGGGCGTTTCTCACAGAAGTATTTCTTTAATTTCATACACTTTCCAAAGAACGTGATTATCTTTCGAATAAAGATTCTCCAGAGAACAGGAACACTGTTCTCACTTCTGACAATACTTTGACAAATCTTAAACAATGGCTTCTTTTTTCGGAGAAACTAGTGTACGTTTCTCACAAAAGTATTTCAAGAAATTCATACATTTTCCAAGGAACATGATTATCGTTGGACGTAAAGGGTCTACAGAGAACAGGAACACTGTTCACACTTCTAACACTACTTTGACATATAGCAAACAACGGCTTCTCTTTTCAGAGAAACACGTGCGTTTCTCACAAAAGCAGTTCATCAAATTCATACACTTTCCAAAGAACATGATTATCTTTCGAAGTAAAGACTCTACAGAGAACAGGAACACTGTTCTCACTTTTGACAATGCTTGGACAAATCTCAAATAACGGCTTCTCCTTTCAGAAAAACACTTGTGCGTTTCTCAAAAATGCATTTCCTGAAATCCATACACTTTCAAAGAAGATGATTCTCTTTCAAAGTGTAGCGTCTGCAGTGAATAGCAAAACTTCTCATTTGAGAAACACGTGTGTATATCACAAAAGCATTTCATGAAATTCGCACACTTTCAAAAGAACATGATTATCTTTCACAGTAAACCTTCTACAGTGAAATGGAACACTGTACTCACTTCAAACACTACTTTGACATATAGCAAACGTCTTCTCTTTTCAGAGAAACACATCTGCGTTTCTCACAGAAGCATTACTTGAAATTCATACACTTTCCAAAGAACGTGGTTATCTTTCGAAATAAAGATTCTCCAGAGAACAGGAACACTGTTCTCACTTCTGACAATATTTTGACAAATCTCAAAGAACGGCTTTCCCTTTCGGAGAAACTCATGTACATTTCTCACAAAAGCATTTCATGAAATTCATACATTTTCCAAGTTCGATTATCGTTGAAAGTAATGGGTCTACAGAGAACAGGAACACTGTTTTCACTTCTAACTCTACTTTGACATATAGCAAAAAACGGCTTCGCTTTTCAGAGAAACACATGTGCGTTTCTCACAAAAGCATTTCATGAAATTCATACACTTTCAAAAGAACATTATTATCTTTCGAAGTAAAGGTTCTACAGAGAACAGGAACACTGTTCTCACTTCTAACAATACTTTGATATATAGCAAAGAACGTCTTCTCTTTTCAGAGAAACACATGGGCGTTTCTCACAGAAGCATTTCTTTAATTTCATACATTTTCCAAAGAACGTGATTATCTTTCGAAATAAAGATTCTCCAGAGAACAGGAACGCTGTTCTCACTTCTGACAATACTTTGACAAATCTTAAACAACGGCTTCCTTTTTCGGAGAAACTAGTATACGTTTCGCACAAAAGTATTTCAAGAAATTCATACATTTTCCAAGGAACATGATTATCGTTGGACGTAAAGGGTCTACAGAGAACAGGAACACTGTTCACACTTCTAACACTACATTGACATATAGCAAAAAACGGCTTTTCTTTTCAGAGAAACACGTGCGTTTCTCACAAAAGCAGTTCATCAAATTCATACACTTTCCAAAGAACATGATTATCTTTCGAAGTAAAGATTCTACAGAGAACAGGAACACTGTTCTCACTTTTGACAATGCTTTGACAAATCTCAAATAACGGCTTCTCCTTTCAGAAAAACACTTGTTCCTTTCTCAAAAATGCATTTCCTGAAATTCGTACACTTTCAAAGAAGATGATTCTCTTTCAAAGTGTAGCGTCTGCAGTGAAAATCAAAACTTCTCATTTGAGAAACACGTGTGTATATCACAAAAGCATTTCATGAAATTCATACACTTTCAAAGAACATGATTATCTTTCACAGTAAACCTTCTACAGTGAATTGGAACACTGTACTCACTTCAAACACTACTTTGACTTATAGCAAACGTCTTCTCTTTTCAGAGAAACACATGTGCGTTTCTCACAGAAGCATTACTTGAAATTCATACACTTTCCAAAGAACGTGGTTATCTTTCAAAATAAAGATTCTCCAGATAACACTAACACTGTTCTCACTTCTGACAATAATTTGACAAATCTCAAACAACGGCTTTCTGTTTCGGAGAAACTCATTTTCATTTCTCACAAAAGCATTTCATGAAATTCATACATTTTCCAAGTTCGATTATCGTTGGAAGTAATGGGTCTACAGAGAACAGGAACACTGTTTTCACTTCTAACACTACTTTGACATATAGCAAACAACGGCTTCGCTTTTCAGAGAAACACATGTGCGTTTCTCACAAAAGCATTTCATGAAATTCATACACTTTCAAAAGAACATTATTATCTTTCGAAGTAAAGGTTCTACAGAGAACAGGAACACTGTTCTCACTTCTAACAATACTTTGATATAAAGCAAACAACGTCTTCTCTTTTCAGAGAAACACATGTGCGTTTCTCACAGAAGCATTACTTGAAATTCATACACTTGCCAAAGAACGTGGTTATCTTTCGAAATAAAGATTCTCCAGAGAACAGGAACACTGTTCTCACTTCTGACAATACTTTGACAAATCTCAAAGAACGGCTTTCCCTTTCGGAGAAACTCATGTACATTTCTCACAAAAGCATTTCCAAGTTCGATTATCGTTGGAAGTAATGGGTCTACAGAGAACAGGAACACTGTTTTCACTTCTAACACTACTTTGACATATAGCAAACAACGGCTTCGCTTTTCAGAGAAACACATGTGCGTTTCTCACAAAAGCATTTCATGAAATTCATACACTTTCAAAAGAACATTATTATCTTTCGAAGTAAAGGTTCTACAGAGAACAGGAACACTGTTCTCACTTCTAACAATACTTTGATATATAGCAAGCAACGTCTTCTCTTTTCAGAGAAACACATGGGCGTTTCTCACAGAAGCATTTCTTTAATTTCATACACTTTCCAAAGAACGTGATTATCTTTCGAATAAAGATTCTCCAGAGAACAGGAACACTGTTCTCAATTCTGACAATACTTTGACAAATCTTAAACAACGGCTTCTTTTTTCGGAGAAACTAGTGTACGTTTCTCACAAAAGTATTTCAAGAAATTCATACATTTTCCAAGGAACATGATTATCGTTGGACGTAAAGGGTCTACAGAGAACAGGAACACTGTTCACACTTCTAACACTACTTTGACATATAGCAAACAACGGCTTCTCTTTTCAGAGAAACACGTGCGTTTCTCACAAAAGCAGTTCTTCAAATTCATAAACTTTCCAAAGAACATGATTATCTTTCGAAGTAAAGATTCTACAGAGAACAGGAACACTGTTCTCACTTTTGACAATGCTTTGACAAATCTCAAATAACGGCTTCTCCTTTCAGAAAAACACTTGTGCGTTTCTCAAAAATGCATTTCCTGAAATCCATACACTTTCAAAGAAGATGATTCTCTTTCAAAGTGTAGAGTCTGCAGTGAATAGCAAAACTTCTCATTTGAGAAACACGTGTGTATATCACAAAAGCATTTCATGAAATTCATACACTTTCAAAAGAACATGATTATCTTTCACAGTAAACCTTCTACAGTGAAATGGAACACTGTACTCACTTCAAACACTACTTTGACATATAGCAAACGTCTTCTCTTTTCAGAGAAACACATGTGCTTTTCTCACAGAAGCATTACTTGAAATTCATACACTTGCCAAAGAACGTGGTTATCTTTCGAAATAAAGATTCTCCAGAGAACAGGAACACTGTTCTCACTTCTGACAATACTTTGACAAATCTCAAAGAACGGCTTTCCCTTTCGGAGAAACTCATGTACATTTCTCACAAAAGCATTTCCAAGTTCGATTATCGTTGGAAGTAATGGGTCTACAGAGAACAGGAACACTGTTTTCACTTCTAACACTACTTTGACATATAGCAAACAACGGCTTCGCTTTTCAGAGAAACACATGTGCGTTTCTCACAAAAGCATTTCATGAAATTCATACACTTTCAAAAGAACATTATTATCTTTCGAAGTAAAGGTTCTACAGAGAACAGGAACACTGTTCTCACTTCTAACAATACTTTGATATATAGCAAACAATGTCTTCTCTTTTCAGAGAAACACATGGACGTTTCTCACAGAAGCATTTCTTTAATTTCATACACTTTCCAAAGAACGTGATTATCTTTCGAAATAAAGATTCTCCAGAGAACAGGAACACTGTTCTCAATTCTGACAATACTTTGACAAATCTTAAACAACGGCTTCTTTTTTCGGAGAAACTAGTGTACGTTTCTCACAAAAGTATTTCAAGAAATTCATACATTTTCCAAGGAACATGATTATCGTTGGACGTAAAGGGTCTACAGAGAACAGGAACACTGTTCACACTTCTAGCACTACTTTGACATATAGCAAACAACGGCTTCGCTTTTCAGAGAAACACATGTGCGTTTCTCACAGAAGCATTACTTGAAATTCATACACTTTCCAAAGAACGTGGTTATCTTTCGAAATAAAGATTCTCCAGAGAACAGGAACACTGTTCTCATTTCTGACAATATTTTGACAAATCTCAAAGAACGGCTTTCCCTTTCGGAGAAACTCATGTACATTTCTCACAAAAGCATTTCATGAAATTCATACATTTTCCAAGTTCGATTATCGTTGAAAGTAATGGGTCTACAGAGAACAGGAACACTGTTTTCACTTCTAACACTACTTTGACATATAGCAAACAACGGCTTCGCTTTTCAGAGAAACACATGTGCGTTTCTCACAAAAGCATTTCATGAAATTCATACACTTTCAAAACAACATGATTATCTTTCGAAGTAAAGGTTCTACAGAGAACAGGAACACTGTTCTCACTTCTAACAATACTTTGATATATAGCAAACAACGTCTTCTCTTTTCAGAGAAACACATGGGCGTTTCTCACAGAAGTATTTCTTTAATTTCATACACTTTCCAAAGAACGTGATTATCTTTCGAATAAAGATTCTCCAGAGAACAGGAACACTGTTCTCACTTCTGACAATACTTTGACAAATCTTAAACAATGGCTTCTTTTTTCGGAGAAACTAGTGTACGTTTCTCACAAAAGTATTTCAAGAAATTCATACATTTTCCAAGGAACATGATTATCGTTGGACGTAAAGGGTCTACAGAGAACAGGAACACTGTTCACACTTCTAACACTACTTTGACATATAGCAAACAACGGCTTCTCTTTTCAGAGAAACACGTGCGTTTCTCACAAAAGCAGTTCATCAAATTCATACACTTTCCAAAGAACATGATTATCTTTCGAAGTAAAGATTCTACAGAGAACAGGAACACTGTTCTCACTTTTGACAATGCTTGGACAAATCTCAAATAACGGCTTCTCCTTTCAGAAAAACACTTGTGCGTTTCTCAAAAATGCATTTCCTGAAATCCATACACTTTCAAAGAAGATGATTCTCTTTCAAAGTGTAGCGTCTGCAGTGAATAGCAAAACTTCTCATTTGAGAAACACGTGTGTATATCACAAAAGCATTTCATGAAATTCGCACACTTTCAAAAGAACATGATTATCTTTCACAGTAAACCTTCTACAGTGAAATGGAACACTGTACTCACTTCAAACACTACTTTGACATATAGCAAACGTCTTCTCTTTTCAGAGAAACACATGTGCGTTTCTCACAGAAGCATTACTTGAAATTCATACACTTTCCAAAGAACGTGGTTATCTTTCGAAATAAAGATTCTCCAGAGAACAGGAACACTGTTCTCACTTCTGACAATATTTTGACAAATCTCAAAGAACGGCTTTCCCTTTCGGAGAAACTCATGTACATTTCTCACAAAAGCATTTCATGAAATTCATACATTTTCCAAGTTCGATTATCGTTGAAAGTAATGGGTCTACAGAGAACAGGAACACTGTTTTCACTTCTAACTCTACTTTGACATATAGCAAAAAACGGCTTCGCTTTTCAGAGAAACACATGTGCGTTTCTCACAAAAGCATTTCATGAAATTCATACACTTTCAAAAGAACATGATTATCTTTCGAAGTAAAGGTTCTACAGAGAACAGGAACACTGTTCTCACTTCTAACAATACTTTGATATATAGCAAACAACGTCTTCTCTTTTCAGAGAAACACATGGGCGTTTCTCACAGAAGCATTTCTTTAATTTCATACACTTTCCAAAGAACGTGATTATCTTTCGAATAAAGATTCTCCAGAGAACAGGAACACTGTTCTCACTTCTGAGAATACTTTGACAAATCTTAAACAATGGCTTCTTTTTTCGGAGAAACTAGTGTACGTTTCTCACAAAAGTATTTCAAGATATTCATACATTTTCCAAGGAACATGATTATCGTTGGACGTAAAGGGTCTACAGAGAACAGGAACACTGTTCACACTTCTAACACTACTTTGACATATAGCAAACAACGGCTTCTCTTTTCAGAGAAACACGTGCGTTTCTCACAAAAGCAGTTCATCAAATTCATACACTTTCCAAAGAACATGATTATCTTTCGAAGTAAAGATTCTACAGAGAACAGGAACACTGTTCTCACTTTTGACAATGCTTGGACAAATCTCAAATAACGGCTTCTTCTTTCAGAAAAACACTTGTGCGTTTCTCAAAAATGCATTTCCTGAAATCCATACACTTTCAAAGAAGATGATTCTCTTTCAAAGTGTAGCGTCAGCAGTGAATAGCAAAACTTCTCATTTGAGAAACACGTGTGTATATCACAAAAGCATTTCATGAAATTCGCACACTTTCAAAAGAACATGATTATCTTTCACAGTAAACCTTCTACAGTGAAATGGAACACTGTACTCACTTCAAACACTACTTTGACATATAGCAAACGTCTTCTCTTTTCAGAGAAACACATGTGCGTTTCTCACAGAAGCATTACTTGAAATTCATACACTTTCCAAAGAACGTGGTTATCTTTCTAAATAAAGATTCTCCAGAGAACAGGAACACTGTTCTCACTTCTGACAATATTTTGACAAATCTCAAAGAACGGCTTTCCCTTTCGGAGAAACTCATGTACATTTCTCACAAAAGCATTTCATGAAATTCATACATTTTCCAAGTTCGATTATCGTTGAAAGTAATGGGTCTACAGAGAACAGGAACACTGTTTTCACTTCTAACACTACTTTGACATATAGCAAAAAACGGCTTCGCTTTTCAGAGAAACACATGTGCGTTTCTCACAAAAGCATTTCATGAAATTCATACACTTTCAAAAGAACATGATTATCTTTCGAAGTAAAGGTTCTACAGAGAACAGGAACACTGTTCTCACTTCTAACAATACTTTGATATATAGCAAACAACGTCTTCTCTTTTCAGAGAAACACATGGGCGTTTCTCACAGAAGCATTTCTTTAATTTCATACACTTTCCAAAGAACGTGATTATCTTTCGAATAAAGATTCTCCAGAGAACAGGAACACTGTTCTCACTTCTGAGAATACTTTGACAAATCTTAAACAATGGCTTCTTTTTTCGGAGAAACTAGTGTACGTTTCTCACAAAAGTATTTCAAGATATTCATACATTTTCCAAGGAACATGATTATCGTTGGACGTAAAGGGTCTACAGAGAACAGGAACACTGTTCACACTTCTAACACTACTTTGACATATAGCAAACAACGGCTTCTCTTTTCAGAGAAACACGTGCGTTTCTCACAAAAGCAGTTCATCAAATTCATACACTTTCCAAAGAACATGATTATCTTTCGAAGTAAAGATTCTACAGAGAACAGGAACACTGTTCTCACTTTTGACAATGCTTGGACAAATCTCAAATAACGGCTTCTCCTTTCAGAAAAACACTTGTGCGTTTCTCAAAAATGCATTTCCTGAAATCCATACACTTTCAAAGAAGATGATTCTCTTTCAAAGTGTGGCGTCAGCAGTGAATAGCAAAACTTCTCATTTGAGAAACACGTGTGTATATCACAAAAGCATTTCATGAAATTCGCACACTTTCAAAAGAACATGATTATCTTTCACAGTAAACCTTCTACAGTGAAATGGAACACTGTACTCACTTCAAACACTACTTTGACATATAGCAAACGTCTTCTCTTTTCAGAGAAACACATGTGCGTTTCTCACAGAAGCATTACTTGAAATTCATACACTTTCCAAAGAACGTGGTTATCTTTCTAAATAAAGATTCTCCAGAGAACAGGAACACTGTTCTCACTTCTGACAATATTTTGACAAATCTCAAAGAACGGCTTTCCCTTTCAGAGAAACTCATGTACATTTCTCACAAAAGCATTTCATGAAATTCATACATTTTCCAATTTCGATTATCGTTGAAAGTAATGGGTCTACAGAGAACAGGAACACTGTTTTCACTTCTAACACTACTTTGACATATAGCAAAAAACGGCTTCGCTTTTCAGAGAAACACATGTGCGTTTCTCACAAAAGCATTTCATGAAATTCATACACTTTCAAAAGAACATGATTATCTTTCGAAGTAAAGGTTCTACAGAGAACAGGAACACTGTTCTCACTTCTAACAATACTTTGATATATAGCAAACAACGTCTTCTCTTTTCAGAGAAACACATGGGCGTTTCTCACAGAAGCATTTCTTTAATTTCATACACTTTCCAAAGAACGTGATTATCTTTCGAATAAAGATTCTCCAGAGAACAGGAACACTGTTCTCACTTCTGAGAATACTTTGACAAATCTTAAACAATGGCTTCTTTTTTCGGAGAAACTAGTGTACGTTTCTCACAAAAGTATTTCAAGATATTCATACATTTTCCAAGGAACATGATTATCGTTGGACGTAAAGGGTCTACAGAGAACAGGAACACTGTTCACACTTCTAACACTACTTTGACATATAGCAAACAACGGCTTCTCTTTTCAGAGAAACACGTGCGTTTCTCACAAAAGCAGTTCATCAAATTCATACACTTTCCAAAGAACATGATTATCTTTCGAAGTAAAGATTCTACAGAGAACAGGAACACTGTTCTCACTTTTGACAATGCTTGGACAAATCTCAAATAACGGCTTCTCCTTTCAGAAAAACACTTGTGCGTTTCTCAAAAATGCATTTCCTGAAATCCATACACTTTCAAAGAAGATGATTCTCTTTCAAAGTGTGGCGTCAGCAGTGAATAGCAAAACTTCTCATTTGAGAAACACGTGTGTATATCACAAAAGCATTTCATGAAATTCGCACACTTTCAAAAGAACATGATTATCTTTCACAGTAAACCTTCTACAGTGAAATGGAACACTGTACTCACTTCAAACACTACTTTGACATATAGCAAACGTCTTCTCTTTTCAGAGAAACACATGTGCGTTTCTCACAGAAGCATTACTTGAAATTCATACACTTTCCAAAGAACGTGGTTATCTTTCTAAATAAAGATTCTCCAGAGAACAGGAACACTGTTCTCACTTCTGACAATATTTTGACAAATCTCAAAGAACGGCTTTCCCTTTCGGAGAAACTCATGTACATTTCTCACAAAAGCATTTCATGAAATTCATACATTTTCCAAGTTCGATTATCGTTGAAAGTAATGGGTCTACAGAGAACAGGAACACTGTTTTCACTTCTAACACTACTTTGACATATAGCAAAAAACGGCTTCGCTTTTCAGAGAAACACATGTGCGTTTCTCACAAAAGCATTTCATGAAATTCATACACTTTCAAAAGAACATGATTATCTTTCGAAGTAAAGGTTCTACAGAGAACAGGAACACTGTTCTCACTTCTAACAATACTTTGATATATAGCAAACAACGTCTTCTCTTTTCAGAGAAACACATGGGCGTTTCTCACAGAAGCATTTCTTTAATTTCATACACTTTCCAAAGAACGTGATTATCTTTCGAATAAAGATTCTCCAGAGAACAGGAACACTGTTCTCACTTCTGAGAATACTTTGACAAATCTTAAACAATGGCTTCTTTTTTCGGAGAAACTAGTGTACGTTTCTCACAAAAGTATTTCAAGATATTCATACATTTTCCAAGGAACATGATTATCGTTGGACGTAAAGGGTCTACAGAGAACAGGAACACTGTTCACACTTCTAACACTACTTTGACATATAGCAAACAACGGCTTCTCTTTTCAGAGAAACACGTGCGTTTCTCACAAAAGCAGTTCATCAAATTCATACACTTTCCAAAGAACATGATTATCTTTCGAAGTAAAGATTCTACAGAGAACAGGAACACTGTTCTCACTTTTGACAATGCTTGGACAAATCTCAAATAACGGCTTCTCCTTTCAGAAAAACACTTGTGCGTTTCTCAAAAATGCATTTCCTGAAATCCATACACTTTCAAAGAAGATGATTCTCTTTCAAAGTGTGGCGTCAGCAGTGAATAGCAAAACTTCTCATTTGAGAAACACGTGTGTATATCACAAAAGCATTTCATGAAATTCGCACACTTTCAAAAGAACATGATTATCTTTCACAGTAAACCTTCTACAGTGAAATGGAAGACTGTACTCACTTCAAACACTACTTTGACATATAGCAAACGTCTTCTCTTTTCAGAGAAACACATGTGCGTTTCTCACAGAAGCATTACTTGAAATTCATACACTTTCCAAAGAACGTGGTTATCTTTCTAAATAAAGATTCTCCAGAGAACAGGAACACTGTTCTCACTTCTGACAATATTTTGACAAATCTCAAAGAACGGCTTTCCCTTTCGGAGAAACTCATGTACATTTCTCACAAAAGCATTTCATGAAATTCATACATTTTCCAAGTTCGATTATCGTTGAAAGTAATGGGTCTACAGAGAACAGGAACACTGTTTTCACTTCTAACACTACTTTGACATATAGCAAAAAACGGCTTCGCTTTTCAGAGAAACACATGTGCGTTTCTCACAAAAGCATTTCATGAAATTCATACACTTTCAAAAGAACATGATTATCTTTCGAAGTAAAGGTTCTACAGAGAACAGGAACACTGTTCTCACTTCTAACAATACTTTGATATATAGCAAACAACGTCTTCTCTTTTCAGAGAAACACATGGGCGTTTCTCACAGAAGCATTTCTTTAATTTCATACACTTTCCAAAGAACGTGATTATCTTTCGAATAAAGATTCTCCAGAGAACAGGAACACTGTTCTCACTTCTGACAATACTTTGACAAATCTTAAACAACGGCTTCTATTTTCGGAGAAACTAGTGTACGTTTCTCACAAAAGTATTTCAAGAAATTCATACATTTTCCAAGGAACATGATTATCGTTGGACGTAAAGGGTCTACAGAGAACAGGAACACTGTTCACACTTCTAACACTACTTTGACATATAGCAAACAACGGCTTCGCTTTTCAGGAAACACATGTGCGTTTCTCACAGAAGCATTACTTGAAATTCATACACTTTCCAAAGAATGTGATTTTTTTCGAATAAAGATTCTCCAGAGAACAGGAACACTGTTCTCACTTCTGACAATACTTTGACAAATCTTAAACAACGGCTTCTTTTTTCGGAGAAACTAGTGTACGTTTCTCACAAAAGTATTTCAAGAAATTCATACATTTTCAAAGGAACATGATTATCCTTGGACGTAAAGGGTCTACAGAGAACAGGAACACTGTTTTCACTTCTAACACTACTTTGACGTATAGCAAACAACGGCTTCGCTTTTCAGAGAAACACATGTGCTTTTCGCACAAAAGCATTTCATGAAATTCATACACTTTCAAAAGAACATGATTATCTTTCGAAGTAAAGGTTCTACAGAGAACAGGAACACTGTTCTCACTTCTAACAATACTTTGATATATAGCAAACAACGTCTTCTCTTTTCAGAGAAACACATGGACGTTTCTCACAGAAGCATTTCTTTAATTTCATACACTTTCCAAAGAACGTGATTATCTTTCGAAATAAAGATTCTCCAGAGAACAGGAACACTGTTCTCACTTCTGACAATACTTTGACAAATCTCAAACAACGGCTTTCCCTTTCGGAGAAACTCATGTACATTTCTCACAAAAGCATTTCATGAAATTCATACATTTTCCAAGTTCGATTATCGTTGGAAGTAATGGGTCTACAGAGAACAGGAACACTGTTTTCACTTCTAACACTACTTTGACATATAGCAAAAAATGGCTTCGCTTTTCAGGAAACACATGTGCGTTTCTCACAAAAGCATTTCATGAAATTCATACACTTTCAAAAGAACATGATTATCTTTCGAAGTAAAGGTTCTACAGAGAACAGGAACACTGTTCTCACTTCTAACAATACTTTGATATATAGCAAACAACGTCTTCTCTTTTCAGAGAAACACATGGGCGTTTCTCACAGAAGCATTTCTTTAATTTCATACACTTTCCAAAGAACGTGATTATCTTTCGAAATAAAGATTCTCCAGAGAACAGGAACACTGTTCTCACTTCTGACAATACTTTGACAAATCTTAAACAACGGCTTCTTTTTTCGGAGAAACTAGTGTTCGTTTCTCACAAAAGTATTTCAAGAAATTCATACATTTTCCAAGGAACATGATTATCGTTGGACGTAAAGGGTCTACAGAGAACAGGAACACTGTTCACACTTCTAACACTACTTGGACATATAGCAAACAACGGCTTCGTTTTTCAGAGAAACACGTGCGTTTCTCACAAAAGCAGTTCTTCAAATTCATACACTTTCCAAAGAACATGATTATCTTTCGAAGTAAAGATTCTACAGAGAACAGGAACACTGTTCTCACTTTTGACAATGCTTTGACAAATCTCAAATAACGGCTTCTCCTTTCAGAAAAACACTTGTGCGTTTCTCAAAAATGCATTTCCTGAAATCCATACACTTTCAAAGAAGATGATTCTCTTTCAAAGTGTAGCGTCTGCAGTGAATAGCAAAACTTCTCATTTGAGAAACACGTGTGTATATCACAAAAGCATTTCATGAAATTCATACACTTTCAAAAGAACGTGATTATCTTTCACAGTAAACCTTCTACAGTGAAATGGAACACTGTACTCACTTCAAACACTACTTTGACATAGGCAAACGTCTTCTCTTTTCAGAGAAACACATGTGCGTTTCTCACAGAAGCATTACTTGAAATTCATACACTTTCCAAAGAACGTGGTTATCTTTCGAAATAAAGATTCTCCAGAGAACAGGAACACTGTTCTCACTTCTGACAATATTTTGACAAATCTCAAAGAACGGCTTTCCCTTTCGGAGAAACTCATGTACATTTCTCACAAAAGCATTTCATGAAATTCATACATTTTCCAAGTTCGATTATCGTTGAAAGTAATGGGTCTACAGAGAACAGGAACACTGTTTTCACTTCTAACACTACTTTGACATATAGCAAACAACGGCTTCGCTTTTCAGAGAAACACATGTGCTTTTCGCACAAAAGCATTTCATGAAATTCATACACTTTCAAAAGAACATGATTATCTTTCGAAGTAAAGGTTCTACAGAGAACAGGAACACTGTTCTCACTTCTAACAATACTTTGATATATAGCAAACAACGTCTTCTCTTTTCAGAGAAACACATGGACGTTTCTCACAGAAGCATTTCTTTAATTTCATACACTTTCCAAAGAACGTGATTATCTTTCGAAATAAAGATTCTCCAGAGAACAGGAACACTGTTCTCACTTCTGACAATACTTTGACAAATCTCAAACAACGGCTTTCCCTTTCGGAGAAACTCATGTACATTTCTCACAAAAGCATTTCATGAAATTCATACATTTTCCAAGTTCGATTATCGTTGGAAGTAATGGGTCTACAGAGAACAGGAACACTGTTTTCACTTCTAACACTACTTTGACATATAGCAAAAAATGGCTTCGCTTTTCAGGAAACACATGTGCGTTTCTCACAAAAGCATTTCATGAAATTCATACACTTTCAAAAGAACATGATTATCTTTCGAAGTAAAGGTTCTACAGAGAACAGGAACACTGTTCTCACTTCTAACAATACTTTGATATATAGCAAACAACGTCTTCTCTTTTCAGAGAAACACATGGGCGTTTCTCACAGAAGCATTTCTTTAATTTCATACACTTTCCAAAGAACGTGATTATCTTTCGAAATAAAGATTCTCCAGAGAACAGGAACACTGTTCTCACTTCTGACAATACTTTGACAAATCTTAAACAACGGCTTCTTTTTTCGGAGAAACTAGTGTTCGTTTCTCACAAAAGTATTTCAAGAAATTCATACATTTTCCAAGGAACATGATTATCGTTGGACGTAAAGGGTCTACAGAGAACAGGAACACTGTTCACACTTCTAACACTACTTGAACATATAGCAAACAACGGCTTCGCTTTTCAGAGAAACACGTGCGTTTCTCACAAAAGCAGTTCTTCAAATTCATACACTTTCCAAAGAACATGATTATCTTTCGAAGTAAAGATTCTACAGAGAACAGGAACACTGTTCTCACTTTTGACAATGCTTTGACAAATCTCAAATAACGGCTTCTCCTTTCAGAAAAACACTTGTGCGTTTCTCAAAAATGCATTTCCTGAAATCCATACACTTTCAAAGAAGATGATTCTCTTTCAAAGTGTAGCGTCTGCAGTGAATAGCAAAACTTCTCATTTGAGAAACACGTGTGTATATCACAAAAGCATTTCATGAAATTCATACACTTTCAAAAGAACGTGATTATCTTTCACAGTAAACCTTCTACAGTGAAATGGAACACTGTACTCACTTCAAACACTACTTTGACATAAGCAAACGTCTTCTCTTTTCAGAGAAAGACATGTGCGTTTCTCACAGAAGCATTACTTGAAATTCATACACTTTCCAAAGAACGTGGTTATCTTTCGAAATAAAGATTCTCCAGAGAACATGAACACTGTTCTCACTTCTGACAATACTTTGACAAATCTCAAACAACGGCTTTCCCTTTCGGAGAAACTCATGTTCATTTCTCACAAAAGCATTTCATGAAATTCATACATTTTCCAAGTTCTATTATCGTTGGAAGTAATGGTTCTACAGAGAACAGGAACACTGTTTTCACTTCTAACACTACTTTGACATATAGCAAACAACGGCTTCGCTTTTCAGAGAAACACATGTGCGTTTCTCACAAAAGCATTTCATGAAATTCATACACTTTCAAAAGAACATGATTATCTTTCGAAGTAAAGGTTCTACAGAGAACAGGAACACTGTTCTCACTTCTAACAATACTTTGATATATAGCAAACAACGTCTTCTCTTTTCAGAGAAACACATGGACGTTTCTCACAGAAGCATTTCTTTAATTTCATACACTTTCCAAAGAACGTGATTATCTTTCGAAATAAAGATTCTCCAGAGAACAGGAACACTGTTCTCAATTCTGACAATACTTTGACAAATCTTAAACAACGGCTTCTTTTTTCGGAGAAACTAGTGTACGTTTCTCACAAAAGTATTTCTAGAAATTCATACATTTTCCAAGGAACATGATTATCGTTGGACGTAAAGGGTCTACAGAGAACAGGAACACTGTTCACACTTCTAACACTACTTTGACATATAGCAAACAACGGCTTCTCTTTTCAGAGAAACACGTGCGTTTCTCACAAAAGCAGTTCTTCAAATTCATACACTCTCCAAAGAACATGATTATCTTTCGAAGTAAAGATTCTACAGAGAACAGGAACACTGTTCTCACTTTTGACAATGCTTGGACAAATCTCAAATAACGGCTTCTCCTTTCAGAAAAACACTTGTGCGTTTCTCAAAAATGCATTTCCTGAAATCCATACACTTTCAAAGAAGATGATTCTCTTTCAAAGTGTGGCGTCAGCAGTGAATAGCAAAACTTCTCATTTGAGAAACACGTGTGTATATCACAAAAGCATTGCATGAAATTCGCACACTTTCAAAAGAACATGATTATCTTTCACAGTAAACCTTCTACAGTGAAATGGAACACTGTACTCACTTCAAACACTACTTTGACATATAGCAAACGTCTTCTCTTTTCAGAGAAACACATGTGCGTTTCTCACAGAAGCATTACTTGAAATTCATACACTTTCCAAAGAACGTGGTTATCTTTCGAAATAAAGATTCTCCAGAGAACAGGAACACTGTTCTCACTTCTGACAATATTTTGACAAATCTCAAAGAACGGCTTTCCCTTTCGGAGAAACTCATGTACATTTCTCACAAAAGCATTTCATGAAATTCATACATTTTCCAAGTTCGATTATCGTTGAAAGTAATGGGTCTACAGAGAACAGGAACACTGTTTTCACTTCTAACACTACTTTGACATATAGCAAAAAACGGCTTCGCTTTTCAGAGAAACACATGTGCGTTTCTCACAAAAGCATTTCATGAAATTCATACACTTTCAAAAGAACATGATTATCTTTCGAAGTAAAGGTTCTACAGAGAACAGGAACACTGTTCTCACTTCTAACAATACTTTGATATATAGCAAACAACGTCTTCTCTTTTCAGAGAAACACATGGGCGTTTCTCACAGAAGCATTTCTTTAATTTCATACACTTTCCAAAGAACGTGATTATCTTTCGAATAAAGATTCTCCAGAGAACAGGAACACTGTTCTCACTTCTGACAATACTTTGACAAATCTTAAACAATGGCTTCTTTTTTCGGAGAAACTAGTGTACGTTTCTCACAAAAGTATTTCAAGAAATTCATACATTTTCCAAGGAACATGATTATCGTTGGACGTAAAGGGTCTACAGAGAACAGGAACACTGTTCACACTTCTAACACTACTTTGACATATAGCAAACAACGGCTTCGCTTTTCAGGAAACACATGTGCGTTTCTCACAGAAGCATTTCATGAAATTCATACACTTTCAAAAGAACATGATTATCTTTCAAAGTAAAGGTTCTACAGAGAACAGGAACACTGTTCTCACTTCTAACAATACTTTGATATATAGCAAACAACATCTTCTCTTTTAAGAGAAACACATGGGCGTTTCTCACAGAAGCATTTCTTTAATTTCATACACTTTCCAAAGAACGTGATTATCTTTCGAAATAAAGATTCTACAGAGAACAGGAACACTGTTCTCACTTTTGACAATGCTTTGACAAATCTCAAATAACGGCTTCTCCTTTCAGAAAAACACTTGTGCGTTTCTCAAAAATGCATTTCCTGAAATCCATACACTTTCAAAGAAGATGATTCTCTTTCAAAGTGTAGCGTCTGCAGTGAATAGCAAAACTTCTCATTTGAGAAACACGTGTGTATATCACAAAAGCATTTCATGAAATTCATACACTTTCAAAAGAACATGATTATCTTTCACAGTAAACCTTCTACAGTGAAATGGAACACTGTACTCACTTCAAACACTACTTTGACATATAGCAAACGTCTTCTCTTTTCAGAGAAACACATGTGCGTTTCTCACAGAAGCATAACTTGAAATTCATACACGTTCCAAAGAACGTGGTTATCTTTCGAAATAAAGATTCTCCAGAGAACAGGAACACTGTTCTCACTTCTGACAATACTTTGACAAATCTCAAACAACGGCTTTCCCTTTCGGAGAAACTCATGTTCATTTCTCATAAAAGCATTTCATGAAATTCATACATTTTCCAAATTCGATTATCTTTGGAAGTAATGGGTCTACAGAGAACAGGAACACTGTTTTCACTTCTAACACTACTTTGACATATAGCAAACAACGGCTTCGCTTTTCAGAGAAACACATGTGCGTTTAAAAAGCATTTCATGAAATTCATACACTTTCAAAAGAACATGATTATCTTTCGAAGTAAAGGTTCTACAGAGAACAGGAACACTGTTCTCACTTCTAACAATACTTTGATATATAGCAAACAACGTCTTCTCTTTTCAGAGAAACACATGGGCGTTTCTCACAGAAGCATTTCTTTAATTTCATACACTTTCCAAAGAACGTGATTATCTTTCCAAATAAAGATTCTCCAGAAAACAGGAACACTGTTCTCACTTTTGACAATGCTTTGACAAATCTCAAATAACGGCTTCTCCTTTCAGAAAAACACTTGTGCCTTTCTCAAAAATGCATTTCCTGAAATCCATACACTTTCAAAGAAGATGATTCTCTTTCAAAGTGTAGCGTCTGCAGTGAATAGCAAAACTTCTCATTTGAGAAACACGTATGTATAACACAAAAGCATTTCATGAAATTCATACACTTTCAAAGGAACGTGATTATCTTTCACAGTAAACCTTCTACAGTGAAATGGAAGACTGTACTCACTTCAAACACTACTTTGACATATAGCAAACGTCTTCTCTTTTCAGAGAAACACATGTGCGTTTCTCACAGAAGCATTACTTGAAATTCATACACTTGCCAAAGAACGTGGTTATCTTTCGAAATAAAGATTCTCCAGAGAACAGGAACACTGTTCTCACTTCTAACAATACTTTGATATATAGCAAACAACGTCTTCTCTTTTCAGAGAAACACATGGACGTTTCTCACAGAAGCATTTCTTTAATTTCATACACTTTCCAAAGAACGTGATTATCTTTCGAAATAAAGATTCTCCAGAGAACAGGAACACTGTTCTCAATTCTGACAATACTTTGACAAATCTTAAACAACGGCTTCTTTTTTCGGAGAAACTAGTGTACGTTTCTCACAAAAGTATTTCAAGAAATTCATACATTTTCCAAGGAACATGATTATCGTTGGACGTAAAGGGTCTACAGAGAACAGGAACACTGTTCACACTTCTAACACTACTTTGACATATAGCAAACAACGGCTTCTCTTTTCAGAGAAACACGTGCGTTTCTCACAAAAGCAGTTCTTCAAATTCATACACTCTCCAAAGAACATGCTTATCTTTCGAAGTAAAGATTCTACAGTGAACAGGAACACTGTTCTCACTTTTGACAATGCTTTGACAAATCTCAAATAACGGCTTCTCCTTTCAGAAAAACACTTGTGCGTTTCTCAAAAATGCATTTCCTGAAATCCATACACTTTCAAAGAAGATGATTCTCTTTCAAAGTGTAGCGTCTGCAGTGAATAGCAAAACTTCTCATTTGAGAAACACGTATGTATATCACAAAAGCATTTCATGAAATTCATACACTTTCAAAGGAACGTGATTATCTTTCACAGTAAACCTTCTACAGTGAAATGGAACACTGTACTCACTTCAAACACTACTTTGACATATAGCAAACGTCTTCTCTTTTCAGAGAAACACATGTGCGTTTCTCACAGAAGCATTACTTGAAATTCATACACTTGCCAAAGAACGTGGTTATCTTTCGAAATAAAGATTCTCCAGAGAACAGGAACACTGTTCTCACTTCTGACAATATTTTGACAAATCTCAAAGAACGGCTTTCCCTTTCGGAGAAACTCATGTACATTTCTCACAAAAGCATTTCATGAAATTCATACATTTTCCAAGTTCGATTATCGTTGAAAGTAATGGGTCTACAGAGAACAGGAACACTGTTTTCACTTCTAACACTACTTTGACATATAGCAAAAAACGGCTTCGCTTTTCAGAGAAACACATGTGCGTTTCTCACAAAAGCATTTCATGAAATTCATACACTTTCAAAAGAACATGATTATCTTTCGAAGTAAAGGTTCTACAGAGAACAGGAACACTGTTCTCACTTCTAACAATACTTTGATATATAGCAAACAACGTCTTCTCTTTTCAGAGAAACACATGGGCGTTTCTCACAGAAGCATTTCTTTAATTTCATACACTTTCCAAAGAACGTGATTATCTTTCGAATAAAGATTCTCCAGAGAACAGGAACACTGTTCTCACTTCTGACAATACTTTGACAAATCTTAAACAATGGCTTCTTTTTTCGGAGAAACTAGTGTACGTTTCTCACAAAAGTATTTCAAGAAATTCATACATTTTCCAAGGAACATGATTATCGTTGGACGTAAAGGGTCTACAGAGAACAGGAACACTGTTCACACTTCTAACACTACTTTGACATATAGCAAACAACGGCTTCGCTTTTCAGGAAACACATGTGCGTTTCTCACAGAAGCATTACTTGAAATTCATACACTTTCCAAAGAACGTGATTTTTTTCGAATAAAGATTCTCCAGAGAACAGGAACACTGTTCTCACTTCTGACAATACTTTGACAAATCTTAAACAACGGCTTCTTTTTTCGGAGAAACTAGTGTACGTTTCTCACAAAAGTATTTCAAGAAATTCATACATTTTCAAAGGAACATGATTATCCTTGGACGTAAAGGGTCTACAGAGAACAGGAACACTGTTCACACTTCTAGCACTACTTTGACATATAGCAAACAACGGCTTCGCTTTTCAGAGAAACACATGTGCGTTTCTCACAAAAGCATTTCATGAAATTCATACACTTTCAAAAGAACATGATTATCTTTCAACGTAAAGGTTCTACAGAGAACAGGAACACTCTTCTCACTTCTAACAATACTTTGATATATAGCAAACAACATCTTCTCTTTTAAGAGAAACACATGGGCGTTTCTCACAGAAGCATTTCTTTAATTTCATACACTTTCCAAAGAACGTGATTATCTTTCGAAATAAAGATTCTACTGCGAACAGGAACACTGTTCTCACTTTTGACAATGCTTTGACAAATCTCAAATAACGGCTTCTCCTTTCAGAAAAACACTTGTGCGTTTCTCAAAAATGCATTTCCTGAAATCCATACACTTTCAAAGAAGATGATTCTCTTTCAAAGTGTAGCGTCTGCAGTGAATAGCAAAACTTCTCATTTGAGAAACACGTGTGTATATCACAAAAGCATTTCATGAAATTCATACACTTTCTAAAGAACATGATTATCTTTCACAGTAAACCTTCTACAGTGAAATGGAACACTGTACTCACTTCAAACACTACTTTGACATATAGCAAACGTCTTCTCTTTTCAGAGAAACACATGTGCGTTTTTCACAGAAGCATAACTTGAAATTCATACACGTTCCAAAGAACGTGGTTATCTTTCGAAATAAAGATTCTCCAGAGAACAGGAACACTGTTCTCACTTCTGACAATACTTTGACAAATCTCAAACAACGGCTTTCCCTTTCGGAGAAACTCATGTTCATTTCTCATAAAAGCATTTCATGAAATTCATACATTTTCCTAATTCGATTATCTTTGGAAGTAATGGGTCTACAGAGAACAGGAACACTGTTTTCACTTCTAACACTACTTTGACATATAGCAAACAACGGCTTCGCTTTTCAGAGAAACACATGTGCGTTTCTCACAAAAGCATTTCATGAAATTCATACACTTTCAAAAGAACATGATTATCTTTCGAAGTAAAGGTTCTACAGAGAACAGGAACACTGTTCTCACTTCTAACAATACTTTGATATATAGCAAACAACGTCTTCTCTTTTCAGAGAAACACATGGGCGTTTCTCACAGAAGCATTTTTTAATTTCATACACTTTCCAAAGAACGTGATTATCTTTCCAAATAAAGATTCTCCAGAGAACAGGAACACTGTTCTCACTTTTGACAATGCTTTGACAAATCTCAAATAACGGCTTCTCCTTTCAGAAAAACACTTGTGCCTTTCTCAAAAATGCATTTCCTGAAATCCATACACTTTCAAAGAAGATGATTCTCTTTCAAAGTGTAGCGTCTGCAGTGAATAGCAAAACTTCTCATTTGAGAAACACGTATGTATAACACAAAAGCATTTCATGAAATTCATACACTTTCAAAGGAACGTGATTATCTTTCACAGTAAACCTTCTACAGTGAAATGGAAGACTGTACTCACTACAAACACTACTTTGACATATAGCAAACGTCTTCTCTTTTCAGAGAAACACATGTGCGTTTCTCACAGAAGCATTACTTGAAATTCATACACTTGCCAAAGAACGTGGTTATCTTTCGAAATAAAGATTCTCCAGAGAACAGGAACACTGTTCTCACTTCTGACAATACTTTGACAAATCTCAAACAACGGCTTTCCCTTTCGGAGAAACTCATGTACATTTCTCACAAAAGTATTTCCAAGTTCGATTATCGTTGGAAGTAATGGGTCTACAGAGAACAGGAACACTGTTTTCACTTCTAACAGTACTTTGACATATAGCAAACAACGGCTTCGCTTTTCAGAGAAACACATGTGCGTTTCGCACAAAAGCATTTCATGAAATTCATACACTTTCAAAAGAACATGATTATCTTTCGAAGTAAAGGTTCTACAGAGAACAGGAACACTGTTCTCACTTCTAACAATACTTTGATATATAGCAAACAACGTCTTCTCTTTTCAGAGAAACACATGGACGTTTCTCACAGAAGCATTTCTTTAATTTCATACACTTTCCAAAGAACGTGATTATCTTTCGAAATAAAGATTCTCCAGAGAACAGGAACACTGTTCTCACTTCTGACAATACTTTGACAAATCTCAAACAACGGCTTTCCCTTTCGGAGAAACTCATGTACATTTCTCACAAAAGCATTTCATGAAATTCATACATTTTCCAAGTTCGATTATCGTTGGAAGTAATGGGTCTACAGAGAACAGGAACACTGTTTTCACTTCTAACACTACTTTGACATATAGCAAAAAATGGCTTCGCTTTTCAGGAAACACATGTGCGTTTCTCACAAAAGCATTTCATGAAATTCATACACTTTCAAAAGAACATGATTATCTTTCGAAGTAAAGGTTCTACAGAGAACAGGAACACTGTTCTCACTTCTAACAATACTTTGATATATAGCAAACAACGTCTTCTCTTTTCAGAGAAACACATGGGCGTTTCTCACAGAAGCATTTCTTTAATTTCATACACTTTCCAAAGAACGTGATTATCTTTCGAAATAAAGATTCTCCAGAGAACAGGAACACTGTTCTCACTTCTGACAATACTTTGACAAATCTTAAACAACGGCTTCTTTTTTCGGAGAAACTAGTGTACGTTTCTCACAAAAGTATTTCAAGAAATTCATACATTTTCCAAGGAACATGATTATCGTTGGACGTAAAGGGTCTACAGAGAACAGGAACACTGTTCACACTTCTAACACTACTTGGACATATAGCAAACAACGGCTTCGCTTTTCAGAGAAACACGTGCGTTTCTCACAAAAGCAGTTCTTCAAATTCATACACTTTCCAAAGAACATGATTATCTTTCGAAGTAAAGATTCTACAGAGAACAGGAACACTGTTCTCACTTTTGACAATGCTTTGACAAATCTCAAATAACGGCTTCTCCTTTCAGAAAAACACTTGTGCGTTTCTCAAAAATGCATTTCCTGAAATCCATACACTTTCAAAGAAGATGATTCTCTTTCAAAGTGTAGCGTCTGCAGTGAATAGCAAAACTTCTCATTTGAGAAACACGTGTGTATATCACAAAAGCATTTCATGAAATTCATACACTTTCAAAAGAACATGATTATCTTTCACAGTAAACCTTCTACAGTGAAATGGAACACTGTACTCACTTCAAACACTACTTTGACATAAGCAAACGTCTTCTCTTTTCAGAGAAACACATGTGCGTTTCTCACAGAAGCATTACTTGAAATTCATACACTTTCCAAAGAACGTGGTTATCTTTCGAAATAAAGATTCTCCAGAGAACAGGAACACTGTTCTCACTTCTGACAATACTTTGACAAATCTCAAACAACGGCTTTCCCTTTCGGAGAAACTCATGTTCATTTCTCACAAAAGCATTTCATGAAATTCATACATTTTCCAAGTTCTATTATCGTTGGAAGTAATGGTTCTACAGAGAACAGGAACACTGTTTTCACTTCTAACACTACTTTGACATATAGCAAACAACGGCTTCGCTTTTCAGAGAAACACATGTGCGTTTCTCACAAAAGCATTTCATGAAATTCATACACTTTCAAAAGAACATGATTATCTTTCGAAGTAAAGGTTCTACAGAGAACAGGAACACTGTTCTCACTTCTAACACTACTTTGACATATAGCAAACAACGGCTTCTCTTTTCAGAGAAACACGTGCGTTTCTCACAAAAGCAGTTCTTCAAATTCATACGCTCTCCAAAGAACATGATTATCTTTCGAAGTAAAGATTCTACAGAGAACAGGAACACTGTTCTCACTTTTGACAATGCTTTGACAAATCTCAAATAACGGCTTCTCCTTTCAGAAAAACACTTGTGCGTTTCTCAAAAATGCATTTCCTGAAATCCATACACTTTCAAAGAAGATGATTCTCTTTCAAAGTGTAGCGTCTGCAGTGAATAGCAAAACTTCTCATTTGAGAAACACGTATGTATATCACAAAAGCATTTCATGAAATTCATACACATTCAAAGGAGCGTGATTATCTTTCACAGTAAACCTTCTACAGTGAAATGGAACACTGTACTCACTTCAAACACTACTTTGACATATAGCAAACGTCTTCTCTTTTCAGAGAAACACATGTGCGTTTCTCACAGAAGCATTACTTGAAATTCATACACTTGCCAAAGAACGTGGTTATATTTCGAAATAAAGATTCTCCAGAGAACAGGAACACTGTTCTCACTTCTGACAATACTTTGACAAATCTCAAACAACGGCTTTCCCTTTCGGAGAAACTCATGTACATTTCTCACAAAAGCATTTCCAAGTTCGATTATCGTTGGAAGTAATGGGTCTACAGAGAACAGGAACACTGTTTTCACTTCTAACACTACTTTGACATATAGCAAACAACGGCTTCGATTTTCAGAGAAACACATGGGCGTTTCTCACAGAAGCATTTCTTTCATTTCATACACTTTCCAAAGAACGTGATTATCTTTCGAATAAAGATTCTCCAGAGAACAGGAACACTGTTCTCACTTCTGACAATACTTTGACAAATCTTAAACAATGGCTTCTTTTTTCGGAGAAACTAGTGTACGTGTCTCACAAAAGTATTTCAAGAAATTCATACATTTTCCAAGGAACATGATTATCGTTGGACGTAAAGGGTCTACAGAGAACAGGAACACTGTTCACACTTCTAACACTACTTTGACATATAGCAAACAACGGCTTCGCTTTTCAGGAAACACATGTGCGTTTCTCACAGAAGCATTACTTGAAATTGATACACTTTCCAAAGAACGTGATTTTTTTCGAATAAAGATTCTCCAGAGAACAGGAACACTGTTCTCACTTCTGACAATACTTTGACAAATCTTAAACAACGGCTTCTTTTTTCGGAGAAACAAGTGTACGTTTCTCACAAAAGTATTTCAAGAAATTCATACATTTTCAAAGGAACATGATTATCCTTGGACGTAAAGGGTCTACAGAGAACAGGAACACTGTTCACACTTCTAGCACTACTTTGACATATAGCAAACAACGGCTTCGCTTTTCAGAGAAACACATGTGCGTTTCTCACAAAAGCATTTCATGAAATTCATACACTTTCAAAAGAACATGATTATCTTTCAAAGTAAAAGTTCTACAGAGAACAGGAACACTGTTCTCACTTCTAACAATACTTTGATATATAGCAAACAACATCTTCTCTTTTAAGAGAAACACATGGGCGTTTCTCACAGAAGCATTTCTTTAATTTCATACACTTTCCAAAGAACGTGATTATCTTTCGAAATAAAGATTCTACAGAGAACAGGAACACTGTTCTCACTTTTGACAATGCTTTGACAAATCTCAAATAACGGCTTCTCCTTTCAGAAAAACACTTGTGCGTTTCTCAAAAATGCATTTCCTGAAATCCATACACTTTCAAAGAAGATGATTCTCTTTCAAAGTGTAGCGTCTGCAGTGAATAGCAAAACTTCTCATTTGAGAAACACGTGTGTATATCACAAAAGCATTTCATGAAATTCATACACTTTCAAAAGAACATGATTATCTTTCACAGTAAACCTTCTATAGTGAAATGGAACACTGTACTCACTTCAAACACTACTTTGACATATAGCAAACGTCTTCTCTTTTCAGAGAAACACATGTGCGTTTCTCACAGAAGCATAACTTGAAATTCATACACGTTCCAAAGAACGTGGTTATCTTTCGAAATAAAGATTCTCCAGAGAACAGGAACACTGTTCTCACTTCTGACAATACTTTGACAAATCTCAAACAACGGCTTTCCCTTTCGGAGAAACTCATGTTCATTTCTCATAAAAGCATTTCATGAAATTCATACATTTTCCAAATTCGATTATCTTTGGATGTAATGGGTCTACAGAGAACAGGAACACCGTTTTCACTTCTAACACTACTTTGACCTATAGCAAACAACGGCTTCGCTTTTCAGAGAAACACATGTGCGTTTCTCACAAAAGCATTTCATGAAATTCATACACTTTCAAAAGAACATGATTATCTTTCGAAGTAAAGGTTCTACAGAGAACAGGAACACTGTTCTCACTTCTAACAATACTTTGATATATAGCAAACAACGTCTTCTCTTTTCAGAGAAACACATGGGCGTTTCTCACAGAAGCATTTTTTAATTTCATACACTTTCCAAAGAACGTGATTATCTTTCCAAATAAAGATTCTCCAGAGAACAGGAACACTGTTCTCACTTTTGACAATGCTTTGACAAATCTCAAATAACGGCTTCTCCTTTCAGAAAAACACTTGTGCCTTTCTCAAAAATGCATTTCCTGAAATCCATACACTTTCAAAGAAGATGATTCTCTTTCAAAGTGTAGCGTCTGCAGTGAATAGCAAAACTTCTCATTTGAGAAACACGTATGTATAACACAAAAGCATTTCATGAAATTCATACACTTTCAAAGGAACGTGATTATCTTTCACAGTAAACCTTCTACAGTGAAATGGAAGACTGTACTCACTTCAAACACTACTTTGACATATAGCAAACGTCTTCTCTTTTCAGAGAAACACATGTGCGTTTCTCACAGAAGCATTACTTGAAATTCATACACTTGCCAAAGAACGTGGTTATCTTTCGAAATAAAGATTCTCCAGAGAACAGGAACACTGTTCTCACTTCTGACAATACTTTGACAAATCTCAAACAACGGCTTTCCCTTTCGGAGAAACTCATGTACATTTCTCACAAAAGCATTTCCAAGTTCGATTATCGTTGGAAGTAATGGGTCTACAGAGAACAGGAACACTGTTTTCACTTCTAACAGTACTTTGACATATAGCAAACAACGGCTTCGCTTTTCAGAGAAACACATGTGCGTTTCGCACAAAAGCATTTCATGAAATTCATACACTTTCAAAAGAACATGATTATCTTTCGAAGTAAAGGTTCTACAGAGAACAGGAACACTGTTCTCACTTCTAACAATACTTTGATATATAGCAAACAACGTCTTCTCTTTTCAGAGAAACACATGGACGTTTCTCACAGAAGCATTTCTTTAATTTCATACACTTTCCAAAGAACGTGATTATCTTTCGAAATAAAGATTCTCCAGAGAACAGGAACACTGTTCTCACTTCTGACAATACTTTGACAAATCTCAAACAACGGCTTTCCCTTTCGGAGAAACTCATGTACATTTCTCACAAAAGCATTTCATGAAATTCATACATTTTCCAAGTTCGATTATCGTTGGAAGTAATGGGTCTACAGAGAACAGGAACACTGTTTTCACTTCTAACACTACTTTGACATATAGCAAAAAATGGCTTCGCTTTTCAGGAAACACATGTGCGTTTCTCACAAAAGCATTTCATGAAATTCATACACTTTCAAAAGAACATGATTATCTTTCGAAGTAAAGGTTCTACAGAGAACAGGAACACTGTTCTCACTTCTAACAATACTTTGATATATAGCAAACAACGTCTTCTCTTTTCAGAGAAACACATGGGCGTTTCTCACAGAAGCATTTCTTTAATTTCATACACTTTCCAAAGAACGTGATTATCTTTCGAAATAAAGATTCTCCAGAGAACAGGAACACTGTTCTCACTTCTGACAATACTTTGACAAATCTTAAACAACGGCTTCTTTTTTCGGAGAAACTAGTGTACGTTTCTCACAAAAGTATTTCAAGAAATTCATACATTTTCCAAGGAACATGATTATCGT
The DNA here is from genome assembly GCF_018167655.1 of Microtus oregoni. Classification (NCBI taxonomy): domain Eukaryota; kingdom Metazoa; phylum Chordata; class Mammalia; order Rodentia; family Cricetidae; genus Microtus; species Microtus oregoni. The sequence continues at coordinate 218,695 of NW_024544709.1, read as the reverse complement.
TGGACGTAAAGGGTCTACAGAGAACAGGAACACTGTTCACACTTCTAACACTACTTGGACATATAGCAAACAACGGCTTCGCTTTTCAGAGAAACACGTGCGTTTCTCACAAAAGCAGTTCTTCAAATTCATACACTTTCCAAAGAACATGATTATCTTTCGAAGTAAAGATTCTACAGAGAACAGGAACACTGTTCTCACTTTTGACAATGCTTTGACAAATCTCAAATAACGGCTTCTCCTTTCAGAAAAACACTTGTGCGTTTCTCAAAAATGCATTTCCTGAAATCCATACACTTTCAAAGAAGATGATTCTCTTTCAAAGTGTAGCGTCTGCAGTGAATAGCAAAACTTCTCATTTGAGAAACACGTGTGTATATCACAAAAGCATTTCATGAAATTCATACACTTTCAAAAGAACATGATTATCTTTCACAGTAAACCTTCTACAGTGAAATGGAACACTGTACTCACTTCAAACACTACTTTGACATAAGCAAACGTCTTCTCTTTTCAGAGAAACACATGTGCGTTTCTCACAGAAGCATTACTTGAAATTCATACACTTTCCAAAGAACGTGGTTATCTTTCGAAATAAAGATTCTCCAGAGAACATGAACACTGTTCTCACTTCTGACAATACTTTGACAAATCTCAAACAACGGCTTTCCCTTTCGGAGAAACTCATGTTCATTTCTCACAAAAGCATTTCATGAAATTCATACATTTTCCAAGTTCTATTATCGTTGGAAGTAATGGTTCTACAGAGAACAGGGACACTGTTTTCACTTCTAACACTACTTTGACATATAGCAAACAACGGCTTCGCTTTTCAGAGAAACACATGTGCGTTTCTCACAAAAGCATTTCATGAAATTCATACACTTTCAAAAGAACATGATTATCTTTCGAAGTAAAGGTTCTACAGAGAAAAGGAACACTGTTCTCACTTCTAACAATACTTTGATATATAGCAAACAACGTCTTCTCTTTTCAGAGAAACACATGGACGTTTCTCACAGAAGCATTTCTTTAATTTCATACACTTTCCAAAGAACGTGATTATCTTTCGAAATAAAGATTCTCCAGAGAACAGGAACACTGTTCTCAATTCTGACAATACTTTGACAAATCTTAAACAACGGCTTCTTTTTTCGGAGAAACTAGTGTACGTTTCTCACAAAAGTATTTCAAGAAATTCATACATTTTCCAAGGAACATGATTATCGTTGGACGTAAAGGGTCTACAGAGAACAGGAACACTGTTCACACTTCTAACACTACTTTGACATATAGCAAACAACGGCTTCTCTTTTCAGAGAAACACGTGCGTTTCTCACAAAAGCAGTTCTTCAAATTCATACACTCTCCAAAGAACATGATTATCTTTCGAAGTAAAGATTCTACAGAGAACAGGAACACTGTTCTCACTTTTGACAATGCTTTGACAAATCTCAAATAACGGCTTCTCCTTTCAGAAAAACACTTGTGCGTTTCTCAAAAATGCATTTCCTGAAATCCATACACTTTCAAAGAAGATGATTCTCTTTCAAAGTGTAGCGTCTGCAGTGAATAGCAAAACTTCTCATTTGAGAAACACGTATGTATATCACAAAAGCATTTCATGAAATTCATACACTTTCAAAGGAACGTGATTATCTTTCACAGTAAACCTTCTACAGTGAAATGGAACACTGTACTCACTTCAAACACTACTTTGACAAACGTCTTCTCTTTTCAGAGAAACACATGTGCGTTTCTCACAGAAGCATTACTTGAAATTCATACACTTGCCAAAGAACGTGGTTATCTTTCGAAATAAAGATTCTCCAGAGAACAGGAACACTGTTCTCACTTCTGACAATACTTTGACAAATCTCAAACAACGGCTTTCCCTTTCGGAGAAACTCATGTACATTTCTCACAAAAGCATTTCCAAGTTCGATTATCGTTGGAAGTAATGGGTCTACAGAGAACAGGAACACTGTTTTCACTTCTAACACTACTTTGACATATAGCAAACAACGGCTTCGATTTTCAGAGAAACACATGGGCGTTTCTCACAGAAGCATTTCTTTAATTTCATACACTTTCCAAAGAACGTGATTATCTTTCGAATAAAGATTCTCCAGAGAACAGGAACACTGTTCTCACTTCTGACAATACTTTGACAAATCTTAAACAATGGCTTCCTTTTTCGGAGAAACTAGTGTACGTTTCTCACAAAAGTATTTCAAGAAATTCATACATTTTCCAAGGAACATGATTATCGTTGGACGTAAAGGGTCTACAGAGAACAGGAACACTGTTCACACTTCTAACACTACTTTGACATATAGCAAACAACGGCTTCGCTTTTCAGGAAACACATGTGCGTTTCTCACAGAAGCATTACTTGAAATTCATACACTTTCCAAAGAACGTGATTTTTTTCGAATAAAGATTCTCCAGAGAACAGGAACACTGTTCTCACTTCTGACAATACTTTGACAAATCTTAAACAACGGCTTCTTTTTTCGGAGAAACTAGTGTACGTTTCTCACAAAAGTATTTCAAGAAATTCAGACATTTTCAAAGGAACATGATTATCCTTGGACGTAAAGGGTCTACAGAGAACAGGAACACTGTTCACACTTCTAGCACTACTTTGACATATAGCAAACAACGGCTTCGCTTTTCAGAGAAACACATGTGCGTTTCTCACAAAAGCATTTCATGAAATTCATACACTTTCAAAAGAACATGATTATCTTTCAAAGTAAAGGTTCTACAGAGAACAGGAACACTGTTCTCACTTCTAACAATACTTTGATATATAGCAAACAACATCTTCTCTTTTAAGAGAAACACATGGGCGTTTCTCACAGAAGCATTTCTTTAATTTCATACACTTTCCAAAGAACGTGATTATCTTTCGAAATAAAGATTCTACAGAGAACAGGAACACTGTTCTCACTTTTGACAATGCTTTGACAAATCTCAAATAACGGCTTCTCCTTTCAGAAAAACACTTGTGCGTTTCTCAAAAATGCATTTCCTGAAATCCATACACTTTCAAAGAAGATGATTCTCTTTCAAAGTGTAGCGTCTGCAGTGAATAGCAAAACTTCTCATTTGAGAAACACGTGTGTATATCACAAAAGCATTTCATGAAATTCATACACTTTCAAAAGAACATGATTATCTTTCACAGTAAACCTTCTACAGTGAAATGGAACACTGTACTCACTTCAAACACTACTTTGACATATAGCAAACGTCTTCTCTTTTCAGAGAAACACATGTGCGTTTCTCACAGAAGCATAACTTGAAATTCATACACGTTCCAAAGAACGTGGTTATCTTTCGAAATAAAGATTCTCCAGAGAACAGGAACACTGTTCTCACTTCTGACAATACTTTGACAAATCTCAAACAACGGCTTTCCCTTTCGGAGAAACTCATGTTCATTTCTCATAAAAGCATTTCATGAAATTCATACATTTTCCAAATTCGATTATCTTTGGAAGTAATGGGTCTACAGAGAACAGGAACACTGTTTTCACTTCTAACACTACTTTGACATATAGCAAACAACGGCTTCGCTTTTCAGAGAAACACATGTGCGTTTCTCACAAAAGCATTTCATGAAATTCATACACTTTCAAAAGAACATGATTATCTTTCGAAGTAAAGGTTCTACAGAGAACAGGAACACTGTTCTCACTTCTAACAATACTTTGATATATAGCAAACAACGTCTTCTCTTTTCAGAGAAACAGATGGGCGTTTCTCACAGAAGCATTTCTTTAATTTCATACACTTTCCAAAGAACGTGATTATCTTTCCAAATAAAGATTCTCCAGAGAACAGGAACACTGTTCTCACTTTTGACAATGCTTTGACAAATCTCAAATAACGGCTTCTCCTTTCAGAAAAACACTTGTGCCTTTCTCAAAAATGCATTTCCTGAAATCCATACACTTTCAAAGAAGATGATTCTCTTTCAAAGTGTAGCGTCTGCAGTGAATAGCAAAACTTCTCATTTGAGAAACACGTATGTATAACACAAAAGCATTTCATGAAATTCATACACTTTCAAAGGAACGTGATTATCTTTCACAGTAAACCTTCTACAGTGAAATGGAAGACTGTACTCACTTCAAACACTACTTTGACATATAGCAAACGTCTTCTCTTTTCAGAGAAACACATGTGCGTTTCTCACAGAAGCATTACTTGAAATTCATACACTTGCCAAAGAACGTGGTTATCTTTCGAAATAAAGATTCTCCAGAGAACAGGAACACTGTTCTCACTTCTGACAATACTTTGACAAATCTCAAACAACGGCTTTCCCTTTCGGAGAAACTCATGTACATTTCTCACAAAAGCATTTCCAAGTTCGATTATCGTTGGAAGTAATGGGTCTACAGAGAACAGGAACACTGTTTTCACTTCTAACACTACTTTGACATATAGCAAACAACGGCTTCGCTTTTCAGAGAAACACATGTGCGTTTCTCACAAAAGCATTTCATGAAATTCATACACTTTCAAAAGAACATGATTATCTTTCGAAGTAAAGGTTCTACAGAGAACAGGAACACTGTTCTCACTTCTAACAATACTTTGATATATAGCAAACAACGTCTTCTCTTTTCAGAGAAACACATGGACGTTTCTCACAGAAGCATTTCTTTAATTTCATACACTTTCCAAAGAACGTGATTATCTTTCGAAATAAAGATTCTCCAGAGAACAGGAACACTGTTCTCACTTCTGACAATACTTTGACAAATCTCAAACAAGGGCTTTTCCTTTCGGAGAAACTCATGTACATTTCTCACAAAAGCATTTCATGAAATTCATACATTTTCCAAGTTCGATTATCGTTGGAAGTAATGGGTCTACAGAGAACAGGAACACTGTTTTCACTTCTAACACTACTTTGACATATAGCAAAAAATGGCTTCGCTTTTCAGGAAACACATGTTCGTTTCTCACAAAAGCATTTCATGAAATTCATACACTTTCAAAAGAACATGATTATCTTTCGAAGTAAAGGTTCTACAGAGAACAGGAACACTGTTCTCACTTCTAACAATACTTTGATATATAGCAAACAACGTCTTCTCTTTTCAGAGAAACACATGGGCGTTTCTCACAGAAGCATTTATTTAATTTCATACACTTTCCAAAGAACGTGATTATCTTTCGAAATAAAGATTCTCCAGAGAACAGGAACACTGTTCTCAATTCTGACAATACTTTGACAAATCTTAAACAACGGCTTCTTTTTTCGGAGAAACTAGTGTACGTTTCTCACAAAAGTATTTCAAGAAATTCATACATTTTCCAAGGAACATGATTATCGTTGGACGTAAAGGGTCTACAGAGAACAGGAACACTGTTCACACTTCTAACACTACTTTGACATATAGCAAACAACGGCTTCTCTTTTCAGAGAAACACGTGCGTTTCTCACAAAAGCAGTTCTTCAAATTCATACACTCTCCAAAGAACATGATTATCTTTCGAAGTAAAGATTCTACAGAGAACAGGAACACTGTTCTCACTTTTGACAATGCTTTGACAAATCTCAAATAACGGCTTCTCCTTTCAGAAAAACACTTGTGCGTTTCTCAAAAATGCATTTCCTGAAATCCATACACTTTCAAAGAAGATGATTCTCTTTCAAAGTGTAGCGTCTGCAGTGAATAGCAAAACTTCTCATTTGAGAAACACGTATGTATATCACAAAAGCATTTCATGAAATTCATACACTTTCAAAGGAACGTGATTATCTTTCACAGTAAACCTTCTACAGTGAAATGGAACACTGTACTCACTTCAAACACTACTTTGACATAGGCAAACGTCTTCTCTTTTCAGAGAAACACATGTGCGTTTCTCACAGAAGCATTACTTGAAATTCATACACTTGCCAAAGAACGTGGTTATCTTTCGAATTAAAGATTCTCCAGAGAACAGGAACACTGTTCTCACTTCTGACAATACTTTGACAAATCTCAAACAACGGCTTTCCCTTTCGGAGAAACTCATGTACATTTCTCACAAAAGCATTTCCAAGTTCGATTATCGTTGGAAGTAATGGGTCTACAGAGAACAGGAACACTGTTTTCACTTCTAACACTACTTTGACATATAGCAAACAACGGCTTCGCTTTTCAGAGAAACACATGTGCGTTTCTCACAAAAGCATTTCATGAAATTCATACACTTTCAAAAGAACATGATTATCTTTCGAAGTAAAGGTTCTACAGAGAACAGGAACACTGTTCTCACTTCTAACAATACTTTGATATATAGCAAACAACGTCTTCTCTTTTCAGAGAAACACATGGACGTTTCTCACAGAAGCATTTCTTTAATTTCATACACTTTCCAAAGAACGTGATTATCTTTCGAAATAAAGATTCTCCAGAGAACAGGAACACTGTTCTCACTTCTGACAATACTTTGACAAATCTCAAACAAGGGCTTTTCCTTTCGGAGAAACTCATGTACATTTCTCAAAAATGCATTTCCTGAAATCCATACACTTTCAAAGAAGATGATTCTCTTTCAAAGTGTAGCGTCTGCAGTGAATAGCAAAACTTCTCATTTGAGAAACACGTGTGTATATCACAAAAGCATTTCATGAAATTCATACACTTTCAAAAAACATGATTATCTTTCACAGTAAACCTTCTACAGTGAAATGGAACACTTTACTCACTTCAAACACTACTTTGACATATAGCAAACGTCTTCTCTTTTCAGAGAAACACATGTGCGTTTCTCACAGAAGCATTACTTGAAATTCATACACTTGCCAAAGAACGTGGTTATCTTTCGAATTAAAGATTCTCCAGAGAACAGGAACACTGTTCTCACTTCTGACAATACTTTGACAAATCTCAAACAACGGCTTTCCCTTTCGGAGAAACTCATGTACATTTCTCACAAAAGCATTTCCAAGTTCGATTATAGTTGGAAGTAATGGGTCTACAGAGAACAGGAACACTGTTTTCACTTCTAACACTACTTTGACATATAGCAAACAACGGCTTCGCTTTTCAGAGAAACACATGTGCGTTTCTCACAAAAGCATTTCATGAAATTCATACACTTTCAAAAGAACATGATTATCTTTCGAAGTAAAGGTTCTACAGAGAACAGGAACACTGTTCTCACTTCTAACAATACTTTGATATATAGCAAACAACGTCTTCTCTTTTCAGAGAAACACATGGACGTTTCTCACAGAAGCATTTCTTTAATTTCATACACTTTCCAAAGAACGTGATTATCTTTCGAAATAAAGATTCTCCAGAGAACAGGAACACTGTTCTCACTTCTGACAATACTTTGACAAATCTCAAACAAGGGCTTTTCCTTTCGGAGAAACTCATGTACATTTCTCACAAAAGCATTTCATGAAATTCATACATTTTCCAAGTTCGATTATCGTTGGAAGTAATGGGTCTACAGAGAACAGGAACACTGTTTTCACTTCTAACACTACTTTGACATATAGCAAAAAATGGCTTCGCTTTTCAGGAAACACATGTTCGTTTCTCACAAAAGCATTTCATGAAATTCATACACTTTCAAAAGAACATGATTATCTTTCGAAGTAAAGGTTCTACAGAGAACAGGAACACTGTTCTCACTTCTAACAATACTTTGATATATAGCAAACAACGTCTTCTCTTTTCAGAGAAACACATGGGCGTTTCTCACAGAAGCATTTATTTAATTTCATACACTTTCCAAAGAACGTGATTATCTTTCGAAATAAAGATTCTCCAGAGAACAGGAACACTGTTCTCAATTCTGACAATACTTTGACAAATCTTAAACAACGGCTTCTTTTTTCGGAGAAACTAGTGTACGTTTCTCACAAAAGTATTTCAAGAAATTCATACATTTTCCAAGGAACATGATTATCGTTGGACGTAAAGGGTCTACAGAGAACAGGAACACTGTTCACACTTCTAACACTACTTTGACATATAGCAAACAACGGCTTCTCTTTTCAGAGAAACACGTGCGTTTCTCACAAAAGCAGTTCTTCAAATTCATACACTCTCCAAAGAACATGATTATCTTTCGAAGTAAAGATTCTACAGAGAACAGGAACACTGTTCTCACTTTTGACAATGCTTTGACAAATCTCAAATAACGGCTTCTCCTTTCAGAAAAACACTTGTGCGTTTCTCAAAAATGCATTTCCTGAAATCCATACACTTTCAAAGAAGATGATTCTCTTTCAAAGTGTAGCGTCTGCAGTGAATAGCAAAACTTCTCATTTGAGAAACACGTATGTATATCACAAAAGCATTTCATGAAATTCATACACTTTCAAAGGAACGTGATTATCTTTCACAGTAAACCTTCTACAGTGAAATGGAACACTGTACTCACTTCAAACACTACTTTGACATATAGCAAACGTCTTCTCTTTTCAGAGAAACACATGTGCGTTTCTCACAGAAGCATTACTTGAAATTCATACACTTGCCAAAGAACGTGGTTATCTTTCGAATTAAAGATTCTCCAGAGAACAGGAACACTGTTCTCACTTCTGACAATACTTTGACAAATCTCAAACAACGGCTTTCCCTTTCGGAGAAACTCATGTACATTTCTCACAAAAGCATTTCCAAGTTCGATTATCGTTGGAAGTAATGGGTCTACAGAGAACAGGAACACTGTTTTCACTTCTAACACTATTTTGACATATAGCAAACAACGGCTTCGCTTTTCAGAGAAACACATGTGCGTTTCTCACAAAAGCATTTCATGAAATTCATACACTTTCAAAAGAACATGATTATCTTTCGAAGTAAAGGTTCTACAGAGAACAGGAACACTGTTCTCACTTCTAACAATAGTTTGATATATAGCAAACAACGTCTTCTCTTTTCAGAGAAACAGATGGGCGTTTCTCACAGAAGCATTTCTTTAATTTCATACACTTTCCAAAGAACGTGATTATCTTTCCAAATAAAGATTCTCCAGAGAACAGGAACACTGTTCTCACTTTTGACAATGCTTTGACAAATCTCAAATAACGGCTTCTCCTTTCAGAAAAACACTTGTGCCTTTCTCAAAAATGCATTTCCTGAAATCCATACACTTTCAAAGAAGATGATTCTCTTTCAAAGTGTAGCGTCTGCAGTGAATAGCAAAACTTCTCATTTGAGAAACACGTATGTATAACACAAAAGCATTTCATGAAATTCATACACTTTCAAAGGAACGTGATTATCTTTCACAGTAAACCTTCTACAGTGAAATGGAAGACTGTACTCACTTCAAACACTACTTTGACATATAGCAAACGTCTTCTCTTTTCAGAGAAACAGATGGGCGTTTCTCACAGAAGCATTTCTTTAATTTCATACACTTTCCAAAGAACGTGATTATCTTTCGAAATAAAGATTCTCCAGAGAACAGGAACACTGTTCTCACTTCTGACAATACTTTGACAAATCTTAAACAACGGCTTCTTTTTTCGGAGAAACTAGTGTACGTTTCTCACAAAAGTATTTCAAGAAATTCATACATTTTCCAAGGAACATGATTATCGTTGGACGTAAAGGGTCTACAGAGAACAGGAACACTGTTCACACTTCTAACACTACTTTGACATATAGCAAACAACGGCTTCGCTTTTCAGAGAAACACGTGCGTTTCTCACAAAAGCAGTTCTTCAAATTCATACACTTTCCAAAGAACATGATTATCTTTCGAAGTAAAGATTCTACAGAGAACAGGAACACTGTTCTCACTTTTGACAATGCTTTGACAAATCTCAAATAACGGCTTCTCCTTTCAGAAAAACACTTGTGCGTTTCTCAAAAATGCATTTCCTGAAATCCATACACTTTCAAAGAAGATGATTCTCTTTCAAAGTGTAGCGTCTGCAGTGAATAGCAAAACTTCTCATTTGAGAAACACGTGTGTATATCACAAAAGCATTTCATGAAATTCATACACTTTCAAAAGAACATGATTATCTTTCACAGTAAACCTTCTACAGTGAAATGGAACACTGTACTCACTTCAAACACTACTTTGACATAAGCAAACGTCTTCTCTTTTCAGAGAAACACATGTGCGTTTCTCACAGAAGCATTACTTGAAATTCATACACTTTCCAAAGAACGTGGTTATCTTTCGAAATAAAGATTCTCCAGAGAACATGAACACTGTTCTCACTTCTGACAATACTTTGACAAATCTCAAACAACGGCTTTCCCTTTCGGAGAAACTCATGTTCATTTCTCACAAAAGCATTTCATGAAATTCATACATGATTATCGTTGGACGTAAAGGGTCTACAGAGAACATTAACACTGTTCACACTTCTAACACTACTTTGACATATAGCAAACAACGGCTTCTCTTTTCAGAGAAACACGTGCGTTTCTCACAAAAGCAGTTCATCAAATTCATACAATTTCCAAAGAACATGATTATCTTTCGAAGTAAAGATTCTACAGAGAACAGGAACACTGTTCTCACTTTTGACAATGCTTGGACAAATCTCAAACAACGGCTTTCCCTTTCGGAGAAACTCATGTACATTTCTCACAAAAGCATTTCCAAGTTCGATTATCGTTGGAAGTAATGGGTCTACAGAGAACAGGAACACTGTTTTCACTTCTAACACTACTTTGACATATAGCAAACAACGGCTTCGGTTTTCCGAGAAACACATGTGCGTTTCTCACAAAAGCATTTCATGAAATTCATACACTTTCAAAAGAACATGATTATCTTTCGAAGTAAAGGTTCTACAGAGAACAGGAACACTGTTCTCACTTCTAACAATACTTTGATATATAGCAAACAACGTCTTCCCTTTTCAGAGAAACACATGGGCGTTTCTCACAGAAGCATTTCTTTAATTTCATACACTTTCCAAAGAACGTGATTATATTTCCAAATAAAGATTCTCCAGAGAACAGGAACACTGTTCTCACTTTTGACAATGCTTTGACAAATCTCAAATAACGGCTTCTCCTTTCAGAAAAACACTTGTGCGTTTCTCAAAAATGCATTTCCTGAAATCCATACACTTTCAAAGAAGATGATTCTCTTTCAAAGTGTAGCGTCTGCAGTGAATAGCAAAACTTCTCATTTGAGAAACACGTGTGTATATCACAAAAGCATTTCATGAAATTCATACACTTTCAAAAGAACATGATTATCTTTCACAGTAAACCTTCTACAGTGAAATGGAACACTTTACTCACTTCAAACACTACTTTGACATATAGCAAACGTCTTCTCTTTTCAGAGAAACACATGTGCGTTTCTCACAGAAGCATTACTTGAAATTCATACACTTTCCAAAGAACGTGGTTATCTTTCGAAATAAAGATTCTCCAGAGAACAGGAACACTGTTCTCACTTCTGACAATACTTTGACAAATCTCAAACAACGGCTTTCCCTTTCGGAGAAACTCATGTACATTTCTCACAAAAGCATTTCATGAAATTCATACATTTTCCAAGTTCGATTATCGTTGGAAGTAATGGGTCTACAGAGAACAGGAACACTGTTTTCACTTCTAACACTACTTTGACATATAGCAAAAAACGGCTTCGCTTTTCAGGAAACACATGTGCGTTTCTCACAAAAGCATTTCATGAAATTCATACACTTTCAAAAGAACATGATTATCTTTCGGAGTAAAGGTTCTACAGAGAACAGGAACACTGTTCTCACTTCTAACAATACTTTGATATATAGCAAACAACGTCTTCTCTTTTCAGAGAAACACATGGGCGTTTCTCACAGAAGCATTTCTTTAATTTCATACACTTTCCAAAGAACGTGATTATCTTTCGAATAAAGATTCTCCAGAGAACAGGAACACTGTTCTCACTTCTGACAATACTTTGACAAATCTTAAACAATGGCTTCTTTTTTCGGAGAAACTAGTGTACGTTTCTCACAAAAGTATTTCAAGAAATTCATACATTTTCCAAGGAACATGATTATCGTTGGACATAAAGTGTCTACAGAGAACAGGAACACTGTTCACACTTCTAACACTACTTTGATATATAGCAAACAACGGCTTCTCTTTTCAGAGAAACACGTGCGTTTCTCACAAAAGCAGTTCTTCAAATTCATACACTTTCCAAAGAACATGATTATCTTTCGAAGTAAAGATTCTACAGAGAACAGGAACACTGTTCTCACTTTTGACAATGCTTTGACAAATCTCAAATAACGGCTTCTCCTTTCAGAAAAACACGTGTGCGTTTCTCAAAAATGCATTTCCTGAAATCCATACACTTTCAAAGAAGATGATTCTCTTTCAAAGTGTAGCGTCTGCAGTGAATAGCAAAACTTCTCATTTGAGAAACACGTATGTATATCACAAAAGCATTTCATGAAATTCATACACTTTCAAAGGAACGTGATTATCTTTCACAGTAAACCTTCTTCAGTGAAATGGAACACTGTACTCACTTCAAACACTACTTTGACATATAGCAAACCTCTTCTCTTTTCAGAGAAACACATTTGCGTTTCTCACAGAAGCATTACTTGAAATTCATACACTTTCCAAAGAACGTGGTTATCTTTCGAAATAAAGATTCTCCAGAGAACAGGAACACTGTTCTCACTTCTGACAATACTTTGACAAATCTCAAACAACGGCTTTCCCTTTCGGAGAAACTCATGTTCATTTCTCACAAAAGCATTTCATGAAATTCATACATTTTCCAAGTTCGATTATCGTTGGAAGTAATGGTTCTACAGAGAACAGGAACACTGTTTTCACTTCTAACACTACTTTGACATATAGCAAACAACGGCTTCGCTTTTCAGAGAAACACATGTGCGTTTCTCACAAAAGCATTTCATGAAATTCATACACTTTCAAAAGAACATGATTATCTTTCGAAGTAAAGGTCCTACAGAGAACAGGAACACTGTTCTCACTTCTAACAATACTTTGATATATAGCAAACAACGTCTTCTCTTTTCAGAGAAACACATGGACGTTTCTCACAGAAGCATTTCTTTAATTTCATACACTTTCCAAAGAACATGATTATCTTTCGAAGTAAAGATTCTACAGAGAACAGGAACACTGTTCTCACTTTTGACAATGCTTTGACAAATCTCAAATAACGGCTTCTCCTTTCAGAAAAACACTTGTGCGTTTCTCAAAAATGCATTTCCTGAAATCCATACACTTTCAAAGAAGATGATTCTCTTTCAAAGTGTAGCGTCTGCAGTGAATAGCAAAACTTCTCATTTGAGAAACACGTATGTATATCACAAAAGCATTTCATGAAATTAATACACTTTCAAAGGAACGTGATTATCTTTCACAGTAAACCTTCTACAGTGAAATGGAACACTGTACTCACTTCAAACACTACTTTGACATAAGCAAACGTCTTCTCTTTTCAGAGAAAGACATGTGCGTTTCTCACAGAAGCATTACTTGAAATTCATACACTTGCCAAAGAACGTGGTTATCTTTCGAAATAAAGATTCTCCAGAGAACAGGAACACTGTTCTCACTTCTGACAATACTTTGACAAATCTCAAACAACGGCTTTCCCTTTCGGAGAAACTCATGTACATTTCTCACAAAAGCATTTCCAAGTTCGATTATCGTTGGAAGTAATGGGTCTACAGAGAACAGGAACACTGTTTTCACTTCTAACACTACTTTGACATATAGCAAACAACGGCTTCGCTTTTCAGAAAAACACATGTGCGTTTCTCACAAAAGCATTTCATGAAATTCATACACTTTCAAAAGAACATTATTATCTTTCGAAGTAAAGGTTCTACAGAGAACAGGAACACTGTTCTCACTTCTAACAATACTTTGATATATAGCAAACAACGTCTTCTCTTTTCAGAGAAACACATGGGCGTTTCTCACAGAAGCATTTCTTTAATTTCATACACTTTCCAAAGAACGTGATTATCTTTCGAATAAAGATTATCCAGAGAACAGGAACACTGTTCTCACGTCTGACAATACTTTGACAAATCTTAAACAATGGCTTCTTTTTTCGGAGAAACTAGTGTACCTTTCTCACAAAAGTATTTCAAGAAATTCATACATTTTCCAAGGAACATGATTATCGTTGGACGTAAAGGGTCTACAGAGAACAGGAACACTGTTCACACTTCTAACACTACTTTGACATATAGCAAACAACGGCTTCTCTTTTCAGAGAAACACGTGCGTTTCTCACAAAAGCAGTTCTTCAAATTCATACACTTTCCAAAGAACATGATTATCTTTCGAAGTAAAGATTCTACAGAGAACAGGAACACTGTTCTCACTTTTGACAATGCTTTGACAAATCTCAAATAACGGCTTCTCCTTTCAGAAAAACACTTGTGCGTTTCTCAAAAATGCATTTCCTGAAATCCATACACTTTCAAAGAAGATGATTCTCTTTCAAAGTGTAGCGTCTGCAGTGAATAGCAAAACTTCTCATTTGAGAAACACGTGTGTATATCACAAAAGCATTTCATGAAATTCATACACTTTCAAAAGAACATGATTATCTTTCACAGTAAACCTTCTACAGTGAAATGGAACACTGTACTCACTTCAAACACTACTTTGACATATAGCAAACGTCTTCTCTTTTCAGAGAAACACATGTGCGTTTCTCACAGAAGCATTACTTGAAATTCATACACTTGCCAAAGAACGTGGTTATCTTTCGAAATAAAGATTCTCCAGAGAACAGGAACACTGTTCTCACTTCTGACAATACTTTGACAAATCTCAAACAACGGCTTTCCCTTTCGGAGAAACTCATGTACATTTCTCACAAAAGCATTTCCAAGTTCGATTATCGTTGGAAGTAATGGGACTACAGAGAACAGGAACACTGTTTTCACTTCTAACACTACTTTGACATATAGCAAACAACGGCTGCGCTTTTCAGAGAAACACATGTGCGTTTCTCACAAAAGCATTTCATGAAATTCATACACTTTCAAAAGAACATGATTATCTTTCGAAGTAAAGGTTCTACAGAGAACAGGAACACTGTTCTCACTTCTAGCAATACTTTGATATATAGCAAACAACGTCTTCTCTTTTCAGAGAAACACATGGGCGTTTCTCACAGAAGCATTTCTTTAATTTCATACACTTTCCAAAGAACGTGATTATCTTTCGAAATAAAGATTCTCCAGAGAACAGGAACACTGTTCTCAATTCTGACAATACTTTGACAAATCTTAAACAACGGCTTCTTTTTTCGGAGAAACTAGTGTACGTTTCTCACAAAAGTATTTCAAGAAATTTATACATTTTCCAAGGAACATGATTATCGTTGGACTTAAAGGGTCTACAGAGAACAGGAACACTGTTCACACTTCTAACACTACTTTGACATATAGCAAACAACGGCTTCTCTTTTCAGAGAAACACGTGCGTTTCTCACAAAAGCAGTTCTTCAAATTCATACACTTTCCAAAGAACATGATTATCTTTCGAAGTAAAGATTCTCCAGAGAACAGGAACACTGTTCTCACTTCTGACAATACTTTGACAAATCTTAAACAACGGCTTCTTTTTTCGGAGAAACTAGTGTACGTTTCTCACAAAAGTATTTCAAGAAATTCATACATTTTCAAAGGAACATGATTATCCTTGGACGTAAAGGGTCTACAGAGAACAGGAACACTGTTCACACTTCTAACACTACTTTGACATATAGCAAACAACGGCTTCTCTTTTCAGAGAAACACGTGCGTTTCTCACAAAAGCAGTTCATCAAATTCATACACTTTCCAAAGAACATGATTATCTTTCGAAGTAAAGATTCTACAGAGAACAGGAACACTGTTCTCACTTTTGACAATGCTTTGACAAATCTCAAATAACGGCTTCTCCTTTCAGAAAAACACTTGTGCGTTTCTCAAAAATGCATTTCCTGAAATCCATACACTTTCAAAGAAGATGATTCTCTTTCAAAGTGTAGCGTCTGCAGTGAATAGCAAAACTTCTCATTTGAGAAACACGTGTGTATATCACAAAAGCATTTCATGAAATTCATACACTTTCAAAAGAACATGATTATCTTTCACAGTAAACCTTCTACAGTGAAATGGAACACTGTACTCACTTCAAACACTACTTTGACATATAGCAAACGTCTTCTATTTTCAGAGAAACACATGTGCGTTTCTCACAGAAGCATTACTTAAAATTCATACACTTGCCAAAGAACGTGGTTATCTTTCGAAATAAAGATTCTCCAGAGAACAGGAACACTGTTCTCACTTCTGACAATACTTTGACAAATCTCAAACAACGGCTTTCCCTTTCGGAGAAACTCATGTACATTTCTCACAAAAGCATTTCCAAGTTCGATTATCGTTGGAAGTAATGGGACTACAGAGAACAGGAACACTGTTTTCACTTCTAACACTACTTTGACATATAGCAAACAATGGCTGCGCTTTTCAGAGAAACACATGTGCGTTTCTCACAAAAGCATTTCATGAAATTCATACACTTTCAAAAGAACATTATTATCTTTCGAAGTAAAGGTTCTACAGAGAACAGGAACACTGTTCTCACTTCTAGCAATACTTTGATATATAGCAAACAACGTCTTCTCTTTTCAGAGAAACACATGGGCGTTTCTCACAGAAGCATTTCTTTAATTTCATACACTTTCCAAAGAACGTGATTATCTTTCGAAATAAAGATTCTCCAGAGAACAGGAACACTGTTCTCAATTCTGACAATACTTTGACAAATCTTAAACAACGGCTTCTTTTTTCGGAGAAACTAGTGTACGTTTCTCACAAAAGTATTTCAAGAAATTTATACATTTTCCAAGGAACATGATTATCGTTGGACGTAAAGGGTCTACAGAGAACAGGAACACTGTTCACACTTCTAACACTACTTTGACATATAGCAAACAACGGCTTCTCTTTTCAGAGAAACACGTGCGTTTCTCACAAAAGCAGTTCTTCAAATTCATACACTTTCCAAAGAACATGATTATCTTTCGAAGTAAAGATTCTCCAGAGAACAGGAACACTGTTCTCACTTCTGACAATACTTTGACAAATCTTAAACAACGGCTTCTTTTTTCGGAGAAACTAGTGTACGTTTCTCACAAAAGTATTTCAAGAAATTCATACATTTTCAAAGGAACATGATTATCCTTGGACGTAAAGGGTCTACAGAGAACAGGAACACTGTTCACACTTCTAACACTACTTTGACATATAGCAAACAACGGCTTCGCTTTTCAGGAAACACATGTGCGTTTCTCACAAAAGCATTTCATGAAATTCATACACTTTCAAAAGAACATGATTATCTTTCGAAGTAAAGTTTCTACAGAGAACAGGAACACTGTTCTCACTTCTAACAATACTTTGATATATAGCAAACAACGTCTTCTCTTTTCAGAGAAACACATGTGCGTTTCTCACAGAAGCATTTCTTTAATTTCATACACTTTCCAAAGAACGTGATTATCTTTCGAATAAAGATTCTCCAGAGAACAGGAACACTGTTCTCACTTGTGACAATACTTTGACAAATCTTAAACAATGGCTTCTTTTTTCGGAGAAACTAGTGTACGTTTCTCACAAAAGTATTTCAAGAAATTCATACATTTTCCAAGGAACATGATTATCGTTGGACGTAAAGGGTCTACAGAGAACAGGAACACTGTTCACACTTCTAACACTACTTTGACATATAGCAAACAACGGCTTCTCTTTTCAGAGAAACACGTGCGTTTCTCACAAAAGCAGTTCATCAAATTCATACACTTTCCAAAGAACATGATTATCTTTCGAAGTAAAGATTCTACAGAGAACAGGAACACTGTTCTCACTTTTGACAATGCTTTGACAAATCTCAAATAACGGCTTCTCCTTTCAGAAAAACACTTGTGCGTTTCTCAAAAATGCATTTCCTGAAATCCATACACTTTCAAAGAAGATGATTCTCTTTCAAAGTGTAGCGTCTGCAGTGAATAGCAAAACTTCTCATTTGAGAAACACGTGTGTATATCACAAAAGCATTTCATGAAATTCATACACTTTCAAAAGAACATGATTATCTTTCACAGTAAACCTTCTACAGTGAAATGGAACACTGTACTCACTTCAAACACTACTTTGACATATAGCAAACGTCTTCTCTTTTCAGAGAAACACATGTGCGTTTCTCACAGAAGCATTACTTAAAATTCATACACTTGCCAAAGAACGTGGTTATCTTTCGAAATAAAGATTCTCCAGAGAACAGGAACACTGTTCTCACTTCTGACAATACTTTGACAAATCTCAAACAACGGCTTTCCCTTTCGGAGAAACTCATGTACATTTCTCACAAAAGCATTTCCAAGTTCGATTATCGTTGGAAGTAATGGGACTACAGAGAACAGGAACACTGTTTTCACTTCTAACACTACTTTGACATATAGCAAACAACGTCTTCTCTTTTCAGAGAAACACATGGGCGTTTCTCACAGAAGCATTTCTTTAATTTCATACACTTTCCAAAGAACGTGATTATCTTTCGAAATAAAGATTCTCCAGAGAACAGGAACACTGTTCTCACTTCTGACAATACTTTGACAAATCTTAAACAACGGCTTCTTTTTTCGGAGAAACTAGTGTACGTTTCTCACAAAAGTATTTCAAGAAATTCATACATTTTCCAAGGAACATGATTATCGTTGGACGTAAAGGGTCTACAGAGAACAGGAACACTGTTCACACTTCTAACACTACTTTGACATATAGCAAACAACGGCTTCTCTTTTCAGAGAAACACGTGCGTTTCTCACAAAAGCAGTTCATCAAATTCATACACTTTCCAAAGAACATGATTATCTTTCGAAGTAAAGATTCTACAGAGAACAGGAACACTGTTCTCACTTTTGACAATGCTTGGACAAATCTCAAACAACGGCTTTCCCTTTCGGAGAAACTCATGTACATTTCTCACAAAAGCATTTCCAAGTTCGATTATCGTTGGAAGTAATGGGTCTACAGAGAACAGGAACACTGTATTCACTTCTAACACTACTTTGACATATAGCAAAAAACGATTTCGCTTTTCAGGAAACACATGTGCGTTTCTCACAAAAGCATTTCATGAAATTCATACACTTTCAAAAGAACATGATTATCTTTCGAAGTAAAGGTTCTACAGAGAACAGGAACACTGTTCTCACTTCTAACAATACTTTGATATATAGCAAACAACGTCTTCTCGTTTCAGAGAAACACATGGGAGTTTCTCACAGAAGCATTTCTTTAATTTCATACACTTTCCAAAGAACGTGATTATCTTTCGAATAAAGATTCTCCAGAGAACAGGAACACTGTTCTCACTTCTGACAATACTTTGACAAATCTTAAACAACGGCTTCTTTTTTCGGAGAAACTAGTGTACGTTTCTCACAAAAGTATTTCAAGAAATTCATACATTTTCCAAGGAACATGATTATCGTTGGACGTAAAGGGTCTACAGAGAACAGGAACACTGTTCACACTTCTAACACTACTTTGACATATAGCAAACAACGGCTTCTCTTTTAAGAGAAACACGTGCGTTTCTCACAAAAGCAGTTCATCAAATTCATACACTTTCCAAAGAACATGATTATCTTTCGAAGTAAAGATTCTACAGAGAACAGGAACACTGTTCTCACTTTTGACAATGCTTTGACAAATCTCAAATAACGGCTTCTCCTTTCAGAAAAACACTTGTGCGTTTCTCAAAAATGCATTTCCTGAAATCCATACACTTTCAAAGAAGATGATTCTCTTTCAAAGTGTAGCGTCTGCAGTGAATAGCAAAACTTCTCATTTGAGAAACACGTGTGTATATAACAAAAGCATTTCATGAAATTCATACACTTTCAAAAGAACATGATTATCTTTCACAGTAAACCTTCTACAGTGAAATGGAACACTGTACTCACTTCAAACACTACTTTGACATATAGCAAACGTCTTCTCTTTTCAGAGAAACACATGTGCGTTTCTCACAGAAGCATTACTTGAAATTCATACACTTGCCAAAGAACGTGGTTATCTTTCGAAATAAAGATTCTCCAGAGAACAGGAACACTGTTCTCACTTCTGGCAATACTTTGACAAATCTCAAACAACGGCTTTCCCTTTCGGAGAAACTCATGTACATTTCTCACAAAAGCATTTCCAAGTTCGATTATCGTTGGAAGTAATGGGTCTACAGAGAACAGGAACACTGTTTTCACTTCTAACACTACTTTGACATATAGCAAACAACGGCTTCGCTTTTCAGAGAAACACATGTGCGTTTCTCACAAAAGCATTTCATGAAATTCATACACTTTCAAAAGAACATTATTATCTTTCGAAGTAAAGGTTCTACAGAGAAAAGGAACACTGTTCTCACTTCTAACAATACTTTGATATATAGCAAACAACGTCTTCCCTTTTCAGAGAAACACATGGGCGTTTCTCACAGAAGCATTTCTTTAATTTCATACACTTTCCAAAGAACGTGATTATCTTTCCAAATAAAGATTATCCAGAGAACAGGAACACTGTTCTCACTTTTGACAATGCTTTGACAAATCTCAAATAACGGCTTCTCCTTTCAGAAAAACACTTGTGCGTTTCTCAAAAATGCATTTCCTGAAATCCATACACTTTCAAAGAAGAGGATTCTCTTTCAAAGTGTAGCGTCTGCAGTGAATAGCAAAACTTCTCATTTGAGAAACACGTGTGTATATCACAAAAGCATTTCATGAAATTCATACACTTTCAAAAAACATGATTATCTTTCACAGTAAACCTTCTACAGTGAAATGGAACACTTTACTCACTTCAAACACTACTTTGACATATAGCAAACGTCTTCTCTTTTCAGAGAAACACATGTGCGTTTCTCACAGAAGCATTACTTGAAATTCATACACTTTCCAAAGAACGTGGTTATCTTTCGAAATAAAGATTCTCCAGAGAACAGGAACACTGTACTCACTTCTGACAATACTTTGACAAATCTCAAACAACGGCTTTCCCTTTCGGAGAAACTCATGTACATTTCTCACAAAAGCATTTCATGAAATTCATACATTTTCCAAGTTCGATTATCGTTGGAAGTAATGGGTCTACAGAGAACAGGAACACTGTTTTCACTTCTAACACTACTTTGACATATAGCAAAAAACGGCTTCGCTTTTCAGGAAACACATGTGCGTTTCTCACAAAAGCATTTCATGAAATTCATACACTTTCAAAAGAACATGATTATCTTTCGAAGTAAAGGTTCTACAGAGAACAGGAACACTGTTCTCACTTCTAACAATACTTTGATATATAGCAAACAACGTCTTCTCTTTTCAGAGAAACACATGGGCGTTTCTCACAGAAGCATTTCTTTAATTTCATACACTTTCCAAAGAACGTGATTATCTTTCGAAATAAAGATTCTCCAGAGAACAGGAACACTGTTCTCACTTCTGACAATACTTTGACAAATCTTAAACAACGGCTTCTTTTTTCGGAGAACCTAGTGTACGTTTCTCACAAAAGTATTTCAAGAAATTCATACATTTTCCAAGGAACATGATTATCGTTGGTAACACTACTTTGACATATAGCAAACAACGGCTTCTCTTTTCAGAGAAACACGTGCGTTTCTCACAAAAGCAGTTCATCAAATTCATACACTTTCCAAAGAACATGATTATCTTTCGAAGTAAAGATTCTACAGAGAACAGGAACACTGTTCTCACTTTTGACAATGCTTTGACAAATCTCAAATAACGGCTTCTCCTTTCAGAAAAACACTTGTGCGTTTCTCAAAAATGCATTTCCTGAAATCCATACACTTTCAAAGAAGATGATTCTCTTTCAAAGTGTAGCGTCTGCAGTGAATAGCAAAACTTCTCATTTGAGAAACACGTGTGTATATAACAAAAGCATTTCATGAAATTCATACACTTTCAAAAGAACATGATTATCTTTCACAGTAAACCTTCTACAGTGAAATGGAACACTGTACTCACTTCAAACACTACTTTGACATATAGCAAACGTCTTCTCTTTTCAGAGAAACACATGTGCGTTTCTCACAGAAGCATTACTTGAAATTCATACACTTGCCAAAGAACGTGGTTATCTTTCGAAATAAAGATTCTCCAGAGAACAGGAACACTGTTCTCACTTCTGGCAATACTTTGACAAATCTCAAACAACGGCTTTCCCTTTCGGAGAAACTCATGTACATTTCTCACAAAAGCATTTCCAAGTTCGATTATCGTTGGAAGTAATGGGTCTACAGAGAACAGGAACACTGTTTTCACTTCTAACACTACTTTGACATATAGCAAACAACGGCTTCGCTTTTCAGAGAAACACATGTGCGTTTCTCACAAAAGCATTTCATGAAATTCATACACTTTCAAAAGAACATTATTATCTTTCGAAGTAAAGGTTCTACAGAGAAAAGGAACACTGTTCTCACTTCTAACAATACTTTGATATATAGCAAACAACGTCTTCCCTTTTCAGAGAAACACATGGGCGTTTCTCACAGAAGCATTTCTTTAATTTCATACACTTTCCAAAGAACGTGATTATCTTTCCAAATAAAGATTATCCAGAGAACAGGAACACTGTTCTCACTTTTGACAATGCTTTGACAAATCTCAAATAACGGCTTCTCCTTTCAGAAAAACACTTGTGCGTTTCTCAAAAATGCATTTCCTGAAATCCTTACACTTTCAAAGAAGATGATTCTCTTTCAAAGTGTAGCGTCTGCAGTGAATAGCAAAACTTCTCATTTGAGAAACACGTGTGTATATCACAAAAGCATTTCATGAAATTCATACACTTTCAAAAAACATGATTATCTTTCACAGTAAACCTTCTACAGTGAAATGGAACACTTTACTCACTTCAAACACTACTTTGACATATAGCAAACGTCTTCTCTTTTCAGAGAAACACATGTGCGTTTCTCACAGAAGCATTACTTGAAATTCATACACTTTCCAAAGAACGTGGTTATCTTTCGAAATAAAGATTCTCCAGAGAACAGGAACACTGTACTCACTTCTGACAATACTTTGACAAATCTCAAACAACGGCTTTCCCTTTCGGAGAAACTCATGTACATTTCTCACAAAAGCATTTCATGAAATTCATACATTTTCCAAGTTCGATTATCGTTGGAAGTATTGGGTCTACAGAGAACAGGAACACTGTTTTCACTTCTAACACTACTTTGACATATAGCAAAAAACGGCTTCGCTTTTCAGGAAACACATGTGCGTTTCTCACAAAAGCATTTCATGAAATTCATACACTTTCAAAAGAACATGATTATCTTTCGAAGTAAAGGTTCTACAGAGAACAGGAACACTGTTCTCACTTCTAACAATACTTTGATATATAGCAAACAACGTCTTCTCTTTTCAGAGAAACACATGGGCGTTTCTCACAGAAGCATTTCTTTAATTTCATACACTTTCCAAAGAACGTGATTATCTTTCGAAATAAAGATTCTCCAGAGAACAGGAACACTGTTCTCACTTCTGACAATACTTTGACAAATCTTAAACAACGGCTTCTTTTTTCGGAGAAACTAGTGTACGTTTCTCACAAAAGTATTTCAAGAAATTCATACATTTTCCAAGGAACATGATTATCGTTGGACGTAAAGGGTCTACAGAGAACAGGAACACTGTTCACACTTCTAACACTACTTTGACATATAGCAAACAACGGCTTCTCTTTTCAGAGAAACACGTGCGTTTCTCACAAAAGCAGTTCTTCAAATTCATACACTTTCCAAAGAACATGATTATCTTTCGAAGTAAAGATTCTACAGAGAACAGGAACACTGTTCTCACTTTTGACAATGCTTTGACAAATCTCAAATAACGGCTTCTCCTTTCAGAAAAACACTTGTGCGTTTCTCAAAAATGCATTTCATGAAATCCATACACTTTCAAAGAAGATGATTCTCTTTCAAAGTGTAGCGTCTGCAGTGATTAGCAAAACTTCTCATTTGAGAAACACGTATGTATATCACAAAAGCATTTCATGAAATTCATACACTTTCAAAGGAACGTGATTATCTTTCACAGTAAACCTTCTACAGTGAAATGGAACACTGTACTCACTTCAAACACTACTTTGACATGTAGCAAACGTCTTCTCTTTTCAGAGAAACACATGTGCGTTTCTCACAGAAGTATTACTTGAAATTCATACACTTGCCAAAGAACGTGGTTATCTTTCGAAATAAAGATTCTCCAGAGAACAGGAACACTGTTCTCACTTCTGACAATACTTTGACAAATCTCAAACAACGGCTTTCCCTTTCGGAGAAACTCATGTACATTTCTCACAAAAGCATTTCCAAGTTCGATTATCGTTGGAAGTAATGGGTCTACAGAGAACAGGAACACTGTTTTCACTTCTAACACTACTTTGACATATAGCAAACAACGGCTTCGATTTTCAGAGAATCACATGTGCGTTTCTCACAAAAGCATTTCATGAAATTCATACACTTTCAAAAGAACATTATTATCTTTCGAAGTAAAGGTTCTACAGAGAACAGGAACACTGTTCTCACTTCTAACAATACTTTGATATATAGCAAACAACGTCTTCTCTTTTCAGAGAAACACATGGGCGTTTCTCACAGAAGCATTTCTTTAATTTCATACACTTTCCAAAGAACGTGATTATCTTTCGAATAAAGATTATCCAGAGAACAGGAACACTGTTCTCACGTCTGACAATACTTTGACAAATCTTAAACAATGGCTTCTTTTTTCGGAGAAACTAGTGTACGTTTCTCACAAAAGTATTTCAAGAAATTTATACATTTTCCAAGGAACATGATTATCGTTGGACGTAAAGGGTCTACAGAGAACAGGAACACTGTTCACACTTCTAACACTACTTTGACATATAGCAAACAACGGCTTCTCTTTTCAGAGAAACACGTGCGTTTCTCACAAAAGCAGTTCTTCAAATTCATACACTTTCCAAAGAACATGATTATCTTTCGAAGTAAAGATTCTACAGAGAACAGGAACACTTGTTCTCACTTTTGACAATGCTTTGACAAATCTCAAATAACGGCTTCTCCTTTCAGAAAAACACTTGTGCGTTTCTCAAAAATGCATTTCCTGGAATCCATACACTTTCAAAGAAGATGATTCCCTTTCAAAGTGTAGCGTCTGCAGTGAATAGCAAAACTTCTCATTTGAGAAACACGTATGTATATCACAAAAGCATTTCATGAAATTCATACACTTTCAAAGGAACGTGATTATCTTTCACAGTAAACCTTCTACAGTGAAATGGAACACTGTACTCACTTCAAACACTACTTTGACATTTAGCAAACGTCTTCTCTTTTCAGAGAAACACATGTGCGTTTCTCACAGAAGCATTACTTGAAATTCATACACTTGCCAAAGAACGTGGTTATCTTTCGAAATAAAGATTCTCCAGAGAACAGGAACACTGTTCTCACTTCTGACAATACTTTGACAAATCTCAAACAACGGCTTTCCCTTTCGGAGAAACTCATGTACATTTCTCACAAAAGCATTTCCAAGTTCGATTATCGTTGGAAGTAATGGGTCTACAGAGAACAAGAACACTGTTTTCACTTCTAACACTACTTTGACATATAGCAAACAACGGCTTCGCTTTTCAGAGAAACACATGTGCGTTTCTCACAAAAGCATTTCATGAAATTCATACACTTTCAAAAGAACATTATTATCTTTCGAAGTAAAGGTTCTACAGAGAAAAGGAACACTGTTCTCACTTCTAACAATACTTTGATATATAGCAAACAACGTCTTCCCTTTTCAGAGAAACACATGGGCGTTTCTCACAGAAGCATTTCTTTAATTTCATACACTTTCCAAAGAACGTGATTATCTTTCCAAATAAAGATTATCCAGAGAACAGGAACACTGTTCTCACTTTTGACAATGCTTTGACAAATCTCAAATAACGGCTTCTCCTTTCAGAAAAACACTTGTGCGTTTCTCAAAAATGCATTTCCTGAAATCCTTACACTTTCAAAGAAGATGATTCTCTTTCAAAGTGTAGCGTCTGCAGTGAATAGCAAAACTTCTCATTTGAGAAACACGTGTGTATATCACAAAAGCATTTCATGAAATTCATACACTTTCAAAAAACATGATTATCTTTCACAGTAAACCTTCTACAGTGAAATGGAACACTTTACTCACTTCAAACACTACTTTGACATATAGCAAACGTCTTCTCTTTTCAGAGAAACACATGTGCGTTTCTCACAGAAGCATTACTTGAAATTCATACACTTTCCAAAGAACGTGGTTATCTTTCGAAATAAAGATTCTCCAGAGAACAGGAACACTGTACTCACTTCTGACAATACTTTGACAAATCTCAAACAACGGCTTTCCCTTTCGGAGAAACTCATGTACATTTCTCACAAAAGCATTTCATGAAATTCATACATTTTCCAAGTTCGATTATCGTTGGAAGTAATGGGTCTACAGAGAACAGGAACACTGTTTTCACTTCTAACACTACTTTGACATATAGCAAAAAACGGCTTCGCTTTTCAGGAAACACATGTGCGTTTCTCACAAAAGCATTTCATGAAATTCATACACTTTCAAAAGAACATGATTATCTTTCGAAGTAAAGGTTCTACAGAGAACAGGAACACTGTTCTCACTTCTAACAATACTTTGATATATAGCAAACAACGTCTTCTCTTTTCAGAGAAACACATGGGCGTTTCTCACAGAAGCATTTCTTTAATTTCATACACTTTCCAAAGAACGTGATTATCTTTCGAAATAAAGATTCTCTAGAGAACAGGAACACTGTTCTCACTTCTGACAATACTTTGACAAATCTTAAACAACGGCTTCTTTTTTCGGAGAAACTAGTGTACGTTTCTCACAAAAGTATTTCAAGAAATTCATACATTTTCCAAGGAACATGATTATCGTTGGACGTAAAGGGTCTACAGAGAACAGGAACACTGTTCACACTTCTAACACTACTTTGACATATAGCAAACAACGGCTTCTCTTTTCAGAGAAACACGTGCGTTTCTCACAAAAGCAGTTCTTCAAATTCATACACTTTCCAAAGAACATGATTATCTTTCGAAGTAAAGATTCTACAGAGAACAGGAACACTGTTCTCACTTTTGACAATGCTTTGACAAATCTCAAATAACGGCTTCTCCTTTCAGAAAAACACTTGTGCGTTTCTCAAAAATGCATTTCATGAAATCCATACACTTTCAAAGAAGATGATTCTCTTTCAAAGTGTAGCGTCTGCAGTGATTAGCAAAACTTCTCATTTGAGAAACACGTATGTATATCACAAAAGCATTTCATGAAATTCATACACTTTCAAAGGAACGTGATTATCTTTCACAGTAAACCTTCTACAGTGAAATGGAACACTGTACTCACTTCAAACACTACTTTGACATGTAGCAAACGTCTTCTCTTTTCAGAGAAACACATGTGCGTTTCTCACAGAAGCATTACTTGAAATTCATACACTTGCCAAAGAACGTGGTTATCTTTCGAAATAAAGATTCTCCAGAGAACAGGAACAATGTTCTCACTTCTGACAATACTTTGACAAATCTCAAACAACGGCTTTCCCTTTCGGAGAAACTCATGTACATTTCTCACAAAAGCATTTCCAAGTTCGATTATCGTTGGAAGTAATGGGTCTACAGAGAACAGGAACACTGTTTTCACTTCTAACACGACTTTGACATATAGCAAACAACGGCTTCGATTTTCAGAGAAACACATGTGCGTTTCTCACAAAAGCATTTCATGAAATTCATACACTTTCAAAAGAACATTATTATCTTTCGAAGTAAAGGTTCTACAGAGAACAGGAACACTGTTCTCACTTCTAACAATACTTTGATATATAGCAAACAACGTCTTCTCTTTTCAGAGAAACACATGTGCGTTTCTCACAGAAGCATTTCTTTAATTTCATACACTTTCCAAAGAACGTGATTATCTTTCGAATAAAGATTATCCAGAGAACAGGAACACTGTTCTCACGTCTGACAATACTTTGACAAATCTTAAACAATGGCTTCTTTTTTCGGAGAAACTAGTGTACGTTTCTCACAAAAGTATTTCAAGAAATTTATACATTTTCCAAGGAACATGATTATCGTTGGACGTAAAGGGTCTACAGAGAACAGGAACACTGTTCACACTTCTAACACTACTTTGACATATAGCAAACAACGGCTTCTCTTTTCAGAGAAACACGTGCGTTTCTCACAAAAGCAGTTCTTCAAATTCATACACTTTCCAAAGAACATGATTATCTTTCGAAGTAAAGATTCTACAGAGAACAGGAACACTTGTTCTCACTTTTGACAATGCTTTGACAAATCTCAAATAACGGCTTCTCCTTTCAGAAAAACACTTGTGCGTTTCTCAAAAATGCATTTCCTGGAATCCATACACTTTCAAAGAAGATGATTCCCTTTCAAAGTGTAGCGTCTGCAGTGAATAGCAAAACTTCTCATTTGAGAAACACGTATGTATATCACAAAACCATTTCATGAAATTCATACACTTTCAAAGGAACGTGATTATCTTTCACAGTAAACCTTCTACAGTGAAATGGAACACTGTACTCACTTCAAACACTACTTTGACATTTAGCAAACGTCTTCTCTTTTCAGAGAAACACATGTGCCTTTCTCACAGAAGCATTACTTGAAATTCATACACTTGCCAAAGAACGTGGTTATCTTTCGAAATAAAGATTCTCCAGAGAACAGGAACACTGTTCTCACTTCTGACAATACTTTGACAAATCTCAAACAACGGCTTTCCCTTTGGGAGAAACTCATGTACATTTCTCACAAAAGCATTTCCAAGTTCGATTATCGTTGGAAGTAATGGGACTACAGAGAACAGGAACACTGTTTTCACTTCTAACACTACTTTGACATATAGCAAACAACGGCTGCGCTTTTCAGAGAAACACATGTGCGTTTCTCACAAAAGCATTTCATGAAATTCATACACTTTCAAAAGAACATTATTATCTTTCGAAGTAAAGGTTCTACAGAGAACAGGAACACTGTTCTCACTTCTAGCAATACTTTGATATATAGCAAACAACGTCTTCTCTTTTCAGAGAAACACATGGGCGTTTCTCACAGAAGCATTTCTTTAATTTCATACACTTTCCAAAGAACGTGATTATCTTTCGAAATAAAGATTCTCCAGAGAACAGGAACACTGTTCTCAATTCTGACAATACTTTGACAAATCTTAAACAACGGCTTCTTTTTTCGGAGAAACTAGTGTACGTTTCTCACAAAAGTATTTCAAGAAATTCATACATTTTCCAAGGAACATGATTATCGTTGGACGTAAAGGGTCTACAGAGAACAGGAACACTGTTCACACTTCTAACACTACTTTGACATATAGCAAACAACGGCTTCTCTTTTCAGAGAAACACGTGCGTTTCTCACAAAAGCAGTTCTTCAAATTCATACACTTTCCAAAGAACATGATTATCTTTCGAAGTAAAGATTCTCCAGAGAACAGGAACACTGTTCTCACTTCTGACAATACTTTGACAAATCTTAAACAACGGCTTCTTTTTTCGGAGAAACTAGTGTACGTTTCTCACAAAAGTATTTCAAGAAATTCATAGATTTTCAAAGGAACATGATTATCCTTGGACGTAAAGGGTCTACAGAGAACAGGAACACTGTTCACACTTCTAACACTACTTTGACATATAGCAAACAACGGCTTCGCTTTTCAGGAAACACATGTGCGTTTCTCACAAAAGCATTTCATGAAATTCATACACTTTCAAAAGAACATGATTATCTTTCGAAGTAAAGTTTCTACAGAGAACAGGAACACTGTTCTCACTTCTAAAAATACTTTGATATATAGCAAACAACGTCTTCTCTATTCAGAGAAACACATGGGCGTTTCTCACAGAAGCATTTCTTTAATTTCATACACTTTCCAAAGAACGTGATTATCTTTCGAAATAAAGATTCTCCAGAGAACAGGAACACTGTTCTCACTTCTGACAATACTTTGACAAATCTTAAACAACGGCTTCTTTTTTCGGAGATACTAGTGTACGTTTCTCACAAAAGTATTTCAAGAAATTCATACATTTTCCAAGGAACATGATTATCGTTGGACGTAAAGGGTCTACAGAGAACAGGAACACTGTTCACACTTCTAACACTACTTTGACATATAGCAAACAACGGCTTCTCTTTTCAGAGAAACACGTGCGTTTCTCACAAAAGCAGTTCTTCAAATTCATACACTTTCCAAAGAACATGGTTATCTTTCGAAGTAAAGATTCTACAGAGAACAGGAACACTGTTCTCACTTTTGACAATGCTTTGACAAATCTCAAATAACGGCTTCTCCTTTCAGAAAAACACTTGTGCGTTTCTCAAAAATGCATTTCCTGAAATCCATACACTTTCAAAGAAGATGATTCTCTTTCAAAGTGTAGCGTCTGCAGTGAATAGCAAAACTTCTCATTTGAGAAACACGTGTGTATATCACAAAAGCATTTCATGAAATTCATTCACTTTCAAAAGAACATGATTATCTTTCACAGTAAACCTTCTACAGTGAAATGGAACACTGTACTCACTTCAAACACTACTTTGACATATAGCAAACGTCTTCTCTTTTCAGAGAAACACATGTGCGTTTCTCACAGAAGCATTACTTGAAATTCATACACTTGCCAAAGAACGTGGTTATCTTTCGAAATAAAGATTCTCCAGAGAACAGGAACACTGTTCTCACTTCTGACAATACTTTGACAAATCTCAAACAACGGCTTTCCCTTTCGGAGAAACTCATGTACATTTCTCACAAAAGCATTTCCAAGTTCGATTATCGTTGGAAGTAATGGGACTACAGAGAACAGGAACACTGTTTTCACTTCTAACACTACTTTGACATATAGCAAACAACGTCTTCTATATTCAGAGAAACACATGGGCGTTTCTCACAAAAGCATTTTATGAAATTCATACACTTTCAAAAGAACATTATTATCTTTCGAAGTAAAGGTTCTACAGAGAACAGGAACACTATTCTCACTTCTAGCAATACTTTGATATATAGCAAACAACGTCTTCTCTTTTCAGAGAAACACATGGGCGTTTCTCACAGAAGCATTTCTTTAATTTCATACACTTTCCAAAGAACGTGATTATCTTTCGAAATAAAGATTCTCCAGAGAACAGGAACACTGTTCTCAATTCTGACAATACTTTGACAAATCTTAAACAACGGCTTCTTTTTTCGGAGAAACTAGTGTACGTTTCTCACAAAAGTATTTCAAGAAATTTATAAATTTTCCAAGGAACATGATTATCGTTGGACGTAAAGGGTCTACAGAGAACAGGAACACTGTTCACACTTCTAACACTACTTTAACATATAGCAAACAACGGCTTCTCTTTTCAGAGAAACACGTGCGTTTCTCACAAAAGCAGTTCTTCAAATTCATACACTTTCCAAAGAACATGATTATCTTTCGAAGTAAAGATTCTCCAGAGAACAGGAACACTGTTCTCACTTCTGACAATACTTTGACAAATCTTAAACAACGGCTTCTTTTTTCGGAGAAACTAGTGTACGTTTCTCACAAAAGTATTTTAAGAAATTCATACATTTTCAAAGGAACATGATTATCCTTGGACGTAAAGGGTCTACAGAGAACAGGAACACTGTTCACACTTCTAACACTACTTTGACATATAGCAAACAACGGCTTCGCTTTTCAGGAAACACATGTGCGTTTCTCACAAAAGCATTTCATGAAATTCATACACTTTCAAAAGAACATGATTATCTTTCGAAGTAAAGTTTCTACAGAGAACAGGAACACTGTTCTCACTTCTAACAATACTTTGATATATAGCAAACAACGTCTTCTCTATTCAGAGAAACACATGGGCGTTTCTCACAGAAGCATTTCTTTAATTTCATACACTTTCCAAAGAACGTGATTATCTTTCGAAATAAAGATTCTCCAGAGAACAGGAACACTGTTCTCACTTCTGACAATACTTTGACAAATCTTAAACAACGGCTTCTTTTTTCGGAGAAACTAGTGTACGTTTCTCACAAAAGTATTTCAAGAAATTCATACATTTTCCAAGGAACATGATTATCGTTGGACGTAAAGGGTCTACAGAGAACAGGAACACTGTTCACACTTCTAACACTACTTTGACATATAGCAAACAACGGCTTCTCTTTTCAGAGAAACACGTGCGTTTCTCACAAAAGCAGTTCATCAAATTCATACACTTTCCAAAGAACATGATTATCTTTCGAAGTAAAGATTCTACAGAGAACAGGAACACTGTTCTCACTTTTGACAATGCTTGGACAAATCTCAAACAACGGCTTTCCCTTTCGGAGAAACTCACGTACATTTCTCACAAAAGCATTTCCAAGTTCGATTATCGTTGGAAGTAATGGGTCTACAGAGAACAGGAACACTGTTCTCACTTTTGACAATGCTTTGACAAATCTCAAATAACGGCTTCTCCTTTCAGAAAAACACTTGTGCGTTTCTCAAAAATGCATTTCCTGAAATCCATACACTTTCAAAGAAGATGATTCTCTTTCAAAGTGTAGCGTCTGCAGTGAATAGCAAAACTTCTCATTTGAGAAACACGTGTGTATATAACAAAAGCATTTCATGAAATTCATACACTTTCAAAAGAACATGATTATCTTTCACAGTAAACCTTCTACAGTGAAATGGAACACTGTACTCACTTCAAACACTACTTTGACATATAGCAAACGTCTTCTCTTTTCAGAGAAACACATGTGCGTTTCTCACAGAAGCATTACTTGAAATTCATACACTTGCCAAAGAACGTGGTTATCTTTCGAAATAAAGATTCTCCAGAGAACAGGAACACTGTTCTCACTTCTGACAATACTTTGACAAATCTCAAACAACGGCTTTCCCTTTCGGAGAAACTCATGTACATTTCTCACAAAAGCATTTCCAAGTTCGATTATCGTTGGAAGTAATGGGTCTACAGAGAACAGGAACACTGTTTTCACTTCTAACACTACTTTGACATATAGCAAACAACGGCTTCGCTTTTCAGAGAAACACATGTGCGTTTCTCACAAAAGCATTTCATGAAATTCATACACTTTCAAAAGAACATTATTATCTTTCGAAGTAAAGGTTCTACAGAGAAAAGGAACACTGTTCTCACTTCTAACAATACTTTGATATATAGCAAACAACGTCTTCCCTTTTCAGAGAAACACATGGGCGTTTCTCACAGAAGCATTTCTTTAATTTCATACACTTTCCAAAGAACGTGATTATCTTTCCAAATAAAGATTATCCAGAGAACAGGAACACTGTTCTCACTTTTGACAATGCTTTGACAAATCTCAAATAACGGCTTCTCCTTTCAGAAAAACACTTGTGCGTTTCTCAAAAATGCATTTCCTGAAATCCATACACTTTCAAAGAAGATGATTCTCTTTCAAAGTGTAGCGTCTGCAGTGAATAGCAAAACTTCTCATTTGAGAAACACGTGTGTATATCACAAAAGCATTTCATGAAATTCATACACTTTCAAAAAACATGATTATCTTTCACAGTAAACCTTCTACAGTGAAATGGAACACTTTACTCACTTCAAACACTACTTTGACATATAGCAAACGTCTTCTCTTTTCAGAGAAACACATGTGCGTTTCTCACAGAAGCATTACTTGAAATTCATACACTTTCCAAAGAACATGATTATCTTTCGAAGTAAAGGTTCTACAGAGAACAGGAACACTGTTCACACTTCTAACACTACTTTGACATATAGCAAACAACGGCTTCGCTTTTCAGGAAACACATGTGCGTTTCTCACAAAAGCATTTCATGAAATTCATACACTTTCAAAAGAACATGATTATCTTTCGAAGTAAAGTTTCTACAGAGAACAGGAACACTGTTCTCACTTCTAAAAATACTTTGATATATAGCAAACAACGTCTTCTCTATTCAGAGAAACACATGGGCGTTTCTCACAGAAGCATTTCTTTAATTTCATACACTTTCCAAAGAACGTGATTATCTTTCGAAATAAAGATTCTCCAGAGAACAGGAACACTGTTCTCACTTCTGACAATACTTTGACAAATCTTAAACAACGGCTTCTTTTTTCGGAGAAACTAGTGTACGTTTCTCACAAAAGTATTTCAAGAAATTCATACATTTTCCAAGGAACATGATTATCGTTGGACGTAAAGGGTCTACAGAGAACAGGAACACTGTTCACACTTCTAACACTACTTTGACATATAGCACACAACGGCTTCTCTTTTCAGAGAAACACGTGCGTTTCTCACAAAAGCAGTTCTTCAAATTCATACACTTTCCAAAGAACATGGTTATCTTTCGAAGTAAAGATTCTACAGAGAACAGGAACACTGTTCTCACTTTTGACAATGCTTTCACAAATCTCAAATAACGGCTTCTCCTTTCAGAAAAACACTTGTGCGTTTCTCAAAAATGCATTTCCTGAAATCCATACACTTTCAAAGAAGATGATTCTCTTTCAAAGTGTAGCGTCTGCAGTGAATAGCAAAACTTCTCATTTGAGAAACACGTGTGTATATCACAAAAGCATTTCATGAAATTCATACACTTTCAAAAGAACATGATTATCTTTCACAGTAAACCTTCTACAGTGAAATGGAACACTGTACTCACTTCAAACACTACTTTGACATATAGCAAACGTCTTCTCTTTTCAGAGAAACACATGTGCGTTTCTCACAGAAGCATTACTTGAAATTCATACACTTGCCAAAGAACGTGGTTATCTTTCGAAATAAAGATTCTCCAGAGAACAGGAACACTGTTCTCACTTCTGACAATACTTTGACAAATCTCAAACAACGGCTTTCCCTTTCGGAGAAACTCATGTACATTTCTCACAAAAGCATTTCCAAGTTCGATTATCGTTGGAAGTAATGGGACTACAGAGAACAGGAACACTGTTTTCACTTCTAACACTACTTTGACATATAGCAAACAACGGCTGCGCTTTTCAGAGAAACACATGTGCGTTTCTCACAAAAGCATTTTATGAAATTCATACACTTTCAAAAGAACATTATTATCTTTCGAGGTAAGGTTCTACAGAGAACAGGAACACTATTCTCACTTCTAGCAATACTTTGATATATAGCAAACAACGTCTTCTCTTTTCAGAGAGACACATGGGCGTTTCTCACAGAAGCATTTCTTTAATTTCATACACTTTCCAAAGAACGTGATTATCTTTCGAAATAAAGATTCTCCAGAGAACAGGAACACTGTTCTCAATTCTGACAATACTTTGACAAATCTTAAACAACGGCTTCTTTTTTCGGAGAAACTAGTGTACGTTTCTCACAAAAGTATTTCAAGAAATTTACAAATTTTCCAAGGAACATGATTATCGTTGGACGTAAAGGGTCTACAGAGAACAGGAACACTGTTCACACTTCTAACACTACTTTGACATATAGCAAACAACGGCTTCTCTTTTCAGAGAAACACGTGCGTTTCTCACAAAAGCAGTTCTTCAAATTCATACACTTTCCAAAGAACATGATTATCTTTCGAAGTAAAGATTCTCCAGAGAACAGGAACACTGTTCTCACTTCTGACAATACTTTGACAAATCTTAAACAACGGCTTCTTTTTTCGGAGAAACTAGTGTACGTTTCTCACAAAAGTATTTCAAGAAATTCATACATTTTCAAAGGAACATGATTATCCTTGGACGTAAAGGGTCTACAAAGAACAGGAACACTGTTCACACTTCTAACACTACTTTGACATATAGCAAACAACGGCTTCGCTTTTCAGGAAACACATGTGCGTTTCTCACAAAAGCATTTCATGAAATTCATACACTTTCAAAAGAACATGATTATCTTTCGAAGTAAAGTTTCTACAGAGAACAGGAACACTGTTCTCACTTCTAACAATACTTTGATATATAGCAAACAACGTCTTCTCTATTCAGAGAAACACATGGGCGTTTCTCACAGAAGCATTTCTTTAATTTCATACACTTTCCAAAGAACGTGATTATCTTTCGAAATAAAGATTCTCCAGAGAACAGGAACACTGTTCTCACTTCTGACAATACTTTGACAAATCTTAAACAACGGCTTCTTTTTTCGGAGAAACTAGTGTACGTTTCTCACAAAAGTATTTCAAGAAATTCATACATTTTCCAAGGAACATGATTATCGTTGGACGTAAAGGGTCTACAGAGAACAGGAACACTGTTCACACTTCTAACACTACTTTGACATATAGCAAACAACGGCTTCTCTTTTCAGAGAAACACGTGCGTTTCTCACAAAAGCAGTTCATCAAATTCATACACTTTCCAAAGAACATGATTATCTTTCGAAGTAAAGATTCTACAGAGAACAGGAACACTGTTCTCACTTTTGACAATGCTTGGACAAATCTCAAACAACGGCTTTCCCTTTCGGAGAAACTCACGTACATTTCTCACAAAAGCATTTCCAAGTTCGATTATCGTTGGAAGTAATGGGTCTACAGAGAACAGGAACACTGTTCTCACTTTTGACAATGCTTTGACAAATCTCAAATAACGGCTTCTCCTTTCAGAAAAACACTTGTGCGTTTCTCAAAAATGCATTTCCTGAAATCCATACACTTTCAAAGAAGATGATTCTCTTTCAAAGTGTAGCGTCTGCAGTGAATAGCAAAACTTCTCATTTGAGAAACACGTGTGTATATAACAAAAGCATTTCATGAAATTCATACACTTTCAAAAGAACATGATTATCTTTCACAGTAAACCTTCTACAGTGAAATGGAACACTGTACTCACTTCAAACACTACTTTGACATATAGCAAACGTCTTCTCTTTTCAGAGAAACACATGTGCGTTTCTCACAGAAGCATTACTTGAAATTCATACACTTGCCAAAGAACGTGGTTATCTTTCGAAATAAAGATTCTCCAGAGAACAGGAACACTGTTCTCACTTCTGACAATACTTTGACAAATCTCAAACAACGGCTTTCCCTTTCGGAGAAACTCATGTACATTTCTCACAAAAGCATTTCCAAGTTCGATTATCGTTGGAAGTAATGGGTCTACAGAGAACAGGAACACTGTTTTCACTTCTAACACTACTTTGACATATAGCAAACAACGGCTTCGCTTTTCAGAGAAACACATGTGCGTTTCTCACAAAAGCATTTCATGAAATTCATACACTTTCAAAAGAACATTATTATCTTTCGAAGTAAAGGTTCTACAGAGAAAAGGAACACTGTTCTCACTTCTAACAATACTTTGATATATAGCAAACAACGTCTTCCCTTTTCAGAGAAACACATGGGCGTTTCTCACAGAAGCATTTCTTTAATTTCATACACTTTCCAAAGAACGTGATTATCTTTCCAAATAAAGATTATCCAGAGAACAGGAACACTGTTCTCACTTTTGACAATGCTTTGACAAATCTCAAATAACGGCTTCTCCTTTCAGAAAAACACTTGTGCGTTTCTCAAAAATGCATTTCCTGAAATCCATACACTTTCAAAGAAGATGATTCTCTTTCAAAGTGTAGCGTCTGCAGTGAATAGCAAAACTTCTCATTTGAGAAACACGTGTGTATATCACAAAAGCATTTCATGAAATTCATACACTTTCAAAAAACATGATTATCTTTCACAGTAAACCTTCTACAGTGAAATGGAACACTTTACTCACTTCAAACACTACTTTGACATATAGCAAACGTCTTCTCTTTTCAGAGAAACACATGTGCGTTTCTCACAGAAGCATTACTTGAAATTCATACACTTTCCAAAGAACGTGGTTATCTTTCGAAATAAAGATTCTCCAGAGAACAGGAACACTGTTCTCACTTCTGACAATACTTTGACAAATCTCAAACAACGGCTTTCCCTTTCGGAGAAACTCATGTACATTTCTCACAAAAGCATTTCATGAAATTCATACATTTTCCAAGTTCGATTATCGTTGGAAGTAATGGGTCTACAGAGAACAGGAACACTGTTTTCACTTCTAACACTACTTTGACATATAGCAAAAAACGGCTTCGCTTTTCAGGAAACACATGTGCGTTTCTCACAAAAGCATTTCATGAAATTCATACACTTTCAAAAGAACATGATTATCTTTCGAAGTAAAGGTTCTACAGAGAACAGGAACACTGTTCTCACTTCTAACAATACTTTGATATATAGCAAACAACGTCTTCTCTTTTCAGAGAAACACATGGGCGTTTCTCACAGAAGCATTTCTTTAATTTCATACACTTTCCAAAGAACGTGATTATCTTTCGAAATAAAGATTCTCCAGAGAACAGGAACACTGTTCTCACTTCTGACAATACTTTGACAAATCTTAAACAACGGCTTCTTTTTTCGGAGAAACTAGTGTACGTTTCTCACAAAAGTATTTCAAGAAATTCATACATTTTCCAAGGAACATGATTATCGTTGGACGTAAAGGGTCTACAGAGAACAGGAACACTGTTCACACTTCTAACACTACTTTGACATATAGCAAACAACGGCTTCTCTTTTCAGAGAAACACGTGCGTTTCTCACAAAAGCAGTTCTTCAAATTCATACACTTTCCAAAGAACATGATTATCTTTCGAAGTAAAGATTCTACAGAGAACAGGAACACTGTTCTCACTTTTGACAATGCTTTGACAAATCTCAAATAACGGCTTCTCCTTTCAGAAAAACACTTGTGCGTTTCTCAAAAATGCATTTCCTGAAATCCATACACTTTCAAAGAAGATGATTCTCTTTCAAAGTGTAGCGTCTGCAGTGAATAGCAAAACTTCTCATTTGAGAAACACGTATGTATATCACAAAAGCATTTCATGAAATTCATACACTTTCAAAGGAACGTGATTATCTTTCACAGTAAACCTTCTACAGTGAAATGGAACACTGTACTCACTTCAAACACTACTTTGACATTTAGCAAACGTCTTCTCTTTTCAGAGAAACACATGTGCGTTTCTCACAGAAGCATTACTTGAAATTCATACACTTGCCAAAGAACGTGGTTATCTTTCGAAATAAAGATTCTCCAGAGAACAGGAACACTGTTCTCACTTCTGACAATACTTTGACAAATCTCAAACAACGGCTTTCCCTTTCGGAGAAACTCATGTACATTTCTCACAAAAGCATTTCCAAGTTCGATTATCGTTGGAAGTAATGGGTCTACAGAGAACAGGAACACTGTTTTCACTTCTAACACTACTTTGACATATAGGAAACAACGGCTTCGATTTTCAGAGAAACACATGTGCGTTTCTCACAAAAGCATTTCATGAAATTGATACACTTTCAAAAGAACATTATTATCTTTCGAAGTAAAGGTTCTACAGAGAACAGGAACACTGTTCTCACTTCTAACAATACTTTGATATATAGCAAACAACGTCTTCTCTTTTCAGAGAAACACATGGGCGTTTCTCACAGAAGCATTTCTTTAATTTCATACACTTTCCAAAGAACGTGATTATCTTTCGAATAAAGATTATCCAGAGAACAGGAACACTGTTCTCACGTCTGACAATACTTTGACAAATCTTAAACAATGGCTTCTTTTTTCGGAGAAACTAGTGTACGTTTCTCACAAAAGTATTTCAAGAAATTCATACATTTTCCAAGGAACATGATTATCGTTGGACGTAAAGGGTCTACAGAGAACAGGAACACTGTTCACACTTCTAACACTACTTTGACATATAGCAAACAACGGCTTCTCTTTTCAGAGAAACACGTGCGTTTCTCACAAAAGCAGTTCTTCAAATTCATACACTTTCCAAAGAACATGATTATCTATCGAAGTAAAGATTCTACAGAGAACAGGAACACTGTTCTCACTTTTGACAATGCTTTGACAAATCTCAAATAACGGCTTCTCCTTTCAGAAAAACACTTGTGCGTTTCTCAAAAATGCATTTCCTGGAATCCATACACTTTCAAAGAAGATGATTCTCTTTCAAAGTGTAG
This sequence comes from Microtus oregoni, assembly GCF_018167655.1. NCBI lineage: Eukaryota > Metazoa > Chordata > Mammalia > Rodentia > Cricetidae > Microtus > Microtus oregoni. Next base: position 178,503 of record NW_024544709.1, on the reverse strand, counting down.
CGTCTGCAGTGAATAGCAAAACTTCTCATTTGAGAAACACGTATGTATATCACAAAAGCATTTCATGAAATTCATACACTTTCAAAAGAACATGATTATCTTTCACAGTAAACCTTCTACAGTGAAATGGAACACTGTACTCACTTCAAACACTACTTTGACATTTAGCAAACGTCTTCTCTTTTCAGAGAAACACATGTGCGTTTCTCACAGAAGCATTACTTGAAATTCATACACTTGCCAAAGAACGTGGTTATCTTTCGAAATAAAGATTCTCCAGAGAACAGGAACACTGTTCTCACTTCTGACAATACTTTGACAAATCTCAAACAACGGCTTTCCCTTTCGGAGAAACTCATGTACATTTCTCACAAAAGCATTTCCAAGTTCGATTATCGTTGGAAGTAATGGGACTACAGAGAACAGGAACACTGTTTTCACTTCTAACACTACTTTGACATATAGCAAACAACGGCTGCGCTTTTCAGAGAAACACATGTGCGTTTCTCACAAAAGCATTTCATGAAATTCATACACTTTCAAAAGAACATTATTATCTTTCGAAGTAAAGGTTCTACAGAGAACAGGAACACTGTTCTCACTTCTAGCAATACTTTGATATATAGCAAACAACGTCTTCTCTTTTCAGAGAAACACATGGGCGTTTCTCACAGAAGCATTTCTTTAATTTCATACACTTTCCAAAGAACGTGATTATCTTTCGAAATAAAGATTCTCCAGAGAACAGGAACACTGTTCTCAATTCTGACAATACTTTGACAAATCTTAAACAACGGCTTCTTTTTTCGGAGAAACTAGTGTACGTTTCTCACAAAAGTATTTCAAGAAATTTATACATTTTCCAAGGAACATGATTATCGTTGGACGTAAAGGGTCTACAGAGAACAGGAACACTGTTCACACTTCTAACACTACTTTGACATATAGCAAACAACGGCTTCTCTTTTCAGAGAAACACGTGCGTTTCTCACAAAAGCAGTTCTTCAAATTCATACACTTTCCAAAGAACATGATTATCTTTCGAAGTAAAGATTCTCCAGAGAACAGGAACACTGTTCTCACTTCTGACAATACTTTGACAAATCTTAAACAACGGCTTCTTTTTTCGGAGAAACTAGTGTACGTTTCTCACAAAAGTATTTCAAGAAATTCATACATTTTCAAAGGAACATGATTATCCTTGGACGTAAAGGGTCTACAGAGAACAGGAACACTGTTCACACTTCTAACACTACTTTGACATATAGCAAACAACGGCTTTGCTTTTCAGGAAACACATGTGCGTTTCTCACAAAAGCATTTCATGAAATTCATACACTTTCAAAAGAACATGATTATCTTTCGAAGTAAAGTTTCTACAGAGAACAGGAACACTGTTCTCACTTCTAAAAATACTTTGATATATAGCAAACAACGTCTTCTCTATTCAGAGAAACACATGGGCGTTTCTCACAGAAGCATTTCTTTAATTTCATACACTTTCCAAAGAACGTGATTATCTTTCGAAATAAAGATTCTCCAGAGAACAGGAACACTGTTCTCACTTCTGACAATACTTTGACAAATCTTAAACAACGGCTTCTTTTTTCGGAGAAACTAGTGTACGTTTCTCACAAAAGTATTTCAAGAAATTCATACATTTTCCAAGGAACATATTTATCGTTGGACGTAAAGGGTCTACAGAGAACAGGAACACTGTTCACACTTCTAACACTACTTTGACATATAGCAAACAACGGCTTCTCTTTTCAGAGAAACACGTGCGTTTCTCACAAAAGCAGTTCTTCAAATTCATACACTTTCCAAAGAACATGATTATCTTTCGAAGTAAAGATTCTACAGAGAACAGGAACACTGTTCTCACTTTTGACAATGCTTTGACAAATCTCAAATAACGGCTTCTCCTTTCAGAAAAACACTTGTGCGTTTCTCAAAAATGCATTTCCTGAAATCCATACACTTTCAAAGAAGATGATTCTCTTTCAAAGTGTAGCGTCTGCAGTGAATAGCAAAACTTCTCATTTGAGAAACACGTGTGTATATCACAAAAGCATTTCATGAAATTCATACACTTTCAAAAGAACATGATTATCTTTCACAGTAAACCTTCTACAGTGAAATGGAACACTGTACTCACTTCAAACACTACTTTGACATTTAGCAAACGTCTTCTCTTTTCAGAGAAACACATGTGCGTTTCTCACAGAAGCATTACTTGAAATTCATACACTTGCCAAAGAACGTGGTTATCTTTCGAAATAAAGATTCTCCAGAGAACAGGAACACTGTTCTCACTTCTGACAATACTTTGACAAATCTCAAACAACGGCTTTCCCTTTCGGAGAAACTCATGTACATTTCTCACAAAAGCATTTCCAAGTTCGATTATCGTTGGAAGTAATGGGTCTACAGAGAACAGGAACACTGTTTTCACTTCTAACACTACTTTGACATATAGCAAACAACGGCTTCGATTTTCAGAGAAACACATGTACGTTTCTCACAAAAGCATTTCATGAAATTGATACACTTTCAAAAGAACATTATTATCTTTCGAAGTAAAGGTTCTACAGAGAACAGGAACACTGTTCTCACTTCTAACAATACTTTGATATATAGCAAACAACGTCTTCTCTTTTCAGAGAAACACATGGGCGTTTCTCACAGAAGCATTTCTTTAATTTCATACACTTTCCAAAGAACGTGATTATCTTTCGAATAAAGATTATCCAGAGAACAGGAACACTGTTCTCACGTCTGACAATACTTTGACAAATCTTAAACAATGGCTTCTTTTTTCGGAGAAACTAGTGTACGTTTCTCACAAAAGTATTTCAAGAAATTCATACATTTTCCAAGGAACATGATTATCGTTGGACGTAAAGGGTCTACAGAGAACAGGAACACTGTTCACACTTCTAACACTACTTTGACATATAGCAAACAACGGCTTCTCTTTTCAGAGAAACACGTGCGTTTCTCACAAAAGCAGTTCTTCAAATTCATACACTTTCCAAAGAACATGATTATCTTTCGAAGTAAAGATTCTACAGAGAACAGGAACACTGTTCTCACTTTTGACAATGCTTTGACAAATCTCAAATAACGGCTTCTCCTTTCAGAAAAACACTTGTGCGTTTCTCAAAAATGCATTTCCTGGAATCCATACACTTTCAAAGAAGATGATTCTCTTTCAAAGTGTAGCGTCTGCAGTGAATAGCAAAACTTCTCATTTGAGAAACACGTATGTATATCACAAAAGCATTTCATGAAATTCATACACTTTCAAAGGAACGTGATTATCTTTCAGAGTAAACCTTCTACAGTGAAATGGAACACTGTACTCACTTCAAACACTACTTTGACATTTAGCAAACGTCTTCTCTTTTCAGAGAAACACATGTGCGTTTCTCACAGAAGCATTACTTGAAATTCATACACTTGCCAAAGAACGTGGTTATCTTTCGAAATAAAGATTCTCCAGAGAACAGGAACACTGTTCTCACTTCTGACAATACTTTGACAAATCTCAAACAACGGCTTTCCCTTTGGGAGAAACTCATGTACATTTCTCACAAAAGCATTTCCAAGTTCGATTATCGTTGGAAGTAATGGGACTACAGAGAACAGGAACACTGTTTTCACTTCTAACACTACTTTGACATATAGCAAACAACGGCTGCGCTTTTCAGAGAAACACATGTGCGTTTCTCACAAAAGCATTTCATGAAATTCATACACTTTCAAAAGAACATTATTATCTTTCGAAGTAAAGGTTCTACAGAGAACAGGAACACTGTTCTCACTTCTAGCAATACTTTGATATATAGCAAACAACGTCTTCTCTTTTCAGAGAAACACATGGGCGTTTCTTACAGAAGCATTTCTTTAATTTCATACACTTTCCAAAGAACGTGATTATCTTTCGAAATAAAGATTCTCCAGAGAACAGGAACACTGTTCTCAATTCTGACAATACTTTGACAAATCTTAAACAACGGCTTCTTTTTTCGGAGAAACTAGTGTACGTTTCTCACAAAAGTATTTCAAGAAATTTATACATTTTCCAAGGAACATGATTATCGTTGGACGTAAAGGGTCTACAGAGAACAGGAACACTGTTCACACTTCTAACACTACTTTGACATATAGCAAACAACGGCTTCTCTTTTCAGAGAAACACGTCCGTTTCTCACAAAAGCAGTTCTTCAAATTCATACACTTTCCAAAGAACATGATTATCTTTCGAAGTAAAGATTCTCCAGAGAACAGGAACACTGTTCTCACTTCTGACAATACTTTGACAAATCTTAAACAACGGCTTCTTTTTTCGGAGAAACTAGTGTACGTTTCTCACAAAAGTATTTCAAGAAATTCATACATTTTCAAAGGAACATGATTATCCTTGGACGTAAAGGGGTTACAGAGAACAGGAACACTGTTCACACTTCTAACACTACTTTGACATATAGCAAACAACGGCTTCGCTTTTCAGGAAACACATGTGCGTTTCTCACAAAAGCATTTCATGAAATTCATACACTTTCAAAAGAACATGATTATCTTTCGAAGTAAAGTTTCTACAGAGAACAGGAACACTGTTCTCACTTCTAAAAATACTTTGATATATAGCAAACAACGTCTTCTCTATTCAGAGAAACACATGGGCGTTTCTCACAGAAGCATTTCTTTAATTTCATACACTTTCCAAAGAACGTGATTATCTTTCGAAATAAAGATTCTCCAGAGAACAGGAACACTGTTCTCACTTCTGACAATACTTTGACAAATCTTAAACAACGGCTTCTTTTTTCGGAGAAACTAGTGTACGTTTCTCACAAAAGTATTTCAAGAAATTCATACATTTTCCAAGGAACATGATTATCGTTGGACGTAAAGGGTCTACAGAGAACAGGAACACTGTTCACACTTCTAACACTACTTTGACATATAGCAAACAACGGCTTCTCTTTTCAGAGAAACACGTGCGTTTCTCACAAAAGCAGTTCTTCAAATTCATACACTTTCCCAAGAACATGATTATCTTTCGAAGTAAAGATTCTACAGAGAACAGGAACACTGTTCTCACTTTTGACAATGCTTTGACAAATCTCAAATAACGGCTTCTCCTTTCAGAAAAACACTTGTGCGTTTCTCAAAAATGCATTTCCTGAAATCCATACACTTTCAAAGAAGATGATTCTCTTTCAAAGTGTAGCGTCTGCAGTGAATAGCAAAACTTCTCATTTGAGAAACACGTGTGTATATCACAAAAGCATTTCATGAAATACATACACTTTCAAAAGAACATGATTATCTTTCACAGTAAACCTTCTACAGTGAAATGGAACACTGTACTCACTTCAAACACTACTTTGACATTTAGCAAACGTCTTCTCTTTTCAGAGAAACACATGTGCGTTTCTCACAGAAGCATTACTTGAAATTCATACACTTGCCAAAGAACGTGGTTATCTTTCGAAATAAAGATTCTCCAGAGAACAGGAACACTGTTCTCACTTCTGACAATACTTTGACAAATCTCAAACAACGGCTTTCCCTTTCGGAGAAATTCATGTACATTTCTCACAAAAGCATTTCCAAGTTCGATTATCGTTGGAAGTAATGGGACTACAGAGAACAGGAACACTGTTTTCACTTCTAACACTACTTTGACATATAGCAAACAACGGCTGCGCTTTTCAGAGAAACACATGTGCGTTTCTCACAAAAGCATTTCATGAAATTCATACACTTTCAAAAGAACATTATTATCTTTCGAAGTAAAGGTTCTACAGAGAACAGGAACACTATTCTCACTTCTAGCAATACTTTGATATATAGCAAACAACGTCTTCTCTTTTCAGAGAAACACATGGGCGTTTCTCACAGAAGCATTTCTTTAATTTCATACACTTTCCAAAGAACGTGATTATCTTTCGAAATAAAGATTCTCCAGAGAACAGGAACACTGTTCTCAATTCTGACAATACTTTGACAAATCTTAAACAACGGCTTCTTTTTTCGGAGAAACTAGTGTACGTTTCTCACAAAAGTATTTCAAGAAATTTATACATTTTCCAAGGAACATGATTATCGTTGGACGTAAAGGGTCTACAGAGAACAGGAACACTGTTCACACTTCTAACACTACTTTGACATATAGCAAACAACGGCTTCTCTTTTCAGAGAAACACGTGCGTTTCTCACAAAAGCAGTTCTTCAAATTCATACACTTTCCAAAGAACATGATTATCTTTCGAAGTAAAGATTCTCCAGAGAACAGGAACACTGTTCTCACTTCTGACAATACTTTGACAAATCTTAAACAACGGCTTCTTTTTTCGGAGAAACTAGTGTACGTTTCTCACAAAAGTATTTCAAGAAATTCATACATTTTCAAAGGAACATGATTATCCTTGGACGTAAAGGGTCTACAGAGAACAGGAACACTGTTCACACTTCTAACACTACTTTGACATATAGCAAACAACGGCTTCGCTTTTCAGGAAACACATGTGCGTTTCTCACAAAAGCATTTCATGAAATTCATACACTTTCAAAAGAACATGATTATCTTTCGAAATAAAGTTTCTACAGAGAACAGGAACACTGTTCTCACTTCTAACAATACTTTGATATATAGCAAACAACGTCTTCTCTATTCAGAGAAACACATGGGCGTTTCTCACAGAAGCATTTCTTTAATTTCATACACTTTCCAAAGAACGTGATTATCTTTCGAAATAAAGATTCTCCAGAGAACAGGAACACTGTTCTCACTTCTGACAATACTTTGACAAATCTTAAACAACGGCTTCTTTTTTCGGAGAAACTAGTGTACGTTTCTCACAAAAGTATTTCAAGAAATTCATACATTTTCCAAGGAACATGATTATCGTTGGACGTAAAGGGTCTACAGAGAACAGGAACACTGTTCACACTTCTAACACTACTTTGACATATAGCAAACAACGGCTTCTCTTTTCAGAGAAACACGTGCGTTTCTCACAAAAGCAGTTCATCAAATTCATACACTTTCCAAAGAACATGATTATCTTTCGAAGTAAAGATTCTACAGAGAACAGGAACACTGTTCTCACTTTTGACAATGCTTGGACAAATCTCAAACAACGGCTTTCCCTTTCGGAGAAACTCACGTACATTTCTCACAAAAGCATTTCCAAGTTCGATTATCGTTGGAAGTAATGGGTCTACAGAGAACAGGAACACTGTTCTCACTTTTGACAATGCTTTGACAAATCTCAAATAACGGCTTCTCCTTTCAGAAAAACACTTGTGCGTTTCTCAAAAATGCATTTCCTGAAATCCATACACTTTCAAAGAAGATGATTCTCTTTCAAAGTGTAGCGTCTGCAGTGAATAGCAAAACTTCTCATTTGAGAAACACGTGTGTATATAACAAAAGCATTTCATGAAATTCATCCACTTTCAAAAGAACATGATTATCTTTCACAGTAAACCTTCTACAGTGAAATGGAACACTGTACTCACTTCAAACACTACTTTGACATATAGCAAACGTCTTCTCTTTTCAGAGAAACACATGTGCGTTTCTCACAGAAGCATTACTTGAAATTCATACACTTGCCAAAGAACGTGGTTATCTTTCGAAATAAAGATTCTCCAGAGAACAGGAACACTGTTCTCACTTCTGACAATACTTTGACAAATCTCAAACAACGGCTTTCCCTTTCGGAGAAACTCATGTACATTTCTCACAAAAGCATTTCCAAGTTCGATTATCGTTGGAAGTAATGGGTCTACAGAGAACAGGAACACTGTTTTCACTTCTAACACTACTTTGACATATAGCAAACAACGGCTTCGCTTTTCAGAGAAACACATGTGCGTTTCTCACAAAAGCATTTCATGAAATTCATACACTTTCAAAAGAACATTATTATCTTTCGAAGTAAAGGTTCTACAGAGAAAAGGAACACTGTTCTCACTTCTAACAATACTTTGATATATAGCAAACAACGTCTTCCCTTTTCAGAGAAACACATGGGCGTTTCTCACAGAAGCATTTCTTTAATTTCATACACTTTCCAAAGAACGTGATTATCTTTCCAAATAAAGATTATCCAGAGAACAGGAACACTGTTCTCACTTTTGACAATGCTTTGACAAATCTCAAATAACGGCTTCTCCTTTCAGAAAAACACTTGTGCGTTTCTCAAAAATGCATTTCCTGAAATCCATACACTTTCAAAGAAGATGATTCTCTTTCAAAGTGTAGCGTCTGCAGTGAATAGCAAAACTTCTCATTTGAGAAACACGTGTGTATATCACAAAAGCATTTCATGAAATTCATACACTTTCAAAAAACATGATTATCTTTCACAGTAAACCTTCTACAGTGAAATGGAACACTTTACTCACTTCAAACACTACTTTGACATATAGCAAACGTCTTCTCTTTTCAGAGAAACACATGTGCGTTTCTCACAGAAGCATTACTTGAAATTCATACACTTTCCAAAGAACGTGGTTATCTTTCGAAATAAAGATTCTCCAGAGAACAGGAACACTGTTCTCACTTCTGACAATACTTTGACAAATCTCAAACAACGGCTTTCCCTTTCGGAGAAACTCATGTACATTTCTCACAAAAGCATTTCATGAAATTCATACATTTTCCAAGTTCGATTATCGTTGGAAGTAATGGGTCTACAGAGAACAGGAACACTGTTTTCACTTCTAACACTACTTTGACATATAGCAAAAAACGGCTTCGCTTTTCAGGAAACACATGTGCGTTTCTCACAAAAGCATTTCATGAAATTCATACACTTTCAAAAGAACATGATTATCTTTCGAAGTAAAGGTTCTACAGAGAACAGGAACACTGTTCTCACTTCTAACAATACTTTGATATATAGCAAACAACGTCTTCTCTTTTCAGAGAAACACATGGGCGTTTCTCACAGAAGCATTTCTTTAATTTCATACACTTTCCAAAGAACGTGATTATCTTTCGAAATAAAGATTCTCCAGAGAACAGGAACACTGTTCTCACTTCTGACAATACTTTGACAAATCTTAAACAACGGCTTCTTTTTTCGGAGAAACTAGTGTACGTTTCTCACAAAAGTATTTCAAGAAATTCATACATTTTCCAAGGAACATGATTATCGTTGGACGTAAAGGGTCTACAGAGAACAGGAACACTGTTCACACTTCTAACACTACTTTGACATATAGCAAACAACGGCTTCTCTTTTCAGAGAAACACGTGCGTTTCTCACAAAAGCAGTTCTTCAAATTCATACACTTTCCAAAGAACATGATTATCTTTCGAAGTAAAGATTCTACAGAGAACAGGAACACTGTTCTCACTTTTGACAATGCTTTGACAAATCTCAAATAACGGCTTCTCCTTTCAGAAAAACACTTGTGCGTTTCTCAAAAATGCATTTCCTGGAATCCATACACTTTCAAAGAAGATGATTCTCTTTCAAAGTGTAGCGTCTGCAGTGAATAGCAAAACTTCTCATTTGAGAAACACGTATGTATATCACAAAAGCATTTCATGAAATTCATACACTTTCAAAGGAACGTGATTATCTTTCACAGTAAACCTTCTACAGTGAAATGGAACACTGTACTCACTTCAAACACTACTTTGACATTTAGCAAACGTCTTCTCTTTTCAGAGAAACACATGTGCGTTTCTCACAGAAGCATTACTTGAAATTCATACACTTGCCAAAGAACGTGGTTATCTTTCGAAATAAAGATTCTCCAGAGAACAGGAACACTGTTCTCACTTCTGACAATACTTTGACAAATCTCAAACAACGGCTTTCCCTTTCGGAGAAACTCATGTACATTTCTCACAAAAGCATTTCCAAGTTCGATTATCGTTGGAAGTAATGGGTCTACAGAGAACAGGAACACTGTTTTCACTTCTAACACTACTTTGACATATAGCAAACAACAGCTTCGATTTTCAGAGAAACACATGTGCGTTTCTCACAAAAGCATTTCATGAAATTCATACACTTTCAAAAGAACATTATTATCTTTCGAAGTAAAGGTTCTACAGAGAACAGGAACACTGTTCTCACTTCTAACAATACTTTGATATATAGCAAACAACGTCTTCTCTTTTCAGAGAAACACATGGGCGTTTCTCACAGAAGCATTTCTTTAATTTCATACACTTTCCAAAGAACGTGATTATCTTTCGAATAAAGATTATCCAGAGAACAGGAACACTGTTCTCACGTCTGACAATACTTTGACAAATCTTAAACAATGGCTTCTTTTTTCGGAGAAACTAGTGTACGTTTCTCACAAAAGTATTTCAAGAAATTCATACATTTTCCAAGGAACATGATTATCGTTGGACGTAAAGGGTCTACAGAGAACAGGAACACTGTTCACACTTCTAACACTACTTTGACATATAGCAAACAACGGCTTCTCTTTTCAGAGAAACACGTGCGTTTCTCACAAAAGCAGTTCTTCAAATTCATACACTTTCCAAAGAACATGATTATCTTTCGAAGTAAAGATTCTACAGAGAACAGGAACACTGTTCTCACTTTTGACAATGCTTTGACAAATCTCAAATAACGGCTTCTCCTTTCAGAAAAACACTTGTGCGTTTCTCAAAAATGCATTTCCTGAAATCCATACACTTTCAAAGAAGATGATTCTCTTTCAAAGTGTAGCGTCTGCAGTGAATAGCAAAACTTCTCATTTGAGAAACACGTGTGTATATCACAAAAGCATTTCATGAAATTCATACACTTTCAAAAGAACATGATTATCTTTCACAGTAAACCTTCTACAGTGAAATGGAACACTGTACTCACTTCAAACACTACTTTGACATATAGCAAACGTCTTCTCTTTTCAGAGAAACACATGTGCGTTTCTCACAGAAGCATTACTTGAAATTCATACACTTGCCAAAGAACGTGGTTATCTTTCGAAATAAAGATTCTCCAGAGAACAGGAACACTGTTCTCACTTCTGACAATACTTTGACAAATCTCAAACAACGGCTTTCCCTTTCGGAGAAACTCATGTACATTTCTCACAAAAGCATTTCCAAGTTCGATTATCGTTGGAAGTAATGGGACTACAGAGAACAGGAACACTGTTTTCACTTCTAACACTACTTTGACATATAGCAAACAACGGCTGCGCTTTTCAGAGAAACACATGTGCGTTTCTCACAAAAGCATTTCATGAAATTCATACACTTTCAAAAGAACATTATTATCTTTCGAAGTAAAGGTTCTACAGAGAACAGGAACACTATTCTCACTTCTAGCAATACTTTGATATATAGCAAACAACGTCTTCTCTTTTCAGAGAAACACATGGGCTTTTCTCACAGAAGCATTTCTTTAATTTCATACACTTTCCAAAGAACGTGATTATCTTTCGAAATAAAGATTCTCCAGAGAACAGGAACACTGTTCTCAATTCTGACAATACTTTGACAAATCTTAAACAACGGCTTCTTTTTTCGGAGAAACTAGTGTACGTTTCTCACAAAAGTATTTCAAGAAATTTATAAATTTTCCAAGGAACATGATTATCGTTGGACGTAAAGGGTCTACAGAGAACAGGAACACTGTTCACACTTCTAACACTACTTTGACATATAGCAAACAACGGCTTCTCTTTTCAGAGAAACACGTGCGTTTCTCACAAAAGCAGTTCTTCAAATTCATACACTTTCCAAAGAACATGATTATCTTTCGAAGTAAAGATTCTCCAGAGAACAGGAACACTGTTCTCACTTCTGACAATACTTTGACAAATCTTAAACAACGGCTTCTTTTTTCGGAGAAACTACTGTACGTTTCTCACAAAAGTATTTCAAGAAATTCATACATTTTCAAAGGAACATGATTATCCTTGGACGTAAAGGGTCTACAGAGAACAGGAACACTGTTCACACTTCTAACACTACTTTGACATATAGCAAACAACGGCTTCGCTTTTCAGGAAACACATGTGCGTTTCTCACAAAAGCATTTCATGAAATTCATACACTTTCAAAAGAACATGATTATCTTTCGAAGTAAAGTTTCTACAGAGAACAGGAACACTGTTCTCACTTCTAACAATACTTTGATATATAGCAAACAACGTCTTCTCTATTCAGAGAAACACACGGGCGTTTCTCACAGAAGCATTTCTTTAATTTCATACACTTTCCAAAGAACGTGATTATCTTTCGAAATAAAGATTCTCCAGAGAACAGGAACACTGTTCTCACTTCTGACAATACTTTGACAAATCTTAAACAACGGCTTCTTTTTTCGGAGAAACTAGTGTACGTTTCTCACAAAAGTATTTCAAGAAATTCATACATTTTCCAAGGAACATGATTATCGTTGGACGTAAAGGGTCTACAGAGAACAGGAACACTGTTCACACGTCTAACACTACTTTGACATATAGCAAACAACGGCTTCTCTTTTCAGAGAAACACGTGCGTTTCTCACAAAAGCAGTTCATCAAATTCATACACTTTCCAAAGAACATGATTATCTTTCGAAGTAAAGATTCTACAGAGAACAGGAACACTGTTCTCACTTTTGACAATGCTTGGACAAATCTCAAACAACGGCTTTCCCTTTCGGAGAAACTCACGTACATTTCTCACAAAAGCATTTCCAAGTTCGATTATCGTTGGAAGTAATGGGTCTACAGAGAACAGGAACACTGTTTTCACTTCTAACACTACTTTGACATATAGCAAAAAACGATTTCGCTTTTCAGGAAACACATGTGCGTTTCTCACAAAAGCATTTCATGAAATTCATACACTTTCAAAAGAACATGATTATCTTTCGAAGTAAAGGTTCTACAGAGAACAGGAACACTGTTCTCACTTCTAACAATACTTTGATATATAGCAAACAACGTCTTCTCGTTTCAGAGAAACACATGGGCGTTTCTCACAGAAGCATTTCTTTAATTTCATACACTTTCCAAAGACCGTGATTATCTTTCGAATAAAGATTCTCCAGAGAACAGGAACACTGTTCTCACTTCTGACAATACTTTGACAAATCTTAAACAACGGCTTCTTTTTTCGGAGAAACTAGTGTACGTTTCTCACAAAAGTATTTCAAGAAATTCATACATTTTCCAAGGAACATGATTATCGTTGGACGTAAAGGGTCTACAGAGAACAGGAACACTGTTCACACTTCTAACACTACTTTGACATATAGCAAACAACGGCTTCTCTTTTCAGAGAAACACGTGCGTTTCTCACAAAAGCAGTTCATCAAATTCATACACTTTCCAAAGAACATGATTATCTTTCGAAGTAAAGATTCTACAGAGAACAGGAACACTGTTCTCACTTTTGACAATGCTTTGACAAATCTCAAATAACGGCTTCTCCTTTCAGAAAAACACTTGTGCGTTTCTCAAAAATGCATTTCCTGAAATCCATACACTTTCAAAGAAGATGATTCTCTTTCAAAGTGTAGCGTCTGCAGTGAATAGCAAAACTTCTCATTTGAGAAACACGTGTGTATATAACAAAAGCATTTCATGAAATTCATACACTTTCAAAAGAACATGATTATCTTTCACAGTAAACCTTCTACAGTGAAATGGAACACTGTACTCACTTCAAACACTACTTTGACATATAGCAAACGTCTTCTCTTTTCAGAGAAACACATGTGCGTTTCTCACAGAAGCATTACTTGAAATTCATACACTTGCCAAAGAACGTGGTTATCTTTCGAAATAAAGATTCTCCAGAGAACAGGAACACTGTTCTCACTTCTGACAATACTTTGACAAATCTCAAACAACGGCTTTCCCTTTGGGAGAAACTCATGTACATTTCTCACAAAAGCATTTCCAAGTTCGATTATCGTTGGAAGTAATGGGTCTACAGAGAACAGGAACACTGTTTTCACTTCTAACACTACTTTGACATATAGCAAACAACGGCTTCGCTTTTCAGAGAAACACATGTGCGTTTCTCACAAAAGAATTTCATGAAATTCATACACTTTCAAAAGAACATTATTATCTTTCGAAGTAAAGGTTCTACAGAGAAAAGGAACACTGTTCTCACTTCTAACAATACTTTGATATATAGCAAACAACGTCTTCCCTTTTCAGAGAAACACATGGGCGTTTCTCACAGAAGCATTTCTTTAATTTCATACACTTTCCAAAGAACGTGATTATCTTTCCAAATAATGATTCTCCAGAGAACAGGAACACTGTTCTCACTTTTGACAATGCTTTGACAAATCTCAAATAACGGCTTCTCCTTTCAGAAAAACACTTGTGCGTTTCTCAAAAATGCATTTCCTGAAATCCATACACTTTCAAAGAAGATGATTCTCTTTCAAAGTGTAGCGTCTGCAGTGAATAGCAAAACTTCTCATTTGAGAAACACGTGTGTATATCACAAAAGCATTTCATGAAATTCATACACTTTCAAAAAACATGATTATCTTTCACAGTAAACCTTCTACAGTGAAATGGAACACTTTACTCACTTCAAACACTACTTTGACATATAGCAAACGTCTTCTCTTTTCAGAGAAACACATGTGCGTTTCTCACAGAAGCATTACTTGAAATTCATACACTTTCCAAAGAACGTGGTTATCTTTCGAAATAAAGATTCTCCAGAGAACAGGAACACTGTTCTCACTTCTGACAATACTTTGACAAATCTCAAACAACGGCTTTCCCTTTCGGAGAAACTCATGTACATTTCTCACAAAAGCATTTCATGAAATTCATACATTTTCCAAGTTCGATTATCGTTGGAAGTAATGGGTCTACAGAGAACAGGAACACTGTTTTCACTTCTAACACTACTTTGACATATAGCAAAAAACGGCTTCGCTTTTCAGGAAACACATGTGCGTTTCTCACAAAAGCATTTCATGAAATTCATACACTTTCAAAAGAACATGATTATCTTTCGAAATAAAGGTTCTACAGAGAACAGGAACACTGTTCTCACTTCTAACAATACTTTGATATATAGCAAACAACGTCTTCTCTTTTCAGAGAAACACATGGGCGTTTCTCACAGAAGCATTTCTTTAATTTCATACACTTTCCAAAGAACGTGATTATCTTTCGAAATAAAGATTCTCCAGAGAACAGGAACACTGTTCTCACTTCTGACAATACTTTGACAAATCTTAAACAACGGCTTCTTTTTTCGGAGAAACTAGTGTACGTTTCTCACAAAAGTATTTCAAGAAATTCATACATTTTCCAAGGAACATGATTATCGTTGCACGTAAAGGGTCTACAGAGAACAGGAACACTGTTCACACTTCTAACACTACTTTGACATATAGCAAACAACGGCTTCTCTTTTCAGAGAAACACGTGCGTTTCTCACAGAAGCATTTCTTTAATTTCATACACTTTCCAAAGAACGTGATTATCTTTCCAAATAAAGGTTCTCCAGAGAACAGGAACACTGTTCTCACTTTTGACAATGCTTTGACAAATCTCAAATAACGGCTTCTCCTTTCAGAAAAACACTTGTGCGTTTCTCAAAAATGCATTTCCTGAAATCCATACACTTTCAAAGAAGATGATTCTCTTTCAAAGTGTAGCGTCTGCAGTGAATAGCAAAACTTCTCATTTGAGAAACACGTGTGTATATCACAAAAGCATTTCATGAAATTCATACACTTTCAAAAGAACATGATTATCTTTCACAGTAAACCTTCTACAGTGAAATGGAACACTGTACTCACTTCAAACACTACTTTGACATATAGCAAACGTCTTCTCTTTTCAGAGAAACACATGTGCGTTTCTCACAGAAGCATTACTTGAAATTCATACACTTGCCAAAGAACGTGGTTATCTTTCGAAATAAAGATTCTCCAGAGAACAGGAACACTGTTCTCACTTCTGACAATACTTTGACAAATCTCAAACAACGGCTTTCCCTTTCGGAGAAACTCATGTACATTTCTCACAAAAGCATTTCCAAGTTCGATTATCGTTGGAAGTAATGGGACTACAGAGAACAGGAACACTGTTTTCACTTCTAACACTACTTTGACATATAGCAAACAACGGCTGCGCTTTTCAGAGAAACACATGTGCGTTTCTCACAAAAGCATTTCATGAAATTCATACACTTTCAAAAGAACATGATTATCTTTCAAAGTAAAGGTTCTACAGAGAACAGGAACACTGTTCTCACTTCTAACAATACTTTGATATATAGCAAACAACATCTTCTCTTTTCAGAGAAACACATGGGCGTTTCTCACAGAAGCATTTCTTTAATTTCATACACTTTCCAAAGAACGTGATTATCTTTCGAAATAAAGATTCTCGAGAGAACAGGAACCCTGTTCTTACTTCTGACAATACTTTGACAAATCTTAAACAACGGCTTCTTTTTTCGGAGAAACTAGTGTACGTTTCTCACAAAAGTATTTCAAGAAATTCATACATTTTCCAAGGAACATGATTATCGTTGCACGTAAAGGGTCTACAGAGAACAGGAACACTGTTCACACTTCTAACACTACTTTGACATATAGCAAACAACGGCTTCTCTTTTCAGAGAAACACGTGCGTTTCTCACAAAAGCAGTTCATCAAATTCATACACTTTCCAAAGAACATGAATATCTTTCGAAGTAAAGGTTCTACAGAGAACAGGAACACTGTTCTCACTTTTGACAATGCTTTGACAAATCTCAAATAACGGCTTCTCCTTTCAGAAAAACACTTGTGCGTTTCTCAAAAATGCATTTCCTGAAATCCATACACTTTCAAAGAAGATGATTCTCTTTCAAAGTGTAGCGTGTGCAGTGAATAGCAAAACTTCTCATTTGAGAAACACGTGTGTATATCACAAAAGCATTTCATGAAATTCATACACATTCAAAAGAACATGATTATCTTTCACAGTAAACCTTCTACAGTGAAATGGAACACTGTACTCACTTCAAACACTACTTTGACATATAGCAAACGTCTTCTCTTTTCAGAGAAACACATGTGCGTTTCTCACAGAAGCATAACTTGAAATTCATACACGTTCCAAAGAACGTGGTTATCTTTCGAAATAAAGATTCTCCAGAGAACAGGAACACTGTTCTCACTTCTGACAATACTTTGACAAATCTCAAACAACGTCTTTCCCTTTCGGAGAAACTCATGTTCATTTCTCATAAAAGCATTTCATGAAATTCATACATTTTCCAAATTCGATTATCGTTGGAAGTAATGGGTCTACAGAGAACAGGAACACTGTTTTCACTTCTAACACTACTTGGACATATAGCAAACAACGGCTTCTCTTTTCAGAGAAACACGTGCGTTTCTCACAAAAGCAGTTCTTCAAATTCATACACTTTCCAAAGAACATGATTATCTTTCGAAGTAAAGATTCTCCAGAGAACAGGAACACTGTTCTCACTTCTGACAATACTTTGACAAATCTTAAACAACGGCTTCTTTTTTCGGAGAAACTAGTGTACGTTTCTCACAAAAGTATTTCAAGAAATTCATACATTTTCAAAGGAACATGATTATCCTTGGACGTAAAGGGTCTACAGAGAACAGGAACACTGTTCACACTTCTAACACTACTTTGACATATAGCAAACAACGGCTTCGCTTTTCAGGAAACACATGTGCGTTTCTCACAAAAGCATTTCATGAAATTCATACACTTTCAAAAGAACATGATTATCTTTCGAAGTAAAGTTTCTACAGAGAACAGGAACACTGTTCTCACTTCTAAAAATACTTTGATATATAGCAAACAACGTCTTCTCTATTCAGAGAAACACATGGGCGTTTCTCACAGAAGCATTTCTTTAATTTCATACACTTTCCAAAGAACGTGATTATCTTTCGAAATAAAGATTCTCCAGAGAACAGGAACACTGTTCTCACTTCTGACAATACTTTGACAAATCTTAAACAACGGCTTCTTTTTTTGGAGAAACTAGTGTACGTTTCTCACAAAAGTATTTCAAGAAATTCATACATTTTCCAAGGAACATGATTATCGTTGGACGTAAAGGGTCTACAGAGAACAGGAACACTGTTCACACTTCTAACACTACTTTGACATATAGCAAACAACGGCTTCTCTTTTCAGAGAAACACGTGCGTTTCTCACAAAAGCAGTTCTTCAAATTCATACACTTTCCAAAGAACATGATTATCTTTCGAAGTAAAGATTCTACAGAGAACAGGAACACTGTTCTCACTTTTGACAATGCTTTGACAAATCTCAAATAACGGCTTCTCCTTTCAGAAAAACACTTGTGCGTTTCTCAAAAATGCAATTCCTGAAATCCATACACTTTCAAAGAAGATGATTCTCTTTCAAAGTGTAGCGTCTGCAGTGAATAGCAAAACTTCTCATTTGAGAAACACGTGTGTATATCACAAAAGCATTTCATGAAATTCATACACTTTCAAAAGAACATGATTATCTTTCACAGTAAACCTTCTACAGTGAAATGGAACACTGTACTCACTTCAAACACTACTTTGACATATAGCAAACGTCTTCTCTTTTCAGAGAAACACATGTGCGTTTCTCACAGAAGCATTACTTGAAATTCATACACTTGCCAAAGAACGTGGTTATCTTTCGAAATAAAGATTCTCCAGAGAACAGGAACACTGTTCTCACTTCTGACAATACTTTGACAAATCTCAAACAACGGCTTTCCCTTTCGGAGAAACTCATGTACATTTCTCACAAAAGCATTTCCAAGTTCGATTATCGTTGGAAGTAATGGGACTACAGAGAACAGGAACACTGTTTTCACTTCTAACACTACTTTGACATATAGCAAACAACGGCTGCGCTTTTCAGAGAAACACATGTGCGTTTCTCACAAAAGCATTTCATGAAATTCATACACTTTCAAAAGAACATGATTATCTTTCAAAGTAAAGGTTCTACAGAGAACAGGAACACTGTTCTCACTTCTAACAATACTTTGATATATGGCAAACAGCATCTTCTCTTTTCAGAGAAACACATGGGCGTTTCTCACAGAATCATTTCTTTAATTTCATACACTTTCCAAAGAACGTGATTATCTTTCGAAATAAAGATTCTCCAGAGAACAGGAACACTGTTCTCACTTCTGACAATACTTTGACAAATCTTAAACAACGGCTTCTTTTTTCGGAGAAACTAGTGTACGTTTCTCACAAAAGTATTTCAAGAAATTCATACATTTTCCAAGGAACATGATTATCGTTGGACGTAAAGGGTCTACAGAGAACAGGAACACTGTTCACACTTCTAACACTACTTTGACCTATAGCAAACAACGGCTTCTCTTTTCAGAGAAACACGTGCGTTTCTCACAAAAGCAGTTCATCAAATTCATACACTTTCCAAAGAACATGATTATCTTTCGAAGTAAAGATTCTACAGAGAACAGGAACACTGTTCTCACTTTTGACAATGCTTGGACAAATCTCAAACAACGGCTTTCCCTTTCGGAGAAACTCACGTACATTTCTCACAAAAGCATTTCCAAGTTCGATTATCGTTGGAAGTAATGGGTCTACAGAGAACAGGAACACTGTTTTCACTTCTAACACTACTTTGACATATAGCAAACAACGGCTTCGGTTTTCATAGAAACACATGTGCGTTTCTCACAAAAGCATTTCATGAAATTCATACACTTTCAAAAGAACATGATTATCTTTCGAAGTAAAGGTTCTACAGAGAACAGGAACACTGTTCTCACTTCTAACAATACTTTGATATATAGCAAACAACGTCTTCCCTTTTCAGAGAAACACATGGGCGTTTCTCACAGAAGCATTTCTTTAATTTCATACACTTTCCAAAGAACGTGATTATCTTTCCAAATAAAGATTCTCCAGAGAACAGGAACACTGTTCTCACTTTTGACAATGCTTTGACAAATCTCAAATAACGGCTTCTCCTTTCAGAAAAACACTTGTGCGTTTCTCAAAAATGCATTTCCTGAAATCCATACACTTTGAAAGAAGATGATTCTCTTTCAAAGTGTAGCGTCTGCAGTGAATAGCAAAACTTCTCATTTGAGAAACACGTGTGTATATCACAAAAGCATTTCATGAAATTCATACACTTTCAAAAGAACATGATTATCTTTCACAGTAAACCTTCTACAGTGAAATGGAACACTTTACTCACTTCAAACACTACTTTGACATATAGCAAACGTCTTCTCTTTTCAGAGAAACACATGTGCGTTTCTCACAGAAGCATTACTTGAAATTCATACACTTTCCAAAGAACGTGGTTATCTTTCGAAATAAAGATTCTCCAGAGAACAGGAACACTGTTCTCACTTCTGACAATACTTTGACAAATCTCAAACAATGGCTTTCCCTTTCGGAGAAACTCATGTACATTTCTCACAAAAGCATTTCATGAAATTCATACATTTTCCAAGTTCGATTATCGTTGGAAGTAATGGGTCTACAGAGAACAGGAACACTGTTTTCACTTCTAACACTACTTTGACATATAGCAAAAAACGGCCTCGCTTTTCAGGAAACACATGTGCGTTTCTCACAAAAGCATTTCATGAAATTCATACACTTTCAAAAGAACATGATTATTTTTCGGAGTAAAGGTTCTACAGAGAACAGGAACACTGTTCTCACTTCTAACAATACTTTGATATATAGCAAACAACGTCTTCTCTTTTCAGAGAAACACATGGGCGTTTCTCACAGAAGCATTTCTTTAATTTCATACACTTTCCAAAGAACGTGATTATCTTTCGAAATAAAGATTCTCCAGAGAACAGGAACACTGTTCTCACTTCTGACAATACTTTTACAAATCTTAAACAACGGCTTCTTTTTTCGGAGAAACTAGTGTACGTTTCTCACAAAAGTATTTCAAGAAATTCATACATTTTCAAAGGAACATGATTATCCTTCGACGTAAAGGGTCTACAGAGAACAGGAACACTGTTCACACTTCTAACAATACTTTGACATATAGCAAACAACGGCTTCGCTTTTCAGAGAAACACATGTGCGTTTCTCACAAAAGCATTTCATGAAATTCATACACTTTCAAAAGAACATGATTATCTTTCGAAGTAAACGTTCTACAGAGAACAGGAACACTGTTCTCACTTCTAACAATACTTTGATATATAGCAAACAACGTCTTCTCTTTTCAGAGAAACACATGGGCGTTTCTCACAGAAGCATTTCTTTAATTTCATACACTTTCCAAAGAACGTGATTATCTTTCCAAATAAAGATTCTCCAGAGAACAGGAACACTGTTCTCAATTCTGACAATACTTTGACAAATCTTAAACAACGGCTTCTTTTTTTGGAGAAACTAGTGTACGTTTCTCACAAAAGTATTTCAAGAAATTCATACATTTTCCAAGGAACATGATTATCCTTGGACGTAAAGGGTCTACAGAGAACAGGAACACTGTTCACACTTCTAACACTACTTTGACATATAGCAAACAACGGCTTCTCTTTTCAGAGAAACACGTGCGTTTCTCACAAAAGCAGTTCATCAAATTCATACACTTTCCAAAGAACATGAATATCTTTCGAAGTAAAGATTCTACAGAGAACAGGAACACTGTTCTCACTTTTGACAATGCTTTGACAAATCTCAAATAACGGCTTCTCCTTTCAGAAAAACACTTGTGCGTTTCTCAAAAATGCATTTCCTGAAATCCATACACTTTCAAAGAAGATGATTC
Source organism: Microtus oregoni (assembly GCF_018167655.1). NCBI lineage: Eukaryota > Metazoa > Chordata > Mammalia > Rodentia > Cricetidae > Microtus > Microtus oregoni. Next base: position 156,732 of record NW_024544709.1, on the reverse strand, counting down.
TCTTTCAAAGTGTAGCGTCTGCAGTGAATAGCAAAACTTCTCATTTGAGAAACACGTGTGTATATCACAAAAGCATTTCATGAAATTCATACACTTTCAAAAGAACATGATTATCTTTCACAGTAAACCTTCTACAGTGAAATGGAACACTTTACTCACTTCAAACACTACTTTGACATATAGCAAACGTCTTCTCTTTTCAGAGAAACACATGTGCGTTTCTCACAGAAGCATTACTTGAAATTCATACACTTTCCAAAGAACGTGGTTATCTTTCGAAATAAAGATTCTCCAGAGAACAGGAACACTGTTCTCACTTCTGACAATACTTTGACAAATCTCAAACAACGGCTTTCCCTTTCGGAGAAACTCATGTACATTTCTCACAAAACCATTTCCAAGTTCGATTATCGTTGGAAGTAATGGGACTACAGAGAACAGGAACACTGTTTTCACTTCTAACACTACTTTGACATATAGCAAACAATGGCTGCGCTTTTCAGAGAAACACATGTACGTTTCTCACAAAAGCATTTCATGAAATTCATACACTTTCAAAAGAACATTATTATCTTTCGAAGTAAAGGTTCTACAGAGAACAGGAACACTGTTCTCACTTCTAGCAATACTTTGATATATAGCAAACAACGTCTTCTCTTTTCAGAGAAACACATGGGCGTTTCTCACAGAAGCATTTCTTTAATTTCATACACTTTCCAAAGAACGTGATTATCTTTCGAAATAAAGATTCTCCAGAGAACAGGAACACTGTTCTCAATTCTGACAATACTTTGACAAATCTTAAACAACGGCTTCTTTTTTCGGAGAAACTAGTGTACGTTTCTCACAAAAGTATTTCAAGAAATTTATACATTTTCCAAGGAACATGATTATCGTTGGACGTAAAGGGTCTACAGAGAACAGGAACACTGTTCACACTTCTAACACTACTTTGACATATAGCAAACAACGGCTTCTCTTTTCAGAGAAACACGTGCGTTTCTCACAAAAGCAGTTCTTCAAATTCATACACTTTCCAAAGAACATAATTATCTTTCGAAGTAAAGATTCTCCAGAGAACAGGAACACTGTTCTCACTTCTGACAATACTTTGACAAATCTTAAACAACGGCTTCTTTTTTCGGAGAAACTAGTGTACGTTTCTCACAAAAGTATTTCAAGAAATTCATACATTTTCAAAGGAACATGATTATCCTTGGACGTAAAGGGTCTACAGAGAACAGGAACACTGTTCACACTTCTAACACTACTATGACATATAGCCAACAACGGCTTCGCTTTTCAGGAAACACATGTGCGTTTCTCACAAAAGCATTTCATGAAATTCATACACTTTCAAAAGAACATGATTATCTTTCGAAGTAAAGTTTCTACAGAGAACAGGAACACTGTTCTCACTTCTAACAATACTTTGATATATAGCAAACAACGTCTTCTCTATTCAGAGAAACACATGGGCGTTTCTCACAGAAGCATTTCTTTAATTTCATACACTTTCCAAAGAACGTGATTATCTTTCGAAATAAAGATTCTCCAGAGAACAGGAACACTGTTCTCACTTCTGACAATACTTTGACAAATCTTAAACAACGGCTTCTTTTTTCGGAGAAACTAGTGTACGTTTCTCACAAAAGTATTTCAAGAAATTCATACATTTTCAAAGGAACATGATTATCGTTGCACGTAAAGGGTCTACAGAGAACAGGAACACTGTTCACACTTCTAACACTACTTTGACATATAGCAAACAACGGCTTCTCTTTTCAGAGAAACACGTGCGTTTCTCACAAAAGCAGTTCATCAAATTCATACACTTTCCAAAGAACATGAATATCTTTCGAAGTAAAGGTTCTACAGAGAACAGGAACACTGTTCTCACTTTTGACAATGCTTTGACAAATCTCAAATAACGGCTTCTCCTTTCAGAAAAACACTTGTGCGTTTCTCAAAAATGCATTTCCTGAAATCCATACACTTTCAAAGAAGATGATTCTCTTTCAAAGTGTAGCGTGTGCAGTGAATAGCAAAACTTCTCATTTGAGAAACACGTGTGTATATCACAAAAGCATTTCATGAAATTCATACACATTCAAAAGAACATGATTATCTTTCACAGTAAACCTTCTACAGTGAAATGGAACACTGTACTCACTTCAAACACTACTTTGACATATAGCAAACGTCTTCTCTTTTCAGAGAAACACATGTGCGTTTCTCACAGAAGCATAACTTGAAATTCATACACGTTCCAAAGAACGTGGTTATCTTTCGAAATAAAGATTCTCCAGAGAACAGGAACACTGTTCTCACTTCTGACAATACTTTGACAAATCTCAAACAACGTCTTTCCCTTTCGGAGAAACTCATGTTCATTTCTCATAAAAGCATTTCATGAAATTCATACATTTTCCAAATTCGATTATCGTTGGAAGTAATGGGTCTACAGAGAACAGGAACACTGTTTTCACTTCTAACACTACTTGGACATATAGCAAACAACGGCTTCTCTTTTCAGAGAAACACGTGCGTTTCTCACAAAAGCAGTTCTTCAAATTCATACACTTTCCAAAGAACATGATTATCTTTCGAAGTAAAGATTCTCCAGAGAACAGGAACACTGTTCTCACTTCTGACAATACTTTGACAAATCTTAAACAACGGCTTCTTTTTTCGGAGAAACTAGTGTACGTTTCTCACAAAAGTATTTCAAGAAATTCATACATTTTCAAAGGAACATGATTATCCTTGGACGTAAAGGGTCTACAGAGAACAGGAACACTGTTCACACTTCTAACACTACTTTGACATATAGCAAACAACGGCTTCGCTTTTCAGGAAACACATGTGCGTTTCTCACAAAAGCATTTCATGAAATTCATACACTTTCAAAAGAACATGATTATCTTTCGAAGTAAAGTTTCTACAGAGAACAGGAACACTGTTCTCACTTCTAAAAATACTTTGATATATAGCAAACAACGTCTTCTCTATTCAGAGAAACACATGGGCGTTTCTCACAGAAGCATTTCTTTAATTTCATACACTTTCCAAAGAACGTGATTATCTTTCGAAATAAAGATTCTCCAGAGAACAGGAACACTGTTCTCACTTCTGACAATACTTTGACAAATCTTAAACAACGGCTTCTTTTTTTGGAGAAACTAGTGTACGTTTCTCACAAAAGTATTTCAAGAAATTCATACATTTTCCAAGGAACATGATTATCGTTGGACGTAAAGGGTCTACAGAGAACAGGAACACTGTTCACACTTCTAACACTACTTTGACATATAGCAAACAACGGCTTCTCTTTTCAGAGAAACACGTGCGTTTCTCACAAAAGCAGTTCTTCAAATTCATACACTTTCCAAAGAACATGATTATCTTTCGAAGTAAAGATTCTACAGAGAACAGGAACACTGTTCTCACTTTTGACAATGCTTTGACAAATCTCAAATAACGGCTTCTCCTTTCAGAAAAACACTTGTGCGTTTCTCAAAAATGCAATTCCTGAAATCCATACACTTTCAAAGAAGATGATTCTCTTTCAAAGTGTAGCGTCTGCAGTGAATAGCAAAACTTCTCATTTGAGAAACACGTGTGTATATCACAAAAGCATTTCATGAAATTCATACACTTTCAAAAGAACATGATTATCTTTCACAGTAAACCTTCTACAGTGAAATGGAACACTGTACTCACTTCAAACACTACTTTGACATATAGCAAACGTCTTCTCTTTTCAGAGAAACACATGTGCGTTTCTCACAGAAGCATTACTTGAAATTCATACACTTGCCAAAGAACGTGGTTATCTTTCGAAATAAAGATTCTCCAGAGAACAGGAACACTGTTCTCACTTCTGACAATACTTTGACAAATCTCAAACAACGGCTTTCCCTTTCGGAGAAACTCATGTACATTTCTCACAAAAGCATTTCCAAGTTCGATTATCGTTGGAAGTAATGGGACTACAGAGAACAGGAACACTGTTTTCACTTCTAACACTACTTTGACATATAGCAAACAACGGCTGCGCTTTTCAGAGAAACACATGTGCGTTTCTCACAAAAGCATTTCATGAAATTCATACACTTTCAAAAGAACATGATTATCTTTCAAAGTAAAGGTTCTACAGAGAACAGGAACACTGTTCTCACTTCTAACAATACTTTGATATATGGCAAACAGCATCTTCTCTTTTCAGAGAAACACATGGGCGTTTCTCACAGAATCATTTCTTTAATTTCATACACTTTCCAAAGAACGTGATTATCTTTCGAAATAAAGATTCTCCAGAGAACAGGAACACTGTTCTCACTTCTGACAATACTTTGACAAATCTTAAACAACGGCTTCTTTTTTCGGAGAAACTAGTGTACGTTTCTCACAAAAGTATTTCAAGAAATTCATACATTTTCCAAGGAACATGATTATCGTTGGACGTAAAGGGTCTACAGAGAACAGGAACACTGTTCACACTTCTAACACTACTTTGACCTATAGCAAACAACGGCTTCTCTTTTCAGAGAAACACGTGCGTTTCTCACAAAAGCAGTTCATCAAATTCATACACTTTCCAAAGAACATGATTATCTTTCGAAGTAAAGATTCTACAGAGAACAGGAACACTGTTCTCACTTTTGACAATGCTTGGACAAATCTCAAACAACGGCTTTCCCTTTCGGAGAAACTCACGTACATTTCTCACAAAAGCATTTCCAAGTTCGATTATCGTTGGAAGTAATGGGTCTACAGAGAACAGGAACACTGTTTTCACTTCTAACACTACTTTGACATATAGCAAACAACGGCTTCGGTTTTCATAGAAACACATGTGCGTTTCTCACAAAAGCATTTCATGAAATTCATACACTTTCAAAAGAACATGATTATCTTTCGAAGTAAAGGTTCTACAGAGAACAGGAACACTGTTCTCACTTCTAACAATACTTTGATATATAGCAAACAACGTCTTCCCTTTTCAGAGAAACACATGGGCGTTTCTCACAGAAGCATTTCTTTAATTTCATACACTTTCCAAAGAACGTGATTATCTTTCCAAATAAAGATTCTCCAGAGAACAGGAACACTGTTCTCACTTTTGACAATGCTTTGACAAATCTCAAATAACGGCTTCTCCTTTCAGAAAAACACTTGTGCGTTTCTCAAAAATGCATTTCCTGAAATCCATACACTTTGAAAGAAGATGATTCTCTTTCAAAGTGTAGCGTCTGCAGTGAATAGCAAAACTTCTCATTTGAGAAACACGTGTGTATATCACAAAAGCATTTCATGAAATTCATACACTTTCAAAAGAACATGATTATCTTTCACAGTAAACCTTCTACAGTGAAATGGAACACTTTACTCACTTCAAACACTACTTTGACATATAGCAAACGTCTTCTCTTTTCAGAGAAACACATGTGCGTTTCTCACAGAAGCATTACTTGAAATTCATACACTTTCCAAAGAACGTGGTTATCTTTCGAAATAAAGATTCTCCAGAGAACAGGAACACTGTTCTCACTTCTGACAATACTTTGACAAATCTCAAACAATGGCTTTCCCTTTCGGAGAAACTCATGTACATTTCTCACAAAAGCATTTCATGAAATTCATACATTTTCCAAGTTCGATTATCGTTGGAAGTAATGGGTCTACAGAGAACAGGAACACTGTTTTCACTTCTAACACTACTTTGACATATAGCAAAAAACGGCCTCGCTTTTCAGGAAACACATGTGCGTTTCTCACAAAAGCATTTCATGAAATTCATACACTTTCAAAAGAACATGATTATTTTTCGGAGTAAAGGTTCTACAGAGAACAGGAACACTGTTCTCACTTCTAACAATACTTTGATATATAGCAAACAACGTCTTCTCTTTTCAGAGAAACACATGGGCGTTTCTCACAGAAGCATTTCTTTAATTTCATACACTTTCCAAAGAACGTGATTATCTTTCGAAATAAAGATTCTCCAGAGAACAGGAACACTGTTCTCACTTCTGACAATACTTTTACAAATCTTAAACAACGGCTTCTTTTTTCGGAGAAACTAGTGTACGTTTCTCACAAAAGTATTTCAAGAAATTCATACATTTTCAAAGGAACATGATTATCCTTCGACGTAAAGGGTCTACAGAGAACAGGAACACTGTTCACACTTCTAACAATACTTTGACATATAGCAAACAACGGCTTCGCTTTTCAGAGAAACACATGTGCGTTTCTCACAAAAGCATTTCATGAAATTCATACACTTTCAAAAGAACATGATTATCTTTCGAAGTAAACGTTCTACAGAGAACAGGAACACTGTTCTCACTTCTAACAATACTTTGATATATAGCAAACAACGTCTTCTCTTTTCAGAGAAACACATGGGCGTTTCTCACAGAAGCATTTCTTTAATTTCATACACTTTCCAAAGAACGTGATTATCTTTCCAAATAAAGATTCTCCAGAGAACAGGAACACTGTTCTCAATTCTGACAATACTTTGACAAATCTTAAACAACGGCTTCTTTTTTTGGAGAAACTAGTGTACGTTTCTCACAAAAGTATTTCAAGAAATTCATACATTTTCCAAGGAACATGATTATCCTTGGACGTAAAGGGTCTACAGAGAACAGGAACACTGTTCACACTTCTAACACTACTTTGACATATAGCAAACAACGGCTTCTCTTTTCAGAGAAACACGTGCGTTTCTCACAAAAGCAGTTCATCAAATTCATACACTTTCCAAAGAACATGAATATCTTTCGAAGTAAAGATTCTACAGAGAACAGGAACACTGTTCTCACTTTTGACAATGCTTTGACAAATCTCAAATAACGGCTTCTCCTTTCAGAAAAACACTTGTGCGTTTCTCAAAAATGCATTTCCTGAAATCCATACACTTTCAAAGAAGATGATTCTCTTTCAAAGTGTAGCGTCTGCAGTGAATAGCAAAACTTCTCATTTGAGAAACACGTGTGTATATCACAAAAGCATTTCATGAAATTCATACACTTTCAAAAGAACATGATTATCTTTCACAGTAAACCTTCTACAGTGAAATGGAACACTTTACTCACTTCAAACACTACTTTGACATATAGCAAACGTCTTCTCTTTTCAGAGAAACACATGTGCGTTTCTCACAGAAGCATTACTTGAAATTCATACACTTTCCAAAGAACGTGGTTATCTTTCGAAATAAAGATTCTCCAGAGAACAGGAACACTGTTCTCACTTCTGACAATACTTTGACAAATCTCAAACAACGGCTTTCCCTTTCGGAGAAACTCATGTACATTTCTCACAAAACCATTTCCAAGTTCGATTATCGTTGGAAGTAATGGGACTACAGAGAACAGGAACACTGTTTTCACTTCTAACACTACTTTGACATATAGCAAACAATGGCTGCGCTTTTCAGAGAAACACATGTACGTTTCTCACAAAAGCATTTCATGAAATTCATACACTTTCAAAAGAACATTATTATCTTTCGAAGTAAAGGTTCTACAGAGAACAGGAACACTGTTCTCACTTCTAGCAATACTTTGATATATAGCAAACAACGTCTTCTCTTTTCAGAGAAACACATGGGCGTTTCTCACAGAAGCATTTCTTTAATTTCATACACTTTCCAAAGAACGTGATTATCTTTCGAAATAAAGATTCTCCAGAGAACAGGAACACTGTTCTCAATTCTGACAATACTTTGACAAATCTTAAACAACGGCTTCTTTTTTCGGAGAAACTAGTGTACGTTTCTCACAAAAGTATTTCAAGAAATTTATACATTTTCCAAGGAACATGATTATCGTTGGACGTAAAGGGTCTACAGAGAACAGGAACACTGTTCACACTTCTAACACTACTTTGACATATAGCAAACAACGGCTTCTCTTTTCAGAGAAACACGTGCGTTTCTCACAAAAGCAGTTCTTCAAATTCATACACTTTCCAAAGAACATAATTATCTTTCGAAGTAAAGATTCTCCAGAGAACAGGAACACTGTTCTCACTTCTGACAATACTTTGACAAATCTTAAACAACGGCTTCTTTTTTCGGAGAAACTAGTGTACGTTTCTCACAAAAGTATTTCAAGAAATTCATACATTTTCAAAGGAACATGATTATCCTTGGACGTAAAGGGTCTACAGAGAACAGGAACACTGTTCACACTTCTAACACTACTATGACATATAGCCAACAACGGCTTCGCTTTTCAGGAAACACATGTGCGTTTCTCACAAAAGCATTTCATGAAATTCATACACTTTCAAAAGAACATGATTATCTTTCGAAGTAAAGTTTCTACAGAGAACAGGAACACTGTTCTCACTTCTAACAATACTTTGATATATAGCAAACAACGTCTTCTCTATTCAGAGAAACACATGGGCGTTTCTCACAGAAGCATTTCTTTAATTTCATACACTTTCCAAAGAACGTGATTATCTTTCGAAATAAAGATTCTCCAGAGAACAGGAACACTGTTCTCACTTCTGACAATACTTTGACAAATCTTAAACAACGGCTTCTTTTTTCGGAGAAACTAGTGTACGTTTCTCACAAAAGTATTTCAAGAAATTCATACATTTTCAAAGGAACATGATTATCCTTGGACGTAAAGGGTCTACAGAGAACAGGAACACTGTTCACACTTCTAACACTACTTTGACATATAGCAAACAACGGCTTCGCTTTTCAGGAAACACATGTGCGTTTCTCACAAAAGCATTTCATGAAATTCATACACTTTCAAAAGAACATGATTATCTTTCGAAGTAAAGTTTCTACAGAGAACAGGAACACTGTTCTCACTTCTAACAATACTTTGATATATAGCAAACAACGTCTTCTCTATTCAGAGAAACACATGGGCGTTTCTCACAGAAGCATTTCTTTAATTTCATACACTTTCCAAAGAACGTGATTATCTTTCGAAATAAAGATTCTCCAGAGAACAGGAACACTGTTCTCACTTCTGACAATACTTTGACAAATCTTAAACAACGGCTTCTTTTTTCGGAGAAACTAGTGTACGTTTCTCACAAAAGTATTTCAAGAAATTCATACATTTTCCAAGGAACATGATTATCATTGGACGTAAAGGGTCTACAGAGAACAGGAACACTGTTCACACTTCTAACACTACTTTGACATATAGCAAACAACGGCTTCTCTTTTCAGAGAAACACGTGCGTTTCTCACAAAAGCAGTTCATCAAATTCATACACTTTCCAAAGAACATGATTATCTTTCGAAGTAAAGATTCTACAGAGAACAGGAACACTGTTCTCACTTTTGACAATGCTTGGACAAATCTCAAACAACGGCTTTCCCTTTCGGAGAAACTCATGTACATTTCTCACAAAAGCATTTCCAAGTTCGATTATCGTTGGAAGTAATGGGTTTACAGAGAACAGGAACACTGTTTTCACTTCTAACACTACTTTGACATATAGCAAACAACGGCTTCGGTTTTCAGAGAAACACATGTGCGTTTCTCACAAAAGCATTTCATGAAATTCATACACTTTCAAAAGAACATGATTATCTTTCGAAGTAAAGGTTCTTCAGAGAACAGGAACACTGTTCTCACTTCTAACAATACTTTGATATATAGCAAACAACGTCTTCCCTTTTCAGAGAAACACATGGGCGTTTCTCACAGAAGCATTTCTTTAATTTCATACACTTTCCAAAGAACGTGATTATCTTTCCAAATAAAGATTCTCCAGAGAACAGGAACACTGTTCTCACTTTTGACAATGCTTTGACAAATCTCAAATAACGGCTTCTCCTTTCAGAAAAACACTTGTGCGTTTCTCAAAAATGCATTTCCTGAAATCCATACACTTTCAAAGAAGATGATTCTCTTTCAAAGTGTAGCGTCTGCAGTGAATAGCAAAACTTCTCATTTGAGAAACACGTGTGTATATCACAAAAGCATTTCATGAAATTCATACACTTTCAAAAGAACATGATTATCTTTCACAGTAAACCTTCTACAGTGAAATGGAACACTTTACTCACTTCAAACACTACTTTGACATATAGCAAACGTCTTCTCTTTTCAGAGAAACACATGTGCGTTTCTCACAGAAGCATTACTTGAAATTCATACACTTTCCAAAGAACGTGGTTATCTTTCGAAATAAAGATTCTCCAGAGAACAGGAACACTGTTCTCACTTCTGACAATACTTTGACAAATCTCAAACAACGGCTTTCCCTTTCGGAGAAACTCATGTACATTTCTCACAAAAGCATTTCATGAAATTCATACATTTTCCAAGTTTGATTATCGTTGGAAGTAATGGGTCTACAGAGAACAGGAACACTGTTTTCACTTCTAACACTACTTTGACATATAGCAAAAAACGGCTTCGCTTTTCAGGAAACACATGTGCGTTTCTCACAAAAGCATTTCATGAAATTCATACACTTTCAAAAGAACATGATAATCTTTCGGAGTAAAGGTTCTACAGAGAACAGGAACACTGTTCTCACTTCTAACAATACTTTGATATATAGCAAACAACGTCTTCTCTTTTCAGAGAAACACATGGGCGTTTCTCACAGAAGCATTTCTTTAATTTCATACACTTTCCAAAGAACGTGATTATCTTTCGAAATAAAGATTCTCGATTGAACAGGAACACTGTTCTTACTTCTGACAATACTTTGACAAATCTTAAACAACGGCTTCTTTTTTCGGAGAAACTAGTGTACGTTTCTCACAAAAGTATTTCAAGAAATTCATACATTTTCCAAGGAACATGATTATCGTTGCACGTAAAGGGTCTACAGAGAACAGGAACACTGTTCACACTTCTAACACTACTTTGACATATAGCAAACAACGGCTTCTCTTTTCAGAGAAACACGTGCGTTTCTCACAAAAGCAGTTCATCAAATTCATACACTTTCCAAAGAACATGAATATCTTTCGAAGTAAAGGTTCTACAGAGAACAGGAACACTGTTCTCACTTTTGACAATGCTTTGACAAATCTCAAATAACGGCTTCTCCTTTCAGAAAAACACTTGTGCGTTTCTCAAAAATGCATTTCCTGAAATCCATACACTTTCAAAGAAGATGATTCTCTTTCAAAGTGTAGCGTGTGCAGTGAATAGCAATACTTCTCATTTGAGAAACACGTGTGTATATCACAAAAGCATTTCATGAAATTCATACACATTCAAAAGAACATGATTATCTTTCACAGTAAACCTTCTACAGTGAAATGGAACACTGTACTCACTTCAAACACTACTTTGACATATAGCAAACGTCTTCTCTTTTCAGAGAAACACATGTGCGTTTCTCACAGAAGCATAACTTGAAATTCATACACGTTCCAAAGAACGTGGTTATCTTTCGAAATAAAGATTCTCCAGAGAACAGGAACACTGTTCTCACTTCTGACAATACTTTGACAAATCTCAAACAACGTCTTTCCCTTTCGGAGAAACTCATGTTCATTTCTCATAAAAGCATTTCATGAAATTCACTCATTTTCTAAATTCGATTATCGTTGGAAGTAATGGGTCTACAGAGAACAGGAACACTGTTTTCACTTCTAACACTACTTTGACATATAGCAAACAACGGCTTCGCTTTTCAGAGCAACACATGTGCGTTTCTCACAAAAGCATTTCATGAAATTCATACACTTTCAAAAGAACATGATTATCTTTCGAAGTAAAGGTTCTACAGAGAACAGGAACACTGTTCTCACTTCTAACAATACTTTGATATATAGCAAACAACGTCTTCTCTTTTCAGAGAAACACATGGGCGTTTCTCACAGAAGCATTTCTTTAATTTCATACACTTTCCAAAGAACGTCATTATCTTTCGAAATAAAGATTCTCCAGAGAACAGGAACACTGTTCTCACTTCTGACAATACTTTGACAAATCTTAAACAACGGCTTCTTTTTTCGGAGAAACTAGTGTACGTTTCTCACAAAAGTATTTCAAGAAATTCATACATTTTCCAAGGAACATGATTATCGTTGGACGTAAAGGGTCTACAGAGAACAGGAACACTGTTCACACTTCTAACACTACTTTGACATATACCAAACAACAGCTTCGCTTTTCAGAAACACATGTGCGTTCCTCACCAAAGCAGTTCATCAAATTCATACACTTTCCAAAGAACATGTTTATATTTCGACGTAAAGGTTGTACAGAGGACAGGAACACTGTTCTAACACTACTTTGACAAATCACAAACAACGGCTTCACTTTTCAGAGAAACACATGTGCGTTTCTCACAAAAGCATTTCTTGAAATTCATACACTTTACAAAGAACATCATTATCTTTGGAAGAAAACTTTCGAGAGAGAACAGGACCAATGTTATCACTTCTGACACAACTCAAACAACTACTTCTTCTTCCGTAGACACTCATGTGCATTTCCAAAAATAGCATTTCATGAAATTCATACACTTTATATAGAAGAATTCATACACTTTATATAGAACGTAATTATCCTCCACAGTAAAGCTACCACAGAGAACAGGAACACTTCTCAATTCTAACAATACGTTGACATATCACAACGGCTTCTCCTTTCAGAGAAACACTTGTGCGTTTCTCAAAAATGCATTTCCTGAAATCCATACACTTTCAAAGAAAAGGATTCTCTTTCAAAGTGTAGCGTCTGCAGTGAATAGCAAAACTTCTCATTTGAGAAACACGTGTGTATATCACAAAAGCATTTCATGAAATTCATACACTTTCAAAAGAACGTGATTATCTTTCACAGTAAACCTTCTACAGTGAAATGGAACACTGTACTCACTTCAAACACTACTTTGACATATAGCAAACGTCTTCTCTTTTCAGAGAAACACATGTGCGTTTCTCACAGAAGCATTACTTGAAATTCATACACTTTCCAAAGAACGTGGTTATCTTTTGAAATAAAGATTCTCCAGAGAACAGGAACACTGTTCTCACTTCTGACAATACTTTGACAAATCTCAAACAACGGCTTTCCCTTTCGGAGAAACTCATGTACATTTCTCACAAAAGCATTTCATGAAATTCATACATTTTCCAAGTTCGATTATCGTTGGAAGTAATGGGTCTACAGAGAACAGGAACACTGTTTTCACTTCTAACGCTACTTTGACATATAGCAAACAACGGCTTCGCTTTTCAGAGAAACACATGTGCGTTTCTCACAAAAGCATGCCATGAAATTCATACACTTTCAAAAGAACATGATTATCTTTCGAAGTAAAGGTTCTACAGAGAACAGGAACACTATTCTCACTTCTAACAATACTTTGATATATAGCAAACAACGTCTTCTCTTTTCAGAGAAACACATGGGCGTTTCTCACAGAAGCATTTCTTTAATTTCATACACTTTCCAAAGAACGTCATTATCTTTCGAAATAAAGATTCTCCAGAGAACAGGAACACTGTTCTCACTTCTGACAATACTTTGACAAATCTTAAACAACGGCTTCTTTTTTCGGAGAAACTAGTGTACTTTTCTCACAAAAGTATTTCAAGAAATTCATACATTTTCCAAGGAACATGATTATCGTTGGACGTAAAGGGTCTACAGAGAACAGGAACACTGTTCACACTTCTAACACTACTTTGACATATACCAAACAACAGCTTCGCTTTTCAGAAACACATGTGCGTTCCTCACCAAAGCAGTTCATCAAATTCATACACTTTCCAAAGAACATGTTTATATTTCGACGTAAAGGTTGTACAGAGGACAGGAACACTGTTCTAACACTACTTTGACAAATCACAAACAACGGCTTCACTTTTCAGAGAAACACATGTGCGTTTCTCACAAAAGCATTTCTTGAAATTCATACACTTTACAAAGAACATCATTATCTTTGGAAGAAAACTTTCGAGAGAGAACAGGACCACTGTTATCACTTCTGACACAACTCAAACAACTACTTCTTCTTCCGTAGACACTCATGTGCATTTCCAAAAATAGCATTTCATGAAATTCATACACTTCATATAGAAGAATTCATACACTTTATATAGAACGTAATTATCCTCCACAGTAAAGCTACCACAGAGAACAGGAACACTTCTCAATTCTAACAATACCTTGACATATCACAACGGCTTCTCCTTTCAGAGAAACACTTGTGCGTTTCTCAAAAATGCATTTCCTGAAATCCATACACTTTCAAAGAAAAGGATTCTCTTTCAAAGTGTAGCGTCTGCAGTGAATAGCAAAACTTCTCATTTGAGAAACACGTGTGTATATCACAAAAGCATTTCATGAAATTCATACACTTTCAAAAGAACGTGATTATCTTTCACAGTAAACCTTCTACAGTGAAATGGAACACTGTACTCACTTCAAACACTACTTTGACATATAGCAAACGTCTTCTCTTTTCAGAGAAACACATGTGCGTTTCTCACAGAAGCATTACTTGAAATTCATACACTTTCCAAAGAACGTGGTTATCTTTTGAAATAAAGATTCTCCAGAGAACAGGAACACTGTTCTCACTTCTGACAATACTTTGACAAATCTCAAACAACGGCTTTCCCTTTCGGAGAAACTCATGTACATTTCTCACAAAAGCATTTCGTGAAATTCATACATTTTCCAAGTTCGATTATCGTTGGAAGTAATGGGTCTACAGAGAACAGGAACACTGTTTTCACTTCTAACACTACTTTGACATATAGCAAACAACGGCTTCGCTTTTCAGAGAAACACATGTGCGTTTCTCACAAAAGCATGTCATGAAATTCATACACTTTCAAAAGATCATGATTATCTTTCGAAGTAAAGGTTCTACAGAGAACAGGAACACTGTTCTCACTTCTAACAATACTTTCATATATGGCAAACAATGTCTTCTCTTTTCACAGAAACACATGGGCGTTTCTCACAGAAGCATTTCTTTAATTTCATACACTTTCCAAAGAACGTCATTATCTTTCGAAATAAAGATTCTCCAGAGAACAGGAACACTGTTCTCACTTATGACAATACTTTGACAAATCTTAAACAACGGCTTCTTTTTTCGGAGGAAATAGTGTACGTTTCTCACAAAAGTATTTCAAGAAATTCATACATTTTCCAAGGAACATGATTATCGTTGGACGTAAAGGGTCTACAGAGAACAGGAACACTGTTCACACTTCTAACACTACTTTGACATATAGCAAACAACGGCTTCTCTTTTCAGAGAAACACGTGCGTTTCTCACAAAAGCAGTTCATCAAATTCATACACTTTTCAAAGAACATGATTATCTTTCGAAGTAAAGATTCTTCAGAGAACAGGAACACTGTTCTCACTTTTGACAATGCTTTGACAAATCTCAAATAACGGCTTCTCCTTTCAGAAAAACACTTGTGCGTTTCTCAAAAATGCTTTTCCTGAAATCCATACACTTTACAAAGAACATCATTATCTTTGGAAGAAAACTTTCGAGAGAGAACAGGAACACTGTTATCACTTCTGACACAACTCAAACAACTACTTCTTCTTCCGTAGACACTCATGTGCATTTCCAAAAATAGCATTTCATGACATTCATACACTTTATATAGAAGAATTCATACACTTTATATAGAACGTAATTATCCTTCACAGTAAAGCTACCACAGAGAACAGGAACACTTCTCAATTCTAACAATACGTTGACATATCACAATGGCTTCTCCTTTCAGAGAAACACTTGTGCGTTTCTCAAAAATGCATTTCCTGAAATCCATACACTTTCAAAGAAGAGGATTCTCTTTCAAAGTGTAGTGTCTGCAGTGAATAGCAAAACTTCTCATTTGAGAAACACGTGTGTATATCACAAAAGCATTTCATGAAATTCATACACTTTCAAAAGAACGTGATTATCTTTCACAGTAAACCTTCTACAGTGAAATGGAACACTGTACTCACTTCAAACACTACTTTGACATATAGCAAACGTCTTCTCTTTTCAGAGAAACACATGTGCGTTTCTCACAGAAGCATTACTTGAAATTCATACACTTTCCAAAGAACGTGGTTATCTTTTGAAATAAAGATTCTCCAGAGAACAGGAACACTGTTCTCACTTCTGACAATACTTTGACAAATCTCAAACAACGGCTTTCCCTTTCGGAGAAACTCATGTACATTTCTCACAAAAGCATTTCATGAAATTCATACATTTTCCAAGTTCGATTATCGTTGGAAGTAATGGGTCTACAGAGAACAGGAACACTGTTTTCACTTCTAACACTACTTTGACATATAGCAAACAACGGCTTCGCTTTTCAGAGAAACACATGTGCGTTTCTCACAAAAGCATGTCATGAAATTCATACACTTTCAAAAGAACATGATTATCTTTCGAAGTAAAGGTTCTACAGAGAACAGGAACAATGTTCTCACTTCTAACATTACTTTGATATATAGCAAACAACGTCTTCTCTTTTCAGAGAAACACATGGGCGTTTCTCACAGAAGCATTTCTTTAATTTCATACACTTTCCAAAGAACGTCATTATCTTTCGAAATAAAGATTCTCCAGAGAACAGGAACACTGTTCTCACTTCTGACAATACTTTGACAAATCTTAAACAACGGCTTCTTTTTTCGGAGAAACTAGTGTACGTTTCTCACAAAAGTATTTCAAGGAATTCATACATTTTCCAAGGAACATGATTATCGTTTGACGTAAAGGGTCTACAGAGAACAGGAACACTGTTCACATTTCTAACACTACTTTGACATATAGCAAACAACGGCTTCTCTTTTCAGAGAAACACGTGCGTTTCTCACAAAAGCAGTTCATCAAATTCATACACTTTTCAAAGAACATGATTATCTTTCGAAGTAAAGATTCTACAGAGAACAGGAACACTGTTCTCACTTTTGACAATGCTTTGACAAATCTCAAATAACGGCTTCTCCTTTCAGAAAAACACTTGTGCGTTTCTCAAAAATGCATTTGCTGAAATCCATACACTTTCAAAGAAGATGATTCTCTTTCAAAGTGTAGCGTCTACAGTGAATAGCAAAATTTCTCATTTGAGAAACACGTGTGTATATCACAAAAGCATTTCATGAAATTCATACACTTTCAAAGGAACGTGATTATCTTTCAAAGTAAACCTTCTACAGTGAAATGGAACACTGTACTCACTTCAAACACTACTTTGACATATAGCAAACATCTTCTCTTTTCAGAGAAACACATGTGCGTTTCTCACAGAAGCATTACTTGAAATTCATACACTTTCCAAAGAACGTGGTTATCTTTCGAAATAAAGATTCTCCAGAGAACAGGAACACTGTTCTCACTTCTGACAATACTTTGACAAATCTCAAACAACGGCTTTCCCTTTCGGAGAAACTCATGTACATTTCTCACAAAAGCATTTCCAAGTTCGATTATCGTTGGAAGTAATGGGTCTACAGAGAACAGGAACACTGTTTTCACTTCTAACACTACTTTGACATATAGCAAACAACGGCTTCGCTTTTCAGAGAAACACATGTGCGTTTCTCACAAAAGCATGTCATGAAATTCATACACTTTCAAAAGAACATGATTATCTTTCGAAGTAAAGGTTCTACAGAGAACAGGAACACTGTTCTCACTTCTAACAATACTTTGATATATAGCAAACAACGTCTTCTCTTTTCAGAGAAACACATGGGCGTTTCTCACAGAAGCATTTCTTTAATTTCATACACTTTCCAAAGAACGTGATTATCTTTCGAAATAAAGATTCTCCAGAGAACAGGAACACTGTTCTCACTTCTGACAATACGTTGACAAATCTTAAACAACGGCTTCTTTTTTCGGAGAAACTAGTGTACGTTTCTCACAAAAGTATTTCAAGGAATTCTTACATTTTCCAAGGAACATGATTATTGTTGGACGTAAAGGGTCTACAGAGAACAGGAACACTGTTCACACTTCTAACACTACTTTGACATATAGCAAACAATGGCTTCTCTTTTCAGAGAAACACGT
This sequence comes from Microtus oregoni, assembly GCF_018167655.1. NCBI lineage: Eukaryota > Metazoa > Chordata > Mammalia > Rodentia > Cricetidae > Microtus > Microtus oregoni. The sequence continues at coordinate 138,705 of NW_024544709.1, read as the reverse complement.
GCGTTTCTCACAAAAGCAGTTCATCAAATTCATACACTTTCCAAAGAACATGATTATCTTTCGAAGTAAAGATTCTACAGAGAACAGGAACACTGTTCTCACTTTTGACAATGCTTTGACAAATCTCAAATAACGGCTTCTCCTTTCAGAGAAACACTTGTGCGTTTCTCAAAAATGCATTTCCTGAAGTCCATACACTTTCAAAGAAGATGATTCTCTTTCAAAATGTAGCGTCTGCAGTGAATAGCAAAACTTCTCATTTGAGAAACACGTGTGCATATCACAAAAGCATTTCATGAAATTCATACACTTTCAAAAGAACGTGATTATCTTTCACAGTAAACCTTCTACAGTGAAATGGAACACTTTACTCACTTCAAACACTACTTTGACATATAGCAAACGTCTTCTCTTTTCAGAGAAACACATGTGCGTTTCTCACAGAAGCATTACTTGAAATTCATACACTTTCCAAAGAACGTGGTTATCTTTCGAAATAAAGATTCTCCAGAGAACAGGAACACTGTTCTCACTTCTGACAATACTTTGACAAATCTCAAACAACGGCTTTCCCTTTCGGAGAAACTCATGTACATTTCTCACAAAAGCATTTCATGAAATTCATACATTTTCAAAGATCGATTATCGTTGGAAGTAATGGGTCTACAGAGAACAGGAACACTGTTTTCACTTCTAACACTACTTTGACATATAGCAAACAACGGCTTCAATTTTCAGAGAAACACATGTGCGTTTCTCAGAAAAGCATGTCATGAAATTCATACACTTTCAAAAGAACATGATTATCTTTCGAAGTAAAGGTTCTACAGAGAACAGGAACACTGTTCTCACTTCTAACAATACTTTCTTATATAGCAAACAACGTCTTCTCTTTTCAGAGAAACACATGGGCGTTTCTCACAGAAGCATTTCTTTAATTTCATACACTTTTCAAAGAACGTGATTATCTTTCGAAATAAAGATTCTCCAGAGAACAGGAACACTGTTCTCACTTCTGACAATACTTTGACAAATCTTAAACAACGGCTTCTTTTTTCAGAGAAACTAGTGTACGTTTCTCACAAAAGTATTTCAAGGAATTCATACATTTTCCAAGGAACATGATTATCGTTTGACGTAAAGGGTCTACAGAGAACAGGAACACTGTTCACACTACTAACACTACTTTGACATATAGCAAACAACGGCTTCTCTTTTCAGAGAAACACGTGCGTTTCTCACAAAAGCAGTTCATCAAATTCATACACTTTCCAAAGAACATGATTTTCTTTCGAAGTAAAGATTCTACAGAGAACAGGAACACTGTTCTCACTTTTGACAATGCTTTGACAAATCTCAAATAACGGCTTCTCCTTTCAGAGAAACACTTGTGCGTTTCTCAAAAATGCATTTCCTGAAATCCATACACTTTCAAAGAAGATGATTCTCTTTCAAAATGTAGCGTCTGCAGTGAATAGCAAAACTTCTCATTTGAGAAACACGTGTGTATATCACAAAAGCATTTCATGAAATTCATACACTTTCAAAAGAACGTGATTATCTTTCACAGTAAACCTTCTACAGTGAAATGGAACACTTTACTCACTTCAAACACTACTTTGACATATAGCAAACGTCTTCTATTTTCAGAGAAACACATGTGCGTTTCTCACAGAAGCATTACTTGAAATTCATACACTTTCCAAAGAATGTGGTTATCTTTCGAAATAAAGATTCTCCAGAGAACAGGAACACTGTTCTCACTTCTGACAATACTTTGACAAATCTCAAACAACGGCTTTCCCTTTCGGAGAAACTCATGTACATTTCTCACAAAAGCATTTCCAAGTTCGATTATCGTTGGAAGTAATGGGTCTACAGAGAACAGGAACACTGTTTTCACTTCTAACACTACTTTGACATATAGCAAACAACGGCTTCGCTTTTCAGAGAAACACATGTGCGTTTCTCACAAAAGCATGTCATGAAATTCATACACTTTCAAAAGAACATGATTATCTTTCGAAGTAAAGGTTCTACAGAGAACAGGAACACTGTTCTCACTTCTAACAATACTTTCATATATAGCAAACAACGTCTTCTCTTTTCACAGAAACACATGGGCGTTTCTCACAGAAGCATTTCTTTAATTTCATACACTTTCCAAAGAACGTCATTATCTTTCGAAATAAAGATTCTCCAGAGAACAGGAACACTGTTCTCACTTCTGACAATACTTTGACAAATATTAAACAACGGCTTCTTTTTTCGGAGAAACTAGTGTACGTTTCTCACAAAAGTATTTCAAGGAATTCTTACATTTTCCAAGGAACATGATTATTGTTGGACGTAAAGGGTCTACAGAGAACAGGAACACTGTTCACACTTCTAACACTACTTTGACATATAGCAAACAAGGGCTTCTCTTTTCAGAGAAACACGTGCGTTTCTCACAAAAGCAGTTCATCAAATTCATACACTTTCCAAAGAACATGATTATCTTTCGAAGTAAAGATTCTACAGAGAACAGGAACACTGTTCTCACTTTTGACAATGCTTTGACAAATCTCAAATAACGGCTTCTCCTTTCAGAGAAACACTTGTGCGTTTCTCAAAAATGCATTTCCTGAAGTCCATACACTTTCAAAGAAGATGATTCTCTTTCAAAATGTAGCGTCTGCAGTGAATAGCAAAACTTCTCATTTGAGAAACACGTGTGCATATCACAAAAGCATTTCATGAAATTCATACACTTTCAAAAGAACGTGATTATCTTTCACAGTAAACCTTCTACAGTGAAATGGAACACTTTACTCACTTCAAACACTACTTTGACATATAGCAAACGTCTTCTCTTTTCAGAGAAACACATGTGCGTTTCTCACAGAAGCATTACTTGAAATTCATACACTTTCCAAAGAACGTGGTTATCTTTCGAAATAAAGATTCTCCAGAGAACAGGAACACTGTTCTCACTTCTGACAATACTTTGACAAATCTCAAACAACGGCTTTCCCTTTCGGAGAAACTCATGTACATTTCTCACAAAAGCATTTCATGAAATTCATACATTTTCAAAGATCGATTATCGTTGGAAGTAATGGGTCTACAGAGAACAGGAACACTGTTTTCACTTCTAACACTACTTTGACATATAGCAAACAACGGCTTCAATTTTCAGAGAAACACATGTGCGTTTCTCAGAAAAGCATGTCATGAAATTCATACACTGTCAAAAGAACATGATTATCTTTCGAAGTAAAGGTTCTACAGAGAACAGGAACACTGTTCTCACTTCTAACAATACTTTCATATATAGCAAACAACGTCTTCTCTTTTCAGAGAAACACATGGGCGTTTCTCACAGAAGCATTTCTTTAATTTCATACACTTTCCAAAGAACGTGATTATCTTTCGAAATAAAGATTCTCCAGAGAACAGGAACACTGTTCTCACTTCTGACAATACTTTGACAAATCTTAAACAACGGATTCTTTTTTCAGAGAAACTAGTGTACGTTTCTCACAAAAGTATTTCAAGGAATTCATACATTTTCCAAGGAACATGATTATCGTTTGACGTAAAGGGTCTACAGAGAACAGGAACACTGTTCACACTACTAACACTACTTTGACATATAGCAAACAACGGCTTCTCTTTTCAGAGAAACACGTGCGTTTCTCACAAAAGCAGTTCATCAAATTCATACACTTTCCAAAGAACATGATTATCTTTCGAAGTAAAGATTCTACAGAGAACAGGAACACTGTTCTCACTTTTGACAATGCTTTGACAAATCTCAAATAACGGCTTCTCCTTTCAGAGAAACACTTGTGCGTTTCTCAAAAATGCATTTCCTGAAATCCATACACTTTCAAAGAAGATGATTCTCTTTCAAAATGTAGCGTCTGCAGTGAATAGCAAAACTTCTCATTTGAGAAACACGTGTGTATATCACAAAAGCATTTCATGAAATTCATACACTTTCAAAAGAACGTGATTATCTTTCACAGTAAACCTTCTACAGTGAAATGGAACACTTTACTCACTTCAAACACTACTTTGACATATAGCAAACGTCTTCTATTTTCAGAGAAACACATGTGCGTTTCTCACAGAAGCATTACTTGAAATTCATACACTTTCCAAAGAATGTGGTTATCTTTCTAAATAAAGATTCTCCAGAGAACAGGAACACTGTTCTCACTTCTGACAATACTTTGACAAATCTCAAACAACGGCTTTCCCTTTCGGAGAAACTCATGTACATTTCTCACAAAAGCATTTCCAAGTTCGATTATCGTTGGAAGTAATGGGTCTACAGAGAACAGGAACACTGTTTTCACTTCTAACACTACTTTGACATATAGCAAACAACGGCTTCGCTTTTCAGAGAAACACATGTGCGTTTCTCACAAAAGCATGTCATGAAATTCATACACTTTCAAAAGAACATGATTATCTTTCGAAGTAAAGGTTCTACAGAGAACAGGAACACTGTTCTCACTTCTAACATTACTTTGATATATAGCAAACAACGTCTTCTCTTTTCAGAGAAACACATGGGCGTTTCTCACAGAAGCATTTCTTTAATTTCATACACTTTCCAAAGAACGTCATTATCTTTCGAAATAAAGATTCTCCAGAGAACAGGAACACTGTTCTCACTTCTGACAATACTTTGACAAATCTTAAACAACGGCTTCTTTTTTCGGAGAAACTAGTGTACGTTTCTCACAAAAGTATTTCAAGGAATTCATACATTTCCAAGGAACATGATTATCGTTTGACGTAAAGGGTCTACAGAGAACAGGAACACTGTACACACTTCTAACACTACTTTGACATATAGCAAACAATGGCTTCTCTTTTCAGAGAAACACGTGCGTTTCTCACAAAAGCAGTTCATCAAATTCATACACTTTCCAAAGAACATGATTATCTTTCGAAGTAAAGATTCTACAGAGAACAGGAACACTGTTCTCACTTTTGACAATGCTTTGACAAATCTCAAATAACGGCTTCTCCTTTCAGAGAAACACTTGTGCGTTTCTCAAAAATGCATTTCCTGAAATCCATACACTTTCAAAGAAGAGGATTCTCTTTCAAAGTGTAGCGTCTGCAGTGAATAGCAAAACTTCTCATTTGAGAAACACGTGTGTATATCACAAAAGCATTTCATGAAATTCATACCCTTTCAAAAGAACGTGATTATCTTTCACAGTAAACCTTCTACAGTGAAATGGAACACTGTACTCACTTCAAACACTACTTTGACATATAGCAAACGTCTTCTCTTTTCAGAGAAACACATGTGCGTTTCTCACAGAAGCATTACTTGAAATTCATACACTTTCCAAAGAACGTGGTTATCTTTTGAAATAAAGATTCTCCAGAGAACAGGAACACTGTTCTCACTTCTGACAATACTTTGACAAATCTCAAACAACGGCTTTCCCTTTCGGAGAAACTCATGTACATTTCTCACAAAAGCATTTCATGAAATTCATACATTTTCAAAGTTCGATTATCGTTGGAAGTAATGGGTCTACAGAGAACAGGAACACTGTTTTCACTTCTAACACTACTTTGACATATAGCAAACAACGGCTTCGCTTTTCAGAGAAACACATGTGCGTTTCTCACAAAAGCATGCCATGAAATTCATACACTTTCAAAAGAACATGATTATCTTTCGAAGTAAAGGTTCTACAGAGAACAGGAACACTATTCTCACTTCTAACAATACTTTGATATATAGCAAACAACGTCTTCTCTTTTCAGAGAAACACATGGGCGTTTCTCACAGAAGCATTTCTTTAATTTCATACACTTTCCAAAGAACGTCATTATCTTTCGAAATAAAGATTCTCCAGAGAACAGGAACACTGTTCTCACTTCTGACAATACTTTGACAAATCTTAAACAACGGCTTCTTTTTTCGGAGAAACTAGTTTACGTTTCTCACAAAAGTATTTCAAGAAATTCATACATTTTCCAAGGAACATGATTATCGTTGGACGTAAAGGGTCTACAGAGAACAGGAACACTGTTCACACTTCTAACACTACTTTGACATATACCAAACAACAGCTTCGCTTTTCAGAAACACATGTGCGTTCCTCACCAAAGCAGTTCATCAAATTCATACACTTTCCAAAGAACATGTTTATATTTCGACGTAAAGGTTGTACAGAGGACAGGAACACTGTTCTCACACTACTTTGACAAATCACAAACAACGGCTTCACTTTTCAGAGAAACACATGTGCGTTTCTCACAAAAGCATTTCTTGAAATTCATACACTTTACAAAGAACATCATTATCTTTGGAAGAAAACTTTCGAGAGAGAACAGGACCACTGTTATCACTTCTGACACAACTCAAACAACTACTTCTTCTTCCGTAGACACTCATGTGCATTTCCAAAAATAGCATTTCATGAAATTCATACACTTTTTTTTTTTAAATTTATTTATTTATTATGTATACAATATTCTGTGTGTGTATGGCCAGAAGAGGGCATTACAGATGGTTGTGAGCCACCATGTGGTTGCTGGGAATTGAACTCAGGACCTTTGGAAGAGCAGGCAATGCTCTTAACCTCTGAGCCATCTCTCCAGCCCCGGAATTCATACACTTTATATAGAAGAATTCATACACTTTATATAGAACGTAATTCTCCTCCACAGTAAAGCTACCACAGAGAACAGGAACACTTCTCAATTCTAACAATAAGTTGACATATCACAACGGCTTCTCCTTTCAGAGAAACACTTGTGCGTTTCTCAAAAATGCATTTCCTGAAATCCATACACTTTCAAAGAAAAGGATTCTCTTTCAAAGTGTAGCGTCTGCAGTGAATAGCAAAACTTCTCATTTGAGCTCTTTCTTCCTGGCCCACCCAGCTTCCGTCCAGAGCCCTCCCCACTTCGCCCCCACTACCCTCTTTTGGCGCGTGGCATCGCCCAGCGCAGCCTATCTGGGCGCTGGGTCCGAGTACCCGGGGCCCCCGGGCGGGCAGCAGTTCCTTTGTTTCTGTGGCCTGCCTGCACCAAGCGGGGTAGGCGCTTTGTCTGCGAGCTGCCCAACCAGCACGGAGGCCTGATCTTTCGGCGCCAGGAGACCCAGCATTGGGGTGAGTTTCTGGCCCACGGCGCCAGCCTGGGACGGGGAGCTCGGGGGTTTCTTGGCCCCCTGTCCTGCTTGGGCTCTCTGCAGGGCCTCTACTCCCCGGGTGCTGCCTCTTTCTTCCTGGCCCACCCAGCTTCCATCCAGAGCCCTCCCCACTTCGCCCCCACTACCCTCTTTTGGCGCGTGGCATCGCCCAGCGCAGCCTATCTGGGCGCTGGGTCCGAGTACCCGGGACCCCGGGCGGGCAGCAGTTCCTTTGTTTCTGTGGCCTGCCTGCACCAAGCGGGGTAGGCGCTTTGTCTGCGAGCTGCCCAACCAGCACGGAGGCCTGATCTTTTGGCGCCAGGAGACCCAGCATTGGGGTGAGTTTCTGGCCCACGGCGCCAGCCTGGGACGGGGAGCTCGGGGGTTTCTTGGCCCCCTGTCCTGCTTGGGCTCTCTGCAGGGCCTCTACTCCCCGGGTGCTGCCTCTTTCTTCCTGGCCCACCCATCTTCCGTCCAGAGCCCTCCCCACTTCGCCCCCACTACCCTCTTTTGGCGCGTGGCATCGCCCAGCGCAGCCTATCTGGGCGCTGGGTCCGAGTACCCGGGGCTCCCGGGCGGGCAGCAGTTCCTTTGTTTCTGTGGCCTGCCTGCACCAAGCGGGGTAGGCGCTTTGTCTGCGAGCTGCCCAACCAGCACGGAGGCCTGATCTTTCGGCGCCAGGAGACCCAGCATTGGGGTGAGTTTCTGGCCCACGGCGCCAGCCTGGGACGGGGAGCTCGGGGGTTTCTTGGCCCCCTGTCCTGCTTGGGCTCTCTGCAGGGCCTCTACTCCCCGGGTGCTGCCTCTTTCTTCCTGGCCCACCCAGCTTCCGTCCAGAGCCCTCCCCACTTCGCCCCCACTACCCTCTTTTGGCGCGTGGCATCGCCCAGCGCAGCCTATCTGGGCGCTGGGTCCGAGTACCCGGGGCTCCCGGGCGGGCAGCAGTTCCTTTGTTTCTGTGGCCTGCCTGCACCAAGCGGGGTAGGCGCTTTGTCTGCGAGCTGCCCAACCAGCACGGAGGCCTGATCTTTCGGCGCCAGGAGACCCAGCATTGGGAGAGCCAACATTGGGGAGAGACAGCGTTTGGTAGGCAAGGAGACCTAATCCGGTAAAAGAAGATCCATAGGGAACATTTGGAAGAAGAGATGGGCCGACGTCAAGGCAAGAATTCGCCCAACAAGCTGAAAAGCAACATGAAGCTACCAGAAACAAGCGACCCCACAACGGGAGGACAAGAACCCCTTAATCAAGAGGAAGGAGAAAAGATTGACTTCATGAAAGTGATTGACACCCTTAAACAGCATGTAAAAAACGCCCTTATAGAAATGGATGAGAAATATAACAGAAAGTTTGAAGAATTGAATAAATCAGTGAATGATACCCTAGAAAACCAAGGAAAAACAATCAAACAGATAATGGAAACAGTTCAAGACCTGAAAACTGAAATAGAGGCAAAGAAGAAAACACAAACAGAGGGCCGTCTGGACATGGAAAATCTAGGTAAACGAATAGAGACTACAGAAACAAGCATAACCAGCAGAATACAAGAGATAGAAGAAAGACTCTCGGATTCTGAAGATACCATAGAGAAAATAAACACACTGATCAAAGAAAACAGCAAGTCCAACAAACTCTCATCACAAAACATTCAGGAAATATGGGACACAATAAAGAGACCAAACCTAAGAATAATAGGAGTAGAAGAAGGAGAAGAAGGGCAGCTCAATGGTCCAGAAAATCTATTTAATAAAATTATAGAAGAAAACTTTCCCAACCTACGGAAAGATTTTCCTATGAAGGTGCAAGAAGCATACAGAACACCGAATAGGCTGGATCAAAAAAAAACATCCCCTCGCCATATAATTATCAAAACACAAAGCATACAGAATAAGGAAAGAATATTAAGAGCTGCAAAGGAAAAAGGCCAAATTACTTATAAAGGTAAACCTATCAGACTTACACCTGACTTCTCCATGGAAACCATGAAAGCCAGAAGGTCCTGGATAGATGTACTGCAGAAACTGAGAGACCATGGGTGCAAGCCCAGATTACTATACCCAGCCAAGCTTTCATTCACTATAAATGGAGAAAATAAAATTTTCCAGGATAAAAACAAATTTAAACAATACGCAGCCACAAATCCAGCCTTACAGAAAGTAATTGAAGGAAAATCACTAACCAAGGAGTCCAACAATGACCACAATAACTCAGACATCTAGAGACCCTTCACCAACACAAAACAAAGAAGGGAAACACACAAACTCTACGACTAAAAAAAAATGACCGGAGTTAACAACCACTGGTCATTAATATCACTTAATGTCAATGGACTCAACTCACCTATAAAAAGGCACAGGCTAAGAGATTGGATAAGAAAACAGGATCCAACATTCTGCTGTTTACAAGAAACACACCTCAACCACAAAGACAGGCACCTACTCAGAGTAAAGGGCTGGGAAAAGACCTATCAAGCAAATGGACCTAAGAAACAGGCAGGTGTGGCCATACTAATCTCTAACAAAGTTGACTTTAAACTTAAATCAATCAGAAGAGATGGAGAGGGGCATTTTATACTCATAACAGGAACAGTTCATCAGGATGAAGTCTCAATCCTGAACATCTATGCCCCTAATATAAAAGCACCCACGTACATAAAAGAAACATTGCTAAAATTCAAGGCAGCCATCAAACCGCACACACTAATAGTAGGAGACTTCAACACTCCTCTCTCACCAATGGACAGGTCAATCAGACAGGAACCTAACAGAGAAATAAGAGAATTAGTGGAGGTAATGAATCAAATGGACTTAACAGACATCTATAGAACATTCCATCCAAATAGGAAAGAATATACCTTCTTCTCTGCAGCTCATGGAACCTTCTCGAAAATCGACCACATAGTCGGTAACAAAGCAAACATCCAGTTACAAAAAAATATTAGTAACCACCTGTGTCTTATCAGATCACCATGGATTAAAGTTAGAATTCAACAATAATGCTACCCCCAGAAAGCATACAAAATCATGGAAACTGAACAGTCAACTATTGAACCATAGCTGGATTAAGGAAGAAATAAAGAAAGAAATTAAAGTCTTCCTGGAATTCAATGAAAATAAAGAAACAACATACTCAAACTTATGGGACACTATGAAAGCAGTCCTAAGAGGAAAGTTCATAGCACTAAGTGCCCACTTAAAGAAAACAGAGAAAGCTCACATTGGAGACTTAACAGCCCACCTGAAAGCTCTAGAAAAAAAAGAAGCAGACTCACCTAGGAGGAGTAGAAGACTGGAAATAATCAAAATGAGGGCTGAAATCAACAAAATAGAAACACAGAAAACAATACAAAAAATCAATGAAACAAAAAGCTGGTTCCTGGAGAAAATCAACAAGATTGACAAGCCACTATCCAAGCTAATCAAACGGCAGAGAGAGAATTTTCAAATTAATAAGATCAGAAATGAAAAGGGGGACATAACCACAGACACAGAGGAAATTCAGAGAATCATTAGATCTTACTACAAAAGCCTATATGCCACAAAATTGGAAAATGTAAAGGAAATGGATACTTTTTTAGATAAATATCATATACCAAAGTTAAATCAGGACCTGGTGAACAATCTAAATAGACCTGTTAGTCGCGAAGAATTAGAAGAGGTTATCAAAAACCTCCCTACCAAAAAAAGCCCAGGACCAGATGGTTTCAATGCGGAATTCTACCAGATCTTCCAAGAAGATCTAATACCTATACTCCTTAATGTATTCCACAAGATAGAAACAGAAGGGTCATTACCAAACTCCTTTTATGAAGCCACAATTACTCTGATACCAAAACCACTCAAAGACTCAACCAGGAAAGAGAACTACAGGCCAATCTCACTCATGAATATCGACGCAAAAATCCTCAACAAAATACTGGCAAATCGAATCCAAGAACACATCCGAAAAATTATCCATTATGATCAAGTAGGCTTCATTCCTGAGATGCAGGGCTGGTTCAACATACGAAAATCTATCAATGTAATCCAGCATATAAATAAACTGAAAGAAAAAAACCATATGATCATTTCATTAGATGCTGAAAAAGCATTTGACAAAATTCAACATCCATTTATGTTAAAAGTCTTGGAGAGATTAGGGATACAAGGGTCATACCTAAATATAATAAAAGCTATATACAGCAAGCCGACAGCTAACATCAAATTAAACGGAGAGAAACTCAAAGCCATCCCACTTAACTCAGGAACACGACAAGGCTGTCCACTCTCGCCATACCTCTTCAATATAGTGCTTGAAGTTCTAGCAATAGCAATAAGACAACATAATGGAATCAAGGGGATTCGAATTGGAAAGGAAGAAGTTAAACTTTCGTTATTTGCAGATGATATGATAGTGTACATAAGCGACCCCAAAAACTCCACCAAAGAACTCCTACAGCTGATAAACAGCTTTAGTAATGTGGCAGGATACAAGATCAACTCCAAAAAAATCAGTCGCCCTCTTATACACAAAGGATATGGAAGCAGAGAGGGAAATCAGAGAAGCTTCACCATTCACAATAGCCAAAAACAGCATAAAATATCTTGGGGTACATCTAACCAAGGAAGTGAAAGATCTATTTGACAAGAACTTTAAGGCATTGAAGAAAGAAATTGAAGAGGATACCAAAAAATGGATGGACCTCCCTTGCTCTTGGATTGGTAGGATCAACATAGTAAAAATGGCAATTCTACCAAAGGCTATTTATAGATTCAATGCAATCCCCATCAAGATCCCATCAAAATTCTTCACAGATCTGGAGAGGACAATAATCAACTTTATATGGAAAAACAAAAAACCCAGGATAGCCAAAACAATCCTATACAATAAAGGATCTTCTGGAGGCATTACCATCCCTGACTTCAAATTCTATTACAGAGCTACAGTAATGAAAACAGTGTGGTACTGGCATAAAAACAGAGAAGTCGACCAATGGAATCGTATAGAAGACCCGGATTTTATCCCACAAACCTATGAACACCTGATTTTCGATAAAGGAGCTAAAAGTATAAAATGGAAGAAAGAAAGCATCTTCAACAAATGGTGCTGGCACAACTGGATGTCATCTTGTAGAAGAATGAAAATAGACCCTTATCTATCACCGTGCACAAAACTCAAGTCCAAATGGATTAAAGACCTCAATATCAGCCCGAACACACTGAACCTGATAGAAGAGAAAGTGGGAAGTACCCTACAGGAGCTGGGCACAGGAGATCGCTTCCTATGTATAACCCCAGAAGCACAGACATTAAGGGCAACATTGAATAAATGGGATCTACTTAAACTGAGAAGCTTCTGTAAAGCAAAGGACATAGTCAATAAGACACAAAGGCAACCTACTGATTGGGAGAAGATCTTCACCAACCCCACAACAGACAAAGGTCTGATCTCCAAAATATATAAGGAACTCAAGAAACTAGACTTTAAAATGCTAATTAACCCAATTAAAAAATGGGGCACTGAACTGAACAGAGAATTCTCAGCAGAGGAAGTTCAAATGGCCAAAAGACACTTAAAGTCGTGCTCAACTTCCTTAGCAATCAGGGAAATGCAAATCAAAACAACTTTGAGATATCATCTTACACCTGTCAGAATGGCTAAAGTCAAAAACACCAAGGATAACCTTTGCTGGAGAGGCTGTGGAGGAACGGGTACCCTCATCCATTGCTGGTGGGAATGCCATCTTGTGCAACCACTGTGGAAGTCAGTGTTTCGGTTTCTCAGGAAATTCGGGATCAACTTACCCCTGGACCCAGCAATACCACTCCTGGGAATATACCCAAGAGATGCTCTATCATATGACAAAAGCATTTGTTCAACTATGTTCATAGCTGTATTATTTGTAATAGCCAGAACCTGGAAACAACCTAGATGCCCTTCAATGGAAGAATGGATGAAGAAAGTATGGAATATATACACGCTAGAGTACTACGCTGCGGTAAAAAACAATGACTTCTCGAATATTGCAGGCAAATGGATGGAAATAGAAAACACTATCCTGAGTGAGGTGTCCCAGACCCAAAAAGATGAACATGGGATGTACTCGCTCATAATTGGTTTCTAGCCATAAATTAGCGCCACGGAGTCTACAATAGGTGAACCTAAAGAAGCTAAGTAAGAAGAACCTTCATCTGGTGATGGATGGAGACAGAGACAGACCCACACTGGAGCACTGGACTGAGCTCCCAAGGTCCCAATGAGGAGCAGAAGGAGGGAGAACTTGAGCAAAGAAGTCGGGACCACGAGGCGTGCACCCACCCACTGAGACAGTGGAGCTGATCTACTGGGAGCTCACCAAGGCCAGCTGGACTGTGACCGAAAAAGCATGGGATAAAACCGGACTCTCTGAACATGGCGAAAAATGAGGGCTGATGAGACGCCAAGGACAATGGCACGGGGTTTTGATCCTACTTAATGTGCTGGCTTTGTGGAAGCCTAGCCAGTTTGGATGTTCACCTTCCTAGATATGGACGGAGGGGGGAGGACCTAGGACTTACCACAGGGCAGGGAACCTGGACTGCTCTGTGGACTGGAGAGGGAGGGGGAGAGGAGTGGGGGGAGGGGTAGAAGGGTGGGAGGAGGGGGAGAAGGGTGGGAGGAGGGGGAGGGAAATGGGAGGCTGGGAGGAGGTGGAAACTTGTTTTTTGTTTATGTTTTTTTTTCTTCTTTTCTTAATAAAAAAAATTATTTAAAAAAAAAAAACTTCTCATTTGAGAAACACGTGTGTATATCACAAAAGCATTTCATGAAATTCATACACTTTCAAAAGAACGTGATTATCTTTCACAGTAAACCTTCTACAGTGAAATGGAACACTGTACTCACTTCAAACACTACTTTGACATATAGCAAACGTCTTCTCTTTTCAGAGAAACACATGTGCGTTTCTCACAGAAGCATTACTTGAAATTCATACACTTTCCAAAGAACGTGGTTATCTTTTGAAATAAAGATTCTCCAGAGAACAGGAACACTGTTCTCACTTCTGACAATACTTTGACAAATCTCAAACAACGGCTTTCCCTTTCGGAGAAACTCATGTACATTTCTCACAAAAGCATTTCATGAAATTCATACATTTTCAAAGTTCGATTATCATTGGAAGTAATGGGTCTACAGAGAACAGGAACACTGTTTTCACTTCTAACACTACTTTGACATATAGCAAACAACGGCTTCGCTTTTCAGAGAAACACATGTGCGTTTCTCACAAAAGCATGCCATGAAATTCATACACTTTCAAAAGAACATGATTATCTTTCGAAGTAAAGGTTCTACAGAGAACAGGAACACTATTCTCACTTCTAACAATACTTTGATATATAGCAAACAACGTCTTCTCTTTTCAGAGAAACACATGGGCGTTTCTCACAGAAGCATTTCTTTAATTTCATACACTTTCCAAAGAACGTCATTATCTTTCGAAATAAAGATTCTCCAGAGAACAGGAACACTGTTCTCACTTCTGACAATACTTTGACAAATCTTAAACAACGGCTTCTTTTTTCGGAGAAACTAGTGTACGTTTCTCACAAAAGTATTTCAAGAAATTCATACATTTTCCAAGGAACATGATTATCGTTGGACGTAAAGGGTCTACAGAGAACAGGAACACTGTTCACACTTCTAACACTACTTTGACATATACCAAACAACAGCTTCGCTTTTCAGAAACACATGTGCGTTCCTCACCAAAGCAGTTCATCAAATTCATACACTTTCCAAAGAACATGTTTATATTTCGACGTAAAGGTTGTACAGAGGACAGGAACACTGTTCTAACACTACTTTGACAAATCACAAACAACGGCTTCACTTTTCAGAGAAACACATGTGCGTTTCTCACAAAAGCATTTCTTGAAATTCATACACTTTACAAAGAACATCATTATCTTTGGAAGAAAACTTTCGAGAGAGAACAGGACCACTGTTATCACTTCTGACACAACTCAAACAACTACTTCTTCTTCCGTAGACACTCATGTGCATTTCCAAAAATAGCATTTCATGAAATTCATACACTTTATATAGAAGAATTCATACACTTTATATAGAACGTAATTATCCTCCACAGTAAAGCTACCACAGAGAACAGGAACACTTCTCAATTCTAACAATACGTTGACATATCACAACGGCTTCTCCTTTCAGAGAAACACTTGTGCGTTTCTCAAAAATGCATTTCCTGAAATCCATACACTTTCAAAGAAAAGGATTCTCTTTCAAAGTGTAGCGTCTGCAGTGAATAGCAAAACTTCTCATTTGAGAAACACGTGTGTATATCACAAAAGCATTTCATGAAATTCATACACTTTCAAAAGAACGTGATTATCTTTCACAGTAAACCTTCTACAGTGAAATGGAACACTGTACTCACTTCAAACACTACTTTGACATATAGCAAACGTCTTCTCTTTTCAGAGAAACACATGTGCGTTTCTCACAGAAGCATTACTTGAAATTCATACACTTTCCAAAGAACGTGGTTATCTTTTGAAATAAAGATTCTCCAGAGAACAGGAACACTGTTCTCACTTCTGACAATACTTTGACAAATCTCAAACAACGGCTTTCCCTTTCGGAGAAACTCATGTACATTTCTCACAAAAGCATTTCGTGAAATTCATACATTTTCCAAGTTCGATTATCGTTGGAAGTAATGGGTCTACAGAGAACAGGAACACTGTTTTCACTTCTAACACTACTTTGACATATAGCAAACAACGGCTTCGCTTTTCAGAGAAACACATGTGCGTTTCTCACAAAAGCATGTCATGAAATTCATACACTTTCAAAAGAACATGATTATCTTTCGAAGTAAAGGTTCTACAGAGAACAGGAACACTGTTCTCACTTCTAACAATACTTTCATATATAGCAAACAATGTCTTCTCTTTTCACAGAAACACATGGGCGTTTCTCACAGAAGCATTTCTTTAATTTCATACACTTTCCAAAGAACGTCATTATCTTTCGAAATAAAGATTCTCCAGAGAACAGGAACACTGTTCTCACTTCTGACAATACTTTGACAAATCTTAAACAACGGCTTCTTTTTTCGGAGGAAATAGTGTACGTTTCTCACAAAAGTATTTCAAGAAATTCATACATTTTCCAAGGAACATGATTATCGTTGGACGTAAAGGGTCTACAGAGAACAGGAACACTGTTCACACTTCTAACACTACTTTGACATATAGCAAACAACGGCTTCTCTTTTCAGAGAACCACGTGCGTTTCTCACAAAAGCAGTTCATCAAATTCATACACTTTTCAAAGAACATGATTATCTTTCGAAGTAAAGATTCTTCAGAGAACAGGAACACTGTTCTCACTTTTGACAATGCTTTGACAAATCTCAAATAACGGCTTCTCCTTTCAGAAAAACACTTGTGCGTTTCTCAAAAATGCTTTTCCTGAAATCCATACACTTTACAAAGAACATCATTATCTTTGGAAGAAAACTTTCGAGAGAGAACAGGACCACTGTTATCACTTCTGTCACAACTCAAACAACTACTTCTTCTTCCGTAGACACTCATGTGCATTTCCAAAAATAGCATTTCATGACATTCATACACTTTATATAGAAGAATTCATACACTTTATATAGAACGTAATTATCCTTCACAGTAAAGCTACCACAGAGAACAGGAACACTTCTCAATTCTAACAATACGTTGACATATCACAATGGCTTCTCCTTTCAGAGAAACACTTGTGCGTTTCTCAAAAATGCATTTCCTGAAATCCATACACTTTCAAAGAAGAGGATTCTCTTTCAAAGTGTAGCGTCTGCAGTGAATAGCAAAACTTCTCATTTGAGAAACACGTGTGTATATCACAAAAGCATTTCATGAAATTCATACACTTTCAAAAGAACGTGATTATCTTTCACAGTAAACCTTCTACAGTGAAATGGAACACTGTACTCACTTCAAACACTACTTTGACATATAGCAAACGTCTTCTCTTTTCAGAGAAACACATGTGCGTTTCTCACAGAAGCATTACTTGAAATTCATACACTTTCCAAAGAACGTGGTTATCTTTTGAAATAAAGATTCTCCAGAGAACAGGAACACTGTTCTCACTTCTGACAATACTTTGACAAATCTCAAACAACGGCTTTCCCTTTCGGAGAAACTCATGTACATTTCTCACAAAAGCATTTCATGAAATTCATACATTTTCAAAGTTCGATTATCGTTGGAAGTAATGGGTCTACAGAGAACAGGAACACTGTTTTCACTTCTAACACTACTTTGACATATAGCAAACAACGGCTTCGCTTTTCAGAGAAACACATGTGCGTTTCTCACAAAAGCATGTCATGAAATTCATACACTTTCAAAAGAACATGATTATCTTTCGAAGTAAAGGTTCTACAGAGAACAGAAACACTGTTCTCACTTCTAACAATACTTTCATATATAGCAAACAATGTCTTCTCTTTTCACAGAAACACATGGGCGTTTCTCACAGAAGCATTTCTTTAATTTCATACACTTTCCAAAGAACGTCATTATCTTTCGAAATAAAGATTCTCCAGAGAACAGGAACACTGTTCTCACTTCTGACAATACTTTGACAAATCTTTAACAACGGCTTCTTTTTTCGGAGGAAATAGTGTACGTTTCTCACAAAAGTATTTCAAGAAATTCATACATTTTCCAAGGAACATGATTATCGTTGGACGTAAAGGGTCTACAGAGAACAGGAACACTGTACACACTTCTAACACTACTTTGACATATAGCAAACAATGGCTTCTCTTTTCAGAGAAACACGTGCGTTTCTCACAAAAGCAGTTCATCAAATTCATACACTTTTCAAAGAACAAGATTATCTTTCGAAGTAAAGATTCTTCAGAGAACAGGAACACTGTTCTCACTTTTGACAATGCTTTGACAAATCTCAAATAACGGCTTCTCCTTTCAGAAAAACACTTGTGCGTTTCTCAAAAATGCTTTTCCTGAAATCCATACACTTTACAAAGAACATCATTATCTTTGGAAGAAAACTTTCGAGAGAGAACAGGACCACTGTTATCACTTCTGACACAACTCAAACAACTACTTCTTCTTCCGTAGACACTCATGTGCATTTCCAAAAATAGCATTTCATGACATTCATACACTTTATATAGAAGAATTCATACACTTTATATAGAACGTAATTATCCTTCACAGTAAAGCTACCACAGAGAACAGGAACACTTCTCAATTCTAACAATACGTTGACATATCACAACGGCTTCTCCTTTCAGAGAAACACTTGTGCGTTTCTCAAAAATGCATTTCCTGAAATCCATACACTTTCAAAGAAGAGGATTCTCTTTCAAAGTGTAGCGTCTGCAGTGAATAGCAAAACTTCTCATTTGAGAAACACGTGTGTATATCACAAAAGCATTTCATGAAATTCATACACTTTCAAAAGAACGTGATTATCTTTCACAGTAAACCTTCTACAGTGAAATGGAACACTGTACTCACTTCAAACACTACTTTGACATATAGCAAACGTCTTCTCTTTTCAGAGAAACACATGTGCGTTTCTCACAGAAGCATTACTTGAAATTCATACACTTTCCAAAGAACGTGGTTATCTTTCGAAATAAAGATTCTCCAGAGAACAGGAACACTGTTCTCACTTCTGACAATACTTTGACAAATCTCAAACAACGGCTTTCCCTTTCGGAGAAACTCATGTACATTTCTCACAAAAGCATTTCATGAAATTCATACATTTTCCAAGTTCGATTATCGTTGGAAGTAATGGGTCTACAGAGAACAGGAACACTGTTTTCACTTCTAACACTACTTTGACATATAGCAAACAACGGCTTCGCTTTTCAGAGAAACACATGTGCGTTTCTCACAAAAGCATGTCATGAAATTCATACACTTTCAAAAGAACATGATTATCTTTCGAAGTAAAGGTTCTACAGAGAACAGGAACACTGTTCTCACTTCTAACATTACTTTGATATATAGCAAACAACGTCTTCTCTTTTCAGAGAAACACATGGGCGTTTCTCACAGAAGCATTTCTTTAATTTCATACACTTTCCAAAGAACGTCATTATCTTTCGAAATAAAGATTCTCCAGAGAACAGGAACACTGTTCTCACTTCTGACAATACTTTGACAAATCTTAAACAACGGCTTCTTTTTTCGGAGAAACTAGTGTACGTTTCTCACAAAAGTATTTCAAGGAATTCATACATTTTCCAAGGAACATGATTATCGTTTGACGTAAAGGGTCTACAGAGAACAGGAACACTGTACACACTTCTAACACTACTTTGACATATAGCAAACAATGGCTTCTCTTTTCAGAGAAACACGTGCGTTTCTCACAAAAGCAGTTCATCAAATTCATACACTTTCCAAAGAACATGATTATCTTTCGAAGTAAAGATTCTACAGAGAACAGGAACACTGTTCTCACTTTTGACAATGCTTTGACAAATCTCAAATAACGGCTTCTCCTTTCAGAGAAACACTTGTGCGTTTCTCAAAAATGCATTTCCTGAAATCCATACACTTTCAAAGAAGAGGATTCTCTTTCAAAGTGTAGCGTCTGCAGTGAATAGCAAAACTTCTCATTTGAGAAACACGTGTGTATATCACAAAAGCATTTCATGAAATTCATACCCTTTCAAAAGAACGTGATTATCTTTCACAGTAAACCTTCTACAGTGAAATGGAACACTGTACTCACTTCAAACACTACTTTGACATATAGCAAACAACGTCTTCTCTTTTCAGAGAAACACATGTGCGTTTCTCACAGAAGCATTACTTGAAATTCATACACTTTCCAAAGAACGTGGTTATCTTTCGAAATAAAGATTCTCCAGAGAACAGGAACACTGTTCTCACTTCTGACAATACTTTGACAAATCTCAAACAACGGCTTTCCCTTTCGGAGAAACTCATGTACATTTCTCACAAAAGCATTTCATGAAATTCATACATTTTCCAAGTTCGATTATCGTTGGAAGTAATGGGTCTACAGAGAACAGGAACACTGTTTTCACTTCTAACACTACTTTGACATATAGCAAACAACGGCTTCGCTTTTCAGAGAAACACATGTGCGTTTCTCACAAAAGCATGTCATGAAATTCATACACTTTCAAAAGAACATGATTATCTTTCGAAGTAAAGGTTCTACAGAGAACAGAAACACTGTTCTCACTTCTAACAATACTTTCATATATAGCAAACAATGTCTTCTCTTTTCACAGAAACACATGGGCGTTTCTCACAGAAGCATTTCTTTAATTTCATACACTTTCCAAAGAACGTCATTATCTTTCGAAATAAAGATTCTCCAGAGAACAGGAACACTGTTCTCACTTCTGACAATACTTTGACAAATCTTAAACAACGGCTTCTTTTTTCGGAGGAAATAGTGTACGTTTCTCACAAAAGTATTTCAAGAAATTCATACATTTTCCAAGGAACATGATTATCGTTGGACGTAAAGGGTCTACAGAGAACAGGAACACTGTTCACACTTCTAACACTACTTTGACATATAGCAAACAATGGCTTCTCTTTTCAGAGAAACACGTGCGTTTCTCACAAAAGCAGTTCATCAAATTCATACACTTTTCAAAGAACAAGATTATCTTTCGAAGTAAAGATTCTTCAGAGAACAGGAACACTGTTCTCACTTTTGACAATGCTTTGACAAATCTCAAATAACGGCTTCTCCTTTCAGAAAAACACTTGTGCGTTTCTCAAAAATGCTTTTCCTGAAATCCATACACTTTACAAAGAACATCATTATCTTTGGAAGAAAACTTTCGAGAGAGAACAGGACCACTGTTATCACTTCTGACACAACTCAAACAACTACTTCTTCTTCCGTAGACACTCATGTGCATTTCCAAAAATAGCATTTCATGACATTCATACACTTTATATAGAAGAATTCATACACTTTATATAGAACGTAATTATCCTTCACAGTAAAGCTACCACAGAGAACAGGAACACTTCTCAATTCTAACAATACGTTGACATATCACAACGGCTTCTCCTTTCAGAGAAACACTTGTGCGTTTCTCAAAAATGCATTTCCTGAAATCCATACACTTTCAAAGAAGAGGATTCTCTTTCAAAGTGTAGCGTCTGCAGTGAATAGCAAAACTTCTCATTTGAGAAACACGTGTGTATATCACAAAAGCATTTCATGAAATTCATACACTTTCAAAAGAACGTGATTATCTTTCACAGTAAACCTTCTACAGTGAAATGGAACACTGTACTCACTTCAAACACTACTTTGACATATAGCAAACGTCTTCTCTTTTCAGAGAAACACATGTGCGTTTCTCACAGAAGCATTACTTGAAATTCATACACTTTCCAAAGAACGTGGTTATCTTTTGAAATAAAGATTCTCCAGAGAACAGGAACACTGTTCTCACTTCTGACAATACTTTGACAAATCTCAAACAACGGCTTTCCCTTTCGGAGAAACTCATGTACATTTCTCACAAAAGCATTTCATGAAATTCATACATTTTCCAAGTTCGATTATCGTTGGAAGTAATGGGTCTACAGAGAACAGGAACACTGTTTTCACTTCTAACACTACTTTGACATATAGCAAACAACGGCTTCGCTTTTCAGAGAAACACATGTGCGTTTCTCACAAAAGCATGTCATGAAATTCATACACTTTCAAAAGAACATGATTATCTTTCGAAGTAAAGGTTCTACAGAGAACAGGAACACTGTTCTCACTTCTAACATTACTTTGATATATAGCAAACAACGTCTTCTCTTTTCAGAGAAACACATGGGCGTTTCTCACAGAAGCATTTCTTTAATTTCATACACTTTCCAAAGAACGTCATTATCTTTCGAAATAAAGATTCTCCAGAGAACAGGAACACTGTTCTCACTTCTGACAATACTTTGACAAATCTTAAACAACGGCTTCTTTTTTCGGAGAAACTAGTGTACGTTTCTCACAAAAGTATTTCAAGGAATTCATACATTTTCCAAGGAACATGATTATCGTTTGACGTAAAGGGTCTACAGAGAACAGGAACACTGTACACACTTCTAACACTACTTTGACATATAGCAAACAATGGCTTCTCTTTTCAGAGAAACACGTGCGTTTCTCACAAAAGCAGTTCATCAAATTCATACACTTTCCAAAGAACATGATTATCTTTCGAAGTAAAGATTCTACAGAGAACAGGAACACTGTTCTCACTTTTGACAATGCTTTGACAAATCTCAAATAACGGCTTCTCCTTTCAGAGAAACACTTGTGCGTTTCTCAAAAATGCATTTCCTGAAATCCATACACTTTCAAAGAAGAGGATTCTCTTTCAAAGTGTAGCGTCTGCAGTGAATAGCAAAACTTCTCATTTGAGAAACACGTGTGTATATCACAAAAGCATTTCATGAAATTCATACCCTTTCAAAAGAACGTGATTATCTTTCACAGTAAACCTTCTACAGTGAAATGGAACACTGTACTCACTTCAAACACTACTTTGACATATAGCAAACAACGTCTTCTCTTTTCAGAGAAACACATGTGCGTTTCTCACAGAAGCATTACTTGAAATTCATACACTTTCCAAAGAACGTGGTTATCTTTCGAAATAAAGATTCTCCAGAGAACAGGAACACTGTTCTCACTTCTGACAATACTTTGACAAATCTCAAACAACGGCTTTCCCTTTCGGAGAAACTCATGTACATTTCTCACAAAAGCATTTCATGAAATTCATACATTTTCCAAGTTCGATTATCGTTGGAAGTAATGGGTCTACAGAGAACAGGAACACTGTTTTCACTTCTAACACTACTTTGACATATAGCAAACAACGGCTTCGCTTTTCAGAGAAACACATGTGCGTTTCTCACAAAAGCATGTCATGAAATTCATACACTTTCAAAAGAACATGATTATCTTTCGAAGTAAAGGTTCTACAGAGAACAGGAACACTGTTCTCACTTCTAACATTACTTTGATATATAGCAAACAACGTCTTCTCTTTTCAGAGAAACACATGGGCGTTTCTCACAGAAGCATTTCTTTAATTTCATACACTTTCCAAAGAACGTCATTATCTTTCGAAATAAAGATTCTCCAGAGAACAGGAACACTGTTCTCACTTCTGACAATACTTTGACAAATCTTAAACAACGGCTTCTTTTTTCGGAGAAACTAGTGTACGTTTCTCACAAAAGTATTTCAAGGAATTCATACATTTTCCAAGGAACATGATTATCGTTGGACGTAAAGGGTCTACAGAGAACAGGAACACTGTACACACTTCTAACACTACTTTGACATATAGCAAACAATGGCTTCTCTTTTCAGAGAAACACGTGCGTTTCTCACAAAAGCAGTTCATCAAATTCATACACTTTCCAAAGAACATGATTATCTTTCGAAGTAAAGATTCTACAGAGAACAGGAACACTGTTCTCACTTTTGACAATGCTTTGACAAATCTCAAATAACGGCTTCTCCTTTCAGAGAAACACTTGTGCGTTTCTCAAAAATGCATTTCCTGAAATCCATACACTTTCAAAGAAGAGGATTCTCTTTCAAAGTGTAGCGTCTGCAGTGAATAGCAAAACTTCTCATTTGAGAAACACGTGTGTATATCACAAAAGCATTTCATGAAATTCATACCCTTTCAAAAGAACGTGATTATCTTTCACAGTAAACCTTCTACAGTGAAATGGAACACTGTACTCACTTCAAACACTACTTTGACATATAGCAAACAACGTCTTCTCTTTTCAGAGAAACACATGTGCGTTTCTCACAGAAGCATTACTTGAAATTCATACACTTTCCAAAGAACGTGGTTATCTTTCGAAATAAAGATTCTCCAGAGAACAGGAACACTGTTCTCACTTCTGACAATACTTTGACAAATCTCAAACAACGGCTTTCCCTTTCGGAGAAACTCATGTACATTTCTCACAAAAGCATTTCATGAAATTCATACATTTTCCAAGTTCGATTATCGTTGGAAGTAATGGGTCTACAGAGAACAGGAACACTGTTTTCACTTCTAACACTACTTTGACATATAGCAAACAACGGCTTCGCTTTTCAGAGAAACACATGTGCGTTTCTCACAAAAGCATGTCATGAAATTCATACACTTTCAAAAGAACATGATTATCTTTCGAAGTAAAGGTTCTACAGAGAACAGAAACACTGTTCTCACTTCTAACAATACTTTCATATATAGCAAACAATGTCTTCTCTTTTCACAGAAACACATGGGCGTTTCTCACAGAAGCATTTCTTTAATTTCATACACTTTCCAAAGAACGTCATTATCTTTCGAAATAAAGATTCTCCAGAGAACAGGAACACTGTTCTCACTTCTGACAATACTTTGACAAATCTTAAACAACGGCTTCTTTTTTCGGAGGAAATAGTGTACGTTTCTCACAAAAGTATTTCAAGAAATTCATACATTTTCCAAGGAACATGATTATCGTTGGACGTAAAGGGTCTACAGAGAACAGGAACACTGTTCACACTTCTAACACTACTTTGACATATAGCAAACAATGGCTTCTCTTTTCAGAGAAACACGTGCGTTTCTCACAAAAGCAGTTCATCAAATTCATACACTTTTCAAAGAACAAGATTATCTTTCGAAGTAAAGATTCTTCAGAGAACAGGAACACTGTTCTCACTTTTGACAATGCTTTGACAAATCTCAAATAACGGCTTCTCCTTTCAGAAAAACACTTGTGCGTTTCTCAAAAATGCTTTTCCTGAAATCCATACACTTTACAAAGAACATCATTATCTTTGGAAGAAAACTTTCGAGAGAGAACAGGACCACTGTTATCACTTCTGACACAACTCAAACAACTACTTCTTCTTCCGTAGACACTCATGTGCATTTCCAAAAGTAGCATTTCATGACATTCATACACTTTATATAGAAGAATTCATACACTTTATATAGAACGTAATTATCCTTCACAGTAAAGCTACCACAGAGAACAGGAACACTTCTCAATTCTAACAATACGTTGACATATCACAACGGCTTCTCCTTTCAGAGAAACACTTGTGCGTTTCTCAAAAATGCATTTCCTGAAATCCATACACTTTCAAAGAAGAGGATTCTCTTTCAAAGTGTAGCGTCTGCAGTGAATAGCAAAACTTCTCATTTGAGAAACACGTGTGTATATCACAAAAGCATTTCATGAAATTCATACACTTTCAAAAGAACGTGATTATCTTTCACAGTAAACCTTCTACAGTGAAATGGAACACTGTACTCACTTCAAACACTACTTTGACATATAGCAAACGTCTTCTCTTTTCAGAGAAACACATGTGCGTTTCTCACAGAAGCATTACTTGAAATTCATACACTTTCCAAAGAACGTGGTTATCTTTTGAAATAAAGATTCTCCAGAGAACAGGAACACTGTTCTCACTTCTGACAATACTTTGACAAATCTCAAACAACGGCTTTCCCTTTCGGAGAAACTCATGTACATTTCTCACAAAAGCATTTCATGAAATTCATACATTTTCCAAGTTCGATTATCGTTGGAAGTAATGGGTCTACAGAGAACAGGAACACTGTTTTCACTTCTAACACTACTTTGACATATAGCAAACAACGGCTTCGCTTTTCAGAGAAACACATGTGCGTTTCTCACAAAAGCATGTCATGAAATTCATACACTTTCAAAAGAACATGATTATCTTTCGAAGTAAAGGTTCTACAGAGAACAGGAACACTGTTCTCACTTCTAACATTACTTTGATATATAGCAAACAACGTCTTCTCTTTTCAGAGAAACACATGGGCGTTTCTCACAGAAGCATTTCTTTAATTTCATACACTTTCCAAAGAACGTCATTATTTTTCGAAATAAAGATTCTCCAGAGAACAGGAACACTGTTCTCACTTCTGACAATACTTTGACAAATCTTAAACAACGGCTTCTTTTTTCGGAGAAACTAGTGTACGTTTCTCACAAAAGTATTTCAAGGAATTCATACATTTTCCAAGGAACATGATTATCGTTTGACGTAAAGGGTCTACAGAGAACAGGAACACTGTACACACTTCTAACACTACTTT
Organism: Microtus oregoni; assembly: GCF_018167655.1. NCBI lineage: Eukaryota > Metazoa > Chordata > Mammalia > Rodentia > Cricetidae > Microtus > Microtus oregoni. The sequence continues at coordinate 112,378 of NW_024544709.1, read as the reverse complement.
GACATATAGCAAACAATGGCTTCTCTTTTCAGAGAAACACGTGCGTTTCTCACAAAAGCAGTTCATCAAATTCATACACTTTCCAAAGAACATGATTATCTTTCGAAGTAAAGATTCTACAGAGAACAGGAACACTGTTCTCACTTTTGACAATGCTTTGACAAATCTCAAATAACGGCTTCTCCTTTCAGAGAAACACTTGTGCGTTTCTCAAAAATGCATTTCCTGAAATCCATACACTTTCAAAGAAGAGGATTCTCTTTCAAAGTGTAGCGTCTGCAGTGAATAGCAAAACTTCTCATTTGAGAAACACGTGTGTATATCACAAAAGCATTTCATGAAATTCATACCCTTTCAAAAGAACGTGATTATCTTTCACAGTAAACCTTCTACAGTGAAATGGAACACTGTACTCACTTCAAACACTACTTTGACATATAGCAAACAACGTCTTCTCTTTTCAGAGAAACACATGTGCGTTTCTCACAGAAGCATTACTTGAAATTCATACACTTTCCAAAGAACGTGGTTATCTTTCGAAATAAAGATTCTCCAGAGAACAGGAACACTGTTCTCACTTCTGACAATACTTTGACAAATCTCAAACAACGGCTTTCCCTTTCGGAGAAACTCATGTACATTTCTCACAAAAGCATTTCATGAAATTCATACATTTTCCAAGTTCGATTATCGTTGGAAGTAATGGGTCTACAGAGAACAGGAACACTGTTTTCACTTCTAACACTACTTTGACATATAGCAAACAACGGCTTCGCTTTTCAGAGAAACACATGTGCGTTTCTCACAAAAGCATGTCATGAAATTCATACACTTTCAAAAGAACATGATTATCTTTCGAAGTAAAGGTTCTACAGAGAACAGGAACACTGTTCTCACTTCTAACATTACTTTGATATATAGCAAACAACGTCTTCTCTTTTCAGAGAAACACATGGGCGTTTCTCACAGAAGCATTTCTTTAATTTCATACACTTTCCAAAGAACGTCATTATCTTTCGAAATAAAGATTCTCCAGAGAACAGGAACACTGTTCTCACTTCTGACAATACTTTGACAAATCTTAAACAACGGCTTCTTTTTTCGGAGAAACTAGTGTACGTTTCTCACAAAAGTATTTCAAGGAATTCATACATTTTCCAAGGAACATGATTATCGTTGGACGTAAAGGGTCTACAGAGAACAGGAACACTGTACACACTTCTAACACTACTTTGACATATAGCAAACAATGGCTTCTCTTTTCAGAGAAACACGTGCGTTTCTCACAAAAGCAGTTCATCAAATTCATACACTTTCCAAAGAACATGATTATCTTTCGAAGTAAAGATTCTACAGAGAACAGGAACACTGTTCTCACTTTTGACAATGCTTTGACAAATCTCAAATAACGGCTTCTCCTTTCAGAGAAACACTTGTGCGTTTCTCAAAAATGCATTTCCTGAAATCCATACACTTTCAAAGAAGAGGATTCTCTTTCAAAGTGTAGCGTCTGCAGTGAATAGCAAAACATCTCATTTGAGAAACACGTGTGTATATCACAAAAGCATTTCATGAAATTCATACCCTTTCAAAAGAACGTGATTATCTTTCACAGTAAACCTTCTACAGTGAAATGGAACACTGTACTCACTTCAAACACTACTTTGACATATAGCAAACAACGTCTTCTCTTTTCAGAGAAACACATGTGCGTTTCTCACAGAAGCATTACTTGAAATTCATACACTTTCCAAAGAACGTGGTTATCTTTCGAAATAAAGATTCTCCAGAGAACAGGAACACTGTTCTCACTTCTGACAATACTTTGACAAATCTCAAACAACGGCTTTCCCTTTCGGAGAAACTCATGTACATTTCTCACAAAAGCATTTCCAAGTTCGATTATCGTTGGAAGTAATGGGTCTACAGAGAACAGGAACACTGTTTTCACTTCTAACACTACTTTGACATATAGCAAACAACGGCTTCGCTTTTCAGAGAAACACATGTGCGTTTCTCACAAAAGCATGCCATGAAATTCATACACTTTCAAAAGAACAAGATTATCTTTCGAAGTAAAGGTTCTACAGAGAACAGGAACACTGTTCTCACTTCTAACAATACTTTGATATATAGCAAACAACGTCTTCTCTTTTCAGAGAAACACATGGGCGTTTCTCACAGAAGCATTTCTTTAATTTCATACACTTTCCAAAGAACGTGATTATCTTTCGAAATAAAGATTCTCCAGAGAACAGGAACACTGTTCTCACTTCTGACAATACTTTGACAAATCTTAAACAACGGCTTCTTTTTTCGGAGAAACTAGTGTACGTTTCTCACAAAAGTATTTCAAGAAATTCATACATTTTCCAAGGAACATGATTATCGTTGGACGTAAAGGGTCTACAGAGAACAGGAACACTGTTCACACTTCTAACACTACTTTGACATATACCAAACAACAGCTTCGCTTTTCAGAGAAACACATGTGCGTTCCTCACCAAAGCAGTTCATCAAATTCATACAGTTTCCAAAGAACATGGTTATATTTCTAAGTAAAGGTTGTACAGAAGACAGGAACACTGTTCTAACACTACTTTGACAAATCACAAACAACGGCTTCACTTTTCAGAGAAACACATGTGCGTTTCTCACAAAAGCATTTCTTGAAATTCATACACTTTACAAAGAACATCATTATCTTTGGAAGAAAACTTTCGAGAGAGAACAGGACCACTGTTATCACTTCTGACACAACTCAAACAACTACTTCTTCTTCCGTAGACACTCATGTGCATTTCCAAAAATAGCATTTCATGACATTCATACACTTTATATAGAAGAATTCATACACTTTATATAGAACGTAATTATCCTTCACAGTAAAGCTACCACAGAGAACAGGAACACTTCTCAATTCTAACAATACGTTGACATATCACAACGGCTTCTCCTTTCAGAGAAACACTTGTGCGTTTCTCAAAAATGCATTTCCTGAAATCCATACACTTTCAAAGAAGAGGATTCTCTTTCAAAGTGTAGCGTCTGCAGTGAATAGCAAAACTTCTCATTTGAGAAACACGTGTGTATATCACAAAAGCATTTCATGAAATTCATACACTTTCAAAGAACGTGATTATCTTTCACAGTAAACCTTCTACAGTGAAATGGAACACTGTACTCACTTCAAACACTACTTTGACATATAGCAAACGTCTTCTCTTTTCAGAGAAACACATGTGCGTTTCTCACAGAAGCATTACTTGAAATTCATACACTTTCCAAAGAACGTGGTTATCTTTTGAAATAAAGATTCTCCAGAGAACAGGAACACTGTTCTCACTTCTGACAATACTTTGACAAATCTCAAACAACGGCTTTCCCTTTCGGAGAAACTCATGTACATTTCTCACAAAAGCATTTCATGAAATTCATACATTTTTAAAGTTCGATTATCGTTGGAAGTAATGGGTCTACAGAGAACAGGAACACTGTTTTCACTTCTAACACTACTTTGACATATAGCAAACAACGGCTTCGCTTTTCAGAGAAACACATGTGCGTTTCTCACAAAAGCATGTCATGAAATTCATACACTTTCAAAAGAACATGATTATCTTTCGAAGTAAAGGTTCTACAGAGAACAGGAACACTGTTCTCACTTCTAACAATACTTTGATATATAGCAAACAACGTCTTCTCTTTTCAGAGAAACACATGGGCGTTTCTCACAGAAGCATTTCTTTAATTTCATACACTTTCCAAAGAACGTCATTATCTTTCGAAATAAAGATTCTCCAGAGAACAGGAACACTGTTCTCACTTCTGACAATACTTTGACAAATCTTAAACAACGGCTTCTTTTTTCGGAGAAACTAGTGTACGTTTCTCACAAAAGTATTTCAAGGAATTCATACATTTTCCAAGGAACATGATTATCGTTGGACGTAAAGGGTCTACAGAGAACAGGAACACTGTACACACTTCTAACACTACTTTGACATATAGCAAACAATGGCTTCTCTTTTCAGAGAAACACGTGCGTTTCTCACAAAAGCAGTTCATCAAATTCATACACTTTCCAAAGAACATGATTATCTTTCGAAGTAAAGATTCTACAGAGAACAGGAACACTGTTCTCACTTTTGACAATGCTTTGACAAATCTCAAATAACGGCTTCTCCTTTCAGAGAAACACTTGTGCGTTTCTCAAAAATGCATTTCCTGAAATCCATACACTTTCAAAGAAGAGGATTCTCTTTCAAAGTGTAGCGTCTGCAGTGAATAGCAAAACTTCTCATTTGAGAAACACGTGTGTATATCACAAAAGCATTTCATGAAATTCATACCCTTTCAAAAGAACGTGATTATCTTTCACAGTAAACCTTCTACAGTGAAATGGAACACTGTACTCACTTCAAACACTACTTTGACATATAGCAAACAACGTCTTCTCTTTTCAGAGAAACACATGTGCGTTTCTCACAGAAGCATTACTTGAAATTCATACACTTTCCAAAGAACGTGGTTATCTTTCGAAATAAAGATTCTCCAGAGAACAGGAACACTGTTCTCACTTCTGACAATACTTTGACAAATCTCAAACAACGGCTTTCCCTTTCGGAGAAACTCATGTACATTTCTCACAAAAGCATTTCCAAGTTCGATTATCGTTGGAAGTAATGGGTCTACAGAGAACAGGAACACTGTTTTCACTTCTAACACTACTTTGACATATAGCAAACAACGGCTTCGCTTTTCAGAGAAACACATGTGCGTTTCTCACAAAAGCATGCCATGAAATTCATACACTTTCAAAAGAACAAGATTATCTTTCGAAGTAAAGGTTCTACAGAGAACAGGAACACTGTTCTCACTTCTAACAATACTTTGATATATAGCAAACAACGTCTTCTCTTTTCAGAGAAACACATGGGCGTTTCTCACAGAAGCATTTCTTTAATTTCATACACTTTCCAAAGAACGTGATTATCTTTCGAAATAAAGATTCTCCAGAGAACAGGAACACTGTTCTCACTTCTGACAATACTTTGACAAATCTTAAACAACGGCTTCTTTTTTCGGAGAAACTAGTGTACGTTTCTCACAAAAGTATTTCAAGAAATTCATACATTTTCCAAGGAACATGATTATCGTTGGACGTAAAGGGTCTACAGAGAACAGGAACACTGTTCACACTTCTAACACTACTTTGACATATACCAAACAACAGCTTCGCTTTTCAGAGAAACACATGTGCGTTCCTCACCAAAGCAGTTCATCAAATTCATACAGTTTCCAAAGAACATGGTTATATTTCTAAGTAAAGGTTGTACAGAAGACAGGAACACTGTTCTAACACTACTTTGACAAATCACAAACAACGGCTTCACTTTTCAGAGAAACACATGTGCGTTTCTCACAAAAGCATTTCTTGAAATTCATACACTTTACAAAGAACATCATTATCTTTGGAAGAAAACTTTCGAGAGAGAACAGGACCACTGTTATCACTTCTGACACAACTCAAACAACTACTTCTTCTTCCGTAGACACTCATGTGCATTTCCAAAAATAGCATTTCATGACATTCATACACTTTATATAGAAGAATTCATACACTTTATATAGAACGTAATTATCCTTCACAGTAAAGCTACCACAGAGAACAGGAACACTTCTCAATTCTAACAATACGTTGACATATCACAACGGCTTCTCCTTTCAGAGAAACACTTGTGCGTTTCTCAAAAATGCATTTCCTGAAATCCATACACTTTCAAAGAAGAGGATTCTCTTTCAAAGTGTAGCGTCTGCAGTGAATAGCAAAACTTCTCATTTGAGAAACACGTGTGTATATCACAAAAGCATTTCATGAAATTCATACACTTTCAAAGAACGTGATTATCTTTCACAGTAAACCTTCTACAGTGAAATGGAACACTGTACTCACTTCAAACACTACTTTGACATATAGCAAACGTCTTCTCTTTTCAGAGAAACACATGTGCGTTTCTCACAGAAGCATTACTTGAAATTCATACACTTTCCAAAGAACGTGGTTATCTTTTGAAATAAAGATTCTCCAGAGAACAGGAACACTGTTCTCACTTCTGACAATACTTTGACAAATCTCAAACAACGGCTTTCCCTTTCGGAGAAACTCATGTACATTTCTCACAAAAGCATTTCATGAAATTCATACATTTTTAAAGTTCGATTATCGTTGGAAGTAATGGGTCTACAGAGAACAGGAACACTGTTTTCACTTCTAACACTACTTTGACATATAGCAAACAACGGCTTCGCTTTTCAGAGAAACACATGTGCGTTTCTCACAAAAGCATGTCATGAAATTCATACACTTTCAAAAGAACATGATTATCTTTCGAAGTAAAGGTTCTACAGAGAACAGGAACACTGTTCTCACTTCTAACAATACTTTGATATATAGCAAACAACGTCTTCTCTTTTCAGAGAAACACATGGGCGTTTCTCACAGAAGCATTTCTTTAATTTCATACACTTTCCAAAGAACGTCATTATCTTTCGAAATAAAGATTCTCCAGAGAACAGGAACACTGTTCTCACTTCTGACAATACTTTGACAAATCTTAAACAACGGCTTCTTTTTTCGGAGAAACTAGTGTACGTTTCTCACAAAAGTATTTCAAGGAATTCATACATTTTCCAAGGAACATGATTATCGTTTGACGTAAAGGGTCTACAGAGAACAGGAACACTGTACACACTTCTAACACTACTTTGACATATAGCAAACAATGGCTTCTCTTTTCAGAGAAACACGTGCGTTTCTCACAAAAGCAGTTCATCAAATTCATACACTTTCCAAAGAACATGATTATCTTTCGAAGTAAAGATTCTACAGAGAACAGGAACACTGTTCTCACTTTTGACAATGCTTTGACAAATCTCAAATAACGGCTTCTCCTTTCAGAGAAACACTTGTGCGTTTCTCAAAAATGCATTTCCTGAAATCCATACACTTTCAAAGAAGAGGATTCTCTTTCAAAGTGTAGCGTCTGCAGTGAATAGCAAAACTTCTCATTTGAGAAACACGTGTGTATATCACAAAAGCATTTCATGAAATTCATACCCTTTCAAAAGAACGTGATTATCTTTCACAGTAAACCTTCTACAGTGAAATGGAACACTGTACTCACTTCAAACACTACTTTGACATATAGCAAACAACGTCTTCTCTTTTCAGAGAAACACATGTGCGTTTCTCACAGAAGCATTACTTGAAATTCATACACTTTCCAAAGAACGTGGTTATCTTTCGAAATAAAGATTCTCCAGAGAACAGGAACACTGTTCTCACTTCTGACAATACTTTGACAAATCTCAAACAACGGCTTTCCCTTTCGGAGAAACTCATGTACATTTCTCACAAAAGCATTTCCAAGTTCGATTATCGTTGGAAGTAATGGGTCTACAGAGAACAGGAACACTGTTTTCACTTCTAACACTACTTTGACATATAGCAAACAACGGCTTCGCTTTTCAGAGAAACACATGTGCGTTTCTCACAAAAGCATGCCATGAAATTCATACACTTTCAAAAGAACAAGATTATCTTTCGAAGTAAAGGTTCTACAGAGAACAGGAACACTGTTCTCACTTCTAACAATACTTTGATATATAGCAAACAACGTCTTCTCTTTTCAGAGAAACACATGTGCGTTTCTCACAGAAGCATTACTTGAAATTCATACACTTTCCAAAGAATGTGGTTATCTTTTGAAATAAAGATTCTCCAGAGAACAGGAACACTGTTCTCACTTCTGACAATACTTTGACAAATCTCAAACAACGGCTTTCCCTTTCGGAGAAACTAGTGTACGTTTCTCACAAAAGTATTTCAAGAAATTCATACATTTTCCAAGGAACATGATTATCGTTGGACGTAAAGGGTCTACAGAGAACAGGAACACTGTTCACACTTCTAACACTACTTTGACATATACCAAACAACAGCTTCGCTTTTCAGAGAAACACATGTGCGTTCCTCACCAAAGCAGTTCATCAAATTCATACAGTTTCCAAAGAACATGGTTATATTTCTACGTAAAGGTTGTACAGAAGACAGGAACACTGTTCTAACACTACTTTGACAAATCACAAACAACGGCTTCACTTTTCAGAGAAACACATGTGCGTTTCTCACAAAAGCATTTCTTGAAATTCATACACTTTACAAAGAACATCATTATCTTTGGAAGAAAACTTTCGAGAGAGAACAGGACCACTGTTATCACTTCTGACACAACTCAAACAACTACTTCTTCTTCCGTAGACACTCATGTGCATTTCCAAAAATAGCATTTCATGACATTCATACACTTTATATAGAAGAATTCATACACTTTATATAGAACGTAATTATCCTTCACAGTAAAGCTACCACAGAGAACAGGAACACTTCTCAATTCTAACAATACGTTGACATATCACAACGGCTTCTCCTTTCAGAGAAACACTTGTGCGTTTCTCAAAAATGCATTTCCTGAAATCCATACACTTTCAAAGAAGAGGATTCTCTTTCAAAGTGTAGCGTCTGCAGTGAATAGCAAAACTTCTCATTTGAGAAACACGTGTGTATATCACAAAAGCATTTCATGAAATTCATACACTTTCAAAGAACGTGATTATCTTTCACAGTAAACCTTCTACAGTGAAATGGAACACTGTACTCACTTCAAACACTACTTTGACATATAGCAAACGTCTTCTCTTTTCAGAGAAACACATGTGCGTTTCTCACAGAAGCATTACTTGAAATTCATACACTTTCCAAAGAACGTGGTTATCTTTTGAAATAAAGATTCTCCAGAGAACAGGAACACTGTTCTCACTTCTGACAATACTTTGACAAATCTCAAACAACGGCTTTCCCTTTCGGAGAAACTCATGTACATTTCTCACAAAAGCATTTCATGAAATTCATACATTTTTAAAGTTCGATTATCGTTGGAAGTAATGGGTCTACAGAGAACAGGAACACTGTTTTCACTTCTAACACTACTTTGACATATAGCAAACAACGGCTTCGCTTTTCAGAGAAACACATGTGCGTTTCTCACAAAAGCATGTCATGAAATTCATACACTTTCAAAAGAACATGATTATCTTTCGAAGTAAAGGTTCTACAGAGAACAGGAACACTGTTCTCACTTTTGACAATGCTTTGACAAATCTCAAATAACGGCTTCTCCTTTCAGAAAAACACTTGTGCGTTTCTCAAAAATGCTTTTCCTGAAATCCATACACTTTACAAAGAACATCATTATCTTTGGAAGAAAACTTTCGAGAGAGAACAGGACCACTGTTATCACTTCTGACACAACTCAAACAACTACTTCTTCTTCCGTAGACACTCATGTGCATTTCCAAAAATAGCATTTCATGACATTCATACACTTTATATAGAAGAATTCATACACTTTATATAGAACGTAATTATCCTTCACAGTAAAGCTACCACAGAGAACAGGAACACTTCTCAATTCTAACAATACGTTGACATATCACAACGGCTTCTCCTTTCAGAGAAACACTTGTGCGTTTCTCAAAAATGCATTTCCTGAAATCCATACACTTTCAAAGAAGAGGATTCTCTTTCAAAGTGTAGCGTCTGCAGTGAATAGCAAAACTTCTCATTTGAGAAACACGTGTGTATATCACAAAAGCATTTCATGAAATTCATACACTTTCAAAGAACGTGATTATCTTTCACAGTAAACCTTCTACAGTGAAATGGAACACTGTACTCACTTCAAACACTACTTTGACATATAGCAAACGTCTTCTCTTTTCAGAGAAACACATGTACGTTTCTCACAGAAGCATTACTTGAAATTCATACACTTTCCAAAGAACGTGGTTATCTTTTGAAATAAAGATTCTCCAGAGAACAGGAACACTGTTCTCACTTCTGACAATACTTTGACAAATCTCAAACAACGGCTTTCCCTTTCGGAGAAACTCATGTACATTTCTCACAAAAGCATTTCATGAAATTCATACATTTTTAAAGTTCGATTATCGTTGGAAGTAATGGGTCTACAGAGAACAGGAACACTGTTTTCACTTCTAACACTACTTTGACATATAGCAAACAACGGCTTCGCTTTTCAGAGAAACACATGTGCGTTTCTCACAAAAGCATGTCATGAAATTCATACACTTTCAAAAGAACATGATTATCTTTCGAAGTAAAGGTTCTACAGAGAACAGGAACACTGTTCTCACTTCTAACAATACTTTGATATATAGCAAACAACGTCTTCTCTTTTCAGAGAAACACATGGGCGTTTCTCACAGAAGCATTTCTTTAATTTCATACACTTTCCAAAGAACGTCATTATCTTTCGAAATAAAGATTCTCCAGAGAACAGGAACACTGTTCTCACTTCTGACAATACTTTGACAAATCTTAAACAACGGCTTCTTTTTTCGGAGAAACTAGTGTACGTTTCTCACAAAAGTATTTCAAGGAATTCATACATTTTCCAAGGAACATGATTATCGTTTGACGTAAAGGGTCTACAGAGAACAGGAACACTGTACACACTTCTAACACTACTTTGACATATAGCAAACAATGGCTTCTCTTTTCAGAGAAACACGTGCGTTTCTCACAAAAGCAGTTCATCAAATTCATACACTTTCCAAAGAACATGATTATCTTTCGAAGTAAAGATTCTACAGAGAACAGGAACACTGTTCTCACTTTTGACAATGCTTTGACAAATCTCAAATAACGGCTTCTCCTTTCAGAGAAACACTTGTGCGTTTCTCAAAAATGCATTTCCTGAAATCCATACACTTTCAAAGAAGAGGATTCTCTTTCAAAGTGTAGCGTCTGCAGTGAATAGCAAAACTTCTCATTTGAGAAACACGTGTGTATATCACAAAAGCATTTCATGAAATTCATACCCTTTCAAAAGAACGTGATTATCTTTCACAGTAAACCTTCTACAGTGAAATGGAACACTGTACTCACTTCAAACACTACTTTGACATATAGCAAACAACGTCTTCTCTTTTCAGAGAAACACATGTGCGTTTCTCACAGAAGCATTACTTGAAATTCATACACTTTCCAAAGAACGTGGTTATCTTTCGAAATAAAGATTCTCCAGAGAACAGGAACACTGTTCTCACTTCTGACAATACTTTGACAAATCTCAAACAACGGCTTTCCCTTTCGGAGAAACTCATGTACATTTCTCACAAAAGCATTTCATGAAATTCATACATTTTCAAAGTTCGATTATCGTTGGAAGTAATGGGTCTACAGAGAACAGGAACACTGTTTTCACTTCTAACACTACTTTGACATATAGCAAACAACGGCTTCGCTTTTCAGAGAAACACATGTGCGTTTCTCACAAAAGCATGTCATGAAATTCATACACTTTCAAAAGAACATGATTATCTTTCGAAGTAAAGGTTCTACAGAGAACAGGAACACTGTTCTCACTTCTAACATTACTTTGATATATAGCAAACAACGTCTTCTCTTTTCAGAGAAACACATGGGCGTTTCTCACAGAAGCATTTCTTTAATTTCATACACTTTCCAAAGAACGTCATTATCTTTCGAAATAAAGATTCTCCAGAGAACAGGAACACTGTTCTCACTTCTGACAATACTTTGACAAATCTTAAACAACGGCTTCTTTTTTCGGAGAAACTAGTGTACGTTTCTCACAAAAGTATTTCAAGGAATTCATACATTTTCCAAGGAACATGATTATCGTTTGACGTAAAGGGTCTACAGAGAACAGGAACACTGTACACACTTCTAACACTACTTTGACATATAGCAAACAATGGCTTCTCTTTTCAGAGAAACACGTGCGTTTCTCACAAAAGCAGTTCATCAAATTCATACACTTTCCAAAGAACATGATTATCTTTCGAAGTAAAGATTCTACAGAGAACAGGAACACTGTTCTCACTTTTGACAATGCTTTGACAAATCTCAAATAACGGCTTCTCCTTTCAGAGAAACACTTGTGCGTTTCTCAAAAATGCATTTCCTGAAATCCATACACTTTCAAAGAAGAGGATTCTCTTTCAAAGTGTAGCGTCTGCAGTGAATAGCAAAACTTCTCATTTGAGAAACACGTGTGTATATCACAAAAGCATTTCATGAAATTCATACCCTTTCAAAAGAACGTGATTATCTTTCACAGTAAACCTTCTACAGTGAAATGGAACACTGTACTCACTTCAAACACTACTTTGACATATAGCAAACAACGTCTTCTCTTTTCAGAGAAACACATGTGCGTTTCTCACAGAAGCATTACTTGAAATTCATACACTTTCCAAAGTACGTGGTTATCTTTCGAAATAAAGATTCTCCAGAGAACAGGAACACTGTTCTCACTTCTGACAATACTTTGACAAATCTCAAACAACGGCTTTCCCTTTCGGAGAAACTCATGTACATTTCTCACAAAAGCATTTCCAAGTTCGATTATCGTTGGAAGTAATGGGTCTACAGAGAACAGGAACACTGTTTTCACTTCTAACACTACTTTGACATATAGCAAACAACGGCTTCGCTTTTCAGAGAAACACATGTGCGTTTCTCACAAAAGCATGCCATGAAATTCATACACTTTCAAAAGAACAAGATTATCTTTCGAAGTAAAGGTTCTACAGAGAACAGGAACACTGTTCTCACTTCTAACAATACTTTGATATATAGCAAACAACGTCTTCTCTTTTCAGAGAAACACATGTGCGTTTCTCACAGAAGCATTACTTGAAATTCATACACTTTCCAAAGAATGTGGTTATCTTTTGAAATAAAGATTCTCCAGAGAACAGGAACACTGTTCTCACTTCTGACAATACTTTGACAAATCTCAAACAACGGCTTTCCCTTTCGGAGAAACTAGTGTACGTTTCTCACAAAAGTATTTCAAGAAATTCATACATTTTCCAAGGAACATGATTATCGTTGGACGTAAAGGGTCTACAGAGAACAGGAACACTGTTCACACTTCTAACACTACTTTGACATATACCAAACAACAGCTTCGCTTTTCAGAGAAACACATGTGCGTTCCTCACCAAAGCAGTTCATCAAATTCATACAGTTTCCAAAGAACATGGTTATATTTCTACGTAAAGGTTGTACAGAAGACAGGAACACTGTTCTAACACTACTTTGACAAATCACAAACAACGGCTTCACTTTTCAGAGAAACACATGTGCGTTTCTCACAAAAGCATTTCTTGAAATTCATACACTTTACAAAGAACATCATTATCTTTGGAAGAAAACTTTCGAGAGAGAACAGGACCACTGTTATCACTTCTGACACAACTCAAACAACTACTTCTTCTTCCGTAGACACTCATGTGCATTTCCAAAAATAGCATTTCATGACATTCATACACTTTATATAGAAGAATTCATACACTTTATATAGAACGTAATTATCCTTCACAGTAAAGCTACCACAGAGAACAGGAACACTTCTCAATTCTAACAATACGTTGACATATCACAACGGCTTCTCCTTTCAGAGAAACACTTGTGCGTTTCTCAAAAATGCATTTCCTGAAATCCATACACTTTCAAAGAAGAGGATTCTCTTTCAAAGTGTAGCGTCTGCAGTGAATAGCAAAACTTCTCATTTGAGAAACACGTGTGTATATCACAAAAGCATTTCATGAAATTCATACACTTTCAAAGAACGTGATTATCTTTCACAGTAAACCTTCTACAGTGAAATGGAACACTGTACTCACTTCAAACACTACTTTGACATATAGCAAACGTCTTCTCTTTTCAGAGAAACACATGTGCGTTTCTCACAGAAGCATTACTTGAAATTCATACACTTTCCAAAGAACGTGGTTATCTTTTGAAATAAAGATTCTCCAGAGAACAGGAACACTGTTCTCACTTCTGACAATACTTTGACAAATCTCAAACAACGGCTTTCCCTTTCGGAGAAACTCATGTACATTTCTCACAAAAGCATTTCATGAAATTCATACATTTTTAAAGTTCGATTATCGTTGGAAGTAATGGGTCTACAGAGAACAGGAACACTGTTTTCACTTCTAACACTACTTTGACATATAGCAAACAACGGCTTCGCTTTTCAGAGAAACACATGTGCGTTTCTCACAAAAGCATGTCATGAAATTCATACACTTTCAAAAGAACATGATTATCTTTCGAAGTAAAGGTTCTACAGAGAACAGGAACACTGTTCTCACTTCTAACAATACTTTGATATATAGCAAACAACGTCTTCTCTTTTCACAGAAACACATGGGCGTTTCTCACAGAAGCATTTCTTTAATTTCATACACTTTCCAAAGAACGTCATTATCTTTCGAAATAAAGATTCTCCAGAGAACAGGAACACTGTTCTCACTTCTGACAATACTTTGACAAATCTTAAACAACGGCTTCTTTTTTCGGAGAAACTAGTGTACGTTTCTCACAAAAGTATTTCAAGGAATTCATACATTTTCCAAGGAACATGATTATCGTTGGACGTAAAGGGTCTACAGAGAACAGGAACACTGTTCACACTTCTAACACTACTTTGACATATAGCAAACAATGGCTTCTCTTTTCAGAGAAACACGTGCGTTTCTCACAAAAGCAGTTCATCAAATTCATACACTTTTCAAAGAACAAGATTATCTTTCGAAGTAAAGATTCTTCAGAGAACAGGAACACTGTTCTCACTTTTGACAATGCTTTGACAAATCTCAAATAACGGCTTCTCCTTTCAGAAAAACACTTGTGCGTTTCTCAAAAATGTTTTTCCTGAAATCCATACACTTTACAAAGAACATCATTATCTTTGGAAGAAAACTTTCGAGAGAGAACAGGACCACTGTTATCACTTCTGACACAACTCAAACAACTACTTCTTCTTCCGTAGACACTCATGTGCATTTCCAAAAATAGCATTTCATGACATTCATACACTTTATATAGAAGAATTCATACACTTTATATAGAACGTAATTATCCTTCACAGTAAAGCTACCACAGAGAACAGGAACACTTCTCAATTCTAACAATACGTTGACATATCACAACGGCTTCTCCTTTCAGAGAAACACTTGTGCGTTTCTCAAAAATGCATTTCCTGAAATCCATACACTTTCAAAGAAGAGGATTCTCTTTCAAAGTGTAGCGTCTGCAGTGAATAGCAAAACTTCTCATTTGAGAAACACGTGTGTATATCACAAAAGCATTTCATGAAATTCATACACTTTCAAAAGAACGTGATTATCTTTCACAGTAAACCTTCTACAGTGAAATGGAACACTGTACTCACTTCAAACACTACTTTGACATATAGCAAACGTCTTCTCTTTTCAGAGAAACACATGTGCGTTTCTCACAGAAGCATTACTTGAAATTCATACACTTTCCAAAGAACGTGGTTATCTTTTGAAATAAAGATTCTCCAGAGAACAGGAACACTGTTCTCACTTCTGACAATACTTTGACAAATCTCAAACAACGGCTTTCCCTTTCGGAGAAACTCATGTACATTTCTCACAAAAGCATTTCATGAAATTCATACATTTTCCAAGTTCGATTATCGTTGGAAGTAATGGGTCTACAGAGAACAGGAACACTGTTTTCACTTCTAACACTACTTTGACATATAGCAAACAACGGCTTCGCTTTTCAGAGAAACACATGTGCGTTTCTCACAAAAGCATGTCATGAAATTCATACACTTTCAAAAGAACTTGATTATCTTTCGAAGTAAAGGTTCTACAGAGAACAGGAACACTGTTCTCACTTCTAACATTACTTTGATATATAGCAAACAACGTCTTCTCTTTTCAGAGAAACACATGGGCGTTTCTCACAGAAGCATTTCTTTAATTTCATACACTTTCCAAAGAACGTCATTATCTTTCGAAATAAAGATTCTCCAGAGAACAGGAACACTGTTCTCACTTCTGACAATACTTTGACAAATCTTAAACAACGGCTTCTTTTTTCGGAGAAACTAGTGTACGTTTCTCACAAAAGTATTTCAAGGAATTCATACATTTTCCAAGGAACATGATTATCGTTTGACGTAAAGGGTCTACAGAGAACAGGAACACTGTACACACTTCTAACACTACTTTGACATATAGCAAACAATGGCTTCTCTTTTCAGAGAAACACGTGCGTTTCTCACAAAAGCAGTTCATCAAATTCATACACTTTCCAAAGAACATGATTATCTTTCGAAGTAAAGATTCTACAGAGAACAGGAACACTGTTCTCACTTTTGACAATGCTTTGACAAATCTCAAATAACGGCTTCTCCTTTCAGAGAAACACTTGTGCGTTTCTCAAAAATGCATTTCCTGAAATCCATACACTTTCAAAGAAGAGGATTCTCTTTCAAAGTGTAGCGTCTGCAGTGAATAGCAAAACTTCTCATTTGAGAAACACGTGTGTATATCACAAAAGCATTTCATGAAATTCATACCCTTTCAAAAGAACGTGATTATCTTTCACAGTAAACCTTCTACAGTGAAATGGAACACTGTACTCACTTCAAACACTACTTTGACATATAGCAAACAACGTCTTCTCTTTTCAGAGAAACACATGTGCGTTTCTCACAGAAGCATTACTTGAAATTCATACACTTTCCAAAGAACGTGGTTATCTTTCGAAATAAAGATTCTCCAGAGAACAGGAACACTGTTCTCACTTCTGACAATACTTTGACAAATCTCAAACAACGGCTTTCCCTTTCGGAGAAACTCATGTACATTTCTCACAAAAGCATTTCATGAAATTCATACATTTTCCAAGTTCGATTATCGTTGGAAGTAATGGGTCTACAGAGAACAGGAACACTGTTTTCACTTCTAACACTACTTTGACATATAGCAAACAACGGCTTCGCTTTTCAGAGAAACACATGTGCGTTTCTCACAAAAGCATGTCATGAAATTCATACACTTTCAAAAGAACATGATTATCTTTCGAAGTAAAGGTTCTACAGAGAACAGGAACACTGTTCTCACTTCTAACATTACTTTGATATATAGCAAACAACGTCTTCTCTTTTCAGAGAAACACATGGGCGTTTCTCACAGAAGCATTTCTTTAATTTCATACACTTTCCAAAGAACGTCATTATCTTTCGAAATAAAGATTCTCCAGAGAACAGGAACACTGTTCTCACTTCTGACAATACTTTGACAAATCTTAAACAACGGCTTCTTTTTTCGTAGAAACTAGTGTACGTTTCTCACAAAAGTATTTCAAGGAATTCATACATTTTCCAAGGAACATGATTATCGTTTGACGTAAAGGGTCTACAGAGAACAGGAACACTGTACACACTTCTAACACTACTTTGACATATAGCAAACAATGGCTTCTCTTTTCAGAGAAACACGTGCGTTTCTCACAAAAGCAGTTCATCAAATTCATACACTTTCCAAAGAACATGATTATCTTTCGAAGTAAAGATTCTACAGAGAACAGGAACACTGTTCTCACTTTTGACAATGCTTTGACAAATCTCAAATAACGGCTTCTCCTTTCAGAGAAACACTTGTGCGTTTCTCAAAAATGCATTTCCTGAAATCCATACACTTTCAAAGAAGAGGATTCTCTTTCAAAGTGTAGCGTCTGCAGTGAATAGCAAAACTTCTCATTTGAGAAACACGTGTGTATATCACAAAAGCATTTCATGAAATTCATACCCTTTCAAAAGAACGTGATTATCTTTCACAGTAAACCTTCTACAGTGAAATGGAACACTGTACTCACTTCAAACACTACTTTGACATATAGCAAACAACGTCTTCTCTTTTCAGAGAAACACATGTGCGTTTCTCACAGAAGCATTACTTGAAATTCATACACTTTCCAAAGAACGTGGTTATCTTTCGAAATAAAGATTCTCCAGAGAACAGGAACACTGTTCTCACTTCTGACAATACTTTGACAAATCTCAAACAACGGCTTTCCCTTTCGGAGAAACTCATGTACATTTCTCACAAAAGCATTTCCAAGTTCGATTATCGTTGGAAGTAATGGGTCTACAGAGAACAGGAACACTGTTTTCACTTCTAACACTACTTTGACATATAGCAAACAACGGCTTCGCTTTTCAGAGAAACACATGTGCGTTTCTCACAAAAGCATGCCATGAAATTCATACACTTTCAAAAGAACAAGATTATCTTTCGAAGTAAAGGTTCTACAGAGAACAGGAACACTGTTCTCACTTCTAACAATACTTTGATATATAGCAAACAACGTCTTCTCTTTTCAGAGAAACACATGGGCGTTTCTCACAGAAGCATTTCTTTAATTTCATACACTTTCCAAAGAACGTGATTATCTTTCGAAATAAAGATTCTCCAGAGAACAGGAACACTGTTCTCACTTCTGACAATACTTTGACAAATCTTAAACAACGGCTTCTTTTTTCGGAGAAACTAGTGTACGTTTCTCACAAAAGTATTTCAAGAAATTCATACATTTTCCAAGGAACATGATTATCGTTGGACGTAAAGGGTCTACAGAGAACAGGAACACTGTTCACACTTCTAACACTACTTTGACATATACCAAACAACAGCTTCGCTTTTCAGAGAAACACATGTGCGTTCCTCACCAAAGCAGTTCATCAAATTCATACAGTTTCCAAAGAACATGGTTATATTTCTAAGTAAAGGTTGTACAGAAGACAGGAACACTGTTCTAACACTACTTTGACAAATCACAAACAACGGCTTCACTTTTCAGAGAAACACATGTGCGTTTCTCACAAAAGCATTTCTTGAAATTCATACACTTTACAAAGAACATCATTATCTTTGGAAGAAAACTTTCGAGAGAGAACAGGACCACTGTTATCACTTCTGACACAACTCAAACAACTACTTCTTCTTCCGTAGACACTCATGTGCATTTCCAAAAATAGCATTTCATGACATTCATACACTTTATATAGAAGAATTCATACACTTTATATAGAACGTAATTATCCTTCACAGTAAAGCTACCACAGAGAACAGGAACACTTCTCAATTCTAACAATACGTTGACATATCACAACGGCTTCTCCTTTCAGAGAAACACTTGTGCGTTTCTCAAAAATGCATTTCCTGAAATCCATACACTTTCAAAGAAGAGGATTCTCTTTCAAAGTGTAGCGTCTGCAGTGAATAGCAAAACTTCTCATTTGAGAAACACGTGTGTATATCACAAAAGCATTTCATGAAATTCATACACTTTCAAAGAACGTGATTATCTTTCACAGTAAACCTTCTACAGTGAAATGGAACACTGTACTCACTTCAAACACTACTTTGACATATAGCAAACGTCTTCTCTTTTCAGAGAAACACATGTGCGTTTCTCACAGAAGCATTACTTGAAATTCATACACTTTCCAAAGAACGTGGTTATCTTTTGAAATAAAGATTCTCCAGAGAACAGGAACACTGTTCTCACTTCTGACAATACTTTGACAAATCTCAAACAACGGCTTTCCCTTTCGGAGAAACTCATGTACATTTCTCACAAAAGCATTTCATGAAATTCATACATTTTTAAAGTTCGATTATCGTTGGAAGTAATGGGTCTACAGAGAACAGGAACACTGTTTTCACTTCTAACACTACTTTGACATATAGCAAACAACGGCTTCGCTTTTCAGAGAAACACATGTGCGTTTCTCACAAAAGCATGTCATGAAATTCATACACTTTCAAAAGAACATGATTATCTTTCGAAGTAAAGGTTCTACAGAGAACAGGAACACTGTTCTCACTTCTAACAATACTTTCATATATAGCAAACAACGTCTTCTCTTTTCACAGAAACACATGGGCGTTTCTCACAGAAGCATTTCTTTAATTTCATACACTTTCCAAAGAACGTCATTATCTTTCGAAATAAAGATTCTCCAGAGAACAGGAACACTGTTCTCACTTCTGACAATACTTTGACAAATCTTAAACAACGGCTTCTTTTTTCGGAGAAACTAGTGTACGTTTCTCACAAAAGTATTTCAAGGAATTCATACATTTTCCAAGGAACATGATTATCGTTTGACGTAAAGGGTCTACAGAGAACAGGAACACTGTACACACTTCTAACACTACTTTGACATATAGCAAACAATGGCTTCTCTTTTCAGAGAAACACGTGCGTTTCTCACAAAAGCAGTTCATCAAATTCATACACTTTCTAAAGAACATGATTATCTTTCGAAGTAAAGATTCTACAGAGAACAGGAACACTGTTCTCACTTTTGACAATGCTTTGACAAATCTCAAATAACGGCTTCTCCTTTCAGAGAAACACTTGTGCGTTTCTCAACAATGCATTTCCTGAAATCCATACACTTTCAAAGAAGAGGATTCTCTTTCAAAGTGTAGCGTCTGCAGTGAATAGCAAAACTTCTCATTTGAGAAACACGTGTGTATATCACAAAAGCATTTCATGAAATTCATACCCTTTCAAAAGAACGTGATTATCTTTCACAGTAAACCTTCTACAGTGAAATGGAACACTGTACTCACTTCAAACACTACTTTGACATATAGCAAACAACGTCTTCTCTTTTCAGAGAAACACATGTGCGTTTCTCACAGAAGCATTACTTGAAATTCATACACTTTCCAAAGAACGTGGTTATCTTTCGAAATAAAGATTCTCCAGAGAACAGGAACACTGTTCTCACTTCTGACAATACTTTGACAAATCTCAAACAACGGCTTTCCCTTTCGGAGAAACTCATGTACATTTCTCTCAAAAGCATTTCCAAGTTCGATTATCGTTGGAAGTAATGGGTCTACAGAGAACAGGAACACTGTTTTCACTTCTAACACTACTTTGACATATAGCAAACAATGTCTTCTCTTTTCAGAGAAACACATGTGCGTTTCTCACAAAAGCATTTCATGAAATTCATACACTTTCAAAAGAACATTATTATCTTTCGAAGTAAAGGTTCTACAGAAAACAGGAACACTGTTCTCACTTCTAACAATACTTTGATATATAGCAAACAACGTCTTCTCTTTTCAGAGAAATACATGGGCGTTTCTCACAGATGCATTTCTTTAATTTCATACACTTTCCAAAGAACGTGATTATCTTTCGAAATAAAGATTCTCCAGAGAACAGGAACACTGTTCTCACTTCTGACAATACTTTGACAAATCTTAAACAACGGCTTCTTTTTTCGGAGGAAATAGTGTACGTTTCTCACAAAAGTATTTCAAGAAATTCATACATTTTCCAAGGAACATGATTATCGTTGGACGTAAAGGGTCTACAGAGAACAGGAACACTGTTCACACTTCTAACACTACTTTGACATATAGCATACAACGGCTTCTCTTTTCAGAGAAACACGTGCGTTTCTCACAAAAGCAGTTCATCAAATTCATACACTTTCCAAAGAACATGATTATCTTTCGAAGTAAAGATTCTACAGAGAACAGGAACACTGTTCTCACTTTTGACAATGCTTTGACAAATCTCCAATAACGGCTTCTTCTTTCAGAAAAACACTTGTGCATTTCTCAAAAATGCATTTCCTGAAATCCATACACTTTCACAGAAGATGATTCTCTTTCAAAGTGTAGCGTCTGCAGTGAATAGCAAAATTTCTCATTTGAGAAACACGTGTGTATATCACAAAAGCATTTCATGAAATTCATACACTTTCAAAGGAACGTGATTATCTTCAAAGTAAACCTTCTACAGTGAAATGGAACACTGTACTCACTTCAAACACTACTTTGACATATAGCAAACGTCTTCTCTTTTCAGAGAAACACATGTGCGTTTCTCACAGAAGCATTACTTGAAATTCATACACTTTCCAAAGAACGTGGTTATCTTTCGAAATAAAGATTCTCCAGAGAACAGGAACACTGTTCTCACTTCTGACAATACTTTGACAAATCTCAAACAACGGCTTTCCCTTTCGGAGAAACTCATGTACATTTCTCACAAAAGCATTTCCAAGTTCGATTATCGTTGGAAGTAATGGGTCTACAGAGAACAGGAACACTGTTTTCACTTCTAACACTACTTTGACATATAGCAAACAACGGCTTCGCTTTTCAGAGAAACACATGTGCGTTTCTCACAAAAGCATGCCATGAAATTCATACACTTTCAAAAGAACATGATTATCTTTCGAAGTAAAGGTTCTACAGAGAACAGGAACACTGTTCTCACTTCTAACAATACTTTGATATATAGCAAACAACGTCTTCTCTTTTCAGAGAAACACATGGGCGTTTCTCACAGAAGCATTTCTTTAATTTCATACACTTTCCAAAGAACGTGATTTTCTTTCGAAATAAAGATTCTCCAGAGAACAGGAACACTGTTCTCACTTCTGACAATACTTTGACAAATCTTAAACAACGGCTTCTTTTTTCGGAGAAACTAGTGTACGTTTCTCACAAAAGTATTTCAAGAAATTCATACATTTTCCAAGGAACATGATTATCGTTGGACGTAAAGGGTCTACAGAGAACAGGAACACTGTTCACACTTCTAACACTACTTTGACATATACCAAACAACAGCTTCGCTTTTCAGAGAAACACATGTGCGTTCCTCACCAAAGCAGTTCATCAAATTCATACACTTTCCAAAGAACATGGTTATATTTCGAAGTAAAGGTTGTACAGAGGACAGGAACACTGTTCTAACACTACTTTGACAAATCACAAACAACGGCTTCACTTTTCAGAGAAACACATGTGCGTTTCTCACAAAAGCATTTCTTGAAATTCATACACTTTACAAAGAACATCATTATCTTTGGAAGAAAACTTTCGAGAGAGAACAGGACCACTGTTATCACTTCTGACACAACTCAAACAACTACTTCTTCTTCCGTAGACACTCATGTGCATTTCCAAAAATAGCATTTCATGACATTCATACACTTTATATAGAAGAATTCATACACTTTATATAGAACGTAATTATCCTTCACAGTAAAGCTACCACAGAGAACAGGAACACTTCTCAATTCTAACAATACGTTGACATATCACAACGGCTTCTCCTTTCAGAGAAACACTTGTGCGTTTCTCAAAAATGCATTTCCTGAAATCCATACACTTTCAAAGAAGAGGATTCTCTTTCAAAGTGTAGTGTCTGCAGTGAATAGCAAAACTTCTCATTTGAGAAACACGTGTGTATATCACAAAAGCATTTCATGAAATTCATACACTTTCAAAAGAACGTGATTATCTTTCACAGTAAACCTTCTACAGTGAAATGGAACACTGTACTCACTTCAAACACTACTTTGACATATAGCAAACGTCTTCTCTTTTCAGAGAAACACATGTGCGTTTCTCACAGAAGCATTACTTGAAATTCATACACTTTCTAAAGAACGTGGTTATCTTTCGAAATAAAGATTCTCCAGAGAACAGGAACACTGTTCTCACTTCTGACAATACTTTGACAAATCTCAAACAACGGCTTTCCCTTTCGGAGAAACTCATGTACATTTCTCACAAAAGCATTTCCAAGTTCGATTATCGTTGGAAGTAATGGGTCTACAGAGAACAGGAACACTGTTTTCACTTCTAACACTACTTTGACATATAGCAAACAACGGCTTCGCTTTTCAGAGAAACACATGTGCGTTTCTCACAAAAGCATGTCATGAAATTCATACACTTTCAAAAGAACATGATTATCTTTCAAAGTAAAGGTTCTACAGAGAACAGGAACACTGTTCTCACTTCTAACAATACTTTGATATGTAGCAAACAACGTCTTCTCTTTTCAGAGAAACACATGGGCGTTTCTCACAGAAGCATTTCTTTAATTTCATACACTTTCCAAAGAACGTGATTATCTTTCGAAATAAAGATTCTCCAGAGAACAGGAACACTGTTCTCACTTCTGACAATACTTTGACAAATCTCAAACAACGGCTTTCCCTTTCGGAGAAACTCATGTACATTTCTCACAAAAGCATTTCACGAAATTCATACACTTTCAAAAGAACGTGATTATCTTTCACATTAAACCTTCTACAGTGAAACGGAACACTGTACTCACTTCAAACACTACTTTGACATATAGCAAACAACGTCTTCTCTTTTCAGAGAAACACATGTGTGTTTCTCACAGAAGCATTACTTGAAATTCATACACTTTCCAAAGAACGTGGTTATCTTTCGAAATAAAGATTCTCCAGAGAACAGGAACACTGTTCTCACTTCTGACAATACTTTGACAAATCTCAAACAACGGCTTTCCCTTTCGGAGAAACTCATGTACATTTCTCACAAAAGCATTTCCAAGTTCGATTATCGTTGGAAGTAATGGGTCTACAGAGAACAGGAACACTGTTTTCACTTCTAACTCTACTTTGACATATAGCAAACAACGGATTCGCTTTTCAGAGAAAAACATGTGCGTTTCTCTCAAAAGCATGTCATGAAATTCATACACTTTCAAAAGAACATGATTATCTTTCGAAGTAAAGGTTCTACAGAGAACAGGAACACTGTTGTCACTTCTAACAATACTTTGATATATAGCAAACAACGTCTTCTCTTTTCAGAGAAACACATGGACGTTTCTCACAGAAGCATTTCTTTAATTTCATACACTTTCCAAAGAACGTGATTATCTTTCGAAATAAAGATTCTCCAGAGAACAGGAACACTGTTCTCACTTCTGACAATACTTTGACAAATCTTAAACAACGGCTTCTTTTTTCGGAGAAACTAGTGTACGTTTCTCACAAAAGTATTTCAAGAAATTCATACATTTTCCATGGAACATGATTATCGTTGGACGTAAAGGGTCTACAGAGAACAGGAACACTGTTCACACTTCTAACACTACTTTGACATATACCAAACAACGGCTTCGCTTTTCAGAGAAACACATGTGTGTTCCTCACCAAAGCAGATCATCAAATTCATACACTTTCCAAAGAACATGGTTATATTTCGAAGTAAAGGTTGTACAGAGGACAGGAACACTGTTCTAACACTACTTTGACAAATCACAAACAACGGCTTCTCTTTTCAGAGAAACACATGTGCGTTTCTCACAAAAGCATTTCTTGAAATTCATACACTTTACAAAGAACATCATTATCTTTGGAAGAAAACTTTCGAGAGAGAACAGGACCACTGTTATCACTTCTGACACAACTCAAACAACTACTTCTTCTTCCGTAGACACTCATGTGCATTTCCAAAAATAGCATTTCATGACATTCATACACTTTATATAGAAGAATTCATACACTTTATATAGAACTTAATTATCCTTCACAGTAAAGCTACCACAGAGAACAGGAACACTTCTCAATTCTAACAATACGTTGACATATCACAACGGCTTCTCCTTTCAGAGAAACACTTGTGCGTTTCTCAAAAATGCATTTCCTGAAATCCATACACTTTCAAAGAAGAGGATTCTCTTTCAAAGTGTAGTGTCTGCAGTGAATAGCAAAACTTCTCATTTGAGAAACACGTGTGTATATCACAAAAGCATTTCATGAAATTCATACACTTTCAAAAGAACGTGATTATCTTTCTCAGTAAACCTTCTACAGTGAAATGGAACACTGTACTCACTTCAAACACTACTTTGACATATAGCAAACGTCTTCTCTTTTCAGAGAAACACATGTGCGTTTCTCACAGAAGCATTACTTGAAATTCATACACTTTCCAAAGAACGTGGTTATCTTTTGAAATAAAGATTCTCCAGAGAACAGGAACACTGTTCTCACTTCTGACAATACTTTGACAAATCTCAAACAACGGCTTTCCCTTTCGGAGAAACTCATGTACATTTCTCACAAAAGCATTTCATGAAATTCATACATTTTCAAAGTTCGATTATCGTTGGAAGTAATGGGTCTACAGAGAACAGGAACACTGTTTTCACTTCTAACACTACTTTGACATATAGCAAACAACGGCTTCGCTTTTCAGAGAAACACATGTGCGTTTCTCACAAAAGCATGTCATGAAATTCATACACTTTCAAAAGAACATGATTATCTTTCGAAGTAAAGGTTCTACAGAGAACAGGAACACTGTTCTCACTTCTAACAATACTTTGATATATAGCAAACAACGTCTTCTCTTTTCAGAGAAACACATGGGCGTTTCTCACAGAAGCATTTCTTTAATTTCATACACTTTCCAAAGAACGTGGTTATCTTTCGAAATAAAGATTCTCCAGAGAACAGGAACACTGTTCTCACTTCTGACAATACTTTGACAAATCTTAAACAACGGCTTCTTTTTTCGGAGAAACTAATGTACGTTTCTCACAAAAGTATTTCAAGGAATTCATACATTTTCCAAGGAACATGATTATCGTTTGACGTAAAGGGTCTACAGAGAACAGGAACACTGTTCACACTTCTAACACTACTTTGACATATAGCAAACAATGGCTTCTCTTTTCAGAGAAACACGTGCGTTTCTCACAAAAGCAGTTCATCAAATTCATACAGTTTCCAAAGAACATGATTATCTTTCGAAGTAAAGATTCTACAGAGAACAGGAACACTGTTCTCACTTCTGACAATGCTTTGACCAATCTCAAATAACGGCTTCTCCTTTCAGAGAAACACTTGTGCGTTTCTCAAAAATGCATTTCCTGAAATCCATACACTTTCAAAGAAGATGATTCTCTTTCAAAGTGTAGCGTCTGCAGTGAATAGCAAAACTTCTCATTTGAGAAACACGTGTGTATATCACAAAAGTATTTCATGAAATTCATACACTTTCAAAAGAACGTGATTATCTTTCACATTAAACCTTCTACAGTGAAACGGAACACTGTACTCACTTCAAACACTACTTTGGCATAAAGCAAACAACGTCTTCTCTTTTCAGAGAAACACATGTGCGTTTCTCACAGAAGCATTACTTGAAATTCATACACTTTCCAAAGAACGTGGTTATCTTTCGAAATAAAGATTCTCCAGAGAACAGGAACACTGTTCTCACTTCTGACAACACTTTTACAAATCTCAAACAACGGCTTTCCCTTTCGGAGAAACTCATGTACATTTCTCACAAAAGCATTTCATGAAATTCATACATTTTCCAAGTTCGATTATCGTTGGAAGTAATGGGTCTACAGAGAACAGGAACACTGTTTTCACTTCTAACACTACTTTGACATATAGCAAACAACGTCTTCTCTTTTCAGAGAAACACATGGGCGTTTCTCACAGAAGCATTTCTTTAATTTCATACACTTTCCAAAGAACGTGATTATCTTTCGAAATAAAGATTCTCCAGAGAACAGGAACACTGTTCTCACTTCTGACAATACTTTGACAAATCTTAAACAACGGCTTCTTTTTTCGGAGAAACTAGAGTACTTTTCTCACAAAAGTATTTCAAGAAATTCATACATTTTCCAAGGAACATGATTATCGTTGGACGTAAAGGGTCTACAGAGAACAGGAACACTGTTCACACTTCTAACACTACTTTGACATATAGCAAACAACGGCTTCGCTTTTCAGAGAAACACATGTGCGTTTCTCACAAAAGCAGTTCATCAAATTCATACACTTTCCAAAGAACATGATTATATTTCGAAGTAAAGGTTCTACAGAAGACAGGAACACTGTTCTAGCACTACTTTCACAAATCTCAAACAACGGCTTCACTTTTCAGAGAAACACATGTGCGTTTCTCACAAAAGCATTTGTTGAAATTCATACACTTTCCAAAGATCATCATTATCTGTCGAAGAAAACTTTCTACAGAGAACAGGAAAACTGTTATCACTTCTGACACAACTCAAACAACGGCTTCTTCTTTCGTAGACACTCATGTGCATTTCTAAAAATAGCATTTCATGAAATTCATACACTTTATATAGAAAGTAATGATCCTTCACAGTAAAGCTACCACGGAGAACAGGAACACTTCTGAATTCGAACAATACGTTGACATTTCACAACGGCTTCTCTTTTCGGAGAAACACATGTGCGTTTCTCACAAAAGCAGTTCATCAAATTCATACACTTTCCAAAGAACATGATTATCTTTCGAAGTAAAGATTCTACAGAGAACAGGAACACTGTTCTCACTTCTGACAATGCTTTTACAAATCTCAAATAACGGCTTCTCCTTTCAGAAAAACACTTGTGCGTTTCTCAAAAATGCATTTCCTGAAATCCATACACTATCAAAGAAGATGATTCTCTTTCAAAGTGTAGCGTCTGCAGTGAATAGCAAAATTTCTCATTTGAGAAACACGTGTGTATATCACAAAAGCATTTCATGAAATTCATACACTTTCAAAAGAATGTGATTATCTTTCACAGTAAACCTTCTACAGTGAAATGGAACACTGTACTCACTTCAAACACTACTTTGACATATAGCAAACGTGTTCTCTTTTCAGAGGAACACATGTTCGTTTCTCACAGAAATATTACTTGAAATTCATACACTTTCCAAAGAACGTGGTTATCTTTCGAAGTAAAGATTCTCCAGAGAACAGGAACACTGTTCTCACTTCTGACAATGCTTTGACAAATCTCAAATAACGGCTTCTCCTTTCAGAGAAACACTTGTGCGTTTCTCAAAAATGCATTTCCTGAAATCCATACACTTTCAAAGAAGATGATCCTCTTTCAAAGTGTAGCGTCTGCAGTGAATACCAAAACTTCTCAGTTGAGAAACACGTGTGTATCTCACAAAAGCAGTTCATGAAATTCATACACTTTCAAAGAACGTGTTTATCTTTCACAGTAAACCTTCTACAGTGAAACGGAACACTGTACTCACTTCAAACACTACTTTGACATATAGCAAACAACTGCTTCTCTTTTCAGAGAAACACATGTGCGTTTCTCACAAAAGCAGTTCATCAAATTCATACACTTTCAAAGAACATGATTATCTTTCGAAGTAAAGGTTCTCAGAGAACAGGAACACTGTTCTCACTTCTAACAATACTTTGACAAATAGCAAAAAACTTCTTCTGTTTTCAGAGAAACACATGTGCGTTTCTCACAGAAGCATTACTTGAAATTCATACACTTTCCAAAGAACGTGGTTATCTTTCGAAATAAAGATTCTCCAGAGAACAGGAACACTGTTCTCACTTCTGACAATACTTTGACAAATCTCAAACAACGGCTTTCCCTTTCGGGGAAACTCATGTACATTTCTCACAAAAGCATTTCATGAAATTCATACATTTTCCAAGTTCGATTATCGTTGGAAGTAATGGGTCTACAGAGAACAGGAACACTGTTTTCACTTCTAACACTACTTTGACATATAGCAAACAACGGCTTCGCTTTTCAGAGAAACACATGTGCGTTTCGCACAAAAGCATTTCATGAAATTCATACACTTTCAAAAGAACATGATTATCTTTCGAAGTAAAGGTTCTACAGAGAAAAGGAACACTGTTCTCACTTCTAACAATACTTTGATATGTACAAACAACGTCTTCTCTTTTTCAGAGAAACACATGTGCGTTTCTCAAAGAAGCATTACTTGAAATTCATACACTATCCAAAGAACGTGATTATCTTTTGAAATAAAGATTCTCCAGAGAACAGGAACACTGTTCTCACTTCTGACAATACTTTGACAAAACTTAAACAATGGCTTCTATTTTCGGAGAAACTAGTGTACGTTTCTCACAAAAGTATTTCAAGAAATTCATACTTTTTCCAAGGAACATGATTATCGTTGGACGTAAAGGGTCTACAGAGAACAGGAACACTGTTCACACTTCTAACACTACTTTGACATATAGCAAACAACGGCTTCGCTTTTCAGAGAAACACATGTGCGTTCCTCACAAAAGCAGTTCATCAAATTCATCCACTTTCCAAAGAACATGATTATATTTCAAAGTAAACATTCTACAGAGGACAGGAACACTGTTCTAACAGTACTTTGACAAATCTCAAACAACGGCTTCACTTTTCAGAGAAACACATGTGCGTTTCTCACAAAAGCATTTCTTGAAATTCATACACTTTCCAAAGAACATCATTATCTTTCGAAGAAAACTTTCTACAGAGAACAGGAACACTGTTATCACTTCTGACACAAATCAAACAAAGGCTTCTTCTTTCGTAGAAACTCATGTGCATTTCTAAAAATAGCATTTCATGAAATTCATACACTTGATATAGAACGTAATTATCCTTCAAAGTAAAGCTACCACAGAGAACAGGAACACTTCTCAATTCTAACAATACGTTGACATATCACAACGGCTTCTCTTTTCGGAGAACCCCAGTGCGTTTCTCACAAAAGCAGTTCATTAAATTCATACACATTCCAAAGAACATGATTATCTTTCGAAGTAAAGATTCTACAGAGAACAGGAACACTGTTCTCACTTCTGACAATGCTTTGACAAATCTCAAATAACAGCTTCTCCTTTCAGAGAAACACTTGTGCGTTTCTCAAAAATGCATTTCCTGAAATCCATACACTTTCAAAGAAGATGATTCTCTTTCAAAGTGTAGCGTCTGCAGTGAATAGCAAAACTTCTCATTTGAGAAACACGTGTGTAACTCACAAAAGCATTTCATGAAATTCATACACTTTCAAACGAACGTGTTTATCTTTCAGAGTAAACTTTCTACAGTGAAATGGAACACTGTACTCACTTCTAACAATACTTTGACATATACCAAACAACGTCTTCTCTTTTCAGAGAAACACATGTGCGTTTCTCACAAAAGCATTTCATGAAATTCATACACTTTCAAAGAACATGATTATCTTTCGAAGTAAAGGTTCTCAGAGACCAGGAACACTGTTCTCACTTCTAACAATACTTTGACAAATAGCAAACAACTTCTTCTGTTTTCAGAGAAACACATGTGCGTTTCTCACAGAAGCATTACTTGAAATTCATACACTTTCCAAAGAACGTGATTATCTTTCAAAATGAACATTCTCCAGAGAACAGGCACACTGTTCTCACTTCTGACAATACTTTGACAAATCTCAAACAACGGCTTTAAATTTCGGAGAAACTCATGTACATTTCTCACAAAAGCATTTCATGAAATTCATACATTTTCAAAGTTCGATTATCGTTGGAAGTAATGGGTCTACAGAGAACAGGAACACTGTTTTCACTTCTAACACTACTTTGACATATAGCAAACAACGGCTTCGCTTTTCAGAGAAACACATGTGCGTTTCTCACAAAAGCATGTCATGAAATTCATACACTTTCAAAAGAACATGATTATCTTTCGAAGTAAAGGTTCTACAGAGAACAGGAACACTGTTCTCACTTCTAACAATACTTTCATATATAGCAAACAACGTCTTCTCTTTTCAGAGAAACACATGGGCGTTTCTCACAGATGCATTTCTTTAATTTCATACACTTTCCAAAGAACGTCATTATCTTTCGAAATAAAGATTCTCCAGAGAACAGGAACACTGTTCTCACTTCTGACAATACTTTGACAAATCTTAAACAACGGCTTCTTTTTTCGGAGAAACTAGTGTACGTTTCTCACAAAAGTATTTCAAGGAATTCATACATTTTCCAAGGAACATGATTATCGTTTGACGTAAAGGGTCTACAGAGAACAGGAACACTGTTCACACTTCTAACACTACTTTGACATATAGCAAACAATGGCTTCTCTTTTCAGAGAAACACGTGGGTTTCTCACAAAAGCAGTTCATCAAATTCATACACTTTCCAAAGAACATGATTATCTTTCGAAGTAAAGATTCTACAGAGAACAGGAACACTGTTCTCACTTTTGACAATGCTTTGACAAATCTCAAATAACGGCTTCTCCTTTCAGAGAAACACTTGTGCGTTTCTCAAAAATGCATTTCCTGAAATCCATACACTTTCAAAGAAGATGATTCTCTTTCAAAGTGTAGCGTCTGCAGTGAATAGCAAAACTTCTCATTTGAGAAACACGTGTGTATATCACAAAAGCATTTCATGAAATTCATACACTTTCAAAAGAACGTGATTATCTTTCACATTAAACCTTCTACAGTGAAACGGAACACTGTACTCACTTCAAACACTACTTTGACATATAGCAAACAACGTCTTCTCTTTTCAGAGAAACACATGTGTGTTTCTCACAGAAGCATTACTTGAAATTCATACACTTTCCAAAGAACGTGGTTATCTTTCGAAATAAAGATTCTCCAGAGAACAGGAACACTGTTCTCACTTCTGACAATACTTTTACAAATCTCAAACAACGGCTTTCCCTTTCGCAGAAACTCATGTACATTTCTCACAAAAGCATTTCATGAAATTCATACATTTTCCAAGTTCGATTATCGTTGGAAGTAGTGGGTCTACAGAGAACAGGAACACTGTTTTCACTTCTAACACTACTTTGACATATAGCAAACAACGGCTTCGCTTTTCAGAGAAACACATGTGCGTTTCGCATAAAAGCATTTCATGAAATTCATACACTTTCAAAAGAACATGATTATCTTTCGAAGTAAAGGTTCTACAGAGAACAGGAACACTGTTCTCACTTCTAACAATACTTTCATATATAGCAAACAACGTCTTCTCTTTTCAGAGAAACACATGGGCGTTTCTCACAGAAGCATTTCTTTAATTTCATACACTTTCCAAAGAACGTGATTATCTTTCGAAATAAAGATTCTCCAGAGAACAGGAACACTGTTCTCACTTCTGACTATACTTTGACAAATCTTAAACAACGGCTTCTTTTTTCGGAGAAACTAGTGTACGTTTCTCACAAAAGTATTTCAAGAAATTCATACATTTTCCAAGGAACATGATTATCGTTGGACGTAAAGGGTCTACAGAGAACAGGAACAATGTTCACACTTCTAACACTACTTTGACATATAGCAAACAACGGCTTCGCTTTTCAGAGAAACACATGTGTGTTTCTCACAAAAGCATTTCATGAAATTCATACACTTTCCAAAGAACATGATTATCTTTCGAAATAAAGATTCTCCAGAGAACAGGAACACTGTTCTCACTTCTGACAATACTTTGACAAATCTTAAACAATGGCTTCTTTTTTTCGGAGAAAGTAGTGTACGTTTCTCACAAAAGTATTTCAAGAAATTCATACATTTTCCAAGGAACATGATTATCGTTGGACGTAAAGGGTCTACAGAGAACAGGAACAATGTTCACACTTCTAACACTACTTTGACATATAGCAAACAACGGCTTCTCTTTTCAGAGAAACACGTGCGTTCCTCACAAAAGCAGTTCATCAAATTCATACACTTTCCAAAGAACATGATTATATTTCGAAGTAAAGGTTCTACAGAGAACAGGAACACTGTTCTAACACTACTTTGACAAATCTCAAACAACGGCTTCACTTTTCAGAGAAACACATGTGCGTTTCTCACAAAGCATTTCTTGAAATTCATACACTTTCCAAAGAACATCATTATCTTTCGAAGAAAACTTTCTACAGAGAACAGGAACACTGTTATCACTTCTGACACAACTCAAACAACGGCTTCTTCTTTCGTAGAAACTCGTGAGCATTTCTAAAAATAGCATTTCCTGAAATTCATACACTTTATATAGAACGTAATTATCCTTCACAGAAAAGCTACCACAGAGAACAGGAACACTTCTCAATTCTAACAATACGTTGACATATCACAACAGCTTCTCTTTTCGGAGAACCCCAGTGCGTTTCTCACAAAAGCAGTTCATCAAATTCATACACATTCCAAAGAACATGATTATCTTTCGAAGTAAAGATTCTACAGAGAACAGGAACACTGTTCTCACTTCTGACAATGCTTTGACAGAGCTCAAATAACGGCTTCTCCTTTCAGAAAAACACTTGTGCGTTTCTCAAAAATGCATTTCCTGAAATCCATACACTTTCAAAGAAGATGATTCTCTTTCAAAGTGTAGCGTCTGCAGTGAATAGCAAAACTTCTCATTTGAGAAACACGAGTGTATCTCAAAAAGCAGTTCATGAAATTCATAAACTTTCAAACGAACGTGTTTATCTTTCACAGTAAACCTTCTACAATGAAAAGGAACACTATACTCACTTCTAACAATACTTTGACATATACCAAACAACGTCTTCTCTTTTCAGAGAAACACATGTGCGTTTCTCACAAAAGCAGTTCATCAAATTCATACACTTTCCAAAGAACATGATTATCTTTCGAAGTAAAGATTCTACAGAGTACAGGAACACTGTTCTCACTTCTGACAATGCTTTGACAAATCTCAAATAACGGCTTCTCCTTTCAGAAAAACACTTGTGCGTTTCTCAAAAATGCATTTCCTGAAATCCATACACGTTCAAAGAAGATGATTCTCTTTCAAAGTGTAGCGTCTGCAGTGAATAGCAAAACTTCTCATTTGAGAAACACGTGTGTATCTCACAAAAGCATTTCATGAAATTCATACACTTTCAAAGAACGTGTTTATCTTTCACAGTAAACCTTCTACAGTGAAAAGGAACACTGTACTCACTTCTAACAATACTTTGACATACACCAAACAACGTCTTCTCTTTTCAGAGAAACACATGTGCGTTTCTCACAACAGCATTTCTTGAAATTCATACACTTTCAAAAGAACATGATTATCTTTCGAAGTAAAGGTTCTACAGAGAACAGGAACACTGTTCTCACTTCTAACAATACTTTGATATGTAGCAAACAACCTCTTCTCTTTTCAGAGAA
Source organism: Microtus oregoni (assembly GCF_018167655.1). Taxonomy (NCBI): domain Eukaryota; kingdom Metazoa; phylum Chordata; class Mammalia; order Rodentia; family Cricetidae; genus Microtus; species Microtus oregoni. The sequence goes on along the minus strand of NW_024544709.1, from coordinate 77,617 downwards.
ACACATGGGCGTTTCTCACAGAAGCATTTCTTTAATTTCATACTCTTTCCAAAAACATGATCATCTTTCGAAATAAAGATTCTCCAGAGAACAGGAACACTGTTTTCACTTCTGACAATACTTTGACAAATCTTAACAATGGCTTCTCTTTTTCGGAGAAAGTAGTGTACCTTTCTCACAAAAGTATTTCAAGAAATTCATACATTTTCCAAGGAACATGATTATTGTTGGACGTAAAGGGTCTACAGAGAACAGGAACACTGTTCTCACTTCTAACAATACTTTGATATGTAGCAAACAACGGCTTCGCTTTTCAGAGAAACACATGTGTGTTCCTCACAAAAGCAGTTCATCAAATTCATGCACTTTCCAAAGAACATGATTATATTTCGAAGTAAAGGTTCTACAGAGAACAGGAACACTGTTCTAACACTACTTTGACAAATCTCAAACAACGGCTTCACTTTTCAGAGAAACACATGTGCGTTTCTCACAAAAGCATTTCTTGAAATTCATACACTTTCCAAAGAACATCATTATCTTTCGAAGAAAACTTTCTACAGAGAACAGGAACACTGTTATCACTTCTGACACAACTCAAACAACGGCTTCTTCTTTCGTAGAAACTCGTGTGCATTTCTAAAAATAGCATTTCTTGAAATTCATACACTTTATATAGAACGTAATTATCCTTCACAGTAAAGCTACCACAGAGAACAGGAACACTTCTCAATTCTAACAATACGTTGACATATCACAACAGCTTCTCTTTTCGGAGAACCCCCGTGCGTTTTTCACAAAAGCAGTTCATCAAATTCATACACTTTCCAAAGAACATGATTATCTTTCGAAGTAAAGATTCTACAGAGAACAGGAACACTGTTCTCACTTCTGACAATGCTTTGACAAATCTCAAATAACGGCTTCTCCTTTCAGAAAAACACTTGTGCGTTTCTCAAAAATGCATTTCCTGAAATCCATACACTTTCAAAGAATATGATTCTCTTTCAAAGTGTAGCGTCTGCAGTGAATAGCAAAACTTCTCATTTGAGAAACACGTGTGTATCTCACAAAAGCAGTTCATGAAATTCATACACTTTCAAACAAACGTGTTTATCTTTCACAGTAAACCTTCTACAGTGAAAAGGAACACTGTACTCACTTCTAACAATACTTTGACATATACCAAACAACGGCTTCTCTTTTCAGAGAAACACATGTGCGTTTCTCACAAAAGCAGTTCATCAAATTCATACACTTTCCAAAGAACATGATTATCTTTCGAAGTAAAGATTCTACAGAGAACAGGAACACTGTTCTCACTTCTGACAATGCTTTGACAAATCTCAAATAACGGCTTCTCCTTTCAGAAAAACACTTGTGCGTTTCTCAAAAATGCATTTCCTGAAATCCATACACTTTCAAAGAAGATGATTCTCTTTCAAAGTGTAGCGTCTGCAGTGAATAGCAAAACTTCTCATTTGAGAAACACGTGTGTATCTCACAAAAGGATTTCATGAAATTCATACACTTTCAAAAGAACATGATTATCATTCGAAATAAAGGTTCTCAGAGAACCGGAACACTGTTCTCACTTCTAACAATACTTTGACAAATAGCAAACAACTTCTTCTGTTTTCAGAGAAACACATGTGCGTTTCTCACAGAAGCATTACTTGAAATTCATACACTTTCCAAAAACGTGATTATCTTTCGAAATAAAGATTCTCCAGAGAACAGGAACACTGTTCTCACTTCTGACAATACTTTGACAAATCTCAAACAACGGCTTTCCCTTTCGGAGAAACTCATGTACATTTCTCACAAAAGCATTTCATGAAATTCATACATTTTCCAAGGAACATGATTATTGTTGGAACTAATGGGTCTACAGAGAACAGGAACACTGTTTTCACTTCTAACACTACTTTGACATATAGCAAAAAACGGCGTCGCTTTTCAGAGAAACACGTGTGTTTCTCACAAAAGCATTTCATGAAATTCATACACTTTCAAAAGAACATGATTATCATTCGAAGTAAAGGTTCTCAGAGAACAGGAACACTGTTCTCACTTCTAACAATACTTTGACAAATAGCAAACAGCTTCTTCTCTTTTCAGAGAAACACATGTGCGTTTCTCACAGAAGCATTACTTGAAATTCATACACTTTCCAAAGAACCTGATTATCTTTCGAAATAAAGATTCTCCAGAGAACAGGAACACTGTTCTCACTTCTGACAATACTTTGACAAATCTCAAACAACGGCTTCTCCTTTCGGATATACTCATGTACGTTTCTCACATAAGCATTTCATGAAATTCATACATTTTCCAAAGAACATGATTATCTTTGGAATTAAAGGTTCCACAGAGAACAGGAACACTGTTCACACTTCTAACACTACTTTGACATATAGCAAACAAGGGCTTCACTGTTCAGAGAAACACATGTGCGTTCCTCACAAAAGCAGTTCATCAAATTCATCCACTTTCCAAAGAAGATGATTATATTTCGAAGGAGGAGGCGGGGCCTGCGCGAGCGGGAGTGGTCTGCGTGTGGAGGCGTGGCCTGCGTGAAGGGGCGTGATCTGCTTTAGTGGGAGTGGCCTGCGTGATGTGGCGGGGCCATATATCAACAAAGTATCGGCCTGCCGGCCGGCTTTTCCACACAACTACTACATCTTCCATGACTCCCCGGGGCGTGGTCTGCGTGAGGGGCGGGGCCTGCTTGAGGGGACGGAGCCTGCGTGAGTGGCGGGGCCTGCGTGAGGGGGCGGTGCCTGCGTGAGTGTGAGGGGCCTGCGTGATTCTGCAGGGCCTGGGTGAGGGGGCGGGGCCTGCGTGAGTGTGCGGGGCCTGCGTGAGTCTGCAGGGCCTGCGCGAGGGGGCGTGGTCTGCTGTGGGGGCGTGGACTGTGTGAGGGGGCGTAGCCTGGGTGAGGGGGCGGGGCCTGCGTGGATGTCGGGGCCTACGTGAGTGGCGGGGCCTGCTTGAGGGGTCATGGTATGCATGAGTGGCGGGGCCTGTGTGAGGGGGCGTGGTCTGCGTGAGAGCAGGGGCATGCGTGAGTGGGCAGGGCCTGCGCGAGGGGTAGGGCCTGCGTGAGTGGGCGGAGCCTGCGTGAGGGGGCAGGGCCTTCACGAGGGGGCGTGGTCTGCGTGTGAGGGCGTCTCCTGCGTGAGGGGGCGTGGTATGTGTGTTGGGGCGTGGCCTGCATGAGGGGGTGTGGTCTTCGTGATGGGAGGGGCCTGTGTGAGGGTGCGGGCCTGCTTGAGTCTGCAGGGCTTGCGCTAGGGGGCGTGGTCTGCGTGAGGGGGCATGGTCTGCGTGAGGGGGCATGGTCTGCGTGTGGGGGCGTGGCCTGCGTGAGGGGGCGGGGCCTGCGTGGGTGGGCAGGGCCTGCGTGGGTGGGCAGGGCCTGCACGAGGGGGCGTGGTCTGCGTGAGGGGGAGTGGCCTCTGTGAGGTGGTGGGGCCATATATCCCCGAAGTTTGGGCCTGCCTGCTGGCCGCTCCATACAATTACTACATCTCCCATGATTTCCCCAGCGTGGGGCCTGCCTGAGGGGGCGTGGTCTGCGTTAGGGGGCGGGGCCTGCGTGAGTGGCGGGGCCTGCGTGAGGGGGCGTGGTCTGCGCGAGGGGCGGGGCCTGCGTGTGGGTGCGGGTCATGCGTGAGTGAACCTGTGCGAGGCGGCATGGTCTGCATGTTGGGTTCGTGGCCTGCACGAGAGGGCGTGGTCTGCGTGTGGGGGCGTGGCCTGCGTGAGTGGCGGGGTCTGCGTCAGGGGGCGGGGCCTGCGTGAGGGTGCGGGGCCTGCTTGAGTCTGTAGGGCCTGCGAGAGGGGGAGTGTTCTGCGTTTGGGGGCGTGGCCTGCGTGAGGGGGCGTGGTCTCAGTGAGGGGAAGTGGCCTGCGTGAGGGGGTTGGGCCTTATATCCCCGAAGTTTCGGCCTGCTGGCCAGCCGCTCCACACAATTATTCATCTCCCATGATTCCCCCGGGGCGGGGCCTCCGCGAGGGGGCGTGGTCTGCGTGAGTGGGCAGGGCCTGCACGAAGGGGCGTGGTCTGTGAGATGGGCGGGGCCTGCATGAGGGTGCATGTTCTACGTAAGGGGAGGGGCCTGCGTGAGGGGGCAGGGACTGGGAGGGGCATGGTCTGCGTGTAGGGGCGTGGTCTGAGTGGGGGGCGTGGTCTTATTGAGGGGACGTGGCCTCGGTGAGGGGGAGTGGCCTGCGCGAGGTTTCCAGGCAATATATCCCTGGAGTTTCGCCCTGCTGGCCGGCCGCTGAACAGAATTACTACATATCCCATGATTCCCACGGGGCGGGACCTCCGCGAGGGGGCGTGGTCTGCGTGAGGGGGCGTAATCTGTGTAAGGAGAGGGGCCTGTGTGAGGGGGCGGGGATTGCGTGAGGGGGCAGGGTCTGCATGAGGGGGCGTGGTCTGCGTGTGGCTTGTGGCCTGCGTGAGGGGGCGTGGTCTGCGTGTGGGGAAGTGGCCTGCGTGAGGGGGCGGGGCCATATATCCCCGAAGTTTCGGCCTGCCAGGCGGCTGATCCGCACAAGTACTACATCTCCCATGACACCCCGGGCGGGGCCTGCGTGAGGGGGTGTGGTCTGCGTGAGGGGCGGGGCCTGCGTGAGGGGACGGACCTGCGGGAGGGTGCGGGTCCTGCATGAGTCTTCAGGGCCTGCGTAAGGGGGCGTGGTCTGCGTGTGGGGCGGGGCCTGCGTGAGGGGGCGTCGTCTGCGTAAGGGGAAGGGCCAGCGTGAGGGGGCAGGGCCTGCGTGAGTGGCGGGGCCTGCATGAGGGGGAGGGGCCTGCATGAGGGTGCGAGACCTGCATGAGCGGGCAGGGCTTGCGCGACGGGGCGTGGTCTGCGATGGGGACGTGGCCTGCATGAGGGGGCGTGGTCTGCGTGAGGGGAGGGGCCTGTGTGAGGGTGCAGGGCTTGCGCGAGGGGACGTGGGGGGGCGTGTGCTGCGTGAGGGGGCGTGTTCTGCGTGAGGGGGCGTGGTCTGCGTGAAGGGCGGAGCCTGCGTGAGGTGGCATGGTCTGCGTGAGGGGAGGGGCCTGTGTGAGGGGGCAGGGCTTGCGCGAGGGGGCGTGGTCTGCGTGTGGGGACGTGGCCTGCATGAGGGGAGGGGCCTGTGTGAGGGTGCGGGACCTGCGTGAGAGGGCAGGGCCTGCGTGAGGGGGCGTGGTCTGTGTGAGGGGGCGTGGTATGCGTGTGCGAGCATGGCCTACGTGAGGGGCGTGGTCTGCGTGTGTGGGCGTGGCGTGCGTGAGGGGACGTGGTCTCCGTGAGGGGCGAGGCCTGCATGAGGGGGCGAGATCTGCCTGAGGGGCGTGGCCTGCCTTAGGGACAGGTCCTGCGTGAGGGGGCGTGGTCTGCGTAAGGGGAGGGGCCAGCGTGAGGGGGCGGGGCCTGCGTGAGTGGCGGGGCCTGCATGAGGGGGAGGGGCCTGCATGAGGTTGCGGAACCTGCGTGAGAGGGCAGGGCCTGCGTGAGGGGGCGTGGTCTGCGTGAGGGGGCGTGGTATGCGTGTGCGAGCATGGCCTGCGTGAGGTGGCGTGGCCTGCGTGAGGGAGCATGGTCTGCGTGAGGGACGGGGCCTGCGTGAGGGGGCGTGGTCTGCGTGAGGGGCGGGGCCTGCGTGAGGGGGCGTGGTCTGCGTAAGGGGAGGGGCCAGCGTGAGGGGGCGTGGTCAGCGTGAGGGGGCGTGTTCTGCGTGAGGGGGAGGCCTGTGTGAGGGTGCGGGGCATGCTTGAGTGTGCAGGGCCTGCTCGAGGGGGCGTGGTCTGCGTGTGGCGACATGGCCTGCGTTAGGGGGCGTGGTCTCCGTGAAGGGCGGGGCATGCGTGAGGGGCGTGGTCTGCGTGAGGGGCGGGGCCTGCACGAGGGGGCGTGGTCTCCGTGAGGGGCGGGGCCTGCATGAGAGGACAGGCTTGCATGAGGGTGCGGGGCCTGCGTGACTGTGCAGGGCCTGTGCGAGGGGGCGTGGTCGGCGTGAGGGGGCGTGGCCTGCGTGAGGGGGCGTGGTCTGCGTGAGGGGCGGGGCTTGCGTACGGGGGCGGGGCATGCGTGAGGGGGCAGAGCCTGCACGAGGGGGCGTGGACTGCGTGAGGGAGCATGGTCTGCATTAAGCTGCTTGGTCTACGTGTTGGTGTGGGGCCTGAGTGACTGGGCAGGGCCTGCACGAGGGGGCGTGGTCTGCGTGTGGGGGCGTGGTATGTGTGTGCCAGCATGGCCTGCGTGAGGGGGCGTGGCCTGCGTGAGGGAGCATGGTCTGGGTGAGGGGCGGGGCCTGCGTGAGGGGGCGAGATCTGCATGAGGGTTGGGGCCTGCCTGAGGGACAGGGCCTGCCTGAGGTGGCGTGGTCTGCGTGAGGGGAGGGGCCTGCGTGAGGGTGCAGGGCCTGCGTGAGTCTGCAGGGCCTGCTTGAGGGGGCGTGGTCTCCGTGTGTGGGCGTTGCCTGCATGAAGGGCGGGGCCAGCGTGAGGGGGCGTGGTCTGTGTGAGGGGAGGGGCCTGAGTGAGGGTGCCGGGCCTGCATGAGTCTGCAGGGCCTGCGTGAGGGGGCGTGGTCTGCGTGGGGGGCGTGGTCTGCGTGAGGGGGCGTGGTCAGCGTGAGGGGGCGTTGTCTGCGAGAGGGGAGGGGCCTGTGTGAGTGTGCGGTGCCTGCTTGAGTCTGCAGGGCCTGCGCGAGGGGGCGTGGTCTGCGTGAGGGGCGGGGCCTGCCTGAGGGACGGGGCCTGCGTGAGGGGGCGTGGACTGCGTGTGGGGGCGTGGCATTCCTGAGGGGGCGTGGTCTCCGTGACGGGGTATGGCTTGCACGAGGGGTCCTTGTCTGCGTGGAGGGCGTGGTCTGCGTGAGGGGGCGTGGTCAGCGTGAGGGGGCGTTGTCTGCGTGAGGGGAAGGGCCTGCGTGAGTGTGCGGTATCTGCTTGAGTCTGCAGGGCCTGCGCGAGGGGGCGTGGTCTGCGTGAGGGGCGGGGCCTGCGTGAGGGGGCGAGATCTGCGTGAGGGGCGGGGCCTGCCTGAGGGACAGGGCCTGCGTGAGGGGGCGTGGTCTGCGTGTGGGGGCGTGGTCTTCGTGAGGGGCGGGGCCTGCGTGAAGGGGCGAGATCTGCCTGAGGGGCATGGTCTCCGTGACGGGGTATGGCTTGCACGAGGGGTCATTCTCTGCGTGGAGGGCGTGGTCAGCGTGAGGGGGCGTTGTCTGCGTGAGGGGTGGGGCCTGCGTGAGTCTGCAGGGGCTGCGCGAGGGGGCGTTGTCTGCGTGTGGGGGCGTGGCCTGCGTGAGCGGGCATGGTCTCCGTGAGGGGGAGTGGCCTGCGTGAGGGGGCGGGGCCATATATCCCCGAAGTTTCGGACTGCCTGCAGGCCGCTTTTCATAATTACTACATCTCCCATGATTCCCTGGGAGTGGGGCCTGCGCGAGGGGGCGTGGTCTGCGTGAGTGGGCAATGCCTGAACGAGTGGGCGTGGTCTGCGTGTGGGGGCGTGGCCTGTATGAGGGGCGTGGTCTCCGTGAGGGGGAGTGTCCTGAGTGAGGGGGCGGGGCCTGCGTGAGGGAGCATGGTCTGCGTGAGAGGCGGAGCCTGTGTGAGGGGGCAAGATCTGCGTGAGGGGCGGGGCCTGCCTGAGGGACGGGGCCTGCGTGAGGGGGCGTGGTCTGCGTGAAGGGCGGGGCCTGCGTGTGGGGGCGTGGTCTGCATAAGGTGAGGGCCCAGGGTGAGGTGGCAGGGCCTGCGTGAGTGGCGGGGCCTGCATGAGAGGGAGGGGACTGCATGAGGGTGCAGGACCTGCGTGAGGGGGCAGGGCCTGCTGAGGGGGTGTGGTCTGCGTGTGTGGGCGTTGCCTTCATGAGGGGCGGGGCCTGCGTGATGGGGCGTGGTCTGCGTGAGGGGAGGGGCCTGCGTGAGAGTGCCGGGCCTGCATGAGTCTGCAGGGCCCGCGCTGGCTGCGTGGTTTGCTTGTGGGGGCGTGGAATGCCTGAGGGGGCGTGGTCTCCGTGACGGGGTATGGCTTGTGCGAGGGGTCGTGGTCTGCGTGGGGGGCGTGGTCTGCGCGAGGGGTCGTGGTCTGCGTGAGGGGGCGTGGTCAGCGTGAGGGGCGGGGCCTGCGTGAGGGGGCTAGATCTGCGTGAGGGGCGGGGCCTGCCTGAGGGACGGGGCCTGCGTGAGGGTGCGTGGTCTGCGTGAAGGGAGGGGCCTGCGTGAGGGTGCAGGGCCTGAGTGAGTCTGCAGGGCCTGCGCGAGGGGGCGTGGTCTGCGTGAGTGGGCAGTGCCTGCACGAGTGGGCGTGGTCTGCGTGAGGGGCGGTGCCTGCGTGAGGGGGCGTGGAATGCGTAAGAAGAGGGGCCAGCGTGAGGGGGCGGTGTCTGCGTGAGTGGGCGGGGCCTGCGTGAGTGGCGGGGCCTGCATGAGGGGGAGGGGCCTGCATTAGGGTTCCGGGCCTGCGTGAGGGGGCAGGGCCTGTGTGAGGGGGCGTGGTCTGCGTGTGGGGGCGTGGCCTGCGTGAGGGGCGGGGCCTGCGAGAGTGGCGGGGCCTTCATGAGGGGGAGGGGCCTGCATGAGGGTGCAGGGCCTGCGCGAGGGGGCGTAGTCTGCGTGTGGGTGCGTGGCGTGCCTGAGGGGGCGTGGTCTCCGTGACGGGGAGTGGCTTGCGCGAGGGGGCGTGGTCTGCGTGGGGGGGCGTGGTATGCGTGAGGGGCGGGGCCTGCGTGATGGGCGGGGCCTGCGCGAGGGGGCATGGTCTGCGTGTGGGGGCGTGGCCTGCGTAGGTGGGCGTGGTCTGCAGGTGGGGTTGTGGCCTGCGTGAGGGGGCGTGGTCTGCGTGAGGGGAGGGGCCTGCGTGAGCGTGCGGGGCCTGCGTGAGTCTGCAGGGCCTGCGCGAGTGGGCATGGACTGCATGTGCGGGTGTGGCCTGCGAGAGGGGGCGTGGCCTTCGAGAGGGGGCGTGGTCTGCGTGAGGGGCCGTGGACTCCGTGAGGGGGAGTGGCCTGCGTGAGGGGGCGTGGTTTGCGTGGGGGGGCGTAGTCTGCGTGAGGGGGTGGGGACTGCGTGAGTCTGAAAGTCCTGCGCGGGGGGGCGTGGTCTGCGTGTGGGGGCATGGTCTGCGTGAAGGGGCGTGGTCTCCGTGAGGGGCGGGGCCTGCGCGAGGGGGCGTGGTCTGCGTGTGGGGGCATGGCCTGCGTGAGAAGGCAGGGTATGCGTGAGGGGGCAGGGCCTGCACGAGGGGGCGTGGTCTACGTGAGGGGGCCTGGTCTACTTGAAGGGGCGTGGTCTGCGTGTTGGGGAGGGGCCTGAGTGACTGGGCAGGGCCTGCACGAGGGGGCATGGTCTGCGTGTGGGGGCGTGGCCTGCGTGAGGGGGCGTTGCCATATATCCCCGAAGTTTCGGCCTGCCGGCTGGCCACTGCACATAATTACTACATCTCCCATGATTCCCCCGGAGCGGGGCCTGCGCGAGAGGGCGTGGTCTGCGTGAGTGGGCAGTTCATGCACGAGTGGGAGTGGTCTGCGTGAGGGGCGGGGCCTGCGTGAGGGGGCGTGGTCTGCGTGAGGGGAGGGGCCTGCGTGAGGTTGCCGGGCCTGCATGAGTCTGCAGGGCCTGCGCGAGGTGGCATGGTCTGCGTGTGGGGGCGTGGCCTGCCTGAGGGGGCGTGGTCTTTGTGACGGGGAGTGGCTTGCGCGAGGGGGCGTGGTCTGCGTGAGGGGACGTGGTATGCGTGAGGGGCGGGGACTGTGTGAGTGGACATGGTCTGCGTGAGGGGAGGGGCCTGTGTGAGGGGTAGTGGTATGCAGGTGGTGTTGTGGCCTGCGTGAGGGGGCGGGGCCTGCATGAGGGGGAGGGGACTGCGTGAGGGTGCCGGGCCTGCGTGAGGGGGCAGGGCCTGCATGAGTGGCGGGGCCTGCATGAGAGGGAGGGGACTGCGTGAGGGGGCGTGGTCTGCGTTAGAGGAGGAGCCTGCATGAGGGTGCTGGGCCTGCATGAGTCTGCAGGGCCTGCGCGAGGGGGCACGTTCTGCGTGTGTGGGCGTGGCCTGCGTGAGGGGCCGTGGCCTGCGTGAGTGGGCGTGTTCTCCGTGAGGGGCGGGGCCTGCGTGGGGGGCGTGGTCTGCGTGTGTGGGCGTTGCCTGTGTGAGGGGGCGTGGTCTCCCTGAGGGGCAGGGCCTGCTTGAGGGGGCGGGGCCTGCATGATTGGGCAGGGCATAAACGAGGGGGCGTGGTCTGCGTGAGGGGGCGTGGTCTTCGTGAGGGGGAGTGGCCGGCGTGAGGGGGAGGGGCTATATATCTCCGAAGTTTCGGCCTGCCACTCAGCCCCTTCACAGAATTACTACATCTCCCATGATTCCCCAGGAGCAGGGCCTGCGCAAGGGGGCGTGGTTTGCGTGAGTGGGCAGTGCCTGCACGAGTGGGCGTGGTCTGCGCGAGCTGCGGGGACTGCGTGAGGGGGCGTGTTCTGCGTAAGGGGAGGGGCCAGCGTGAGGCGGCGGGGCCTGAATGAGGGGGAGGGGCCTGCATGAGGGTGCGGGACCTGCGTGAGGAGGCAGGGCCTGCGTGAGGGGGCGTGGTCTGCGTGTGGAGGCGTGGCCTGCGTGAGGGGTGGGGCCTGCGTGAGGGGGCGTGGTCTGCGTGAGGGGAGGGGCCTGCGTGAGTGGCGGGGCCTGCATGAGGGGGAGGGGCCTGCGCGAGGGGGCGTGGTCTGCGTGAGGGGCGGGGCCTTCGTGAGGGGGCGTGGTCTGCGTGAGGGGAGGGGCCTGTGGGAGGGGGCGAGATCTGCCTGAGGGGCGGGGCCTGCTTGAGGGACGGGGCCTGCGTGAGGGGGCGTGGTCTGTGTGAGTGGGCAGGGACTGCACGAGGGGGCGTGGTCTGCGTGTGGGGGCGTAGCCTGCCTGAGGGGGCGTGGTCTCCGTGAGGGGTGGGGCCTGTGTGAGGGGCGTGGTCTGCGTGTGTGGGCGTATCCTGCGTGAGGGGGCGTGGTCTCCGTGAGGGGTGGGGCCTGTGTGAGGGGCGTGGTCTGCGTGTGTGGGCTTATCCTGCGTGAGGGGGCTGGGCCTGCGTGAGTGGCGGGGCCTGCGTGAGGGGTGGGGCCTGCGTGAGTCTGCAGGGCCTGCGCGAGGGGGCGTTGTCTGCATGTGGGGGCGTGGCCTGCGTGAGGGGGCGTGGTCTCCGTGAGTTGGAGTGGCCTGCGTTAGGGGGCGGGGCCTGCATGAGGGTGCGGGGCCTGCGTGAGGGGAGTGGCCTGCGTGAGGGGGCGGGGCCATATATCCCCGAAGTTTCGGCCTGCCTGCTGGCTGCTTCACATAATTACTACATCTCCCATGATTCCCCCGGAGCGGGGACTGCGCGAGGGGGCGTGGTCTGCGTGAGTGGGCAGTGCCTGAACGAGTGTGCGTGGTCTGCGTGTCGGGGAGTTGCCTGCATGAGGGGCCGTGGTCTCCGTGAGGGGAAGTGTCCTGAGTGAGGGGGCGTGGTCCTGGTCTGCCTTAGGGGAGTGGCCTGCGTACGGGGGCGCGGCCTGCGTGAGGGGGCAGGGCCTGCACGAGGGGGCGTGGACTGCATGAGGGGGCGTGGTCTGCGTGAAGCTGCATGGTCTGCGTGTTGGGGCGGGGCCTGAGTGACTGGGCAGGGCCTGCACGAGGGGGCGTGGTCTGCGTGTGGGGGCGTGGTATCCGTGTGCGAGCATGGCCTGCGTGAGGGGGCGTGGCCTGCGTGAGGGGGCAAGATCTGCGTGAGGGGCGGGGCCTGCCTGAGGTACGGGGCCTGCGCGAGGGGGCGTGGTCTGCGCGAGGGGGCGTGGCCTGCGTGAGGGGCGGGGCCTGCGTGAGGGGGCGTGGTCTGCGTTGGGGGAGGGGCCTGCGTGAGGGAGCCGGGCCTGCATGAGTCTGCAGGACCTGCGCGAGGGGGCGTGGTCTGCGTGTGGGTGCGTGGCCTTCATGAGGGGGCCTGCTCTGCGTGAGGGGCGGGGCCTGTGTGAAGGTGGAGGGCCTGCTTGAGTATGCAGGGCATGAACGAGGGGGCGTGGTCTGCGTGAGGGGGCGTGGTCTGCGTGAGTGGGCGCGGTCTGCGTGTGTGGGCGTGGCCTGCGTGAGGGGGCGTGGCCTGCGTGAGTGGGCGTGTTCTCCGTGAGGGGCGGGGACTGCGTGGGGGGGCGTGTTCTGTGTAAGGGGAGGGGCCAGCGTGAGGGGGCGAGGCCTGAATGAGGGCGAGGGGCCTGTATGAGGTGCGGGACCTGCGTGAGGGGGCAGGGCCTGCGTGAGGGGGCGTGGTCTGCGTGTGGAGGCGTGGCCTGCATGAGGGGCGGGGCCTGCGTGAGGGGGTGTGGTCTGCATGAGGGGAGGGGCCTGCGTGAGAGTGCCAGGCCTGTGTGAGTCTGCAGGTCCTGCGCAAGGGGGCGTGGCCTGCGTGAGTGGGCGTGTTCTCCGTGAGGGGCGGGGACTGCGTGGGGGGGCGTGTTCTGTGTAAGGGGAGGGGCCAGCGTGAGGGGGCGAGGCCTGAATGAGGGCGAGGGGCCTGTATGAGGTGCGGGACCTGCGTGAGGGGGCAGGGCCTGCGTGAGGGGGCGTGGTCTGCGTGTGGAGGCGTGGCCTGCATGAGGGGCGGGGCCTGCGTGAGGGGGTGTGGTCTGCATGAGGGGAGGGGCCTGCGTGAGAGTGCCGGGCCTGCGTGAGTCTGCAGGTCCTGCGCAAGGGGGCGTGGCCTGCGTTAGCGGGCGTCGTCTCCGTGAGGGGCGGGGCCTGCGTGGGGGGGCGTGGTATGCGTGTGTGGGCGTTGACTGCGTGAGGTGGCGTGGTCTCCCTGAGGGGCAGGGCCTGCGTGAGGGGGCGGGGCCTGCATGAGTGGGCAGGGCCTGAACGAGGGGGCGTGGTCTGCGTGAGGGGGCGTGTTCTCCGTGAGCGGGAGTGGCCGGCGTGAGGTGGAGGGGCCATATATCCCCGAAGTTGGCCTGCTGGCCACTCCACACAATTACTACATCTCCCATGATTCCCCCGGGGCGGGGCCTCCGCGATGGGGCGTGGTCTGGGTGAGGGGGCAGGGCCTGCACGAGGGGCCGTGGGCTGCGTGAGCAGGGGGGGGCCTGCGTGAGGGGGCGTGGTATGCGTAAGGGGTGGGGCCTGCGTGAGGGGGCGGGGCCTGCGTGAGGGGGCGGGGAATGCGTGAGTCTGCAATGCCTGCGTGAGGGGGCGTGGTCTGCGTGTGGGGGCGTGGCCTACGTGAGGGGGCGTGGTCTCCGTGAGGGGGAGTGGCCTGCGTTAGGGGGCAGGGCCATATATCCCCAAAATTTCGGCCTGTCAGCCAGCTGATCCGCACAAGTACTACATCTCCCATGACACCCCGGGCGGGGCCTGCGTGAGGGGGTGTGGTCTGCGTGAGTGGGCAGGGACTGCACGAGGGGGCATGGTCTGCGTCTGGGTCATGGCCTGCGTGAGGGGTCGTGGTCTGCGTAAGGGGAGGGGCCAGCGTGAGGGGGCGGGGCCGGCGTGAGTGGGTGGGGCCTGCGTGACGGGGCGTGGTCTGCGTGTGGGGGCATGGCCTCCGTGAGGGGCGGGGCCTGCGTGAGGGGTCGTGGTCTGCGTAAGGGGAGGGGCCAGCGTGAGGGGGCAGGGCCTGTGTGAGGGGGCGTGGTCTGCGTGAGGGGTCGGGGCCTGCGTTAGGGGGCGGGGACTGCGTGAGTCTGAAAGGCCTGCGCGAGGGGGCGTGGTCTGCGTGTGGGGGCATGGCCTGCGTGAGGGGGCGTGGTATGCGTGAGGGGTGGGGCCAGCGTGAGGGGGCGGGGCCATATATCCCCGAAATTTTGGCTTGCCACCAGGCTGATCCGCACAAGTACTACATCTCCCATGATTTCCCCGGAGCGGGGCCTGCGCGAGGGGGCGTGGTCTGCGTGAGTGGGCAGGGACTGCACGAGGGGGCGTGGTCTGCGTGAGGGGAGGGGCCTGCGTGAGGGGGCTGTGCCTGCGTGAGTGGCGGGGCCTGCCTGAGGGAGCATGGTCTGCCTGAGGGGAGGGGCCTGTGTGAGGGTGCTGGGCCTGTGTGAGTCTGCAGGGCCTGCGCGAGGGGGCGTGGTCTGCGTGTGGGGGCGTGGCCTGCCTGAGGGGGCGTGGTCTCCGTGACGGGGAGTGGCCTGCGTGGGGGGCGTGGTCAGCGTGAGGGCGCATGGTCTGCGTGAGGGGGCGTGGTCTGCGTGAAGCTGTGTGGTCTGCGTGTTGGGGCGGGGCCTGAGTGACGGGGCAGGGCCTGCACGAGGGGGCGTGGTCTGCGTGTGGGGGCGTGGTATGCGTGTGCTAGCATGGCCTGCGTGAGGGGGCGTGCGTGGTCCGCGTGAGGGGCGGGGCCTGCGTGAGGGGGCGAGATCTGCGTGAGGGGCGGGGCCTGCCTGAGGGATGGGGCCTGCCTGAGGGTGCAGGGCCTGCATGAGTCTCCAGGTCCTGCGCTGGGGGCGTGGTTTGCGTATGGGGGCGTGGCCTGCGTGAGGGGCGTGGTCTCCGAGAGGCGGAGTGGCCTGCGTGAGGGGGCGGGGCCATATATCCCCAAAGTTTCGGCCTGCCAGCAGGCCGCTTCACATAATTACTACATCTCCCATGATTCCCCCGGAGCGGGGCCTGCGCAAGCGGGCATGGTCTGCGTGAGTGGGCAGTGCCTGCGCGAGGGGGCATGGTCTGCGTGAGTGGGCAGTGCCTGCACGTGTGGGCGTGGTCTGCGTAAGGGGAGGGGCCAGCGTGAGGGTGCCGGGCCTGCGTGAGGGGGCAGGGACTGTGTGAGGGGGTGTGGTCTGCGTGTGGGGGCGTGGCCTGCGTGAGTTGCTGGGCCAGCGTGAGGGGGCGTGGTCTGCGTGAGGGGAGGGGCCTGCGTGAGGGTGCCGGGCCTGTGTGAGTCTGCAGGGCCTGCGCGAGGGGGCGTGGTCTGCGTGTGGGCGCCTGGCCTGCCTAAGAGGGCGTGGTCTCCGTGACGGGGAGTGGCTTGCGCGAGGGGGCGTGGTCTGCGTGGGGGCGTGGTCTGCGTAAGGGGAGGGGCCTGCGTGAGGGGTGGGCCTGCGTGAGGGTTCAGGGTCTGCACGAGTGGGCATGGTCTGCATGTGGGTCATGGCCTGCGTGAGGGGGCGTGGTCTGCGTGAGGGGCAGTGGCCTGCGTGAGGGGGCGGGGCCATATATCCCTGATGTTTCGGCCTGCCAGGTGGCTGATCCGCACAAGTACTACATCTCCCATGACACCCCGGGCGGGGCCTGCGTGAGGGGGTGTGGTGTGCGTGAGTGGGCAGGGACTGCACGAAGGGGCATGGTCTGCGTGTGGGTCATGGCCTGCGTGAGGGGGCGTGGTCTGCGTGAGGGGCTTTGGCCTGCGTGAGGGGGCGGGGCCATATATTCCCGATGTTTCGGCCTGCCAGCTGGCTGATCCTCACAAGTACTACATCTCCCATGACACCCCGGGCGGGGCCTGCGTGAGGGGGTGTGGTGTGCGTGAGTGGGCAGGGACTGCACGAAGGGGCATGGTCTGCGTGAGGGGCGGGGCCTGCGTGAGGGTGCGGGGCCTGCCTGAAGGACGGGGCCTGCGTGAGGGGGCGTGGTCGGCGTGAGGGGAGGGGCCTGCGTGAGGGTGCTGGGCCTGCGTGAGTGGCGGGGCCTGCGTGAGGGGGCGGGGCCTGCATGAGGGTGCGGGGCCTGCGTGAGGGGGCGTGGTCTGCGTGTGGGGGCTTGCTGTGAGGGAGCATGGTCTGCATGAGGTGCGGGGCCTGCTTAGGGGCGAGATCTGCGTGAGGGGCCGGGCCTGCCTGAGGGACCGGGACTGCGTGAGTCTGCGTGGTTGGCGTGAGGGGGCGTGGTCTCCGTGATGGGGAATGGCCTGCAAGAGGGACGGGGTCATATATCCCCGAAGGTTCGGCCTGCAGGCCTGCCGCTCCACAGGATTACATCTGCCATGATTCCCCCCGGGGGGTGGGGGCCTGCGCGAGGGGGCGTGGTCTGCATGTGCGGGTGTGGCCTGCATGAGGGGGCGTTGCCTTCGTAAAGGGGCGTGGTCTGCGTGAGGGGCGGGGCCTGCGTGAGGGGGCGTGGTCTGCGTAAGGGGAGGGGACAGCGTGAGGGGGTGTGGTCAGCGTGAGGGGGCGTGGTCTGCGTGAGGGGAGGGGACTGTGTGAGGTGCAGGGCCTGCTTGAGTCTGCAGGGCCTGAGCGAGGGGGCGTGGTCTGCGTGTAGGGGCGTGGCCTGCGTGAGGAGGCGGGGCCATATATCCCCGAAGTTTCGGCCTGTTGGCAGGCCGCTTCACATAATTACTACATCTCCCATGATTCCCCCGGGGGGGGGGGCCTGCGCGAGGGGGCGTGGTCTGCATGTGCGGGTGTGGCCAGCGTGAGGGGGCGTGGCCTTCGTGAGGGGGCGTGGTCTGCGTGAGGGGCGGGGTCAGCGTGAGGGGGCTTTGTCTGCATGAGGGGAGAAACAGAGGGAAACTAAGTAACTCGCTCAAATAGATTACGTTTACCAAAGTCTATATTCTAATATGCTCCAGTATTGATCTAGATGCTGAGGAGTCTGGGTAACAAGAATAAGAAATACTGGGCCATGGAGGCAAGTGGAGAACAGTCTGGGGATGTCACCAGACAGTTTCCTATGCAGAGGAGGCCCTTAGACAAGCCCTGCAGGATGTGCCAATGCCAAGGAAGCGAGCATGCAAGACGCATCCTGATAATTGCTCACGCTGGAGTAACAGCCCGCATGTTTCAGAGAGAGAAATCTGTCAAGGAGGTGCACAGGACGTTTTGCATGACACTGGTGCTGCTTCTATTATTCACCTGACATGGGAACTCATGGTCAGGTATTCCTGAATGTGACCCTGGCTCTGGTCTATTGCAGCTACACCCATCAAACTTTCCCTGGAGAGAGAGATTATAGTTTACTGAGCCTGCTCCCAAGTATGATCCCTGTTTCTTATTCTTGCTGACACATTTGATTCGACAAAAAAAAAAAAAACTCATTGTTGAGCTTGAGTCCCACCCCAAAGTAAAGTAAAGAACAAACCCAAACCCATAAATTTAGATTTATTAGCATCAAAATCCCCTCTAAAGTAACTATGTTGGTGTGAAGAAGAACCGTTTCTAACTAGGTCAACCCAGTGGAAAACAAAAGGAAAAATTGTGTTTGCTCAAACTTGTTTTTCCAAAGGGTTTGTCATTTCTTAAAAGTTAAAAAGAAGCTTTTATATAAAATTCCAAATAAAAAGTGGTATTCCACCAGAAAATTGGGTTTTTAAAAATATTTTGTTTATTTACTTACAAAATACTCTGGAATATATGTCATGTGTATCCTGATTTATAATATATGTTATCGTTATACAGATCTTTTTAAAGAAAACTGTCATCATAATTTTATAATTTTGAAAATCACAAGTAATGACTTACTAAAATGCTTAACTAACAGGCAACTGATGCGTTGTGCCAATTTCATATTTATAAACCAAACACTTAACAGTCACTATTTTTATGTATCCCTAAATGATACATACAGTATTCTCATTTTCCAGAAATATCTTTTAGAGAAATAAATTAATAAATTCAAAAGAAACAAGTCATCCTGTGCAGGGGTGGTACACGCCTTTAGTCCCAGCACTCGGGAGGCAGAAACAGGCAGACCTCTGTGAGTTCAAGACCAGCCTGGTCTACAGAGAAAGTTTCAGGACAGCCAGAGCTGTTACATAGAGAAATCCTGTCTTAAAAAAAAAACAGAAAAAGATATGTTTAAAGACATTTAATATCTCCAGAAAATTTACCTGATGCACAAAAGGTCACAAAATTCATACAGAAAACTTAGTGACTTGTAATGGAAGCTATGGTATATTTTATGTGAATTGTTTTTTAAAATGAAGACATTCCTCTATGCACATGTGTGAGCCTGTTTGAGAGTACACATATATGTGCAAGTGTCCTGTGTGAGTATGCAAGCATGTGTGTTAGTGTTGGGGTGTGTGTGTGTGTGTGTAAACTTGTGCATGTGAATAGCAGAAGACAACCAAAAGTATTATGCGCAGAAATCCCATTCATTCCCTTTGAGCCAAAGTCTCCGGCTGACCTGGAGTTCACCAGTGAAGCTGGACTAGCTGGTTAATTCACTTGCCCAGATAGTTACTACAAACACCTACCACAGTGCCAGGCATTCTCTTTTTTTTCCCCCATTTATTTATTTATTTATTAAAGATTTCTGCCTCCTCCCCGCCACCGCCTCCCATTTCTCTCCCCCTCCCCCGATCAAGTCCCCCTCCCTCATCAGCTCAAAGAGCAATCAGGGTTCCTTGACGTGTGGGAAGTCCAAGGACCACCCACCTCCATCCAGGTCTAGTAAGGTGAGCATCCAAACTGCCTAGGCTCCCACAAAGCCAGTACGTGCAGTAGGATCAGAAACCCATTGCCATTGTTCTTGAGTTCTCAGTAGTCCTCATTGTCTGCCTTGTTCAGCAAGTCCAGTTTTATCCCATGCTTTCAGACCCAGGCCAGTTGGCCTTAGTGGGTTCCTGATAGAACATCCCCATTGTCTCAGTGTGTGGGAGCACCCCTCGCAGTCCTGAGTTCCTTGCTCGTGCTCTCTCTCCTTCTGCTCCTGATTTGGACCTTGAGATTTCAGTCCAGTGCTCCAATGTGGGTCTCTGTCTCTGTCTCCTTTCA
This sequence comes from Microtus oregoni, assembly GCF_018167655.1. Lineage (NCBI taxonomy): Eukaryota > Metazoa > Chordata > Mammalia > Rodentia > Cricetidae > Microtus > Microtus oregoni. The sequence continues at coordinate 58,957 of NW_024544709.1, read as the reverse complement.
TCACCTGATGAAGGTTAATATTCAGGAGGATGCGTATATGTTTGTCTTTGGATTCACCTTCTTATTTAGCTTCTCTAGGATCGCGAATTATAGGCTCAATGTCCTTTATTTATGGCTAGAAACCAAATATGAGTGAGTACATCCCATGTTCATCTCTTTGGATCTGGGTTACCTCACTCAGGATAGTGTTTTCTATTTCCATCCATTTGCATGCAAAATTCAAGAAGTCCTTGTTTTTTACTGCTGAGTAGTACTCTAATATGTATATATTCCATACTTTCTTCATCCATTCTTCCATTGAAGGGCATCTAGGTTGTTTCCAGGTTCTGGCTATTACAAATAATGCTGCTATGAACATAGTTGAGCATATACTTTTGTTGTATGATAGGGCATCTCTTGGGTATATTCCCAAGAGTGGTATTGCTGGGTCCAGAGTGGTATTGCTGGATCCAGGGGTAGGTTGATCCCGAATTTCCTGAGAAACCGCCACACTGCTTTCCAGAGTGGTTGCACAAGTTTGCATTCCCACCAGCAATGGATGAGTGTGCCCCTTTCTCCACAACCTCTCCAGCAAAGGCTATCATTGGTGTTTTTTATTTTAGCCATTCTGACAGGTGTAAGATGGTATCTTAAAGTTGTCTTGATTTCGTGCCAGGCAGTCTCATGGGTTCTGGATATAGAACTCAGGTCCCCCGAGCACTTTACTGACTGAGCTGTCTCTCTAGTCCTGCAATCTTTTATTGAGACAGAATCTCACTCCACAGTACAGGCAAGCCCAGAACTCACTATGTAGCCCAGGCTGGCCTCAAATCCACAGCAAATCCTCCTGTCTTAGCCTCCCGTGTTCTGGGATTATGGGTGTGTTTTACCATTCTCAACTCCTAACTATATATCCTAACCGAAAACTCAATGACTGTGCAGGGGTTAAATCTGTTGATTGTATCTTGAGTGTAACCAGGGAACTATTTAAATTCTCTTTAAATGAGTTGTGAGGGTAAAGGAAAAAAGTTTCTCTGTAAAATAATTAGGAATTCAAAAGCAAGCTGATTATTCCGTTAGGTCAGAGACCCACAGCTAAATTTATCATTTTCATATGTCTCTTTTCATCTGCTACATATAATTGCCTTGTTATTTGCCCCCTTTTAAACCGCAGAATAAAGTTCAGCACACAAATAAAATTCAACACAGCTAAACACATAAAAGTTGTTTTTACAGAAGTTCAAACTCAAAGCCCCCTTGTCCCATCCTGTTCTCCTTTAGAACTGTCTTAGTTGGAGCAGAATGGCAATGGGTAATAAGCCTTCTATAATTAAATACCCACAAGACTGTAAGCTAGAAGGCACCCACATCCAAAGATCTAATTACTCAGATGTCTGGCATACATGAGTACATGCTTTCTAATGTCAGGAGAATTAAGATAGCTCACAATTTTGGCCGGTGAGTTTTAAATCTGGTTGACACATGGTATGTAAAAACATAAAAAGTATCCTCTCTGGCTCCCTGCCCTCATCTCCCTAACCTTTCTCTTGCCATCGCTAATGATGCAACCTGGGATGCTGGGACTCTGATTCCTGTTGTGGTAAAACACCCTGACAATGCCAACTGAAGGGAGAAATGGTTTATATTACCTAACAGTGGGTAACAGTCCATCACAGCAGGCAAGTCACTGTGGCATAAGCTTGCAGGAGTTGGTCATAACACATCCATGATCAGGAGCAGAGGCCAATGAATGCAAGCATGCAGTTAGTGGCTTGCTTGCTCTAAATGTGGCTGCTCATTCAGACCAAGGACCAGCCCATCAAATGATGCCACCAACATTCAGGAAAGGTTTTCCTACTTTAATTAACCAGACCAAGAAAAATCTCTGATAGGCATGCCCACAGGCCAATCTCATTCCATAATGCCTCATGGAGACTCCCTTCCTGGGTTATTCTAGGTCCTGTCACTTGACAATTGAAGCTAACTATCACATGGCCCCACCTGCGAGATGAGGAAGCCTGTACAAAAATGAATGCTTCCGGAAAAGCAAACTGTGCAGCTCTGCTCTGTCAATCACCTCGGAGGATTTTCCTTGGCTTTCAAGCCTCATTTCAGCCCATTTTGTGGCAGATGAGAAGGTGAAGACCTTCACAGAATGGATCAAATTTGTCAAATCCAAATGCAAAGAGAAATCTGGGCTATCATCCATCACTCAAGGGAACTGTGTCTAAAATATTCATTGGCATGGACAATATTTATCATCATGTGCACAAAATGGACATAAATGAGAGGATTATCCCCTCTTGACTGAGTGCTCAGATTCCCAGGGGCATTCTGGGAAGAGGAAAGGCAGAGCTGCAGTCTTCATCCAGAAGCAGAGGAAGCAAGATGAGAATTCCTTACTGAGAAAAGGTCCCAAGTCACATGACTAAATATAAATAAGAATTATGGGCTAATTTAAGTTGTAAGAGTTAGTTAGTAATAAACCTGATCAATAGGCCAAACAGTTTATAATTAATATATACCTATGTGTGTTTATTTGGGACGGTATGGCTGCAAGACCAGCGGGACAGAAACTTCGTTCTACATCTATTTGAACTTTGATCTCATTTCAGGACCTGAAAGGTGGTTCCAGTGGACTTCTTTGCTCCTCTTCCTAATTGATTACATTGAACAACCTCCTTCTGTCTCTTTTTTTTTTTTTTTTTTTTTTTTGGTTTTTCGAGGCAGGGTTTCTCTGTGGCTTTGGAGTCTGTTCTGGAACTAGCTCTGGAGACCAGGCTGGTCTCGAACTCACAGAGATCCACCTGCCTCTGCCTCCCGAGTGCTTGGATTAAAGGCATGCGCCACCATCGCCCAGCTCAGTTTGTCTCTTTTTAATAGGTTTTTTGAGGACCGCATGACCACACTTAACTTGGGGCAAGTTAACTTTTGGCAAGATAACAGCAGCCTTGAATGGACAAGGGTACATTTTGGGGGTATCTGACAGTGCAGCCTTGGTTATGGTCGCCATTCAGACTCAGTAGGTCATGTCTCAGCAGCGCTGGATGAGGCAGTAGTGGGTAGCAGGGTCTGTATTCCTCTCAGTAAGTATGCTGGAATGCAGCCCCAGCATTTGCTGCGTGCCACAGGTAGAGAGTTGTAATTGGAATCACGCTGCCTCTTGATAAGCCTAAGGAAGTGGTCCCATGCATTGCTGCGATGCAGACGTGATGCTGGCCAACTCTGGCCACATGAATTATCACAAATTTGATAAGGGTAAGAAACCATTACTTCTCCCTGTTTCATGTGTTCTCCACCTATGTTTTTATTTTCTTAATTGTTAAGTGCTGAGGAATGTTCTTTCAGTGAAGGATATTGGCTCACCGGCTGCTCAGCAATTTCATCACACAGTTCTTTTCTATTTTCTCTCTGAAGTGAAGGGAAGAGGGTGATAATTGTTCATGGTGACCTTTGGTAAATATCATTGATGTTTGAGAAAGTTGCCTTAATATACCATTTATAGAGGCTTGGCACATAGTTGGTGCTCAATAAATGACCTTATGCAGCATTCAGCAGCTGTTGGTGAAAAGTCAATAGAAAGCTAGATGACCTAATACACAGTCAGCCTGAGAGTAAATATTTTTGGTTCTGAGGTCATATGGTCTCTGTCACAGCTATTCTGCTCTGCTGATGAGGTGCAAAAACAACTATAGGCAAGAGCTCAATGAATAGACAAAGCTGTTTCAATTGTCTTTATGAAAAAGAAATGGGCCCAGCTTCACCTTTGGGATATGGTTTTCAGTTTCTAATAACCTTGTCTTTTGTTTAATCTTTAAGGAGATGGATATCTAGAAAAAAAGCTTTTAGATTAAGGGTGAATTTAAGCAGAAATATATTATCAATTTATTTCTAGATACATGGGTCAAATAAATGGAAACAATAACAGATTACCAAAGCACAATTTAGTGATCAATATAGAGGATATAAAAACATAGGCATCATAGTAACGACTTTTTTTTAACAAATTGAAAAAAAATGTTATGTTCATTTTGTAAATAAGAAAATTATCAACTAATTGCTATTTTTGTTATTTTTCAGCCTCCTATTAATTTTGTTCAAACTCTTGGACAATTAGGATCAATGCCTCACTGTGCACATAAGGAGATTGTCTTTGGATCTTCTGCTGTAAGAACTCAGATGATTGCAGTCTCTGCTTAATCCTTGCTATACCCTCCTAATGCTCGTGGGTGGAAGCTGAGGTGGTAACTTCCAGCTTTTGCATATATAGAGATTCTCTTGTCTTCTACACAACAGAAACATTTCCACTAATGGTGAGGCACTGTGTTTTCTTAGTTTATATTTCTTGGTGCGGTGTTTACTCAGTGTGGACTCCTGGTCAAGCACTGTTGCAGTTGGGTAAGTCAAGGAAGAAAATAACAAAGATCTCTGTTGCTAAGTCACTTGCTGTCAGCAGGGAGGGTCAAGAAGAGAGAAATACTTCTGAAGTATTGAATCGAATGGGAGTAGATAATAATAATCGTGAGAAAAAGAAGTAGAGATCAGAATTGGGGAATGGAGAGGGTCCAGCATGGATGTGTGAGCACATACCTGTATGCACTGATGGAGGTTTGGAGACTTTCATATTAATTAGTGTGTTCAGAGCAGCAGAACTGTCCCTGTCCTCACTGAAGTCACACCGGAGCAAAGACTTGAAGGAGTTGAGGGAATAGGCAAGAGATTTTCCCATGAACAAAGACTGCCTGCCAGGACAAAGCTGGTCTTTTGTTATTTCTGAACAAGTGAGTCCTTTGTGGTGATAGCAGAAACTAAGGGTAGATGTGAAGCCAGGGCAGATGGACTGTCCTCAGGGTCTGATTATAGGTTGATACCAAATTCATCCTTAGGACTCTGGGTCTTGGAGAGTCACCCCTGGTGTGACACAGAAATCTTAAAAGGTGCCTTCTGTCTGCTGTGCCCAGAATAGACTATAGCATTCAATAGTAAGAACCATGGTTCCATTTAGAAGTGCTTCTTATGTTTCATCCCTATGGGACATAAAGGAGGCTATGGCCAGCCTGTGACATTGGAGGTGATAAGAAAAGCCAGATACTGGTTAGACTTTGAAATAGGGTCTGCAGAATTTTATGACTGATTGTGTATAGATTGTAAAGGAAAATAGAGTCAGGAAAGATGCTTAGATTTTGGCTTGAGTCATGGGTTAAGAGAAATATCCTATATAGGGGAATAAAAAGACAAACTCATGTAAAAAAATGATAGCCCTTAACAATAACCCCTGGCTCCACGCTGCACCTTCACACTGTCATTTGAGAATGCTAACAGAATTGTTTTTTCTGGTCTGGAGACAGCAGCTTTTGTAAAACCTATCTGCAATGCGTCCTCCTCTGGCCCCACTTCTGTGCGCATTCCATCAGCTGGTTTCTATCAGAAACTCATAACCTGAGATGGCTCAGACTCACTGGGAGATAAAAATACATCTTTCGCGTACTAGAATGAGTTCTGGAATTATTCTATTCAGGAATAAATGTGCCTTGAACATTGTGTGAACACCTGCAGAGTGCGAATAAGATCACTGTCGAATCATTCTCAGTGTTCCAGAACATTCTATGGATCCAAAGCTTTGCCAGACCTTCCACATATTTTATTTTATTATTTTATTTTGTTTAATTTTTGTAATACTGGATACTGAACCTGGGGCCTTATGCATGCTAGGTAAGCTCTCTCACCATTGAGCTGTATCTCCCGCCCACATTGCCATCCTAATCTACACAGAACCAAGCAAGCATTATCCCTTTCTAGAAGATGAAGGGCCCACATTCCCACAAAGAATTCAACTTGAATAGTTCAGATACATTCTGAGGCATGGGTCTGAAAGTTCCTCAACTCCAGACACACGGTGACCCCTAAAAAACACAGTTCTTACCTGAAAGAAAATTAAGACATTGTTTATTCTGGAGCCGAGTTTGAATGACCATGACTTGAAAACACGGATTTAGGTCACCACAAATTCCATATTCAACAAAGAAGCAGTTTCATTAACCTTTTATAATAACCAAACAAGGCCATAAAGTAAGACGCTTTTCAAACACATTGATGGAAACCTCAGAGAGGAGTTTCCATCAAGATGGGGCAAGTTTTCCCATAGATCTCAGATACTATCTGATGACGTTCTTAGCCCATGAGTGGGTGGGAACTAGTGGTCTGCTAAGGTAACAGAAGCTCCAGTTGGTTTCTTTGTTTTCAGTTAGTCACAGGATGTTAGTTCTGACACAGAGGTAAGCAATGACAACTGAGAATTACAATAAAAACGTTGAGGACTGGCCCAATGTAAGTTAATTACTCTGTAGACCTGTAACATCCCAACCACTCCATATCTTGTGGTTCTTATCACTTAATCAGTTTTTTTTCAGACACAGTTTCTTCCCTGGGATTTTCCTGTCTGTCTCAAAAGTTGATGAACAATCTTCTGTATTTGATTCCCTGCCACCTGGACCTGGGTTGGCTTGGAATATGAGAATAAAGAGATCAACTGACTAAATGGTTATTGAGTGCTTTTGATATGCCCAGAAGTGTGCAGGACCAAGGGAAGACAGAGGTGGATAATCATCTCAGGTTTGAGGGGATTTCCTGCTTCTGGTCCATTGGATCAGATAAGTGTGTGACAGAAAGTAGCAGAAACTTCTGTTGGGAATGGCTTCCCTAATTCACCAGGGATTTATGTGGATTAAAAATATGCACTAATCAAAGTAGTTTGTTAATTGTTTAAATTGCACAATCCTACTTGAGAATGGTTTGCCATAAAGTTTTCTTTGTATAAACAAGAACCTTTTCCTTTTTTCTTTACTTTTTTATTAAGAACTTTTAATGCGATCTTTTCATTTTACATAGCTATCCCTGTTCCCACTCATTCCCTCTGTCTGCCCCGCTACCGCTACCCCACCCCTATCTACTTCTCAGAGAGGGTAAGGCTTCCCATGAGCAGTCGACAAAGTCTGACACTTCACTTCAAGGCAAGACCAAGGCCCTCCCCCATATATCCAGGCTGAGCAAGATATCCCTCCAAAAAGAATGTGCTCCTAGATGCCACTTCAAGCACTAGGGATAAATCCTGGTTTCACTGCTAGTGGCCCAACACACTGCCCAAGTCTCACAACTGTCCCCCACATTCAGTGGGCCTAGTTTGATCCTATGCAGGTTCCCTTGTTATAAATCCAGAATCAGTGAGCTGCCACTGTGGGTTTCTGTGGGTATCACTATGACGGTCGTGACCACTTTGTTCATATTATCACTCCTCCTTCTCTTGCACTGGTCTCTGGTAGCTTGGCCCATGCTTCACTGTAGATCACTGTATCTGCTTCCACCAATTGCTGGTTAAAGGTTCTATGATCACAACTATAAGGTAGTCATCAATCTGATTACAGGGGAAGGCCAGTTTAGGCATCCTCTCCACTTAAAGTCTTAGCTGGGGTCATCCTTGGTGATTCCTGAACCTTTTCTAATATATTCTCATTTGTGTTCTTGTTTCTCTTCAGGAGAATCACTGAAATGCTTGAGACTCAGATAGAATTGAACATTTCCCAAGAGCTGCCAAACTTCAAATCACTTCTTTCATCTACATCTCTTGAGAAACACTTCCATAGGAAGGTCATTAGAGCCCTCAGCCTCATGGTCAGGCCCATCCCACTCCATTTAGTGAGGCTTCAGTGAGACAGGCTATGTCATCTTACTTGGTACTAGGAGCTAAGACCAAACTGGATATCATTTTAGAGAATTTTGAATTCAAAGAAAAAAATCAGCTGAGGACCCTTTCACCTTTAGTCACTTAGAAAAAATTAAACTTCAGATCATGATAGGGAATGATTGACACTTTTGTTACAATTTCCTGTCAGTTCTAATGACTGTTTTATTTATAGCTGGGGAAAATGCCCCTTGAATGCTGGGCCAACCTTATGTGTGGAGTTGATGGGAGAGAGCTATCATTATGATTTCAGTCTTGCTTTTAATGACCGCATGTTGTGCACTTGAAATAAGTTCCCAAAATCATGGGACACCAGGAATGTATGAAGGGAAAAGTTTCTTCCAAGACAACTACAGAACTGTGATAGCTAGCAATAGCCCCCTTCATTGGGACTATTGATCTGAGCACCCAATCAAGAGGGGGTAATACTCTCATTTATGCCCGTTCTGTGTCCATACTGCTAAATCTAGTTCATGCCAGTGAAGGTTTTTAGACACAGTTTCCTTGAGTGATGGATGATAGCCCAGATCTCCCACTGTTTAATGTAATCACATTAGGAAGAGGAGCAAAGAGGTCCACTGGAACCACCTTTCAGGTTCTGAAATGAGATCAAAGTTAAAATATAATATAAATATATATAAATATATATATAAATATATACATAAACATATATAAAAAATATAAAAATATATAAATAAAATATAAAATATAAGATGGAAGTTTCTGTCCCAAATAAACACACATAGGTATATATAAATTATAAACTGTTTGGCCTAGTGCATGGGTTTATTACTAACTAGCTCTTACAACTTAAATTAGCCCATAATTCTTATCTACTTGCTTCCTCTGCTTCTGGATGATGACTGCAGCTCTGTCTTTCCTCTTTCCAGAATTCTCCTAGTCTGGTTGCCCCCGCCTATACTTCATCTGGCTATTGGCCAATCAGTGTTTTATTAAACCAGTACAAATAACAAATCTTTACAGTGTACAAGAGCATTATCCCACAGCAAATAGAAAGATTTTTATATGCACTTCTGAGTAAAAACCATTAAGGTGTTGTCCCACCCACCATCGGTCCATCATAGCTTGGACTTCAACCTAGTCCAGAACCTTTCCCAAAGCAGTATCTGAGGAGCTTCTATTCAGTTAAGCATACTTTGTGTTTGCTGCAGTTTTTTTTTTCCTGTTGCTATATTAAAGACCATGACCAAAGCAACTTGGGGAGGAAAGGATTTGTTCGGGTTATACTTCCATGCCATATCTATCAAGGAAGGAAGTGAAGGCAATGATTTATGCAGAAATCTGGAGGCAGGAAATGAACCTGAGACCATAGAGGAACCAGGACCATGGATTTCCCTTCCCATGATTTACTCAGCCTGCTTTCTCATACAACTCAGGACTGATGGCACCACCACCAGGGAATACAACCCTCCAGTGTCATTAGTCAAGAAAATTCCCTATATATTTGCTTACAGGCCAATTTGATAGAGGCATTTTCTCAGTTGAGGTTCCTCTTCCCAAATAACTCTAGTTTATGTCAAATTTACAAAATGCTACCCAGGACAGAGTTTTAAACAAAATAGATATGTTTGTCCCTATGGAAAAATTATCTTATCTGATTTTGTTGTGGTGAAATATGTATATGTGCTGTCTAATCATTGCAAACACACAGTCCAATAGCATCAGATACATTCATGCTGCTCAGCTACCATCGCCAGGATCTTTTGATCATTCTGTACTGAAGCTTTTTACCTCTTAAACCTAAGTCTTCCTTCCCTCCTTCCCAATCCCCTGGAAATGACCATTCCCCTTTGTATCCCTATGAACTGATCAATCCAAGTACCTTATGTAACTGGGGTCACAGAGTGTTTGTCATTTTGTGACTGACTTACTTCAATTAGCAACATAGTGTCTCTGAGGTTCATCTATGATTTTAAAACGTATCAGGGTAACACTCTATTTCTTGTATATATCATTGTGTTTTATCTTTTCACCCACATGTAAACTCTTCATTTGTTTTCATGGCAGATCAATTACTAACAATTCTACTGTGGACACAGTGTACAAATCTCCTAGAGTCCTTTCTTCTCATTCTCTTGGCTATATACCCAGAAAGAGTTGCTAAAGAATGTGGTAATTCCATTTCTAATTGCTTGAGGCAACTCCATACTGTTTTTCATAGCAGCACAGAACCTTACGTTCCACAAGCAGTGCACAATGGTTCCAGTATCTCCCTCGTCTCTTAAACATTATTATTTCTGACTTTTTTTCTCCCTTTAGTAATAGCCAAAACAACATGAAGTGGCATCACTGTGAATTTGATTTTCATCACCCTCAGAGTTAATGATACTGAGCACAAACAGTTTTTGAATGACCTGAAAGAATTCATTTGCTAGGTCATGAGAAATAAATCGATCCATTTTTCAGATAATGCTGTACAGCAAAGTGATTATATCCATAAGTATTCTGAACATAGAAGAATCCAGAAAATATGTAAAGAGCAGATTTTTTTTAATTTTCTTAATTTCTGTTTTATTTAGAAAAATATTTGGTTCCTATAAAAGTTGTAGGCTAGTAATAGCCCCCATACTTCCTAATGTTAGCATTTTATGTAACCATGGTACATTTAACAAAACAAAGCAGTTAGCCACGGTGCAGCACTAAACTAAAGACTGTTTTTCTTCAGACTTTTCAATAACGCCCTTTTTCTAGTTGAAGATTCTATGCAAATTATCATAATACATTTTGTTGCCCTCTCTCTCTCTCTCTCTCTCTCTCTCTCTCTCTCTCAAGCCCTTTTTCTAGTCGAAGATTCTATGCAAATTACCATAATAAATTTTGTTGCACGCGCTCGCTCTTTCCCCCTCCCTCCATCTCTCCCCCATCCCCTCACAGCCCCTGACCATTTTCTCACACCTTGTAATTGATTCTCCTATTTTGTAGGTGTAGACCTGCCTCCCCCTCCACAGCCACTGACCATCTTTCTCACACCTTGTGATGGATCCTGCGATTTTGTAGGTATAGACCTGCTGATGATTCCCCATGCTTTGCCTGGATTTGGGGGGCTGGGTCACATAGGTAAATTGTTTTTCTCATCAGTAAATTGTTTTCTGCATCAGGTCAAGGCTGCATGATATTAACAGAGATCATCACTGTGGTACTCACCTCCATCCACAGCTAAGGTAAGAACTGTCAGTAAGTGCTTCCATTGCAGGCACTACTTTTCCTTTTCCATACTAGATTCCTTAAAATAAAGTCATATTAAATCTAGCAATCCATCCCCACAAGAGGAAAGGAAAGCTCCTGCTGGCAGAAGGTGTACTGAATGCCTTGTAAGTGAGTGTTAAAATCACAGTAATTAAATATTTGGGAGATTAAGCAACATCCACTGACTCTTAATGTTTCACCCACAAATTTTAGCTTTTACCTGTGACTCTTACTAATATTGCTGAAGTAGGTCTCATCTTTCCCAGTCTATCATGATTTTTAAATTTACTATTTAGAATCCTTCTATAAGGAAGATTTGCCAATTATCCTCCCCTCGTTTATGAATAGGTCATTTAATTATATCATTACAAACTCACAGATATTTTTTTAATGTCTGTGGATTTTAATAACATTTCACCATTTATTTTTCTCACATTGTTGGAACTCTAAACATTGGTAGCTCTTTTTTTTTTACAATTTTTTTTATTGAGAAAAGGAAAAAAAACAAGTTTCTGCCTCCTCCCAACCTCCCATTTCCCTCCCCCTCCTCCCACCCTTCTCCCCCTCCTCCTACTCCTCTCCCCCTCCCTATCCAGTCCAAAGAGCAGTCAGGATTCCCTGCCCTGTGGAAAGTCCAAGGTGCTCCCCCATCCGTCCATATCTAGGAAGGTGAACATCCAAACTGGCTAGGCTCCCACAAAGCCAGCACATTAAGTAGGATCAAAACCCCGTGCCAGTGTCCTTGGCTTCTCATCAGCCCTCATTGTTCACCATGTTCAGAGAGTCCGGTTTTATCCCATGCTTTTTCAGTCACAGTCCAGCTGGCCTTGGTGAGCTCCCAATAGAACAGCTCTACTGTCTCAGTGGGTGGGTGCACCCCTCGTGGTCCCGACTTATTTGCTGATGTTCTCCCTCCTTCTGCTCCTCATTGGGACCTTGGGAGCTCAGTCCAGTGCTCCAGTGTGGGTCTCTGTCTCTATCTCCATCCATCACCAGATGAATGTTCTATGGTGATATGCAAGATATTCGTCAGTATTGCTCTAGGATAGGGTCATTTCAGATTCCCTATCCTCAGCTGCCCAAGGAACTAACTGGGGACATCGCCTTGGGCTCCTGGGAGCCACTCCAGGTTCAAGTCTCTTGCCAACCCTAAGGTGGCTCCCTTAACTAAGAATTGTGCTTCCGTGCTCCCCTATCCAACCTTCCTTTATCCCAATCATCCTTTTTCCCCAAGTTCCCCCCATCCTCCCCTTCTCCGTTTTCTCTCCCCATCTCCCCTTACCCCCATCCCACCCCACCCCCAAGATCCCAATTTTCTCCCCAGCAATTTTGTCTACTTCCCATAGTCAGGAGGATACTCTTTTATGTTGGCTCACATGGGTTGTCACTGTGTTGTCTTGTTTTTGACATGTTCTATTTGCCTTTTACTTTCCTTCCTTTTGGTACCCTAAAATCCTCTAGGTTCAGCGTGGATTTTCCCTACTGTAATTCAAAATCAAGCATTTCTCCAAGAGGTCCTACTTTGTAAAGACAATAGTTAAAGCTACCTTCTGTGCATCACTGTATGCAATTCACAGATTATGCCTATGCTATAATTTACTGTGGACTTTCTATAATTAAGCCATATACATCTCAACACTCAGGCTAATAGGATGAATTGGTAAGGAGAAAGAACCCAATAGCAATGCTCCATCCTTCTTTTCCTAGCACTCACATGCTTATGAACGTGGACCCTACAGGTTTTGCTGTAGTTTGAATAAGAAAGGCCCACATAGGTCCATCAGAAGCAGCATTATTAGGAGGTGTGATCTTGTTGGAGTAAGTGTGACTTTATTGAAGGAAGTGTGTCACTAGCCCTTGGACTTTGAAGCTTGAACCATACCCAGTGTAGCTGTCACTCACTGCTGTCTGCAAATCCAGATGTAAAACTCTCAGCTCCTTTCCAGCACATGTCTGCCTGTATACCACCATGCTTACCACCATGCTGATAATGGACTAAATCTCTGAACTGTAAGCCAGCCACAATTAATGTTCCCTTTGTTAGAGTTGCCATGGTCATATTGTCTCTTCACAGCAATAAAACCTAGATAATACAGACTTTAAATTCTATGATTCTATAGCAAATAGTCAAAAAGATTCTCCCAGAAAGAAATTTTCACTGAGTGAGTTCATTGTTTCACTTCATTAAAAAGAAACTTAAGCCTTAGAGGATACCAGTTCTTATCTGTGACTTTTTAGGTTGAACCATTTTTTTTCATTTTGTTGTCAACTTTAAAATGAATATTTTAATTGATTTTTATTGAGCTCTACATTTTTTTCTCTGATCCCCTCCATGCCTCTCCCCTCCCCTCTTCAACGCTCCTCCAAAATCCCCATGCTTCCAATTTACTCAGGAGATCTTGTCTCTTTTTACTTTCCATGTAGATAAGATCTATGTAAGTCTCTCTTAGTGTCCTCATTGTTGTCTAAGTGCTCTGGGATTGTGGTTTGTAGGCTGGTTTCCTTTGCTTTATGTTTAAAAACCACTTATGAGTGAGTACATGTGATACTTGCCTTTCTGTGTCTGGGTTACCTCACTCAAAATGTTTTTTAGCTCCATCCATTTTCCTGCATTATTCAAGATGTCACTATTTTTTCTGCTGTGTAGTATGCCATTGTGTAAATGTATCACATTTTCCTTATCCATTCTTCGGTCGAGGGGCATTTAGGTTGTTTAATTTTTATCAGATAGCTGTATTAAATAATAAAGCATAGAGCCCACGCTTCTGCTTACATACAAGGTCTACATTGTTCCAAAAATAAATTGCTATTACTTACTCTACCTAAGTCACCAGTCATCAAACACGAGAAGAAGGATTATTGACAAGAGAGCTTTACCTCCCCTGAGAGAAAACTGACAAATGATAGAAAATGTCTTGTTTGGGGCAAGTCCTGTGGATAGCACTGGCACGAAACAGGAAGACTCAGGAATCTGCTGAACATCCAGTGATGCTGATTTACCAAGTCCCAAACCTAACAGTGTCAAAGTGAAGACAACTTTACCTAAAGGAACTTTTACATCTTCCTATGCCTCTCCATAGGAGAGTTGTTAAGTAGCAAATATTTTCTGCAATGGAACATCTCAGCTGGGGAACTGGGACCAATGGGACAGGGTCTCAGAAATAGGTGGGTAAGGCGTCGGCGAATGATTGACAGGCACAAGACTCAAAGGAACTGCATCTGAATGTGTCTTTACTAGGTCAATACTTTATACAGAAAAGATTGCTTAGCAGCATGTATTTTTTATGCAGTACAGATTATTCTTAGAATCATTATATCAGATACAGGAGAATAGAATTTCATCAGACAGATGTCCCTGGTGTGAGTTTGTGGTTGGTCATACTAGACATGGCTTGGCATTAGTTTCGATATAAAACTTTATCTAGGCCGGGCGGTGGTGGCGCACGCCTTTAATCCCAGCACTCGGGAGGCAGAGGCAGGTGGATCTCTGTGAGTTCGAGACCAGCCTGGTCTACAGAGCTAGTTCCAGGACAGGCTCCAAAACCACAGAGAAACCCTGTCTCGAAAAACCAAAAAAAAAAAAAAAACTTTATCTAGGCTATGAGCTCATGGCATTAACAGTCACACAGTCTCCAGTCTTTCTATATTTCTGTAATCTATGCAGAAGAATTTCTTCTTTCCTCCTTCTTCTCCACATTTCTAACTCCTTTTCAAACCCTCCCCAAAACCAATCTCAAGAAGTTACAGGCATTTATCTCTCTCTTCTATTCTTATCCCATTTTTGCTAAATCTGTTTTAATTGCTTAATTAAGTTTGCCTTTTGTTCTTTATTTACTAAGCACCAGATTAAACCTGGAAATCTTTTGCCTTGAATGTTAACCCATCTTCCTCCATTAGCATCATATACTCCTGTATATGCCAATGGTTCATCAGTGGGCTCTGGAAACTTAAACATACTATCCTCTCTTCCAGAAGAAACCCAACTGTATTCCTTAGAACATAAGCAGGTAATGCCAAAAGTGCAAGGGCTCCAATGCAGGAAGCACAGCACACACACCTTCTCTGCGGGCACTCTTCCTTGAAGTTTGTGCCACATCTTAAGTGAGAGATCACGCAGACTCTGTGGGAGGTAGTGTGACAATTTTCCTCCAAAACTCTTTAAAGAAAACAATGAGCATATACCAAGGACTGCCTCAACTGAACATTTGAAAATGTCTAAGTCTTATCACTGTGGAATTCCCCAGCGATACTGTTTCTAGCCTGACAATATTCAAGTGTAGTTAAACTGATCTGCATATGGAGGGGAAATGCAGGTGAGCAGTTACCATAGAGATAATATGGAAATCAACTGGAATATTGAAATAAAAATCTCGCTGAAGCCTTTCCTCTTTCTGCCCCCACAGACAGATTGCTAATCCATCTGATATCTCATAAGTATGTAAAAACATCCCAGTTGAAGAAAAACTAACAGTCGATAGTGCTGTCTTTGTGGTTCACATTCCATTTCAATTCTGTGAAGCATTTTTACCTTCTTGTCCATGACCAATGTTATTAAAAGAACTTTGATATCTATGCCCTTTGCGATTCTTGGGGAGAACACCAGAGGAACAGGGAACGGCATGGGAAAGGAAGGCTGGATGCACAGGGCATATTAAGACAGTTAGCAAGTTTCACAGTTTCCTGACATTGGGTTGTTGATATTGAAGATGGGAAAACTCACACCGAAACACTCTGTCCTCTCCCTTATGAGCAATAGATTATGCTGAACAGTAGATTATTTAGCAGTTTTTCCCAGTCTATCTTAAGTGGTTCTTCCTTGGAGACCTATTACCTGAAACCTGGCAAAGATTTTATTACAAATGGAGGTCATCATGAAGTTGATCATGTCTTCCACGAGATGTGCATTCTCCTGCTGAGTTTTTAAAAAGGAAACTTTCCAAACAGCAAGAAAATGGTTCTGTGCTATAAAATGGGTATGAGACAATAAGCAAAGCACCCTAAGATGTCCGAGAATATTCTCTCTGAGACCACTCTCCTCGGCACTTTGTCTCTGGAGTAAGGGATGGTATCTAGAAGCCAGCTTCCCCAGGACTTATGGCTGACATCCCTATTCCCCCACAATAACATCTTACAGAATTCCAAGTAAATTTTCATAAACAGCTGACTCCCATATCCAGATTACTTGGTACTAACATGATCTGGTTAAACATCCATAAATTTGCTTTCAGGCTTACTGGATTATGAGAGCGAAGTGGCCAAATACAATGCCAATCCATGCTACTGCTCCTCAAAGTGACACAGCCTTCATCCCTTCCCCATAGGAGAATGAGTGCATTCTCCTTCCTCGCTGTTTTTCTGAGATTTTGTTCTTCCCAAAAAGGATGATTTGCTACCATGGTCATCTCTGGCCTGCTGTATGGCAGTTTCACTGATGGGACCATCTCTGAACCATAATGACTTAGGACATCAGAGCCCAAACTATAGATTATGTCAACTATGTGCTCTAACACTCATAAGCTATATGAACCTCACTTTCCCCATCTGTCTGCTACAAACAATGGCTGTGCCACATTGAAAGGGCTTATGACAGTGTGACATAAACATGTAGGAAACATTGGACATATAAAAACAACTCAGCAAGATGGCAGCTACTACCTCTGGTATAAAAAGTAACAGATATGGACATTCTTGAAACAAGAATGTCATTTTTAAGTTGAGCATATTCTTAAAGGTATGTCATTTGAGGTACTGGACAGAAATGAAATTTTAAATCCAGGGGGGTAGTGGATAATGAGAAAGTTGTGTGTGCTAGTTACCTCGGTGAGGAGAGAAATCAGAAGAGCTCCCCCAGCAAGGCATTGCTTCCTCTACTTGCCAATTGCCCAGAGATAAGCTTCAGATGTACATACTGTTCTCCAAGACATCGGCCCTGAAACCACTCACAAAGTCTCTCTGGAGCTGGGATCTTTTGTCTCTTACAGTCTCTTAAAAGTGCTCAGCATGTTACACAAGAGAACGTGTCTGCTTAAAGGCTCAGTTGTAAACACAGGAACCCAGAACTATGAAGATTTGATGTGATGGTATGAAATGAGTGTGTAACAAAAGCACAAGAGTACGGCATCGAGAATGTAAAGAGTGTGTGGTGATCTCACTGCCCAACAAAGCCGCTCTCTCATCACCACCAAGGCTCAGTGCCCAAACGGGAACTACTCTGACTCGGAGAGAGGCAGCAACTACCCCAGGGGACAAAACCCAAACAACTCTGAGCCCTGAGCCTGTGGCACATTGAAAGCATGCTTTCTGCAGATTTGTCATCGAACACCCAATTAGGCCAGGCCAGACCCTTTGCAGAGAGACAACACCCTGTGTCGAAGCCAAGCTTAAACTAGCAGAGTTTAACATGGCTGAGCAAAAGACAAATCAAACAAGGGGTGAGTATCACTAAGGAAATGCCTCTGCCTGCAAAAGGCCCTTGGGAACCCCTTCCAAGTCAACCCAGGTGTACAACAAGTTATTGAACAAAATCGCAGAGTTTTACTTAGTAGGTTGAAGAAAATCACTAATTTTGGAGGTCATACAGCTGAGCAATACATCCCCCTCGACTCCGAGAGATAACACTTGACCAAAACAGGGGAAATGGCGTTGCCTCTGCCTGCCTTCTTTGCTGTCTGAACGCTTCAGTCAGATTCTACTTAGCACTACAACATAGACACGTTGGTCACTGAAATGTTTTATTTAATACTTTAACAAAGAACTATTTGATTTGAACTATTATCCGCTGAAGCAGGTATGTGTTACCTGTGTTTTCTCTGTAGTTCAAGCCCCTACAATCCCTTACACTTATCTTAAGGCCCAGACAAAATCACATGACCAACACATGCATGCAAAATGACAAGCATCTCAGCAATTCCCGATTTAAGTGGCCAAATGTTACCCTGAAAACCCCAAGGTCCCCATGCTTGCACACAACAAGGGAACCCAGCACATAATGAGTGAACAGCTACCAAACTTTAACTGACCCCAGCAAAGCAATAAATGACTGCCACTCCTTTATATTAAGGCAACAGATGCTTAGTCTCTTCCTTCACTGCAGTGTCCCTCTGACGCAATCTGGTCAGCCAGCTAAGGTTGGAGCCCAGGTAAAGGAGATTCAACGTCTCTCTGAGATCTAGGGCTACATCTTATTTCTGCTCTTTTCACAGCCTGAGATTCCATCATACAGGATTCACTTCATCCCTTAGCCCTTTAGTGCTGTTCCAGCTTCTCCAAACATAAGACCCCTAAAAGGAAAGATGTTAGAGAACCATGCATTTAGACAGTTTTAAATAGACTTGGGTTAGACAGAAATGATCTAATTCCTCTTTGTATGTTTGCCATGCCTTAGCTGAGTTAACATAAAAGCCAGAAACAATGCAAGAACTACTGCTTGTTGAGAAAGCTGAGATAGGAAGCCATCCATTCAGGCTGTAAGGATTTTAGCTAATCAAACATGCATAAAAGAAGCAACCCAGCAACATTGTTCAGGCAACATCGTATTCAAAGCTTTTTATTAAGGTAAAAGAGGACTGCATTATGCTGAATTGGTTCACTAATAATAAAAATGCACCACAATTAAATTTTAATATCCCAACTTAAAAAGCTTCAAAATGTACAAAACCAAAACACATAGACAGATGGCTGAAAGCGGCACATTTTAAATCACACACACACACACACACACACACACACACATATAAACTGTAGGTCCTGTGTTAAAAACTGAAATTAAGCAGAATAAGGTTAACATAATTAATAAGGTAGAGCAAACAGATTATGCTAAACTCTTTGTCTTACAAATAGAAATCTTATATTCTCTTCCATTCCTTTGATCCATATATAATCACCCACTGTGAAAACAAAATTATCAAACTATTTCAAGGAATCATTATAGCAATGAGATGATAAAAAAAAATATTTACCCAAATGACCCATTTGAATGCTAAATAATAGAGATGTGAATGATGGTGACTCAGCTGATCTTTACAAGCTTTGCTGGGCCCCATAATTCAGATACTCTGTGTTTCGGGTTTCCCAGTCTTTTGGTCTGCTATAATAATCTCACACTCTGCTGTGGAACAGCCCCAGACCTACACAATCTGCAAAAGCCTTCAACATTCCACATGTGTGGGTTGTCACTGCCTCTAATATTTGTTCTTCAAATCGCCCCAGATCCTTTAGCAAGAGAAAACAAATATACTGTGTGTTACAGAGCAAAGTACCTATGAGGATACCGTTGAGCTGACACTCAACACCTCCCATAATTCTGTGTCCGAGACTGCTGCAGACAGCTCCACCTTTCAAGCCCCCAGTCAACGCATTAAATATGCATCCTTTGCAGAAATTATTGTCTGTATACCTTGTGAGCCTAAATACCAAACCCATTTCAGCAGATGGGAATCTTTTCCACGTTTGCTGTGAATGACAAAAACATATAGCTCAATTGATCCGTGGGTGTGCAAATCTAGTGAACAGTGGAAATGGCAGGAGCCCCAAGTGTGTGGACAAGGACTGTAAAACCTACTCAGCTGCTAACTTTTCCCAGATAGTGAACTCAAGAGATTGGTAGCTGTTTTCCTTTCCTTTTTTTTTTCCTTTCCTCTCTTCTTTTCTTGTTGACATTTGAAACATATGTTCCTCTCTACCCACGGTTGCTGCCCCCACCATCCCCAACAGTGAATGATTTGAGGAAGAGACATCATGTCACTGATTTATTCTTTATCCAGAAGTGATTTGCCAGAAAAGTCAAGCTCAGTGAGTTATAAGGGTTATTTATCTTGTGGCTCACTACTGTCTGGTACAGATGAAAAATAAAGCAGTTTGAGTATTAAAATGAAGAACCCTCGTGAATCAGACATGGTGCTACATGCTTCTAACCCCAGCTACTTGGGAAGTTGACATGGGAGAATTTGAAGTTCAAGGCCAAGGGTCCATCTCAAAGTAGAAAATTAAAAAAAAAAAAAAGTCGATTTAAGAAACACTTCAGAAGACCAATGCTTGTGTTTCCACTGTAGAAATATTCCAAACAAATATAGAAATCTGTTCTCCGGAAAGATGTGCATGATAACCCCCATGTTTGTAAACTTATTGAATCTCATAACATCAGGAAGAGGAATTTTACTCTGCCCTCTGCAAATCTGTCTGGGAAAATTGTAACTAAACTGATAAAATATATGCATAATTATGTCCTATAAAATCTGTCTCCATGGAGTAAACAAATGCCAGGGTATCCTAGATTCCTTTGACTCATTATGAAGTGATTCTGCCAGTAAATATCTCCATGAATATGTCCAATGGCTGTGAAGCTTTCAAGATTTTCTAGTCCACTAGCTTACCATATTAGCAATTCTTTTCAATTGTTAGGAAATTATCAGAGATATCTTTCTGGTGAATATAATTTTGGGTTCATTATATTTTATGTGAACAAACTCTTGAAAAGCTAAAAATAAAGTTATATCAAGTAGCTGCTAACTTTATTGTTGAATAATTAAAATTTCATTTCACCCTACATCTTCTGAATTCATATTTTACTGGCAATTAATTACCTAATTCTACCTAACATTAGGTTTATTTTCATGACTTTCTCTGTTTTCTTACCTTTTTACAAATCAATAAAGTTTAATGTTAAAATTGTAGCACCTTATGGGAGTACAAACGTTTAATAGTATTGAATATCTATAATTATGAAATAGACCCACAAAAAGTTCCGGCTGGCACCATGGTTGGCACTCTAGATCAACAGGACTCACATCGCAAGGGCTATGAGATGGCTTCAGGTGACAAATAATATGGAACTTCGATTCACTAATTACAGCAAGAAAAACCATTTTTGAATGACTGAAGTTATTCCTGAGATGTCTACAGTCCTACAGCGCTCCTGGCAAACAGGGTCCCCGAATATTCACATTTCCGCCGAGTCCTTCCATTCCCCTCTGTGAGAGCAGTAAGAGTGATACACAGAACTGAAAAATGGTTTGTTTCCATCTGTCACCCTTTCTTTTTCTGCTTGATAAAATTAATCATTGACATAGTTGCATAGCCACTGAAAGACCATTCAAATTCCCCGTCACTCACAGTTGGTACTTCTGTCCCTCAGGATGCCATTTGGCAACCATGACTAACACTTGAACTGAACTGGTCACTGGCTTCACCTTTTCCCAAATCGACTTTATGTCTTCTGACATCACACAGACACAACCTTAATCTAAATGTCATTAGCCACTAAATGTATGAGTACTGAGTTAGCTATAAAGGACATCAAAATCTTGACTTTTTGACAGAAACTCATCATACACTTTGACAAGAGAAACAACAAACATTTAGCAAGTGCATAGCAAAGGGGTGGCAGGATACCTTATTGCTTCCTCATTTAATCCTGAAAGACACCAGGAAGGGGTAAACAGTAATATATTCACCTTTAAATGGAGAAAATTGAGGTATAAATGCAAAGGATGCTCAATTGTGCCACAAGGACATGTGCTCTGCTATGTTTATAGCAGCATTATTTGTCATAGCCAGAACCTGGAAACAACCTAAATGCCCCTCCACCAAAGAATGGATAAGGAAAATGTGGTACATTTACAAAATGAAGTACTACACAGTAGAAAAAATAACGACATCTTGAATTTTGCAGGCAAATGGATGGAGCTAGAAAACATCATTTTGAGTGTGATAACCCAGACACAGAAAGACAATTATCACATGTGCTCACTCATAAGTGTTTTTTAAACTTAAAGCAAAGAAAACCAGCCCACAAATCACAATCCCAGAGAACCTAGACAACAATGAGGACTCTAAGAGAGACTTACATAGATCTAATCTACATGGGAAGTAGAAAGTAGAAAAAGACAAGATCTCCTGAGTAAATTAGGAGAATGGGGACCTCGGGAGTTGGTTGAAGAGGGGAGGGGAGAGGCAGGGAAGGGAGCAGAGAAAAATGTAGAGCTCAATAAAAATCAATTAAAAAAAGGAGAAGTTGAGACAGAGAAATCAAGTAACTTTTAATAACTACAGAAGCAAAGAACTGATCAGAAGCCATTTTTGATCTTAAGCTGGAACTCTTGATCACTGAGCTAATGTGAAGTGGTTCCACGGGATTACAATGTTGTCAGGCTAGACAATGGAAGGAGTGAGACTATGGTTTGTGACATCACACAGACTTGGGTCTTCCTCCTCAGTCTGCCTCTGACTGACTCATATCCTTACACAAATTGCCTGGTTAAGCAAATCACTTTGCTTTGGTTTGATCAAATAATTCAAATAATTTCTGTAAGAACTAACTTAATAATGGGCACAGCGTGCACAGCCAGTGTATCCACATCTTGAGGCTTTTTTACATGGCACTATAACTGCACACACTCTCTAATGCAAGCCTTACCTTCTACCATAGAGAAGCATCTGGAATGCTTACAAAGAGAAATCAATAGGAAAGAAGGCACATGCCTTAGTTTCCAAGAAGCTTCCAAAGCCAAGATTCAGCTGTGGATGGAAGATTTTGTTGGTCTCTAGTGAGAAGCACTTTCTTCTACATTTTTTTACTATTGGGGTACAGGAAATACCCTATTGGCATGTTTTTAAACTCCCTTTTTGATGCCAAAAAGCAGAACTACAAGGAACACACTGCTCCTTGTAATCCATGCCTCAAGAGGTCTGTGAACAAAATGGAGAAACAAAGAGCTGCTGGGGCTGTGCTGGACCAGTTCAATACAGAGCTACTACGGGGGGGGGGGGGGGGGATGGAAGAAAGAGCAGCGAGTCATTTCTTCAGTGAGAATAGCCAATGTGTATTGCTGCAGTGAAAGTACGGAAATGCACACAGCAGAGACAGAATATAGAAAGAAAGAAAAACAGCCCATTGCTTTAAGGGAAAACCAAATCAACTCCTTGGGGGCAAAGGATGCTTTTGTTCAGTTTTGTGCCTACAGAGCAGAGACAAAGGCCAAGAAGGAATGTGTAGCACAAGGTCTGGAGTCACAGGCAAGGAGTCTGATTAATGTTTGCCAGAGGAGCAACAGAAGGCTATCGAAAGAATTTTCTAGACAACAACCAAACATGGTGATTTCTCAGAAAATTAGGAAACAACCTTCCTTAAGACCCAGCAATACCACTTCTGGGCATATATCCAAAGGATGCTCAACCGTGCCACAAAGACATGTGCTCAACTATGTTCATAGCAGCATTGTCTGTCATAGCCAGAACCTGGAAACAACCTAAATGCCCCTCGACTGAAGAATGGATAAGGAAAATGTGGTACATTTAATATCCCTTTTAGCTAAGTTAATAATACTTTCAATTTTCCTTTTTTATCTTTTGTTGTCCCTGTTTTCTATTTTTGTTTTTTGTTTGTTTGTTTTTGTTTTTTTAAAACAGGGCCTCACTTTATAATCCAGTCTAACCTGGAACTCACAGTGTAACCCAGGCAAGCCTTAAACTCTAGGAAATCATTCTGCCTCAGCCTGCCCAATTCTGGGCTTTAGGCATAAGACACAATACTTAACTCTTTTTTTATCTCCAAGTTTAATTGTTAATACAGTAAGTGCAAGTCAGCACAAACAAGTGCTCTTAAGACTGTTTTATCATTTTTAACTGCAAAAGGAAAAACGTGTGAATTCCTATTCAAAAACACAATATGTAGAAACAGTTTCTATTGTGGTGTTAACGTTAAGGACATACATCTAAGCACAGGAACAGACCTGCTTTTAGAAGTCGCTTGGAGTCACTGGGTCAACTCCACCTCTTATTTGTCTTTAAAAAATGGGCCTTAATGTGTTACCACCAGTCAGGGCATGGAAAGCCTTGCATATTTAATTAGAGTTCTGACTTTTCTCTGGAAGAAAAAGTAGTGTGAAAAATTTTTAAGTGGAAAATGGTTTAGGCTTTAGGATGAGTCTGGGTACAGCTCCATCTACGATGAAAAGAGACAAGCAGGCTGAAGCCAGAGCACTTGTGCCTTTTAGCAGCAATCAAACAGCAAAGGTTGAGGCCTCCTTGGCTAAAGAATCAGGCAAAAATGAAAACTGTTACAAGAAAGCAAGGCATTGTGGCCCACATTACTGGGTGGCTGCAGAAGTCTGCAAAATGAGTGCCATGACCTTCCTCCAAAAGAGGTCCTGGCACCCTCCTCACCAGGTTCCTGAATTACAATATGGGTGACACTCTCTCATAGCAAACGACCTGCTTGATTGCTGACCCTGATAATATTCCTAGCAATTTTTAACACAAGGAAAAAAAGAATTACTGAAAAATTGTCATACAGCTATAAAAAAATTGCTGAGAAAATTAGTTACTGTATTTTCTGTTCTGTTCTTTATTATAGAACTCTACCCAAAAGTCTGAAATTCTGATTTAAACAGACAGGGGACAGAAAAGATGCTGCTCTCCCAAGAAAGAAGATATTCTCCTAAGAACGCCCTTCATATGTTTCCTTCTAAAACCAGCAGTTCTCAAACCTGTGGGTCATAACTTCTTTAGCGAACCTCTCTCTCCAAAGATATTTGCATTAGGATTCATAGCAGTAGCAAAATTGCAATTATGAGTAGCAGAGAAATTATTTTATGGTTGGGGGTCACCGCACCATGAGGAACCATATTAAAGGGTCGCATCATTCGGAGGGTTGAGAACCACCGGTCTGGGAACAGATGCACTCACTCATGGTTGAGACCTTGGCTCATTAGCTGCTTGTTTCTCAGACACATTGCTGTAGAAGAAAACCAAATGAGTGGAGAGACACCTCAGTGCTTAGCAGTCTTTCCATGTTTACTTCCCACAAAGATGGCGAAATAAGTATAGAAAGTTACCAGAATATGTTGGGTACAGCACTTCCCTTTAATATTTCCACCAAAGGAACTAACTGGCAAATTGACACACCCAAGAGTAGATCAAAGAGAATGAGTGTTGGATCAGGGGATCTTAAAAACTGCTACACAATCCTTGTCCTGGCTGTCATCGTGGAACTGTGAATTTGATCCATTTCTACAAAAATGCCAGGGGTTTTGCCATCGTTCCCCTGATGATTTCTTCCATGTCTGATTTCCTGCAGTCACTGAAAATTTTATTCTGTTTTTGTTTAACAGTGGTTGGCCTTTTGCCCTAGGAGGAAACAGTTGTCCATTCCTATTTTGTTTATCAACAAGCAGTTTTGGGTTCTCATTTTTAAATCAGAGGTACATAGTATATAACATTCACTATATATGAAATGAGAGAAAAACACAGAAAGAAATACATCAAGGTAAGGAAGATTCTACCTCACCTGTCAATTAACTCTTCAGAAACTCTGGACACCAACCTAAAAGTCAACAATATGATACATTTTTTTAAAAGGAGCTCTCTAAAACCTTGACATGGGGCCACAGAACTACCTTCAATATATATTGAACTCAATTATTTCTGGATTATTGGCTCCTGCACAGAACAGAAAACAGACAACTGAGAGAGATGTTAGGAATAAGTACTAGCAAACAGACTGATGTTAAAGTAAAAAGACTATGAACAAGGACCTTGAGAGCTATAAAAACAAGACAGCCCTTTTCTCCATATCCAGACATCATTCTCCTCCACCCCATCTCCGAAGCAAGAACTGCAATGGGAAAACTACCGAGAAAACAGAGAAAGAACTCTGAGTGAATCAGTTCCTCCCTCTGTTTCAATGGGTCTTTACTCATTCCTTGTCAAGGGAGAAAAATGGCACATAAGAGAAGTCAGTTCCATTTTACTGCTCACTGGGTCTCAAAAGCAAGAACCAAGCTATTGGATTACCTTCCTCCCACATCTGTTCAAACGGCAATACTCCTTGCCAAGGTCTTTGTTTCTGAGGTGAGTGTCGAGGCCAGCTGTATTCCGTTTGTCCTTGCAGGAGGTCCATCTGGACAGCTCTCAGCAGCATTCAGTGGGCTGCCCCTGTGAAGATGGTGAAAAGCAGGCTAGCATCTTTCAGCCACATCCATAAGTCTGGATATGAATAAACTAAGTCGGGTAATCATATAGCGTATACACAAATAGAACTTCTATTTCTCTTTTGTCGTTGATTTCTATGAGGTCTGCAGATAAAGAAATGAGATTGAGAAACTGTTGGGGGTTTAATTTTACCCCTCACCCTGGATACATATGTTGTAGTTCCAAAGCCTGGTTTCTGGAAATGAGGTTTTTAAGCAGATGCTCAAATTAAAACGAGGCCATTAGGATGGGCTGTGATACCTAATAACTCAGCCTCTGTAAGAAGGATGCAGGCAGAGAGACATACATACGGGGAATGCAGTATGAAGAGGGATGATTCAAAAGAGTTATCTTAAGCCATTCAGATCATGAATTTCCAGGAAATGAACCAGCAGCCAGGAAAAGGCAAGGAATTAATTTCTCTAGGTGTCAGGGGGAACATGACCAAACAGGCACACAGTGCACATGTGTGCATTCAGGCAAGCGCTCATACATGTAAAACAACCTTAAAACTGTGAGCCGTTCTCATACCCTATGTCCTTCTCCTCATATATTTCTTCTTTCAGTGTGGCCTAATGAGAGTGCTCACAAAACACCCACAAGAATTATTTTATAAATGTTAAATTGTATCCAATGTCGTTTATCTAAAAGGGTGGAAATGCTGTGGGTTAGAAACATGTGTTTAATTAGTCCTTTTATGGTTTTTATGTTCTCTTCTTTCTGAACCCAAGAGGTGGTCAGTATGCTCTCTAATGCTTTCCACCCCAACTAGTTAAAATTTTAAAATGGTAAAGGTGTTTAAGTGTAACTTTCATTTGCCTGAAGAAAAAAAAAACATTTATATGAAATAGCCAAATCCACACTATTACTGGCAAAATGGACCATTGTTGCACACATTATGAGAGGAGAGGCTTTTATCAGTCGTGCAATATAACACTCTGTTTTTCATGTTATTCAGGCTGATCTAATCAGCAAAAGAAAATGGCAGAATTTTGAAACTTAATCTTATATCCTATACTGTATTAATTTATTGTATCATTTAGCATCAATGCACTTATGTGCAAAGCATAAAATTTTATGAATCTTTTAATGACAATGCATGAATATTCCAAAATCTAGTGCAAGAGAAACAAGGAAGGCTAACTGCATGTCTAGTTTAGGCTTTCAAGGGAGACTGTGCATACATGAAGACATCCATTTGGAAGATTGTAGAAGCGGGAATTGTGTTACAGATGCCTTGGAAACCAATAGGACAGGCCCAGAAAATTTTGACTTCATTCTGAGTTATGGCTTTTCACGTCAATATTCTACTAACAAGAGTTCTTAACTTAGAGGTAGCAAGATTTAATTCTAACCCTTATCAATGGAAAGCATCTCTACCAATTGATCTTTCCATTTTTATTATGAAAGTTAACTTCATAACTTCCATCTTGACCCAAGCATGGCTCTCATCATATGCATATTCCAGAGGGAATGTTCTCAAAATACAGAGTCCAAATACATGTTCAGAATTAAACCAGAATTTAATCCTAAAAGTGGTACAAATTCTAGTGTGTATTATTGGTTTGCTATGGTTGTTATATTCAGATTCTATCCATCTGGTTTGTTTATTTCACTAGTCTATGCCTGATTATTATTATTAAAAGAAGCACTTAACTGAATAAACACAAGACTCATGATAAATATTACAAACAAATTATAGCATAAGCTTATATTTTGCTCTGTCTTCTGAAACTTTATTAATAACCCTCTGCTAGAAAGGACTAGTCTTAACTCCCTTTTCTACATGTGTGATTATTAGGGTAAGAAGAAGGAATATCAGGGGATTATTGGATATGTTTTTAAATGTTATAATATATTGATGAGATTTTTAATAAAATGACAAAACAAACAAACAATAATAATTTTAAGTCTAAGTTAAACCAGTAACCTGGATCAGAAAAGAAAGCACTGAAATCAGTTTGTCACCACTGGGCATCTGCCAAGCTCAGTGAATTCTATTATAACCTTTACAGCACAAAGGGCCCACAGGGAGAAATGAAGATCAAGGCCATTCCAGAAGACCCCATGAAGGTTCGGATAAAAACTAAGCTTTTATTTTATTTGTTTTAAATTACCCACCTTTGGTAAATTAGGATGTAAAAGAAGCCAAATGAGCAATAAATATGTGATCTCTCTCCTTTCCAGGAGTCAGCATGGATGCAAATCACATAGAGTAGGCCAGCCAGAGTGCTGCCCAGATCTAGGATGGAGATCATGTGACGTCTTTGCCACAATAAAGTTAGTGTTCAGCAGTGTCATGAACAATAGCATCAATGCCTGTATTTTCAGCTGCTACATTTCCCTTAGATCCCACATATGTTTTTTACTATGATTGTCTAGTTTGGGGGCTAAAACTTCTACGTATAATTATAATGGATATAACTTCCTCCGAGTTACCTACTTAAATTAACTAGATTTGACATCTATTATTTACAACTAAGTACGTTGCTGATAAAAAAAAAAATCTTCCTGCATATTCAGAGGTCTTCGGTGACAAAGTCAGAGAATTCTGCCTGGGGGAGTGGCCATTCAGTAAAGCCACAGTGTAAATTACCTGGAAGAAACTTCTCAGGTTTAGACCTGGGTGCTCCAGGAACGATCCAGGGTCCTGACTTTCATTCTCCTATCACAACCTCAAATGCAGATTCAGATGGCACACTTTCTGTCTTACGTCTTCTAAAACGCTCACCCATGTGACTATGACTCAAACCACCCCAGTAACCTATAATTGACAACAAGAAGAAAAATGACACTCATTTTTTTTCAAACCATGAAACTGAAATTCATCCCATAGCTTGAGAGAGAAGACTGAAAGCTCACATCCCAGGTGTGCGTAACTAATATTGTCTGTTGGAATTATAACGTGTCTCACTACATCCTACTCATCCATTCTTAAACATATATATATATATGTGTGTGTGTGTGTGTGTATATATATATATGAAACATCTATTAGCATACTAGCAATCCCAGTACTTTGCAGGAACAACCACAACTCAATTGATTACATGTGCCTTTGTTTTACTTATAATTTTTACCCTTTTCTTTGGCATGCCAAATATCTATTTTTTAATATTGATGATGTTATCCATTCCTTAATTATCAAGAGAAACTATTCTTTAGCGCACATATTTATGTTACATAGTCCAGGAACACAAGTGGGTGATGATTTTCTGCACCCCCCCCCCCAATCTAAAAGAAATGCTTTACGTTCCAAAATGGCTTGACATTGGACAAGGCACCAGCCATCCTTGTCTCCTCAAACACGTTCATAGACTTACATTTTCTGTAAAAACCCATTATGATTTATTGCTTGGTTCAAACACGGCAAACTTACAGGAAACCACAAGTTCTGAAGACACATGGACACCCCAAGAACATAAATGCGTGGACTGCTGGCTAAAAATCCTACACCTGGGATTTCATCAAAGCCCTGAAAGCTATGGTAGTAACTGTCCCTGACACCAACTTACTCTCCGCTCATTGCAAATCAAAATGTATTCATCCTCCAATTATTGCTGGAGGGTAAAATACATAACCCAGAATTTTAATGACCTGAGTTGTTATGTCAGTAATCATTTGGTGGCTCATCCCCCTTCTATACAATTGCTTTGAAACAGTTTTCACTGTCATCACAAAATAAGGGATTTACACAGCATGTAACTATGCCCAGTAGGCGCCACTCTGTTGAAATACGGAGCGGCGGGCTGTGTCCCGCCACCCGGCTAGCTTTACCCAAAATAATTACACGGAAACTGTATTCTTTTAAACACTGCCTGACCCATTAGTTTCAGTTTCTTATTGGCTAGCTTTTACATATTGATCTAACCCATTTCTAATAATCTGTGTAGCCCACGAGCTGGCTTACCAGGAATGATCTTAACCTGCGTCTGTCTGGAGTGGGAGAATCATGGCGACTCCCTGACTCAGCTTCTTTCTCCCAGCATTCTGTTCTGTTTACTCCGCCTACCTAAGGGTTGGCCTATCAAATGGGTCTAGGCAGTTTCTTTATTAATAAGAAATCACTCCCACATCAGTACTTTATGTCACTTTCCTTCAGATATATCATTTCTTCTCTCTGCCTCATATAGATCCTGTGCACAAGTATGTAGCATATCGTCAAGGGAGGTATTTGATACGTGCTTACTCCTCTGCTCAGCGCATTTTGCCCAAACTACCTTCCCAGACCTAACCAGATTTGAATGGTCCAGAAAATACCTCTCATGAACAACAACAACAACAAAATCATTTTTAAACTTTGGGGTGGGGGGGTAAAGCTTTGATTACTTCGCATTCCTTACTATGTCTTGCTTTCAATGACAGAGTCAAAACAAATTAGGCAAAAAGCAAAAGAAACATAAGAAAAGCAGAAAACAAAAAATGTAAATTCAGATATGGGAAGTTCTGCCACATGATTGACATTCAAGGGGGAGTGATTAGCCCCAGTTCCACAAAAACTTATCAGTTTTTAACCTGGATTGTGTTTAGGAGTAAAGACTCGATCGCATTTTAAAACCTTTAAGAAAATTCTATCAAGATCTCTATTTTGTTCAAGAGATCACACAACCTAAGCATCTAACCCATCAAGAAAGAAAGAAAGAAAGAAAGAAAGAAAGGAAAATGGATCAGAGCTATTTTCACTGAGTTGTTTGGAAGCAACAAAAGATAAAATTAAGCAGCTGAGTTATGGTGCTAATGAGCATCAATTTATACATCGCCTCAAGATAATGAGGCCACATTGTTATGGTGTATGGTGGGTAATTAATGTGACCAATTACCAAGAATTTCCAGTGGAAACTGGTTGACTGCCACAAGCTATGCTTTACATATTCGAGGACCCAAGAGTGAAATCTCTCTGGAAATTTTACGTTGCTTTCTTGCTTAGAAAAAGCAAACTAATCTATTTTTAAAAATATTTTTATTACATAGGAAACAAAGTATTTTTTTTACTAAAATAGCCAAATTTAGAGCATCCACTGGAGTGAAACAAAATGTTTCATAAACTGTCTGGCTTCGTGTGGTGGGTCTGTTCTCTGCTAATTTGATCCATGCACACACAACTCCAGACTTCCAAGCATCGCCTCCTAATTCTACAAAATCCAAACCTAAAGCCTAAGAAAATTCAGAACAGGCATATAAGGTTCTGCACTTCAGTAACTGAAGAGATGTTGCCTTGTTAATCTCAAAGGATTGACAGAGCAATTTCATCATGTTTTCTGAAGGAAAAAAAATCTATACAGATTTAAGGTTGCATTCTGGATTTAATTGAAGTAACCTTTTGTACAATCTTGCTTTAATGAAGTGCAATGAAGTTAAACTCCATGGGGGCCATTAATCTGAAACACTCCATTTAAAAACTACAAGGGGAGTTTTTAATAAACAGTGTGAACTGAGGCCCAGGTGGAAAGGTAATTGAGAGGGAACCTGGTGTCTGGGCCAGATTGTTATTAAGCGCTTATCGCAGGTAAAGCTGAAACCCCAATGGCAAGCCACCCTGTGATTTATGATGCCCTTCTCATCCTAACTTTAAAGGAAAAGTTACATTTAACAATGAAAAAATCCTGTGACTAAGCTATAAAATAACTGGGCAATTACTTAGAATAATTTATACAGTGCAATACACTGACCTTGCTTTAAGCATAAAATCTACAAAATAACTTTGGCAATAAAATTGTGAACTACCAAAAGGACCAAAGGCTTTAGCTGTTTTTACTGTGTGGTGCCTAGGGGACCATAAATAAGTTCTGTGCTCCAATCACAGGACTTAAGAAAATTCATATTTTTCATCTTAAAACAGCTTTATTGAGAAAAGTTTGCTCAGTCTGACCAACTATAAATCAGTGAGTCTAATGTCCTTAATTTTAAAGGATTACATGTAATTTTGACAATATTCTCTCTTCATGTATGGATTCTGTTTCAGTTTCTCCTTAAACTCCCAGACCTGGGTCTGCAGAGGGAAACAGGCAATAATTTCTGTCTTAGCTCTTCTAATACTTGCTCTTTTGAAACTAAAAATAAAGATGGCAACAGGGCTCTGTGGCAATAGGAGCGAACGGCTGAGGTGATCTTCCAAACCATTGAAGCAAGGGTGTTTTTATTTCTAAGTAGGTAGTGTCCCAGCACCCAGCACTTGACAATCAATTTATCTACTCTCCACAGTGGCTTTCAACAACAGACTCAGCTTCTCCTCCAAACTAGTGTCAGGGCAGCATAACCAAGCATGGCCTAGCGCCCTTGCCACCTTCAAATTCCTCAATCACCGTGCCTGAGCACACACTTTTCTCTAAATGCCTTGAATTCATGAAATGATTCCAACAGACAGTCTTACAATTGACTTCGAATTCCGTGAAATCCATTCCATTTCTGCAAGATTGGAATATCAGCACATCGAAACCCTGTAGAGACAATTTCTGAGGCAGCGCTTTATCTTTTGGCAACAGAACCGCTATACTTAGAGGCTTTACCTTACTTCACCTTCAGTCAAGTGTCAGCTTAGCGCCCAAAGGGGGACAAAGACACAAAGATATTTTCCCTGGAGTAGTTTTATATAAACAAAGAAAATCTCCCAGTTAAAAAGAAAATAAGTATTGCTCCTTTCTTCCTCCTTGGACAAAAGGCATAAAAACAACTACTTCCTGTAAGCAAAACGTGTGGGCTACAGTTCTTTGGGCCATTATTAGTCTCTGAATACATTTAGCAGTGGAGTCTCATAGCTGAAGAGGTCTAAATGCAGAAGAAAAGTTCAAGGAGTCTTGGGCCCAGGACACACACCCTGTTGACCTCTAGGAGCTAAAGACTCCACTTAGATAACAATAGAGGACTGCACGGAACAGAATAGTCAACAAATGGAAGTGTGGGTTATAGGATAAAAATGGAAGGAAGGACCAAGGTGCAGGACATGGGCCCCAGTACTGAGTCCTATGTCTTACCCTAAAAAATACCTGAGTTTCAGAATAAGACCAGAGCCAAGAATAAAAACCTAATTTTTCAAACTACTGGAGGAGTAGCTCTTTCCCTTTCAAGCATGAGAAACTCTCTTAGAAGAGAGACTAACACTTCTACATCTGGTTTCACTCTTCATGTGAGTCTAGTAAAGCATTATAAAGAGGTTTATAGGGACTAGACGGACAAAGATAAGAGGCTGAAAGAAGCCAGAGCTAGGAAGCCATTGCTTCTGAGAACTGACTTGGTAGAGAAAAGAAAAATTACGACTCCACAGCCAACTCTAAGGAAGGCTAAGAAGCAATATGATCTAAACTAGAGAAACTTAAAAGCTTGGCAGGGAAGCCAGATATAGGTTGAATGGTACTTGAAAGCCTATTTAAACAACATAAGAGTTTCCAGAGAGCTGCTCTAGAAGAAATGGTTGTTTGTTCTTGTGAGGTAACTAAATGCGATATTCAAGGAGCCTTCAACAGGAAATGTAGGAGACCATGGCAGAAAGCACAGCAAGAAGGAAAACTCTGCATCCTGAATTCTAAGACTGGCAATCATCCCTGCCCCCTTAGTTCCCAGATCCTTGACTTTCACCTCTTCAGAAGATTGGAGACCTCTTCTCTAATTCCTCTGACTTGTCCCCACAAGAGCTAACAAGTAGCTGAAGTCAACTTTTTCTCAATGCTCAATCACATGACTCTACACTAGAGCCCATATCAGCAACCCATGGCTCCCAAGAAGCGCTTTCTCTCTCTCTCTCTCTCTCTCTCTCTCTCTCTCTCTCTCTCTCTGTACATGTATGTGTGTGTGTGTGTGTGAGAGAGAGAGAGAGAGAGAGAGAGAGAGAGAGAAAGAGAGAGAGAGAGAGAGAGAGAGAGAGAGAGAGAGAGAGAGAGAGAGAGAGAATTCACATCTTTGGGGGTATACATGTAAGATTTCATACCCAAGGCTGATGTCTGGTGTCTTCCTTGACCTCTCTTCACCTTAGATATTGAAAAGAGTCTCTTGTTTAAACCCACAGCTTGCCAGTTCAGCTGTTCTAGCTAACCAGCTTGATCTAGGGATCTCTTATCTCACATCATGGACACCAGGATTATTGGCAGATATTTCAATTAAATAAGAAATGTGAACATAAAGTCAGGGTATGATAAAGCATAAAGGTTCTGGAAAACAAGTTTACTCAAGAGGAAGATCTGAGAAATCCTAATGTATAGGAACTTTGAGAAAGCTCTGAACAACTCCCAGGGAGTTTGGGTTAGAGCTAGTAGCAAAACTACATAGTAGTAAACAGCTAATAAGAGTTATTACTCCAGAAAAGACAAATCATGTAGAAAAAGCAATCATAATTTGCCATAGGCTTAGCACTGGATGGCAGTTACATAAGTCATCATAATGAAAGCAATGGATACTGATCTAACTAAAACTATAACATAATGAGGAGAATGCTTCAGAAGGGTGAATAGGAAAAAAAGAGAGAAAAACATTAACTCCCATAAATAATGTCGAACAGTGATTACTGCTAGGGGACAGA
Source organism: Microtus oregoni (assembly GCF_018167655.1). Classification (NCBI taxonomy): domain Eukaryota; kingdom Metazoa; phylum Chordata; class Mammalia; order Rodentia; family Cricetidae; genus Microtus; species Microtus oregoni. Next base: position 24,557 of record NW_024544709.1, on the reverse strand, counting down.
GAGCTACATTTCTTGAGGGGTGGCTACTGGCAGGTTGCCCATGACCTAGTGGATGACCCCACAGCCAGGCACATATGAGCGCCATTACTGGATGCAGCAAGTTATTTTAAATCATAAAATAAGAAGACTCAAAGCTAGAAGTAAAGTATATTGGGAAAGAGTCAAGAGAGATGGAGTGAAAAAAACTGGGATGGATATAATTTAGATGTGTTATATACACCTATAAAACTTTCAAAGAATAATAAAAGATATATAAATATTTAAGACAAAACTTGAAAGTGGATTAATATAAGTCAAGTTTATTTAGAAAAACTATAGTGCCTAAAATTGATTACTTAAGATACAGCAATGGAAGTGTGCTTGCTATTTTGAACTACAGTATGAAACACCCTCAACCCCCCAAAAAGTGATATAATATAGTTAGAAGTTTCTGACACACCTGGTCCCACTGCAGTTCAGTCCCAAAGAAACACTTTTTTATAAGTTTTTTAAGTTTTTTTATAAGTTTTATAAGTTTTAAGAAACTTAATTATAAACTGTTTGAAGTATTAGCTCAGGCTTGTTGTTAGCTAGCTTTGACAACTTAAATTAATCCATAATTCTTGTCTATGTTAGCCATGTGTCATAGTACCTTTTCTCAGTGAGCCATTCTCATCTTGCTTCCTCTGCCTCTGGCTGGTGACTGCAGACTCAGCCTTTTCTCTGCCCAGAATTCCCCTACTCTGGTTGACCCACCTATACTTTCTGCCTGACTACTCGCTAATCAGAATTTCATTAAACCAATACAAATGACAAATCTTTACAGAGTATAAAACTATTGTCCCACAGCAATAAAGTCTTAAAGGATCCATTTCTAGTAAGAGGATGATGAAGATAGCAAAATATTATCTTTTATAATATACTTTATAGAATTTTTAATTCTTCCAACTCCTCATAACGTTGTTTAGAAAAGTGAAAGGTAGGAGGAAGATAAGAAAAGAGTAAGGACAGCCTTGTCGTGTTCCTGAGTTAAGTTGGATGGCTTTGAGTTTCTCTCCGTTTAATTTGATGTTAGCTGTCGGCTTGCTGTATATAGCTTTTATTATATTTAGGTATGACCCTTGTATCCCTAATCTCTCCAAGACTTTTAACATAAATGGATGTTGAATTTTGTCAAATGCTTTTTCAGCATCTAATGAAATGATCATATGGTTTTTTTCTTTCAGTTTATTTATATGCTGGATTACATTGATAGATTTTCGTATGTTGAACCAGCCCTGCATCTCAGGAATGAAGCCTACTTGATCATAATGGATAATTTTTCGGATGTGTTCTTGGATTCGATTTGCCAGTATTTTGTTGAGGATTTTTGCGTCGATATTCATGAGTGAGATTGGCCTGTAGTTCTCTTTCCTGGTTGAGTCTTTGAGTGGTTTTGGTATCCTTGGGTAGCTGAGGATTGGGAACCTGAAATGACCCTATCCTAGAGCAATACTGACGAATATCTTGCATATCATCATAGAACCTTCATCTGGTGATGGATGGAGACAGAGACAGAGACCCACACTGGAGCACTGGACTGAGCTCCCAAGGTCCCAATGAGGAGCAGAAGGAGGGAGAACATGAGCAAAGAAGTCGGGACCACGAGGCGTGCACCCACCCACTGAGACAGTGGAGCTGATCTACTGGGAGCTCACCAAGGCCAGCTGGACTGTGACCGAAAAAGCATGGGATAAAACCGGACTCTCTGAACATGGCGAACAATGAGGGCTGATGAGACGCCAAGGACAATGGCACGGGGTTTTGATCCTACTTAATGTGCTGGCTTTGTGGAAGCCTAGCCAGTTTGGATGTTCACCTTCCTAGATATGGACGGAGGGGGGAGGACCTAGGACTTACCACAGGGCAGGGAACCTGGACTGCTCTGTGGACTGGAGAGGGAGGGGGAGAGGAGTGGGGGGAGGGGTAGAAGGGTGGGAGGAGGGGGAGAAGGGTGGGAGGAGGGGGAGGGAAATGGGAGGCTGGGAGGAGGTGGAAACTTGTTTTTTGTTTATGTTTTTTTCTTCTTTTCTTAATAAAAAAAATTATTAAAAAAAAAAAAAAAGAAAAGAGTAAGGAAGGAACATAGAAAACAAAGAAGGGAAGGAGCCTAAAAGAAAATTGCTATGGAATAACTTTCTGTACACTGTGTGAATATATGTTGCTATGATTCATTTAATAAACAATCTGACTGGTCAATAGTTGAACAAGGTAAAGTTAGGCTGGAAAACCAAACTGAGGATGATAGGATGAGGAAGGGTGAAGTCATAGGAGTTGCCAGCAGAGATACAGGGAACAGGAGACAAGCCTGCCATACTGAGAAAAGATACTGCTATGTAGGAGAGGGTAGACAGGAAAAATGGGTTAATTTAAAATATAAGAGTTATCTAGTAATAAGCCTGAGCTATTGGCTGAGCATTTATAATTAATATAAACCTCAGAGTAGTTATTTGGGACAGGGTGGTTGGAACAGGAAACTTTAAGCCAGGCAGTGGTTTGCATAGGAGGCCCTTTAGTTCATGTGTTGCTTTCATTGGTTGACTAAAGAAACTGCCTTGGCCTCGTTGATAGGACAGAACTTAGGTAGGCGGAGTAGACAGAACTGAATGCTGGGAAGAAGGGCAGAGTGGCAGATGCCATGGATCTCCTGCCTGAGATGGACGCTGGTTAGAATCTTGCCAGTAAGCCACAGTCATGAGGCGATACACAGATTAATAGAAATGGATTAAATTAAGATGTAAGAATTAGCCAATAAGAAGTTAGAGCTAATAGGCCAGGCAGTGTTTAAGTGAATACAGTTTCTGTGTAATTATTTCAGGTGTAATATAGCCAGGCGGTCGGGGTGACGAGCAGCCCACTCCTCCTGTTACAAGTGGTGATGCATAACTTTAATCCCAGCACTAGGGAGGCAGAGACAGGCAGATCTCTGTGAGTTCGAGGCCAGTCTGGTATACAAGAGCTACTTCCAGAACAGGCTCCAAAGCTACATAGAAATCCTGTCTCAAAAAAAAGAAAGAAAATTATATTGCCTAAAATAAAAATGGCAGGTCACAGAAAATGTTCTTTGCTTGGCACTCCCTTGATCACTGGTATCCAGAGCCTGATTTCACTACTGTATTTATTATTGGTCTCATTGCTATGACAAAATACCTAACAAAACAGCCAAAGGAACAAAGAGTTTGTTTCATCTTACAGTTCAAGGGTACATAGTCCATCATGGCAGGCATGGCAGTAGGAGACAGAGGTAATTAATCACATCCCCTCTCAGGAAGCAGAGAATGACGAATGCACTCTTACTTAGCTTGCTTTCTCCTTTTGATTCAGTCTGAGGACCCACCCATAAAACAGTACTATCCACATTTGTGTAATTTGTTTCACCTCAATTAACCCAATGTGGATAATCCCTAATAGACATGCCCTGAAATTGGTTCTAATGGTAATTCTAACACCCATTAAATTGGTATTCAAGATTAGCTATCACAATTGCTTACCTGATACTTCCTTTTGCCGGTCTCTGTCTACCAAAATCCTCTGACCAGCTGAATAGACTTAAAGAATTAGTTTTCAGCAATCCATAGTGATCATATCACTCCTAGACTAATTCAGACCTGGACACCCAGCCCCAGTGGAAGGATTAGTCCATTCTGCATTGCTGTAACAAAATACATATGGCTAGGTAGCTGTGTCACCAACCAACAGAAAAATACAAAGGGACTAAATCACAGGAAGAAAAACCAAGTATGTGTAGTATCTTCACTCAGTGGAGATCTTGTTCTCATGATACAAATTATTTGCATGAGAGCTAGAATTCCTGAGTGTGGGAGCCCATCTGGGACTAAGTTTCCACCTGGAGTCCATTCTGACTTATAAGTCATTTGAGTTCAAGCTTACTTGCTCTGCTTTTTCCAATAACCTTGAGGACTGTGAAAGACTTCTGTTTTAGCCCGTGAGAAAAGAACACTCCATCTTGTAGAAAGAATGCTTCTGATGCCAAACCTCAAGAACATCAAGATAGAAAGTTGAGGCTGCTCCGGAGCAGCAAGCACATGTTAGTTAGAAGGTTGCTCACTCAAAGACAGGAATAGTCATGTGGTTGGATAATAACTAACCGTCTATGCTGTGCTTTGTTTTGCTTTTGTATATAAGCAAGTTTTGAAATAAACCCTGGAGTGTTTGGCTTCTTGGTTTGACCAATCAGCTGCCAGACAGACCTCCTGATTCTATCCTGTCTTCTGTCTCAAATTCTTTCATATGACTTTCCTTTTGCCTTGAGGATCCCCACTCTGGCAACCCTAGCCTGCTCCTACACCTGAGACATACATAAAAGTCATAACCCCATGACCAAGTCACCTTCTCTTAGGCCTATGCCTTAAAAGTCCCATCACCACAAAACACCACACCAGAGCCCAGACTGTGAAGGACAATCCATATTCAAATCACAACAGCGTACAATGACAGAAATTTGAGGACACACAATTCTCTATTCAACTGTAGACATCCTATACCCTCCAATTAGATACCCATGCTATTCTAGTGGTTTATGGTGAAGTTCCTGGAAGCTCACACTGAAGCTCTCCACCTTCAACCCACTTTTTCCTCATGGACCTGTGGTAAGCTTTTAACATTTTATAATGAAATTATTTTGGGAAAATCACTTCAACTGAGCCTAAATTTTGTCCATTGAGAAATAGAAGCTAAATAATCAAAAAAGTTCAAAAATAATTTTAAGTATATAAGCTACTGATTAATATGTACAAAGATGCTACTAAGTCTACGACTGACATACGCTGTAAAGAAGGAACTGTCCTAAGTGGCAGTGTAGATAATCACAGGGAATCCACAGCTGTGCTTACCTTGTTCTATCATCTGACAATTCCAGTTCCACACGGTGTCGCCACTCACATTTCATTTAGCAATTTCACTTCCAGAGAGATATTTTAAGATCTTTTTATCCTTCTCTCATCCTGAGCACAGTTTCCCTTCCCTCCACTCCTCCAAGTTCTGTCCAGATCCACCCCTTCTTTGTTTCCATTCAGAAAAGAGCAGGCCTCCCAGGGTTGTCAACCAAAAACTGCATAACAAGTTATAAACACAATAGGCACAAACCCTCATATCAAGGGTGGGAGAGGCAACCCAGGAGGATGAAGAGGATCCAAGAACAGGCAAAAGAGTCAGAGAATCCCCAACTCCCACTTTTAGGAATCTCGCAAAAACACCAAGCTACACAACTATAACATATATGCCGAGGACCTAGTGCAGATCCATGCAGGCTCTGATTGGTGCTTCAGGTTCTTGAGCCGCTATGAGCCCTGCTTACTTGATCCTTTGAACCATGTTCTCCAAGTATCCTTGACCACCCTGACTCCTACAACCCTCCTCCTCCTTCTGCTTGGGTCTCCAAACTCTGCCCAATGTTTGATTATGAGTCTCTTCATCAGCTGCCATCAGTTTCCCAGCCAGATTTCAACCCTGGATCTCAACAGATTTAACCTTCTAGCATAACTCCTCCCAGCCCTTCCAGATTTATGTTTTATTCTACAAAAATATGAAGAGAAAAAAAAGCACAGATGCCAGGCAGTGGTGGTGTGTGCCTTTAATCCCAGCACTTGGGAGGCAGAAGCAAATGGCCATCCTGGTCTACAGAGCGAGTTGTAGGACAGGCTGAGCCACTCAGAGAAACCCTGCCCAAAAAAAATTAAATAAGTAAGTAAAAGATAGTTAGATAGATAGATAGATAGATAGATAGATAGATAATGGATAGTTGATAGATAGATAAAAGGAGTGCAATCTAAATTAATTCCTCCTTTGCTACACTACAAATTAATCTAATGCACTGAATGTAGTACCCATAGATTATTAGGCAGAATAGCAGATATTGTGTCCTAAGGACAATTGGACTGTAAATTGCCTATCATTGAAGTGACTCATTCCCTAGTACCCAGTGCTGTAATAAAATCAGTCTTGTCAATGCCGCTATTGACGGCCAGAATTCCTTCTTAAAGTCAACCAGATGCAGAAAACCTTTAAATAGACCTTAGAGCTGCTAAGAAAGTCTTCATAGCCCTGCTTGATAAACGAGAAATTATAGGAAAGTGCTGGAGAGGTAAGTGAGATAGGACAATTAATAGCTGTGCTCTTTCATCCTTATAAAATCAGATAAGATTGCCTTCCCCTTTATCTTTCTTGGTTTAAAATGATCATCTGTGAAACTGTCAAAGTTTAGTTATAAGAAGCAGAAAATACAACAGCAGAAAGGATGCGATACATGAAACGCGGTGCTATATAATATCACATGGTGTATTATAGATGTCCCCCTATGGAACTGGACACCCAATAAAGTAGAAAGATGGAGTCAGAAAGAAACCTCCATTAACTATCACTGAAAGCAGCACCTAGGCTCTGAGACACGGCTATAGAGAGTGCTATCTTCTACCACTGGACTTGCCTGGAGGGTAAACATCTCATTTCTGATTTCCAAGCATCAGATAAGAGAATATAATTGATCAGCTGTACTTACATCCACAACCGCAAACAGAAGGATATCAAGAACTGTAGATTGAAGCTTTGTCTCTTCTATAATACCAAAGGTACCCAAGAAGAAAATAGGTGGTTTGGCTGGGTCTAACACAGCTTGGGTCATTAATACAACCTAATTATCCATGTTTGCTTAAAAGTATCTCATTCTCAACAGCTTCCATATGTAGTGACCCTCCACAAATACTTTCAGAGTTAAGCCATCCTAGACAACGAATTAAAACCAAAACAAATACAACAGCCCATACTAACATACTAACATGCACCCTTACATTATTATGTATCCTTATGTAACTAAGAAAGTAGTAAAATAGTATGTCTCAGGCCACACAATCGGGAGGGAATGAAAAGACTCAGTTCTGTTACTATACTAAGAAATAGAAATGCAGAGAAGATGTGGACTACTCACAGTAGGGGGGCTACAGGAGCTCCATTATTCCAACAGAGAAATAGTCTTTACCCTCGGCTGACCCTTAGCACCCACAGGAGCACTAATCTTGATCTCCATGCCTGTGGTCAAAAAAAAAAATTCCTATGCCTATGGCCCATGCTTCAAAATGCTCTCTATCCAAAAATCTTGTTTATCCCTCTGTGGAGGGAGGTCTACTAAATTCTGTTTTTCTCAGACTCTACCTTAGCACCATCCCATTAACCAACACTCAAGTCCTGGGTTGTCAATGCTCCTCAAGACAGCATATTATTTCAGAGTTCACTTGTTTAAAATTCTACACTTAAAAAAAACCAACATACATATCTTCTATACTGAAGAAACAAAGTTCTTATGAAAAAGATTGCCTTTAAGTGCTTTAAGTGTTTGAGTTAGCTATATACATATACATATTGTTACTGTTCAGAAGGAAAATCCAAAGACTTTCAAAGGCTCATTAGACATCAAATAGTCCCTATAAAACTGGCTATGGTATAAATTAATCAAAATTACATGTTTTAATATCCTTTCAAACGCAGTGTTTTGTATTTTTAGGTGTCTATTGAACCTTCAGAATGAAACAGGGAAAATGGAATAAGAAAGTAGATGATAATGATGAATATGATAAATATCATTTTGACTCCTCCAGCCTTGGAGGAGTCAAAGTGATATTTTTTAAAAAGAAAACTTCATAAGGAGAGTAGAAAGCGTGTTGTGAAAAAAATCACAGAACATTCTAGCAGACTTCTACTGCTCAGTTCTCAGAAGAACAGAGACCACACCCCTGCTGAAGGCCAAGCTAACCACCAGAAGTCCAGCCCCCAACTTAGACAGAGACTCTTACTACCTATCAGAAATCCAGTCTACAATGACCAGAAAATAAAAGATAAACAGAAACCAAAGAACAAAACACCCATCCAAAAAAGACAAACTCAGAAATTAGCACCCAGACCTATAATAATTCCAAATCCAGATGCCTATATGTCAGTGTTAAGAGTATAATCAACAAGAGCCAGGACAATAAGTCATCATGAGAGCCCAGCTACCCTATGACACCAAGAAATAATCAAACTCAGGGCTGAAATCAACAAAATAGAAACAAAGAGAACAATACAAGAATCCATGAAACTAAGAGTTGTTTTTTTGAAAAAAAAATCAACAAAATGCACAAACCCTTATCGAAAGTAACTAAAAGATAGAGAGAAGACCCAAATTAACAAAATCAGAAACAAGAAGGGGGACATAACAACAGACACAGAGGAAATCCAAAGAATCATTAGGTCATACTTCAAAAACCTGTACTCCACAAAATTAGAAAATCTAAAAGAAATGGACAGCTTTCTTGATATATACCACTTACCAAAGATAAATAAAGATAACATTAAAAACAAAGTAAATAGACCTTTAGCCTCTAAGGAAGTAGAAGCAGTCATTAAAAGTCTGCCAGCCAAAATATAAAAATAAATAAATAAAAAATAAAAATATAAAAACCAGGGTCAGGGTCAGACACAGACAGTTTTAGTGCAGACTACTAATAATTTTCAAAAAGAACCTAATGTCAATGCTCCACAAATTATTCTATAAAATATAAACAGAAGAAACATTGCCAAATTAATTTATGAGACCACAGTTACCCTGATACCCAATCCACAAAAAGATTCAACAAAGAAAGAAAACTACAGACCAATTTTCATCTTGAACTTTGATGCAAAAACACTCAATAAAATACTCACAAACTGAATCCAAGAATACATCAAAAATATCATCCACTAAAATCAAGTAGGCTTTATCCCAGAGATGTGGAAATGGTTCATTATAAGAAAATCTGTCAATATAATCCATCATTTAAACAAACTGAAAGAAAAAAAAACACATGATCTTCTCATTCAGTGCTGATAAAGCCTTTAACAAATCCAACACCTCTTCATGATAAAAATCTTGGAAACAGTAGGGATACGAAGGACATACTTAAACATAATAAAGGAGGTTTACAGAAAGCCGACAGTCAACATCAAATTAAATGGAGAGAAACTCAAAGCAATCCCACTGAAGTCAGGAACAAGTCAAGGTTGTCCACTCTCTCCATATCTTCTCAATATAGTACTTGAAGTTCTAGTTAGAAAAAAAAAGAACTAAAGTAGATCAAGGGGATTCAAACTGGAAAAGGAAGAAATTAGTTTCTCTATTTGCAGATGATATGATGAATATACATAAACAACCCCAAAAATTCTATCGGGCAATTCCTACAGCTGATAAACACCTTCAGCAAAGTGACTGGATACAAGAACTTGAGAAATCAGTATCTCTCCTATGTACAAATGGCAAATGGACTGATGAAGAAACCTTGGAGACAACACCCTTCACAGAAGCCACAACTAATATAAAGTATCTTGAGGTAACTCTAACCAAGCAAGTAAAACACCTATATGATAAAAGCTTAAAACCTTTAAAGGAGAAAAATGAAGAAGACATGGGAATATCTCTTATTAAGGATCCCAAATATATATATATATATATATATATATATATATATATATAGCTGAGTATCTTGGTGCTCTTGTATTATTCCTAACGGTGGGAGCAGGGGCTATCTCTGAATCTTTTGTCTGCTTGTGGGACTCTTTTCCTCCTACTGGGTTGTTTTGTTTAGCTTTGATGTGATGGTTTGATGTGATGTGGGATTCCCCTCTGTATGCTGTGAATACCATTGATTAATAAAGAAACTGACTTGAGCCTGTGCAAGGAATGGAGGTAGGCAGGGGAAACTAAACTAAGTGCTGGGAGAGAGGAGGAGAAGTTAGAGAGAAGCCATGTAGTCCCACTGGAAACAGACACCGGAACTTTACCCAGTAAGCCATAGCCACGTGGCAATACACAGATAACTATAAATGGATTAAATTAAGACCTAAGAGTTAGCCAATAAGAAGCTAGAGCTAATGGGCCAAGCAGTGATTTAAATAATATGGTTTCTGTGTGGTTATTTTGGGGCTGAGCAGCTGAGAACCAATAAGTGGCTTCCATACAACACCTGGTCTTACTGTATGTAGCATATTATGCCATGTTGGTTGATGTTCCTGGGAGGCATGATCTTTTCTGAAGGGAGATGGAGGGCAGGGATGGATCTGGGTGACATGGGAAAAGGAAGGAGAGAGATGGGGGAAGGGAAGGGAGGGGGAACTATAGTGAAAATGTAATTTATTGGAGAAGTTTTTAAGTGAAATTAAATGGGTAAGGTCACTTGTCACTAACCCTGACAACATGAGCTCAACTCATGGTACTCACGGTCGAGCAAACCAATTCCCAATGTTGTCCTATGATCTCCATATGCACTGCATCAGTAAAATAAATCACGGAACAGTAGAAGAGGTAAAGTAAAAGGCTTGAGCAATGAGAGACTCTTGTCCACTTTGAAGCCCAGCTCACACACATTCTCACACCCACCCACACACAATCACATTTTTCTTCCTTACAAACTCACTTCTGCTTTTTAGCCAATGAGTATCCACTGTGAAAATTAATTATGGAAAAGCATCTAACCTGGAATCCAGAGAACACAAATTGTAGTCCTCAGGGTATAAGTGACTAACTAGAAGTGGCTTTCAGAAAGCTGTATAAATTTCCTTCATTCGGTCTCTATACCAAAAGATGATAGGCTTCTGAGCAAGAAAGAGCTTGCCTCCTACAAACAAAAGGAAGATGACTGGAAGAGATTCAAACAAAAATTACATTTTTATTAAATATAGCTATATGTACTTTTATTTGTAAGTTTTTAATAATTAAGTTTATCAATTTGTTAAAATATTTTCAATAAAAGAGAAAATGAGAACCAAATACAAGAAGGAAGATCAAAGTTTATTTGATTCATCTATATTCCTGGCCTTGTGAATGCTCCCAATGGAGCCCACTGACTCAGGCAGTAGATTCACCCTTAACAGGTCTATTTCAATTAGATACAGGCAGGCTGACACCTCAGGTAGATCACTCTGAGAAAAACATGTGCTACTCATCTGAATTGCCACTAATGTCCCTGTGGTCTTTTCCGCAGGCATCCCACCCAGATCCTAGCTATTCTAACAACTTCCTGCAGTTGTGAAGGTGATATTAGGTGATAATTATAATTACAGTGTTGCTGCTGCTGCTGATGTTGATGATGGTGGTGGTGGTGGTGGTGATGGTGGTGGTGATGCTGGTGTTGATAGTGATGATGGTGGTGGTGATGCTGCTGATGTTGATAATGGTGGTGGTGGTGGTGGTGATAGCAATAAGAACAGCAGTTACAACCAATAACTATGGTAACCAGAAGAAGAAAGGGGGAAGGACCGAAAAAAAGAAGGAATATGTGAAGGACAAAGAAGCACAGTGAAAATATCTGCTGGATTCCAGTAGCTCTGCTGGTCTCTTTGTTTCTTCTTTCTTTCAACAAACTATTAGGGCACGCCTTCTCCCAGATTGTTCATGGTGCTGTTAAAGATGACCAAGAGTTCCCTCCTCCAGGGAATGGTGTGGATGGTGATTACTAGAGGAGGTACTTCTTAACATCTAAAAGTGAGGTTATAAACGAGACACAGTTTATATAGAAGGATGATGTGATGAACGATGAATGATTACAGAAGTCTTCACATCTGTGAGTTACAAACAAGAAAGTATTCAGCATCAGCAAGATTACAGAAGCAAGCTATTAGTGTATTATTAGACACAAGACAACAAATACTGATAGTATAGCTAAAGAGATGGAAGGGGCCAACCTGGACTGAGTCATCCAATGGCAGAGATCCTATCAGGTTGATAGGGAGTCAAGAGACAATTGCCACCAATACCCACCAAAGAGAGCAGCCAGACTCTGCATCATGACTACAGAAAGTCCCTCTATCCTCACTCTCCAGCTTGCTAACAGAGTGACTTTTCACTTCTGTCTTCCACCCCCTACAGAGAAAAAGACAGATTGACAGGACTTTGTGGCCAGTTCCTCCTTCCAGTGCTGAGATTTTGGTCTGGTTTGAACCTGTGCAGGTCTTGTGAGGGCTGTCACAATCCAAAGAATATAATCAAAATGTTGTATGAAAATTTTTCAAATAAAATTAATATACTGTAATGATATTTCATTTGTACTTTAATAATGAAGAACAGAATGCAAAATGGCCACCGCAGTCAGCAATACAGGCAAGGCAGTTGTGACACATACCTTTAATCCCAGCAACCACACTAGTCAACCATACAGTCTAAGCGGTGGTAGTGTATGCCTTTAATCCCAGCACTAGAGAGGAATATAAAACAGGATGAGACAATAACTTGCTATTTTTTTTAATTTATTTATTTATTAAAGATTTCTTTATTTTTTTTATTGCGAAAAGAAGAAAAAAAAACATAAACAAAAAAACAAGTTTCCACCTCCTCCCAGCCTCCCATTTCCCTTCCCCTCCTCCCACCCTTCTCCCCCTCCTCCCACCCTTCTCCCCCTCCTCCCACCCTTCTCCCCCTCCCCCCACTCCTCTCCCCCCCCCTCCCTCTCCAGTCCACAGAGCAGTCCGGGTTCCCTGCCCTGTGGTAAGTCCTAGGTCCTCCCCCCTCCGTCCATATCTAGGAAGGTGAACATCCAAACTGGCTAGGCTTCCACAAAGCCAGCACATTAAGTAGGATCAAAACCCCCTGCCATTGTCCTTGGTGTCTCATCAGCCCTCATTGTTCGCCATGTTCAGAGAGTCCGGTTTTATCCCATGCTTTTTCGGTCACAGTCCAGCTGGCCTTGGTGAGCTCCCCGTAGATCAGCTCCACTGTCTCAGTGGGTGGATGCACGCCTCGTGGTCCCGAATTCTTTGCTCATGTTCTCCCTCCTTCTGCTCCTCCTTGGGACCTTGGGAGCTCAGTCCAGTGCTCCTGTGTGGGTCTCTGTCTCTATCTCTATCCATCACCAGATGAAGATTCTATGATGATATGCAAGATATTCGTCAGTATTGCTCTAGGATAGGGTCATTTCAGGTTCCCAATCCTCAGCTGCCCAAGGAACTAACTGGGAACCTCATCTTGGGCACTAGGGAGCCCCTCTAGGGTCAAGTCTCTTGCCAACCCTAAACTGGCTCCCTTAACTAAGAATTGTGGTTCCGTGCTCCCCTATCCACCTTTCCTTTATCCCAATTCTCCTGTTTCCCAAGTCCCCCCTCCTTCCCTTCTACCTTTTCTCTCCCCATCTCCCTTTACCCCCATCCCACCCCATCCCCATACCCAAAAAGATAAGGGATTATTTTTAATAGCAAGGTTTTTAGAAAACTAAAAGTGACCTTTAAATGTTTTTTTTTAATTATTTATTTATTATGTATACAATATTCTGTCTGTATGCCTGAAGGCCAGAAGAGGGTGCCAGACCTCTTTACAGATGGTTGTGAGCCACCATGTGGTTGCTGGGAATTGAACTCAGGACCTTTGGAAGAGCAGGCAATGCTCTTAACCACTGAGCCATCTCTCCAGCCCTCTTTAAATGTTTTAAAATACTTAATATCCAAAAAGTTACCTTGAGCGTGTTGGCAAACAGTCTTCATTATTATAATAATGTCTTCACTCATTATTCTACGCCCTAGAAGACAAAGCAGGCTGGAAAAGGAACAAGGAGCCATGTGAGACTACATGGAGCTTTGTGTGAGTCAGAGAATAGATGCAGCCCACACTACCAGTGAACAGTATAACAGCAGCTCAGCTAATTGCCCACAGAACTCTACATACATTACAGCTGCAACATCATCTGCCTTCAAAGGGGGTGGGGGAGCAAGGCGATTAGCATCATCTAGAATAAATTCTTAGAGAACCCATGGAAACTACTTACCTTCCCCATGTGTTTTTTAAAGCCCAGAGGGACTACCAATATTTTAAAGTCATCTCTGAAATTTTATGAGGGTAATGTCAATTTCACTGAAGTCTATATTCTTTTAAATTTTGCAACTTTGCACGTAGTAATAAAAAAATAATATAAATAAATAAATAAGCTGGGTGGTGGTGGCGCACGCCTTTAATCCCAGCACTCGGGAGGCAGAGGCAGGTGGATCTCTGTGAGCTCGAGGCCAGCCTGGTCTAGAAGAGCTAGTTCCATGACAGGAACCAAAAGCTACGGAGAAACCCTGTCTCGAAAATCAATCAATCAATCAATCAATAAATAAATAAATAATAAAAACCCAGAGACAGATAGATATTGGGGTTCAAACCACTAGAGAGCTCTTACCTCTAAGAAATCCTAAGACTGAAAGAGAGCAAGTTTCTGTCTCATCCCAGCTTATATTCTTCTCTAGTGCTGGGATTAACGATGTGAGCCACCACCACCTGGATCTGTTTCTGCATTGATCTTGTGTAGCCCAGGGGGGCCTTGAACTCACAGATACATCTGCCTCTGTCTCCCTTTTATCTGTCTTACTTTTACCTTCATTAATCTGCTTATAGGTCATTCTCTCTGTGTTAGAGAAGACAAAGAACTAAAGCTGGGAACTTTTGTTTGTTCTTTGAATCCAATTACAAGGTCAGTTTTTTAACAATTTGTAGTTTTCTTTTTTTTTACTCTTTTCTTTTTTATTATTTTTAAAAAGAAAACAAACTATCTTTTTTTATTTTACATACCAATCCCAGTTCCCACTCTCTTCACCAACCTCCTCACCACCACACCCCCATCCACTCCTCATAGAGGGTAAGGCACATTGCTTTGGGGAAGGTCCAAGGCCCTCCCTACTATATCTAGGCTGAGCAAGGTATCCATTCAAAGAAAGTAGGTTCCCAAAAAGCCAGTACAAGCAGTAGGGATAAATCCTGGTCCCACTGGCAGTGGCTCCTCAGTCTGCCCAGAAGGACTAGTTTGGACCTATGCTTGTTCCCTCCCTGTACAGCTGGAATTGGTGAGCTCTCATTAGGTCAGGTAAACTGTTTCTGTAGGTGTACCCATCACAGTCTTGACCTCTTTGCTATATACAAATGATAAAGAAGCTGAGAAAGAAATCAGAGAAACATCACCCTTCACAATAGCCAATAGCATAAAATATCTTGGGGTAACACTAACCAAAGAAGTGAAAGACCTGTTTGACAGGAACTTTAAATCTTTGAAGAAAAAATTTGAAGATACCAGAAAATGGAAAGATCTCCCATGCTCTTGGAGGGGTAAAATTAACATAATAAAAATGGCAATCCTCCCAAAAGCAATCTATAGATTCAATGCAATCCCCGTCAATGCAATCCAACACAATTCTTCACAGACCTTGAAAGAACAATAACCAACTTCATATGGAAAAACAAAAAAACCCAGGATAGCCAAAACAATTCTATACAATAAAGGAACTTCCAGAGGCATCACCATCCCTGTCATCAAGCTCTATTATAGAGCTACAATAATGTAAACAAGTTGGTATTAGCATAAAACAGTGAGATTGACCAATGGAGTTGAATTGAAGACATGGATATTAATCCACACACCTATGAACACCTATTTTTCGACAAAGAAGCTAAAATTATACAATAGAAAAAAGAAAGCATCTTCAACAAATGCTGCTGGCATAACGGAATATCAACATGTATTTGTAATTTTCATTCTCTTTTTTACAAAGTAAAAAGGTCAGATTAACCTGTTTCAAAATCTCAGTTCTTTATTCTATTGGGATGTATTTCTCTTTTGTGTCTGTATGTGTATATTATTTGGTTTCATATCTTTCTTCCTCCTTCTGCACATGCTATTTTAAAGCCAGTCCATTTACCTAATTTATTTCCCTATCTTTTTTCCTTTACATATTTCCAGTTGTTCCATAAAAGCTCTATGACTACTGTATGATCTTTTGTTTCCAGAATTTATATCCATGGTACCTTATTTATCTATTTATTACCACCTTATCTCTTTACACCTTACAAACTTCATATTTTTAATTTCAGTTTTATTTATTATTGCACGTAAACAGTATGTCTTAGTTACTTTTTTTATTGCTGTGAAGAGATAACATGACCAAGGCAACTTACAGAAAAGTTTATTGGAATTTATGACTTCAGAGAGTGAGCCCGTGACCATCATGACAGAAAGTACAGCAGCAGGCAGGCAGACATGGCCCTGGAGCAATAGCTAACAGCTTACATCTGATCCACAAGCAGGAGGCAGAGAGAGCGCTAACTGGTAACAGTGTGGGTTTTTGAAAACTCAAAGTCCACCCCAGGTGACACATCTCCTCTATGAAGGCCACAGCCCTTTCTAAACAGTATTACCAATCAAGAACCAAGTATTCAAATATGAGCCTATGGAGGTCATTCTCATTCAAACACATGCCATGGCACACATGTAGAAATCAGAGGATAATTTTGTAAAGTCAGTTTTCCTTCCACCTTTACAAGGGTTCTAGGGATGGAAGTCAGATCATCAGGCTCCTGTGGCAAATGTTTCTACCTGCTGAGTCATGTCTCCAGTCTCTGCTGCTCCATACCTTAGTTTGCTGTATCCCAGCTATGGTGGTTAATCTTGTCAATTTGATTGGATTGGGACATGGCCAGTAAAACACACCTCTCAGCATAAGCATATCTGACGATTTTTCCAGAGACAACTGGATCTGGAGGGCTCTGACTCAATCAATGGTTTAATCCACTGATAGATCCAAGATTCAACAGACTCTCAGGAGGTAGTAAAACTGAACAGCAAAGCTAGCTGGAGGAAGTGGATTGCTGGGAATATGCCCCTGAAGGGAGTATCTTGGTTCTGACCCCTTCCTGATACCTCTGCTTCCTAGTTACCATGAAGTAAGTAGACTTTATTTAATATGGTCCTGCCCACCATGGTTTTCTGCCTTGCCTCAGAAACAAAGCAATGAGACAAGTTAGCCATCAACTAAAACCTCTGAAACTACAACCCAAATAAATCTTTTCTCCTTTTAAATTGTTTCTCTCAAGTATTTGTCAGAGACAAGAACTAATTTAACACATCAGCCTAGTTCCATGTTCTTCCTGTTTATAATTACAGAATATCTAGTTGGTACTGAATTAAGAATATCAACTGGGTCAGCAAAATGGCTCAGTAGATAAAGGTGCTTGTCATCGAGCCTGATGACCTAAGTTCAATTTCAGGAACTCAAGAGGTACAAGGAAGAAACTAACTCCACAAGTTGTGCTCCAGCCTGTATGCATGTGCCATGGGATGCACATCACTAAAATTTACAAATAAATAAAAATACTTTTTAAAAACATGTAAAAAAGGAATACAACACACACACACAAATCTTGGTCTCTACTCAATAAGCTCACAATACAGTGATAAAGGAGAGCCAGAACAGAGGACCCTGAATACTGCTAAGGACACCTGACTCAAATTTGAGTCCAGGAAGTTCCTGAGAGAGGCAATCTTTAGGCTAAAGGATCTTTAAGTAGAAGACGGACAAATGATAAAATGAGGAAAGAAAAAATATTACAGACAGAAAGAGCAGTTCAAGTTAAGTCACTGAATACATTATACTAAGTTTGGTATCATAATTGTAATGTAAGATAGAGGAAAAATGATGACGGAATTGTAGGTGGAAACCAGATGGGGGAGAGAATTTGTACATTATACCAAGAATTTAATCTATTGGCTAGTGGGTCTCAGAATCATCTACAGAATTGCCATGTTTTAACCTTCAAAGACTAAACTGAGGAAGGCCCAACATCAACATGCTTAAAAAACTTCCTAGAAAATTCTGATGAATAGGCCTGACAGCCATGACACAGGTGACAGAAAGTCCAGCTAGAGTAGCACAGCTAATGTTGAGTAGATAGATCATTCTTGTAGCATGGTAGAAGTAATATTTCAGGGGAAAAAAATCTAGCACCATGTAAACCAATATGGATACTGCTGTAATATTTCAAGTAAAAGGTGGGACCTTTTTTCCTAGGTAAGTAGAAGAGTATAATTTTAACAAGCAGAATTCTGATGATAGATTGCATTGGGAAGAAAGAAGGAGAGTCAGAACAACTCTCTAAATGGCTGGCTGAGCTGTTGGTGTTGCCACCTGGGTGTCATACAGCAGAAGAGCTAAGGTATGTGTGCTGAAAAACACACTGGTCCCCTGGCAGGTGAGCCACAACTCTGTCCATTAGGCCAGTGATGAACTTTTCTATGGTAACTACAATTAAATTCACTATGTCAAGCATTTCAATCCCAGAACTTCTTAAAACAAGCATGCCAATTCTACCCACAGTTTCTAAAACATGGCTGAATAAGGAAATAGTCTAAATATATATTAGTCTTTTGAGAAATCAAGACTAGCAACAAAAATAAAAAAGGATGCTACAGAGAGAAGCCACAGGTCAAGAAAGGTTTTTGTTATATTTTTAAAAAACATTTAGTTTTCACTTTTGTTTTAGATCTGTTGAGAACACAGTCATATTTTTAGTTCTAAGAAAGAAACAGGCTGGTGGTACAACTAGATATCTCTGACTGGCTCTGCCTGGCCCTTCTCCCAAGCAATTCAACCATAGAAAGAGTATCTACATCATGAAAAAGGACAAATGCTATTCAAGGTTTCTAAATTTTTGTTTAATCAATGTATATGTGCATAAATAATAGCAGGTGGGAATGTGTGTATGGAAGTTAGAGGACAACTTTGTGAAGTTAGTTCTTTCCTTCTACCTTTACATGGGTTCTGCAGATTGCACACAAAGTCACTAGAATTTCCAGGTAAAGCCATCTCACCGGCCTGTCTCAAGAGTCTTGCTTGTTTTCTTTCCCCTGAAAGAGCCAATTTATTGGCATACCAATGTGTCTACAAGTGAAAAACCACCATAGCAGCAAGAGAAGGAATGAATAAAGGGAAAAAGTCAGAGAAAATAAATAATGATTATGTTACAGCACAGATAAAGGGCCAAGCTATGGGCAAAGGTCAAGAAGCATCACATCATTATCTGATGCCAAAGGAAAGAGGGATACACTTCCCTTATGTTTTCTTGTTCTTCTTTTACACAAACAAGTAACCGACCTGGGAGGATGCTATCTCTCCAGGTAGCTAGTTGTCTCTGTGATTTGTTGCATGTTTTGGAAGTTGTTTTACTGAACTTCCTAATTACCCAGGTAACATTTCCCTTCTCAGATCTTCGATGGGGTTGAAGACTATATAAATGTAGTTACTTTCCTCTCATGACTTGGCCAAGCTATTTATTATATAAGACCTAAGCTAGTTAGAATAGGATATTGGTACTTATTGTATATAATTTCGTAGTAGGTTTATAACTCTCTTACTTAAACAAAAGGGGGAGGTGTTGCGGGAGGTCCTTCCACTCCTCCAGCCAATAGCCACTGAGATACCAGCCCATTGGGGCGTGGTCTCTCTCTTTAAAAAAGCGGTGTCTTCCCTCCTCGCTCCCTCTTACTTCCTGCTCCACTTCCGGCAACGATGGTGATTTGTAAGTTTTTTCCCCTTTAAATAAATACCACCTTTTTAATCATAATTCCAAACTGCTATGGGATTGTTTGTGACTTACACCTTCAGAAGCACAGTAAGGTTAGGCAGCTGTCCAAGATCACAGAGCTTCAAAGTGTCAGAGACAGAGTCAGACTCACTAATCTTTCTGCAGTCTACTGACTACCCTCAACAAACCATCATCTTCCTCCTTCTTATTCCAGTTTGTAGACAGTCACTCAGAAGAGGAACCAAAATAGTGCTTCATCCAAGTCTTGGCAACTCTCTTCTTGTTTGTTGATGCACTACTGATCTACTATTCACTAGCTCTGAGATTCTGGGCACTTGAATTCCTCTTCCTGAGCCCTTCTTACAGTAAAGGTTTGGGGGATGAATGAACACAGCCTTTATTTGGAGTTGGCTCATGTTTCTTCCCAGGAGATAGATCCCTTGTTTCTTATGTGGGTAAGTTTTTAGGAAGAATTATTTGTGAGGTAGGGATATTAAAATTAAATGAGAAGATTCATGCAGAACACAAGTACCTGACAATCTGAAGATGAGTAATTATTAGCTATTATCATCATCACTGAATCTGGCCCCTTCTTCTCTAGTCTAATTTCTAAGCACCTCTGGGTTCTCATCTCCTCTCTAACAACCTGCCTCTGGTCTGTTTTCCATCCAAACTAAATCTTTACAATTGAAAAAAAAAAGGAATTAAAAAAAAAGAGAAAAAGAAAAAATGTCACTAGAGTCCTTGAAACTGCAAATGGCATTCTAATTCATGGGGAATAAGTCCTCCAGTACCTTTGTTAGATCTGAGTATGCAATATCCTCCACCATTTAGTCATTCCAATCTCTCTATACACCCAGCACACAGTACCACCTCCTCCACAATTCCTCCCCAAAGGTACATACACCTCCTATATTCTGCTTCACTGTTTTATCATGTTGTTCCCACCATGGAAATCATTATTAATTTCCTTTCTATATGCCTTTATATTATAATTCATCATACTGTATCACATAATTGTATTATTCTTTCTTTATAAACTAAATTACATTTCCTTAAGAAGGGTCACCAAGGGAATGGAGAGACATGACAGTGGTTAAGAATACTGGTTGCTCTTCCAAAGGACCTGGGTTCAAATCCTAGCATCCACATGGTAGTTTATCACCATCTGTTAACTCCAGTTCCAGGGAATCTGACACCTTCTGGCTTCTTTGAGCACTGCCTGTATGTCGCACACAGATATACATGCAGGCAAAATAACCAAGAAATTTTCATAGCAAACTGTCAAGTACCAAAAAAGGTGCTACACAAACTCCAAAAGCCTTAGCAAAATTGACTATATTTTAAAAACTTTTGGAATAAAAGTTGGTATATGCTGTGGGATAATCCTTCTATATCATTTGTGTTATGTTAAATGTTATAATTTAAAAACTATACAGGCTTTTAAAGAAGTTCTTAAACCTTTATTATTGGCATATAGATCTTCATACTTGTTGAAGAAACAATAAAATAATTTGAAGCCTGAACTTAATGTGAAATGAAAATAATAAAAATAATTTCTATAGCAATATCATGCTTTACATGTTCTTCTGATACATGCAAAAGATTCCACAAAATAAGGTCTATAAATATTAAACATACACATTCACAAACTTTAAAGACACCTTGCAAGCCAGGTTGGAGTCTCAAGCCTATAATGTCAGCTCTTGGGAGGCTACACAGAATGGCCATGATGAAGCTGGAAACAACCTAGACTATACCTTGCAAGTTTAGACAGCACTAGTTTCCTCTTATTCGTCTATAATGTGTACACAGGCAATACAATTAGCTACTCTTTTAAAGAAAGAAGAATTTACTTGGTGCAGAAATTATAAAAAAATGTATTTCCTGTTATATTTCAAGCTAAGAAAGGTAAGAGCAGAGTCAAATCAAGACGTAGCTGCTGAATCAACTGCTCTTTAACCATCCATGAAGGCTAGTTCCAGGAGGTGAGCATAGGAGTTAGAAGAACTGAAACAAACATTTTCTGAGAAAAGGTTTTTCAAATCTAACCTACACTCTTTTTTTTAATCCCAACACATTGTATATCATCACAATTAGTTTCTACACTATGTTGAAAAATAGGTAAGCTTGGCACACATGTGTAATCCTAGTACTTACAAGGCTAAAACATGAGATATGCCTCGTGAATTATAGGCTAGTCAGGGCTAGTGAGACACCTTCTCAGAATAATGATGATGATGTAGACACAGACACATAAAAAAATAGTAAAAACTTATACATAAATTACATACTGGAAGTCAATTGCTACAGGCTCCTATGATACCCATACATATTTTGGCTATAGAATTACATTAAACACTAAAATGTTTAGGATGTTGACAGTATAGGTGAATGAATGTCAGACTAAAAATAAAAGATACTTTGAGCTCATATCTCCTCAAACCTTTATGAACACATCCACACATGCACACACTTTTCAACTGTTGGTTTTTCAGTTTGTTTTGAAACGGTCTGGCTATACAGCCGAGGTCACTTCAACACTTAGCACCCTCCTGACCTAGGCTCCCGAGTCCCCGGTATACATGTGTGACACTATGCCCAGCCTGTTCACTACTATTCTTATATTCAGAAAAATAAATAAAAACTAGAAAATATCTAAATGTTTCTTTAGACTGTGAATTTTCATGACAGTACACCATTGAGAAAATGCAGCAAGCACGAAGATCCATTTACAATTAAAATTACATATTTCAAATGTTTCATTAATGTGTGTATGACAACATTGCTAGTATTCAATTTTTTAAAAAAATAATGAGTAGGACTGGAAAGATGGCTTAGCAGTTAAGAGCACTTGTTGCTCTTGCAGAAGAGACAGTTTCAGTTCCGAGCACCCATATCAGGAGGCTCACAACCGCTTTTAACTCAAGCTCCAGGGTCTCTAACACTCTATTCTGATATGGTGGGAACAATCACCTATGTGTTGCACTTGCATTGACTCAGGTTCACATACATAAAAATAAATCAAATATTACAAAAATAAATAAATAAACCAGTGATATGGTTCAGTAGGTAAAAGAGCTTCCTACCAAAACTGACAGTTTGAGCTCAATCCCCAGACCTACACGGTGGAAAGAGAGAAAAGACTCCTGAAAGTTGTCATCTGACCTCCATGACTACACACAAACACGCTTTCTCTCAGACAAACATAAATAATGTAAAATATAAGAAGTAGAGACGATTATGCCAGTAACTTGAAACAAATGACTTTAGAAATCGTCCCCAAAACATTTAAATAAAGATAAAAGGGAAAAAATGCAAGAAAAAGTATCAGTATTATTGTGCTTGGAAGCACTATTAAGAGGAAATTCAGAAAACAACAAAGAATTTTAATCTTTAGGAAATTCCAAGTTAAACAGGTCCAGCACAACGGAAGCAGAGGCAGGTGGATCTCTAAGTTCCAGGCAAGTCAGGTCTACAGAGTTCCAGGACAGCCATGGTTATACAGAGAAACCCTGTCTCAAAAAACAAAACAACAAAAGCAAACAAACAAAAGAATAAATTCTAAGACAAAGCTGAGGATACAGCTCAGTGCTGGAGCCCTTGCTTGACATATGTAAGACCCTGGGTCCAACCCCTACCACACACACATACTCCCATTTAAAACATCAGGCCAAACTGTGGAGATAGCTTAGTCGGCAAAACGTTTTCTTTGAAAGTATAAGGACCTCGGCCTGATCTTCAGAAACCAATGTGGAAAAAAAATAAATAAAAAGTTGTGTGTGGTGGTACATACATGTAATCCCAGTGCAGAGAGAAGGAGTCAAATGGATCCCTGGGACCCACTGGCCAAATGGCCTGGCCTAATCAGCTAGTTCCAGACCATTCAGAGACCTGTTTTAAAATAACCACACAGATCTCACTTGAAGGAAGTTCCTTGGGCTACGCACACGCGCGCGCGCGCACGCGCGCGCGCACACACACACACACACACACACACACACACACACACACACACACAGTCAAAATGCAATGAAGTCCAAAAAGCAAATAAAGAAAGCAGGGTAATGAGGTATCTGACTGACACACATAGCTGCCCTACAAGTTACACCAGTACAACTTCCTTGCTCTGGCCATGCTGCATTTCCCACTTCAATGGGTGAATAACCAGAAGTTACAACAATGAATGCATTTTATGAACTGATAAATATGTTTTGCTGCCCTTTCAAAGAGGCCACATTATTTTGATAAAAAGAGGAAACTGTTCTTACCATGTTTGAATTTCACACTCACCCAGACTCAATGTATTTAATAGCTCTGCTACTCCATATAATGAATGCAATTATGACGACTGTTTCCTAAGGAGTGAAGACAACTTCTGATCTTCTCTCTCCGAGTTTTGCTTTGCTTTTTTCCAGAAATTTCTCATACTTGGAAAAATTAAGTACACAACTTTTTCAGACTGGCTTCTTTCATTTGGTAAAATGTATTTCAGATTCCTCTGTCTTTTAAAGCTTGGGCTTTACACTTATAAAGGTGCAACTGGCATGGCATATAACACACTGTACATCTTTAAATTATATAATTTGTTCAGTTTCAACCTATGTGTACACCCATGAAACCACGTTTGTAATCAAATAGTGAACCTGTCTATTGCTCCCTGCAGTTTCCTAGGATACCTTTGTTATCCCTCCCTTCTTTGTCTCCTCCCCTTTCCTTATCAATACCCAATCCACCACTGATACACTTTCTGCCACTACAGATAAGAAGGAGCACACTTTCTAGATAGAACTACAAAGTACATAGTGGTTTTTTGTTGGTCATATTGTGAATGTGCGTGCATGCCTGTGTGCTCATGTGCACGTGTCTGGCTTTCTAGATGTAGCATAGTTATGTTGTATGATCTATAGCATATTCCTTAATTGCTAAGTAGTAATACGATATAAAAAACAGCTCTTTACTTTTCAAAGATTGGTAGAAACGGTTTTATAAACATGCCTATGTGTGTGCATAACTCTACTCCTCATCTAATGTTTCCATTTATTTAAAACAGGTAGTTCTCTTTTTCCCATCCACTATATGGATTTCGGTTTCAAAGACTAAAATTTTAATGGAACAATAACTAGCCCTTTGGGAATTATTTTATTTCTTTTTTTGACTAATTAGAATGCTTGGTTCTAAGCATTACTATTTCATGTTATTA